>NC_143396.1:6378899-7578899 GCF_052110815.1 Crocodylus siamensis | reverse complement strand
TTTTGTGTTTTCCTTCTGTGACACACATAGCTCTTAGTCTGCACATATTACTCTGGAAGCCTTTCTGCATTATCATCATCATTATCACCATAGCAACCACGAGCCCCAGTTATGGACCAGGGCCTCAGTTGTCTGTGATGGGTACCACATGTTGCAGGAGAGACATCCACGCTCCGTGAAATAAGAACGTTGCATTTGTTCTCCCTTGCTTTTGTTGTTCCCTTTAATCTAAAACAGGTGTTATCTAGACTGACAGCATATGGCTGCGCTGTGTGGGTGAGAGAAACATCACAGATTGTTGCTTTTCCATTAACACTGCTGGCCTTCTTCCAAGCAAATTGCAGATTTGGGGGCCTTGCTGATTGGAGGCCCATTAGAGGAATAATTGACTACATGAAGTTTAAGGTATTTTCTCAGTGTAATAGATTTACGTGTACCAGCGGCACCAGTCCTCGAACAGAGGTGCATGCAAACAGCACTCAAACAATCTCATCATGCTGCAATCTGTGCTTTAAAAACCAATGCCTCATCCACTGGGAGGTATCCAGGTTGTAGCTGCATTAGTCCAGTGGCAAAAGCAATCAGGACTCGTGGTAGAGGCAATATCTTTTATTAGATCCACTAGATTTTTGCAAAAATTAAAGGCTTTTTTTGCAAAAATCTATCACCTCTACCATAAGCCCTGATTGCTTCATCCACTGGGGGGCAATTCTGCCCCCAGAAAAGGACTCGGTTCAGCAAAGAACAAATTTCCTTGCTATTTGCAACAGCCCCCTTGCTAAAGAATGAGCTTCACAAGATTAAGAAGAATGCAGTAATTCCTCAAAGATTGCCTGCTACGGTTGTACATTTGCACATAACAGCACCGCTGAATGACTCGGAGAATAATCAAACTAAAAACCTGCCTTGATCTGCTGAGGGCAAGTGTGTGCCTAGGTCAGGAGCTATTCGAGGGAAGAAGGCATACATCAGTGAATAAATAAGCTCATGAGCGGGTCTGCTGCTATCCAAATGCCGTGAATGCAGCCAGCGAAGTAGCTGCGACGCTTTTTTTGCTGTCTTGTCTCATGCAGGTCCCGATATGCAGAGTTCCAGTTTAATTGCCAGCCTTCCCCGCAGTCTGCCACTGGCTGCCGGAGGGAGAACTATGCTGCGTGTCTGCTGGCGTACACGGGAATCATAGGTAAGAGGTTGCGCCCTTCGGCCCTGCCAGCCCCCGGGGAGCTCATGGGCAAGGCCACCTCCCTGCTGCCTCTTGCCCTGTCCTGGGCAGTGCGGTGCCTGGTCGTGAAGATGCACAAGACAAGAATCCAGCTTGCTCTGCCATGCTGGCTCTGCCGGGTTCACCTCAGTGGAAAGGCAGCGAGAGGTGGAGGGTCCAGTCTGTATTCCCTGCACCTATGATCTGCACTGTGCCAAGGGATTGCAAGTCTCAGCACTGAATACATGAAGATAACGAGATGCGGGGGGGGGGGGCAGGCTTCTCCTCGTCTCACCTGTCACAATATTCCCTGCCTCTCAACCCCCAGTCCTGGGGGCAGTCCCAGATGACCATGGCAAATGGTCCCCTGCATAGGGGATGAACCATTGACTTCAGAGGACACTAGGCCAGATCCCCAAAGAAGAAGCTGCTGGGGCTGGCTGAACCCAATAGGATGGGAAGGAAAGGCTGATCAGGGATGTTTAGACCATGAGGTACCAAACCCTTTCAGTCCTAAGCCTCTCCTCCCCACCCTGGCCCTTTTGGAGCCTGCGATACCTCTCACATCTGGAGGTAGGATCTCCCTTGTCTGAACACCGCCCGGAGGGCTCTCTAGCATGTCCACATTCAGACTTCATACCCTCTTGGGACATCCAGCCAGGGGGCTCAGTTCCCCCTGATGAGCTGGGGCAAAGTGCCAGGGTCGGGTTGGTGGTCCAATGCATGGCTTCAGCCCCTTTGCCAGTGGGGTGAGCTGGGTGCATCCACTGAGCGGCATGTTGCTGGTATGGAGAGACAGGACCACCACGAAGGCACTTCCTGGTGGGTGAACGACCAAGCCGTGAATGAGCTAATTGCAGCCACGTTGCATTGGCTCTCCTGGTCCGTTCCAGGCGAGGGGGCCCCGCTAGGTCCCGAGGAGATGGGCTGGGGGCTGAGAGCAGTGACCCCACTCCCTCCTCCCCGGCAGGCAGCCCCATCACGCCCAACTACATCGACAACTCGACCTCCAGCATCGCGCCCTGGTGCACCTGCAACGCCAGCGGGAACCAGCAGGAAGAGTGCAAGAGTTTCCTGCACCTCTTCACTGACAACCTCTGCCTCCGTAAGTCCCCGCTGCGAAAGCAGCTCCTCCATACGGCTGGGGGGGCTCCAGGACCCCTCGCCCCGGTACTGGGGAATGTGTCTGCGAAGGACCCAGCGGAGCCACCGCTTGCCCCTGCCAGGCGGGACTAGCCTTGCCTGTCCATCTCGCCCCTTCCAGAGCCAGGGATGTTGCACGTGATACCAGCCAGGCTATCCCATTATCCCTCCCAGCCAAATTACAGCTGCCCCAGGGTAGAAAGGGGGCAGCCGTGAGACACCCAGGCTGGGCAGGCGAGCATTTGACCCTGCTTAGTATTGCAAGAGCACCCGGGGCAAGGATCGGGGACCTGCTGCTCTGGCCCATAACAAGAGAAAAGCCCTGCCTTGAAGATCTCACAGGCTGAACAGACGGGCCCAAGGGTGGAAAGGGAAGCAGGGGATGGAGACGAAGTGACTCACCCGAGGCCATCGAGCAGGGCAGTGTCAGTGCAGGGATTGGACCCCTGGCTCTGCTAACTCCCAGCCCCATGCCCCTGGCTTGGGCGAGGTGACTTGCAAGTTAGCCCTATTAATGCCAAGGGAAGCACAGTGGGCTTGTCCCCTTGAACAATGAGGCCTTGGCCCGAGCTCTGCCTGCTGTATGACCACATAAAAGGAGCAAGAAGAAGGTGACATGTAGGACTAGGTAGCATGAGCTCTGCAAACAGGCTCTGACCCCAGAGGAGGTGACAGGAGCCACAGATATCTGATTTCATCAATGCCATGAGCTGCCATGCGACCCATCCAGCGACTGCCAGCGAGGGCGGGGGGAGACCCTGGCCCTGTCACCCCTGGGAGATCCTGACAAGGGGACATTTCTGCACCAGGAAACTTCTGCACTCCCCGGGGCCTACAACAGGCACTGCCAAGCCGCGGAAGCCGAGCAGCCCTGCGTCCCGTATGGTCTGAGCCGGGAGTCACCTCTCGCCCAGGTCTTCACCACCCCTGCCCAGGAGTGGGAACCAGGCACCAGGCACAGTCCCTGGGTAACCTGCACCACGGGGCTGCGCCTGCCTTAGCTAAGGCTCCTACGGTGGGGATGCGATTTTGGCACACCCAGGGCAGGTGCCCCATGCATCCTGCCGCTGCCAGGCCATGACACCACAAGGAGCCTGGGTTCAGCCCTTGCTCTGCAAGCAACAAGCCCCTCGTGATGCCTGCCTGGTGGCTTTGGCTGGGAAATGCCGGGAAAACACAGCCAAGCTGGAATCGAGACGGGGCTGCCAGGCCGAGAGTGCCCCTGCAGGACCTTCCTTTGGGCGAAGCCTCAGCAGCACCCGTCATGCCCTGGGGACTGAGGATGCAGCACCCTGAAGGGTGCTTGCTGCAGTGCTCGGTGGGGCCTTCCACCCTTCCCCAGGGCTCCAGGCGGAGAGCTTGCAGGGCTGTGCTTCTCTCCCTGGGGAGGTCAGATTGCCACTGTGGCTAAGGTGTCTGGGTTTGAGACTCCTAGCAGCCAACGCAGCTTGGGGGTGAAGATATCAGCCCCACCACTCCCTTGGGTGCCATCTACAACACCAGCATGCTGGACTCGGGTAGCCAGAGACCTGCCCCTGTAGCATCGCTCATGTAGAGCTACGCGGGTGCATTTGGCATGCATGGGTGCATTTTGCACACTCACCTACAGCTGAGTGGGTGCATTTTGCATGCACGAGTGCATTTGACACAACCATGTAGAGCTGGGCAGGTGCATTTTGTACACTCAGAGCTGAACAAGTGCATTTTGCATGCACGAGTGCATTTTGCACACTCGCATAGAGCTGAGTGGGTGCATTTTGCATGCATGAGTGCATTTGACACAACCATGTAGAGCTGGGCAGGTGCATTTTGCATGCGTACAGAGAGCTGACTGCACTCGTGCATTTTTTGCATGCATGGGTGCATTTTGCACGCTCACGTAGAGCTGAGTGGGTGCATTTTGCATGCACGAGTGCATTTTACACAACCATGTGGAGCTGGGCAGGTGCATTTTGCACACTCAGAGCTAAACAAGTGCATTTTGCATGCATGGGTGCATTTCGCACGCTCACGTAGAGCTGAGTGGGTGCATTTTGCACACTCACGTAGACTGAGGGGGTGCATTTTGCATGCATGAGTGCATTTTGCATGCACATGTGCATTTTTGCACACTTGTGTAGAGCTGAGCAGGTGCGTTTTGCATGCGTACAGAGAGCTGAACTGCACTGGTGCATTTTTTGCATGCATGGGTGCATTTTGCACACTTGCGTAGAGCTGGATGGATGCATGTTGCTTCAGGGGGAAAGGGCTGAGGGGAATCCAGACTGCCCCCATGACTCTAGGAGTCAAGGGACCCACAGACTTGGCTCTCAAAGACCATGGGGCAGTGGGAGTAGCTCCCAGATTTCCTTGCTCTGCTGCTGATGCAGGACCAGGCCATTGTGGGGCAAAAAGGGCTCAGCCTTTACGGCCTGGACCTCACCTGGCCTTGCGATCCCCCACCCGAGAAACCCAGATTTGCAGGTGAGGCACAGGGCAGAGAAATGGCCGGCCCATGAAGCATAGGCTTCCTGGCTGTACGGCCAGGACTCAGCCACCCCTGGGATCTGACCCTACCCTGATGGTTGGGACATTAGTGGCAGGGAGGGACCCTGCCTGATCTGGGCATAGATATCAGACCGCCCTACCTGGCTTGTCAGACCCAACTCCGGTACAACTTGAGCAGAGCTTTGGGTTAAAAGGAAACCAGGCCCAAGGCACCGGGACACTACTGCTTGGGGGGAGCCACAGCAGGGGTGACAGTAACACTCCCCTTGGGGACATGGCCCTGATCGTGCTTCTTCCATCTCTCTTGCTAAGAAAATGCCATCCTGGCCTTTGGCAACGGGACGTACCTGAGCGCGGGCCTGGCCCCGTCCGTGCACCCGACAACGCAGATGTACAAGCAGGAAAGGAACGCCAACAGGGCCGGGGCCACCCTCCGGGAGAACATCTTCGAGCAGCTGCAGCCTACCAAGGTAAGGATGCGGCCGAGGGGCTCGCCGACACGGGGAAGGATGGGACTGCACCCTGGCTCATGCCCCTGCCCCATCTCCTCTGCTTAGCCCCATGTCCCTGCCCCCTACAACCCATCTGCTGACCCCACCCTCCGTTCCCTGGTCCCTTTTCACACCTGCACCTTTATGAGCTCTTTCAACAAACCCAGCGGTAACCCTGAGGTCACGCTGCCCTAGCTCCTGACTGCCCCTCATTGCATTATCCTCTTGTTTCTCTTGACGGGGAATCTGTCCCCAGCCATTACATGCGGTGCCCAGAGCACCTGCAGCCCTACAGTAAGGAGATGCAATAGGAGCACTCCCAACAGAGGGGAGTCAGGACTCCTGTGTCCTATTCATGGCTGGCTCTTGGGCAGGGATATGGTCCTCTACCTGAGATCACTCAAGTGTACCTTAACAACCTTTGCAGCAGCAGGACGTTGGCCATCCTGGATGCCCTGCCTTACCTGTGGCAGGGTCGGGTGTTACGTCTTGTTTTGCATCAGGGTTGATGGTAGTTTTGCCACGAGATTAGGCCAAGCATTTGTCTGGGATGGTTTGGACGGGGCTGATCCTGCCTAGGGCAGGGGTTGGACTAGGTCACCTCCGTTCCAACCCAACTGCTCTCTGATTTCTATGAAATCATTTAATTGCCCTCTGCCTCAGTTTGCCCATGTATAAAACAGAACTGACACACGGTTGTGAGGCTGAGTTCATATTCACTAAGCATCTGATGTCCTCAACTGAAAGGTGCTAGACACAAGCAAATTATTATAACATAGTTACATAGACATTATAGATTTCATAGACACCAGGTCCAGTCTCACATACATATCATTACATATTTGATATATATATCAATATCATTTATATAAAGGATATATCAATATCATTTATTTTATTATTACCCACCCTCAGTAGAAAGGCATGAGGTGCCATAACAACGACCTACTATGAAATTGTTTTTGAATAAAGAGCCATAACCTAGCTTCTTACTGCCATATAATATGGATGACATTCATTTATCATTAGCTGAATAACAATAACCCTGATTTATCATATTTTACAGTCATAAAAACATTGCATAATTATACAATTACAAAAGGGCACTGATATTTTTTCTGGACTCTGGGTAGCAGATGCTCCAAGTTAACTGGGTCCAGTGCTGTTGTCTGGGGTTCGGACTGGGCCAGCTGGTATTGCTTGGCTGTATTTCGGACCCAGGGAAGCCATCGTGCAGAGCTTTCAAAGTTGCTTTCCAACCTGTGCTGCTTTGCAAGGTAGTAAGAGGGCATCTCCTCTGCCTCCAAACACTTCTGTGGCTCGGCGTTGATCCGGCCCTTTCTACCCACAAACAAGGGTGAGCAGCGAACACCTCCCACAGCTGGCCAGGACCCTGGGAGTTGCACCGGGGAGCCAAAGTCAAATCAAAGCCCCCCACCCTGCACCCTCTAACGACATGCAAGGGAGCGATGTTGGTCTTGCTTGGAGCAGGGGGTTGGACTACACCTCATGAGGTCTCCTCAAACCCTCATTGTCTACAAACCTATGATGCAGGCCAGATCGCATCCACCACCCATTCACTGCTCAGCGTGAATGTCCCGATGCCCATTTCCAGCTTGCTCAGTGCTCCTCAACCAGGGTGCAACACTTCCACGCAACGTGAAGAGCTGCCAGGTGCACAAACATGATTCAAAGATAAACCCAGAGATTGAAGCTAGTACGAACATTAAGAACATCGTGGGCTGCTGAGGTCTTTGTTGCAGGAGAATCACTCTGGTATTTTTCTGTAGTTAAAATATGGGCGAGAACTATGAGCTGGCGTTTTCCCAGCACAGCCTTTGCATTCAAAAAGCTTGAGAAACACCGAGCTTGGTGGAGAGGGGAAGCCTTTGGCACAACCCCAGAGTGCCAACAACACGTCTTAAATTGCATTGCCGTCCAGCCTGGTCCACCAGACCACTGCAGTGCACGAGGACAAGCAAACCGAGCAGTCCTGCGCATGGCAGTGGTCTGGCGCACCTAATGCTGCTTGGCAATGTTGCACCCTGGTCGAGGTCTAGAGACATCTAGAAATAGCTTGTTTCTTGCATTCGCCAACAGCTGCCTTTAGCCAAAGGGACCCAGTCTGAAGACCTCCAGGGGTGGCTTTTGGCCTCCAAGCTACATTGCGGGCCTCGCCCTCCCGAAAAAGGCGTTCACCTTCAAATGACAACCGATCGCATCCTCTGCTAGTTGTGGGAGGCATCGAGTCTGCAGCCCTGGCTCATGTTCCCAGGGAAGAGCAAACTCGCCTGTGCCTGGGGTTAAGCATGTAGTGCGTAAGCTGGAAGATAGCACTTGGATCAAAGCTATTGGGGTGAACAAAATAAACGCAAGCCCAAAGCTTCCTCCACCCAGCTGGAACTGCAATCTTTCATTAAGGCAGCTGGGCCCCCTGCACTCCCAGCTTCCCTCAGGGGCTTGGAGATACTCCAGGAGTGTTGTCCTCCAGTTATCACTGGCTTACTACAACAAGCAATGCCCAGGAGGTTTCCAGCCCAGTGGTGTGGGCTGGAGCTGGACGGATAGCTCTGGAGGGGCTCCAAACCATGAAGAGCTTCTAAAGAAAGGCCGTGAGGTTCACCAGGCAGCAAGCCTCCAAAACAGGTCCCAAAGCACAGATCCAACTCTCTCCCTTCCTCCTGTTGCTGGAGCCCATCCAAGCAGTCATGAGTTTATCCTCTCAATGCTCCCCCGATGGTAGCTTGGTTTTCATTTCACCCTTGTGCGCTGAAAGAACAAGAGCCAGATTGTATAAAGATTTAGGTACCTCACTCTGAGTGACACCAGGGGGAATTCGGTACCTAAATCCCTCTACAAGTCTGGCCCCAGGGGACTTGCCCAAAGTTGCATAGAGAATCCGTGGCAGAACCAGGAGCTAGACCCAGATGCATTGCAGTCCAGTTCAGCAGGGGGATTACAGGCTGTGTAGACATACCTGAGCGAGCTCAGGTGCCAATAACAGTGTGGGCTGGGCAGCACAGGGTTCAGTGCAGGCTGCCAAACCGGCCTGGGAGCCTGGGTGAACAGGCAGCAAGGGCAAGCTGAGCACTGGGCAGAGCTTAATCCTGTTACCCACCATGACTGAGCACCCAACCGGAGCAGTGTAGACATACCATCCGTTTCTGTACTGCAGTGCAACCCCACTCCTGGACTACATAGTCAAGCTAGGGCAGGGACCGGAGTGTCGGGCAAGCTATTTAGCTTTGTAGCATCCTAAGATTTGAGGTACAGGGGAGACAATTATGGTATCTGCCCTCTGATCATTGCTGGAGGCTGTTCACCTCAGTAGATTTGCCTGCTTGTGGTAGTCCCGGGATGTGATTCTTGCTTAAAAAGCAACACAGATGCCTTGTTCCTCGAGCCAGAGATCTCAGAGCACCTCAGAAAGCTCGGCATTGCTGTCCCGACTCTGCAGGTGCAGAAACTGAAGTGCACGTAGCGTCATAGAAGAGTAGGGCTGGAAGGGACCTCAGGAAACCACGAGGCCCAGACCCCTGCTCAAAGCAAGACGCCTCTGCCCCATCCGTCCCATACATGTCTTTGTCCGAACTGTTCCTAAAGCAGCTGCAAGGCACGTGACCCAAAGATACGAGGAAGACGCTAACCTGCCACAAATAAAGCAGGGGGGCCGGGGTACTATCAAGGTGGGGAAGTGATCGGCCAAGATCAGTGGCAAGGCTGGAAATAGAAGCCAGGCTTCCCTCCGGCACCTCATCCCCTGGGTCACAGGACCACACTAAGGGAGCCAATTCCCTTTGCACCTTGGTAGGGATCAAAAGCTACTGCTGCCTTCAGCTGAGCTGGATTGAGATCAGAATCAGGACCAGCGATTTCTTGAAGGCTGTAGAGTCCATTCGGCATCAGAGTCCCAGGGTCGGGAGGGACTCCCAGGGTCATTTAGTCTGGTAAGGGCCAACCTTTTTGGCAGGGCAGCCACAATTTAGCCCTGCAGCCTCCCCGAATGCCACTCCGGTCCCTTTGCCCTGCCCAACTGGTCACTCTGCTTTCTGCTCCCTGCCCTGTCTACTACTGTCCTGCCTGTCCCCTCTCCGTTCTGCCTTATGCTGCACTGTACCATGTCTGGCTTGCCTGCTGTGGGTTGGCCACCCCTGATCTACACCAACCCCCTGCACAGATGGCTTTGCCATGCCCCCAACCATCCCAGATGTGTTAATCCAGCCTCTGCCTGCAAACCTCCAAGGAAGGAGATTCTGCAACCTCCCTGGGCACCATTGCTCGGAGAGCAAGGAGGTTTTGCACCTCCCTTTGCCTCAAGATGCAGTTGAACGCAACGTGCCTAAAGGCCCAGCCAAACGAGGCACCCCACTCCTCTTTCCCTTCCCAGGAGGAGGGAATGTGAAGGCAGGTTCACCATCATCATCCCTTCTTTTCTCTTTGCAGGTGTCTGGTAACGAGAAGCTCCAGCGGGAAACCACCCGGCGAACATCCGCGACCTCCAGCTCAGCAGACCCCAACTGTGCCACGGGGGCTTGGCGGATGTGGGTTTCCCTGGGGATCACCACACCACTCCTGCTTTTCATGTGAAACGGAGCGAACATACGCCCGGCGGTGACTGTTCCTGTCTGATTCTTTAAGCAAAATGACTCTTGGGGGAGGGCACGGGGGCAGGCAGAAATCCCCCCCTCGCCCCTCCAGTCTCTTTTATTTTATAAGGACTGAAGTCGTCTCACCAGCTCCTGCCTCTCCTTTCCACTTCTTGGTTCAGCTCCTGTCTCCCCAGCTCTCTGTAGCACGTTCACGTGGGTTCAGAGCCACAGACAAGTCACTTGGAAGATCCCAGCAAGAGGAACGAGGAATCCAGAGGAAATGGGCGCATCCAAACTGGGCAGCAGACGCCCGATGGATGACCTGTCCAGAACATTGTATGGACGTTTTGGCTGGCCAGACGGGTTGCCAGGGGTGGATGGGGGACGTCTCTCACTCGGTCACAATTCTTTAAAACCTTTCTACAGAGTGACCTGAGCTGCAACAGATCCACAGCTGGTTCAACCGGAGGAAATCACCTTGTGTTATCTACAAAGAGGTCGGCTTTGCCCGTCAAGGACGCAGCTGGACGCTTCGGAGGGGGAGAACGAGAGCTGTGCTACCCACAGAAACTGCCTGTGGCTTTTTTTCTAAATGTGTGAAACCGTATCATGTCGTCGGCATGTCACTCCAGGCTGCAGCGAGCCCGTTCTCCTCAGCAACCACGTTCACGTATTAACGGCCTTCAGGAAGAAGCACGCGTGTTGCTTTCCATTTCCCGCTGGCTTCGGCTCTTCATATTAGCACCCCATTCTCGGCCCCTGACATCCCTCGCTGGTAGTCGGGGTAATTTTTTTGGCCACATCCAAGTATGCAGTGAGACTGTAATGCTTTCCCCCTCCACAGCTAGTGTTTTACAAGCTCTTACTGCATCTGAGCCCCTTGGCTCCTACTCACAGGCTCTGCGCAAGTTTTTTCTGGAGGCACACGAGATGGTCTCTTGGAATTTCCTTAGTCACAGAAACAAGAGATGGGCTAGAAAGGTTCAACCGATACCAGCAACCACCTAAAAAACCCCCCTCAAAAACATTGGGCTACTCAAAAACCCAGCTGACATGAAAATATGCACATACTAAATACATTGTAGACAGGGGTGACCCCCGAAGTCCCCTCTTTAAAGAGTTAATTAACTAAATATAGATCATGCTATTAGGTAGAAGTTAGCTGATTCCCTTCAGAGCCTAAATCAATCTCTGAAATATTGGAGGTCAAGAGGAAGTTTTCCTGAACTTGCCTACAGCAGGATTTATCACCACTTCTTCAATTTATTGCACCTTCTAGGTGCCGGCTACGAGCAGAGATGAGCAAGGGAAGAGCATTCGTACAGGGCCTGGATTGAGCTGTCTTGTGCCACTCTCCCCTGCCAGCTGCCAGCATCCAGGGGCCTAGGAAAGCCTAATGCGGAGGTTTTACCTAGCAAATATGTTTAATACCCACTGGCGAGTTTATCCAGAACTCCCTGATCTGAAACCAGACAAAACATTTGCATTAATAAATACGTTGCCCTCTTCTCCCATCCTCCAACCTAAACAGATTGTTGCGTCCAGTTGTTCAGCTTTAAAGGACAATTGCAATCAGAGAGAAGCATTCCCCAGCACTTGATCCATCTGAGGCATGACTCATGGCAGCTGTACAGCGCAGTCTTGGCGTCCAGCCTGCTTGGCCAAAGCCCTACTGGGATCCCCGGTCCCATGCACTCCTCAGGACGTAGCACCCGATAATCCAAGTCCATGAGATTACTGAAGACTCGGACACCACCATAAAATTATGGCGTGGGTCCCAGAAGCAGCCAGTCTACCAACAGCAGAGCCCACTCGGGGAGTTTTCCGGGGGCATTTCCTCAGCAGTGAGGGTAACCAGCATGTAGTGGTTTGAGAGAAGGTTTGAGAGCATCTTGGTTTCTGCAAGCCCTCTCGAAGTGCATTGAGCCCAATGGCCGATACCTGTGCCAGGGAAAGCAGCAAGTCACCCAGGACGCGGTGGATAGAGGGTTTGCATGCTTGACTATGTGATATCCTAGTATGGGGACCCGCCTCTCCCAAATGAATCCCTGCCTTGTGAGCTGTCTACAAAGGACGCTGCCATTCCTCACCTTGAAAGAGCAATGGCTATTTCCTCCCATAAAGCCTGCTGCTCTGTCTGACTCCTGGATAGGCCCCTGGGTTGTGTACTGGGTTATAATTTTCATTAAAAGGCAGCCCTCTTATAGGCAATTTGCCCCACTGCCAGGTACATATTGCTGGAGAGGCTCAGATGCTACCTTGCCGTGTCCCTCACTAATTGCTGTAACAAGTGGACTTTTCTACCCAAGGTCGTCAGAAAATTGACGGCCCCTGTCCCCCAGCATCAGCATCCCATAAAAACCCAGGTTCAGAGAATTTTGTTCACTAGGTTCTTTGCAGGTGGGATACTCAGCCAAGGTGAGGGACCACTGGCCTAGTTGCGGTTGAGGACCCAGATCCAGCTGCTCTGTAGACCTCTGCTTAACACCTTGTTGAGTGGCTGAGGTGCACAAAGAGCCTTCCCATACTCCAGAAAATTGCAAATGGATACTGGGCAGCTGTTACTTCAAAGCAAGGTCTTTTCAAACAAGCTCACAAGGTCGGATGAGTCACGTCTTGGCCCCAGCAGGCATTGGCACGAGCCGAAAGATCCTGACTTTTGTTTAAGCAAAATATCCCTTCTTTGGCCCAACTGCCTCCTCCTGGGAAGTTCTCCAACACACTTCAGCCAAGGCAGAAAGTGCCCCTCTGGTTTTCTCCCCTTCCTCAAACCCTCACTAACGACGGCTTCCAGCATTGTATGGGCTGCCCAACAACAGGAATGAAGGAGCTGGACGGGGGACCGGAAGCATTCGAGACGTGGCTGCAATTAGGGAAAGCTGGAGTATTTTGTAGGTAGCAGTGGATGGAATGAGAAGCAATTTCATGAGGATCCTTGCAACTACCCCACGGCTCTAGGTTATTATTTTATGTTACCAAATTTAAAAAGTCCAAAAAACCCCTCGTAGACTTGAAGCAGCAGCCAGGCTGAAGAAACATTTTGGATGCCGTGTTAGCACACAGCTTCAACTCAACCACAGATGCATCCAAACTAGGCAGAAAATCCTGATTCGTACCCTTTTCTTGTCCACCGCTCTGCTCCCTGGATGTAAGCGCCCCTTATCTCAAGCCGCAGCTCTTTAGGAGAGAAGCAGGGCCAGATGTTCACCGCTCTCGCACTGGTGCAAAATGGATCAGGCTTGGACAAAGGGCTCGTTACACAGAAGGAGCAGGGAGCCCCAGGCAGGTAGGTCCCAGCAGGGTGGGGTGAGAGACGATATTCGTTATCACGCAAAGCAACTGCCACAAGAGACAAAAGCAAGATGACGCTTTCCAAGAAATTTCGTCTTTCTTCCACCAGATTTTTGAACTCAGCGAAAAATGACAAATGTTGACTTGTATTTTTTAACCAGCCCTGGTGCGCGGCAGCCAAACAGGGTGACATTCACGCAGCCGTTTCCCACCGACATGCAGAGTCTCGGCCCCGCCAACACGCTGCTGTATTGTTCATCTCCCCACAAACCATCGAATTCAAAACAGCTGCCAGCACCATACACGGGTCGAGGGCTCCAGAGAGGGTGGAAACGATTTTTACTTGTTGCTCCCTTCCCCCTTCGACTTTCACAAGCACAAAGAAAGTACTTTTTAAAATGCAGGATGCTGCGCAGCCACTGGACTGTATTTTCCGATGTGCCATTCGAGAGCTTCTGGCAATGTGTGCACCTCTGGAAATGGCGGACACCAGTCGCATCCTCTCTCGAACAATTGAGAGAGATGCTGCCGCAGGAAGCTCTCGCTGCCGCAATTAAACCATCGACGGCCGGGTGACGCAGAGGGGGCACGCGTGTGTGCGTGCATAGGGCCGGGGAATGAACGGCTGATGTTTGCCTATACTATTGGGATATAACCTGTACTTAAACTAAACTTCTGTAAGCATCATATTCAGACATATACATGAATAAAGCACACATGCATTTTCCTGATCCTGTGATCCCACTTGTTTCGATTGGCCGCTCAGCTCAGGTAGAGGGTCCCACCTGAAACGACTCCCGTGACCCCTTTGGTTTCAGTTGGAAAGACCTAAAAAAGTAACTTTGAGGGGAGCTAAGGATGCCGGGTTTTTTGTAGATGAGCAGGTCTAATAAGTGCTCAAGCAACAAACCAAACCGGTCCCTAGACTGACGCGGTTAGCGATCCATTCCCAGGTGATGAAGTGAGGAAGGGCCAGTGCAACCATGTGGTCTGGCTTCCTGGGAAGTGACACGGGGAGTTTTCAGGTGCTCTGTGCATTCGGCTTTGTACGAGGAGACTGATGGGTTTCAAGCCCATTGTCTTAACCACCAAGCCACAACGACCGCCTTCACGAGTCGCATGGCAGCCTTTTGCAGGGCGCCCCTGCCGATATCAGCTCGGGGGGACCCTGATGGAGAGGGGAAATGTTTCATGTGATGGTGTCTCTTAAGGCTCAACCCACTCTGAAAACGTATCTGACCCTCCGCAAGCCAGGCACGTACAAATCCTGGCCATCCATGGGGCAGACCGGCATTACTAACCTCAGCATGTAGCAAACTGTGGGCACCACTGATGGTTCAGCTTGCTTTTTATGCTTCCCCATAAAACAGAGGCAGAAAACCTGGTTTTTAAGATGTTTAAAACTGGTTTCCAGTAACAAAGCAGTACGAAAGAGGGAAGAGTAGATGTCCCGTGTTGTTGCTGCGGTCCTCCTCAGGGGTTACCACCGTCTTGCCAGTGCTGAAGTCTCGGAGGCTGCGGTACTGGCAAAAAGTTGCAGCCAGGATGATCCCAACACCAATCATGCCTTAAAGAATGACCACAGGCTCAGTTCAGTGGCAAAGTCCGGGTTTATTGTCCTCAAAGCATGGCCCTAATATGCTTGTGACCAGATAGATAAGGTGGAAAGGCATGCATGCCCGGGACAAGGTATTGGCACACCGCCACCTAGACTCTCCTAGGCCAATGCAAAAGTCCCGTCATTTCTGATTCTCCTTCTATACAGTGGTCAAAATAAATGACATAGCTTTCACAGACATTGGGGCTGGAAGGGACCTCACGAGATCATCGGGTCCAGCCCCCCGCCCCAGGGGCAGGAAGTCAGCTGGGGTCAGATCACTCCAGGAAGATAAACAGGCAAGCATTTCTTAAAGGTATCCATATTACATATTACCTTCCAGCAGTATTTTCCTAAATTTCTTATTCCTAGTAGTATCCCACCAAGCCCACTTTAGTTGCTTTAATGCCTGGAAGTCACCAGGTTGTTAAGTTTTAGTTTCTACTCTGTTCGAGAACCGACAGTAAACTAGCGAGAACCTCACTATAAGGCGGGTATGCAATTGGCTCAATAACCGTAAGGCCCAGGTAATTAGAAACGGATCCACGTCAGAACGGCAGGACGTTTCACGTGGGGAAAGGTGACCGGGAAAAGATATTAATAGATTGCAGAGCTGGTCTAGGGAGCAGGAGGACGTTCAGTGCCGGCGACCGTAGGCTGCGGCACGTTGGGAAGGATAACTAAATGTACGCGTAGGGAGTGGAAGATGCTTGGCCGGGCAGTAGCATGGCTGAAAGGAGTTTGGGGGACTCCACATGAGTCAGCTGTGGGATGCACTCGCATGAGACACAAACAGGATTTTGACCTGTGTCGACAGGAGTGTTAAGCGGAAGATACAGGCATTGACAATCCCACCCCTCTCGGGGCTGGCCAGACCTCATCTGGAGTCGTGTGTGTGGCTCTGGGCTTTGAAGGGGGATGTGGACAACGTACAGAAAGGTAGGTGGCTTCATTGGATAAGCAATAGTTTTGGGATAGCATGTCCTGCATTCGTGCAGATGACTTGTGAGGTCTCTTCCAACCATATGAGCCTACGACTCGAGGAAGCATCGTCTAATTACCAGCTCAGGCCTGAAGAGTGCCCCCATGAGCCACTTCCCACAGGATTGACGAGTCCCTCGGAGGCCACGTCTGAGCCCGAGGACAGAGACTAGGTGGAAGAGAGGGCTCTGAGGGGTCCAGAGCATGTGCCCAGCATCCATGGTCCTGTGCAAATTAGCTCGTGCCAATGTCAGCAGGTCCAGGTGAGGCTGTAAAGCTGCTGTCTTGGGCATGTGTCAGCAAAGCTTTCGGTGTGAGACAAGGAGCAATAGGATCCCACAGCAACTTGGTTTGTACAGGCTGTACCCCCAGTGGACTCCATGTATGCTCCCCACAGCCAAGCCCTTGATGCCCCAAGGGCATCCTCAGCTCTAGGCTTGTTGGACGGGGCTCCTAGCACTTCCAGGCTGCCTGCTGCAGAAGTCCCAGGCTGAACATACTCATCCCCTCCACGGGCACAGCCACCTGGGAAGTTGTGCAAGGTTTCCCGTGGCACCGCTCCTCACCAGCACCGCAGCTCATGGGCTCTCCAGGTCCTGGATCAGGCTAAGTCAGAGGGGGAACCCATTTCTGCTTCAGGGAAGTCAGGTTCCTCACGTGGGGCTGCCACAAACAAACAGGACCAACCACCCTCGTCAGGTGTTGCACTACTGCAACACACGCACACTCCCGACAGCCCCAAGGCTGCACCCAGGGCAAATCTGCTCCACGCCCCCAGTGGAAAACTTCCCATCATCCCCCAACCAGCGATGCCACAGGTCCTCCGTTGCAACCAGGCGTGCCTCCACCCAGTCCCTGTTCCCTGCATCCCCGTTGTCCCAGGCTGCTGCCTTCCTCATGCATCCTCCAACGGCCTCAACCTTTTGGACCTCGGGTATGCCCAGCGTGTCCCGTGACAGAGGCCACGTTGGTGCTCCTGACGGCAGTATGGCAGGCCAGTAGGGGGCGCTTCTGCATTGAGCCACCCACCTCTTGGGCATTTCCCCAAATCAGGGGCCAAAAAGGGAAGTCTCCCTTAGTCCTCAGGCCTAAGGGGCCTCTTAGGTATAATTTAGACCCACCCTTCAATGAGTCTCCTACACCAGTCACAAAGGAGAACTGTATTGATCACAGGGGTAGGGTGAAAATAGGGTACAAGATTGAGAATATCATAGAAATCCCATCGAGCAAAAGAGTCTGGCTGAGGTAGCCTTTTATCACGAATCTGAGTTACTGCCAGCTAGATATCTATCAGATCTTGAGTAGCGTGCTCACAAGCATCATCCCGAGGCTGTCGGAGATCCCCTCTGGAGGCAGGCCGTTCCTCGCTCCTGAGTTATGGGGGAGAGAGCCAGTTTCCGATGGTCAAGCTCCTCTCTAAGTCTGAGTCCCCCGCATGGCTGCTGCTCCCTCCTCCTGGGCAGTCTTAACTTATATAGCCCCTGTGACCTCGTTCACCTGGTCCAATGGAGGCCAGCACCTGTTGGCTGTTGGCCAACCAATTTGAAATACGTCACTAGTTGCCAGGCAGACTCTAGCCCCACCAGGTAGATGCCCCTCCCCCAGGTAGGTGATGCCAGTCCCGTAGGCAGAGGGAGCAGGTTCCCCCCCCTCCCTCCGGACTGTAGCCAGCTCAGGTTACTTAAAGAGACAGGGTAAAGGTGCGTCTCCTCTGCTGGGCCCATCCTAATCACATCGTCACTGAGCAAAGATTTTGGGGAGAAACAAAGGTGGCTTCCTGCCACAGGCAGTGCATTGGGATAGGGGGTCATGCACCCGCAGAACGGGTTGGGAATGTTTGGACCAAACAGGTCGTCCTTGGAAAAAGCCAGTTTGCCAAACCCGGAGTATTCAAGTGCTCCTCAAGGAACCACGGGCAGGTCTCTGGGCAGGCTGAGGCTCCTGGTGTAAGGTGTGCAGTCTCCTGCCCAGGTCCCGGACTGCCTTCTCCCCTCCCAACCAGGGCTCAGATACAGATGGGGGTCCTACAGCTACCTGGCTCTGCTACGAAGCCAAGGGCCTAGAAACCTCGAGGGTGATCAGGGCTTCCCAAGTGCCTGCTGAAGAGCCAGTAGCCAGGATGCTATGAAGTCCTGGGTCAACCTGGACCTCTCATCCTTTGGCAATGGGGGTTTGGATGCCCATGGATCTTGCAAGGAGAAGCATGAAAAGCCCCAGCTCAAGCCACAGCTTCTAGACCTACCCATCTCTTGGCTCTGAAGCTTGTGGGGTCCTAGGCCTCCAACTTGGTTTATAGGCTAAGACCCTACAAGGGTTTCAGGGTGCAAGACTCTTGCGTTATCAATGGTGCCTGCTATACAGCCCAAGTCCAAGGAGCCCTTCAACCATAAGCACTAATATTTCTGAAACAAAAACACTTCCGATTTTCTGGGGGTCCCCAGTTCTCTTCATTAGAGCAGCATCTCCAACCCCGACCCCCTGGATTCCCTGTGTGCTCCAGGGTGTCTTTGCAAAGCTAATCAGAGCAGTTGGCCAAGCACTCCCACTCCCCAAAAACACAGGCACCTTTGCAAAAGGAAACAGTACAGGGACCATGGCACGGAGCGGAGTCATTCGGGTTCCCTGAAGTAGGAGGTGGCGAGACCCTTGTACATCTTGGCAGCTCAGTTCAACGCGTGTTTATATTCGTGCTGAAAATGAGCTGGAGCAGCCGTGCGTGAGAACAGGGGCTTGGTCCAGCCTGTCCTTGGGGTAAGAGATTACTGGGAATGATTGGAGTCAACTTTCCCCATCGTGGAGGGGTGCTTGGAGCCTGGACTGTGCTCCCGGGGAGCCTCTGCGGCTCGTTCCCAGCACGGAGAGCCTGGGTCAGCCTGTCGGGGCTGCAGGAAGGAAACCGAAGGGCAGGGTGATGATAGGTCTCACGAAAGACTCATTCATCATGCCCTGTCTACCTGGCTAATTATCTCTCCCCGAAGAGTTTATAGCTGACACTTCACCTCCAAACGGTTCCTAGCGACTTGGATTAGCTCAGCGGGCCACGCAGCTGTAACCCTGGACATTTCTGTGGAAATACCTGTCTGTTTTCTTCTTAAGTTTCTTGTGAAAGGGAACAACAGAGGGAAGTGGGCAACTCCCCGCGTGTCTTTGTGGAGAGGAAAGAGAAGTCTCCAGCGTGGCATGAAGGCGTCCCCATGGTTCACAACTCACAAACATCTCCCCAGCCCTACCCAGCGGATGATGGGAGATGGGACGTGCACCTCATTTCTGGCAATTACCTGGGTCTGTTAAGCCCATTGTTGGCCCAATGCTGCATGCTACAGTCCGAGATAGGGGGGAAATAATCTTGCCGTGAGTTTGACAGGGCTCAGGAGGCCTCTGGTATGCTGTGTCCCATTCTGCTTCACTTGTAACCCACATGTCAAATGGGTCTCTGTCTTCTTCTATTGCAGGATGTGGTAACACCCCAGGGTGCCTCGAGATCCTTTCAAGTTGCAGCAGGGCGTCGTGCAATGTTAGCACTGTTAGGTCCGCAAACATGATGCACAAGATAAACTTAGAGATTTCAAAGAGGAATCCAATGGGTCAAAAACACTGCTGTTTTCTGAGTTTTTTGCAACAAAAGAATGGCTCTATTTCTTTATTTATTCTGTAGTAAAAAAGCAAGTGACAACTACGAGCTAGCATTTTCTGTGGGTGCCTTAGGTCTACCCAGGGGTGCCTCGAATCTAAAAAACTTGAGAACAACTGTTGCACTGGCTGCTTTACACCACAGACACGAGTCTGCCAATAGCAGACAGATTTATTGTATTGCAGATGCACAAAGAGCCTCCGGACCGAGAAATAGAGCTATGCAATCTCAGTGTAACCCATGCTTGTTAACTGGAACCAGTTAATTAGAGCACAGCCTGGGGTGGGCTGTTCATACCTCTTTAGGCTCCTAACCTTGTTTTCCAAGACAAGCGCGCGCCTCAAAGCGCCCCCTTGAAATCGACAGCTCCTCGCTGGTTTCACTGGTCAATTACATCAGGCTGCAGACAGGAGGGCTGCGAGCTTGCACTTAAGCGGTTTATCGCTTATCAGATACGCAGATGAATGAGGATGGCTGCATTGTTAGTGATAAGCGACACACTGGGACTAGCGCTGTGTTACGTAGTTAAGCGAAGGATGCACTTCCCCATCTTACCGGGTGCTGTGGCCTCTTACCTGGAACAGAAGCAGCTTGTGATTTCAGGTCTAGGAGCACTGGCTCAGCCCCACCAAGCAGCTTTGGGGGGTATAATGCAATATCCAGAAGATCCCTCAAATAGTGACTTCATTTATTCTGAAGCGCCTCTGTGCTCTTTGATGAACGGCCCCTTACGGGTACAGAAGGTACATAAAATAAAATACGTAGGATTACAAAGGAAACCAATTATACTGAAATACAGTTATCAAAATACATTCATTTTGC
Source organism: Crocodylus siamensis (assembly GCF_052110815.1). Lineage (NCBI taxonomy): Eukaryota > Metazoa > Chordata > Crocodylia > Crocodylidae > Crocodylus > Crocodylus siamensis. Next base: position 7,558,666 of record NC_143396.1, on the reverse strand, counting down.
CTACATTCATAACGGAAGGAAATGCTAAATTTCAGTTAGAGGTTAGTGAAAGTAAAGATGTAATTTTTTTTCCCCATCCAAGTTCATGGACCCCCTGAAATCATGGACCCCAGGTTAAAAACCCCCGGTCTAAGGGGACACCCACCCTTTCATTCTGGCCAATCTGGACATTTCCAGGCTGCTACTGCAGGATCTGAGACCAAAATCCCTCGGTGGATAAATACATGTGGTCAAAACCGATTGCCTCTGATGGTCAAGGTTTTGCCGGTCTCCAAAGGTTTCCTTCGAGGGTGCCAGAGTCACGACACAGTTAAATGCTGCAGTGATTCAGTGGCCGGGACATTTGGTATGATAGGCGATGGCCATGCAACCGAGCAGGGAAGGATCGCAGCACATAGGCATCACAATGTCGTGGGGGCGTTCCTCGAAGCAATGAGAGAAGCCCTTCAGTCTACCAGACATTAGGAGAGCTCAGGGCATGCCAGCTTCTGCAGCCAACAGCACGCACAAGATTACAGCCAGCATTGTACCCAAGTGCCTTTGACTCTCCCAGTCTCCCATTGACAGCTGGGTGACTTTTGGTACCGTGCCAGAGCGGGGCTCCAAATTACACTTTTCGAGCCATAGACTTCAGGCTCCTGTGCTGCAGGTGGCCCCGGTAATCCCCTACTGAATAGTCCCAGCCGTGTCATCTGGGCCAACGTCCACAGTCCCACGCAGCCGGGATTATCCCATCGCAGGCAGCAGCATTGGCTGCACATCGGTGCCATGATGCAACCATCACTGAGCCTGAAGCAGCACCGTTAGCGACTCCAGTGCTGACAGACGTGGTGGGGATGGTCTGCCTGCTTCGATTCCAGCCTCGGTGAGCCCATCTTCAGGGGAAGGGGTGGGAGGCCGCAGCGGGACTGTATGAGATGAAATGGCACGGGGAAAATGTGTTAAGTAGGTGGCTTGGGGACTGAGAGCCCCGTCCTGCTGAGGCTTTTCGCAGCTCCCATCAGCACACAGCAGGACTGGACAGAAGTGGAGATTGTCCTATTATAGCTGCATTGCAACCTAGAAACCCTTGCAGCTGCAAGTGCTGAAACGGGCGATGGAGTGAAGCGTGCGATCAAAGCTGACGTTACTTTTATCTGCACAGAAAGGTTTCAGCAGGGAAGGGCAGATATTTATAACCTCAGGCGAGCGGAAACCTCAACCGCTCTTGTTGTCGCCACTTACCTCTCCTTGGTAAACAGAGTCTCGTGGGGGGCGGCGGCGGTGGGAGGGGAAGTACCGAATTAACGACTCACTGTGCTCCGGGGCCGCGGACCAGCGTCGGCGTTTGCCTTCATCTCGCCTCATTCAAGCTGAGGTTGATATCAAATAAATGAAGTGGTGATTAAAACTGGCTCGTTCTCAACAGGTCGCCAGCACCTTTCGGCGGCGCCGTCTTACTCCTTCAAGGGCATGCAGGATAGGAAACGTCCTTTCGAGGGTACAAGTGTGCTGGCATTGGATGCGGGATCTAGTCCCACTTCTGCCCTAGACATCTTGGGCAGGTTGCTTCATTTATCCTGTCTCATGCCCCGACCTATAAAGCAGGGATAATACGTGCATTAGCAAGGGACTCAGTTCTCAAAGGAGACGTGATGGAGGCTTGCTTGGCCTGGCAGCTGAAGCAAGAGGAGTTGAGACTAGGAGCACAACGTTACTCTTTCACCAGCGAGGGTAATCAACCATCTGGAACAAAGTCCTCAGGGCTGAGGTGTGCTGTCCACCCTTGGAAACCTATCCATTAAGACTAGGCGGATCTCTAAACGATATCTCCATCTTAATGTGATGCAGAAACGAACACTGGGGACATCTGTGGACATCAGGGGAGGTGATCACAGTGGTCACGTTGGCCTCAAAGGCAATGAATGAATAATTGGTGCTGCATTGGGGCTTCCCGGGGTGCTTCTGCCTCCAGAGCCGAGCAGATGCTCGCAACAGCAGGATGCTCTTCAGTGAAACTGCCTTGAGGACACAGGTAAGCTCGTGCTGCGTTTTACTCATCAGACACAGCTTGAAACATGGTGCGTGCTGGGAGCTAATGGTGCAACGCCAGACCGTGCTTCAGACGCTTCCTTGCTGCAGCGGAGGCCCCGTGTTTGTTTCTAAGAGGCACGGCGCCAGGGCCGAGCGCGAGGGATTGCACTAGCGGGAGGACTGTCAGACTTCTGGCCATGCCTGCCTGGCTGGAATAGGGATGCTGAGCTCAAAGATGCCACATCCCTTCATCAACGCTTTCAAGGCCATTTCTTTCCAGCACCGCCGTCTTGCAAGGCAGCCTGCTCCTGGCGCTGCTGGTCCAGGCGCACTGCCGTGGACAAGAGATGCATTGTGCAATGCTACCACAGTGGAGCATCTCGGTCCCATCTAAGGTCTTACATAGCCCTCCTCAGCAGAGGGCAGGGAGGGGTCACAAATGGGGTTTATGCCCCGCAGGGCTATTATCCCCGTTGCCCTGAGGCACAGAGGAAGGCCTCCTGGTGTCCCAGCTGCAATGCAAACCTGAGTCTCTCCAGGCCCGTCCTTGAGCGCGCTCCAACCCTTCCAACAGCAGAGCCAGTTTCATCCCACTTCTGCCCCTTTGAACTCAACGGTGCTGGCCCAGGAAGGGGTCTGGCCTGTTCTCTTTTATGTTGCGTGCCACAAAGGGGCAGGAGGATTCAGGACTTGTGGTAGAGATGATATCTTTTATTAGACCAACTAGATTTTTGCAAAAAAAAATCTTTAATTGCAAGCCTTAAGATGTCACCTCTACCGTGAGTCCTGATTTCTTTTGTTCCTAGACCAATATGGCTACAACCTGACAAAGGTGCAGTGCATTTTCAGAGGCCGGGCATGAGCAAAGGGCCCCACAGAGGAGTGCCATGCTGCCTCTCATCCATCCTCCCAGCTAGGAATATGCTGAGCACCATCTCCCAGGGCTGGGAGGAAGCAGCTTAAATATACCACGGGTCTGAACTTCCTTGTGCCCCTGCAGGCAGCCAGGAACACTGCTCGACACGAAGGAGGGGAAGGGAAGTGGCACCAGCCTGCCTACAGGACAGAGGTCATCTTGCCGAACACGCTCGTGGTTGAACCGTTGATGGCTTTTCCTCTAACGACAGAGCCAGTTGCATGGGATCAGCCTGCTCAAATACCAGGCCCAGTTAAGAGACTCTCCAAGCACTCCCCATCTCCATGGGTCGCACTGGTACAGCCCCACAACAGCTAGCGTTGAGCCCCCTGCCCAGGCAGGAGGCCGCTGACCGCTCCATGCAGCTTAGCCCTGCTCTGGCCCATCGCCTGGCAGCCCTATGAACCCTGGCGAGAGCCGAGGGGTGCTAAACCTGTTTACTGAGGCAGAGGAAAAACTGGCTAGTAACAGTGCATCATTCTGTCCAGCCCTCGGGATATGCTGGTGTAACCCGCCCAGAGGCTGGGAGTACAGGCAGGTACAAGACGTCTTATGTTCGCTCGATAGACAGAAAAGCAGAGCAGAAGTGATGAGACCTGGAGAGCACTGCCCTCCCTCTTCCTTCAAACAGAAGGCAGGCATTAAAAATAAATGTTTCTTGTAGAAACCGGGTTGCATCTTAAATAGGAGGAATATGCGCTTACGTACACGTGTCTTTATCTGCTATTTTCCTCTTGAATCAGAATATTTGGGTGCATCTTAAATTCCAGGACATCTTCTATTCAAAAGAACACTGTGGCCAACGCTTGGCATGCGAATCATTTCCTAGCTGAGGGCTTCACTGTGCCGGGTGCTGTATAGACAGACAAGGAGGCAGCAATGGACCCCCAAAGTCTTTACCTGATGGACAGGAGAGAGAAGGAAGGAGGAGCGCAGAAGAGGTGAAGTGACTTGACCAGGTCACACAGCACATCTGTGGCAGAGACAGGGATAGCATCCTGGCTCTTCTAATTCCCCAGACAACTGGCTCCTAGCTACTGGATCACATTACCTTCAAGGCCAGGGGATGAGACAGGATGTCAAGAGGAAAAGAGGACCAAGCAATGTGTGCCAGGCCATAGCTGCAGATGCAGCACAAGTTAAGTCGTGCAGCTGAGATATAAAAACCTGTAAGTCGGCTAAAGTGGAAGCAGCAAAGTCCCATCAGCAAGTGCAATGCAAGTAGCCCAAACGTGTTGATATGGGTGGATGCATCTTGCTTTGCTTATTAAAACACTGTCTCTGCTCCGGCAGTGCAGAGATGGCGGGTGGTAGCCACGGCGCGGCGCTGCAGAATTAGCTCTGGCATGAAAAACGTTCAAAGCGCTTCTTGACGGAGACACAAATTACAGCGCTTTCTGTCAAGAGCAGAGATTGTGAGGAACCTGCCAGCGGGAATACTGCCGGCCAGGCTGCTGGATGCTCCTGTCAGGTCCGGGGTGACATACAGATTCAAGTCTTGGCCAAATGGTAAGTGGGTTGTGGAAAGGATGTTAGCAGAAGTTTGTTAAATTAAAAGAAATCCAGTGGTTCAAATTTCAGTTCCCACCACCTGTCATCCACACCTCCCCATTGCCTTCCCCATAATCCTTTGCCTTCACTTCACTCCTACCCATGAGAATCAGCAGTAACTTGATTGACAGCTTCAGAGTTACCCCTGCTCAACAGCAATGGGTGTGAGAGCAACTTCAGGCCCTGGTTTTCCAGGCAGCATGTGGTGAACTCTGTGGGCGTGTCTACACATGCATTTACACTGGCTTAAATTTACTGTGCAGTAAGTGGGAATAGGCCAGCGTCTACAGGTATAGGCATTAAAGCACCTTAACACTATACGTGGACTGACTTGGGACTAAAGTTAGTCCCTGCATCTTAAATAGGAGGAATATGCGCTTATGTACACGTGTCTTTATCTGCTATTTTCCTCTTGAATCAGAATATTTGGGTGCAATATTTGGACTAAAGTTAGTCCCAAGTCAGTCCACGCACACAATGTTACTGTGCAGTACGTCTACACGAGTTACTGCGCAGTAACTACTCAGGTGTAAATTTGATACCTGCATGATGTAGGCATCAAATTTGCACTCAAGTCGGCATAAGTCACCATATTTATTGTTTAGTATGGGTGTAGACACGCACCCGCACATATAGGTGTGTGCCCATACTGTGCAGTCATTTTAGTTACTGCGCAGTAAATGCACACGTGTAGATGCGCCCTGCGTGGAGGTAATGGGATAAAGCCTGTAGGAACTGTCCACATCACAACCTTGAAGCAGATCCAGAAGCAAATGAGGAAAATGCATGTGGAGGAACATGGCTTGCTCCACCTGAGGAACCTACGCACTGCGCCCCCCCACCCACAGCTTCAGTTCCTACAATGGACTCCTCTGGAGTCAGCTGCGGGGCATTCACATCATCCACGGGGGAGAAACAGATGTACATCCCTTCAGCAAGAGACCTCCAGATGCGGGCAGAGTATTGCTGCTGGCATTAGGAAAGTCAACGGGGGTCCTTCAGGTGACTAGGATTCCAGCATTGAGGATCAGCCCAGACTGTCCCTCACCTGCACATAATGTATTTGGAGTATCAAGGCCTCCGACACCTTTGGTTTTCAAATCATTTGCTTATTTTTCTAGCACTTTGCATGCCATGGGTCTCTATCCTGGTTCGGGATTCTCCACCCACCTTAATTCATAGCTCAGAGACTGTAAGGTATTGCTTCCATAACCGCCCCCTCTCTTTATTCCTATACAGCTGCTGCAAAGACACAAGGGAAGAGCAATGCAAAAAACACTTGCCCACCCCCAAATCAACGTTACCGAAACAATACAAGATAATGGCTAGTCTCTTCAGCCTTGTTTTTGTATGTTCATTCCCTCCCCTCATCTCATTCATGCAGAAAGGCAAATACTTACACCATAACTGCACTGAATGATGATTTTACCAAGATCATCATTCACATCAGCAATGTGTAACCCAAAGAACTGGGGAAAAAGAAAAAAAGATCCATTAGGGTAACGATGAATAATACTTATGTTTTAATTCAACCACATTGTGGGGTATTGGTGTCCCCCCCCTTTTTTTTTTAAAGTATCAAATTTGTCTCTGTTTCTTTTTTTAGATAATTTACATTTAAATGTTATGGACAGAGAAGCCTAATAGGAGAAGCGAACCTATTTGACATCGCTCCCCCTACCACATTAACAAATGATACGTGACAAGGAAGAAAGACGTGCCATGCTGACTTTTGATGAGCCCACAAAAATCTGCTAGGAGTCTGCTCCCTGCATCTCTTTCCTACCACCAATGGCGGGGAAAAAGGAGATGTGGAATGAAATATTCCCTGATCCTCCTAAATTTAACTGGTAGGTAGAATGAACATTAAACACCCTCCTTTGAATATATACATATATTTTTTAGCTTAAGTCGAGTTTTAGGATTGGTGCCTACAACTCCATTCTGCAGCAATTTCCATTGCTACTGAACTCCGAGCCTCAAACTTTACTACTCCGGGATGAACTACCACAAACGCTCTTGAGAGACAGCGCTGATTGAAACCTTCATGGCTCATAAATGCCAGGTTCGACTCTGCTTCATCGCAGCTGCGCTTAATTTCAAAGTTGACGAGTGACATAAAAATAAATGGAGAACGACGGATTCTGTCTCTGCAGAAATCAACGGTTCAGACATCCGTGCCGACCGCGTTCCCCGGTTCCTGAGGGTTAGGCGATGGTAAGGTCATCCCCACTCTTGGCTCCCTGGCTTTCACACATGCCATGCCATGGATCACATGGTTCTACCGATCTCCAGGAATTTCTGATTTGCTTGAAAGCAGCCAGAGAAAAATAGTGTCCAGAGTTAGCAGGGTAAGGGCTGAGATTTTCATATTTTCTTAATTCTTTAAGCCCCCAAATTCAGGGGTAAAAAAAAAAAGTGAAGTAACAAACCGATCACCTAAGCAAGGGCGATGCAAATTGCTGGCATCTTTGACGCTCCCAATTCTTTCCAACTCATCATTGAGGTCTTATAATGCAAATGCAGAGGATGGATGGGAGAAGCTAGGGCTTTGTGGCGATACCTTTTACTGGACCTACTGTATTGTTGAGAGAGCTGTTGGACAAGGTTTTGGCTGCAGTGTGCCCTTCCTCCAAAAGCTAGTCTAACATTCCTCCTATGTGGACATCACCTAAAACCCCTTGACTCTTGAATCTTTCTTCAACCATCAGGGCTACACTACTTCAATCCAACTAAAGCAGAGGATGTGCGTGCAACTGCAGTAATGTTCAGAAAACCACTGGAGTTTGGGGGAAGGAAATAAGAAATAATGATCCAAATAAATCAGGAACGTGAGGCCATAAACCAGTCCAATGAACGCATCCCTAGCTTTTAATATCCAACTAGCCTATGCCCTGATCCACTGTGAATTGTCCAAGAAAGACTAGAAAGAGGGGAGCATTGTTTTTCAGGTAGCTCCCCACTGCCATTCTAATTCTGGTGCAACAAGCTCCTTCCAACACAGGCAACACAGGTCCAGGCAAGCGGCAACGCTGCTCAGAACAGCACCATGGCCATCTAGGTCCCACTCCAAGCTGCTGCTGAGCTGCTCCTTGGGAAGAGCAGATAAGTATCAAGGCTTCTGTAGGATGTGGAGCACCAGGTAGAAGGGGTTTGCAGCAGAGAACAGCGAGCCTTGTCCTCATGAGACGGCTCCGGACTCCATCTGAAAGAGGTTTGCTCTTACCTGCCAAACCTTCAGGGCCTCCATGCTCAGCAGCCCTTCCTGCTGCTCCATGAACTTCAGTTGAGGGAAATGTCCAAAGGTTTTCTCCCTTTCCAGAGCTCTTCTTCCAGCTGGAGAGTCTAAGTCTGCAGAAAGTGCAGGAGGACCTAGGTGGCCAGGATCTAGATGGACAGGATCCAGCTGGAGAGTCTACCAAGTCTGCAGAAACGGCAGGGAGGACGGTGAATGGCGGCTTGCCGTCCATTTGCTCCAGACACGAGGAAAGGCTGGAATAAAGTAGTTGCATCAACTCTTTGGAGTTAAAATGGAGCAGTGAAACCTCTCACCGTGTACGTAACCAAAGGAACTGGTGCTGCCTGCAAATCCAGAATCTCTTGGTGAATGACACCGTGCCCCCCTTTGGGATTCAGTTTAACTGGAACAGAAACAGCTGGAATGGGGGAGGGGAGTGGAGGAGGGGTGGGGAGGAAACAAAAAAAGGAAAGCTTTTTTTTTTTAACCAGATCATCTAACGTTTTATTTCAGAGGAAAATTTTGCATTATTTACTTTATTTATATACATGTACTTCACATTTGGGTTTAAAATGCACAGACCTCCCAGTAATTCTCTTGTTCCTGCTTAAATTAGCTGTTATTTTACAATACAAAAAATTATACCAAAAACTGCAGTCCTAAATGTGTGTATGTATAACACCCACAATCCCCAGCCATGAAATAGTTTACAATACTTACTCAGTATTTACATATGAATGCAAGAAATGCTAAATTATACATATTAACAAACTAAGCTCAAGTCTGAACATAAGAATTGTAAATAATTACAGAACAAAACAAAAAAAAAATGCCAGAGACAGAATTAGTTTGAGGATCCTAGTGTACAGAACATTTATTATGCACAGATTTCAGAGGAATATAAAACCTATTTTTCTGTTTAAATAGACCAACTTATTTTACGCTCCTCTTCACACAGCACTGTTTTTTCCCCCCCTGGAGAGGGCTGTGGGGCAGGCGGCTAACACGGGAGAAATATCTAAAGGACTTCAGTACCTGGAAGACACCCAAAGGTAGTTTGTACAGTTTTAGAAAGACATGGTAAATTGGGCAAAAACAGTCCTGATCCCAAAGCAGGAAAAAAAAAAGTGTTGTGCATCACCGTAGGCACGACACTAGCACGTAGGAAACGTACTGCGTTTAAAGCAATTACAGCAGAATGCAAGGTGTCGACTAAAATTATCTACGGTGTGTCAGCAAAGCAAAAGCATCTTTTCAACCTCCCTTCCCATTTCCTCCTCCCCCCCCCCCCCCCAAAAAAAAACTCGTGTGAATATCTTTAAACGAACACGTCAGTGGCACCTTTGCATTTAAAACATGCACATTTCTTCAAGGAATCAGATCTTGCAGCTTCACAGAGGAGAGTCCTGTAAGAAAAACGGTAGCATTCCCTACAAGATTTCCTCTGAAAAAAAGAAAAAGAAAATTTCCCGATGATCGTGAGCTTGTAAACTGAGATGGCTTCATTGAAGCGTTGCTCCAGCACGTAGCAGGCCATTGCTTCCTTCGGGTGAGGCGCCAGCGCATTCATCATTGTAGCTTAAAATATTTTTAAGGGTTCGCCTGCCAAAAAGTCAGCCGATTCAGAGACCGTTGACCCCGAATCCTTAACTCCGGCTTCTGTGAAAAAGGAAAAGGAAGAAAAAAAAGCTGGCGTTCCTGTCCGTTCAAGACCGAGAACTGGCCCTGCCTTCGAGACGTAGTGGGCTTGTGCTGGTTCGTGGAGAGATCTTGGCGCTTGCTTCCTGTCTCTTGGCTGAGCGCACATTTCACAAGAGGCTCGTTTAAGCTAACTGAGCATGGGCTTCAATGAACGGCCCTTTGAAAAAGCATTTTATAACTTTTCGACTGGTACGCGCTGACCAGAAAGAAAACGACGGACACAAACAACCCGGACACGCGTGGTATGTATGCCAGCTTTAAGGAAGTGGCTATCTGGCAAAAAGCGCTTTTTGGTCTCATCACTTTGACTGTACAACGGCTTCCTGTTTTGGGACGCTACATATCCAGAACTCGGGTTCATCACGGGCGCCGCCATCCCTTTGCACAAAGTCGAACTTCAGCATTTAAGACGGTACATTTTTGCCCCTAAAGACTCCGACGGCTCTAAGACGACATACCCACCACCCTTCCCCCTATACAAGTTGCTAAGCAAAATGACTGTAGTGTTTGCCTATCGTAGACGTGAAAGAAAATATGCAGATAAAATTCTGGGTGGGGGGGGGGAAAAAAAAAAAAGACATTTGTGAGCAAAACAAGGCTCTAATTATTATTTTAAAAAAGCGAGTGGCACTAATGCACCGTTCAGAACCGAGAGAGCTGCAGTGTTTCCCGTTCAAAACTATTTGCCAAGAATAAAACTGACCCTTGGGCTCAGAGCTCACGTGTTGAATTTCAACCAGTTATACACGCTTGAAAGCGGCGATTTCGAATGGAATTGCTGGCACGATCTTCTTAATGACGGAGGCTCGAACAGCACCACTGACTCAAGCTCGTAAGAAACGGCCGCTTTAAGTATATTTATTACCGGTTTCAAAGTCTGTGTGGTTTTTTGAAAACGGAAGAGCCGTATTTCAAGCAATTTTGCTTTTCTCGCTTAAGTGAAATGCATGTAAATACATAAAAGTGTCAAGTTATGCCTCCCTGCTTTATATAGCAAGATCTCAGGAATTTAATTGGATGACTTTTTAAAGCTCTAGAAAGTTATCTAACACGCATTTTATGAAGAAGTTATTAAGACAAAACTCAGACTCTTTTAAAATGCATCAAAAATACATTAGATATTTTCTTTTCTGTTTTATGTACACTTCAAAGCTCTCAACGTTCTGCACACCGCTGTATAGTTTATGTACAAGTGCAAAATCTGTGTTATTTTTCATTTATTTACAGATTCTCCTGTGAAATAAGGGTAGATATTCCCCACCCCCAAGAAACAGAAATGCAAATCATTCATGTTCGGCACTGGTCTAGTGAGGAAATACCAGCAATTAGCTTTGCTCGCTTCATCCAATCCACCCTTAATATTTTTCATTTAAGCTGGGAGGCAACTTTTCACAGCAGAGATATGTGCAGTCTCTTTTTCTGTCATCAGCATGGAAATAAGATACAGCTGGGCTGTACCCTAAAGCATCTTTTTATTTTTTATTTTTTGTATATATACAAAAAAAAAAAAAAAAGCCGCTCATGTATTTACAGGTTTTGGCTCTGTAAAAATAAGCCTTTGATTTCCATTGCCCGTCTTCCTTATTTTTAAGCACCTGGACTCTGCACTCCTTTGTGACAAGGGATGTGGGTTCACTTTATTTCTAAGCAATTACGGAAGAACAATCTTAGTATGTCAGACACTCTCTGTGGGAACAGAAAGAGCTTTGAATAGCTTTTTAATGTAAAAATTAATTACAGTGAATGAGCTGCATTCAGAAAAGCCATTCCCATTCAGGAAAACAGGCAGTATCTTTGAAAGTGCATGCTTTCGTGTTGTCCCAAATCAAATGGACTTCAGTCCAAAGTCGGGTGCCTTCCAAAATTGTACGTAGTGTTTTTTTTTATTATTATTATTTCAAAGCAGGGTTAGATGCAGGTTTTCTGTACACTAGATGTGCCTTCCACCTGGGGGCTGGCAGGGGGAGACATTTTAGTTTCGTGTTATTTCTCTGGTGTGATCTAATCCAGGTTAGCTCTACACACAAGGGACCTAACAAGATAGTTTCAGAAGATGAAGCTGGCTGAGGTAATCTGTGCATCATCTAATACTTAAATCGACTAAAAACCTTCACTTCAGAGTCCCCCCCACTCCCCGGGACATTTAACTTGCAGTTTTGGAAACTGATTAAAGGGGGGGGGGGGAAATAGATGCATTTTCAATATGAAATTTTCCACTGTTCTGCTGCTTTTGTTAGAAGATTCATTCCAGTTTTCGTTTGCAGGATTATAGACTAGTGGTTTTAAAAATGACCTTTACCACCACAGCCGTTGCTCCAGGAGGCAGTGCCACACATCACACATGAGATTTTCCTTAATGGATTTTTTTTTTTTTTTTAAAAGATGGGTAGGCTGTAGATTACAAAAAACGCAAAAGGTTGGGGGGTGGGGGTGGGAAAGAGATGTAGTTGCTTCATTTTTATCATGGGAAACAGGCCCTAATGGCAAACAGTATTCAGTAGTTGCTTGGCAGTTTGCATGCTATCCAATTTGCTGTTTTTCCTTTAATAAAAAATAATGAAGCCCCCCGGCACCAGCCTCCAAAACAAACTCCAACTTGGTGGCCTGAATGAAACTCAACCGTGCCATGATTACAGAGTAGCTACTACATCTTGTTTGGCACCTCGATTTAGTGTCAGCATTCACATCACGATGTTGGCTCGCACAGGTCATGCGGTCACGCCACCGCTGTTAGTTCCTGGGCGGGTCTCACTTGAAAAGCCACCAGGGACATTGAGGGGGATCTGGACTTATTCTTACACTAGATTCCAGCTAGTAAGTAAGTTCAAATCTAATAACCTTATTATCACCATTTTGAAGATGAAGCATGAAGAGACGCAGCTCTTACCACCGTATTTTCATCATACATCAAGCTCTCTCCTTCACTGATCAGTTTTCCTTTCCCCTGTGCTCAAGTCAAGGACCTGATGGTTGATGGGAGGTCCTAACTTGAACACTCAAACACAAGCCAAACTGAGGTGCTCATTAATAAAGCTGTCCCTCATCTTGAAACTAGCAGGGCCTAAGAGCGCTGCTCCTTACACTCATTCTTTAAAGAGGTGATACATGTTCCTTCGATGACTAGTAGCGCTTTAGGTTCCTGGTAGAGTCTGGTCCTCCTCTAGAAGCGCTAGGAAACAAAAAATGGACAGAGGAGGAACACTAAAGGTACCATCAAGTAATGGTTGTGTAGTAGGTGCAAAGTACACACCACCTCTATGTGCAGCAGCGAGCAGAAACCTCAGCTTTTCCAGGAGATGGCGGGACTTGATTCGACTTTGCTTTCAGGACTCTGCTGCCTGGTTAAGTGGCTTCCTTGGCTGGGAAACTCATCTCCTCCGACTGCAAAGATCTATATTACCCAGGGCACAAACGGCCTCCGGTGCCCGATTCTGCGTAGGAACAAAGGAACACAACTATGTTGAGTTTGTGTGTACTAACCCCTCACTTCCTAGATCTGTTTAGTCTAGGCACTTGTGTGTGTGGGCGCACGCGTGCGTGTCTGAATGGACTGTGTTAAGACTTTGTAAACACTGGCTCCTTTGAGAACAACATTTAGCTTCTGCAAAGATGGCGGTTGAAAGCCTTAGCCATGTACAAGATTTGGTCTTTCCACTACCCTTGTTCTTTCCAACTTCAATGCTATACAAACTATAAACAGCTACAGAGAAAAAGCACAACTTGCAGAGCTCCATCTAAACGACATGGGAATAAACAGAGATCATTCAAATCACTCCATCTTAAAAGCAAAAACAATGGTGAAGATGCTCTGAAGTTTAACATCGTGCTCACGTGCTGAGGGCTGACGCCTGTAAACACCGCATCTTCTTTTTTTTTTTTTGTACAGTTCGATAAATACATGTACGGCAAAGCACTTTCCATGTATAAACCTGAGTGTCGTTCATTTTGTACTGCTGTCGTATTTACACTAACCGTCAACGGCAGTGAGATGATATTGCTGAACCTGCAATAAAATTAAATTTTGCTTGAACCTGAAAAAAGAGAAGCAAATCAGGAGCCATGGGGTCAATAAAACTTAAGTGGAGCGGTTGTTGAACAAAGCCAACTATCGATGTGGGTGAGCAACAAAAAGGTTGGGTCCAAGGAAGTTGCATTTTCCCAAGTGCTTCTAGTCTCTCGTATCACAACAGTAAAATCTCTCTCCTGCTGCTGCTGCTTCTCCTCTTCCACTTCCACTTGGTGTTGTTGTTTTGTTTTTTAAAACCCTAGATAGCAGTTTCTGATGTCCATGCATCAAATACAAGTTCCTGGCTGTGCGGGGAGTTGCTGTTTCCGATTTCGTACTGCTCCTGATTTCTCTTTGTAGGCAATTGGCATTTGCTGTGAAATGTCCACCAGAGCACTGGCTACCGCAAGACCTAAAAAGAGTAAAGGTCATGGTTAGAGAAGCACAAGGCTCTGGCTGCAGGGGCAGAAAGTGTCCCCCCCAAAAAGCAATGTCTCCTCAAGAGGTAAGAAGCATTCGACTGGCAGGGTATATTCAGAAGCAAGCTCTTAAATAGCATGCATTTTATTCAGTGCGATTGCTTCCTTCTCACCACCAAAGGTAAAAATAAAAAACGAGGTATTAATGGATATAAAAGCCCTGATGTTCACAGAAACTGTTTTTATTTGGAGCAAGTCATCACGTGGGAGAACAGTGATTTCCTAAAAGCACGAACGTGTGCCGGAAAGGAAAAAACAAAGAAAGATACTGTCACGGGTTGCTCTAGACTTTCACCTAAGATTGCCTGTCACATGCTTGCTTCACAACCAGAGATGACACAAGGTGTGCCTCCGGTAGTTGTCCCCGGGGAACCAAATGTCCACACACACGGACGCAGCCAGAGGGCAGGCCTAGTGTTTTTGCTATTACTGTATTTTATTGTATGTCACACACCTTTCACTAAGGATCCAACTACAGGTTCAAATCAAAGCTGGGTAGAAACCAACTATAAAGCTGTTACACGATATCAAGAACCAACTTGGTAGCTGGTTGGTTCTTTTTCTAGTTGGATGGATACTTTTATAGTACGATAATTACTTTGCATGTGTGGCCTGCTTAAATGTATTGTGCAATTAACCAGTTAATTGTGCGATAATTATTTGCATGTGTAGCTGATCTAAACTTCTTGTGCGATTAACCAGTTAATGGCATGATATATGTAATGTGAGGCAGCTGCTGGAACTGGGTGGTACATTATATAAGCAAAAAAATATGGTAACAGCAACTTCTGCAGCATGAGGATCTGCTAGGGGAAAGAGAAAGTAATGTCGGATGTGCCGATGAGGAGCCAGCAAAGTGAATGTGTGAGGCTCCCTCCCTACCTGATGTGGACACTTTCTCTTTTCCCCTACCAGAAGCATGTGCTGAAAAAGCTGGCTGTCCCCCCAGCACAAAGAAGAGGGGCCAGGGAGTTTGGCTCAGTCAACAGCACCTGCAACAACCACCAGCTAGGGGGTTAAATAGAACAGCCACTGTGTTTTGCTCCCCCCTGCAGCTGCCTGTATTTTCCTTGGGGGAAACACTGTACTTAGCAATATTTTCAAAGAAAAAGTATTTTCCCATTGTTCTGCCTTCTAAAAACAAAGTGCGTATTTGGGGACACGTTGCAAGTGAGACAATACAGTAAGAGAAATTCCCTGGGATATGCAGTTTACTGTTTGGCAGGGGCCCAATTATTTCATGTAGCCATGGTAGAAGGGCTGAGAAGCTATGTATGTACTGGGGTCATTAGCTAGCAGTGGTCAGGTGAGCCAGTTTGGGTATGTCTACCTGGCGTGGATGATCTCGCTAGATCATCTTCTTCATAAAAGCCATTTCCACTGAAAGAGACCCGTATGTGTTCCTGAATAAATCTGAGAGATGCATCAACATCACGGCAATGGGAAGAGCATAAATACTCACACCAACGGCCTACAACTTCTTTTATTTACTTTATTTTTTAGCAGTGGGGGTCTGAGGCAGGCCAGTGATTGGACCTACCTGCTGCCATGGTTTCTCCTGAGGTTTGAATGCTGCCAAAGCCCTCCATCTGTGCAGCCCAGATGCAATGGTACCACAGGCCAGATCCAGCCCACGGGCTATAGCTTGCCAGCCCATAACCTAGATGGCTCAGTTGAACATCAAAGCACAATACTATTGCTCACCTGACTGTCCAGGCGGTGGTATACCTCCTAGGCCTCGAGGCAACCTAACGAATACGGAGAGAACTGCTGCTTTGTTACCGAAGCAGGGCTCCAGCGCGATGGGCTTGGGAACAGTCTGTAGCAAAAAGAAAAAGGGAAAAGGCCCCATTACTTCACTGTCATATCTCTTTTCCTCTGCTTCATCTCAGTTTTCGGACACGCGGTGCTTCCTTTGCTTGGCAAATGCCCAGCATGTGGCTGGCAAAAACTGTCACTGGCATGTCTTAATAATCATAGCCACCTTCATTATCACATGCACATTTACTGAACGAAATCCAACTATTGAGCAAAAATATCAAGCATTGCACCATGTTTCTCTGTCCTCTCCAGTTTAATCACAAAAGTGCCGCCTAAGCTAAACAACAGGATTACATTTCCCCCTTGGAACAGACTGGCAATTTCAGATGGATCAGACCACTATCATTTATGGGATGGTTCAACTTCTATTTGAATGGCTTAACTCAATATGATGCCCCCTTGCTCCCTTATGACTTTGTGCCACTCTCCTGTGGTGCCGGCTGGGGACCGGGTTTAATTTGTTTGAAAACCAAGTGCATGCAAACTCTGGTGCAATGCTCCATAATAAGTTTAAATGGTATAAACCTATTTCATTTAATAAGGATTAAACCCCATGGTGTGTACAGGTGCACTAAGTGTCTAGTGCTGGGAAGGAAGTTGAGGGAAAAAAAAGACCCTGTAACTCTTCTTTTTTTCCCTCTCATTCAGTCTATGGTCTCCCCCACACTGTCTCACCAGGTTTTGTATGTTATTTTCCATTGAAAAGTTCCCAAAAAATGCACCCAAACCAACAGTGGCACTTTAGTAGCAACGTGCAACTTTCTCTGTACAGTTCTTCTGGAGAGTCACCATTTGCCTGAGTGAAAAATGATCTGCTAAGTGCATTTGGTTATGGCTTGCTCTACAATTTGAAAGCCTATCACAAGACTGGATGCTTAGAGGTGGGGGGGGGGTGTATTCCTGGTATTACCCTTGCTTCATGTGAGCTGAGCTGTTGCCTCTCTAGCGCTCTCTCTCTTGCCACGCAATTTCCTTTAGCCTCTTCAGAAGCTTTGAAGGACTGTGCAAAGTGCTTTGAGAGGCTGAGAAAAAATGTGAATTGATAACTGCAACCGGGGAGATCTTCCCAAGGCATGAAGGACAGGCAGGCAGCAGGAACTGGGTATTCAAGTGACCTTGGGTGCCTTTGGAAACCTCCCCCAACATGCTTTGATTCTTAATATTAAACTTTTTATTTGAAAGGATCAGCAGCTAATTTCAATGGGGTATGCAGTGAACGGATGAGCTAATTAAAAAAGTGACATGCTCGTTTGCCTTTTAAAGGCAGCAGCACAGCACAAAAATTAAAATCCGCCGTTACCTGAGTGAAGTCTGGATTCTGTGGGCAATCAGGCACACGCTTTCAGTTTAATACGGGACTACACGGCAGTATGTTAAGGGCATGTGTCAATGCTATATCAGCCTAAGAGCTACAATTTTGTTTCATATCAGCAAATTGCCAAAGAGGGCTTTTGTTTAATTCGTTCTGCTTTGCGGTTTTTAGTTTCCTGTTGATTATGAACATGCAGCACCTAGCTGATTCCTCGATACTAATGAAATAATTATTGCTCATTTCATATGGCATAAAATTGTAATACTGTATTTAAAAAGCCCAACAGAGATTTAAATAGAATCCAAGCCACTGAAAAGGGAGCAGGAATCAAACAAGGCAATTACATTGCTACTGCCTACTAAGGAAGAAAAATGGGGGAAAAAAGACAAGACAGCCAGCAAAACCCAACTTAAAAACTGCCTTTATCTCATATATGATTACAATGATTTATTAGCAGGTGCAACATAGACAAATTAGTATTTTTCCTCATAGCAGTTTAAAATGCAGCCTGCTTTGTTTATGACTGCAGGTCTTTACCCTCTACCCTTCCCAACAAAAAGCTCATGCCCAAAATGATTTTTTTTCCCCACAAAGCAAGGGAACATGCATTTGTGCTATATTCTACCAGCAGCTCAATTACTAGAGTTAATGGAAAGTGTACGAGGAACTGAAGCAGTGCACCACACACGGGCTTCCTGTGCAAAAAGTTTATTTTCTTTTCCAAAATGACCCAAAATGCAGATTTTTATCCCCTTCCACTGCATAAAAATGTTGCCGAATTGGTGGGATGAAATGTAGTGCTGCAGCATCACTCCAGCTTCATCTCACCCCGAGCTTTTGCAACAGCAAACGGCAATGACCCAAGGGAATCATATGGCATGCAAGAAAGAAACAGGGTGAACGAGATGATGCTGCAGTGATATAAAACTAATTGGTTTTATAATTTAACTTTAATTTATTCTCTTTTCACCATTACCGGTTTATAAAAGCCCTCTGGCTACCCTACTCCCTCCTGGTTTCATAGACATTTGGGCTGGAAGGGATCTCGGAAGATCATCGAGTCCAGTCCCCTGCCCAAAGGTTCTCTGCTGAAATAAAAGCAATGCGGTATGTGATGGGCAGGCGAGGCGATTCAACGGTGAGCTCTCTCGCTCTCCTGTCAATGCAAAAGGATCATCAGACAAAGGTTTAGAAAGAACTTCCCAGGTCTGTGGAGTCCTGTTCCTCTTTTCCGCAGGCAACCATAGCCTGCCATCAATGCTTCTCAGCTGAACAGAGCCCATTTTCAGACCAGTTGCGTTTCCCCTGCTATTCTTGCTGAAATGGTTGCTCTGGATCCTTGCTGCTCAGGTTATTAGAAGCCATTTCCTTACTTCCCAGCTGAATTTATTCCTGGCTGCTTTATAGGGTTGTTGGCTGTTGCTGTGTTGATCTAAGGACATAAGGCAGACAAGGTGCTTTGGGTAGATGGGCTCTCTTTCATTAGACCAACTAAAAAGTTGGAAAAATTGTTCTTTGCAAGCTTTCGGGCACAAACACCCTTCTTCTCTATGCCTGAAGAACGTTGTTCTTTGCAAGCTTTCGGGCACAAACAATTTTTCCAACTTTTTAGTTGGTCTAATGAAAGACAGTCCATCTACCCAAAGGACCTTGTTTGGCTGGTTTATATGCATTTGTCCTTGTGCCATCATTGTCTTGTCACTCACAGAGTTCTTCTCCTTCCCTGGAGGTCATCTCCCCCACCCGGCGTATTTACAGGCACCAACCATACCCCCTCAGCTTCTCAAGTCTCCTTGTGTAAGCTCTCCATTTCTCTGCTCATCCTCACAGGCATTCGCTGCACGTGTTCTGGTCTGAATCCACCTTTCTTGACCAAGATTGACTGGAACTAAACACCATATCCGAGTGCCCTGTCTAATGACACCAATAAGTCAAAATACTATTCCATTTGCCCTTTTCACAGCCACACCACGCTGGCAATGGCTCAGCCAATCGTCGGTATCTGGTCCGCACCAGGAAGACTAAAGATGCTTCTAGCAATCTGAACTGAAAACTTTTCAAGGCTGTTGGTTGTAGCTGTGTTGGTCTAAGGACATAGGCAGATAGGCTAGGGACAGAAGTTACACCTAAATCCATTTCAGTGATCAGAAACTTGTTTAAACCTGTAACAGAACAGAAGCTTAGTGCACTTAAACCGATTTCAAAATGGCTGAAACGGGTTTAAAATAAGCCTGGTTGAATGTAGTATCAGATTTAACTGATTCAGGTCAAACCAGCTTAAGGAACTTCTGTCCCAGACCATAAGGTTCTTTGGGTAGACACGGTACCTTTTATTAGACCAACTAAATAAGAACTTTTCAAGGAACCCCAGTGTTCCTGCCACTGACCACCCAGACATTGTGCAGTCCTATGGCGTTCGTGCCATTGGGCCTGCACTCCAAACCTTCCAGCTTAATGTTGAGGGTCTGTCAAATGCCAAGCAAAGTCCAACTGACAGCCACACCACCTCTGTGTTGCCTCAGTTTCCCTTGGGATTACTCAGCACAATGAGGACATCTTCTTACTCTACTGTTTTTAACTGCTAAGTCCCTAGCTCATGGCAGAAACTCTAATTATCTGTACCTAAAGACATGACCTTGCACTTTCTGTGATTAAATTTCACCTCATTTCCAATACTCCAGTTCTCAAAGTCACCTGATTTGCCCTGTGTAATATTCTGATCTTTTTCTCTGTATTGCTACACCTCTCATATAGGTCTCCTCAGTTCTGAGCTCAACATGGTGAGGTGGAGTTGAACTGCTGAACGTGCTCCTTTTGTCATCAGCTATAGAAAGAGACCCTACCCTTTTCCACTGCAAATTTTACACCCATTTCAGAGTCCTGGCTAATTTCTCAGTTAAGTATTTACATTCTGTTTCCCTAAAAGTCCACAACAAGGTTATTTTGTCCGGGTATTTTTCCACTTCCCTTACTAAAGTCTTCAGGCCTGCTGTGTGTTATTAAACAACTGTCAACAGTTTGCCATCGAGATGTCTTCATTTCTGCGGTTGACAAAGTGATTCATGGACATACAATTGGTACAATGAGGTAGTCAAATCTGTTGCCACTTTTCTGTTTTATTTGGAAGACGTGTGCAGAATAAAACGCAAGATCGATTCCCCAACCCTGTATGAAAACTAAGTGCCTGGCACTGCCTATCATCGTAGACTGTTTTGCTGAGACAGCTTGTCATTAGCAACAACAAAGATGGCACACAAGACAGAATAAAGCCCCACGAATTTATTTTTGACAGCTCCTTCTCAAACACCTGCTTTGTGAACTGACTCTCATCAGCATCTCTTCTCGTTTGATGATATAATTCATGCGTCAAGTGATGAGGACATTTAACTGGACATGCTCAATGGGTCAACCTGTAGCAAAGGGCATGCCTTGCCCTCTGTTACACATATGGCACCCCATCTCCAGGCAATATGTTGCACACATGTGCAAACAAGCTGGTGAATGATTCAAATAGCATTTTCCTGATTATTTTGACTTTGGACCTAGCCAACAGTCTGTAGAGGTACAGCTGGCACCACCACAGACCTTGGCATCATCATATCACTTACATCTTGACATATCCTACACAGGTAGAAAGTCCTGGTTCCTATGGGCTTCAGCACTGAAGCCATGAGGTTCTCAACAGGAGCAGGACCATCCTGCACAGCATGTCCCTGAGCTTAAATTGAGAGCTCTAGGTACTACACTAACACAAACAACCCATAAGCAGAAGATCCGATAGTCTTGGTAGTGATTTTTAGTTTCACTGTACAGGTACTTCCAGGAGACACTGCGAAAAGGTAGTTAGGGCATTTCCATCATGAACACTATCTCCAGCAGATGACTCAAATTCACTACCATCCATGGACAGGGGGGGAAAAAAAAAAAAAAAAAAGAGTACAGACTCTGAAGAATGGAGTCCCCCCCATCAACACTTTTCAGTGTATATACTTCAGGCTTCCCAAGTACATCTAAGCAATCCATGTAGGCTGACGAAGTCGCCACAGTAGCCCAAGGAACAGACATGACAGAAATGGAAGAGATACTGAGTACTGACATGGACCTCATCGCTAACCATCTCCACAACTGACACTTAAAGTTGAGCATCAATAAATCAGTATTGTCACTCTTCCACCTGGACAATCCTTGAGCCAACAGCGCATTGAATAGGCAACCGCATCCTTCCTCACGAGCACACCCCAACCTACCTAGGAGTTGCATCAGACCATGCCCTCACCTATGAATATCACATCTAGAAGGTCAGCAGTAAAGTCTCTGCAAGGGTAGCCGTCTTAAGATGTTCAGCCAGCACAACATGGAGTGCCAACTTCAAAGTGCTTAGGACCACGGCACTTGTAATGGTATACACACCAGCAGAAGACTGCGTCCCTGTATGGTCCAGAGGTTTTTACACTAAAAGCTTGACGTTGGACGTTGTACTTAACAGTGTGCTGAGACTCATAACAAGCTGCACAACTTACACACAGACAGATTACTCCCTGTACTCTCATACTTTAGACCAAATGATACATAAAAAAAAACCAACAGACCCTAACATCATCACTGGCAACAGAGGCAAGAGATGATGAAAATCACTTGCTCCATCAACTGTTAACTGCAGACCAAAACAGACAGAGTCTTAAAAGTCATATACCATTTGTACATGAAGCTCACAAGCTCCTGGAAGAGATTGAGCATGCTAAACCAAACCTGTGGGCGGCAATGGAGTGGCTGCTGAGAAAGGTCAGACTTATTTCTACAGCATTTTAGACCAAACGAGTCCCCCAATGGGCACGACCTCGACAGAGAAGTGTGGGTCAAGCTGAAGGGACTGAGATCTGGATACGGACACTTCAAAATAACACTTGGCAATGTGAACATCTTGGACAGCCCCCTGTGTGGATGCGATGCCCAACAGACAGCACAGTGCATAAGTGAAAGTTGCAACGCCCAGACGAGGTAGGTGGAGTCTATGCACTGAATGACGATACCAGAGCGGCCCATCGATTTGGAGGTTGATATTTGACGCCATTCGCAGGACAGCAAGTGAGCAGAAGATGTAAAAAGAGCACTGAGCTCTTCATATTATTATTTCCACGGTAGGAACTGTGCTCCTCTGCAAGGAGTCCATGCGTTTCCCCTCCCTCCCAGTCAACAAAGCACCTACTTGCTCAGCCTTCTGTCTTCCATAAAACGAAGCCAAGCTGCTTTCCAAGCATCCCCGGTACAACAAAAGCTTCAAATCCTGCCTGTCTATGGCCAGAACATCCCCTCCAGGCTCTTCTCCACGCAGGACACTGCTGTTACAAAATGAGCATCGGCAGCGAGGCTACTGAAGGGCTCATACTGGAGGTCAAAGCCCTCGTTCCACATCAAAAGGAAGCAGGCACAGCACGGACACCATGACCAGAGCCGTAGCTCCTTTTGTGGTGACAAATAATTGTGTTTTGGCTGCTATTTTCCTTTCAAAAGAACAGGACTCCAAGCTTCCAACACCTTTCAGTACCATAAAGCAATCTCTACAGGGAGGTTTTGATGAATTCATCACTGAAATAGATCAGCAGTTCCACAGCCTAATGGGATGATAAAGCTTCTATTATGCAAATGCATGCAAATCAAGCACAGCCCTCAGACTCTTAACTCGGCACCGGTGTTGCTTCTGGGATCGACATGGTTGGATGGGTACATTTTGAGACTATACAGGGTCTAACCCTTAGGATGAGTGATCAAGGATGACAGTTAATAGGATACACAGGTTGAAATGAAATCCACCTTAGCATCTCTGCCTTTTGATGGCCCCTTCATCCAGTGAATGCTCCTGATGCAACTGCAGCCAACACCCTCGTTGGCAAATCTCAGAGGCAACAGGAAGTGGAGGGAAAAGAAATAAATCCCCTTTCCATTACATCTAAGGAGGACTGAAGCTTGGGAAAGTTTGCAATAGCTGCTGGTGCCATTCTGAAACGTGAGCCGAGAATTTCAGGGTCTAGGACAGGCACCTTTCACCAACACTTTTTCTCTTTGAATTAAAAAAAAATAAAGTAACACAAACAAAACGATACAGCTACTATCAACAGAAGCACTATTTTTTTCCTTTTTCTTTTTGCTGAGTAACAAGATGCTTGGAGTTGAGGCAGCCAAAAGGTCACATCCACGATAGGCCAGGAGACGAGTGTCCTTAGGGCTTATAAGTGGGGGTTGACTTGCTGTTTCAGATAATTATGCAGGCCTTATTTCCCTTATTCTTGTGCAGAAGGGCCACTGGGCTTTGCTATTAATATTTAGAAAGAACGCTTCTTCTTTCTTTTTTTCTTCACACTGCAAATTGAAAGCTAATGGTACTTTGCTAAATGCTGAATATATAAATGGCTCCACTGGTTTTTTGCGAAGAGAAGGAAATCTGTGTTTTCTACATGTCACCCTATGACCAAGTTGTTATTGCTCTGTGCATTAATACTGCCTCTTGGAAGTACTAAAGCATGGTGCAGTATCCACCCGTATTGCGCCGTACGCGTGGCGTGTGGTTCTTAGCATCTACTTTGCCATAGCGGCACGCTATAAGCACCACTATGACGAAGTAGCTGCTGGTCACGTGTAGACACCTGTAGCATCAAGTGTAGACGTGCCCAGAGGTGATTAACCCAAGCCGAGTGATTTACATTGTTTTATGAATTCTGGTAGGTATTTCATGTGTATGGAGCACATGTATTTACAGAAGTTAAAGATGGTAAGAGGCCTACTAAGTCACCTACTTAAGCCACCTCACACAGCAATAGTCTTCTCACGCCAACAGCACGGCGTCTGGGGCTTTGTCTAGATTAGTTCCAAGTGACCCAGGTGTTTTGTCTCCACCAGCTCCCTTGGCAGACTGTTTTGCATCCCAATGCTTGTCACAATTGGGCAGCATTATGCAATGTTTAGTTTAAAGATTTCTTTTTTATAGTTCATCCTATTATTTCTATGTAGACAGTTTACATACAAAAGATTCTGAAAGTCAGTGCTATATAGCACATAAAATTAACGACGATAGAATAATAAATATTCTATGCCTAGCACCGAACATCAATTTTATTTCATTTCCATCGCAAATTACAAGCATATTGGAGTTTTTAATTCAGTTACCGTGCAACATTGACAGGCCAAGGCAATTGCTTTCCAAATGTATTAAAAATACTGTAGGTCAAATGCAATTTTTAACAACAAGATCTTTCTGTGGCTCAATAGAGTCTTAAATAACCCTTACATGCTTTCAATTTCCAGTAAGGATACGTGCTTCACAGTCAATGAAATGGAAGCAAACTCTCACGGCTGGGAGACTGAGGTCTCTTCAAGTGGCTTCACAGTGCAGAAAGAATCAGATGAGATTTGCAAAGATTTTTTAATTGACGATTAAAAACTGGTCAAGGGTTTGTAATACAAGCTATAAGCAATTTCCCATAAAAATACAATATCACATTTTAAAAAATATTGCATCCTCAGGAATTTGTGCATGTTCTCAGATAGAGATGAATTAGCTTCTTGTAATTATTTGCCATGCATGAATCTAGGTTAAGACTCCAAAGTTATCTTTGAAATCTTGGCCATGACAAGAAATTAGCTAGGCTAGAGTAAATCAATCCTTTTCCTCGAGTTCAACAAAGTCTCAATACGGTGTTTCTGTATCCAGAGAGTTTAACAAAATAATTTTTTAAAAAGGCGTGCAGTCTTTCTGGGCTAACCGCTAGCACAGTGAATAGTGCCAGATCTGGGCAAGAGTAACCAACAGCTTTTAGTAAATACCCAAAAATGTCACAGGCATATCAGCAGACACAGGTCTTCGGGTAAATCTGATATCTTTTATTAGACCAACCCAAATATTTGGAAAAATTCTTCTTTGCAAACTTTTGGGTATAAATACCCTTTGTCAGGCTGAGGAAGCACCTGCAGGTGGTTAGAAATATGCTCTCTCAGCCTGATGAAGGGTATTTATACTTGAAAGCTTGCAAACAAGAATTTTTCCAACTATTTGGGTTGATCTAATAAAAGATATC
Source organism: Crocodylus siamensis (assembly GCF_052110815.1). Taxonomy (NCBI): domain Eukaryota; kingdom Metazoa; phylum Chordata; order Crocodylia; family Crocodylidae; genus Crocodylus; species Crocodylus siamensis. The sequence goes on along the minus strand of NC_143396.1, from coordinate 7,533,560 downwards.
GGATTTACCCAAAGAACCTTATCTGCCTATGTCCTTAGACCAACGTGGCTACCACCTACACCCCCGTAGCAAGCATATCAATGTAAGTTACAGGGGTGAGAGCCAACTACACTCAACACACAACCACCCAATTTTAACCGAAGCAGGAGCAAGTCAGAAGTCTAACAAGCCGGGGGTGCAAATCTAGGTGAAGAGAAAGACTTGCAAATAAGTCCGGTTCTCTTTTGAACCCCAGTCAGCTTTAAGTTACAAAACCTTGTGGCCACGTCTCACTATTTTCACTCATCTAAGTTAACGCTAGCGCACCTTTTGATTCCCCACGCCCCCAGCTGTTAGTTACCTTAGGGGCAGCTTAAAACAAGACAACACAGTACAATTTGACCAGTAGCATACGGCGAATGTTGGAAATTCATCTCGATTTCCTGTGCCAGAGGGTAATTAGTTTGTTACTTTCAACACTTGGCTGCTTTTATAATACAAGGTGCATGTTAAAAGGATGAAACACAGCGGTCAGATGAAGATCTCAAACACAAGATACTTAAAACAACTCCCTGGCACAAAGGAATGCAAATTGGTCCTCTAAGACACTTTTCAGGAGCCATTGGTATTATTAGACTGTCAATCAGAGAATGTATTCATTTGTACCAGAGGGAAAGGAGAGTTTTAAAAACCTCTTTCACTGAAAAGGTTACAGGATGCTCTCTCTCGAGCTATTTTTTTTTTCCATCTGCTAAAAATCAAAGTATAGGTAATGCCAGCCACATCATGGGGCAGCAGAGCTGCAAACGTTGCTAGCTTTTCAATCCTATTTATAAATATGTGGCTCCTGTTGATGCAGAGAAATGGAACAAGTGAAATGTCGCTTTTATTCTACTGATGAAGAGAGAGACAGAGTCAGCTGTGTTAGTCTGAAGTCAGAGAAAAGGCAGGGGAGATTTGCACCGTATAGACTAACTCTGATGGAGTCAGTCTATAAGGTGCACGCCTACCTCACCTTCTACCTTAATGCTATCTGAATACAGGAGTAGGAGCCAGCTGGGTCATCAAGTCCAGCCCCTTGTCACCACAATCACATAAGTGACATCTCTCCATCCTTTACCCCACATGTGCCCAAAACACCCTCTTTTACCCTCTTACACAATACCAAAATGTACAAGGGACAGGAAAGATAACTGTTGCTGGCACCTGGTGAGGACCAATGTATCTCGTATTATGTTACCACCAAGTATTTATTCCAAATCCAAATTAAAAGCAAACAAAAACCCCCTCTCCTGAAATAGCTTATTTTACAGCAGAAACTTAAGATTTACACACCAGTCGTTAAGTAGAAATAATTCATTAAGGGAAGAGTTTATCTTTTGTTGCCTTCACAGTACAAATCGCTGCTAGAATACATCAGTTTCTAGTGGAGCTAATCAGTTTTGCACACCTGAGCTGCCCGCATGCTCTACTTTCTTCCCACCAGCAAGTCTGTATTAATGTGGCAGGTGTTCAAAGGGTACCTTCCTTCCCCCCACGAATTAGAAAGGGAGAGAACACAGGAAAGCAACACTCAAAGTAATTTAAAGATCAAAATGGATTGTCTCTTTTTGTTCTCGTGCTCCTCTTCACCACAATGTCACAGTAGCTCTCCTAACACTTGTTTGCATACGCAGACCGCATCTCCCGAAGGGACATCTTGTTCCAATGCTAGCATCGCCCATTTTCAAAATCAAGTAGCTACACACCAGTGGGCAACCTGTTGAATGGCTTGTGCTAATGTGCAAGCAGGATTACAGGTGGTAAAGAAAAAGCGCAAAAACCCCAACCTGAGAAATAATAAGTTAGAATCAGAGACTTGTTACAGCCTCCTTTGGAAATGAAGTGCAAATGGCCTGCGTTACGTATGTTAAACTGGATCATAACAGTTCTAGCCATGACATCTAGGAACAAACCATCTACTGTAATAAGAGTATAGAAACTTCCATCCTGGATTAAGTCAGAGGTTCAACTAGACCCGTATCCAATCTCCCAAAGTGGCTAGTGCCCCAATTCCTACAAATAAAGTTCAAGAAACCCAGCAGGAAGAAGCTATAGGCAAACTTGCCTCTTCCACAGTACATGCAAGAACAAAGTGGGAGTATTTCCAAATGGTGCTAGTGGTGGAAGTTGAATTGCTCTCCCAGGAAGACTACTCTGCAGTTGAATAGATCTGAAGATTTCTCCTGTACTGTTATTCCCACTCCTCTATGTAACATGCCTCGGATGAAGTATTAATCATTCCTCTTCTCCACCCTTGATGAACACCCTTCACGTTTCTACAGGCAATTCTATCCCTCTCAGCCCCTGATCAGTCAAGGTCTATGGTACATACTACTTAAGCAGGAGGGGGGGGTGGGCAACCTTTGTAGCACGAGTCCCATACAGTAAACCCCTCACCCTCTCAGAGTGCCATTCTGATCCCCTCCTGCTGTCTGATCTGCTGCTCTGCTTTCTGCTCCCTGCCCTATCTGCTACTGTACCACATGAGCCTGCGCCATGCCACTTGTGCTGCACATGGGCTACTGCAGGCTTCAAGTACGCCTGCACTACATTTGCTGCAACTCATGCAGACATGCTAGGCAGTGAGCTCTTTATCTAGCTGCCTTGGGTATTGCAGGTAAAGTGGCACAGAATTCCCAAGCTAAATAAATACTGGGATGGCGCGCCTATGCTGAGCGGCACAGGCAGATTGCTAGCAGGACTTCTAACAAGATAGCTTAAAGCTAGCTCTAAACTACCTGGACAAGCTGCAGAGAGTGCAGTGACTGCAGCGTGGACATACACCCACAAAATCAATCCTTTAGTTCAGGGGCCAGCAATGCCCGTGGGCCGAATCTAGCCTGCAAAGAGCTTGGATCTTACCTACCAGGTGGGGAACTGAGAACATAGTGCCATGTGCATCAGCTCTGACCAGGGGTGAAGGTGTAGGTTGTAGCCGTGTTGGTCTAAGCACACAGGCAGACAGGGTTCTTTGGGTAAATCTGATGTCTTTTATTAGAACAACTAAAAGAGCTGAAAAGATTCTTCTTTGCAAGCTGTCAGATACAAACACCCTTCGCCAGGCTGAGGAAGTGCCTGCAGTTGGTCTGGATGGAAGAGAAAGCAGCCAGAGGCCAGTAGGCATGCGAGAAAGCCAGTCAGTGAAAATGCAAATGGAGGCAGTCAGCTCTGACCATGCTTTCTGGCACTGCACGGCAAGCGGAGGCTGCGGCAGGATGGCAGGGAAACAGCAGCCCTCGACAGAGCAGGGAGGGCGGGAGCGTTGCCTGCCATTCCCAAAGGCTGCCAGCCCCTGCTCTTGCTATCTGCTGCCCTTCGGTGAACTCCTAGCATCGCATTCATTTCTGATGCTGTAGTGCTCAGATGCAGGAATTCACACCATGGCTGTGCAAGTGATTCTGCGTTTTAAATGGGTTTTCCTCCTGAGGTCTTTCAAAAGGCCTGCTTCATGATCTTTAGTACTAGCTGTCTGGTCTTGCTGGTGCTTATAACTTCTTACAAGTTTAATATGCATCCTGGGAGATGTTAAATACAAATGGACTGAACACAAATGACTGCAGTGCCCCACTTCCACTCTCTATCAAGGCACCACCATTTTTTCTCTACAGTGTCACAGGCAGAACTGTCAGGAAGCTTTTCATCCAACCCAACAGCATTTTTATCCAGGCCGATACAAGTTAATCACCAGATTGGCAGGCCAAGCATGTATCACTTTTTCTGCTCCTTTAAATACAGTAAGCAACTGTGGGGATTGGATGCTTCATAATGGGACAATTAAGAATTTGCAAGCGAGACTAATTTTGACTCCTTGAATGTTAATGCAGTGGAATTACATGCATGTCCACACATCAAAGGAGTAGGATGTTCCTAAGAAAGCCGCAGACTGTTTTCCTGACAAAATATTTCTCTTTTGGTCCATTCAGGCAGCTCTCAGTCGTGAACAGCCTCCAGTTCACAGATGGGGAAAAACATCTATCAGTGCTGGATTCTTAGTCTGGATATCTGGACGTAGCACAGGGAAGGCTGCAGTGCAGACCACCCCTCATAGCCAATCCCGTCTTGCACAACCACTTGACAGCCTCCCTCCAGGTTTCCAGCACAATTTGTTTGACCAGTTAAAGATACGCTTTTACTAGGCGTTGATCCCTTGGGTGTTTTTGCTCAAGATAATTGTCACTGTACAATACTTCATATATATATAAATTACTGACTATGGGAATTCGTTGCATGTTCTAACCCACAAAGATACCTAAAAACTCAAAGCCAATCAATACAAAGAAACCCTCCAGAACTTCTACTGGAAAAACTTATTTTAAGGGCTGCTGCTGACGAGCTGCAATGAAGTTCCTTAATGAGGAACGTTTGAATAGGAGTCTGACTTGTAGTTACTTGGTCTGAGACATCTGCGTTGCGGTTTAGTGACCATTAGTCTTAAACACAGGATCACAGAACCACAGACCATGAGGGCTGGAGGGGACCTCAGGAGGTCACATCTAGTCCAACCCCCTGCTCAGAACAGGACCAGCCCCAATTACATCATCCCAGCCAAGGCTTTGCCTACCCAGGTGTTAAAAACTTCCAAGGATGGAGATTTCACAGCTGCTCTGGGGAGTTTGTTCCAGTGCTTTACTGCCCTCCTAGTGACAGTTTTTCCTAACATCCATCCTCAACTTCCCTTGCTGCAGCCTGAGCCCATTGCTCCTTGTCCTGCCATCTGCCCCCACTGAGACCAGCCCAGCTCCATCCTCTTTGCAGCCCCCCTGCAGAGAGGTGAAGCTGCTATTCAATCCCCCTCCATCTTCTCTTCTCCAGACTAAATCAGCCCAGTTCCCTCAGCCTCTCCTCACACGTCACAACCCCAACCCCCCAAACCATTTTCATTGCCTTCCACTGGATTCTCCAACCCATCCACTTCCTTTCTGTAGTGGGGGCCCCACAGCTGGACACAGGACTCCAGACGTGTCCTCACCAGTGCCAAACAGAGAAGAATCACTTCCCTCAATCTGCAGGCAATGCGTCTGCCAATGCAGCCCAGAACACCATTAGCCTTCAAGCATCACAGGAATGGATCCCAGAGTCATCTAGTCCATCCCCCTGCTTAGGACAGCATCATCCCTAACTAACCCTAACCAGACATCCAAACCAGGTGTCTGTCTAACCTGCTCTTGAAAACTTCCAGGGATGGAGATTGCACAGCTTCTCTAGGTGCCCGTTCGAATGCTTCATCACCCTCAAAAAGCTCTTCCTAATCACCAACCTAAATTTCCCCTGCTGAAGCTTGGGGCCATTGCTCCTAGTCATGTTCCCAATGTCCACAGAGAAAAGCTCATCTCCTTCCGCTTTATAACTGCCCTTCAGGTATTTGAAGACTCATTAACCCTCTCCCAGTCTTCCCGTTTCAAAACTAAATAATCCTAGTTTTTTCAGCCTTTCCACAGAAGTTATGTTTCCCAAGCCTCTATTCATTTCTGCCACTGGACTCATTCCTCTTTGTCCATACCTTTTTTGAAGTGTGGAGCCCAACATTTAACACAGTAGCCCCAGGTGAAGCTTGGCCAGTGCTGAGTAGAGTGGAAAAATCACTTACAAGAGACACTCCAGTTAAAACAATCCAGTATGTTGTTAGTTAAAAAAGAATAGTCACAAATGCACGCTGTGGGCTCCTAGTCGGCTTACGGTCCACTGTAACCCCCCCCATGTCCTTTTCTGTAGTGCTGCCAGTGATTCCCCAGCTTGCATTTCTGCATGCAATTAGTCTATCCCAAGTGCAAGACTGCAAATGTTCTTGTTGGACTTCACCTGGCTGATTCTGGACCATATTCTACCCAGGCCATTCTGGATCCTAGCCCAAAGTGTCTGCAACTCCACCCAACTTGGTGACACCTGTATATTTACTAAGAGTGCACTCAATCCCATTGCCCGAATCATTAATGAAAATGTTCAACAATAGCACACTGAGGACAGACCCCTGGGGAATCCCACTTGATACCTCCTGGTAAAAAGTCAGTGAGCCACTGATAACTATTTGTTGAGAACGATAATGCAACCAGTTATGTATCCATCTTATATCCATGTATGACCTTAGTTTACAAATGAGATTGCAGTGGGAGACCATCTCAAAAGCCTTGCCAATAATCAAGGTGCATCGCATGCGTTTGCTCTACCAACCAGTTATGTATCTACCTTTTGTTGACGTATGTTCTTAGCTTATGAATGAGATGACGAGGCTTTTGATGTGGTTTCCCACTGCAAATAATTAAGGTGCATCACATCTGTTGTTTTACCAACTAGTTATGTACCTATCTTTTGTCAATGTATATCCTTAGCTTATGAATGAGACTGCAGTGGGAGGCGGTGTCAAAAGCCTTGCCAAGGTGCAATCGCATCCGCTGCTCTCCCCCTAACGAGAATCTGTCACCTTATCTTAGAAGAAAATCAAGTCAGCCAGGCATGGTGAATTCATACTGGCTGTTCCTGCTTCTGTTCTCTTCTAGGTCTTCAAATATGCTTATTAAAAAGTTGTATCATTCAGCAGAGCATTCAAACAGCTGTGGCTTTAAAAAAATAAATAAAATAAAGACAGCCGATTTTGTCAGAGCCAATCAAATTTTAGAAGAGAATTGTGATCTAGCAGGTATCTGAAGGGAGGGAAATTACCTGTTGCCTAGCGGCACACTGCCATAGGAATACTTTCCCTGCAGGTAAAAATCGCTTTCCTACTACTATGTACACCAGGAAAAATACTAATTGAAAACACTATTGTAATACTGTCCAGCTGGAAAATATTAATTTAGAATGGAACTGGCTTGACATAAGCTGCCAGTTGGTCATGCACAATGGAAAAGGAAATGAGCCTCTTGCAGACAAACCGCCCCATTTTGCACTTCTCTTCGATTCCCGCCCCCCACCTCCTGTCACTTCCACCCCTACCCCCACACACAGATGAATCAAAGGACTTGGATTAGTAATTGATTTATTTGTGGGGTACAATGTGCTTGCAGTTAGTACTAAGAAGCCTGGATTTTTTGTGCCAAGCATGTTAAAGGAAGGACAAGCAAAATGAAGGATCAACAAAGGTGGATGCAGGATGGTAAGGGTAACTGGATAACCACTTACAGTCCCATCACTTGCCTAGTATTTTTGTTCTCAAATCTTCTTCTGCTAACAGGAAAACAGTAGGCAATTTAACCGTCCACCCCATCACCCCTAATTTTCTAGCATACAACATACACTTTTCTCTCCAAAAACAGCTGCTGGAAATTGGGATGGGCATTTTAAGTAAGGAAATATGGTAAAAGCAGTTTCTCCCATTTAAGCTTCTACCAGGCAAAAACAAAAGTAACACATGATCCATAGGGAGCAGAACAGTGAGCAGACTCATTTACTTCACTGCTGCTACTTATGGCAAGGAAAGATTTTTCTTCTCCATTTTGCCTTCATAAAAAAGGCCTGGGTCTTATTCTGGGGTGTGCTGTATGTATGTATATTTCTATGCCAGGGATGTATTTGGTAGCTGTCTTGTTCCTAGACAAAAAGAAATGCAAAGCTCTGAAACTCTTGGTTTAGAGACGATACCTTTTATTAGGCCAACTAAGAAATCACAAAGAAAAAAAGATAGATAATTTTTAGTTGGTCTAATAAAAGGTATCATCTCTGAACCAAGAGTTTTAGCGTTTTGCATTTCTTCAAGCATGTCGGAAATGTGGTTTTCCCTTGCCTGTGGTCAGCAGGAGATGGGCAAAATGAGAATGCTTCTCGAGCCTCTTACTCCCTATAGTTGAAAAGGTAACCTCACCATCAACTCCTGAGACTTGTAAGGAGGTCAGGGACTGTGGTGCTTGACAAATCAGATGATGGGCAAAGAGAAGGTAGCCCATGGAAGGGAAGGAACCTAGTACCAAGTGAGGAAGGAGATGAATGAAGTCCTGATCGTGATGTTATTGAGAGAGGAGCTGTCAAATATTGAAGTAAAAAACAATTGAATCAATGACATCAATCGCACTTCGATCTGTTGTGGGGGGTGGGGGGGGAAGGAGGGCAGGAGACGCCATGAGCCTTGTTTTGCTCCAGGCTAATCCTGCAGGAGCACTGTTTTCTACTAGATTTTTTCTAGAAAAAGTTAGGTTAAGTAATGGAAAGAAGAGGATGGGGAAATGCCTGAAGGAAGGCTGGTTTCACATAGCATCCAACCGTCCACCACCTGTGTTTTCCGTTCCAATACCGAGTGCCAAGCTGGGTGTTTTCCCTCCCTTAGTAATGTCAATTTAGTTTAAATCATGGATCCTATGAAAAGATAGAGAAGAATTTAAATAATTCATACCAGCCGGAACTTTTTAACCCCGTTTTGAAGTGAACAGAGACTGTCTTTTTCATACTAATGATGAATGTAGGCACCGTTCTCACAGCAGCAGCCTCATCCCTTCAAATATTATTCCTGCCTTAAAGAAAGGACCTACAGGAAAGTCAGCAGCCTGTCAATTTTCTTCCTGGGACTAACGAGCTTGAAAGGAAAACACTGCAAGGTTTACAATGTAAGCAAGGCCATAGGTGAAAGTGTGGTTTGTAATATATTTTATGGAGCGCCTATGAAAACAAAGGCAATAGTGTTGCATCACTTAAGAAATAATACTGCCACGGCATTTCCCTTAATACTTGACTATACACAGAAGTGCTGGATCAGCAGCTTCTCAGGCTGAAGTTAATTAATGTAATCACCGGTGTGGACCTCAGAAATGCAAGCTTCCTCTGAGTGGCTCTCAGCTATGCAGCCTTTACTGTAAAAGGGACCTCCTGTAGGAGCATAGGAAGAGGAAGAGCAAGATATTTCAGCACCTGCGGTGGAGAAGGGGTGTGCAGTGGGGGTAATTACACTGATCACTGAAAAGGGAGCAAAATCTTACCTGCTCCAGCTCCTCCTGCAGCAGTATGTGTTTAGGGACCTCTGGGAGCTGGTGCTCTGTTCGCTTCCCACCTGCCATGGCAAACACTCCAGCCCAGTGCCCCACTTGCCCCCCCTCTCTTCCCAGTTACGCTACTGGGTAACCAGTCCAGTCACAAAAAAATGTTCATTCTACAAAGACTTCTTCATACCTCAAACAAGATTTGATATAGTCGTTAGGAGTGAATTACTTCCAATAAACATCTTCTGCCCAGAATTTAAAGAGGACATCAAACTTGCTTGGAGTTTAGGCCCTAGTTTGACTGACAAACTGATTCTTGCACTGTATCACTCCTCCAATTCCTACCACCACATGCTGCCATCCCTCTGCTGTTACTTGTTTCACATACTGGACAGAGCTGGGGATGGATATGCAGAAGTACTGAGCACTGATAACGCAAAGTCAACGGGGATTGGAAATGTATTAGGACCTCTGAGGAGTATGGCCACCACGGCTTAAATCACTGAGTTGTTCATAATTAATGGATGGTTTTACCAGCCCTCACCACCCCCCAAGTTGCTTGTTAAAAAAGAAGGGCAATACTTCCCTAACCTGAGAGGTATGATGGCAAGTTTACGGGGCTTTTGGATACTGGGTGATAAGCACTATGCAGAAACAGGTGTTCATATGCTGAACATGGAAACGGGAGAGATCTTACTGGACAGCTGCAGCATTTATGGAGAGTTGTCTGTCACATGCACCCAGTGAGGCAAGACTTCCCCGGAAGAAAGCTACGGGCATATAACAGCTGACTATACGCAGCGGAGGGGAAGACTTAAGGTTGCCCTGGCATCTTTAATGGTGGCAGTGGTTGCACAGGCATCTTGAATTTCCTGACACTCAAGTCTGGACTTTAACGTTAATACATATTTTGCAGACGTTTCAATGTGGCTGCATATACTTTAAGGGGGGAAGAAATCATATATTTTTGAAATCATGCGAAGTCAAGCGAAACGGTTTTGTGCCTGGGTTGTGAAGCCAGGCTGCCATGAAATAAAACTCCAAATAGGTGGATGTATGTGTAGCAGCAGACAGATATAAAATGTGTATCTTGGGCACCTTAGTTGTTCTTTCTAGTTACTGCCATCAGAAGCTGACCAAAGCCAAGCCCCACTGTAATTCTCTCTCTTGCCTTCAGCTGCTTTTCAAACCAGTATTTTTATATAGATGGAGCATCGAAGAGTATTCAGGATTACAGCGAGGCACTTTGTGAATCTCTCCTCCTTCCCATTTTGCATGCATGATATCATTTTGAACATTTATTTGCATGAAAAAATACATTTATATCTTCACAGAATACAGGAGACAATTACTCTTCAGTTTCTTTTGAGGGACCTCACAAGAATGGCTTCTATCTGCAGCACCTGCAGCTATTTCCAGACAACTGTTCTGCTTTGTTAAACTGTATTCTTCTTGATTACAAGGCATAAAAACTCAAAAAAGGTGTAACTTTTATTTAAACCAATGTAGCCCCCCCCCCAAAAGACATAAACTGCAGGCATAAAATTAAGTCAAAACAAGACCTGATGGCTTTCAAGTGTTCTTAGTTTCTTACAGGTTACCCATGACTAGCTGGTTTCCATTACTGCTTGTACCCACGGCACAGAACATGCATCTTTGAAGATAAATTACAGGTAGGACCACCCTACAAGTGTGAATGCTCACCTTTATGCTTCCTCCAATGAGATCGGGCGGTTCCTCGTCTGTTTCTAAGGCAACGTTGATGGAGGCAAAGGGGCGACTAGCCATCTGTTGCATCTCACGGAGTAGTTGCTAAGTGAAAAAACAGAGAAATATTACTACGTTGCTCCAACAGGAAAGGAAACTGTCCGATGCATTTCACCGAACACAAACAGATACAGCCTTCGATTTGCAAGGGAAATTCTTGGGACTTTACCTGGGCTTAAGATGATTCAATGCCACCAGAGGGGAACAACTTCTAAATAAAACCACTGGCATCACTGTCAGACGTCTCATCATGCTAAGACAGTGAAGCCAACCATTTTTGTGCCGCAAATTAGCCCTGTGCCCTCACCGGGTGCCACTCCAGTCCCCCATCCTGCCTGAGCTGCTACTTGCTTTCTGCCTCCTACCGTATATACTCCCTGACCGATCTGCTGCTCCGGTTTCTGGTTCCTGCCCTGTGTCCCCTGCACAAATCTGCTCCCTGCCCATCTCCTCCCCAATATGCACGTGCTGCAGAGAGGCTGCCAGTACCACATGTAGGTTGGCTGCCCCTGTGCTAAGAAAGACGCTGAGATTTTCTGCATATACAAGTCAGGCAGCTGCCAATGCACTTGCCATAACAGCACAGCAGCAGCTAAATGCTGCATGGTCATGCAGGGTCTAAATGCAGCGAACTGCAAGCACAGCGATGCACCATACTCAAATAGAAAACACCAGGTCAAATTGCTAGGCAAGTTTTTAGAAATCCCCCAAGTAAAAGCCTCTTGGTAAGATTTTAAGTCTCTCAGACATAAAGATGGTGCCCTCTATATAGCAGAGTGTGAAACAGTTCAGCTTGTGCACAGCAGCAGGGAAGAAAGCCCCTTTTTTCCAGCTTCAGTGGCTAAAAGGTCCTAACAGTAGCAGCAAACTCAACGTTGGCAATGAGATGTGGACATCAAACCGTAGCTCTCAGAAGCAACAGGAATTGTACGAAAAGCTGCCTGATTAATAACGGAGCGGGGATGCGACCCCCTTGAAACAAACAAAGGGAGCCATCAACAGCTTGGCTGCAGCAAGTTACTGAAATCCCTCCGGCTTGAACATGGTTCGGGACTTTGGGCATGTGGTAGGACTATTGAACTACTCTAACCAAGCTTTCTATAACTGTGGCAATTTGAAATGCATCCTGTACTCAAACGCTTGACTTGAAGAGTTGCAGAAACCGCTGATCAAATACAATATCCTCTTCCCTGTGTCCCGTCCCCCACTTTGAATTGGGAGATTTTATCAGGTCAAGAATCCCAATTATTAGATGCAAGATTTGAGACGTACTTGGCACTTTAGAAATGAAACATGCCGTGTTCTTGCTGCCGACAGCTTAAGAAAAAAAAAATGAAGCGCAGACGCATGGCGGCAGAAGGGGATAGAACAGGCAAGCAAAAGGGATTTAACAGGCAGCTCTTTAGAGCCACAAATTCTGGCTTTTCTTTTTCTTGAACCTCCTTCTGTCCCTCCTTTTTGTTCAGCTGTTGTCTGCTCAACTCCTCTGTTACCAACAAATCTTAAGCACATACTTGCTCTCTACCTCTCCCTTTTCCTCCGTTACCACGTCAGCCCACACACAGACATGAAGCTGGGAGGAAAACACTATCTTTGGGGATTTGAAATAGGATACCCATTTTTGGGTTTGAATCTTGACAAGGCTGTAGTGGCCAAAAATCTTTGCTATTTGAATGTATTTCACTTTTCCTGACACGTTCACGTTGTTGTTTCTAGTTGACAGTTATCCTCATTAAAAAAACAACTGTTTTTACGTTGTTTTAAGTAGCATCAGCTAAGGCAGAGGTTCTCAACTGCACTGGACTCCAGGCATCCCTTGGAAAATGCCAGTTCTTAGTTTTCACTTATTTCTCCACTACAGAAATAACAGAGCAATTCTTCTGGAAGACCAGAACAGGTCAGAAGGTTTTTGACACTATGGATTCCTATTTGAAATCCCTGGGCTGTTCTTGTGCATCACGTGTAGGTGATTGTACACTTAATGGTGCTGATATTGCGTGTCCATGCCCCTAAAAAGGATCTCAGGGCATCCCGGGGTGCCACGGCATCGTGGCTGGGAATCACTGAGCTCAGGCATAAAAGTCTGAAGAGGAGACTTAAAGATGCCTTCCCTCATCCCAAAAGATGAAACATTTCAGGAGGAAGAGTACGGCAAAGACCATCTTCTTTAGACCCCTACAGTCGGGTTTTGAGGATTTTCAGTCCAGCAGAATCCAAGACCTTTCACCAACACAACAGAAAAAAGAAAACAGCAAAGCCAGGTTTGATCTCCAGAAGAAATCAAATATCTGTCTATAGACAGAGAGCCAGAAACAAATTAAAAGATAAATCCACAGGATTTTTCTGTCCACCTGCAACATGTACTTGGAGGTGAAAAGGGACCGTATGCTGATGTACTGAACCTCCAGTAATTTGGGCATATGCAGAGTACTCTCAGCAGATTGCAAGCTAAAGCAAGTGTGAAACAGATTGTTGGGTTGTCTTTCCTTTAATTGTCCCCTTCAGCTATCATAAAGTGTGCTGTCTAATGGCTGCAAAAATCAGAGAACAAGCTGTCCTGATAAAGATGTCCAAAAAGAAGAATGAACTGAAAACCGTTAGCTCTTAGAAGGAAGTTTCATGGGCTGGGTTTACAACATGGCTTCTAATGAGATCAACAGGCGCTTTAGAGGGTAAAATCCTGGGTGATGCCATGACAAGGTGTGCATCTGAAATCCGGGAACAGGGGGAAAAAGCATCGTCACCAGCGACTGCATGGCCTCCGTGACTAGAATCGGATGAGGATTTACCTGTTTCGAGAACTAGTAAAGATTTGCCTTCACTTTAATAAAAGAAGTGTGCCTCTTACTGGCCTCAATTCCACAGACAACTCAATAAGCATAAAATGTGCAATTAAACAGCACTCCTTGAATTTGGGCAGGTGAGTCTGTATCATTCAGATATGCCACAGTTCACATGCTAACCTTTTCCTTGAGGTGAGGACTGGTTCCCCTATTTATGGCTGTATTGGACAAGCCGTGTAACAAGTAGTAACAAGATTTACGATAAAAATGAATTCCACAAAAACCTACTCTACAAGGAAAATACAGCTTTTTTAACGCATGCATTGTCCTCTACACAAAAGAACAAAAGTGCTAGACTGTGCAAGACCAATAGTTCATCTAGCCCAGTCTCCAACAGCAGTAGTGGTAGATGCTTCAGAGAGACAGCATGGCTACGGGCAGGAATGACACGTCACCCAGTATTAGTGATCAGAAACTGGTTCAAATCTGTAGCGCAGCAGAAGATCAGGGCGCATAAACTGCTTTCAAAATGACAGAGTGGTTATAATAAATCTGCATGGATGTTGTATCAAACTTAACTGATGTGGTTAAACCAGTTTATTGAACTTCTGTCCCAGATCCCCTCCAGATTCAAGTTAACTCATAGTCCTCCGGTATCCCACCATGCTTTGCACCTCTCCTGCAATCCCTGCTGCCTCTCAGGGAGGGGAGGCAGGCTAGCTTTGGCCCAAGCTGTCTGCTCCACCAAGCAGGGAGGCATGCTCTAGTGGCCCCCTGCCAGGCCACTGCAGGCATGTGGCTGCCTTTCCAGAATCAAAAGCGAGTGTCTGCTCACTTGCTTACCAGCAGGGATCCAGGTTTTAAGTTTCCCACAGAAAAATGTGCATTTTCCCTTTCATTTTAACAGAGAAACCCACAGATTTTCCACTTTTGCAAAGAACTCTCTGCAGGCAGGCAGAGTTCCAGTCTGCAAGGGGCTGTGGGGAGCAGGAGGATGGCGATCAGGCGGGGGGAGCCATGTACAGTACATGCATATGGCCGCCAGGCAGCCCACAGATCAGCTCCTGCAGCTAAATCGGATGGGAGGGAATCGAAGCCCCCAAAGGGAGGGAGTTAGGCAAGGATGGGGCTGCTGCCTAGCCAGGGCAGTACATGGGGCTTGGGCCTTAATATACGGTCGCAGGGCCTGGGTGGGGAGTGGCTCAGAGTCATGGGCAGCTTGTCCAGGGGACAGGGGTGGGGCTAGCTCCCCATCCACTGCGTGCAGTCCTGGAAGGAACAAGGGGGCACGTGCCCCCCACATTTGCGAGTGGGGCGGGGTGGGTTGCCTTCCCCACGGGGCCTCTGCAGCCCAGCAGGTGGAACCTAACCTAGCAGCGCAGAACAGGGCAGGGTGGTGAAGCTTCTTGCTGCTGCAAGCTCCACGCCGCCCTGGCGAGGCACCCCCTCGCCCACCTGGCAGCAGCAGGAGTGGCGGCATAAAGTTGCGTCCCTCACTACTGCCATGTTGGCAGGGGGCACTTTGCCAGGGTGATGCAGGGCTTGAAGCGGCAAGGAGCTTTTCTGCCTGGCCAAATCGCATCCACTGGGTTGCAGACGCCCTGGCGGGAGGGTAGCAGAGCAGGGAGCCCGAGGCCACAGTGGGCAGCCTGCACCCGCCCCCCACGGACTCTGCTCCATCCATGCCGCCCGTAAAGGAAGGGGGAGTCAGGCTCTGCACTCTGCCGCAGTAGCTGCTGCCTCCCACGGGCAGCAGCTGGGGCTCAGGTGCTGCTGCGGGGGGCAGGGTGCTGCAGACCCAGGTCCCTGACTCTGTAGCCCTGACATCTGGGGCACCCCTCTGGCAGGGCTCGGGTGGCAGGGGGCTCTGGGTGGGGAGTGAGGAGCACCAGGATGGGCTGTGGGGGATGGGGGGAGTGAAGAGCTTGGACCTGCCTCCTGGTAAGCTAAGGGGTCAGGGACAGCTCTGATTTTCCATGATAAAAATCCCCAAATCAAATACCAGAACATATAGGTACTTAGAATGTATTCTATTATAGTGATCGAGGTGCTGGTAGGCTTCCAAATTGCTTTAAAATTGCAAATATATCAATATAACCTTGTGTTCAATTGATACCTAGATATAGTGGCATTTTATTTTCGTCATGGATTTGGGGTTTTTAATCAGATAATTTGCATGGATTTTGTTTTTGTAAAAATTAGAGAAGTTGTGGTTTTTAAACAGAGAAAACCAAGATTCCAGCTTATCACTTCAATCTACACGGCTTAGACTAACCTGCAGAGATTGAATCATTTCAGCCTCTGGTTCTTTGACTGTCTGTGCTTAGCCCACATGAACAAGGTACATCTAAAATGAACTATTCCCTCTCGTACCCTCTTGGACATCCCCTATCACTGGTTTAGGAATATCAGAGAATACATCCCTGAGTATCCATTTCTGATACCTCCTCTGTACACATACAGACTTGCTGAATTATCTATTAATGCTGATTTTTTAATTAAGGTTTTGTGTTTTGCTGCAAGGGAGAATATGCTGTGCTGCTTTTGTCTCAAGCCAGGAACGGGATTCTAGCGAAGAGACAAAATCTGTCAGCTGAAACATGCAGGGTGGGCAGTCGATTATGGGCCAGACACTTGCTATTTGCTTGTTTTTAATTATTTGCTTTGTGGGATGGCAAACCACTGGCCTTAATCTCTTTCTAGTAAAGTCTCTGTGAAACGAGTGTGATGGAAACTGCTTGGAAGTGTTTAATCACTTCTTAGGCTACTTCCAAGCAAAATGTTCTGTAAGCCCATAATACAATTTCATGCCGTACTGTATAGATCAGAGTGACCAGTACTCCATACTTCAGTAACTACAATTTAAAAAATTAAGAAATATGTATGTAAAGTTTGAATTCCACTGGTTTGCATTTTGCTTTGAGTAACGGCAAAGAAACCCCTTTGAGCATCACAAGTTACAGAGATCAGAAAACAGGTGGCATGAAAGCAGCACCCCTCCCCAAAACTGAATAGGGGGTGTTGAAAAGATGGCAAGGAGCAAGGAAGACAACTTGGGGTGCTCATCAGATGGAGCCAAGATAGAAAACAGAAGATGCACTTACAGGAGTAGATTGAAGCAAGTGTTGCAGACCAAATGCTCCTTAAAAACCACTGCATATCATTTTTAAAGCTTCACATGTATAAATTGGTTGACAACCCCAAGTAAATACCGGTGTGTTACTGATCTACAAAGAAAGCACAAGAACTGGAGAAACGCTTCATTTGTTTTGTAATAGCAGATTACTTCATAGGAAAGAGAAACACCTACCTAAGGTATTGAGTTGATTTACTAAAATAGCCCGAGCTCCATTCTGAGACAGGAAAGGCCTAAACATCATATTCAGAGTAATAAAGCAGCCAGCAGTTTGTTTCACCACCCCATTGCCAATCTAAATGCCCTTCCACTCTGTTTTATTTGTTTTATGATAATACAGTTTTTCTACATTTCAGTCCGGAGATGGCGATAGCTTTTTGAGAAGGCCGTCAATTCTTTAGGAACGTGGCAGCATTTTGGATCTCAATAGCTCCCTATAAATCCTGGTTAAAAACAGGTAGACAAAATAGCACGGTAAAAACTTACCTGAAGATTTTTTAAATCAACACTTTGCCTTAGCTTTCGGTAAGTATGAAAATGAAGAATAGGATAGCAAAGGCAGGACTTTTGACAAGAATGAACCCAAGGAAATGGAAAATTGTCATACTGGACGCAAAAGCAAAATGCAAAGAGCTTCATGTACTTAAGGCGGGGGGCAGACAAAATAAAGTAACCTTCATCCCAAATTTGGAAAGAAGCATCAGGTAAAATTGCAGCTTTAGTATGAATGTCTTTTAAGAAGTCTGTCAAGTCCAGAGGGATACCACATGACTGGAGAATATCGAATAGGACGAGGCCTCTCCTATCCTACTGCAAGCAGGGGCCTCTCCTGGTCTGCAAGTCCGACCCTCAGTATCACGCAAGTCTTTAGAACACATTTGGAAGAAAAGATTCATTAAAACCACAGACAAGAAGGGAAAATGGTGTGTAATATAAACATAGGATTGCAAAAAGGGGTTGCGGTCAAGTAGGTTGATATAGTTTTGGTTGTTTTTAGACAAGGAACATGTCACAGGACTAGGGGTCAGCAACGTTTTTGTGCAGCGTGCCAAGAACACCTGCAACCTCTGCTTGGAAGACGCCGGCGTGCCGGGGGTGGATGGGTGGGGCAGGGAGCTGCGAGGGGCCTGATGCTTGTTGTGGCAGCCCAGGCCCCTTACCGCCGTCGACCCAAAGGAGCGTATACATCCGCCGCTGGCAGCGAGTCGGGCCAGGGCACTGCAGACCCTGGTGCAGCTGCTTGCAGCCTTCCACTGCCTGCTGCAAGCAGCCCAGGCTCCACGGCAGGTGGCAGGGGCCTGCCTAGAGTCCAGCCTGGCTGTGGCAGGCAGCCGGGAGGCTCCAAGCAGCTGCACCAGGGTTTGCGGAGCCCCGGTCTGGTTCACTGCCAGTGGTGGGTGCACATGTGCCTTGGGGCAGACAGTGGGAACACCGCGCTGTCATTACAAGGAGTGGGCCCCTTGCAGCTTCCCCATCATCTGCCCCAGGTGCGTGTGCATTCATTGCCAGCAACCAGCCAGGCTAGGGCTCTGTACACAAAACATCCTGACCTGTTCTCATCTTTCTGATTTCTTTACAACAGAAACAGTTTTGGTAGGGTTTTGTAATAAAAAAAAAATCAAGTGAAAACTAAGCTGGCCTTTCCAAGTGGTGCCTTGAAGTTTAAAAAGTTTGAAAAGGTTACTGGCCTAGTAAAACAAAGGTTGAGAAGCATGATTGATCTCCAAATAAATGGAGGATACATAACAAGGGGAAGGGGAAAAGATCATGCTAATTTTAGGCCAGCGGTTAAAAGAAAGTTTCAAATCACTAGAAGAGCAAGAGTTTGGAACAGTCTTCTAATGAAGAAGTAGGGGCACACAGTCAAGTTTTAAGATGCAATTTGGCCAGTTTATACAGGTTGCCAGGATATGGTTCTCTCTGATAACAGAGACCGGACACTTTCCTAGTCCTAAGTCTTTAGTAATCCAAGGATAAAATGGTCTAACTTGACCCCGTATCACTCTTTGTGGTTACTACCTGCAAAGAAGCGCAAGTGCAAAACTGCATTTTGGTTTTATTTCTTCTACTTATGTCCCAGTGACTCGGGCATCTACTACAACAGAAAACGATAATCTATGCTTGAAAAAAAAACTCAGGCTGATGCAGTAGGGCAATGACGGGAGAACAAGACTAGGAGGAGAGGTTTGTGGGAAACAGAGGGGCTATGTTGGTGAGACTCCGCAGGATCAGTGAACAGCAGGGATCCTGATTTTCTCTGATAAAAAAAATCCCCAATTTTCGGATTAAAAAAAGTAACCCCACATCCACATTTTTCTGCAATTAAAATGAAACACCACTATATCAATTGATCTATTGATATAGATCTCTATATCTAGCAGTGTTTCATTTTAATCAAGAAAAAAATGTGGATTTTTGGTTACTTTTTTTTTAATCAGACCAAAGAATCACTTACTTATCTATCTACCTAACTATCTATTAGTGGTGTTTCATTAAACATGGAAAAATGTGGATTTGGGGTTACTTATTTAATCCAAAAATTGGGGATTCAGTTTTTGGTTGGCAAAACCAGGATCCCTGGTGAACAGACGTGACAAGAGGAGGGCCGACACATGATGCAACATGAACTCCTGAGGAACGAGAGCCACGTGACCACATCCATCCTTAGGAGGCGAGAAGAAACCCACCTTGCTCAAGTACAGGAAGGGGAAAACTGCCCAAATGTCTCAGCTCAAAGAAAGATTAAGACAAAATTTTATTGACCTTGAAAAGGATCTTTCAACAGCTTTGCTGCTTTAAGTGTCCTCTCCATGTCCCCGGTATCAGACAATGTGACTTCCTCTGCCATCCTTCTCATTGTACTCTTTTGCATTTTCTGCACAGAAGCTCCATACTTCCTTTTTACTACAAACTATGTTTCTTTTTAATATTCAATTTCATGAGCTTGGGATTTAATTCATACATAAACCCAGGCAAGTCCTCAGGGTCTCTCATTAGCTATTCCTAACACTCAATTCCCCCCCCCCCGCCCCCACTCAGCTGATTCTACGTCTTCTGTCTGCAGGGATGTTGATCATTATCAGGGTTGGGGGTGCATCTTGCAAACTCAGATCATTGTTATTTATTGCAACCTCTTCCACCTACATTGGGCTTTCTGGTTTACTAAATATTGTCCATCTTATTTTACTTTCTTTTCAGGTGAATTGGCAGCAACTCCACCTAGCCAAGCAGAGAAGTGCTCTCTCAGGTATTCTTGTGGTTTCTCTCTCTCCTCTCCTGCATAACCCAATGTACAAGGCTGCACTGGAATACTTGATGCCAACCCACAATTTAAGGAAACTTGCCTCATCAGCTCTGTACTCCTTAATCATTTCAAATATGCATCAACTGGCTGAGTCTATTCAGTGGAGGGAATTTAATAAACTGTTACAGTTGCACAGAGGCTTCAAAGGGAATTTTCCTTTGTATGAAGCAATGAAACCCAGTTTCTTCTCTATTAAAACTTCCAAATAGACAGTAGCATTGAACCCACCGTAAGCATTTCCTTAGCACATTTACACAAAGAGATGTGGTTTCAGATAGGGTCAGATGTTTGGTACTACCTGCCTCTCCTTAAAGGGAGAGCGCCTATTAAACAATATGCTACAAGTCATTTGACCATCCAACAAGTAAGCCATTGGCCACTTTTCAGATCCCCCCCCACTCGGGGTTAAACGAGAACAAATCTGGAAAAGAACAAAGATACTTCCTTTCACCCAACTGCGGTCTTTTTGACAAAATACCTTTGGTCCTACTACTATTAAACTATACTGCTCTCCTTAAAAATACCAAGTCCTCTTCCACCTTTCCCTAATGACCTCCTACTATAAGCAATAGATGTTACTGATACTATTATTACAATTAGTAATAGAGATCAGTTACACCAAAGATTTAAATTTCTTCATGCACATGGATGGATACGTAGGAGGCATATACAATGTAGGCTCACAAATGCATAAATTATATCGGGGACTGATTCCAACTGTGGTTGAATCCAATTAGAGCTGGCAGTCTTTATGGTCTATAATCCCGTACTTGTGTGTGTACAAAGTACTGGAATTGGTATAAAATTGGTTCTTGTCCACGCTGCATGCTTAACTCTGAAAACCTGCCCTCACCTATCTTTCAAGCCAGCTTCAGAGCTCTCACCCAACCTGGCTTGCCTGACCTGTGACAGCCAGTTTTTGAATGGGGCACCAAAGCATCTACACTATTACCACCTGGTTGTGTTGGGAACCTGTTGTAGTCTATATTTTATAATCCTGCATTTATTTTAACCCTGTAAAAAGGAGACAGATAAATGCACAAATGCGTATTAGATCTATACTTCATATCTATGGTTTTATAGCGATATTTTACGTGTATGCACTTCATAAAGATGAGCTCTGTGCTTTTTAGAAATAAATGAACAATGCTATTTACCTACAATTGTGTCAGGTACTATGCGAAGTCAACAAATAAATACTTCTCTCAGACAGTTCCATCATCTCTGAAAATTAAGTTTGTAAGTCCCTGGAGCAGTGCGTGTATTAACGTTAGCTAATTAGTTTTGTAATTGACTTTGCAGGCTATGTTAAAAAAGAGAAAAGAGGGAATTAACATCCAAATGCTTCTCAACAGGCATTTCCACACTTTGAATTAAAGCAAATCTAAGAAGGAAAGCTGCTGGGAACTTACTGAAATGACAGTATGTATTTATCTTAATCAGTCCGGGATTAAATGAGTTATTTATCATAATCATGCCCAATAGGAGGGCAACACAAAGGCTGACCTTTAATAAGCAGACTAAGATATCATTTCTAAAAAGGAAGAAAGGTGCACAATCCATGCAAAGTAGAATATATGCTAATAACAGCCAGTAACACAATGGCAAGTGGCACTTTTGATTGACTATAGATCTTTTTGTACTGGTTAATTTGTCCATCTGGAAAATGAGTGACAGAAAAAACACTTGTACTGCTAATCTCTACTGCCAAAGAAAAAGAAACGTTACTCTGAGAGCGCAACCGGCTGAGTACAAAAAGCGAAGCTGTGCTCTTTCCAGTGCCAAACCATCATCACCACCGAAAACATTTGGTGGCAACTTGTCTTGCGGTATTAATGAGAGGCGGCACGGACCTCGATTAATGCTCTGAGGCAAGTACTCTCCATTTATGTACCAATGTGAACTGCCTCAACACCACATGTGTATAAGGGTGCAAGTGCAAGCTTAAATGTGTCTATACGGTGGCCATCACGGTGTATGCAACTGAGATGCATGGGAGGTACAACTGGAGAGCTCCACTAGGCCACTTGCAATCTGAATTGCGGATGAGCTAAATCAGACACACAACTGACTGCGAGGTTTTGTATGTGCAACAGGCTCTTGATCTCCTCTGGAGCTAGAAGCATTCTTCATGTCACTGTTTTTGCGAGGGCATTTCTTCGTTTCATTCTACACTTCTTGAGACAGTGACCACAACTGAATACAGAATCCCTAATGGGTTTCTGAAAAGTCTTCACAGATCTTGTCCTTGCCTTCACAGATACCAAGAAAGCTTTTGAGAGGTAGAAAGAAAAGAAGCTGGAAACATTACGCAAGAGTAAACGTTCACGAATGCAGGATTAACAGAACGCACAGAAGCCAATGAACGCTGTGTGCAAGTGAAGTATGGAAAAGGGAATGGTTTCACACGCAGCACGGTTTGAAGCAAGGCTGTATGTCGAGTCCCATCATTTTGAGTGCGCTGTAAAATAAGAGAGTGGGAAACACTGCGCATATAGTAAGACATTTAACACGTAATCCAGAGGAAAGTTGGAAGCCCCCTCTCACTTGGTTTGAAGCATGTTGACTATGCAATGGCAGTAATGCACTTATAACTACTGGGTTCTTTGATTGCACGGGAGTGGGGTTTTTAAGGGTTTGGGGTGTTGCCTGGGCAATCTGTTCTTGTGTCATACCTTGTGGGCTTTATTATATGCCGAGCCCTGAGCCGCCTTTTGATATGGTGGCATATAAATCTAATAAATAAGTAAATTCCTTTCTGATTCATATAACGATTTTTTCTTTTTTGGCAATCCCAGAGTTTTGTTTGCTATCTGTCTGATAGATATGCTAACAGAGATCCCTCTGGTATAGACTCAACCATTGTCTAGTGAGAAGCCTTTTTATTACTGGAGCTGACTATATGCAAAAATAAATTTGCTGACGGGGTCAGCCTGCTAAAATATAAAAAAAAACCCAACAACAAATGCATTTTATATCAAACGCCATGTTTCATACAAGCATATAATGGCAAAGATGAACCTAGTTTATACTAGCTGCTGATAGAGACTAAACACAACAGTAGGTAGCCCAACTTGATGGGATATTTGTGTGTAAAGAAAGAGCATCCCCCTAAAATGAACCACGGCAGATGTGGGTTCCCCATGGCGGCTATGTTTGTTGACAATATGATCATCTGGAATATACATACAGAAGAAGTATAATCCTTTCCTAATGGATGGACGGAGCTTGAGCACAGAAGAATTCAGACTGAGTTTCGGTACTGATAAGAGATAAAAAGCCTGAAGCAAGAAAAAGGTCCCCCAGAGATGGAAAAGGTATGTTAAGAAGAAAAGATTTAAAGGTAGTTGATGGACTCAAATATCTTGGTTCAGCGATTGCAAGTAATAGAAGGACTGGAGACTGAAGATGAAGTGTTAAAGGTCTGGTATGGGACAGAAATGTACCTAGGAAAGTGAAGTGAGCAATATAAAGGATTTATTACATCCCAGTTGCATTGTATGGGTCCTGGTCTTGGAGAAGTGATTTCAGACAGTTGCAAGCTGTAAAACGAGCTGAAGGGCAATTACTGGGAGGCTGGGAAAAGACTGGGAATAACTGTATATGCCACACATTAAACTGGGAGAGCAGAAAGACCCAAGTTAAAAGAAGGGCTGATGCAGCTTGGACATGTGAAGGGAACGCACAAGGGCAGCATACTGTATGGAAAGCCGAAGATGCACATTAAAGTCAATAGGGGAACTGGAAAATGGTAGAGAAGATGGGAAGACAGGGTGCGGAAGGACTTAATTTTAACAGGTGGCTACTGGGGATGAAGTACAACAGCAAGATGGTGGGCAGACGGGAGGAGATGGATGGAGTCAGCGTATTGCCAGGCCAACAGATGCTGATAGTGATGAGTCCTGAAAAACCCAGAGGAGCAGAACCAAGCGTGTCCCCTACCACCAGATATTTACACCATGAGCACTTCTACAAATATCTAATTTGTAGAAGTGCTCCTGCATGGCACAGACCTCCTGCAAAGCGCCACACCATGCAATTCCCAAAGCAAGAGCATAATGTGTCAGGCTGACTAAATCCTGTTTTAAGACCCCAAAGGACAGAGGATCCCTCCTCTCCCCCTACCCCTAGACAGACTTTTCATGGCTCATTACCTCTGCTGTTAAAACTCCGCATTTTAGTTTTGCCTTGAATTTGCTTAGCTTCAGCTTCCAGCCCCAGGATGCAGTTATTCCTTTGGCTACTGTAAGGAAAAAGAGCTCCACGGTATGAGGAGCTCTGTTCCCCATGGATGTACCAGAATATTGTGATCAAACCTCATATTAACCTTTTTCTTGGATAAATGAAAGGAGACCGATCTTCTTCAGTTTACCAACTTGTTTCTGGAAGTCAAATAACTCTTTCAGCACTTTTCTAAACCTTTTCCAAATCTGACATCTGATCCATAAGGGCATATGGATACTTTATTCAAGTAATGCTTTCATTAACACTCGATACAGAGGTCCTATCTCCTGAACGCCTGCTCTTTATTCAGAGAATTGCTTTTGTTTTCTTATGCACCTCGCTGCACTGGGAGTTCGCATGCGGTGGGTTATTCACCGGGATCTCGGACTCCCTTCGAGTTACTGCCCTAAAGGACGGTACCTCCCCCCCACTATCTTGTGACTTGCATTCCATTTTCCTGGGTGCATGACCTCGCTTCTGACACTATTAAAACTTATTCACCCAGTGTGTTAACACTTAACCTAGGTCCCTACATAGAATTGATCTGTCCTTATTAATCCCACTCAATCAATTTTTGTGCTGACTGCAGATTATATCAACAATGATTTTTTTATTTGCCGCTAGTAGTGCTGATAGGTATTAAATACTTGAGTCAAGGACGGATCCCTGCAAGACCTCACTAGAAGGATTACTACCACTAGATGAAGATTCCCTATTTAAGCAATCAGGACTTGTGGTAGAGGTGATATCTTTTATTAGACCAAACAGATATTTTGCATAAAAAAAAAAAAATCTTTAACTTTTTTTTTTTTTTGCAAAAAGTTAAAGCATTTTTTTGTGCACAAGATGTATTTGGTCTAATAAAAGATCTCACACCTCTACTACGAGTCCCAATTGATTTTTCCTCTAGACCAATATGGCTACAACCTGGATTCCCAATTCCCTATTTAATTGTTCTTTGGAGCTAGTCAATTAGATCACATTTGTAATCCATTAATTAAACCTCGTATAAATGCCCAGAAAATGACAAGTGCTGCTCTACAGCATTTAAGAATCCGAAAGACAAGGCATAAGAGCTGGATGAGACCAGCAGGAGGGCAGATCACAAGGTGACAAAATACATGGTTTGCACAATTTGCCAATTCTCAGCAGCAGCAGTGACTGCAAAAAACAACTTGCCCAAGTCTGTGAAAGGCGTGGAAGAAAGTGCTTGTTGGAGAAGGTAATCAAGACACTGTCGGTACAGTGAAATTAGAAGCAGACCTTGTGGTGAGATAACAGGACGGCTGGGGATAATGGAGGACTTTGGAAGCACAAGGCAAAGTGTTTGCATTTGATGTGAGGAGCAAGTGAAGGGTGACAGCCAAAGCAATGGAAGATGATCTGGGCACCTTCATTAGGAATGAATTTGCAAGGGAGGCTGTTGGCAACGAGGTGAGGGAGGAAGGGATTCCTGCAAGATTCAAACCTCAAGATGGTCGTGGCATGGACATGTTTTGGTTGTATGAGCAGAAAGGAAAGGCTGAGTCTTGCAAATGCTGGGCAAGAAAAATGGGCAATTTTTAGACCTGGCTGGGCACTTGGGTCAAAGGGGAGGAAGCGAGACAAAGGTTTAGTTAAGATGCCAGACTTGAACAACGGCGAATTAGTGGCACTAAGACTGGTCTGTTGGTAATCTTACTTGCAGCTAATGACAGAAAGGGGAGAGAGCTTCAGGGGAGCAGCAGAAACTCATGTTGGGAAACATTTACTTTAAGCTGATGGCTGGATGCCCACAAAGAGCTACAGCAAAAATAAGCCAGGATTATAGTCTGGATGGAAGGAGGCAGTTGAAGGGCAGCTGTGCAGAGGATGGGGACAGATTATTCTCCGTGGCCACAGGACAAAGAGCAAGGGTCATATACCGCAGCAAGGGAAGAGGTTGGATATTAGGAAAAACTCTCTTGCCATGAGGGGGATCAAGCACTGGAGCGGGTTAACGAGAGAGGTTGTGAAATCTCCGTCTTCGGAAATTTTTAAGAACGGGCAAGGTGAACGCTTGTTTGGGGTGGCTGAGTCGGACCGATCCTGCTTGAGCAGAGAGTTGGACTAGATGGACTAGTCCCTGTCAAACAGACTTTTCTGTAACTCTAAAGGACAGCGGATATACACATTAATGACAGAGATGATCCAGCCCGGCTCAGGGTAGAGGCCTGAATGACCCATAATAGAAGATACTTGAAGGAGAAATTTGTAAGCTAGGCAGCAGGAGAGGCTGGAGTCGTGAATGCCCGGAGAGAGTGGAAATTCAAGAAAGATACAGTACCAGTGTCAAAGAGGAATGAGGATGAAGAAATGCCCCTGAGTTTAGCCAGGAAACAGGTCACTGGAAATCTATGCAAGAGCTGTTTCACAGTGGGCTGCAGACTGCGGAGGTGGGAGGGGAGCAGGAGCCAGGCTGAAGGTGAGCAAGAAGGGAATGGGAGGACAAAGATTCAAGATAGCAGATGGACATTTTAATTTATAAATGTTACCATCACATTTTGTGCATTATTACACTTTTGCCAACTTAATGCCACTTCATGCATCACTTCCCCAAAACTAATAGTTTCATAGGCCCAAGATCCTACCATCTTTCATTTCAATTTAAGCTTCCTAGGAAAGCCACCTATTTCCACTCCCCTCTTCAAGGTGTCCAGAAATAGTTATGGTGCTCAGTGGAGAGAAAGCAAGCGCACAATTTACTTCTCTATCTTCTCTTTCCCAGCTTTGTATAGCACAAGATACATAACTGCATGCAAGGTTCCCATTTCCCCTTCAAGTCAGGTTTTCTACGTCACAACCGCACCCTTGCCAAATGCGGAAAAACTTACTTGGCTTGGGGAAAAAAAATTACAATCTCTGTGCTTTATTTTCACATCCCAAAGATACCTTTTAGTTTCATAAAGGTAATGAAAGTCAGCATTGATGTGTGTGTACAGCTGGCCACGGAGGAATAGAGACAGGCTGTCCTTGTGTATTTTCTTCCTTTTAATTTTTCCCCCATCTTCAAATGTCTTAGGATATCTTGGGACAGATTACGAATTTGCAGTGCAGTGTTTTCTCAATAAAAGGTTATGCAAATGCATTTTGTTCCAACCTGCAGTACATATTTCTGCAATAAATCTTCCCCGTTCCTTCTAGCTTGCCTAGCAGGCTAGCTACAGTGCTATTACTTCTCCCCAACTGTTTGCATCAAGCCAGAATTGTCTGAATTTACTAGAGATAGCTGGGTTTTCAGAGTTTCCTTTTTCCTTCTTCCCTAGTATCATGCCTGGAGTTCAGCTGCAGCCATCTGCTTTTCATCCAGGTGTTTTTACTGATACAAAGACGGCCAGTGCCTGTTAGTCAGGCACTGGCAATATTTGCACTGGAAGTAAAACTGAAGTTTAGTTGGGGTATCACCTGTACATTGCTTTTATGAGACTGCAGCATCTCAACTGCATACAATGCTCTTTATAAAACATGGGAAGCATGATTAGCTTTGCGTGACTCCATAGGCAAGCTCTGAGGAGACAGAAGGAGAAGCTGCCAGTTGTTGGGAGCATCTAGGAAGAAGATGGAGGTGCACCCACTTCACACCTTTCCCGTGAACTTGTGAGGGTATTTTTAGAGAAGACAGCACCATGCCCTCTTCAGAGGAGGAAATGCTGCAGGAAGATTTGGACAGATGAACACAGGTGTTTTCCATTAGCACTACTGCCAGTTTTTGCCCTGTGATGAGGTCAGAGCTCCAACCGCAGGAGGATAAAGGCAGTAGCACTGGGAATTGGATAGGTTTCTTCAGTACCTTGCCTGAAAATGGAAGATCTTAGGCTGGCTGGTAGTCTTTGAAGTCCGCAGGGTCTGGAAATGGTTTCTTGCATTGGCCCACAGCACCAACTTGTCTTGTGATGCCACTGCCATAAAGTAAGCCCCACACTCTTCTCCAGTGCCTCTCCAATCCCTTTCTCCTCTGCCCAATCTCCTGTTCTGCTTTCTGCTCCTGGCCTGATCTGCCACCATGTTCCCCGCTCCCTCCCTGTCCTGCCATGAGCCACACACAGAAGCTGCCTGTGCCACAAGCAGGACACAGATTGATGCAACGGAGAGATCAGCGACTGCAGCGTTGTACTTTCTCCCTCATTAAAACAGTCTTCAGTCTGCTACTGTTGCTCCCGGTTCCCCTCCTCCATCTATCAGGGATTCCTGGTGATATGCAGTACAGGAGACAGTGGCTATTGTCTAGTCTTAGCACCCCCAAAGTTTGCTCACCCTGTTCCCAGGATCAACTAAGGTTTTCTGCATCATACTACAAAGGAATAAAAAGACCCGGCAAAGGAAAAATCTAAAATCAGATGGTGGACTCCCCATACCACACCTGACTGGCTGCAAAAAGCAGGGCCCTGGACTTGATAATGGCCCAGGAGATCCCTTTATCAAGCGTATGTTTTTAGAGCCTCTCTGAGGGAAAACTAAAACCATTATAAGATGCACATATGAAGATGTAGGGGCCCCCAAATGAATACAGCTTACTTGATTTTCATAGTTAATTTGGACCTGACAATCATCCTGAAGCCTTCCGAAAAAGTTTCTTGGGACGTTCTCTCAAATGTCTGAGACTTAAAACGCTACTACACGAAAAGGAAATGGAGTCACTGACCTGAATTTTTGTCTTTGTCCTATTCAGCTCGGAGATGGCTGGATCTGAATAATAAATAGCTAGCAGAACAGCAGACTCATCGGAGGGGCAGTAAGAATTCAGAATATCTGACACCAAAACCAATCCATAAAGCATTCTGATAATACTGAAACATTGCTGAATAGAACGAGGGCCAAAATTCCCAATTTGTTTCAAATGAACTCCGGTGCGGCATGCTTCATTGCCAGATACGTACATAATAATAGTGTATATACACTGTGCAACAAGCTACCCTTTGCTTTGAACTGGGAGAGTGCCTTTCACCTGAGGATCACGTGCACTTTACTCTCCAGTTCTCGTGTCGATAAAATCTGAAGTTCCTGGGAAATGACAACTTCGTGACAAGGGCTTCGGTGGAGGAAGAAAAAGAAGTGACACAAGAAAGGCAGAGAAGAACCTTTCTGAAACAGAAAATTTTGACAAGCTGTCCTTCAATTTGTGACAGCATTTGCAAACTGAACGAAGTAGAGTAAAAATATGCTAATGCCAAGCTACCTCTCCATCTGATCTGGGACTTAGAGATGTCCCCATGCCTAAAGGGGGACACGCTGGTGACATTTTCCTTTTAAACTACCATTAAATATTTTGACTTAGCTCCAGGCAAAAAACATGGCATTTTTCAGCCTATATTCAGTATAAGCCTTAATTAACATTTAACCAAGAAATCAACAGGAAACTTGACGCTAAACTTCACCTCTCCTCCTTGTCTAGATGGTGAGAGGGGGAAAACGGCCATTAGTGCTAAATCCTAGCAGCTTCTGAAGACCAGGTAAATTCTCAAAGACTGTAATGATATAGCCAAGTAGTGTTAATGTGTTTGAAAAGCTTAAATGACATTATGAATATTAATTCACTAGTAACGAGAGAGAATACTGAGCATATGACAGAAGAGGAATGAGAAAAAAGTTATCTGATCTAACAGCCGGCTGCATTATAATTAGAAAGGACATCCTTGCATCTAGCAATTCTACATTATTTACATTACTTTAGAGTAAAATAAAACCAAATGTGGATTCTTGAAGATAGGCAGGGACATAAGCACTTACACAGAACTTTAGATCTTCAAAGGACTGTAAAAATTAATCCTCCAAATACCCTTGAGGGAACTACGTGTTATCCCCACATTACGAATAGGAACTCAGGCAGACAAAGGAAATTAGCTGCCCCAGGACCCACGGCAGGTGAGCGCTGGAGCCGAGATGAGAACCCAGGACCGACTCTCGGATGTCTTCGTTCCTACGGTGCCTTCTACTCTCCCCCATCAGATCCCTCGCAACTCTGCCGCCACCACCGCAACACTTACACTTTGTACTCCTATAGCACCTCCCTCTGAGCACCCCCCCCATATACTTTTTTAAGTGTTAATAAGTTCAGCCCTAATGTGTCTAAGAGATAAAGTGCAACTCATCTCATTTTGTGGATGAGGAAACGGAAGCAGAGTGAGGTTGCACAAAGGTGCATAGGACATTGACAGAAACACCACGAACGCAACCCAAAAAACCCTGCATTTCAGATGGAGAGAGATGCTTCATACCTATAGTTATACTGCAGCATACAAGCAATAAGGCATGGTAACATTTTGCAGTGTCAGGTCTTAGGTCGATTCCCCCAGTATTCTACTTTTAGAACAAAATACAGTTTAGTGGGACTGCATATTTGCAATAAAAGCAGCAGCAGCAGAGACTTGACTTTAAGGAGCTACGCATATAGGATGGCTTGGATAGGGATGATCCTGCCTCAGCCAGGGGTTGGACTAGATCAGTGGTTCTCAATCTTTTGCAGCTTGCATCCCACCAGCCATTTTGTCAAAAAAACTCTCGTCCCACCATGATAAAAACAAAACCCCACTTTCCCCAAGAAGTACATTTTTACATTTACGTGTAGTTAAGTATTATATTAATCATTAATGGAAATGTTTAAGGACATTAAAAGTCCCACCTACATGACCATTGCGTCATTACGTTGAGAAACACTGGACTAGATGACCTCCAGAAGTCCCTTCCAGGATGACTTCTCTATGATTCATATCACTGTGTGTGGGTGTGTGAGAAAGATGATATCCTCAGCAGTCCCAATTCAGCTGCTAGAAGATTCCCAGCACCTCCCAGAACTGGCCAAGCATCCACATGTTAGCAGACAAGGCGGGTGTGTCTATGGGTAAGGGAGGAGGCTGGCATCTCTCAGGGAGGGATAAGCAAAGTTGAGATATTTTGGCTGTCTTGAGCAGTGTGTGCTTCTCTGTGCATTTCCTGAGTCCCCTTTTCCTTTGGTTACAATGCTCTCGAAACACCATAGTCTTCAAACTACTGATACAGCCCTGTAAGTTTACAATGAAATGAGTACACAAGTTTCTTTGGGTAGATGCGATATCTGTCCAAAGAACCTTGTCTGCCTATGTCTTCAGACCAACGCGACTACAACCAGCAACCCCAATGAAATGAGTGGTTTTCATTGTGGAGGGCAGTTTGAAGTGGGAGCCAAGGCAGCTTCAGAAAAGAAACTGGACTGTAATAGCAGCTTTCCTGCTTACGCTGCTGTACGCTTTTGAAGGTCTGTACTTAAGAGGTATGACAATGTAGTATTGTTACCACAAATCGGGGTCATGAGTAAAACTTCAACATCAAGTTGACAAGATAGGGGACGAAAACGCCCGCACTCATCACTGGATTTCAGGCACCCTCAGAAAATGCTACTTCTTAGTTTTGACTTGTTCTTTGACTATGGAAAAGAAAATAGAGCAGTTTTTCCGTTGCAAGGAACATGCAAACATCACACCAGG
Organism: Crocodylus siamensis; assembly: GCF_052110815.1. Lineage (NCBI taxonomy): Eukaryota > Metazoa > Chordata > Crocodylia > Crocodylidae > Crocodylus > Crocodylus siamensis. Next base: position 7,501,947 of record NC_143396.1, on the reverse strand, counting down.
CCAGAATATTTTTAACACTCTGGATTCCTATTTGAAATCTTGTGTATCATGTTTGCACACCTAACAGTGTTGACATTGCTTAGCAGTTTGGGACACTCTGGAAGGGATTTCAGGGCACTGCGGCACCCTTGTTGAGAATCATGTGCCAATCAAAACATTTCTTATAAACTGCTGTGAACTGAAGTATTTATAGATTTTTAGACCTTATCCTGAACCAAAGCAGTATGTATATGCTTAAGTGTATGGAAGAAACAACAGCTCTCATGGAAAACAGCATTCATTTCTAGAATTATGACCTCTCTCCGTCGTGATGCCCAGCAACTCTGTTTAATCTTCCAAACCACAGCAGCCACGAGGAGCAAAGACAGGAAACAACTGCGGAGGAGACAAAAAACAAAGACTTTACTGTCCTCATTCATCATGTATGATGATACATTTGAAAGCTCTAACAAAATAAATGCTAGACAATATCTTGCATAACCTTTTGAAGTCCCTTTGATGAAGGGTGCCACAGCAGTGAAAAGTGCTCCGCAAACATTAATTCTCGTGAGATCTAGTGAGTAGAATACCCATTTTACCAAGGAATAAACTGGATACACAAAAAAAGGGAGCTTATGTCCCAAGACATGGTTAAATGATTGATCTGGAAATAACTGTCTATTGACAGTTTACACTTTTTGATAGCAAAAATGAATCAGACTGAATATGCTGTAAAGCAACCTTTAATGGGTACTCAGAGGAGAGGCTACCTCAAAAGGAAAAAAAAATACTACACAGCCAAAATTACTGCTTTTTCTTTTTGCTTTTCAGAGGCAACATTTTGGAAACTTAAACATTACGATTTTGGGGATTCGTTTTTAAACAAACACCGAGTATCCCAGCATTACAGACAATGAAATCTAAGGCCTTGCCCCGACTGCAAAGCCAGCAGTGGTGTCTTCGAACGTACAACGCAGCTCTGTATGTGCTTCTTCCCAGGCTGGATGATGTTTAGATGCACCCGTACAGCACTGCGGGCTGGCTAAATCAGTGCCAAGGACCCAACCCCTGGCACTGCACAGGCGCAGCTACATTGCTTCCAGTCCAGAAGGCAGCATACACAGGGCTGCATGGCTTGTTGTAGGGTACCGTTACTGGGCACAGTAAGCTAGCAGTCCACACATGGCTTTACTTTTCCTTTTTTCAGCTTCTGGGGAATTTAAGACCTAGCAGAATAACAATGGACAAGCTTTAATAAAGAGAAGGGAAGATATGAAAAACCATATGAAGCAAAGTACAGCCAGGATGGAGGCTGACCTTGCTGACAGTGATGAGTGTAATACAAGCCGAAATACCTGATGCTCACTTTTTAAAGATGCAGCTCACACGGCCTTGAAACATAATGCAAAAAGACACTTTTATTTGCTTTTAAATTAACATTTTACTTGAGGCTAAATTCTGGCACTGGGCCACACTGGTGGCATAAGCAGCTACATGTGAATGCTGCAACTGCAGTATTCACATGCCCCAGCACTCTGGCAGTCAGCAGCCTCATGAATAGGGACCTACCTAAATCGGGATAAGACACAGCATTTTCTACAGCCCACTCACAATGTTCAGAGCCACTTTCATGGGCATTTTGCAATGGGATGAGGGGGAGGCTACTATCTTGGCTGCTCCCCTTCATACCACTTGGCCAGCCGGTGCCTCCCCCCACTACCACAGTGGGCTGCGAGGCTGGGGAGCCAGCATTTTATTTTTAGAAAGTTTTTTTTCCCAGGCAAATTCCTCAGGAAATTGCAGCAAAAGCCATTTTTTGCAGATTGTGGAAACTGCCGTTTTTTGCACTTCCCGTAAAAATTGCGAAAGCGCGATTTAAGTAGGTCCCTGCTCATGAACAACCAGCTCAGGAAGACTGTTTTTCATAGGTCTGTTCAGCTGTCCTACTACATTCCCCTTCGAGGACGCTAAGGGCTGCTCACGTCCTTGGCACCTTGCCGTGTCCATATTTCCGTCCACACATCTTCCTTTCAAATAACCTCTCTTCCCAGGCACCCCAGAGCGTGCGGCGTGAACCTTGACAGATCTCCCCCTTAGGATCTCTTTAACACACACTTGCATGCGACATTCAAGGGCACACCAGCAAGCATCAAATACTGCATTTTCTTGCACGCAACCTGCACTCTACCTTTCAGCTGTTGGAAATCTGAGTGCACGTTACATGTGAGAAATGCGGTAAGAGCGGTTTCTGCCAGTGAAGGTGAAATCTGCGTGCGACCAAGCAGGCTCTGTCCCCCAGCTGCTCACAGTTACTCATAGGCAAGAAAAGACCTTTCTTCCTTCATGCTGGTTTTCAATAACAAGGTATGCATTATACTCTGCGGCATATTGTATGCGAGAAAATATGGTATCTCATTTCAGTGCACTGCTTTTGCCAACCTGAGTCTTCTCTGTAGTTTGGCAACAGCTTTGATGCAGGACCCCTGAGGTCTTTGAATTGTAAAGTGATGAGACCATGCTGTCAGCATTTGTGTGCTAGATGCTCAAACCAGGAACAGAGGTTGCCACTTGCAAGACACGTATGCACGTATTTCAGACTATGCCTCTCAAAGACACACGCCCGCCCCGTGGCTGCCCCACAACGTACTGGACACGGCAACCCTGGAGCACAGCCACATTTGGGAAGTTCTGGAGGGAGACTGAAGCAGGCGGAAACAACCACATTATCCTTCCTCCTGTCCAATACACTGAATTATGGCCTGTGTAATATAGCGAGTCAGGCCTGAAGATCACATTGGTCTCTTTGGGTTCACCAAAAAACTTTCCACAAGGTTCCCTTGGGCAGCTAAATTTAGCCCTTTGATTGAGAGCACACGGCATGAATAGACATGTTAGCTGGTAAAAACACATGTTTTTTGTTCTTTGTGCCTCCCAGGATGGTGGCCAGGAAAGGCTGAGGGTCTCTGCAACTCATGGGTGCTTTGAGAGAATCTCACAGCCTTCTTCCAAGAGAAAAATACCCAACTATATCCTAGCCTACTTCCTCTCTTTGCATTTCTTTCCCTCTCCTATGTCTCCCAAAGACGAGTGCCTCCTCCACTCTACTCCTTCGACCTCAGGTGACCCAACCCCATCTTCCCATTTTCCTTGCTCCCTGCATCTCAGCCATACCCCAATTCTTCTCCTCGACTTCTCACTCTTCCCTGGCTCTTTTTCATCACAACAAAAGAGAGCTTTAGCCCCTCTCAAAAAGCACACCCTTGGCTCTGCTTGACTTACCAATCATAGCCCCATCTCCTCTCTCTCCTCCATGTCTAAACTCATTAAACATGCTTTTGCTTTCTACAGTGCTCCTCCAATCAAGGTTGCCATCTGTCCACAAATTTACAAACAGTCAGTAAATATTTGGGTTAGAAATACCTATCCATAAAAACTCTAAGCAGCTGGAGTGGATTGAAGACCCTGGTCGGAAAGAAGCTGGAGGCAGTGTTGAAGGACAGACAGAGCACAGCAGCGTCATGTGGTGTCTGAGGAACGCAACACCTTTCAAGAAAGTTTTCTTTCAGGGCCTTGTACACTTCTCCCCACTAGCCATGAGCTGTTGTTGCTGCTGCTCTTGCATCAACTGCCTATTATACGGCTAGACTGGAAGGCTGGCTTTTTTGCTGGTTCATGGTGGGATGAGGAAGCAAAGTTGTTGGGGTAGGAGAGTAAGGGTGGGGAGCATGGTACAGCGTGCAGGGATAAGTCAAAAACCCCTGGGGGACTTTCTGTTCTCTCTTGTGCTGCCTCTCATGGTCTAGGGGAACTCCCTGTAAACACCTGCACAACCCTTCCTTTAAAATGACATCTACAATTAAGAAGAGAAAAATCTTGATAACAGTTAAGCTCCTCAGAACGTAGCTTGTCCCACGACTTGTGTTATCCCAGAGTTTCCCTCTTCTCCCCGAGACTTCTAAATCCATCTGTGCGGTCCATTTGTTATCTCTAGTCCAATACTTATATTGTGGGCTTTTGGGGAAGGGCACGGTCCTTGATACAGCATGTAGTGCAATGAGGTTCTGGTCCATGTTTAGCCCCAGATGCAACAGTAGTAGAAATACATAAACGGGACTAAGCATTAATGAATGGGCAGGCACAAGGAATCTATCCTGGGATGAAGGAAGCAAGGCAGGGGACACTGAGTGAAAAAGGATGGGGTAAAAAAGAAAAAGGGATGGGGTAACAGGTCCCATATACCTCCAGTGACTGCTGTCCCCCAAATATTTGTCATTAACTCACAACCTAAAAGTTACAACCATTGCAGGGGCGGGGAGCAGAGCAATGAAAGCTGAAGAGCTGAATACGCTGTACCGTATGTAGGTAAGAAGTAATGATTTTTCAGAACTAACTCTAGGATAATGTCTCTATCATGATCCTATTAAGTTAAAAGGATAGCAGCATACATAAGTACCAAAGGGCCACTCAACCTTTATCGATTTCCAGTCAAGAAAAAGAAATTAATTTGATAAGTTAACAGAGAAATATGGGCATTTATACTTGTGCTCTGGGAGGCGGGGGTTGCATTAATTAAAGCGGCTCCAAGAGCCACTTTAATTAAAGCACTTGGAGCGTCACGTGTATTAGCGTCCCTGCACTGAAAAGTGCCCCCGCCGCCATTTTTCAGTACAGGGACGCCGATATATGTGACGCTGGAGTGCAGACATTACCATGCTCCAGCAGACTCGATGCACACGTATAGGCACCCTATGTGATCTGGCAGGCAAAAATAAGCATCTCGTGTTAATCTTGGACAATACCTGCTTCCTAATACAGGTGGGATTACAAAATACCTGTCACACTTATTCTGAAAAGCTCAAAATTGATGTTCATTCTTTTTGTCCATTGCAAAATCACCATAATGAGCTGAAGTATTCTGTTTTTGTCAGATCCTTCCTTTTTATTGTTTGGTATCTTGCCTGTTCAAGAAGCAACATGCCTTTGGCCTTCACCCAATTAGACATTTAGATTTAGCTGTGAATTGCCATCAGGACAAAAGAATGCATACACACACAGCTGCTGATGCAGGATTTAATAATGTAAGTCTTCCCTTTCTTTCAAATTAGAAATAACTCTTGTATTTAGTGGTGTGTAAGAACAGACGGTCTGTGTTACCTGTATTTCTCCTCCCCTAGACAATATCCAGCTTTGTCCAGATGGATTTTCACTTCTACCACGGGCTTTAAACTAGGCTTGTTGAGGGAAGGGGAAGATGAAGGAGAAGGAAGCCTTGGACCACTAAACCAAGCAGCACTCACAAGTACAGCCCAGCCTAGACCGATGAGTGGAACAAATACCCAGGTAAGCAACAGGGGCCAGGGCAATGCTGCGATTAGGGGGCCAGTGCACATATCCTCAGGCAGCCTCAAATGCCTCTACACAAACGCTCATAGTATGGGAAACGAGCAGGAGGAACTCACCCTCCCGCTAGCTGACACCAACCCGGACATAGTGGGGCTCACTGAAATGTGGTGGGACCCAATGCATGACCGGGCGGTGAAAATCAAGAGCTATCGGCTGTACAGGAGGGACCGGACAGGAAGGAAAGGCAGAGGGGTGGCGCTCTACATTAAAGAGGAATACACATCCTCATCAGGTAGCACAGTCTCAGAGGAGGGGCACACGGAAGTGCTCTGGGTTAGAGTACAAGGCAGTCGAGGGGAAAGAGACTTAACGGTGGGGGTCGACTATAGACCCCCCAACCACGGGGAAGAGCTCAACCAGGAATTAAGTCAGCTCACGGAGGTAGTTAGGTCCAAGGACATGGTCATCATGGGCAACATGAACTTTCCAGACATCTGCTGGGAAGAGCAGTCAGCCAGGTCAGACCGTTCACATAGGTCCCTAGCCCAAATGCAGGACCTCCATCTAACCCAGGAGGTGCACAGCCCCACTGGGGAAACGCCTTGTTGGACCTGGTGCTGGCCACAGGCAACGACCTGGTGCGGGGGCTGCGGGTGCTCGACCCCCTGGGCGACAGCGATCATCGCCTGCTGGGATTCACCATCCAGCGCAGGGTGGCAGAGGCCGGCAGCAAGGCAGCGGCCCTGGATTTCAGGAGGGCGGGCTTCAATGAGCTAAAGAGAACAGCCGGGGAAGCACTGAGGTCCCGGAGGGGAGGGGAGCCAGGTGTCCAAGGAGAGCCGCTGCTCCTTAAGGAGACGATCCTCCGAGCCCAAAGGGAGATGATCCCAACACGGATCAAAGGGGGCAGGAGGGAGCAAAAGCCCCCACGGCTCACCAAAAGCATCCGGGAAGGTCTCCTAGCTAAAAGGGAGGCGCACACCTGATGGCAGGGAGGGGCCATCCCCGGGGCGGACTATACTGCGGTTGCTTGGGGCTGCAGGGGGCCGGGGGGGGGGGTGTGTTCAGGAAGGCCAAGGCGGAGATGGGACTGGGACTAGCTTCCCAGATCAAGGACACAAGAAGTCCTTTTTTAAAAACATAGGGGGCAAAAAGAAGGTACCGGGTAATGTGGGGTCCCTGCAGGACAAGCTAGAAAATTTGGTCGCCACACCAGATGACAAAGCTAACATTTTTAAAGACTTCTTTGCCTCCATTTTCCTGAGCAGGGACCAGATCAGTCCCCCACCGGGTCCCCCTCAGACCCCAGGGGAGGTGCACCCAGGTCAAGGGTCAGGGAGGAACTAGTCAGGGAACGTCTGGAGGGACTGGATGTATTCAAATCAGCGGGTCCGGACAATCTCCACCCCCAAGTGCTGAGGGAATTAGCTGCGGTCTTTGCGGGACCCCTGGTGCGGCTGTACGAGCACTCGTGGGGCTCTGGTGTGGGGCCAGAGGACTGGACAAGGCCAACGTGGTTCCCATCTTCAAAAAGGGGAGGGGAGGAAGGAGGACCCGGGGAACTATAAGCCAGTTAGTCTTACCTCGATTCTGGGCAAGCTTTTTGAGAGAATTATTCTGGCACACATCCAGGAGGGGCCAGCTGGGGACTGCATGCTTAGGGGCAACCAACACGGGTTCATGAGCGGCAGGTCCTGTCAGACCAACCTGGTGCCTTCTACGACCGGGTCACCAAATCCTTAGATGCAGGGGTAGCAGTGGACGTCGTCTTCCTGGACTTTCGGAAGGCCTTCGACACTGTCTCTCACCCCGTTCTCATTAAAACCTGGGGGACCGTTCAAATTTGCTGATGACACTAAGATGTGGGGGGATATGGGCACGCTAGAAGGGAGGAATAGGCTGCAATAGGACCTAGACAGGTTACAGGGGTGGGCAGACGAGAACAGGATGGGATTCAACACCAACAAGTGCAAGGTGCTGCACCTGGGGAGGAAGAACCGGCACCATACCTGCAAGCCGGGAGCTCCCTTCTCATCCGTGCAGAGGCAGAAAAGGATCTTGGAGTCATCACTGACTCCAAGATGAACACAGGCCGGCAGTGTGGGGACGCGGTCAGGAAGGCCACCCACACCTTGTCGTGCATCCGCAGATGCATCTCGAGCAGGTCCAGGGAGGTGATCCTCCCCTCTATGCGGCACTGGTTAGGCCACAGCAGGAGGACTGCGTCCAGGTCTGGGTGCCGCACTGCAGGAGGGATGTGGGCAGCATGGAGAGGGTCCGGAGGAGGCCACTCGCATGATCCGGGGGCAGCAGGGCAGGCCCTACGAGGAGAGGTGACGGGACCTGAACCTGTTCAGCCTCCACAGGAGAAGGCCGAGGGGGATCTAGTGGCCTGTTACAAACTAGTCAGGGGGGATCAGCAGGCAGTGGGGGAGTCCCTGTTCCCCCGAGCACCGCCAGGAGTGACCGGGAATAACGGTCACAAGCTGGCAGGGGGGAGATTCAGACTAGACATCGGGAGGCGCGACTTCATGGTCAGGGCAGCTAGGATCTGGGAACAACTCTCAAGCAAAGTGGTGCTGGCTCCTACCCTGGGGGGCTTTAAGACAGGCTAGACAGTCACCTTGCCCGGGTCGTGTGACCCCAGTACTCTTTCCTGCCATGGCAGGGGGTCGGACTTGATGATTTGCTCAGGTCCCTTTCGACCCTAGAAACTATGAAACTATGGCTGTGAAGAGGCAGAAGCGAATGATGAAACAGTGACATTTTTAAGTGCCAATTTTTGTCATAAGGCTCACATTATCTTAGCCAGCAGGAATGTCAAAACATTTATTGAAGAGCATGGTAGGCATTCTCCTTTGACAAGCCTCCTCTTTCTTAGGGAAACCCAAATGCTCACTACACTACACATGATAATGATCCCAGCTGAGAAAAAAGAAAGGGGGTCCAACAGAAATGGTGGAACTTAGATAAACACGGCTGATCTTCTTCACTCTTCTGCCTTGTTTTCAGATATGCTGCATCTTCAATCCTCCAGTTGCACAACTGGATGTGTGAACCTATGCTCTTGGGACCAGAGATGGCCCCCTCCCCTCACTCATCACTAATACAGACACTAAAAAGACAATATCTCAATGGTGCTCCTCATCACTGTTTGCCAAAGCAATACTTAATCCTAGATTTAATGCAGTTGCTCAGCAGGGCTGGCAAGTTTTCATCTGAACAGGAACGTCCAACTAATGACACGTGCAGCTCAGTTTATGGAGAACAGGGGCAGAAAGTGGAAGCCTTGTAGGCCACACACAGCCTTTGGGCTGCGGGTAGGACAGCCCTGCTTAATATATTGAGGGTGCATTGATAGTTTACACAGGGTTAATAAATTATTAATAAATATTACAAAGATATTTCATGAAAAAGGTGTTAGCTGTTCATACACATAAGTATAATGGACAGCTCCACAGCAGCCTGAGGATCAGCTGGACTCCAATAGTTCAATTTATTTAAAAGCCTACCATTCTTAGTATATCCTCTATAATATTTTCCCCCCAAACACAAGACCTGCCTCTCCACCCTCCTTGCTAACTTCCTTTTTGAAAGAAAAATTTTCCTTCTGCTCAAAAAAGAAATCTTTATAAGGTTTGCTAGCTGGTAAATTCTCATTTTAACACAACTGGAAAACTTCACGCACACACTCCTCTAAGAGGCATCGCAGCAATGAGAGCAGGAAATCCAGCATTAGGACCCAAATTATTAAACCCATCCTGCCATATTCACCAATAATAGATTGGCTACTGAAAATGGCAGTTTTAAATCCCCAAATACACTGCATCTTTGGAACTAATACATATGACTGCGCAAGACTCATGTTCTCATGTCTGAAAGCACCAGGATGATTACTAGAAAAACATCTCAGATTATGCTGAAGTGGAAACTATTGAAGGGCTATGTAAAATAACTTCTAGTGTGCCAGAAAGTCACAGGTCACAACTATTCGATGCATTAAAAATTCTAAATTCACAGAACAAATACATAAAGCCTAAGTGCTCTGCTGTAGGCAAAACATGGTCTGAATAGCTTTTTTAGCAATACATGCACTGGCATGGCACAGCTAGCATTTGCTGAACTGGTACCTGATGCCAATAGTGAAGGAAGAACCTGATCTACAGATTAAAGAGCTCTCCTAATAGTAGAAGACAGCAGAAGGGTTTAATAAACCTTCACCCACTTCATTTTGAATAGCTGTCATTATAACGGAGTTACAGCCTAGTACACTCTTTAATTCGATCAGTCTCTGGCCAAAGATTGAATGAAAAACACTTTGGGGAGGAAACTTTTTCATCCTCTTCAGCTGCACTCATAAAACCTTCCGAGCACTTTAAGTTTGGGGACGAGTAGTTAAACCTACCTGTGAAGTGCAGGAAAAAGGAGAATGATCCTGCAAAATCCAGGTAGCAGCCCGGTTTTTTATTACTGCAAGTAGATTTACATGTGTTTGACCCAGTGGTGCTTTGCTGGACCCTTTATCAGGGAAGCATCAAAGTGCTCAAGAATTGATTTCTTCTTGTTGGAGCATTTCGAGAGGCATTCAAAAATATCAGCTATTTTGAATGGGATAGTTGTGTTGCGGCAGCCCAACTCCCAAGAAGGGCAGTTTCTCAATCTGGGATGGACTGGCAGCTGGTTACCCCAACAGACATAACCTTCTTCAGGCAGTTACTGCTACCAATTCTTCCTGTGCTTTCCCCCACCCAATCTTTCTTGTCCCCTTCTGTAGGTCTGATATGTCAAAACAGCCAATTCTAAGTCGCATGACTGAGCTAGATCCCACCCAAAAAGTTTTTACCATACTTTCCAATGAAGAAGGCACAGTTATGTATAAGCCACATCGGTTCTGCCCCCAAATGAAAGACCTGTGGGTGCATGGGGAAATGAGACAAAAATCTGACAGATTTCTAGGCATTTTGATAATGATTTCAACTTCTTTTCCATGATGTAGCTTTGGTGTAAAAGGTGACTTTAATTTTAGACCTCTTTTGGGAGGAAATGCATTGTATACACCAAAAAAAACCCCCAAACCCCATGGTACTTGTCAACTGATTTTAGAGCTACAAGTTCAAACTTGCCAGGTGTTCTCTGCAATTGGGAAGCTCCACTATTTTTTTTTTTAAATGGAAGTCTTATCATCAGGTAGGCCTAAGAACTGCAAGGGAAAAGAAATGCCATGAGATTGACTATAAGAACCAAGTTGACAACAGGGTTTTTCTGCTGATTTTCTGAGGGGTAAAAATACCATTTTTCTTCTTAGATCTATGAAGCCACCACCCAAACAATGAATTACGCAGCTGAGGTCGGAAAGGTTTGTCAGCTAAGGTTGCAAACACTTCCGCAGGAGAGCTGGATGTTACGGAGATACAAGCCAGAGTAGAGCCAGTCATCTGTTATCTGAGAGTTCAGCCCTTCCTTCTGATCCTCATAGACGAAATGCTCAGATGTGAGCAGCTCCCGTGGCAACCCATATTGGAAGCAAGCAGAAGAAAGCCTATCATCTCACTGCCAGCCTTGGGGGCACGTTTGGAGCGGAGGCAAGGCCGATTCAGGGTCCTGCAGGCCCTATTGTGCCAGCGTTCCTCTTGTCCTACTTCCAGACCTTGGTTAGTATTCTTCCCCACCTATCTAGTTGGGAAAATATTGCTGCTACCTAAACATCTACAAAAGCCACTCTCAAATTATCCTACTGTTAGGCAATGCCTGAACTCATTTGTCCAAGCATGCACCTGTGCATGCACACATGGCTCTGCCACCTTAGGAATGGAAAAGAGTAACAGTTGGCAGGGAGCAGCTTACCCTTATTTAAGGAAATGAAGCAACGCGGTTCAATCAGATGAGATGCTGGTAAATCTCACAAAGAGGGACAGCAAGCTTTGCAGGTGACGGATGTAAGGCGGATTCAAGAACGCATGCATCAGGGCAGAGGAGAAGACGTTGTAGCAGCTGGACTAGTTAGGGCAAGCTATTGCATGCCAACTATTCCTCTTCTCCATTTCTAAGGTGGCAGAGCTGGGTGTGCCCGTCCATGTGTGCGTGCACAGCAATAGCAGGAAGGTGGCACTGAAGAATGTTTCAGCTGTGCGGATGGGAAGAAGAGCTGTTTGTCTTAGCATGAATCTGAATGGTTTGGACACAGACTGGATGCAAGGATCTAGTGTCTAAGACAATACAAATTATAGGACTGAGCGACCGAGAAGATGGCGTTTGTTCAGGGTGATGGAGAACAGAAGGAGGAGGGAAAGATTACAGAGGTCTGTACTGGTGAGGTTGCGAAGCTGATGTCAGGGCATCCAGGAGACATCAGGAAATTGCACAGAACTTCTCATGTGGACAGGGTATAAATAGACAGCTTGGACACCCACCTGTTTGCAATGACACTGCCCAGATGAAAAGAAAACCAAGGACGGAGCCCAGCAGAAGATACTTTGAATGACATGATGGAGAAACAATTAAAAGTGAAAGGGGAGAACCTGAATTGTGACAAATGAGGCAGAGGGAGGGGCACGATTTCAAAAAGAGCACAGGTGGCTCTGGCAGCAGTGGCACACAGCTCAAGAAGGAAGATGGAAAACAGGTTTGAAGTCTGGCCTAGAAGAAGCTTCATTAGAGACTTTGGAGAGAAGCTTCAGTGCTGAGCAAGGTGAGCACGCCGGATAAACGGGGATCTAGAATGAAAGTGGAGAAAGAGGCCTCAGAAATCAAATCAGAGACAGTGACTACATTGAATTCAGATATGAAAAGGGAGACAGGGCCATAGCTGGAGATATGTTATTTTTTAAACCTGTTGGATAATAACATCTGCTTGTATTGACAGGATCCTGTGGCTGGAAGGGATGCCAGGGATGGTCAACTATAACCCCTAACACAAGTGCAGGATGTGCTATTCCAATACTATCTGAGACAGATGCTCATCCAGCATCCAGCCTCTGCTGGAAAACACCCAATGAAAGAGATGCCACAACACCCCTGGGCAGCTTGCTGTTTTCTCACTTACCTTAAGTGAAGGGAGCACTTCCTGAGATTTGATCAAAATCTGTTTTGCTGCAATTTAAATCTGTTGCCAAGTGCCCTGCCTTCGGTGACAAAGGTGGAGAATCCTCCTTCATCTTCTTTATGGCAGCCTTTCAAATATTTGAAAACTAGTATCCTGTCCCCTTCCTTAACCTCCCTTCTTCCAAATGACCCATTCTAATGCATTCAACCTGTCCTTCGATGGCTTGTATTCCAACCCTGTTGTCATCTTCATCGCTTGCCTCTGGCCTTCCTCCAGTTTCTCTCTCTTTTATAATGCAGTGTCCAAAACTAGACAATGCTTCAGATGAGAACTATCCAGTACCAAGTAGCAAGGTACATTTGCTTTGCCTTTCATACAACGCTTCTGTTAAGGCAGCCCCAAAGTGCATTTGCTTGTTTTGCGACAGTATCATGCTGTCAACCCATGATGACTTTGTCATCCATTGTAACACCCCAAAATACTGCTCACCAGTTCTACTCCTGAACCAGTACTCAGATTCAGTATTTATGCATTTGGTTTTTCTTCTTAGTGAACAGCACCTTGCATTTCCCTGTTACATTATATTTGGTTGCGACCAATCATCGTGGTGCACTGTGACCAGTCGGGTCATAGTTTTATAGTTGGTCAGGTTGGAAAGGACCTGAGCAGATCATCGAGTCCGACCCCCTGCCATGGCAGGAAAGAGTACTGGGGTCAAACGCCCCCAGCAAGGTGTTCATCCAGCCTCCTCTTAAACACCCCCAGGGTAGGAGCATGCACCACTTCTCTTGGAAGTTGGTCCCAGACCCTAGCCGCCCTGACCGTGAAGTCGCGCCTCCTGATATCTAGCCTGAATCTCCCCTCTGCCAGCTTGTGACCCTTATTCCTGGTCACTCCTGGCAGTGCTCGGGGGAACAGGGACTCCCCCAATGCCTCCTGATCCCCCCGACTAGTTTGTAACAGGCCACTAGATCCCCCTCAGCCTTCTCTTATGGAGGCTGAACAGGTTCAGGTCCCGTCGCTTCTCCTCGTAGGGCCTGCCCTGCTGACCCCTGACCATGCCAGTGGCCTCCTCTGGACCCTCTCCATGCTGTCCACATCCCTCCTGAAGTGCAGCGCCCAGATCTGGATGCAGTCCTCCAGCTGCGGCCTGAACCGTGCCGCACAGAGGGGGAGGATCGCCTCCTTGGACCTGCTCGAGATGCATCTGTGGATGCACGACAAGGTGCGGTTGGCCTTCCTGACCGCGTCCCCACACTGCCGGCCCATGTTCATCTTGGCATCAATGACGACTCCAAGATCCCTTTTTGCCTCTGCCCTGACGAGAAGGGAGTTCCCGGCTTGCAGGTATGGTGCCAGTTCTTCCTCCCCAGGTGCAGCACCTTGCACTTGTCAGTGTTGAATGCCATCCTGTTCTCGTCCACCCACCCCTGTAACCTGTCTAGGTCCGACTGTAGCCTATTCCTCCCTTCTAGCGTGCCCACGTCCCCCCACATCTTAGTGTCATCAGCAGATATGAACAGGTGCTTTTTACCCCCTCGTCCAAGTCGCTGATGAAGATGTTGAACAGTGCGGGCCCGAGGACCGAGCCCTGGGGGACCCCACTGCCCACGGGCCTCCAGGTCTAACATGACCCATCCACCACCACCCTCTGGGTGTGGCCCTCCAGCCAGTTGGCGACACGTCTGACTGTGTGGGTGTCGACACCACAGCCCCCAGTTTCTTAATGAGAACGGGGTGAGAGACAGTGTTGAAGGCCTTCCGAAAGTCCAGGAAGACGATGTCCACTGCTACCCCTGCGTCTAAGGATTTGGTGACCTGGTCGCAGAAGGCCGCCAGGTTGGTCTGACAGGACCTACCACTGATGAACCCGTGTTGGTTGCCCCTGAACATAATCTCCCCCCCGGCCCCTCGTGGACATGCGCCAGGATAGTTCTCTCAAAAAGCTTGCCCAGGATCGAGGTAAGACTAACTGGCCTATAGTTTCCCGGGTCCTCTTTCCTCCCCTTTTTGAAGGTGGGAACCACGTTGGCCCCTCTTCCAGTCCTCTGGCACCACACCAGAGCACCATAAGTGCTCGTACAGCCGTGCCAGGGGCCCCTCAAGGCTCCCTTTGGACCTATACTATTCAACATCTTCATTAATGATGCGGACATTGGTATACAAAGCGGACTGGCCAAGTTTGCCGACGACACCAAATTTCGGGGTAAAGCATCCACACCTGAGGACAGGAGGGTGATCCACGCTGACCTGGACAGGCTCAGCAAATGGGCAGACGATTGATTACCTGATGGTATTTAACACCGAAAAACGCAAGGTTCTCCACCTTGGGAAGAAAAACCTTCCGCACCCTTATAAGCTTGGCAGTGCTACACTGGCTAGCACTATGGATGAAAGGGACCTGGGGGTCGTGATTGCCCACAATATGAACATGAGCCTGCAATGTGATGCTGCGGCTAGTAAAGTGACCAAAACGCTGGCTTGCATCCATAGATGCTTCCCAACAAAATCAAAGGACATCATTCTCCTGTTGTACTCTGCCTTGGTGAGGCCGCAGCTGGAATACTGCATCCAGTTTTGCGCCCCGCAATTCAAAAAGGATGTGGAGAAGCTTGAGAGAGTCCAGAGGAGAGCCACGCACATGATCAGAGGTCAGGAAAAGAGACCTTACGATGACAGGCTGAGAGACATGAGGCTCTTCAGCCTGGAAAAGCGCAGGCTCAGGGGTGATCTGGAGGCCGCCTATAAGTTTGCCAGGGGTGACCACCAGGATCTGGGGGAATGTCTGTTCACCAGAGTGCCCCAAAGGATGACAAGGTCGAACAGTCACGAACTCCTCCACGATCGTTTTAAGCTGTTCGAGCCCCCAAGGTCTGTCCCCAAGGTCTGGAATAGACTGCCACTGGAGGCAGTTCAAGCACCTAGTCTGAACGCCTTCAAGAGACATTTGGATGCTTATCTTGCTGGGATCCTATGATTCCTGCTGACCTCTTGCCCCTGTGGCAGGGGGCTGGATTCGACGATCTTCCAAGGTCCCTTCCAGTCCTAATGCCTATGAAGACCTTCCCAAGCTCGACTGCCCAGAGGGGTAATACTGGCCCCAAGCCAACACCCCCACCTGCCCACAGTGGCCATGACTCCAGTCTACATGGCACCATGCTGCCAGGTCTAAGGACCCGTAGGGGAGCATATCTAGGCCTCTGAACCAGAGACCAGGTGCACACTCCCTCTCCTTTCTGCCTTTCTCCATATCCAGGTGGCTCCCCCAGTCAGAAAAATGGTGGTGATGGTGATGGCAGGTGGGAGGGCGGCATGGCTCCTTCCCCAGCCCCCCACGTGCCTGGGGGAGGAAGGGAAAGGGCTGCTTAGCACTAAGCATGGCAAGAGAATAATGTCCAGGGACACGTGCTTCCCTGGGATCCATACTGTTGCTGTTGTTAAGCCCCAAGTCACAGCTGTCAGAGGTGGCGTTAAGCCTAACCTGTGACTGCTCTAAAACTGTTGTAGTTTTAACACACCCATTATTCCACAGATTTAAAAAGGTTTAAGGTAACCTGTAACAGCACCCTTGGTGGTTTGGGCACTCGGAGGAGGAAAGAACTAAAGCAGAGATTCTCAGTTGGGAGTCACGGCAGCCTGGGGGGGCTGCCAGATCCTCTGAAAGGTATGGAAAGGTGTGAGGACATAAAAGAGGCATGAGAAGATAAGCAGATAAATGCAGACTCAGGACTGCCCCTGCTTGGATGATGCCCCACCCCAACTACCCAGCCCCTCTGCAAGGAGGTAAGCACTGTCATATTATATAAAGTTATGGTGGGGTGTCTCAAATCCAATGAGGGTGCCTTAAGTCTAAAAAGTCTGAGAAGCAATGAACTGGAGGGAGCAAAACATAGCTGCTATGTGTTTTGACAGTGACTGGGCAGAAGAGATTTGATCCTGCGAGGAAGAAGGATGTTTGTTTTCACATCAGTTTTTGAACTGGTTCCAGGGAGCTTTGGCTGCAACATTTCTCTTTTTTGAATCAATATTTTTGGAGTCTGACTTGCTGCCGGTATTTATGCTGCTACAAATAATGCCCAGATGGACCAAATGCTGCTGTTTCTCAGAAACAGCATTTGAGAGTGGATTAAAGAAACATTACAGTGATGGGTGTTAGAGAAATAAGTCGCTGAATAAGCAAAGAATAGTAAAGAAAACACCTACTGCAAGACCCCAGGAGATCTAAATGACTAAAGCAGAGCATATTCCTATGCATACATACAGCTCCCCCTAATGCTCATTCCTGGAAAAGTCAAATCAGTCAGTCCCATAAAGCAAAACATTCAACATCATATGTAGATCATCATTTACACAGCAATATAAATGTATATGAAGCTTTACAAAGATAAAAATGCTCTCTTTGCTTCTGATCTCTCAGTGCGTGAAATGACAAAAAATGGCTGCTCACAAAAGCAGAAGATATGCCAGGACTGGGGAAAACTGATATTAAATCTTCCAGCAATCAGCGGTGGTCTTATGGAGGAATATGTTAAAAAGGAGACAACACTTAGCAGCTAAAAAGTGGGGTTTATTTTATGTATGTGGACCAATGTCACAACTTGCCAAGCAAGCTGTGAAAAGACCGACCAATACGGCAAGAGAAAATGGGAGAAAAAGAAGATGCTCTTGAGGGTGTGGACGAAGTTGGCCGATGTGACCGCAGAGCCACTGGCCATCACCTTTGTAAATTGAGAAAGGTCCCAGACAACTGGAAAAGGGCAAAGAGTGTCCATCTTTACAGCTTCATCTAAGTCCCTGGAAAAATCATGGAGCAGTTCCTCCAGAAATCCATTTTTAAGCACCTGGAGGAAAAAAAGGTGATTAGGAACAGTCAGCATGGATTCACCAGGGGCAAGTCATGCCTGACCAACCTGATTGCCTTCTGTGATGAGGTGACTGGCTCTGTGGGCGTGGGGAGACCAGAGGACGTGGAATACCTTAATTCTAGCAAGGCTTTTGAAACAACAGTCTTCTAAGGAAGTACGGGCTGGATGAATGGACTGTACGGTGGATAGAAAATTGGTTCAAGCATCAGGTTTAGAAAGTTGTAATAAGTGGCTCAACGTCTACTTGGCAGCCAGTCTCAGGTGGAGTGCCCCAGAGGCCAGTTTTGTTCAATATTTTCATTAATGGCCCGGAAGATGGCAGAGTGCACCCTCAGCAAGTTTGCAGGTGACACCAAGCTGGGGGGAGTAGTAGATAGGCTGGAGGGTAGGGTGAGGATTCAGAGTGCAATAGGTATTTTGGAGGACTGGACTAAAAGGAATCTCATGAAGTTCAACAAGGACAAGTGCAAAGTCCTGCACTTAGGACAGAGCAATCCCATGCACTGGTGCAGGCTAGGGACTGAGTGACTGGGCAGCAGCTCTGCAGAAAAGGACCTGGGGGTGACAGGGGACAAGAAGCTGAACAGGAGCCAGCAGCATGTCCTTTGTGCCACGAAGGCTACTGGCACCCTGGGCTGCGCTGGTAGGCGCAGTGCCAGTCGATGGAGGGCAGTGATTCTTCCCCTCTATTCAGCACTGGGGAGGCCACATCTAGAGTCCTGTGTCCAGTTGTGGGCCCCCCACTGCAGAAAGGATGTGGACAAGTTGGGGAGAGTCCAGTGGAGGGCAACAAAAATGGTTGGAGGTCTGGAGGACATGACTTGTGAGGAGAGGCTGAGGGAAATGGGCTGACTGAGTCTGGAGAAGAGAAGACCGAGGGGGACTGAATAGCAGCCTTCACCTCCCTGCAGGGGGGTTGCAAAGAGGATGGAGCTGGGCTGGTCTCAGTGGGGGCAGATGGCAGGACAAGGAGCAATGGGCTCAAGCTGCAGCAAGGGAAGCTTATGCTAGATATCAGGAAAAAACCTCTTACTAGGAGGGTAGGAACGCACTGGAAGAGGTTACCCAGAGAGGTTGTGGACTCTCCATCTTCGGAGGTTTTAAAAACTGGGCTAGACAAAGCCTTGGCTGGGGTGTTGTAGTTGGGGCTGGTCCTGCTTTGAGCAGGAGGTTGGACTAGATGTGACCCCCTGAGATCCCTTCCAGCCCTCCTTGTCTGTGGTTCTGTGAAAGTAAGGGGATAGGAAGAAACAAGATCAAGAAAGGAGCTGGTATAAGACCAGAAGGGCCTGAAGGCTCTTTATAACACCTTTGTATACTGTTAGAAAGTAATTTACTATGGAAGTGGGAGTCAAGGAGAATAGATTGGGGCGGGGGGGGGAGGAGAAATGTAGACATGTCTTTAAATGCAGTGCATAAAAAAGCCTCAAGTAGCTCAAACTTTGTCTGTGGCAAAAAAAGCAGCAAGAGATGTGTAGTGGAAATTAAAATGACTTATGCCAAGAGAAAAAGGAGAAGGGAGGAAGACAGTTTCCTTGCAATTCATTTAGTTTTACAAAGGTTAACAGTGGTTAGAATATCATTTCTCCTGCCGTTCCAATTATAATGAAATATTAATGACCCAGTAACTTAGCCATTTTACTCAACCTTTATCCGCTGACATTTTCTGCAGCTTAAAATAAAAAGCGACCGCATGGAATAATAAAGTAATGTTAAGCAGAAAACTGGGACCTGATTTTCAAAGGTGCTGAACAGCCTGACTCCAACCGATGTCGACGGGAACTTTATGTTCCCAGCCACGCTGCACCACGGACCCCATAAACTATTGAAGGACCGTGGCGGTTAAATAAAAAAGGAATTAAATCTGGGACTTGAGCAGAGTTCATCCACTGGGGAGCACTAGCTCACACCATCCTCCATGGATTTCATGTTGTACTGTCCTCCCAGCTCCCCACCAACATGTGATGTTGCTCAGGAAGCTTTATGACTCTGGAGTTCACCATGTTCTTACATAAGCTGAGCAGACCCAAGCTCTGCAAGGTAAGTGTCCTCCTGTATCCCAGGGACCACAGAAACATCCAAGGATTTTTGTTTCTTACCATGCATCTTTGTCCTGCAGTCACAGACAGGGAGCTATGAGACTCTGAGCACACACTGACATACCACAAAACACAGCGTGGATGTTAAACATGTGTTACCTTACCCTTAAAGATTGAGTGCAGAGACTAAGCAAACGTTTGAAACACTGCCTTATTGGGACAGACTTCAAAAGATATTAAAAGACAGAGTAATAAAGTTTGTTACATTCCCACTAGAGTTTTAACGCCAGGCCTCCTAACAGGCATATGAAAATGATGAAACTAAAAAACACAGAAAAAAAAATTCATAACATTGCTTAATTAAAAGCGAGTTTTTGGCAGCGGTTGCAGAACGCAGTCAACACATGCTTGACAACATGCAGAAGAGAAAGCCCCTTTTCTGAAGGGCTTGAAATCTAAGCAAGGTAGACATGGGAAGCAGGATGCATTTGAAAGCCCAGATTTTTTTTGTTGACATTATTAACTGAATTTATGATTGGTACGGTAGGAGTACCCAGTGGGCCAAGCCAGGCCTGGGCTCCTGTATTCTTGGCCCTGAGCCAAGCATCAATTCCTGCCATGATGAGCCTATCCAGCAACAGAGAAGGCAGGGGAGAAAGCAGGCCTCGTGTCTTGTCACAGACCACGAAGAGGTTGGCAGGATTGGACCAATCCCCCCCCAGACAAACAAACAAACAAACAAAAAAGGAGGGTGACTCAGGGACCTAGAAAAAGCTATGAAAATAGCTGTGCACAAAACAGACAGCCTGGCTTCCACTGGTAGCAGACCAAAGGGGCAATAGGATGAGATACAGATTGAGGTAAAATGATATTCAAGTGATGGCAGGAATACAGCCTATTATGTTCAAGAAGAAATAAACTCCCTAGAAATCCTGAAGGGTTAAAAGAAAAAAGGCTAATTTCAGTGGCAATCAAAGGAGAGGTACTAAACAAGAATGGCAACTTGAAGTTTGCTGTCTGTCCATCCTGCTTCCCCGCCGGCTTTAAATCAACTTCTAAAAATGACTTGCAGTTCAAAGGCAAGAAAAAGTTTTACTGATTTCTTCAGACTTCAAGGCAAAAAAGAGATTTTTTTTTTCCCTGCAAAGTCAGAGCTGAAGTTTTCAGGTCAATCCTAATTTGCGAAACAAACAAGGACCTAAAAATAGCATTTATTTATAGTGGAACCTGGCCCCAGCCTTAAGCATGGAGCCGTGACTCGCGTTCCCTCCTAGCACCTCAAACAGGCCTCGGTGTAGCTCATCTTCAAACAGCCAATGTGACTCCTACTATTTTAATACAGCATGTTATTTAGCTTCTTGCAATGACTGTAAAATACAATGTTGTGCAAGGAGGTCAGCAGTCACCTCCGTGCTGGAAGTAGAGAATTTTTAATGGTGGTTGAAAAACATTTATAAACAGCACTGTTTTGAATGCAGATGTGCTTATTCCCTTGGCACGGTGAATTATGATGATATGCAACAGCATTACAATATGTTCAGTTTTCAGAAGACAGAGAGAAAAATATTCCTGCAACTCCCCCCCCTCCAAGTCATCTAACTCCTTTACTTTTTTATTTTAATTCTATTTCTTGCCAGTATTTAAGCACAAAAAAGCAGAGGTGAAAAGGACTTCATACATTCATATATGCTCGGGTCAGAAGGGACCTCAAAAAATCATCGAGTCTGACCCCCTGCCTGGGCAGGAAAGAGTGCTGGGGTGAGATGACCCCAGCCAGATGTCTACTTCATCTAGTTGAACCCTGTGCTGAAGGCAGGGTCACCTGTCTACTCCATCCTAGACAAGTGTTTGTCTAATGTCCTTACAAATTGTGGGAAAAGCCCCCCCACACAACTATCAGGTGTAAATCAAAAGCACCCATTAACTTGCCACAGGTAAAACAGGGGGAACAAGGGCACTATCAATATCCTGCCATTGCAAGGACAAGAATCAGCTGTTAAAATACACCCAAGAGATCAAAGAGTTTAAAAGACCCAAGAGCCTTTTTTCAAAGACTTTTTTTAAAAGACTGTTTCTGTGACTATATGACAGCATCTGAAGAATACCACCACTGTACTATGTGTGCCCAAAAGCAGAAAAAGACCTTTTTTTTTGCAATTTTTTTTAAATTGGTCTAATAAAAGGCATCATCTCTGAACCAAGAGTGCTAGAGGTTTGCACTTTTTTGTCTCGGACCAACATGGCTAACAAATACACCCCTGACCACTTTACTACATCATCTGGCCTGGAGATCCCGAACTCTGCTCTGCAGACCACTGATGGTCTGCTAAGCACTGGCTGGTACTGGTATTCTGCAGAAAGCCAGCAGACGAGTTGTACAAAACAGCTTAAAGAACTAAAGTTCATTAAGAAACAACCAATGATCCAGATCTTTCCTGAGAATTATTTTTCTATAGAAGCAATTGCAGTTATATAGATAGGATAGATGCCTTATCATCAAGTTTAGGGGCAGAACACCAGTTGACTTCAACAGGCCCAAGAAGTTACCCCCAGTCAATGTAAATGACAGCAAATGGATCATAGAGTCCGCCAGGCGCTGAATTTCAGATGTAGTCCACAATGCGAAAAAAAATAGTGGCAAATCTGATACCAAACATCTTCAAGAAATGCCCCTTCAGAGCTATTTTACTAGCTATTTTGCCACTAAGCTGGTTTGAATAATCATACAAGACACTCTCTGTTGCCTGCTTACTCGCTTGTAAAATGGGTATAACACATACTTAACCTTTTCAGGGAGTTGTGAGCCTTGGCAATCATAAAGCACCTGGAGACCTTGCAAGTAAAAGTATGCCATTATCATGGCTGTGAACTATTAATATTTCCCACCACAGAGAGTCAACAAGTCAGTTTACATCACTCTTGTTAGGAACACATGGAAGGAGGAAGGGGAAACCTTTATTATATTCCAAATTGCTTCTGCCGATTCCACTCTTAAGGCGTTATGAATGTATTTAATACGAAGAACTGCCCAATTCACTGTGGGAGAAAAGTAGTTCGGTAGCAATCGAGATCCATTGTGCCTAGATCCTAGAGAGAATTACCATGTTTGCTTGAATCCAAGATAACCCTGAATTTAAGACCACTCCCCAGTAATTAGACTCTGTACATGGAAAATTTATAAATAGGTGTAATTTTCCACGTCAAGAATGGGGGGGGGGGGAATATCTCAAAATAGAATTCCCCATGCTGCTGGAGCAGGGAAAGAAGTGGCAAGGGGACAGGCAGGAAAGGGGCTAATAGTGGGGGAAGCAGCGAGGGGGCAAGCAGTAAGGGGGAAGTAGTAGGGGTGGGTCAAGGAGTTTGACCCCTGCCCCCTTAACACCTTGCCTC
This sequence comes from Crocodylus siamensis, assembly GCF_052110815.1. Classification (NCBI taxonomy): domain Eukaryota; kingdom Metazoa; phylum Chordata; order Crocodylia; family Crocodylidae; genus Crocodylus; species Crocodylus siamensis. The sequence continues at coordinate 7,479,289 of NC_143396.1, read as the reverse complement.
CTGCTGCCTGCCCCCTGGCATCTGTCTCTTCCCCTCAGCCTCAGGCCCTCCCACCCCCTTCCCCATCTCTGCTCCCACCACAGGCTTGGCTTCACCCCCCCGCATCACCCTACCCAACTTACCCTTGCCCCAGCTCTAATCCAGCCTGGAGAGTGGGGGAAGACAGGGGGCCTTTGGCTGTTGGGGGGGAGGGTTGAAGAGAGGCAGGGGGTGGAGGCTATGCGGGAACAGGAAGCCGTTGCAGCTCTGGCCTCAACTGAGTCGGGGCTGGAGCTGGAACAACCGCTTGCCCCGCTACTGCCTAGCACTCGATTCCAAGATGAGGTGCTTTTTTCTCCCCAATATATTAGGGGGGGAGGGGAGGGGGGAGAGGGACCTTCATCTTGGAATTGAGTAAATATGATATGTATGCACTTAAATTGGAACAGAGACATGCTTAAAAAGGTTAAACCAAAGTGTTCAGGTTTTTCAAGTAGGCCCATGCTTAACGTCCCAGGATCAGCATTTTAGCTTACATCTTATAGCTGACAACATTTGAACACCCACAGTTTTTCTGGTCATATTTTACTGGTGTGGCATACACATAGAACTGGTCTAAAAGGCAACTTTTTCATTACACAAACACCCAACATGCCTTTGCACAAATACATGTGCATGCACACATGCACGAACCCACACACGGGTGCAATGGTAGACATCAGCGCCAATGTACAGCTGATTTCTCTAATTTACTTTCCAAATTAAAAAAATGTAAACGTTAACATAAAATTCTCTATTTGCTAGAGTACAACTATTTAATCTCCTTAAATGAAAAATACCTGAAAAAGGTCACAAAGAACTGTACCAGGTCCATAAAGTTGCTGTGCTGTGAGAAAGCAATCTGCAAAAGAAAAACAAAATAGTTTCCCATTACTTTAGTGGCAGTGAATTTATATTTGGAACCATCCTTCCACACTGTTGCTGGAATCAAAAAATTACAAATATATACTGCTTTCTTTTCCTCAATTAACATGTTTGTATCATGTTTTTTTGATCATTTCAAACATGTACTGAACTATTCTGGAGACTAGAAAACAGACTATGACCTCAGATTAAGGTATGAGTAATTCATCCAACATTTTTTTTAACCAAAACAAACACTTTGCCTCCTCCGGTTTTATTCCAGGAATAGATCATTTTCATAAATAAGGCAGAGGATATGCTAACCATCTCTGGAGAGGGAAAAAAATCCAGAATAATTGCGATTACTATGAAAAACTGCAAGCAAAGAGCTAAAGCAGAATACTTGAACTTGCTGCAGACGTATTACTTCAGCGAAGTGCCATAAAAACAGAAAGTCCCAAAAGCAAACAGAATCACATGCCCTTATTCAAAAAATACTTTCACATTAAGATCTTCGAGTAAGTGACTTACGCCCAGAGCAGCAAAAAGGCATGAAATACAGAAGATAATAGATACTGTAAAAACAACTATGGCATTCATCTTAACTCACTTTCCTGCACTCCACTCAAACTGAAAAGAAAAGTGGAAAACAACCCAATTTTTTTTGGACAAAACACAGAGGGAAAAAGAGAACAGGAAACTGGGAAGTGGTGGGAGGCAAAGGAGAGATTACAGAGAGACTGGTTAGAAACAACAAAGCACTGGGAAAGCACGCCAACAGAAAGGCAACTTCTACTGTATTAGGAGTTACAAGTTCTTTCCAGGTACCTCCTATTTCCTCTGACCACCAACCTCAGCACCAGACCAGGAATTTAACTCTTTCGTGAAAAACTCTGAACTTGTTTCAACACTGAACTGAAACCTGCAGTTTATACAGAAAAGCCTTTCAGCTGCAGGGCTTCTGGCATGTGTCCATCTTCCTGTTAAACCACACATACAGTAACGGCAAGATCAAGTTTTCACTTTTTGCCAGTATCACTCATTTCAAATGCTCAGAAAAGGAGTTCACAATCCCTCCCACCTCTGAACACGTTGGCCGTTTGTACACGCAACCTTTTCTGCCCTTTCCTTCTCCCATTATGTTTGCTTTAAATATCTACTGAATCATACCCAATACAACAGAAGGCCAAAGATCCAGGTTTACAAATACAATTAAATGCTCTTAACGGGAAACATCTTTGGAGTAGACAATAGCATCCTTTTTGCTGTACTGGTAGTTTGTCCGAACAGTTCTCAAAGCTGCATCTTGTATGCTTGCGTATCGTCTGCATGTAAGAGGAAGATTCGGCAAGGCACCATCGTAATTCTTTTTTGCTCTTTACATCTCATTTTTCACTTAGTTTCAGAGCACTAGCCAAGAGTTTGAGCTTTCCAGTTAATAAGGAAAAGAAAGGGGTTGTGTAGTATAAAAGAGTAATAATAATAATAATAAAAAAAGCCCAGGATAGTTTCCGCACTTCACGTTGCAAATGCTTTGTGCTGTTGACTTGACCCAATCTCCAAACTTATCAACTGACGAGAACTTTACTTAATTAAAACCTAATTTCTTCAAATACAGTCTATGACTATGGTTTAATTAATTTTAACTCTATGGAAGTCTTGAAGTGTCTGCATTATGCCATTATTAAAGCCATTTAGGATAAAGAAACGTCTGACACATGCTAAATTCCTTAAAGGATCTGGGTTTTCAATTAATTTTCAGCCAAATCAATTAAAAGATTTACTTTTACATCCTAGGAAAATTATTTCTGTACTGAAGCATTAAGTGCTGTAATCTTTGGGATGGGATATTTTATTTTTCATACACAAGGGGTTGAAGCCCTGTTTCCTGCTGTGAAGTCTCCATCCTTGGAGGTTTTCAAGACTGGGCGAGACAAAGCCTTTGCCGGGATGACTTGTTGCGGCTGGTCCTGCTTTGAGCAGGGGGTTGGACTAGATGTGACCTCCTGAGGTACGCTCCCAACACTCACTTTCTATGATTCAATGTTTAAAGTACAAAACAGGACTCAACCTGAGCTCTGGAACCATGGCCAGGCCTGTAAAAGCAGGATGGCCTTATGGGACAATGTGAAACCCAAGACACAAGTGCCTTTACCCCCGATGCAGGCAGGGGTGGGGGCAGGACAGTGGGGTGCAGCTCTGGTATTAATATTCAGGCTCTTTAATGACCCATTGTTCTTTACTGCATTTGTGTTAACAACCATCTCCCCTTTTTAATGGTCATTCCACAAATCAAGGTAACCTATTAGGGCAATTTTGCTGTCTGCTAGGGCTTCCTATTCCATGCCACTCACTTTCATTTTTACTGATCGGCCTCTCAGATCCAGGACGGTCCCAGCCCAACCAGGACATATGGTCACCCTAGGTATAAGAAAGGTCCTTCACAAAACTACTTGGCACCCTGTATGCCTAGAAAATACCTTTGTGCCATCAAATCACTAAAAGCAATGAAACCAGAAAATTCCCTGCACAACTTCAGTATTACAGAGTTAGCATCGGCGTTTACATGCAGTACAGATAGTTGAAAGCAAGCATGCATGCCCACAGTATTTTCTATGTGCAAATATTCCTAATGACTTGTTTTTGCTCTACAAGTTTTCTGCCCACTCTTCTTTTTTTTAAAAGATCAGTTTTGATTAGCATAATAAGGTTAACAAAAGTATTTGTTCGGCCTGGTATTTAGCTCAGGCAGTGCCTGCTTTTTTCTGCCCAGAGCAGAGGAAGGGGACTTTGTGCCTAAAAGGTTTTGTAATCTCACCCCAACTAGGATGTTCTTCCAATAAGAAAAAAAGAAAGATATCAAACTGATCACACTCCTTGCATTTTCCTTGAATTTGCACAGCTCTTACTCTATTACTGTAGTGTTTTGAACCACCATATGATTTGCAGCATCTCACAAGACCGACTGCCCCACAGGTGAAAGCCAAAAAGTCTGATTTACTGAACTGCGAATACGTGCCGAAGAGTTTAGCTTTGTTTTAATATTTGATTACAGCAGGATATGGTAACATAAGATTGAAAGTGATGAGCAATTACCCCTACTAGTAAAATCAGAACAGAAATTAAAAGTGGCTTTGAAACGATTAAGTGAGCATCTGAAGAGAACATGAAGAAAATCAGGGCGTGACAACAGAGTCTCTCTCTGGAAAGGCGATTCTGAACTCAACAGATGCTTCTGTAATTAAGTTACTGTTTGCATTTCCAACTTCCAAATTGTTTTTAAGTTTAGCTGTCACAGCGTCTTTCATAGCTTTTGACTGATACCAATTTTACCAAACCAAGTGGCGTGGTACTTTAATTTGGTGCTGACTTAATTTGGTTAGCTTACCAAAAGAGGAGAGCACGGGAATAAATTGAGCAGAATATCCTTTGGTGAATACTGGGTCAGTTTTTTCTCCATCAGTTCACTTTTTTACACTGCAAATAGTTCAGCTGAACTTTGTAAACGCTATCATGGCTGTATTTGTTTAATTTGCTTACATTCTTATTTTGAGCAATGCAAGTTATATTATATACGTTCATCAAAAGTGCTGGAGTCAGCAGTTCAGCTAAGCAATATGAAATTTAACAATTTCATGAAAAACCATGCTCAGAGTAATTTGCTAATTAAGTGAAACAGAATATGAAACATTTAAGTAATGCTCTTCTATACTTTTGATGAATACAATTACCCACAAATCATTGTGAGACAATTAATGCAGGATACGTTGGAAGAGAAATTATATTTTATCTCATTACAAACTAATCGCTGTTTGATGTTACAGGCAATAGGGAAGGGAATATGTATTAATTACTCACATTAATAATTCTTTTGGAACTTCCTAGCATGCAAATATATTTAAGAGGTCTGTAATGCTGAAGTTTTTAACAAATTTAATTTTAATGGGCTGTATCGCATTTTTTGGCGTTTCGAGCCCTACGCATTCATCCATAGCACAGGAATCCTATTGTTTTCTTCAACTTTATCTCCTCCAGTAACAACAAACATGCCAAATGCCTGTCTTTGTGCATCTCGAGAGCCATCCTTCCCATAGTCTGCTCCGATTCCGGATGAAAGCAAATGAGGCTAGCCATGGTATTTTGCACAAGAGGCCCTTTTAAAGAAGCATCTATAAATGGAAAGAGTTAACATATTCAAGCAGAATAACTGAACTGGAGCACACACGCTGACAGGACACAGCGTGCTTGAGTTTCTTATGCTGGAGGAAACCATTTGAATTTGCAAAGAAAAAGCCTGTCTTCTAGAACTGCCACCCCACGTGTTAATTGTGAGAGCGCTCCATGCTGCCCGCTCTATAACCGGATAGGACGACACAGTGTTTTAGGGGGAAAAAAAGGAAAACCCAAGTCCAAGCAGCAGCTTCAGCCTGCACTGCTTTTCATTTAACCACCAGCCAAATGCCCAAACCGAGAAACAAGCAAAGAGGCAGCACGTAAGACGGAAAAGTCGGAAGCTCCGAGTGTTTTAAAACTACAGGAAGCATCCAAATGGCCAAATAAGCTGCATATGACATTTATGTACATCCTGCAGTTTATTTCCTCCCCACCACCTCTTGTCAGCCTTTTTGTTTTATTTTTTAAAGCTAGAGGCATGAATTCAACTTGACGTTGGAGAACAGACAACAGTAACATGAAGCCAGCGCCAGAATGGAAAGTGCCTACATTTCTATCCTCCTATCAGCCCAAAACAAACAGTTTTAAGTATCCTTGAGCTGCTCCAAAGACATCAAGAGCGTTGCTTTTGGCCTTTTAGGTTGAGTTCAGATGAGCGTGGCCATTTGTTTTCCAGGGACAAGCGGCAGCGGCACACCTTGGGCTGCCGCTACTTGTCCCTGGGGAATGCTTGTGCCATGCGCACTATTGTGCATGGCACGTTACCCCAGGTGGGGTAGGGGAGGCTCAGGCGAGCAGCCTTACCTGAGGCCCTGCAGCTGGGAGCCTGGTCGGTAGCTGGAGCATGGCTCCTGCTGGCCAGGCTCCAGTTTTGAGCAGTGTGCACTGCTGCCGTGTGCGCTGCCCTGCTTTTTTAAGGCGCACCCTCCCATGCTGCAAGGTAGCAGCGTAGGGACCGCCTGCATGTGCTGTGGGTGGCACCACAAATGGGTCCACGTACCACACGACCATGCTCATCTGAACGCGGCCTTACACTGCCCGGTGCTGAAATCAAGCAACGCTGTTCTTCCTCTTCAGCTAATGTTGAGCTGGCGGGGGTCCAACACAAGAGAGGGAGAATGATACTCTGATATAGTAAGAGGTTGAAAGTGCGCCTAGCTTTTACTGCTGTCTTCCTGAAAATGAGGGGCTTGCAGCCTCTCAAAAGCTCTGCTAAATCAGTAGAGAAGGGCTTTCTACTCTCTTGTGCACGAGGTCGATCCACTCATCCCTCATGCTCCTGTGAAAGGCACGCCATGTGGAAATCAGCCGGGTATGCTGCTCAAGCCAAGAGGTTCAGCTGGAGCTCACCGAGCAATTCAAGTGCCTAAAACAGGACTAATGTGGAATTTAGGTGTCTAAATCTGAAAGTAACCTTGTCTAACCCATGTCTTCTAGCTGAAACCAAATCAGGTGGTTTGCATGGCTTCTGGTACGGCAGGAGCACTACAATTTGGACTAAGCCGAGTGTCTAGGCATCTACATCCTGGGATTCGGAAACGAGGCGTTCGTGCATGCAAGTCGTCTGATGTGTCCAATCCAGCAGGTGCGCTCAGAACATGCCTAATCCAGACCTGACAGCAGTGTTGAGCACCCAGATACTTGAGATGAAAGACAGTGGTGATACCATGCACCTTTTGCACAAGTGCCTAATGGTTATAACATATATATAGGAAGGGGGAGAGCTGGGTTTTGGTACCCTTAAGCTGAAAAGGACTCAAACCCACAACTTCCACTTACTAAGCATTGGACTATGGGCTGGCTGGTTTAGTCTGGGAGCAGTACCCACTACTCTTGTTGAAGCTAGGCCATCGGAGAGATGGCAATAGCAGGAGTCCCAGGGCCAAAAAGAGAAGAAGCAAGAGGGATACTGACGCTGTAACCTAGAGAAAAGGGAGTAAGTCCTTGGTTTTGGTCCTTGCTTCTGAGACTTTGTATTCACTGAGTAATCATTAAATAAACTGCAAAACCAGCAGTGGAAGCAGGGGCCAGAAGCCCAGAGACAGCACAGGTATAATGTGACCACCAACTTGTATCTTCATTTATACTGCCACAGCTCCTAGGAGCTGCAGGCTGGACTGTAGGGCATATGTACAAACAGAACAAGTGCATCCTTGCCCAAAGAGCTTACAATCTAAATCTAAGAAGAAAAACTAGATGAATACAGGCAGGCAACAGCGTACAAGCAAACAAAGAAACAAAACTAGCTATGTGGAGAAGCAATGGCCTCAACAATGGTAAGCCTGAGCACGCTAAGTTTTTGGGGTTGTTTTACGGGTGTCATGGGGGGGAAGGATTAAGACTGGATCCCAGGGAGTGTAACAAAGTTAGTTACACAGAGGATTATGGGGAGTGCTGATCAAGCACAAGGGGTGGCTGCAACGCCACTGGATCTGCACACAGGGAATAGAAATTAGTTAACTCACTGAAAAAGGCAACAGGTCTGAGTACTACAATGAGAAGCTGCACAGCTGGTCTGGTACCCAGAGGCACAGCAAGGGCAGGTCATGGCAAGCAGTCTCCTGGGGACCAGGCCTTGTTGATCCAACGCAGTGACCGCCAGCCAGGGTGCTGCAGCCCCTGGGAGGTGCCGCGGGGTGCTGGTGCAATATTAGGCCTGGCAGGCTTGCAAACACCTACACGAGACTCGCAAGATAAACACACAGATTTCAAGAAATAAACCAAAGCATCAAAACACATTATGCCTTGTTGTGATCTTTTTGAGTTCCTTGCAAAAAAGAATTACTCTAATCCCCAAATAAAGAATGACTCTATTACTTTTTCATAGCTAGAAAATACGTGAAAGCTAAAAAAAACTGGCATTTCACAAAGGGGGGGGGGAAGGAGCAAGGAAGGGAGGGGGACTTGAGTTGAAAGAGGTTGCAAAGCACCCACCTAATGATTATTCAGATCTGGCTTATATTAAAGGAATTAGCCATTATTTATCTGAACCTCTGAATCACATTTATTTTCAACTGCTTGCTCCATTTGCAGCACAGCTTTATCTTTTTTTGGGGAGGGGAAAAACAACTAGCTTGAGTCGCAAAAATCTCTAAACACAAGCGGTTCAAACAGCCAGACTTACTCCCTGCCGGGCACAAAGGGAAAAATAAAACTTCCGTTAAAATTTCATTTCCGGACCTACAGCTGAGAGGGCCATGCGGCTCCAGCGTGGGAGATCAACGCAAGAGAGGAGTAACTTATTTCCCACCTGCCTTAATACTAGCTAAAGCCACATAACTTTAGGGTGCCACCATTAAATATTGTGCAAACATATATTAAAAAAAAAAAAAAATCCAGCTTAACTCGGATGTTCAACAGAGATGAAAATTGATACCCATTCTAATTCTGTGCTGCCTTACTACAGCAGTCACAAATTGTCACTTCTCAGCTAATTGGCTGCAGTCAGCAGTTGGCTTAGAAATGCCAATTATATCCACTTTTGTCTCCCCATGTGAGCTTTCAGATTGCTGTGCAGAGCCCAGAGCGGGTGTAGTTTTCTTAAAATTAAAAATAGTACTTCAAATCTAGTACCCTAGTGCTGTGCATCAGAAACCAATCATGCAGATCTAGCAGACCGACCATCTCCAGTCAATAAATATCCAGGTGTGGAAGACTGATGCACGCTTCAATTAAAGTGTGCTAGCAAGCAATGTCATGAAAGGGCTCCTAATTGGAGCACAATCTTAACTCTGGTCTCTCATGTAGAAGCTTTCTGACAAAATACTGGCACGTGTCAACGCTGGAAGTCTGTGGCGGAGCCAGGCATCAATTGTTTGCATCCCAGTTCAATGCTTTAGGACCAAGAGAACCCAACTCCCTGCCTCTTTCACTGCACCTCCTGCCCTGGTATGGTCTGACGCACGGGTACTGCAAAGCAGGAGCATGTGGTCATCATGCTTCTGCGTAAGGGAATAAAGCACAGTAAGACCCCATCCTCTTACACTCCTTAGGCGATGCAGTAGTAAAAACAAGCAACTGGGATAAGGCTATGACACTATTCAACACTGAAGTGTTCTGCAGCAGACAGAATCACTGCCAGGCAGGAGAACGTCAGACAAGGAGGGCTGACAGGGACCTCAGGGGGCCACGGCTAGTCCAACCCCCTGGTCAAAGCAGGACCAGCCCCAACTCCATCATCCCAGCCAAGGCTTTGTCTTCCTGGGTCTTCAAAACCTCCAAGAATGGAGAGTCTACAACCTCCCTGCATAACCTGTTCCAGTGCTTTACTACCCTCCTCCTGAAAGTTCATCCCAATACCTAACCTACACTTCCCTTGTTGCAACTCAAGACCATTGCTCCTTGTTCAGTAATAGAGCAGAAACTAAAATGTGTGGTTTTCTAGCTCTAAGCTCGTCCTCTAGGGTGAGAGCATTTTGCAGCTGCTTGCTGGGCAAGCCTTGAATGCAGCTCTAGCCCTACACCGGCTAAGCCCAGGCATGCTTACTGCCACGCTAAGGTAAGCCTTACTCTGTAAAGCCTAGGAGCTCAATCAGCATACCCACGATGCTGCTCAGAGACCTCAGAAGCAAGCTCAACTGAGGATGTGCAAATGACATCTTGGGCCACTTCCCTTCCCCCTGCTATTTCTGAGTTATATTTTTATGGACGCTCCAAAAAAGCAAGTCTCTAACTACAGGATCCGTTGCTATACCGTCACCCCTAAATCATGGAAGCACACCAGACATCCTGACGACCAAGAGGAATGCTTCCATTTCTCCCCTCCCCGACCCGGTTTTGTTGAAACCTTAACACACAAGAACTCTGCCCATGAAAGCACGGAAGAGTCCAGCCCAGGTGGAAAATTCGGGAAAGTTATAATCGCAAGAAAATAAGAACGACTAGAATTAAGCAGACTCGCTGCTTCCCTGTTCAAACTACAGAAAGGGAAATTCAATTAATAGCTTCTGTATTTTACTTGCAGATCTCACACATCTTTCCCCTACTAAAATTGAGGTGGATTTCTTCAGTCAGGAACCTTATTTTCTACCCAAAATAGAAGCACCCCGCTTAGATTTCTGCTCAACACTGCAGCAGCCATGGCACTACTATTCAGGCAGCTGAAGGAGTCAATTGACTTAATGACTCATTGCTCTTTACTGCACAGGAGTTAACAAGCATTTCACCTTTTTTTAATAGTTTTGATTGTCCACTAATTAAGCAAACCTCTCAAGGTAATTTTGGCTGTCTGCTAGCTGCTCCTGGGTACTCTCCTCCTATTTCCCAGCTCTGGAGACTCTCTAGGCTCATTTTAAAAGCATAGATGCACCCATGGAAACCTTCAACAGCACCTCGGGTTTCAACTTTTAGTTAAGCAGGAAAGGGAGGATGAGTCAGATGAAGGTTAGACTCTGTCCTTGCTCTGCACTGCCATAACCCTGGAAAATCATTTTTTTCCTCCCCATTCTGCCTGCCCAAAAGCCACATTTTAGTTGGGATGTATTGTATGTGAGAAAACATGGTAATGTTCCTTCAATGCTTTTGGGAACAAAGCTACAAAACAAATTGAGATATTTTTCAGAGCTTGTTCCTTCTAGCAGCCCAAGCACTTTACTTCTGCTTGTTCCAAATTCATCTACTGTGAAGGTGATCTGTTTACACCCTGGCAGACAGAAATTATATTTCAATTTTAAAGAAAAAAAAGAGGGGCAGGCAAGGGGAAGAAGAAAGGGGGGAAAAAAAGCATAACCAAGAGATGTTGGCAAGGTTTTCCTACCCAAAGCAATCAGCCTTAAAATGGTTCTCGTTTTCACTTACCTAGCTTCTTACAGTAGGATGATCTGCTGTCCTTACTACCCACCCTTTTCATCCATTTGTGTCCAAGCTTGTAGGGTGCTTTAAAGCTAAATAAAAATCAGCTTAATTCTGCTCTCTCTTTCAGACATTATGGTACGTTCAACATTTTGCTTCTACAGTTTAAGCGCTGACGGCTTCTTTTTGGCACATTCTAAAAGCAACGTTTCATGTTGGTTGGTTTGGGTTTTTTATTACTATTAATTTTAGTTAAAAAAATGTAATGGCGGGTTAGAAAAAATAGCGAAAGTCAATCTCTCACTCGGTTTTCAAAATCGATGTTAGGAATCTGCTAGTGTTCAGAATTCATCGGAAACTGAAAGGAATCAGCTACTTCGCTTAAAAAAAATAAAATTCATATTTTCCACTGCGAGGCTGAAAAGCAGACGATTTCAAGCTAGGAGACTTCCTGAAAACCCTGTGAAATATCAGCCCTTCCACTAGACCTCAGATGGATTTAAGGCTGCAAAGCTGTTTTGAGTTATCTTGAGCTTGGCAGCAGGAATACCACCCTAATGCTTTAGCCTGAAAGTCTGGCAGTTGGCAAGCTTCTTGCAAATGAAATGGGTACTGCTAATGGAGTCTAGCTGCAGGAGACAAATTTCAACTGCAAACAGAACAGAAATGACCTTTCTGTGTAACGGTTTGGCTAGTTTGTCCCCGTCACAAAGGAAAGAAAGGGATGACTTTAAAAATAAAATCTGGAGTCTCAAGAAACTTTCTAGCAGGTGGGCCTTACAGCTGAAGCCAACACATCTCGACCCCAAGAATTTCTCCCAAGGAAAGAGCATTTACGGTTTATTATTTTAAACGGATTTTGTTTTATAATTAAATAAAAATGAACAGTTATTTCAGACGCTTGGCAGCTTATACAGAGAGTGCTGTTCAGCCACAAAAAATGACAACTACTTGTATTACACACGCGCGAACACTTAGCTATTATGCAAAATGCCCCACTCGTCCCAGCAGCCAAGGCTCAGCATTTGCCTTTGCTAGAAAATATAACTGTTTGAACGTGTTGGTAAAGACTCAAATTAACTGGCTACATGCTGACAAGGACTTCAAAGCCAATTCAGACCAGGACATATACGGTTTGCAAATGCATCGACCATTTGCAGGGGGTTTAAGAGCAGTAAGGTTTTGCAAGACGGAGCAGCTGCTAGACACACTCTCCATCCACCAAATCCCGAAGACGAGCTTGACAGGATATCACCGTGTGTGCACGGGACTTCAAACGCCCATCGGGGAGGAGTGGGGCAGGACGTCGAGGCCAAAGAGCTAACAGTATAACAGCCCAAAGAGCCGTGGTACTCGTTAGTCACTTTTTCAGGCTGTGGATAAGTTGGCAAAAGAAAAAGTGGTGAAATCCGCATTGCTTGTATTATTCCTAACGAGACTAAACACCAAGATGTTGCCCAGTAGGGACCAACCTTGCAATGGCAGACAATAGGAAGGATCTCTCTCCCCAGGGACCCAAGAACAATCTTTGTAGACCCCATGGGATAAATAACAAAGATCTATTAATGGGTTGTGCTGTCCAAGGATATTAATGATTGTGAAGTGCCGTGCATAAAATTATCTACAGTAACGGTGTCTTCCAGAAAACCCAGCACCACCATCATCCTTCCTAGCGACAGCCTGCCTTGCATTTAGACAATACCGGAGCTACACATCGTTTCAAGTCTCACATGGTGTCTTTCTTACAACAGGAAGCAGCCGTATCAAAGCTGTTCCTAAACAACCCACTTATTTCTAGGAAAGAAAAGATAAGAGAACCTGGAGTTTCCACTCTGATTAAAGGGACAGTGTGAAGGCACATTCCAGCATTTTTTTTAAAAATTACCCTTTTACTCCCTGTGTATGTAGTAAATGGCTGGAAGCCTGAAAATTAAATCTGGCCCTCTGAACCCTTTTTGTGCAGCACATCCACACGTGTTACAGGGTTGGCTATTTAGGAGTAGCATATTGCTAGTGTATTTATAAAAGAGCTAAGCAGCATGTGCTTTGGAAAGAAACGATTATTCCAGCAGCGTACAACAGTATCTTAAGGCACACCTACCTGTTAGCAAAGACCCAACTCATTAAGCAGCTAACACCTGACATCTCATCCTTTACCCTTCTTTTTGCCAGACTGCATATTCTACTCTATACTTTGTTTGCATGTAGGTCAGTATTTAGTTGCATGCAACAGGAGAGTCGAGATGGAAGCAAATTACATCTTTTCAGAAAGGAAAATAATAAATCTCACAAATGAACCCATAATGCTCTAGCTATCAATAAATTAGCAGACCCTTCCCCTCCTATCATTTATTGAGGAATCGGATCATACAGAACATTTTTTAAACTGGGTGATGCAGAACTTCCTATTACAAAGTTGGTCTATTAAATTAGACCTAATGCTTGCCCTTCCATTCCTGCTGGTAATGCTTCCATGTCTTGCTTTTTTAGGAATTTCAAGGTGCTCTACCTGGGGAAAAAAAACCCTGCACCACACTTATAGGCTCGGCAATGCTACCACTTACTAGCACCATGGCCAAAAGAGACTTGGGGGTCATGATTCATCACAAGATGAACATGAACCACCAATGTGATACTGCAGCTGGGAAAGCAAATAAAACTCTGGCTTGCATCTATCGATGCATCTCGAGCAAGACCCAGGGTGTCATTCTCCTGCTGTACTCGGCCTTGGTGAAGCCGCAGCTGGAGTACTGCATCCAATTCTGGGCTCCACAATTCAGAAAGGACGTGGAGAAGTTTGAAAGACTCCAGAGAAGAGCCACATGCGTGATTAGAGGTCAGGAGAACAGGCCTAATGAGAAGGGGCTGAGAGCTATGGGACTCTTCAGCCTGGGGAAGTGCAAGCTCAGGGGTGACTTGGTGGCAGCCTATAAGTACATCGGGGTGTGCACCAGGATCTGGGGGACGCCTGTTCAGCAGAGCACCCCAAGGAATACCAAGGTCCAAAGGTCACAAACTCCTGGAGGCTGGACATAAGGAAGAACTTCTTTACTGTCTGAGCCCCGAAGGCTTGGAATAGACTCCCCCACAGATGTGGTGCAAGCACCTACTCTGGACTCTTTTAAGAAACAGCTGGATGCCTATCTTGCTGGGATCTTTTGACCCTGCTGACTTCCTGTCCCTAGGGTGGGGGGCTGGACCCGACGATCTTCCTAAGTCCCTTTGGCCCCTAATGTCTATGAAATGTCTGAATGCCGTAGGTTTAAGGGAAGAATGCATTAATGTTGCTGGTCCTACAAAGCACTGAATGCTGAAGAAGTGGCAAACTGTAGGCAGTAAATACATAAAACACATTCAACAGGAAGGGAAAAAAGGGTTTTTTTGTCTAAATAAATTCTTTTTTGGCAATTTTTGTTGAGAGGTGATTTATTATACAAGGTTGTAGTAACACCCTGGATCTCTTTTAGCTGATTTTCAAAGTTCTTCACTAATTTTGTTTTCAAATTGCAGGTTTGTTCAGCCACTTCAACACTTGCAAGTTAATTTTGCTGAGTTTTCAGTGGCTGGTTAAACCAAGCCAGAAATATTATGGTTTTGTCATCTTATTTATAACTCTGTTTAAAAACACAGGCCATTTTATTTTCCAGGACTTATTTAAACAAGACCAATTTTTATATTTTCTTCATTACCTGTACTTAAAATTCCTGGACTCTTAAAGAAAAAAAAAAAATCACCCCACTTCAGTTAAGGAAAGACATTGTACATTAAAGTATATTTAATATAGTTAAATATATTTTACTATTATACTAACATACTTAAATATACTTTGAGAAAATGCTCTTGTGATAAATGTAAGAAGCCTTCCCACAATGGCCCATGTCATGCTTGCTTTCTATTTTTTTTTCTTTTTTTTAAATACATATGGATTTTATTTCTAAATCTAGATTCAAACAGTGGAAAGCCCCATTTCAAGGAAAAGCGGCATTAACCAGTTTTTAGGTGTAGCGAAAGGGAGTTACTTGGAACAAGCCCTTGGGAAATGTTCCTTCTGTTCTATAAACCTTAATTTGTGCAATCTCTTTACTGGACCAAGAAATATTCAATACAGAGGAGGAAATACTACTGCTCCTCAGAACAGCATCAAGTATCCGATTGATATGGATTCCCAAGGAGGGATGGGCCCGCTGGCTAGAAAGCTTCTTTAAACTCCGAACTCTAATTTTATGGTATTCCTTTCCTTCATTTGCAACTGGGACGACCCAGCCAGGCTTACCCAGAAAGTTAATCTCTGTCTGGTTTCAAGAGACATACATCCCGGCCTCAAAATATGTACCGAACACCATAGAGGAAGCAGCTGGAACAGCAACTTGGTAAATGTCAGATAGCCGCAAGTCCGAACTCTTACAGTTTAAAAATCCTGTCTTTATCCCCTCCTCCACGATCCACGTTCAAAGGCAACAAATATAACATGCCTTGGGACTCTGATAAAAAACACTTCTCCAAGGGTTCTAGCAGCTAGCACGCTCCTGGATGGGCAGAATGCAAAGAATCACAGAAATTAAGAGCTGGCAGGGACCTCAAAAGATCATTGAGTCCGACTCCCTTGCTCTGTGCAGGAATATAATCCCAGCTAGCTGGTCTGTTGAGTCCCCTCTTGAAGACTTCCAAGGTTTGGGACTGCATCACCTCCCTGGGAAGTCTATTCCAGATTCTGGTCACTTTTACGGTAGAGAAGTTCTTCCTTACATCTAACCTGAAACCATCCTCTAACAGTTTGTGACCATTACTCCTTGACCTCCCCTGGGGCAACCTAGTGAACATTTTTTCTTCCAGCTTCTAATAATCACTCTTTACATACTTATAGATGGACACCAAGTCCCCCCTCAGTCTTCTCTTCCACAGACTGAACAGTCCCAGATCCCTTAGTCTTTTCTCATAAGATTTGTTCTCCAGGCCCCTAATTATTTTTGTGGCCCTTCTCTGGACCCTTTCAGGATCCTCCACATCTTTTTTGAAGTGCAGCACCCAGAACTGGACACAGTACTCCAGCTGGGGTCTCACCAATCCTGAGTAGAGAGGAGGTATCACTTCCTTAGCCTCGCTCGCAACATTTCAGCTAATGTGTCCCAGTATGCTTTTAGCTCTATTGACTACAGTGTCACACTAGTGGCTCATGTTCATCCTGTGATCAACCATAACCCTGAAGTTCCTTTCAGCCATTCATGCTGGCCAGAACATCTCGTCCTGACTTATATTCATGTTACTGGTTACTTCTCCCCTGATGAAGCACTTTGCATTTATCCTTACTGAAATACATCCAGTTCTGCTCCACCCACCTTTCCAGTTTGTCCAGGTCCGCTTGGATCTGTATCCTATCCCCTAGTGTGACCGCTTTTCCCCATAACTTAGTATCATCCACAAACTTGCCCAGTGTGCATTTCAGATCCTCATCTAAATTGTTGGTAAAATGTTGAACGGCACAGGGCCAAGAACCAAACCCTGTGGGACACCACTTGCTACCTCTCACCAAGATGATACAGACCCATCCATTAACACTCTCTGGGTTTGACCCCTTGCCAGTTCACAACCCACCTGACTGTGGACTCTGCCATCCCACAATCCCCTAGTTTTTTTATAAGAGCATCATGGGGGGCCATATTGAATGCCTTTTAAAAATCCAAGTATATGACAAGAGCTGTATCCCCTACATCTAAGCAGTTTATTACTTGATCATAGAAGGAAACAAGGTTGGTCAGACATGACATGCCCACAACTAAACCATGTTGGCTATCCTTCAGCATCATGCCTTCTGCCAGTCTTTCACAAATGGACTTCTTGATAATTTTTTCCAAAATTTTACCTGATATTGAAGTCAAACTCACTGGCCCATAGTTTTCCAGATCCTCCCTCCTTCCTTTCTTAAAGATTGGCACCGCATTGGCCCTTTTTCAGTCCTCTAGGACCTCTCTCGAGCACCACAAGTCTCCAAATATCTTTGCCTATGGTCCCGCAAAGACTCCAGCCAATTCCCTCAGCACTCTTCAGTGTAAGTCCATCCGGTCCTGCTGACTTGAAAACATTCAGCCACTCTAAGTGGCTCCTCACCAGTTCAACACCAGCCATTGGTTGGCAATTCCCGCCCCACCCCGCATCTGTCCAGTATCTGACCAGGCAGGCAACCACCATGTGTATGCAGGAACACCAACACAAAGTATTCATAAAGAATTCAGCTTTCTCCTAATGGTCTGTTATCAGCTGTCCTGTCCCATTCTGCAAGGGCCTTACAGTTCCCTTGGTCTTTCTCCTGCTCCCTATATACATAAAGAAGGACTTCTTGTTGTCCTTGATTTTACTCACCAACCCAATCTCGGTCGTTGCTTTTGCTTTCCTTATCTTCTCCCTACGAATACAGAGTACACTTATGTATTCCTCCTTGGTGACTATCCCTTGCTTCTACTGTCTATAAGCCTCCTTTTTCTTTTTTAAGCATTACCACAGGAGTCAGGGAAACCAAGAGGGTTTCCCGGTCCCTTCTACTACCTTTCCTGCATACTGGAAGGGACCTTTTCTGTACTCCTAGGATCACTCCTTTGAGGAACGACCACCCTTCCCTGAACTCCCTTCCCCTCCAGTCCCTCTTCACATAGGGTCTCTCCCACTATTTTCCTAAGCTCACTTAAGTCAGCATTCTTGAAGTCAAGCACCTCTGCCCTACTCGCTGTCTTCCCTTCCATGCCCTATGACAGATAGTGAATTCTATCAACTCATGATCACTGTCTCCCAGATTACCCTCAATCCTCAGATCTCCCACCAGGTCCTCCCCTTTGGCTAGAATCAAGCCCAACAAAGCTTTACTCCTGGTTGGCCTGTTCACCTCTTGTACTAAATAAAGTTTTCCATGTAGGTCAAAAACCTATGTGACTGGTAAGTTCTGGCTGAATGCTCCTCCCAGCAGATGTCAGGGTAATTGAGGTCACCCATGACAAGCATGTCCCTTGAACATACAGTCACCATTAGTTTTCTGGAAAATTCTAGCCCCAGCCCCTTCTGGTGTGGCAGTCTGTAGCAGACATCTACCAACAAGTTCCTTTTTCCTCATTCCCTCCGTATCTTGACCTACAGGGTCTTAAGTCATCCTCTACACAGGGAGCTCCACCTCTTCCCTTCTTCCCTACCCAGTTTCTTCTGTGCGGTCTGTAGGCCTCTCTGCATACAGCTGAATCATGCATGGCATCTCACCAGGTCTCTATTATTCTGACAAGATCATATTCCCTATTTGCTAGTAGGAGTGCCTGTTCCTTCTGCTTATTCCTCATACTCCTAGTGTTTGTATCTAGCAACTTAAGTCCCCTATTGGTAACCCCCAGTTCCCCACCACCCTGATATCATTCCAGCCTCTTGACACCTCCCTGATGGCCCTCTCTACTTTCTTCCTACTTGGCTGCCCCCTGGCTTGCATTCCCATCTGCACAACCATCCCCCAATGCACCTAGTTTAAAGGCCTCTCCAACAAGTCAGCCATCCTGGAAGAAAACAGTTTCATCCCCCTTAGTGCAAGGCAGACGCCACAGGAGAAAGAAACTGGTTTTCAGTATGGTAGAAAAATGTAAATGGGAGAATATCCAGCAATTCAAACATAATGTAGGCAATGAAGAGGGTAAAATCAGTCCACAAGGCCATGCCATTAGCATGTTGGGATAGCCCTACCTTAAGCACCTCCTTTTGATGGCAAAAGTGACAAATTCGCAAGTCTCTTAAGCAAGCAGGTTCCACACCACTTAAAGATACCTTTCTATTATATACCACTTCAAGTCGCAGCACAGAATCCCCCTCACTTCCCATCTTAACTCATTAAGAAAGGAAACTGTCTTGCTTTGGAGAATCTAAATAAATTTAACTCGCTTTTTTGGTGCAATTCTCTATTATGTGACACATGTCTGAGTTCCAGGTTTTACAACTGAAGAGGTGCTGTTTTTTGAGACAACCACCGTGCACCTTCTCGCTGTATGCCAAATGGAAAGCCTGCTCTCCAGGTAATTGCTTCTAGCCATCAATAAAGCCCTGGGCCTCTCTCCTCATTATCCTGTGGCTTTTTTTCCCTCCTTGTATTGCTAGCTGGCAATATTGGAATGGATTTACAATGCCATGTGAATGTGTTATAATACACCTGGAAAATGAAAAGATACGACACCTGCTCAGTCAGGGCTGTGAAACCATCTAAATATGACTGGTGATACTAACAGAAGAATTATCTAAAGAACAGTATATCACACACCTAGGTTTCCCTCTTATGGCTTCAAAGAAAATCAGCTCTCCAAAGTCAGAGCACCCTGAAAGTTCCTTAATTACCAGGGCATCCTACACCAATTATTTGAGAGGCACTGTATTCCTCCTCAAGCCAGAACAGATTTCTACCATACAACACTGTTTTAACACCATAAAGTCATATTTAAATGCAATGGCTTCAGAGTCAACCCAAGAGCAGCCTGAGGCACAGGAGGAGGAAAAAAGCCTCAAATACAACACAAGGATTAAAGAGAGAAAGGCATGCGACAGTACTTCAGCAACCTTGAAAAAGGCAGCTCTCCATACTAACGTTCCCTATCAATGGAAAATCATTACCTTGTGTGACAAGTCCTAAAGCTGTAACCCCTCCAGAAAATGGTGGACTGTCTTCTAAACAAAATCCTAATTTTCAAGGATTTAAGACTCAGCTTCCTAACATGTAAGGAAACAACTTCTACAAAGCAAGAAAAATGTCACCAATTGATGCCAGGAATAAGAAGGCAGGAGAAACTGAAAAGGAAGCAGCTGTTTCATGCTTTAAAGTATCATTTAACTGCTCTGTTTCAAACCTCCCCATCCCCAACAGGAGATGTCAGTCTGCTTGTTCTGTAAATCAGCATGTAATTGCATGTCTTCCGAAGTAATTACACTGAACAGCAAATTTCATCAGATTAAAAAAATTGATTTATGTTTCATTGTTAGGTTTAAAGCAAGTACCCCACCGTGGTCAGGGAAAAGATGCGATATGAGTGGCTTGTAGGGACCTGCAATTATAGCTAACTAAAAGAAAAGAGAGACATCATGCAGCATCATTAGCAAATGACTTCAATAGTTTAGTGCTGTCAGAGGCTGGTAGGGAAGAGCATGTAAAGGAAGGGTCCCAGATATCTGAGGATAATTTTATTTAATCACCTGCATCCACCCTCAACTAAAGATGCATGTTACATAGTACAGGTATCCAGGTTGTAGCCGTATTGGTCTGGGGGCAAAAGGAATAAGAACTTAAGGTAGAGGTGGGTATCTTTTATTAGACCAACTAGATATTTGCAAAAAAAATTCTTTATTTGCAAGCTTTTGGGCAGAGGCACCCTTCTTCAGGCATAGGAGAGAAGATTGTAAAAGTTTTCCTAGAAGAACTTTTGTCCTATGCCTGAAGAAGGGTGTCTGTGCCCAAAAGCTTGCAAATAAAGAAAATATTTTGCAAACACCAAGTTGGTAGGGGTGCGAGAAGCAAGCAGTATTCAATTTGCTGATTCGGATCACTATCCTGATTTGATTTGGCCGAATCTGAATCTGAAGATTGAATTCTGGTATGAAGAATTGGTGATTTGACCATAGACACAGCTTTATATGGTTTTTCTAATACCTTGAGGTACCAGCACAGCTCACGAATGCTGAGATGGTGGGGTGGATGGAGCGCCCCACAGGAACGAGGGGAGGAGGGGAATCCCCTGCGAGGGCAGCGGACCCAGAATTGAGCCCCTCCGCCCCACGCCCTCCTGGCTCAGCGATCAGCCCCAGGGGGAAGTGCTTCTGGTCCACTTCCAGGTCCGCTGCCGAGCACGCAGGGGACCGCCCACGCTCCCGTGGAACACTCCATCCATCCCACCACCTCAAGGGTCATGAACCATGCCTGGTACCTTGAGGTATGTAGAAAAGAAACATATAAAGCTGCGTCTATGCCTGAATCGCCGAATCTCCCCAAATCGATCTGGAGGCTTCCGATTCAATTCGGAGACATTAATGGGTCTCCTGATTAGATTAAGATTCATAAATCTGACCACCGAATGGGGCCAAATCTCCTCCGAATCAAATCAGTGACCAAAGCTTTGCACAGCCCTAGTAGTTGGTTTAATAAAAGGTATCACCTCTAATATGAGTTCCAATTCCTGTTACATAGTACAACGCACAGAGGGTCATAGGAAGCTACCACGAAGGCCATACTTGGTGTGCTTTTAAGACTACAAGAAATGCTTTCATCAAAATGATCACTTCCCACATTTATCTATATTTCTAGCTTCCTTGGGGTATGATTACGCAAGACGTTTCCTTTTTGTTTACCACCAATGCAAGCTCACACTTGCTCAACTGTATCCTCAGGTAATTGCAAGATGAAAGTAAAGAGGAATGTAAGTAAGTTGATAAGGGTCAGAACTCAGGATAGCTTCAATGTCTTTTAGACCAGGATTCAGACTATTTAATGTGGAGTTTGGTTTTCCCATTCCTTTTTATCAGGCACTATTGCCTCTCAAAATCAACCCTGTAGGTACATTACCAAACAAGCCTTTTAGTTAGGCTGTAAAACTCCTGGGGATGCATGGCTGATCAATGGTGTATATTAGCCAGGTCAGGATGCCACACTGCTACTGCTATACAAATTCAAGCAGCTATAAACCAAACTCAGTTCTCTATGTACCCATGTAGTGTAGACCTATTCTTGAGAAGCAACAGTACAGAAGTACAACAGCCAAGGCACTTTGGGTGTAGCTTGTGTAAAACCTTATGGAAAGAGAAAGCTTAAAATAAAAAGAGCAGAGCTAGAAGCATGATATCTATATCATGCATGATATTATATATATATATATATATATATATATATATATAAAAAAATCTCCCAAGTTCTAGTTTTATATCACGTTATCATCTGTCTGTAGGTAACTGCACTCTCTTAAGTTGCTTGGCCGAAATGAAGTTCCACTCATTTAATTCTGCAACCTCACAAATGCTCCCTAAACCACATTAAACACTGAAAAGCACATACAACAGCACCTCACTGGAGATTAGTATGCCAACCCACACTAATGCGCCCAGTAAGCCAGGGGGCCACCATGATTAGTGAAACAGCAATGTAAAGACCCAAGTGTCAGTGAATAGCTTTATTTTTTATGGAATCAGGGAATCCTAAGGTTAGAGAGGACCTCAGACTGCAAGGGTCATCTGGTACAACCCCCCTGAACTGATGCAGGGCATGCTGTTATTGTATCATCCCAGAGCAATACTTAGCGAGACTCTTCTGGGACACTTTCAAGGAAAGAGATCCTGCAAACTCCTCGGGCAACTTGTTCTACTGACAGTGAGGAAAGTTCCTCTGAGATCTGGCCTACAATAATCTTTGCTGCAGTTGAAAACTCATTGCTTTTGTGTCCTGCCCTGCAGAGTAAAGGGAAACAGTTGTTCTCTTCCCCTTTGTCAGCCTTTCAACTATTTGAAAACTGCCATCGTGCCCTGTGCACCCCACTTTAATCTTAATTAAAACAAGAGTGTAATGATTAAGCATTTAAGTAGTGCTAGTAACCAGAGCCTTGTTAGGTTAAAGATCTGGAACACTCTTTAGGTTGCCTGAGGATTTTAAAATTTTAAAGTAATATAATTCATAGCAATTTGTGAAATATTGGTTAATATTTCTCTCCTAAACAGCAGAATTCAGTATACCAGAAGTGCCTGCTGTACTCGATAGGAGGGCCATTCTTTACAAGAACCTTAATTTAGCTTCAAGTTCAGCCCTGAAATACAACTGACAATGGCACCATGGGATTCCTTGCATGCTGTCTTTTCATGATGCCACAATGAAATGTATTCAAGCTTAGAAGGGGGTGGTTTTTTTCTAACTGCTGGTTTTGCAAGCTCAAGGTGGGTTTGGAAATCATTCTGTGTTCCTGCATACAGCCAACAGGCCAAATGAGGCCCTTAGTGAAAATCATGAAACACTGTTTTCCAATGGGACTGCACAGGTGTGCATTTACCAACTGGTACTTAATTCTGTTGTTGCACAGGAATAAATAGAAAACAGTTACTTCCCTCCTACCTACTTTGGCTCTGAAAGGTTAAAGCAGTAATGACTCACTGAAAAAAAAGTAACAGTTCACAAAAAATGAGTAGATGATTCAGTACACAAAAGAAGATCTGTAGCATAAGGTGATGTAATTTTCTGTGGCTGCTTTTCAAAGTAGAATTATATTTCCATATTCTCAAGTTTGAAGATTTCATATTAGTTTATGCCAACTGGAAGAACTGAGATGCAACTGGCAGCAAAGCTTAGATGCAATCATCTGGACAAAAATGTATATCAGTGATAAGATAGCAAAGGTGACACAGAAGGCCAGGTAACAACAGAAGCTATTTATAAGAAACTACAATTATAATGAAGTATAATATTACTCCCAACCAGTTTCCGTTTCAATGTGCCTATTCAAATGTCATCACCCACGTTATACGCTACTCAGAGCGTTTTTTCGGTGTGAAAAACAGTCTATGTGCTACGTCACTTAGGTGTATACATTATATAAATAGATTAGGGACCCCCATTAGGATGGTCAATCAAAAGACAGTCCTGAGGAAAGCAAAATGGGCCTTTATTATGGCGGGATACAAGCTGGCCTCAATTTCAGGTCTGTTATTCATTACAGACCGTGCTTGAACTTGCAGCCTTTAATCATAGAAACCAGTTAGCAATTTAACAAGGCAGATAATCACCATCTTGTTGCTGTGCATTCACAAATTTATTTGGTGCAATTGATAAGTGATCTGGTAAATTAAACAGACTCACAAACCACTGAGATTGCAGTGAGAAGCACCTTTGAAACACCTGGAATAATTATGAGTAATTAGGGATGCTTATCTTCTGGGAGCCCCAAAAGTTGTGTGACAATGTGCTCAAATTAAATATCCATAGTGCATTAACCCTCCAGCTGGGACGGGTCAACACTATGAAACGGACCACATGGACTCCCGCTTGTGAACTCCATTTACTGGCGAAAGGGAGAAAATCTTGAAACTCTACATGAAAAAACTTGAGAGGTTGGAGGAACGCTGCTGTCAACAGTAGAAAAGTTTCCCTTCCATCACATTCCCCTCAAACCACCGACCGTTATTAAATGAATGAAAGTCAGCAGCCTCAATGAGCTCAAGCTTTGCCAGACGTTACACTTCATATTTCAGGTCCTGCAGAAGCTAAAATATCTATTCCAATGTATTATTACACCGGGCTATTGTGCAGTGACACCACTGTTAATATAAGCAGGCAAGGTTCTTTGCGTAGATGTGATATTTTTTATTAGACCAACTAAATACTGGGAAAAATGCTATTTCAAGCTTTGGGGCACAAACACCCTTCTTCAGGCATTGGGAGGCTCTGCTGTTGTTCTGAGTTCTGAGGTAGAAACACTCTTGTGAGGTCTGTTGGGGTTGGGATGAGGGTTTTCAACCAAAAGGATATGTATATTAAATACAGGGTGAAATTCTGCAAACATTTTTTGCTTGCAAGAAGCTAAAATTCCCCATCCCTCCCTTCCTCCTTGACATGTTTGATTGATAACATTTACACTCATTCCACTGTTCAACATCTTCATCAGCGATTTGGATGAGGGGGTAAAGAGCACCCTGTTCAAATTTGCAGATGTGGGGGGACATGGGTACATTGGAAGGATGCAACAGGCTACAATCAGACCTCGACAGGTTACAAGGGTGGACGGACGAGAATAGGATGGGTTTCAACACACACAAGTGCAAGGTGCTGCACCTGGGGAGGAACAACCGGCACCATACCTACAGGCTGGGGAACTCCCCTCTTGTCAGCACGGAGGCAGAAAAGGATCTGGGGGTGATCATTGACTCCAAGATGAACATGGGCCGGCAGTGTGGGGAGGCAGTCAGGAAGGCCAACCGCACCTTGGCAGGCATGCACAGATGCATCTCCAGCAGGTCCAAGGAGGCAATCCTCCCTCTCTGTGCGGCACTGGTCAGGCTGCAGCTGGAGGACTGCGTCCAGGTCTGGGCGCCGCACTTCAGGAGGGATGTGGACAGCATGGAGAGGGTCCAGAGGAGGCCACTCGCATGGTCAGGGGGCAGCAGGGCAGGCCCTACGAGGAGAGGCGACGGGACCTGAACCTGTTCAGCCTCCACAAGAGAAGGCTGAGGGGGATCTAGTGGCCTGTTATAAACTAGTCAGAGGGGATCAGCAGGCATGGGGGGAGTCCCTGTTTCCCCCAAGCACCGCCAGGAATGACCAGGAATAACGGTCACAAGCTGGCCGAGGGTAGATTTAGGTTAGATATCAGGAGGTGCTACTTCACGGTCAGGGCGGCTAGGATCTGGGACCAACTTCCAAGAGAAGTGGTGCAGGCTCCTACCCTGGGGGTGTTTAAGAGGAGGTTAGATGAACACCTTGCTGGGGTCATTTGACCCCAGTACTCTTTCCTGCCATGGCAGGGGGTGGGACTAGATGATCTGCTCAGGTCCCTTCCGACCCGACCAACTATGAAACTATGAAGACTACATCCAACACAGGAAAAAAAAGGACCTACTGCCACTCAGCAATCCAGCCGCACCTAACTTTTCTAATTGGCTCCTGGGTTTCTTTATATGCAGGTAAGTAGTATCAACATTTTATAGAGAAGCTGCATTCTTAAAAAAAAGAAAAAAAAAAGAAAAAAACAACAACACAAATCTAGAATTAAATGAGCCAGAATATTTATTGGAATGGTATAAAGCACTGGGAACAGTACGTTTGTAAAATAAAGTTTCAGGACAGCCAGGCAAGCTCATTAGAAAACTCAAAACTATTGCAATGGTTTCATCTTAGCTTGCCCTATGACTGATTACTGGAATCTGGTGAAAATAAGTGCACATCAGTTTAAAGCCACTGTTAAACATGCACAAGTATCAAAAGCAGGCTTAAAAGTCTAATAGCTATTTGTCACATGCTACTTTTTAGTTTTGTAAATGTGAGAGGTGAGCAGAAAACTAGGAACTGGAAGCCTTTGGGTTAATATCCAGTTCAAATTCCTACGCAGAATTTCTGAAACAACATTATTTTTCTTATCCAAGGAATGAATTCCCAACTAAATAGTGAGATAACTTTACAAACTGGCACAACAGACTACCATTACAAGTCAAATAATCAGACCCATAGCACTTACACATGACCACTTCAGAGAGAAAGCACCATGACAGAAGCACTGTTCTTTTTTCAAGGTATGTTCCTAGGTTTGCTACTAGTAAGGCTCATTTCATAAGATGCAATCAAAACCAAAGAGACAGAAAGCAAAAGGGTGAGCAGCATGGTTTTTTTATACAGTGCTCATAAACTCAAAATGGTTAAACCAGGCTGAGCCTGCAAACAGTGTCGAGCCATTCTGCAGAGAGAGAAGAAAACTAAAGCAATTTTCAGCAAGAACTTACCTGGGCTGGCAAGGGAAACTTGGCAAACTAAGTTTTTTAAATGAACTCCACAACGTGGCTTTTGAAAACGGAAGCTATTCCGACAGATTTGAAGAACAGATTTCTATGTTGTTTTGTTTAGTTTTGTTTTTTTTAAAAAGGACCCTCTACATAGTGCAGCTTTAATTCTCAAAAGGTTCAGAATGATTATTTTCTAAACGTAGTAAGGGAAAGAACACCCTAAACCAATATACTGTAAAGAACTAACTGAAGTGGTTTTGGAGAGAGGTGGAGCAATAAGAAATAAAAGCCAGAACTCAGCACTGGCAAGAGCACAGCTATCTCTAGCACAAAAGAGCATTTATATACTCTGATTCCAGCTTCCAAAGGCAAGGAAAGAAGGTAGGAGAGCCAGGCAGATTTGAATCAAGGACCTTTAGAAAAACCATCCTTTGAAAAAGTTAAGCAGGAATATGTTGTACGAATTTCTACAGCCTCCCCACCCACACCAAACTAACTACTAGATAGAATTTAATTATGCAGAGCAAGCAAAAAAAAGGGTTGAAAATAAGCTGCTAGTATATATAAAAAAAAAAACCCTGTGTACTAGAAATGTTCATTGTGCTATTCAAAACTAAAAACAGTCATAAAAAATGCCAGGCTGAGTAATGCACATCGCTGGCTATGAAAAGAAAAATGATGAAAACCTGTTAAGTTGCAGAGAAGTGACCTACAATAATGAATCTTTCTTAACATATATCACATGAGCCAGGATTTGCAATTATCACAGTTTACATGAGTTCACCACCATTTAAAAGCCGAGCAGTGCTGCAGTTTCCAAAGGAAATCAACATGTTTGAAATATTCTCAGGAAGTTTAAAGAATGCAACATGTTGCTGCAAGGAAGAAAGCTAGAGGGGGCAATCTTCTGAAAAGAAAAAACACACCTTGTTCCCAATGCGACACGTAGTTTTACCCAAGAAATAAGGATGGGGCTAGAATCCCCATAGGACTTAAACATTTGAATTAGGTGGAAAGCAAATACAGGGTAAAATGAAGAAGAAACCATAAACATTTTTGCAAAAGCCCTGCCGATGATTGGAATTTCCTCAGGATGAAGCAAGGAACAACTTAAAAAAAAATATTGAAAACTAAGCAAAATAAGAGACTCAGAGAGAAAACGGGCCTGGAAGAGATCTGTAGGAAGGTACCTACTCCTACCCCCTGCTCCAGGCAGAAACATCCTTGTCAAATCAGCCCAGCCAAATACCTACCCAGCCAACCCTAAAGCCTTTGCAGAGATGGGGACTCTACCACCTCTCCACTTAATCTGTTCTAGTGCTGACCCACTGCCAATTAAGAAGTGCTTTATAGCATTCAACCTAAATCTCCCTTGTTGCACTTCAGGCCCACTGCTTTTTGCCCTGCTTCCTGCGTTTCCTCTTAATAAACAACACCCTATCTGAAGACTTGAACCAACCTGCTCTTCTTCAGACTACACAGTCCTAACTCTTCCAACCATTCCTCAATGCATCGTGTTTTTTGATGATCTCCATTCAACTCTCCATTGGACTCCTTCCAATTTCGTCATCCATTTCTTGAAGCGTGCTGCCCCAAACTGAACGCTACAACAGTGCTGTTGGTGTGCATGTACAATGCACGTCAAGCCACAAAACACAGATGTGGACTTAAATGTACCAACTGGGGAAGGTCCCAGGAGTAGTACAGAAAAGTAAAATACACAAGCATAAAGATGGCCCCTTCGATTCACGGTGGCAAATCTTTCTGGCAGAATTAAACAAAATATTTTGGCATCTGTGGAAGAGATGATCTAAAGATGAATCTGGAGACAGTGGTAGAGTTCAAAATGTGATCTGAAATCTGGATGGGGAAGAGGAAAGAGGCAATACTTGCTGAATAAAGAGGTCTGCCTTCTAGATGCTCAAGACAAGTAGGGTAAATCATGGCAACATGACCAAAAAGTCAAGACCAACAAGTAGATCCAGTATTATTTCTGTGGACAAAGGGAAGTTCAACCATTCAGAGGTACTCACAGAAAAAAACTCTAATGGATTGAACCTGTCCAAGTACCAGGGTACTAAGCATCTTGTACCTAGATGGGCATGGCTGCTGAGAGCTTTAAACTAAGAAACGAAGGGAAAGTGGTTGGAAGGGGCTCCTTGTATTCTCCCTGCCTGCTTGTGGCACACAGGAAGAGGCAAGGGATAAAACTATCTGAAACTCGCGTCTAATAAAAGGGAGAACCTCTTACCTGGACATAACTAGATAAATAACCACCTCTAAAGGGCGAGAGGAACCAACATATACCCTAGATCAGTGGTTCTCAAAACTTTTTTTTTTTAACTCAAGGCACCCTTTGGAAAATGCCAGCTTGTAGTTTTCACTTGCTTTTTGACAACAGACAAATAACAGCAATTTTTTGTGTTGCCAAGAGCATAAGATCACAATGGGTCAGAAGAGGTTTAACACTCTGGATTCCTATTTGAAATCTCTGGGTTTTTCTTGTGTACCGTATCTACACACTTGGCACTAACACAGTGTGGCACCCTAGGGTGCTGCATCACCCTGGATGAGAATCACTGCCCTAGCTGGAACAGAAATGGTCTGATCCTCTAAGACACAGGATTCTTTGCTGATATAACACAAATTGCCAAAAGTCAAGCTGAGCTGGGACTGGAAAAGGTTGTTAAAATAAGCAACAAATGGTTCAACCATGGAAGTAAAAACAGGGAAGCTGCAATGCGTGAAGGGCAGATCAGGGCTGTGCAGCCACGGGGTGCATGCCACATGGGCTGTGTGGGCTCCCCTTCAGGCAATACAGTTATACCCCCAAAGATGGCGGCAGGAAATGGAAGGCAAAGGAGAGGGAGCAGTGGGAAGAACAGCATCTGGGCAGGAGCCCACATGCCTTCATGAAGATAACACTTCACAGGCCATGAGTTTCATAGTTTCTAGGGCTGGAAGGGACCCGAGTAGATCATCTAGTCCGACCCCCTGCCATGGCAGGAAAGAGTACCAGGGTCAAATGACCCCAGCAAGGTGATTGTCTAGCCTTGTCTTAAAGATCCCCAGGGTAGGAGCCTGCACCACTTCTCTTGGAAGTTGGTCCCAGACCCTAGCCGCCCTGACCGTGAAGTCGCGCCTCCTGATGTCTAGCCTGAATCTCCCCTCTGCCAGCTTGTGACCGTTATTCCTGGTCACTCCTGGTGGTGCTTGGGGGAACAGGGACTCCCCCAGTGCCTGCTGGTCCCCTCTGACTAGTTTGTAACAGGCCACTAGATCCCCCCTCAGCCTTCTCTTGTGGAGGCTGAACAGGTTCAGGTCCTGTCGCCTCTCCTCGTAGGGCCTGCCCTGCTGCCCCCTGACCATGCGAGTGGCCTCCTCTGGACCCTCTCCATGCTGTCCACATCCCTCCTGAAGTGCGGCGCCCAGAACTGGACGCAGTCCTCCAGCTGCGGCCTGACCAGTGCCGCACAGAGAGGGAGGATCGCCTCCCTGGGCCTGCTCGAGATGCATCTGTGGATGCACGACAAGGTGCGGTTGGCCTTCCTGACCGTGTCCCCACACTGCCGGCCCATGTTCATCTTGGCATCAATGATGACTCCAAGATCCTTTTCTGCCTCTGCCCTGACGAGAGGGGAGTTCCCAGCCTGTAGGTATGGTGCCGGTTGTTCCTCCCCAGGTGCAGCACCTTGCACTTGTCAGTGTTGAATGCCATCCTGTTCTCGTCTGCCCACCCCTGTAACCTGTCTAGGTCCAACTGTAGCTTATTGCTCCCTTTTGGCGTGCCCAATTCCCCCCACATCTTAGTGTCATCAGCAAATTCGAACAGGTGCTTTTTACCCCTTGTCCAAGTCACTGATGAAGATGTTGAACAGTGCGGGCCCAAAGACCGAGCCCTGGGGAACCCCACTGCCCACATCCCTCCAGGCTGAAAATGACCCGTCCACCACCACTCTCTGGGTGCAGCCCTCCGGCCAGTTGGCGACACATCTGACTGTGCGGGTGTCCACACCACAGTCCCCCAGTTTCTTAATGAGAACGGGGTGAGAGACAGTGTTGAAGGCCTTCCAAAAGTCCAGGAAGATGATGTCCACTGCTACCCCTGCAGCTAAGGATGTGGTGACCTGGTTGTAGAAGGCCACCAGGTTGGTCTGACAGGACCTGCCACTGATGAACCCGTGCTGATTGCCCCTAAGCATGCAGTCCCCTGCTGGCCCCTCCTGGATGTGTGCCAGCATAATTTTCTCGAACAGCTTGCCTAGGATCGAAGTAAGACTAACTGGCCTGTAGTTTCCCGGGTCCTCCTTCTTCCCCTTTTTGAAGATGGGAACCACGCTGGCCCTCTTCCAGTCCTCTGGCACCACACCAGAGCACCACAAGTGCTTGTAAAGCCGTGCCAGGGGTCCCTCAATGACCTCAGCCAATTCCTTTAGTACTCTAGGGTGGAGATCCTCCGGACTGGCTGACCTGAATACGTCCAGTCCCTCCAGAAGCTACCTGACTAGTTCCTCACTAGCCCTTGGCCCAGGTGTGCCACCCCTGGGGCCTGAGGGGGGCCCAGCGGGGGGGCGGCTGTTCTGGTCCCTGCTTAGGAAGATGGAGGCAAAGGAATCCTTAAATACGTTGGCTTTATCGTCTGGTGTGACGACCAAATTTCCTAACGTGTCCTGCAGGGGCCCCACATTACCCGGGACCCTCTTTTTACCCACTATGTATTTAAAGAAGGACTTCTTGTTGTCCTTAATCCGGAAAGCTAGTCCCAGTTCCATCTCTGCCTCGGCCTTCCTGACTGCCCCCTACATCCCCGTGTATAGCCCTGGTGTAGATTACAGATAACCCATAGTGTGGGGCCCAAGCACTGAAATAATGCCTCAAGTTCCAATTGGATAATCATGATAAACAAATATGCAAAGGCCGCATGAAACTGGAAAACAACTACACAGCAGAAGCAAATTCAAAGGACTCGAAGTGTTCAAGTTTGGAGATCAGATAATCCCCGTGCCAAAAACAGAGAACAAGCATGTGACTTGTTGGTCTAACAGGATTTTTTCAACCAATCTATAAAGTTGTGGATGATATTGTGCGACTAGGGAAGAAAAAGAGATCTTCTGGAGAAATAAACATTATCTGGACTACTACAGACACATTAGACTGACTTGCTATATATCATGCTAAGCTTTAAAAAACACATTTTTGAAGTAAACGATAATTAGGCACTGCTGTAAAAGGCAAGTATAATCAACTACAACATGGGTTTACCAAAAGTAGGTCATGTCACACAAAACCCAGCATCTACCTTGATTTAGAAGGTCAGTTTTAAATCCAAGACACTATTGCTTTCATCAACCTGGACTTCAACAGCAGACAAGGTTCTTTGGGTAAATATGCTATCTTTTATTAGACCAACTAAATAGTTGGAAAAATTGTTCTGCACAAGCTTTTGGGCACAGGCGTCTTTCTTTAGGCATAGGAAGAGTTGCCTGATGTTTTGGGCTCTCCTGGATGGGACAGAAGCCAGTATGCAAAATAGAGGTCTGTGATAACACAAATGCCTGGCAGTGAGGATTCAAGGACTTCAACAGCATTGAATAAAAAGCCATATGGGAATCATTAAGTTCAACCGCAAAAGACTGGGATCAGTACAAGAATTTTAAAGCGAGTAAGAAACTGGGAGATACACATGGGTTGTGAGAAAGGAAAATATCGGACTGGAGTAATATTACCATTAATATTATCACTATT
This sequence comes from Crocodylus siamensis, assembly GCF_052110815.1. Lineage (NCBI taxonomy): Eukaryota > Metazoa > Chordata > Crocodylia > Crocodylidae > Crocodylus > Crocodylus siamensis. The sequence continues at coordinate 7,447,234 of NC_143396.1, read as the reverse complement.
ATTATTATTAGAGTTCCTCAAAGGTTTGTTTGAGGACAGCTTTCCGTTAATAACCTATGTACAAGGAGTAGGAGCATGCCAAAAAAATTAACTGATGACACAAAGTTGGGAGGCAGTCAATGCTGGGGAGCAGCAGAACACCAGAAAAGGAAGACTGTGAAGATTAACCTTGAAGATTAAAGTCACAATGGTATGAAATTTAATAGCATGGAGTATGAGCTCATGGGCTAAGGTCAAAAATTTCCGTTAAAACCTGGAGTTCATCGGTCAAAAAACCAGGAGGAGATAGAGACAGATATAATAGCTGAACACAGGACAGTTGAGACATCTGTGACCACAAAAAGAAAAATTCTGTTCTGCCATGAATTAGTTTGGGTACTTCCAATAGAGATACCAAAATAGTAGTGCCATTTTACAAGGCACTGGTGTGATTTCATCAGGAATACCACGTACAGATGTATCGCCCACAGCTGGGGTCAGGAAAGACTGATTCTAACTGGAGCAGGTGAAGAGAACGATAGGATCATCAGAATGAAAGACCTATCACAGAAGATGATTGATTTAGTTTAGGTCATATGCTTAACTCTCTAAAAATATAACCGGGGGGGGGGGGGACTTGAAGAGAAATGCTAGGGTGGGGAAAAACCCCATAAAAACTAAAATATGCTGATCCAAAGCCAAATGGTTGTCAACTAGGTGTGTGCAAAGTGGGCCCTATTCAATTTGGATTCAGCCCAAACTGGGGACAGTGATTCAATTTGTTGATTTAGATTACTGCTCCTGATTCAATCTGGCCAAATCCAAATCTGAAATTCTGATGCCAATTTGGAAAATCGGCGATTCAGACATAGACACAGCTTTGAAAGTTTTTTCCACGTGCCTCGAGGTACTGGCGGGGCTTGTGGATGCTGCAATGCTGGGGTGGATGGGGTGTCCCACAGGAGTGTGACGGGACCCTCCTTGTGCTCGGAGGTGAACCCAGAAGTGCTTCTGGGGAATCTCCATGTGCCCCAGCATCACAGCATTCATGAGCCACCTGCTACCTAGAGGTATGTAGAAAAAACCTTTAAAGCTGTGTCTATATTCGAATCTTTCCAAATCTCTCTGAATCGATTCAGAGCGTTCCAATTTGATTCAGAGAGATTTAAGGGTCCTCTGATTTGATTCGGAGATTTGGCCACTGAAATCGGGCTGAATCTCCGCCGAATCAAATCAGGGACCAAAGCTTCGCAAAGCCCTAATGTCAACTGAGCATAAGTATACTCACGTTACTATTTAAAATAAGGCTTCTAACCATCAGACCACTGAAGTTTTGGATTACTGGTTCAATGGGAGTCGTAAAGCTAGATTTAACGTGTGCTTTGTTCTGTTTTTGAATGACAGCATACAGCTTGGTCACCTGCAATACCAGAAGACCAGATTTGTTGGCTCAGGTGATCCTCCCATACCTAGAGATCAAAACAAGCTATTATGCATTGAGGGAAACAAAGATAAATAATTCAAGGTAACAACGAAGGCAGCAGCTTAGTTTTCTGCTCTTTATCACAGTCAGTCAGTATATAGTTGCTAATTTAAAAAAAAAAAAGTGTTTCTTTTTGAGTTGCTATCATTCCCCACTTGAGAAGCACAGGGACTGAAAAATTCAAATGAGAATTATCCCATGGGACTATGCCTCATACAAAGAAGCACAGCTATAATCTTAAAAGAGCTAAAAGGGAAAAGTGAGGTACAATACGTTCTGCTTCACTGACTCCACATTAAAATCACTTAGTTTACAAGGAGGGGGGAGATGTTAACAACAGCCAGTCTTGCAAACTAACCTGAAATACAGAAATTAAGATTCTTTTTATCCAGGTTTACAATATGGAATTCAATCTTCAATTCTGCAAATGGTATCAAAGTCAAAATAAAACATAATTTGTTCTTGAGTAATTTATACTACAGAATACTAGTTTCTAATATACCAGCTTAGGTTGCTTTAATGCTTGAGAAATATTTTGTCTTGACAAGGGGAAAAAAGAGAGAGAAGTGCTTCACATGTTTAACAAGCATGACGGTAGCTTTACAAACTATCCCTGTTCAAAGGTTCTCTCACAAATGCCTGACCTGACATAGACATCATCAACCCACCTGCTTGGACAGGGAAAGGGAGAAAAGAGTATCCCAGAGGGAGGTAAAGACAGGAATTGGAGAATGCACAACCCACAACAATACAGACTTGCTGTTGCAAGCATGCGACACTGGGCAGTGTCAAAATGATGGTGGTTTTGGTTTCTTGGGGGTAAAGAACAAGTGAAGTCATATGGTCACAACCATTTGGTCCCACAGTGAAAAATGGCACTTATTTGACTTGAGTGGTGGTCATCTACCTACTAGGGGACCATCAAGAAGGGCAATCATCAAGGCTATGGAAACTACCTTAATTCTGTGTCTAAACTTGAGACAGATGCCTAATTATGCATGGGCTATAGTCTTCTCTCTTCCTAAATGCCAAAAAGTCTCAAAGTTTGATAGATTGCAAGGCTGGAAGGGACCTCGGAAAAATCACTGGGTCAAACGATACTTGTTTTTAAGCGCACAATGCATCTGAGAAAACTAAAATAATATGTTTTAATATATGCTCTGTTAATCTGGAACATGGGGGTGAAAGGATATATTGGAACAACTCATGCTGCTGGAACTGCCAGTAAAATTTTTACCAGTGGATACAGCTCTCCCACAACAGTTTTATGACCTTTCCAGTAGCTTAGTGCTTTTTTATTGAGACATGGCAAATCAGCAAATTAATCAAGAACTGGCCCAGTCCTTTGCTGATCTTTGCCTTCATCCAGATGTCTCTTCCTTTTTGAATATTTCTTGAGCTTTAAAATGAAGTTCCCATTCATAATCCAATTTTTCAAGTTCAGATGCATCTGACATTGATTCTACATCGCTGCTTTTGACATCTGACAAATGAATTTCCATTTTTGTCTACATTTTACACACTTTTTTTTTGTTACATTTTACATGTTAACTGAAATTCGGTGTGGACTTTATCCTCTCTTCTGCCAGTAGAAAACGATATCTAGGATCAAAGTGAATGTATGTGTACATATAAAAAACTACAAGGGACGTAGAGGTTGGGATCAGACTCTGCATCTGACTTCAGTGGGGAAGTCTGTTTGGGAATGGACTCTGCCATTGCCTCAAGTGGAACAACTGGAGGGATGGGTTTCTCCACAGACTGGGGGGTGGATGGCATGATAGAGACCTCTTTAATAGGGAAAAATGGGCGGGAAGCCATTACAGGAGTCGCTCTCAGGAGATGCTTTGTCTATCTTTGGGGCCCCTGCAACCTCACTTGAGGTGCATGACCTAAACTTCCCCTCTGCTTCTGTACTCTTGTGAGCCTACCTCTTCTTGTCCTCATTATCTCCTCAATATACGAGGGAAGGCCTTTCTGGTAGCAGTCACATCTATTCATTATTTAAATTGTCCTGTTTTATTAATTTTTTTTTACATAAGATCACAATAGGTTCTTTTAAAAAATATGGATTTAAAAATTGCTGAATTTAATCCAGTTTGAGTTTAGTTTGGGTTCAGGTGGGGCAGACGGAACAAAAATGATGAATTGGGTTTGGCTTCAATTGAAGTAAATATAAAAACAGTTCAAGCTGGTTCTCTGATTCTAGATGCACACTCTTCCAACTAGATGAATGGAGGGATCCTCCACTTATCCTTCTTCTAGTGATGAAGCATCCTCCACCTATCTCTAACTTCGAGTTTGCACCGGACAGTAAACTAATGAATGGATGGCTGAATAACCCACTTGGGGCGAGGTGCAAGGAAGATAATGAGGAAAGGAATGCTGTATATCTTGCCATTTGGGCTACAGGAGGACGCTTCAAGGCTGAGATACCAGCTTTTATGACCAACATGACCATGAGTTGAGATAACAAGACAGCAGATAAGGAAACTCACTAGGGGGGACCAGCAGGGTTTGGGAGAGACCCTGTTCCCCCTGTGCCCCCTAGGATGACAAGGAATAACGGCCACAAATTGTTAGACAGTAGGTTTAGACTACACATCCGAAGGCACGACTTCACAGTCAGGTCGGCTAGGATCTGGAACCAACTTCCAAGGGAAGTGGTGATGGCTCCTATCTGGGGGTCTTTAAGAGGAGGCTTGATTTCTACCTGGCTGGGGTCATTTGAGCCTTGTTTTCTCTCCTGCCCAGGCAGGGGGTTGGACTCGATGATCTGCAAGGTCCCTTCTGACTTTACTTCTATGAGTCTATGAACAACATCTAAACAGAGACTGAGGATGGAAAAACTCCAAAATGCTGAACAAAGAGTTGTGATCCCTATGTAAGAGGGAGCCAAAAATGCCAAGTTGGGTGAACTCTCTCTCTCTCTCCTGATCTTCACTGGAGCACAGGCACGTCTGCTTACCCCGCTCCGACCTTCATCTTCCTCAATAGGCCTGGGCCAGCCACCCAGTGCCAATATTGAGCAGCTGCTGCTGTTAACTATAACATCTTGATGGAGTGGTTGTTTTGTGTGTGTGTTTGTGTATGTTCATGGTGATATGTGTATGTCTGTATGAGTGGTGTGTACAAACTTATGTCTCTGCAACTTTAAATCAACAAATGAGGCATTTTGCCTTATCCCCCTTTATAAGGTCTCGCTCTTGATTTGATTAATTAGAATTTTTAAAATAACATCGCCCCCTCTACAGCATCTACTACTTGCCACAGTGAAAGACAGGATATACGGCTAGATGGACCAGTGGCCTGATTAAACGCGGCGCATCTTATGGTCTTAATCATGACAATCAAAACTGTGCACCTCCCTGAAACAAGTGAGAACTCTATTTATTATTATTTTTTATGGCAAAAGATTTCTTCAGACATTCTTAAACCCAAGGGACTGGGACAAACTGAGAAGATGGGGGTACCACTTACTGTTAGCCACAGCTACAACAATTTGGCCAAGCAAAGACAGCAAAAAATCTTTTGCTTGTCTTCTGCTATACTCCATTATATAAGGCAGGGGTGCACAGATAAAGATTTTTTTGGCTAATGCTGATGGCCAGTTATTAACCAGCCATATTGACCGATACTGATGCAACAGCTGATATGCAGCCTGGCAGCTTGGACAGCAGTGTCCGACATGCAAGTCTGTGGGGGGGAAGACAGGCTGTGAGGAGCACAGGTCAAGGCCCCCATGGTAAGGGCGGGAGTGGGGCTGGGGTAGGGATCGGCACTGCCCAACTGGGCAGGCAGCTCCCTGCCAATGTGTGCATCCTCAAGATAGGCATGGGGAGCATGTCCCCCCCCCCGGATTTGTGTGCAGGGGAGAGGCAGACTGTCCGCTGCAGGCTTGGGGCCAGGGGCTGCACCAACCTCTTCCCAGTGAGGGGGCTGGGCCATGGCTGTGCTCAGGGTGGGGCAGGAGGCAGCAGTGCTGACGGGGAAAGGGGGGGGTGCTATGGAGCAGATTAGTCACCCCAAAATTCCCCCTAGCCACCTCTTGTAGCCTGCTGCCACCTACCCCAACCACAGCCCTGGCCCTGCCCCCAGTGCCACCCCTGGCCCAAAGCCCACAGCAAGCAGCCCGCCTTCGTGCTGTGCACAAATCTGGGAAGCACATGCCCCCCATGCCTCCCCCAGGGGTGCACATAGCAGCAGGGAGCAGCCCCTCACTTCCTGCCCCCTGGACAAACCACCCACAGCTCTGCCCTGCTCCCAAAGGGGCTGCATTCACATAACTACTATTGATTATTAGGAGATCTTACCTGTATTTTTATTGGCCAGGTGAAGTTGCTGACATAAACAAAGAAAGTGATGTTTGGGTTGTTGCGAAAATCAAACTTCTCATTAGAGAAGCTGTCCTTGTATTCCTTTATATTGGTCTTTGAAATTACTGGAATCTCCTCTCCAGCTTGGGTACCAGCTGTTTAAGAATTTAAGAGAGAAACAGCAAAAACATTTTTCAGTACAAATCCTCAATGATATTCACAAGTGGCCAATTAGTCTTAGTTATAGATTAAGGCAATTCACTATTACAATGACAGGAAAAATCAGCTACTCATCTAATTGCAATTCGGAGTTTAATTTCATCAACACAATCACACACACAAAAAATTGCATTAAAAAATTTAGCTTTTCAACCACCTCCAACACATCATCAAGTTGGGAGAATGTGCAAATTGGAGAGGAAAAAACAATGCCTTTTCTAATTTTATTTCTTCTTCAAATCCTGACTTCTAAAACATAATGAATGAAAAAAAAGTATTTCTCAACTGACTCTGTGCACCACAAAATTGTACTGGTTTCAAGAAGACACCAAACAAACTAGTTCACATTCAATCAATCACATATTTACATAAATATTTGGAAATACTTTTGCTTTTACCTGCAAAGCTTGTTGACCAAGTAATGTTGAGGTTGAAGTTTTTAGATGCATTGATAAACATATCCAGGTCTCTGTTTTGCTAATTAAAAAAAAATAAAAGTAAAAAAACAGGAGAGAACATTTAGCAGATGCAATGCCATTAAAGCTGCTCTGTTTTGAAAGCTATGCTCACAACAAGTCTCACAACTACAGGCATTTCACACTGTATTTAATAGACTCCTCACTTACATCAAAAGAACTCAAATCGTTCCAGACATTTGTTTTCAAGATTCATTATACATTACATAAGACAGAGCTATTCATTTTATTTTGAATCGCTCTTTATAAAGGGAATGTATGTAAGTGAAATTCCAGATCTCATTTACCTGGGGGTCTTTTCCTGGTATCTTAAAAAAAATTATGTGAGAATGACTGGATTAGGGAGCAGCGTATAAAGACATCTGACTGTCAAAGGGTTGGGATTTTTTTTGTTTGCTTGCTTGTTTCAAACGCATTCCCCCTGCGTATAAACTGAGAGTTTTACAGAAATCCTTCCTTGCTTCCTTCTCACAAATCCCACAAGGAATCCCTTTTTGTTCATTTTATTAAATTCAGCCTTTGCTTCTTCACGGAAGTGTGCACTCATCCAGATGCTGTATTTTTTTCCAGTGGTATTCCTCCCTTCACTGTTCTTCCAACAAAAGCATTTTCAATGTCCCTTCAAACCTTCCTCTCTCTCTGCTCCTCTCATTTTATTTTTTTTTCCTTAACGCCTGCCTGGCTGGAATGAAACCTCGTGACATGGAAGAAAATTTTATACTCAGCTGACAAGACAGTACTGATTTGACTTGCCTTCCTGATGGCTTTTTTTTAGGTAGTGAGGAATATGAAGTACTAAATGGGGTGATTTTGTCTTTACCAAAATCATTAGTGGCCTTCTTGCTATCAGTGATCCTCCTGTTATTATTGGTACTGCAAAAGTGCCCAAGCCCCAATCACGGATCAAAACCTCTTGTAGCTGGCTCTGTCCATACAACTGCCAGTTCTCCGGCATCTTATAGTCCAATGTTGCAAAGCACTTGGAGACAAAATTAAACAACTGCAGTCTTGATTCTTTTTAATGGTCTTTCCAAAGATAAGAAGAAGAGCATTCATCTATTACAGTGCTTGGACCACAGAAGATTTCTAGCCCTGTAGGATCTGAAATTTTTCAGAATCCAAAATCTTAATTCTCACTGCTGCTTCCTCCAAAGTGACTGGATACTGCACTCTCTCCCTCTCCGCTTCTGGAGTAGAAGAGGAGCAAATAGCATAGGCTCTTAGAAGCTCAGTGTCCTTAGTGGCAGGGGAGTCACCACGGACAGGAGGCTACCGCAGATATCTTCACATTACCCAGCAATTCAGGCTGGATGCTTACCTGGCCACACACAAATTCCCATTCCAAGAGCAGATGTTTTTCACATGGAGAAAAGGGAAAACAAACCAAACAACTGTGCAGTGGCATAATTCTGTATTTGCTGTGCAACGTTAGACCAAAACAATACATGACAAAGAAGCTGGACAATAATCAATACGTGAAACCTGGAGGGATTCAACAAAATAGTAACTGAAAGGAGCTGAACTACAGGCCCACAATGCAACTCTCCATACATCTATTTGGTTCTGCATAGACATGTAAGGGCGAAAGGCACATTCAGAAGTTTCTGCCTAGGCTGTGAAAAACTATATACCCACATACCACCACAGCTCTGTGCGCTTAAAGAACTGGATGCAGTCATGCTCTTCAGGGTTAGGAGATGGCAAACATTTGAAAGAAAATGAGGGTCAGAAGGAAAAGAAACTACTCACCTCTTCAGGCGTTGCTACAAAATTGATTGCTGTATAATAGCGATCATCCTCTTGGGAAAGGCTGAAGGTGAACTGGTAGTCAATAAGAAGGGTATCTGCAAAGAATGCATGCAAAAGATATGAGGAAATGCTCTGAAATAAAACTAACTTCTAGGAATCAAGACGACCTACTGACTGCTTCCCATACGCTTAGAAAAAAAGCTTGCGACAACAGGGAAGTAGCTTAACTTAATACAGTGCTATGACCTGGCCCAATGTATTTGATTCAGAGAGAGAACATCAGAAATCTCAGAAAGCCAGCGCTCACTCCTGGAAGGTAATACCATACACCCTACTCTATTCAAACCAATATTTTGGAGGGAGTGGTAAATAAAAAAAATATATATATATATATTTTTTTCCTTTGTCACTTCCTCCAAAATACTAATTTGAATAGTAGGATGTACAGAATATATACACAGACATTATTTATTTATTGATTTAGAGAGAGAAAACAAGCAAATTAATCAAAGTTAGCTTTCATTCTTAAACTAAATGAGTTTATATAAATTAAAGGATTAAGCTACTATGACCACTAATCCTTTGAGGGGAAAATGCAGACAGAGGTCTAATGCACTTTAACATCAGAGTCAGGGCTTTCCTATATAGAATCATAGACCATGAGGGTGGAAGGGAGCTCAGGACGTCACATCTAGCCCAACCCCCTGCTCCAAGCAGGGCCAGCCCCAACTACATCATCCCAGCCAAAGCTTTGTCTAGCCGGGTCTTAAACACCTCCAGAGATGGAGACTGCACCACCACTCTGGGTAACTTGTCCCAGTGCTTTATTACCCTCCTCATGAAAAAGTTTTTCCTCATATCCAACCTCAACTTCCCTTGCTGCAGCTTGAGCCCATTGCTCCTTCTGTCATCTGCCCCCACTGAGAACAGTCCAGCTCCGTCCTCTTTTGAACCCAGGAGTGGAAGGCTGCTATTCAATCCCCCTCAGTCTTCTCTTCTCCAAACTACACCTGTCCAGTTCCCTCAGCCTCTCCTCACCAGTCCTGTCCCCCAGCCCCACAACCATTTTCACTGCCTTCCACTAGACTTTCTCCAATGTGTCCACATCCTGTCTGTATTGGGGGCCCACAGCTGGACCCAGGACTCCAGACGTGGCCTCCCCAGTACTGAACAGAGGGGGACAATCACTGCCCTTCATCAGCTGGCAATGCTCCTGCCAATGCAGCCCAGGATGCTGTTGGCCTTCTTGGCAACACGGGCACCCTGCTGACTCACATCCAGCTTATTGCCGACTGTCACCCCCAGGTCCTTTTCTGCACAGCTGCTGCCCAGCAAAACTGGCCCCAGGACCAACCCTTGGGGCACTCCACTTGAGACCAGCTGCCACCTAGACATTAAGCCACTGATTACTACTCTGAGCCCGATGCTCCAGCCAGTTTTCTATCCACCTTCCAGTCCATTCACCCAGCCTGTACTTCCTTAGCTTGCCTGTGAGAATCTTGTGGAAGACTGTATCAAAAGCCTTGCTAAAATCAAGGTACACCACATCCACTGGTCTCCCCGCATCCACAGCGCCAGTCATCTCATCGTGGAAGGCAATCAGGTTGGTCAGGCATGAGTCATGACTTGCTCTTGATGAATTCATGGGTTCCTTCAGCATCTCCTCCATGATTTTTCCAGGGACTGAGGTGACGCTGACAGGTCTGTAGTTCCCTGGTTCCTCCTTTTCCCCTTTCTGAAATACTGTTTGCCCTTTTCCAATCATCTGGGACCTATCCTGATCACCTTGAGTTTTCAAAGATGATGGCCAGTGGCTCTGCAATCACATCAGCCAACTGGCTCAGCACCCTCGGCTGCATCCCATCTGGACCCATGGACTTGTACACATCTCTAAATAGTCCCTAATCTGTTCTTTCAGCACTGAGGGCCACTCACCTCCTCCCCAAGCTGTGCTGCCAGGTGCAGTAGTCTAGGAGCTGACCTTGTCTGTGACGACTGAAGTGAAGACAGCATTCAGCACTTCAGCATTTTCTGCATCCTCCAGCACAAGGCTACCTCCCCCATTCAGTATGGGACCCACACTTTTCCTGATCCTCCTCTTGCTACCAACATACTCGTAGAAACCCTTCTTGTTCCCCTTCACAGCTCTTACAGCTGCAACTGCCATTGTGATTTGGCCTTCTTGACTTCATCCCGGCAGCTCTGATACTCCTCTCTATCTATTTATCCAAGCTTCTACTTCTTATAAGCTTCCTTTATGTGACAGTTTACTGAAGAGTCCTCTGCTAAGCGAGTGGGTCTTCTTCCATACGTGCTAGTCTTCCTGCGCATTGGGATGGTTTGTACCTGTACTCTCAGCAAGACTTCTTTTAAGTACAGCCAGTTCTCCTGGACTCCTCTCCCCTTCAGACTGGCCTCCCAGGGGATGGTGCCCATGAGTTCCCTGAGCGAGTGAAAGTCTGCTTTTCTAAAGTCCGGGGTCCTTACTCTGCTGCTCTCCATCCTTCCTTTCCTCAGGATCCTGAACTCAACCATCTCATGGTCACTGCTGCCCAAGTTGCCATCCACTACATTCCCCACCAATTCTTCCCTGTTCATGAGCAGCAGGGCAAGAAGAGCATGGCCCTTAGTTGGCCGCTCCGGCACTTGCAACAAGTTGTCCCCAACACACTCCAAAACCTTCCTGCATTGCCTGCGCACTGCTGTATTGCCCTCCCAGCAGATGTCAGGGCAACTGAAGGCCTCCATGAGAACCAAGGCCTGACAGCTGTCTGAAGTTTCATCCACCACTTCCTCCTGGTCTGGTGGTCTATAGCAGACTCCCCACCACCACACCCTTGTTGCTCTCCCTTTCGACCCTAACCCGGAGACTTTCAACAGGCCTGTCTCCAGCTCCATACTGGAGCTCTGAGTAATCATACAGCTCTTTTACATGAAGTGCAACTCCTCCTGCTCTTCTCCCCTGCCTGTCCTTCCTGAACAGTTTGTACCCTTCCAAGACTGTGCTCCAGACATGTGAGCTCCCACCAAGTCTCTGTTATTCTGATCAGATCATTGCTCCGTGACTGAGGGACTTCCAATTCTTCCTGCTCGTTTCCCAGGCTCCATGCATTCATGTACAGGCACTTAAAGATGATTGTCTCAATTTTTCATGAAGTGTGAGAGCACCTCCCCTGCTGCCCCCTCCTGCTTGCTTTTCCTCCAGATCTCCCACAGCAGTGTAGTTTGCATAGAGAAGTTAGTAAATTTTCACTACGCTAGTGTTACACCTATGTAAGCAACCCTGGTATCCACAGCAAATAGACGATCAGCTCTTCTAAGGTGGCAGTAACTTGGCCATAGGTGGTAGAGGTGCTCATAATGGTCTCCTTGTATTGAGCAAATACAGACATATGACATTGCACTGAAGTATAAGGGGTGCCTTTGTCCTATAGCAGGATGAGTTAAAATAGTACAGGGCTTCACATTGTGCAGCTGCCCCACACTCACACTGGTGTCACTGTGTTACGTGTCTTCATTCCTAGAGCTCGCCCAGTAAGAGGAAGCTTCACTCCTCTTTCAAAGCGGAGCTTACAACACACTCGCATCCCCAAATGAACAAGCCGGAAGTTTAGTTGACACGTGCTGAAATGGCTGCGTCCACGTGGCAATTATTAGAGTGTATCGGCTCGCAGGAGAAATGTGTTTTGTATGCTCTCCTCTTTGAAAATGTGTTCACAGCACATTTAATTAATGAGAACTAATAATCCTGTGGACATATATTTACTGAGTACTAGCTTGGTAGCCCTCTATCTTGCATGCTGCCAGGACCAACCCAACTGTCAGGTATGCCTTCCACTGCTCTGGGGTCACACTGAACAGATGTCACCTCTATTTAAAGGGTAACATGCAACTGGAATTAGGCCATTTATGGCTGAATGCTCTGGGTGTCAGAAACACTGCTCTTCAGCTAACATAATAGCATTACAACACTTCACTGTGTTTTGGTTGACCTCCTGGAGCTGTGCACAGGTATTGTAAGTAGCATTAAATGCAACGATATACATCTTTTCTGGGTGCCCAGATATTGGATAGGTATTAGCTAGCAAGCATTCCATGATACTAAAAAAACCCCAAAAAACCCTATACCCTTATAGAGAAAGGCTGATAAAACCACCACAGTTTCACTGCACTTCCCTGTTTACAACAAGGAGTGTTCAGACCAAATCAGTGAGTATGGTTTTTTACAAGGGGTCGAGGTCATGATACCCATATCATGTTTTTTTCCATCCACCATGCCAGCACCAAATAAGTCTAATTTACTTTACTAGTCTCCCTTGGGCACTGAAACGACCCAAATACTTAAAGAAATAACTGCCAAAATTATGAACTTGGGACTGTTGTTCAAGATGCTGATAAGGCTTGTTGTTAGTAAAGATCCCTACCCATTGTCTTCAGTATTACCACTATTCTTTTCAAGAAGGCTCCTCATAACTGCATAGTTTTCTTCATCCCTACGTCCCTGCCATAATCATCAGTGTGCTGGCTGATGACTATATAAAGATTAACTTTGGAAACTGTGAATACTGCTGTTTAGCTGTCCAAGTGGGTTTCCAACTTGCTAAAAACCAGCAGGCTAATTTCTACAGTTGCTTAAAACCTAGTCTGAACCCTATACTGTTATATAATGTGAGATTCCCCCCCACCTTATCAAACACATTCATACACACACACACACACACTTGAGCTACAGAGCAGAGTTTGGTCATAATACGTATTTAAAGGGTGTGATTGCTAATGTTCAAAATAAAAATACCCGCTAGACTAATCTGAGAGTTGGCATGGCAGTATCTTTCTTCAGTGTGCGGGCGGTCTTACCATTACTAGAAAATCCAGAGGTTCCTGGGTCTTGCTCTTCTGCTCAGGGTCGCACTGACTGTCAAATTTGGGATCAGGAAGGAATTTTAACTTTATAACTGACTGGCATGAACTACAAAGGGTTTGTTTTTTGTTGTTGTTGTTGTTTTTTTACTTTCCTTTGCAGTGTGAAACACTTCTCTTCCTAGGATATTCTCAGCATATATTAACCAACTACTTTCCCTGCTGTTGCAGTGGCAGGGCACTGAAAGTAAATCTCACCTTCCCAGTTTTTCCATGTGGTATGTTTTGGGGCTGTTCTTAAGGTTTCACATATTGTTCCTTGTAGTTGGTGAATGTTGGGAGTGGCAGTTTTGGGGAGTCTTTTGACTAATGATCATTTGCCAAAGCAGGGGATTGGTGTTTATGGCCCAGGAGCCTTCCAGCCCTATGCTCCTGTCATCACCAGATGTTACTGCTGTGCTGCCAGTGCTGAAGTCTCAGAGACTACAGTACCAGCAAAATGTTGCAACCAGAAGATCCCATCACCATATTTTGTCTTAAGAGAATGACCACAGACTTGGTTCGGTGGCAAATGCTCGGCCAGATATATTGTCTATAAAGCACAGTGCTGACACACTTGTGAAGGTGTTAACACATGTATGCTTGTGACAAGGCACTGGCATCAGTACAAAGTCCCAATAATTTTCAATTCTCCTTTTATAAAGTGGTCAAAACAAATGACATGTTACATACTCAATATTTTTGAGCATCTTAAGCCATCCTGAATCAGGTGTTTCCGAACCGTATCATCCTGGTCCTGGACTACTCTACACTTTGTACAGCCATCTCCCCCTCCCACCTCCTGGCAGCAGTGTACATCTGTTGCAATGAGGCCAACAGTTCCTACCTCCTGGCACAATGCGAGTGTTGAGTGACTTTTTTCTTTTACAGAAAATTCAGAGATTCTGAGTTTTTTCTATTCCAAAAATGGAACCAAGAAAGTCTGAAATTTCCCACTGAATAAGTATTTGAAGAAAATGTTTCATTTCAGTGTCAACCTTTTTTAACATTCTTTACCTTCTTTTTAATAAAAACACCATCATTTGAAGACATGCATTTGAAGACAAAAACCCCCAAAATATCATTCTAAAACTGAAACTATGGCTACTCTTAATTTTGTCCAAGTAAATATTTTTGGAAGTGTTTCGATTTTCAAGAAGAACAATCCATCCAGCTCTAGCCCCAGCTTGTCTGCGTGCAATGAGATGCTACACTGAGTAAAGAGGCTATTTGATATAAAAGGCTAAGGCAGCTATCTTACTATATCAGACAAAGAAAAGCAGCGGTACTTACAGTAACACGTTCCTTTCAGTGGATTTCCCTGGTAACGATTTTCTACCTCGCACCTGAAAAGAATTTAAAAAAAAAACAAACAAGCATTTGTTTTCATTCTTAGTTTTTCCTTCTCTAGCTTATATCACTATGCAGTAGAAAAATCATAGAACAAGCCTTTAAACCTCAACAACCATATAAAACTAAAAATAAAAGATACACATCTATAAACAGCTACTGAAAAAAATTATGAACACTTGGAAGACCCATGAAATTTGATCTGCAGCAGAATGAAACCACCCGAAATTAACCTTCGCATTTACTTAAAATTACTTTAATAAGTGTGCACAAACATATTACATTAGAGTACTCCAGCCAAATACATAGCAGTCTCCATTTGCGTTTACTGCATACCTGTTAACCTTTGCTTGTACAAGTAACCTTTAAAAAATAAACACTGCACTAAAATTATTTCCATTAACATTTTACTGGAAATGGCTTCTAATAGGTTGTATGGGCACTTTCCACATGTAAATTTGGTGGCTTTGTTGACCTGGAAGTGCTCCTTTAAAGGCACAGAATGTTCCAAAACCTTTTCCCATTTAATTTCCTAGTTATTCAAGCTCTACTGACTCACTTTAAACAGAATGCACCAATACTGACAATTAACTACTTCACTGAGGAAAACAGGAGCTTAGGATATGAATAGTGGTATGCAGGCTGAGAAAAAAAAATGTTATTTTTGACCATTTGACATCTGGACTATATTCTTTGTTTTTAAACTCAATAAAAAGCTGTCAACAAAACCATTTTGCTCAATGCTATCTTAATACAAGAAGCCTAGGACTGACTGGACTGCTGATGAAGTTAGTTAACCATCAGCTTTAAGAAATGTGTAAAGCCATAATACAGAATTATTCCTAAATGTAAAGGCTGTGTTTCATTTTATGTCTAACCACTAAACAGCAAAATAATAGGAAAGTGCAACTCACAGTTGACACTCGTCGCCTTTAATCCCTTTAGTAGTACAGAAACATTTCCCGGATTTTGTATTGCAGATGGAGGCATGCCCATTACACTTGCAAGCTGTTAAGGAAAGGAAAGAATAACACATTATTCAGGATAAAGCAAAAGGGAGAGTGATAGTTTTACATTGGGTCATAAAAGTGAAAGAGGTTAACAGTAAAAACCGAGAATAAATCGCATAGCAAAAAATTATGCATGTCCAATAGTGTATTTATGATGCTGAGGTCTCAGCAATATTTGGGGGGGGAAGGGGAAATTTCCCCCATGATGTTTTTCACATTAAGCATTTTGCTGTGTGCAGAAGTTCTTGGATGAGGTTTCTGTTCTTCGATGGGGCTTCTGTTACGAAATAGGTCAGACCACATGAACATAACGGTTCCCTTCTGGCCTGGGGAGGGTAGTAATGACTGGCCCTCTCAATTGCCCTCCTTTTTCTAGCTGACACCACGAAGGACTCTACTACTATACTATATTCTCTACCATGGCAGGGGGTCGGATCTACTCAGGTCCCTTCCGACCCTAGAAACTATGAAACTACTGGCTATCACAAAAGAACAAAACCTTGAGAAGGACAAAAATCACTGGAAGATGCACAACAGCTTTGTTTTCATATTGCATTCAAACTCTTGACAAACTCATGGAAGAAAATAAATTAAAAAAAAATAAATCAGTGTTCACCCTTATGATTTTAGCTAGCTGATCTCAGCTCTTTATGCAGCCAACAGCTTTTGCTGTAAATGGAGGGGGGAAAAGACAAATGCTTTAAAGAAAAAAAATGGATCTTGATTCATAATGGAGTAGTAACGGCACACACAAAACAGGTTCTCTGTCATATAGGATTTTCTCTTATTCAAAAAATCCCCAATTTTTGTTTTAAAGTAGTAACCTCAAATCCACATTTTTCCATGATTAAAATGAAATGCCACTAAGATATAGATAAATATTAACGGAGTTGCATTTAAATCGCAGAGAAATGTGGATTCGGGGATACAAGGTCGTCCAGTTCTTCCTGCTTGTTTCCCAGGGTCCATGCATTTGTGTACAGGTACCTGAGGTGCTATAGCTAGCACTTCTACCTGCAGTCCAACCCCATGGTCCTCAACCCTCCTCCAGCTTGGCTCCCTGCAACCCATGTCCCTTCTCTTCCAATTCCCCGCAGGCAGACCTCTATCACCTAAAACAAACTTTAACCTGGCCTGCATGAATACATCCTTGGGTAGCCTACAGCTTGGCTCGAGAGTTGGTGCATATCTGGATAGCTTTTGTCTACTTTGGACCTGGCTGTACAAATACTCTGTTGTCCACCTGCTCCAGTTGCCACATGTGGTTGTGGAAGTTGTTTGTGCTCAGGAACAGGACTGTGATCCTCAAATACAGTTAACTAGCTAGAGGATAGGAGTTTCAAAAGAAAACAAGAAGAAAACACAAAGGCCCAGTGATGAAACAGGAAACAAAATGAATCAAGATGTCACAGAAACAACTACGCTCTATGAAGCACATCTCTCATTAATGAGATTCTAAATTTACATCAGCAGCTATCCCTGTCTTTACCCAACTTAAATCAAGACAGATGCAAAATGCACTCTAGCCCAAGTCTGACATTAAACTAGGTAAGAATGAGGAGGAACTTTGTATTTAATTTAAAAACGTCAAATGACTGACATACATTAGCAACACACCAAAACAAAAAGATATGCAACTGTTCCTTGAAACTTGAATAATGCAGATTAGCAAACTGGTGCTTCATTGCACTTTTTAAAATCATTGTTTAAACCCCAGGACATTTAGAAAAGGTTTTATAAATAACAGTTTAAGTTTCTTTGTGCATAATTTTTACCAGGAGCCTGGGAACAGTTAAGACTGTTTATTAAAGGCCTAAAAAACATGAACAAAAACTAGGAAGTTTGCATAGGTTTATTAAGCGTCAGTTTAACGAAGTGGAAATCAAGGGTGTAAAACTCACCTGGCCCTGTGGGCTAGAGGAGCATCCCTGAGCTGGTCTGTGGGCCAGACTTGGATCAACCCCCTGTGGAGCAGCTGCAGTGCCAGGTGCAGCCTGTGCCACCGCACAGAGCACACGCCAGCCCCTGGAGGCAACATGGGGTGTACGCTGCCCGCTGTGCGCAGCCTGGACCCAATGCTGCACGTGGCACGGGGGCCCAGGCTGCAGACAGCACCCCAGACTGCCCCCACGTTGTGCTGAAGTGCACGCAGCACAGGGTCCAACCCGCACACCACAAGCAGGGTTGTGGCACATGGCTCTATGGGCCACATCAGGCCAGCGGGCTGTAAGTCTGACACCTCTGATGTAAACGAACAAGTGGATTTTGGAAACCACTAGCAGATGGCTCCTTCTGAGAAACTGCTAAGCTGAAGTAATAAAAAATAAAAAAAAACCCCCAGAAATAAAAATACTTCCTAGAACTGACAAGTGGCTCTGCTTCCACAGCCGCCAGGGGTATTCTGCCCTCCCTGGAGGCCAGTGGCCAGGCTGGCCTGCCCGTGTTCCCTGGCTTCCTCCCTCCATCTCTCGTCGGTCATGTCCTGATGTTGCAGCTATGAAAGGGAGGTTATCTATAGGGGCTAGAGTGGCCTCCTCCTTGGTTCCTTTTACTTCTCCATCCTCACCCCACTTTAAAAGGGCTTTAATCACCCTAGGAGTTAAAAATGTGACCTCCAGTGGCCCCCCCAGTCATGGCCATGCCTTGCAGATGACTCCCAATTACCTCTTGTACTGGGGCTCTTATTCCCAGACTGACACCCTAAGGCCTCCAAACCCTTGTCCAACCTTCAGCTTCCTCAGCCTCTACCCTTTTTAGCTAGCTGACCTCCACCCAGGTCCACTGCCTTGGACTCTGGGTCCCAGCTCTTAACACCTCTGATTAAAGTGGGTCTCACAAGCATGGAGTAGTCCTGGCATCATGCTCCATGGCCTCCAGATCTCCACTCCAGCCACAAACATGCCCTCTGGTCACAAACTTAACTAAAGAAAAGAAAATCAACACTGAAAGGGGTAATCGTCTGGTTCTAACTCAAACTCAACCCTCTCAGGGCCATAATCACTGCCGCCTTCATAAGGAGTAGCCTCTACTCCTCCAGCCCCAGGGTAGCTCCTTTCTCCTGGCACCCAGCTCCTTCCCCAGCAGTCTGCAGGCCTGGACTGCCTGCCCCAGTGCAGAGGCTGGGCCTATAAGCAGCCAAGCCCTGCCCCTTACGGTCAGTTGACTGCTCCCCACGGAGATGTCCCTAACAGCTCCTACTCAGTCCAAATGAGTTCTTGGGCTGCTCTTGCCCTGCAGCCTTCCCAAACCCAAGCTTCCAGGCTGGAGGTCCTGCTGGGGCTGCCTCTGCCAGCCACAAAACTCCTGCTCCCTTTTTGACTGCAGTTAAAAGGTTGGGATTCCCCATTACGGAGCCCTCCTGGGGACACGTTTCAGTGGCGGCCAAGCAAGCAACCCCTGTGGCCCTTTGTTGCCTTTTGCCCTAGTGTCAGAGTGGCTCCCAATACAGCCCATAAGGAGCCTCACAGTTCAGACAGGCCTGGGGCGCCAAACAAATTTGAGGCGCTGGATTATAGCATCCATGTACCAGGCTCCTCAGGTTCTTTCCCACTGTGGACTACGTTGTTGAGAGAGTTTAACCTCTACTCTTATGTAGTCAGGACACATTCCTCCTCTCATTTGTAACAGCACAGCATCCCAGCAGCAACTACAATTGCTTGCATAGAAAAGTTAATACTAGGCAAAGCATTTTTTCCTCTCTTTCAGTGCAACTGAGCAGCCTGAAGAGAGAAGGCAGCATTGAAGTCATCAGCCGCCTCCCTGGGGACCACCAGCAAGTGCTCCATGGAGAAGATTAGACTCATTGCCATAGGAGCACTCTGATTTGGGGGATAAAGGTACCTTCCATTTTCTTCCAAATAGCTCTCTTATCTCACACAAACATATTTCTATGCAAAGGTTTTATCAGAAAATGCAAAAATACTGAATGAACTAGAAAAAGCACCTCACAGCTATTTTTACCATTTTGATGCGTTGCATTTCCTCCTCTCGGTTATTAACACTGTTCGAAAGAGAACAAACGTTAAAAGCATCTGCTGAGGAGTGAATTAGCTAGCACACGGTTATTATGTATCTGATATTGCAAGGTGCAGTGAGCTAATGAAGGGATGCAGAAGTCTTCTGGTGAAGTAGCCGTGGCTTTTTTTAAAACTTAAGACAATCCTTCTGGTGAAGGTAACTTGTCCTGACAGCAGTGAAAGGGAAGAACCTCACATCCCCTGAATCACTTGTTACCTCCCCTTGACTCAAATGCCAACAACAGTAACATTTAAAGTTTACAGAGAACAAGATTCATCTCCATCACTGAGCTACCAGGAGCCTAGCTTGCAGGAGAGAGGTCTTCTCTCTCACCCTAACAGAACTGGGGTAAGTGGTCTCTGAAACCACTCCAATATTAATATGATCTCTTTTGGGTGGAATCAAACCCATGCTTTCAGGGCTAACTGATTAAGTTGCACTCCTCCAAATCCAATTAACCTTACCACGCAGTCTTAATTATTCAGCAGTGGCTGGGTATACAAACAACTGCTTCCAAGTCCAGC
Source organism: Crocodylus siamensis (assembly GCF_052110815.1). Taxonomy (NCBI): domain Eukaryota; kingdom Metazoa; phylum Chordata; order Crocodylia; family Crocodylidae; genus Crocodylus; species Crocodylus siamensis. The sequence goes on along the minus strand of NC_143396.1, from coordinate 7,427,212 downwards.
TGTGTCTCAACCCTCAATGGTCCCAACAACGTGTTACAAATCACCGTGTAAAAACTAAGGCCCCTTCTACACTTTGTACCTACTCCATAATTAAAGTGTTAATCGCAGCATAAATGACAAGGGTGCTGCATGTGCCCCCAACTTACAGCGTCATAAAATGTAAGACAGCCATAAAACTCCACATATAACAGAATATTTTTAGGGGTGATCTGGATAGCACGTAAATTGAACACTCCTGCCTCCGGAACTGCAGGCACTTGGCCTTCGACCTGCCACGCAAGGAGAGCCAGGGATCACAATCCTGGGCTCCCCCTGCACGGACAAGCACAAAGGTGGCAATTGGGTTCTGATCCCACAATCTGGACCGGCCAACCATTTTTCTGCCTTTATAGTAAATCATGCTAAAGTAATTGCAAATTAAAAAAGTGATCAACCCCGCCCTCCCAACTAAAAATGGTAAAATCTATCCCAGTGACACTGAGTAAGTTTCCTATGCATTTTTTCCCCAGGATTGTGAATAAATCTCATTAAAAACTTTCAGAAGCTCATGTAAACAAACAGGCAAAGACAAAGTGAGTTTGCAAAAGGAAAGAAACTTATTCTGGGTGAAATTCTAACAAGCGCAATACTTCAACCCAGAACACAGACCGTTCATAACTACTGGACCTGAAGTGACCCTGTGTAGGATGGATAAGACTCAGTCTAGGAGACTGTTTTGAGCCATAACCTCCCAAGAACCACTCCTATCCACCCATACAGATAAAATTCTTAAGCAGGCTCTCATCTTCTCACATCTTAAGAATGCGCTTGTCAGAGCTAAGGGACTTTTAGCCAAGGAAATTTTGCCCAAGCAATTTTGGCAAACTTTGTCCAGTTCACCGCCATCAGACTACTGCTGAGAAGACCATAATGAAAGGGGTGGGCAAAATATGGCCTATGGCCATATCCAGGCCACGAGGCCATTCTATCCGGCCCGTGGGGCCCCTAAAAAATTTAGAAAATTAATATTTATCTATCTTTGGTTCCCATCAAAAATGACCCAGGGGAAGCGGTAGGATCTGGGGAAGCCTGGAGGGCTTCTGCAACAGCAGGGGCTGCCCGGCCCCGCCCCCCAGCAAGAAAGCCCCGGCAGGGGCCCCTGGCCTGGGACCACGTGACTGCACCGGTGCTGGAAACTCAGGTAAGGGGGGATGGAGAGTGGGGGACCTGGACAGAGAAGTAGCCCGGGGAAAAGCGGCCCTTCCCCCGCCCCATGCCCAATACCCCATGCTGCAGCCGCTTGCAGCCCACGCAGGGGCTGTCCTGAACAGGAACAGGCGCCCCACGTAGGCTGTGAGCGGCTGCAGCGTGGGGTGTCGCGCACGGGGCAGGGCTGCTTTTCCCGTGCTCAGCACCAGCTTGTAACCCACCCCCACTGCCTGCCTGAGCCCCGCGCCAGCTCGCCCATCAGGGCTTCGCACAGCAACATCAGTTGCGGCCCCCCCACTTGCTGTGCCAGGCAGTGTTGGCTGCTGCTGCCTGCCCCGAGCTCATGCACTGGGCAGCACAAAGACAGCGGGTGGCAAACACTGCCCAGCACAGCAAGCGGGGGGCCGCAGCTGCTGCCACCGTGTGCAGCCCCGACGGGCAAGCCCAGAGCCAGTGCTGGGCCCAGGCTGGCAGCGGAGGCGGGTTACAAGTCCCTCACCCGCCCTGCGGCCGGTGCCCCACGCTGTAGCCACTTGCAGCCCACCTGGGGCTGCCTGTGCCTGCTCAGGGCAGCCCCACGCTGGTTACAAGCGGCTGCAGCAGGGAGTGTGGGCCACAGCACACGGGAGGGGCCACTTTTCTCCGCACTCTGCACCAGCTCCTTCCCTGCCTCGGAGCAGGGGGTCAGGGCTGCATGCTGCCCCCTACCTGTACCACGGGGCTGGGGGGCACTGGGAGTGAGCGGGTGCATGGGGTCCACACCGGTGTCCCAAGGCCAGTGCCAGCAGGGCAGCAGAAGTACAGGGTCCTGGCCAGCAAGGGCTTTATGGAGCTGGGCCAGCTCCCCCTTCTCCCTGCTGGTGCAGCCCAGCCCGGCTCCACAGACCCTTGCCAGCCCGCGCCCCGCTCTGGGCCCCACCAGTGCTGGCCCTGGGACATCGGTCCCAAAACATTGGGACACTGGTCCCAAGATGGTGACCAGAGGGCAGGGTGCCTGTCAAAGGGTGGGGCTACCCATGCAGCCCTCGACAGCTTGCCAAAACTGGGTAAGCGGCCCTCCACCCGAAAAAATTGCCCGCCCCTGCCATATCAGGTCACCCCTCTGGTCTCCAACCCCCATTAAAACAAACATTAGTTGCTTGTCTTTACCCTGAGCCTACCTGTCTCATTTAGTGCTGACAGATCAACTCCTGCCTCCAATTAGTCCACGCTGCCAACCTCAATGGCCCATTTAGATTTTCAAAACCTTTTTCCCCCTCCTGTTCTGACCCTCACCTCTGGGAAGAGGTCCCTGTAAAAAAAAAAAAAATGCAAAAAATCCTCTTCACTTCTCTTTTTCTAACACCTCTTCACAGCTCTTTGTGGGGTGGAGGGTAGAACCAATGATCTTCCAAAGTCCCTTCCAGCCTTACAATCTATGAATCTCCTTTGCCGCAATACCTACAAAAATTAAAGCAGTTTGGCTGCTGGTAGGCTGGCAATACTGCTACATAAGAACATAAGACAAGACGTATTGGGCCAAACCACACATCCATCCAGTTCAGCCTCCTGTCTCTCACAGTGGCTGAGAGTGGATGCCGAGGTGAAGAGTATTTATACAGGATCTACCCAGACTTTTCTGTTCTCTGCCTCCTAATTTGAAGGGTGTAGCTCTATTGTCATGTTTAAATACCCTCTGATTGACCCGTCCTGAATGAATCTGTCCAATCCTTTTTTGAAGCTGGTTAAATCATCAGCCTGTACAATACCTTGTGGTAATAATACACTATGCTTGTTTTTAGTCTACTTCCTATGCCCCAGCTCTATTATTGTGAGAATTTATGGCAAATCTGTTTACTTTCTCCACATCATTCACTATTCTATAGACCTGTATCATACCCCACATCCTCCATCACCTTTTTTTAATCTGAAAAGTCCTAGCTTATTTAGACTCTCCATGCCCCAATTACCCCTATTGCCCAACTATCCTTGTTGCCTCTGCATTTGGTGCAGTGCTGTTTCATTGCCTCTTCATTCCATCCACATCTGTTGTCTCTTGTCTTAGATTATTAAATCTTTGCAGCAAAGACTATCCTTTTGTTCTGTGTTTGTCCAGCGCCTAACATAGATGGCTCCTGGTCCACGATTACAGCTCTTGAGCACAGAGAGTCCAACTTAATAATTCAAATGGATGTATGTGGCATAACAGTGCATTAAACTACACAAACCGAGGGCACTCAGATTAATTTTATTTTATAGCATCACCAAATAAATCCATGGGGGAAGATTTCTTTACTGAAAAGCATGTTTTGATTTACTGCATCTTATATTGTTGTAAGGGGTGGGGGGAACCTCTTTATCCTGAAGAACCCCCAAGCATTTTACAATTTTAAATTATAATTCCAATGGGGATTATTTAATTTTGCTTCTGTCATCCAGCTACCTCTGCCTGGAAACAAGACCATATTTCAATAATGCATAAGTCCAATAACTAGTGATTTGTCCAGCTGCAGCAAGGGGAACAATTAAATACTGAATGTGAATGGTTCAATCTGGAATGGGTTTAATCTGGGATCTGAGGGCTGTTCCTTCTGAAACAGGATCTTGTAATTCTTAGATGACCACAATGGGTCACCCATGAATTTTAGGCTTGAAAACATTCATTAAGATCATTGCACACAGTGGTGCGAAATTCACTGGGCCCACATGGTGTGGGGCAGGTCTGCAGGCTAGATCCAGCACATGGGGTCAGTCTGTAGGCCTGGTCCATGTGGCCTGCAGGGTGTCCCAAAAGCCTGGAAATGTAGTGGCAGGACAAGAGGTAGCTATATTAATTATCAGAGCTCCAGGACATTCAGCAATTCAAGCTGTTGCCATTCATCCTGATGCTTAAACTTCTATACCTGGGAAGAGCCGAGCCAAGCCGAGCCTGTGGGAATATCTTGGTCACCCCCAATCCATATCAACTTCAATAATCACAATTGTGTGTCACTGCAGACCTCATCAAAGTTTTTAAAATGACATGGTTACACATTATTTTTCCTTCCAATATGTCTCCTACCTCATCCAATGCATTGCTCTGTTACAGCTCGTATGAAAGATTACCACATAAATGCATAGGCCCAAAGAGACTTCAAAAAGGTTGTCTTGTGAGTGCTTCATTGTGCAATCTTACCATTCTTCTAAACTATCTTTTTAATGCAATTAACATATTAGCAAAGATGCCCTGAAGAGATCTAATTTGCACTAAGTTACTATGATAAGCGATGGCGTAATAACCCAAAGATCTGAAGGAATACAGACTGAAGATGTTACTCACACTGGCACGTTCCTCCGTTAGTTGGATCTCCGTAATAACCAGATATGCAGGTCTCGCAGTGTTTGCCGGTGGTCAGGTTCTCACACTTTTCACAGATGCTTTCATTTATACATTTACTGTGCCCATTGCACTGGCAAGCTGGAAAAATAAAGGAGATGGGGGACAGGACAATTCACTTTTGTGCTTAAATGCAGTGCTGCTTACAGTCCAAGCTGCATTCTGGATCGGTAGCTTAGTCGAGTTACAACTGCAACTCTCTCATGCAACTTCCACATTTGGAAAGAGACCCTGGTTCTTGTACTCTGCTCAGAGACAGGAACCGAGCACAGAGATGACTGTTTCAAACGTTAAGGTTGCATAAAATAAACTGAACAACAAGCTGTACAGATACAGCAGTGACTGGACTGCAGGCAACTACAGGGTGAGGCTTACGGGGAGGCAAACAGCCTGCATTTCTCTAGGCTCCCTTCCACCAAATCCAGATCAAATGCACTGCTGAGGAGCCTTGACACTAGTCACTTGAATATTCAGATGATCAGAAGTGCCTTTCCTTTTGACTTGATTAACTCCTCATATTTAATCATACTTAAAGCACTAAACACAGCCATATTCTGTAGACTAATTGTGGACTCCAGGACACAGTCTTCATAATTTCAAAAGAAAATGTATGTCCCTCTGCTTACACTGAGAATAAATGCAAATTCTAAAAATTGTTTAAATAGGTCTTTTATCTCAAGGCTAAGTTTTACAAACTCTGAACAGTTTGAACAATCAAAGCCCGCTTGGCTCAGTTACCTGGACACTGAATGAAGGACCAGTTATAATGATTCTCTGCTGGACACATGCTGACATTAAGGATGGGTCTTGACATAGTTGAAGACGGCATCTTTACTGGACCTCTGTAAGAGCCTTCTATGCACTTCCCCTTTCCTGTATTGCTAGGATCCGTACACCAGCCACAGCCGGGTTGTTCCAAACAGTGGCCGCACGTGCAGTAACCGGAGCAGTTTTCAGCTAGGAAAACAAATGTCAAATTGTAAAACAAGTCATAGTGTGAGACAACACTGGGAACAGGACTCTTCATGTGCCACTTGCTGACCTGGAGACTGATCTTTAGTGGGAAATAAATATACATAGTTTTAAGTGTAAGCTAGAATCTGAGAATAAAATATTTCTCATTTCTCTTAACATATTTTATACAAGAATCTCAAAAGAAAGCTTTCTTTTATTAAAAACCAGTAAGCCTAAACAGGCCTATCATCATCTTATCCCAAAAGCAAAATGAGATAGAGAAGTTAAATCATTCAACCAGCTAAAAGCAAATTACGTTATAGGCAGGGGGGTGGGAAAAAAAACCCAAAAAACAACCTAGTGCCCTCTTCTCACCATTAACCAATGTACACTAAAATGTAGGCAAATGTTTTTAATCAACTGTCTGAACTATCCTGGTCTTACTCACAATAAAGTAAAAATTAAATCAACAGTCCCCAAATGAAGGTAAGAAACAATTTAATTGGATTAACAAATTACCAGTTTTAGATTCCACAGATAAACCTCTAATGCTCCTACATCACAAAGAAGCCAAAAGAGAACGTAAGGGTTACCAAAATGACTTGTTCTCCAAACAAACAATTTCTACAGTGCCACACTGTAAGAACCATGTGCAGCGCAAGGCATCTACAGAAACTTTAAGGCCATATTTTATCACTCAGTTCTCAAGCACAATTGTGCGCTGAATTGGGTTAAAAATACTACATCCACTTCAGTCATTCCTCAATTCCTTGCTGTCAATTGTGACTATGGACACATTTTCATACCACCATGCTGGATTGAGGGACACAGCTGTGAAGTGTGCTCTGCCTTCGTTCCTATCCAAATCCCAGGAGCACCATTTTAGAGCAACCCTAGGGATATGCCAGGAGCTGCTCTTGGAGTCTCTGGGTGCGTTCGGATGTGCGTGTGCGTTTGGTTCCCCGAGGACAACCAGCAGTCGTGCACCTTGCACAGCAGCTACTTGTCCCCAGGGAATGCCTGTGCCCTGCGTGCTTTGGTGCATGGCAAATTGCCCTGGGTGGGGTGGGGGAGGCTGGGACCAGCACTGTGCTGACCCCAGCCGCCTTACCTGGGGACATCCTGGGGCTGCAGCCACAGCAATTCTCCTGCACGGAGCCTGGCTGGAAGCAGAGCGTGGCTCCGGGTGACCCAGCTCCACTTTTCAGCAGCATGTGCTGCCCAACCATGTGCTGCACTGTTGTGTTTTCTTCCCTGTGGTTTTTTTGACCCCTGGATATCCAAGGGTCAAAAAACCCACAGGAAAAAAAAACAGCGGAGTGCACACTTGGGCAGCGCACCTTGCAGCACAGACAAGTGCGGTATGTGGCATTACAAGCATGTCTGCGGCACCACATACCCTACTCGTTTGAACATGCTCTCTGTGTTTACTGGCACACATTTGGGACTGCCTGCCCGTCCCTGGGATACAGACTGTGCTGAGCGAGAATGAGCAAGCAGGGAGTATTCACAGTGGTCCTCCCAGACAGGAGAGAAGCAGCATAAAGCAGCCCTGTGTTTCAGCAATGACAAAAATTGTTCTGTTTGTAGGATCAACCTCAGTTTTGCTCTTCTACTTCAATCCAGATTCAACCAATAAATCTCAAATTTGATCTGCACAACTCGAAGAAACAGATTTTCTGTACTCTCCGAGGAAACGTGATTCTGGTTTTGTTGCTGGTGGTTCCGTGTTCGGTGATTGTCCACTGTTCAGCCTCCACAAAAGGCTGGCGGGGGGATCTAGTGGCTTGTTACAAATTAGTCAGAGGGGACCAGCAGGCATTGGGGAAGTCCCTGTTCCTCCGAGCACTGCCAGGAGTGACCAGGAATAGCGGTCACAAGCTGGCAGAGGGTAGATTCAGACTACACATCAGGAGGCGCGACTTCACAGTCAGGGCAGCTAGGATCTGGAACCAACTTCCGAGAGAAGTGGTGCAGGCTCCTACCCTGGGGGTGTTTGAGAGGAGGCTAGATGTACACCTTGCTGGGGTCGTTTGACCCCGGTGCTCTTTCCTGCCATGGCAGGGGGTCAGACTTGATAATCTGCTCAGGTCCCTTCCGACCCTACTAATTATGAAACTATAACTATAAGCATGATCTCTCTTATTAATTAAGATGTGGCAACATTTGCATTTTTACTTTAGAAGAAAAATGAGTTTTCCATTACTTCAGTCCATTAAATCACTCATCTCCTTTTACTTCCTCCCACGTTGGCATGCAGAGAAAAATAAATTCATAAACTAATGTCTGATGATCACTAAAAACAAAATTATTTCACACTACTGATCAACAGTTTTCATATTAGCATATCACAGAATGAAAAGCAACCACCTACAAACATAAATACTTTAAAAATGAAAAAGTATGATGAACTAACCAGCTATGCATCTAACTATATTTTGAGATGTTCAGTCCTAGAATTTCCATGTCCTGGCAAAAGCAAGCCCTCTAATTTCCTTTTTCAATATTTAATGACATTACATCCGCTAGCCACACCATTCTCTAATCAACTGCTTTGCTCATTCCCCTTTTTGCATCAAGCTGCTACACAATGCTACAACTTGCTTATCGTCTCCCAATAAGCGCAACAAGAATTAACTGATATCCAAATGGCTCTGTATTCAAGTTTTACAACAGTTGTATTTTCATTCAAACTGAAATGGGAAACTAATAATATGAAGCACCCAAAATAATCCTGAGTGTGTCCAGCGATATTTCAGACTAATAGCAATTCAGAAAATGAAAGAAAAGATGGCATCACTTTTTTCCCCAAGAGAGAAAAAAAGAAACAGTTTTCGATCACGCCATTTGTGGAGCTCCTCTGCCTTGCTCAACACCTTCCACAAAGTACAGAGCAGGTTGCAGGAGCTGGACATCTGTGTTGAGGCTCTTCAGGTCAGGGACCGATGATGGAGAGCATTGTGCACTTGCTTCGGAACTGGTGACAGCTCCGTTAGCCGAAACAAAAGCTGTTATAAAACCTTCCCAGACGCAGATGCAATTACTTACGTAGACAACTGTTCGTGGTGTACCACTCCATGCACTGGCCATAAGGGAAGGAAGCCACGTAAGCGTTTGAGTCCACACACTGCTTCATGTTACTGCACCACATGCATTCAGAGTTGGTACTTGTGCATTCTCCACATGTTGTCCTCAAGGCACACGGTGTGCGACACTGCTTGGCACTGTGGTTAGCTGGACATAAGAAACACCATGGGAAAAACTAAGTCTTAAAAAAATAGTTAGTTATAGGACCTTAACCATTACGCAACAGAAATGAAAGGGATGAACCCACCAGGCAATGAGCCAAAAAAACCTGTTGAACTCTTTCTAAACTGCATCAACCTCAAGGAATTTTAAGACAGATGCAATGAAAAGAAACCTCCTTTTTCAGTAACTAACTGCATGTTTGTTCTCTTATGAGTGCAAATGTATTAAAAAAACCCCAAAGGAAACCATGCTAAAGTTATTACTGATTTGGGTCTTTCTGTCTTAGGACAGATGCATAAGAATAAGCTATTTAGTTCTGCAAAGCTTACTGTGGATTTTACATGCAGAAACTGGTTTAAACGACTTGACTAATTCTAAAAGGAAAACAAAAAAATCAGCCAGAAAGAGAATACTTTGTCCCCTGCTTAATCCATTAGACAGCAATGCACATTGACCATTAATAGACCAAAATGCCACACATTTAAGTTTAAGCTAGTTTAAAACTTTCTGAATCAGTTTACATCAGAAAAACAAAGACATTCAGAGTTAAGATTTGCCAAATATCCTTATTTCTGACTGTATCCTGAACTCGCACCAAACAGCAATTACACTGGTCATGTTATGTAATCAGCCAGCTTCTCTAAAAATATAAGGCACTAATGGTTATGCAGAATAATTAGCCATAATGGAGAGTTAATAGACCAAGCCATTTTTAAGATACGCAGTTCCAACAAAGCTAGAGGACTCTTCTAAAAGCAAATAGCCTCTTTTTGCAAAATTCTCATCTCTCTGAAGTGTCATGCCCAATTAACTTCGAACCTTGAAAAAAAATTCTCCTCTAGCTAGAGTATATATAAAAATGCGTTCAGTTGGAGAACAGCTTAATTTTTGTTTTTTATTTATTTTTTTTTAAGGAACGACTGCTTCATACCATAATTAACCTAAATGCCACAAATAGGTACGCAACTAGGAGAAAAATAATTAAACTTTCAAATAACTAAGGTGTGCTATATTTTAACAGTTTCACAGGACAATTGCTTTTAAATGCCCTATTCCAGTACACAGCCCTGGCACAAGACACTTGAAAATGGTCTGCTTGACTGCTACATAATGTAATGATCCAAAATTTTCTCATGAGGAGTGTAGTAAAGCACTGGAAAAGGCTCCCCAAAGAGGTGATGGAGTCTCCATCCTTGGAGGTGTTTAACACCTGGCTAGACAAAGCCCTGGCTGGGATGATGTAGTCGGGGCTGGTCCCGCTTGGAGCAGGGGGGTGGACTAGGTGACCTCTTCAGGTCCCTTCGAACCCTCGTTGTCTATGCTTCTATGAAAATAAAATACATAACCTTAAAGGTCTTATTTTACTTGAAGTAACACAAAATATACCACTTCACCGGTTTCCTACAAAGCACAAAAGTCAACAGCATAGTTACCGGGCCGTTCACAGATGCTGCCATTAACTTGGTTGATGCAAGTTGCTGCCTTCAGTCCATGCTGATAAGGCTCAGCTAAATATCCACAAAATCCAGCATCGCTCGGTTCTCCCGGGAGCCACCACAGCAGGGTGTCTGTAAAGGGAGACATGTCTTCCCAACACCAGTACGACACATTGATTTTCCTCAGCCCAACCCATGGGGTCAGGGTTTTGGGCTAGAAATAAAGAAAATGAGAGATGTGAGTCAGCATGCCACAGTTTTACTATATCATGCAGCTGAAAAGCAAAGTTTGAGGGGGAAAAAAAAACCCACATTATGTACTGTTCATAAACAACCCAGCCAAGTTTTGTGGTGCAAGTATTGATTAGTGCACACTCCTCTCTCCCTGGTTCCGAGTTATGTAGTACATCAGATGGAGAAGAGACGCTTTCAAGGCATACATTATTTATTTAAAGACACCCCTCCCTCCTCTCCCAATCAACACAGGATGTAATGGGTTTAATCTAAAAGCCAATCAACAGAGAATTTTTTCAGATATTTCCAACCACTAGAGAAGAGGAAGAACAGATTTAACACATTCCACCTGACCAGTTCTGAATTAACAGTACAACTTGCCCTGCTGCGCAGGGGTTTTGAAGATGCAGTAAATGGCTAGAAACAGAACCAGCAGTTTTCCAGGGGGGCAATTTGTTTAGATGAAGGCAACGGTCATAGATGCTATTAACAGCCAATTCTCTACCGTATTTACACAAATCCAAGATGACTCTGAATTTAAGAACCGCCCCCACCCACCCAATTAGATTCTAGACCTGGAAAATGTATAAATTTCCTTGTGTAGAATCCAATTATTGGAGGGTCGTTTTAAATACGCACCCCCCCGCTGCAGAGTCAGCAGAGCAGGCAGCCCCCAATACTTGTCTTCCCACCCCTTGTACCACCTACAGCCTGCCCCTGCCCGGTAGTGCCTTTGCCCCTACCACCTGCACCCACTGCCCCACTGCAGCCTCTGCCCACCGCCTGCTCCACATGGCTCCTTACCCCACTACAGTCTCTGCCCCCCGCCTGCTCCCCACAGCCTCTGCTGCTGCTCTGTGACCAGGCAGGGGCTGGAGCTTGTATGTGCTCAGTGCCCAGGAGGGAACGGAGCTGGAAATGTGCCTAACACTAAGCAGCTGGTGGGAGGGGGGCGAGACTACTGGGGGGCAGACCACTGCTGTAGCTCTCTCTCTAGACCTGACCCAAAGTTGGAGCTGCAGCAGCCACCTATCTCCTACCCTCCACTTTATACCCCAATTCAAGATAAGGGGCTTCCCTTCCCCCCATCCCATGCTTTGTTGAATGGGGGTGGGGGGCGGGCTCATCTTTAATTCAAGTAAATATGGTAAACAAAGCAAGCAGTCAACACTACAGAAATTTCCTGGCATCTCTCTCAACTGAAAGGTCAGAGGAAAAAAAGCAATCAAATATTTAACAGAAAGAGCTATACTGGTAACCCTTACCCCCTACAGATGCAGCTTATAGCACCAGAAGAGCCCTGGTATTTTTAAGGAGATCTCTTTTTGCTGGTATAAGACGCACCTCCATGAAGGCCTGATGGTGATGTAGCTCTACAAGTAAAGCCTTTGTAGTGTAACTCTTATCAGTAGCCCTCAGGAGGCAATCTACCAACTTCAAAAAAAATGTTATGTATGTTTAACTTAAACATACAACTAATGAAGCAATGTGTGTAGAGGGTATGGCCAGGAAAAAAAAAGGAAGTTGCATATTTTCAGACAAAGTGTACAAGAACAGACACGTTGCAGCTGCTCCATGGTTTATTGGCAAGCGCAGGCTCATCCGCCAAAGGTCACTGCCAGCGTGAAAGTGGCATATTACTGCAAGTCAGAGTGCACAAGAGATGTAGCCTGGCTTCTTACCAAGGTATTTTTTGGAAATTACAAAAGCTGGTTGAATACAATGCATAATATAAACTAAAACCAAATGACTAAAAAAAAAAAATTTTTACAGTCTGTTTAGGTTTTATGACCTTTTCCATCAACAGTTCATTATGAAGGAACGACCCATGTTTATATATTCAGATGCTCTTAGAGAACTTATGATAGTGGTGATCAAGCTGATCTAGGAATGTATACTGTACTTAACCACTAGGGTAGCCAAAGGCCTTGCAAGTTTTAAAACTACCTATTTTTAATATCATCTTCTATTTTCCTCCAGTGCCTTACAAAAGATTTCTTTTAATATGTAATCTTGTATAAAAGACACCTTACACTGTGTCAATAAAATGAAGCACGCCCTAATGCCTGTGATTGTTGAGCTGTTTCATTTTAACATCACAATGGGAACGGAAGGAAAAAAAGAAAGTAAACAACCTTGTTTCAATACACTAATATAACATTTCCCTTCAGCATTTTTAAGTATGTTTCTGCTCTGAAGAATCCGTAGCAATGGTATTATGTTCCACATTTGTACGCATATAAATGTGGAATTTTTCCCCATAGCAAATGCTTTCAGTTTACAAATAAACACATTTCCATGACTGCTAGCTCTGAACGGAGCGGTCTCAGAACTAGGAGTTTTCTTTATGCTCTCATTGCAGGTCATAGCCGTATTGGACTAGAGGCAAAAGGAATGAAAAACTTGTGGAAGAGGTGATATTTTCTGTTAGACCAACTAGCTACTTGCAAACAAATTATTTAATTTATTTGCAAGCTTTCAGGCATGCTCACCCTTCATCAGGCATAGAAGAGAGCAAAGAACGTAAAAAGTTCTCCTAGGTAAAAATGAAAGTTCATCAACTTTGCAGTAAAAAGATTTTTGCAACTGTTCTCCGTGGCTAACAGGGACAAAACAAACTATTCCACACAGAAGATTTTACCACACCTTCAGCTCTCCTGTGAAATATGAATTTTCATTTCTGTCCTAGAAGAACTTTTACAATCTCTGCTCTCTCTTCTGCCTGATGAAGGGTGTGTGCGCTCAAAAGCTTGCAAATATATAAAATAATTTGTTTGTACATATCTAGTTGGTCTAATCTTCCATGAGTTTTGATTCATTGGTAGCAATGATTCGGAAAAGCTATGTGGGGCTCTTGATACACCTGTGCGGGGCCATTCAATTTGCCTTAGCACCATCCGAGCAGCCTTCTTTTAAAGTCTTTGCATCACTGTAGCAGACAGAAAAGGAAGAGATTCCAGCTCACTCTCCTTTAAGTATGCTGGTCCAATATAATTAGCAAGGACAACATGTTTTCGTCACTAAGAGCGTAAGAACTGCCATTTACTGGTCCATCCTGCCCAGTATCCTGTGTCACAGTGGCTGACAGCAGACGCTGAAAGGGAGAGTATGCCTCTGTTCCTCTCCTACTTGCAGCTTCCAGCATTTAAGGTCTAGGAAGCCTGATTCTGAGACTGTATCCTGAACTCCCATGTTCAATAGCTACTGGCGCACCTTTCCTTCAAGAATCTGTCCAACCCCTTTCTGAACCTGAAACGGTCAGCTGGCACAAAAGGTCATGGCAATGAGGTCCACACTTTAAAGTGTATTCGCTTTAACGTGAACACACCAAGAAGGTTCACCACGTAAGAAGCTGCCATTTAGAAAAACAGCCACTTTTCCCAATAGAAAGAATCATTTAAATGCTTTACATGAAAATGTAAACAGTGCCCCCAAAGGGCCCTTCGTTTATAGGGTGTTGTGTACAGGGCACGCAAGAACCACTCACCTTCATGTTGCAGGCACGTATCAGCATCAGAAATATGCACAAGGCTTTTTTATACCAAGCAATAGCATGGAGGCACCACATGCGTTTATATTTATCTCTCCCATTTACATTTTCTTCACTTAACACACTTCAAAAGCTGCTATGGGATATGTTAGTTTTCAAAAGAAAACCCAGGCCCTTTGAGTTAAGAGGCTATTTTGGTACAAAGCACACAATCCCATAAGCAAGCATTCTTCCCCAGTCAGAGCGCTAATTACTCAGAGGATACCAAGTCAGAGCACTAATAAGTCAGAGCACAAGTTACTCAGAGGATACCAAGACGTAGCACTCACCGAAGACTGCATCTTCACCAGCTCCTTTAGAACAAATTCTACCTTCTTCTGGGTGGTGAGAGAAGCCAGGAGAGCATTATGAGTCCTGCAGGCCAGTTTAGCATGGTCATAGTTCTCTTTGGTGTTAGTGATTTTCAAACAGGAATTGCCCACCAAATGCCAGTTTGGTCCACAGATATTTTCTATGGAAAAGTGACAAAACAAGAGACAGAAAACATGAGTTGCCCAGGTAAAGAGAACGCTTCCGGGTGAGGTGATGAAGGCTCCATCTGCAAGGGGCCATCAGTGTTGAACTGATACCGCTGCTCCAAAAAAGCTTGGGTTTCCTTGCCTACATGTCATGGTGCAAAGTAAGTAAGCCATCAAGAAAGGCTTTGGGAAAAGGAGCAGCTTGTTAGGAGCAAAATTATGGATGGAAGAGGGTATTATTGGAAATGATGGGAACTACCTCTAGCTTTTAGTTCAATATGCTGCAGCAAGGGAAGTTTAGGCTATGTATTAGGAAGAATTCTCTCACAAGGAGGGTCGTAAAACACTGAAAAATGTTACCCAAATAGATTGTGGACTCTCCATCCTTGGAGGTTTTGAAGACCTGTCTAGACAAAGCCTTGGCTGGGATGATGTAGTTGAGGCTGGTCCTACTTGGAGCAAGGAGTTGCACTAGATGTGACCTCCTGAGGTCCCTCTCCCAACCCTCATTTTCTCTAAGTCTAAAATTCCTAAAATTCACCTCTAATTTATAACAAAGCAACATGCATCAGTTTCCAAGGAAATTAAAGCATAAAATTTCAGTGCAAGGTTTGTGCCTCTGTGCTCTCTCAGCCAAAAAAAAGGAAAGGGGGTTGGATGGAGCACTGCCAATTCAAAGGCTTGAAGTCTCAGTCAGAGCACTCAAATCATTTGATAGTCTTTAAAATAAGAAAAAAATACTACTCCTATTTGTGTTCTTTTACCTGCCTTCTGGTTCTGAAATCTTTAGGTCTGACCCAAGCCATAGTTGAGCCTCCTCCCACAATTATAAAGGCCAGGAACTGTCTTCTTTAAATGAAATCTAAGATTCTCATAGTCTCACGCACCCAAGAATTGGGGCTTTAAATAGAAGTGCCAGAATATCACGAGGCTCACAATAAAACCAAATTTAACAATACAGGTGACGAGAAAAAAAAAAAAAGGACTGTTGTCATAGCTAAGTAATAAAATATTAATTAATTTTAGACTGTCTACTGATTGCTCTACTTCATCCAGCTATGGGAGCAAACATAGCTGTTAAGAAAGTGCTATGAAAACTTGCAAGAAAAATACAAAGGCAATGAACATGGAGCCAAACTGGGAGAAAAGTGTTAAGTATAGAATCACTTGGAAAGAGTCTATTAAGCATGGAATAAAGGTGGTTGAAGAAAGAAAAGCCTGACATGCAGGAAGACCTCTGCACCGCATTTAGG
Organism: Crocodylus siamensis; assembly: GCF_052110815.1. Lineage (NCBI taxonomy): Eukaryota > Metazoa > Chordata > Crocodylia > Crocodylidae > Crocodylus > Crocodylus siamensis. Next base: position 7,411,535 of record NC_143396.1, on the reverse strand, counting down.
CTAGTTAAATACAAAATTTCAGCTGTGATGAGAGCAGGAGGGACGGCCGTTCAAAAAAATGGGCTCTGCAGATGTTCAACGAGCTGATGCCTCACCCAACACAAACCTATTGTCTCACAAGACAGACAGATGTCCATGTAAGAAAACTGATAAGACTTACTATTTTACAGCATACTCTTGACACCAAATGGGTGAACAAGATCATTCTCACATGGGACAATTTACCCTTTTGGTTACTGTGCCCTGGCTAAATTTGGAACAGATTTTAACATAAAACAGAAATCCTTCTTTCAAATGAGAGAGAGAAAGGAAAACACAAGTAGAAACATTTCACTGATAATTAATATACAGTCATTTCACCCTTGACAGCAATAGTAAATCACAGGTTATTACCACCCTCACCCCCAAAAACCATCTTTGATTAGCTAAGCGGATTGAACTGCCCGAGTTTCTTACACTGCAACGTACTTTCCAATAATCCAGTCATTCATGGGTCTCTGCTCTGAAACCTCCCCAAAGTTCAAACATACTTCCTGGAAAGAAGATGTTAGAACTGGATATTGTATTCCAGTGTCAGCCTCTCGGAGGCCAAAGAAAAGGTAAGATGAAACTTTCCTACTCAAGATTCCTATTTGCTTTGTTATTTTCTCCTCCTCAGGCTTTGTGCCACATGCAAAACATTAAGCCGGTGAAGTTTTTCCTTAAAGCTCTCAGACAAAAGTTGTAAGTAAGGTAAGGCCAAGGACCAATTCCCTGTGAAGCTCCCGCTAGAAACATCCCAGCAAGATGACGATGCCCCTTTCACAACTCTAATTTAGCAAGGCCATGTTTATTTTGTGATGCTCTAGTTTTTTTAATCTGAATGCTGTGCACAACCAAGACAAAAAGCCTGACAGAAGCCTTAGTACGTTACATCAATGGTATCGCCATACTTCATCCTCATCCACAGCAGGTACTGTCGGTTTTGAGGTGCAAAAGCAACGAATGCGCACAGATGCCGCTGTTGAGCATACGTACCAGGTAAAGCTATACACTCTTGATTGCGGGGCTCCCATTGACAGTTCTGGTCCATCGCACAGCTTTTACAACTTGTCTTTTTGTTGCAGTAATAGGAAGGGTTATCCTTGGGGCAGTTGTCATACACAGTAATAGGAACCTGAAAGACAGCACGGTTAAGCTTTTCTCTTACATGGCTACTTAATGCACACAAGAAGCACAGAATCATAGAAAGTGAGGGTTGCAAGGGACCTCAGGAGGTCACATCTAGTCCAAGCCCCTGCTCAAAGCAGGACCAGCCCCAGCTACAACATCCCAGCCAAGGCTTTGTCTAGCTAGGTTTTGAAAACCTCCAAGGATGGATCTTCCACCACCTCTCCAGAATCACCACGATCTTCCACAAAAGAGGCAAATGATTAAGTCTATCAAGTGCTGAGGTTTACTAGAGGTTAAAAAAGACTGCAAATTGACTGGGACGAATTACTTGTTTAGAATACCCTGTTCAACCAGTACACCTACACACTTCCCTCACTATGCTCAAGTCCCTCAAAGACTCAATCCTGCCACCTGACTTATGAGGACATGACAAGTGGACTTGCTTTTTCTTTCTTAAACTATTACGGGAATCCTCAATGTTCATAGGATATTACCCATCCTTGCACCTTCCCCACTTCTTCCTGGTCTCTAAGACATGTGCTACTTAGGAAGTGGAAGCACAATATGATCCAGGGTCCCACAAAAAGCCCTACCCCCACCAGAAAAGAGAAAATAAGAAAAATTAGATTTTAGTGGAGAACTGGTATTTATATGAGAGGAACACAAACAGAAACTGTGACACTGAGAAGGACTTCCCTGAATTTTGAAGCTTCGGAGCCAGATTAATATTTTAGGGTGAAGCTGAAAATGCCTTTACCTGGTCTTCTGTGCAGTTGCTATGCCCTGAGATGCACTGGTCATTGCACCACTGACAGTTGTTTGTGTTGGCCGTACAGCTATAACAGTCTGTATTCTGATCACATTTTTCATGGTCTACAAATATTAAGGAAAAAAACCTGCATGATCAAAAACAGGCATTTCCGGACAGAGTTTTAAGAATGTGCTTACACATAGCATATGATACAACCAGCAACTGTATCTATAGATTTCCTGTTACCAACTAGTTATCAACAACACTGGATTCTTACTTCCAAGTCATCTGAGTTACTCCATTTATTTCTGCTGTCGAAACTTTTTTGGGATTTGACTGTCACAAAAATGCATGTGCAATTAAAGGCACAAAACCCCCCAGTTGCATGGGCAAACGCAGCTATATACAAACACAAATCAATGAACATGCAAACGATAGAGTAGACTTCAAACAGGGAATGAGGATGAGCCACTGCAGATCCATTTTTTTGACAGCCTGGCTCTTCATAACTTGGGATATTTTCCCAGAAACTTTACCACTTCTAATTCATCTTTCTTTCCTATTATCTCCTCTGCCTATAGAGAAGTTTATTGCCCATTACAAGCTCATCAAACTAACGTCCCTCTAAATCAGTGGCTTTAAAATAATTAAAGGATGTTATCTAGTACAAAGTATGTTTCAGAAAAAGCCAAACTTGGAGCTGGCAGAGATGTAGGATAAACTGCTTGCTAGCTCAGAGTGGGAAAGCTTCATATGAGGGGCCCATAATTAAATATGATTAGGGATCTACTTATCTCATGGCAAGAGAATGCAATTTTTGCAGCTTGGTCACAGCCCAAAGAGCATATTTTGCCGTCATTTCACAGTGGCCCCACCCCTTGGCACTGACTGCCAGAGAGGCCTTGCCCCTCCGTGCTGATTGGCAGAGAGGCCCCAGGGGGAGGAAGGAAGAAGTTACAGCCGTCATCTTAACTATGGGCTGCCCCTTGTGTGGCCCCACCCCTTGGTGCTGACTGGCAGAAAGGCACAAGGGGGCAACCACCATCTCAGCTACTGTCCTTCATGGCCCCCGCCAGCCAATGCCAGGGCACAGACGCAAGGAGGACCATGGGCTCCTATTGGGAAGCCATTATTTTATTTGGATTAAGTTTTTTTTTCTGGATGATTTCCTGGGAATTTGCAGCCAATGCCATTTTTCGTAGCAATCACAGAGATTGCAGTTTTTTGCAATTTCCATGAAACCACAATTGAAGCAGGTCCCTAAATATGATGGGTATAACTTTGCCCAATGAAGGATATCTACAGGCCCTGACCTACGCTGAAATAAATTAAAGCAACTATCAGCTGATGTCTTCAGCTGTAAAAGGCAGATCTCCTGTTACCTCTAAGATACAAAAAAGACTAGGACCCTTCCCACCACCACCACACCCTCTCCCCCCTTTTTCCATAACAGTGCTTGCCATAGAATTCGTGGTCCCCCCGAGTGACTTCCTATGGAGCAATTATCCCCACTTCAATCCTGCTGGCCAGATAACCTTGAGGACTGAGAGTATGGTAAACACAAACTCTTTCAAAAGGACCCGGGCCCAACAGAAAAGAAACTGATAAAGATTTGAAGGAGAAAAGTTAAGCTTTTAACATCCCCTCCTTTCCCATAATGCTGAGCAGATCTTGCTACCTGGGTGTCTGGTTTTATTGTACCCACTTAAATTGAACAGTTCCCCTTTTTTATTAGAACAAAGTCTATATTAACAATCTATAACCGTATCTTCTGCATAGTTAAAGTAGTTTGCTTTTGGGTTCAACTTTGCCTTTCGCCTGCTGAACACATTAAAAAGTCTTTCTTCAAGGACCAGGTCCTGCATTTCTACTTGTTTGCTTATGCCAATCATGAAATGCTGAATATTTCCAAGCAGAAAATACAGTTTTGAAAGTTAAGTGAAGAGTTTCGGCACAGTCTGCAGTGCATGTATAAATTAGTCTGCTATACAGAATATACAGGGCCCTGGCCCACAGACCCCAACTTCGGCTGTTTTGGACAACAGAAAAAGGAAGGGAATTTCAAACAAACACTTGGGAAAGGAAAAACAGGTAATGCCTACCTAGCTTGGGAGGGCAGTCTTCAAAAACCTTCTGTTGTTGCGCTATAGTTGCCATTTCCCATGGGACACACTGAGAAGAGTTGGTATTCCAAACACACCTGACTCCAGGGCCTGCTTTTGAGCAAGTTGTCCTACTGTCATAAGCTTCACAGCTTTCTGGTGTGAACCTCAAGATGTCACTCAGGAGAAGGCTATTGAAACCTCCATATATATACATAGTGCTACACAAAAAGGAGAGAAGTAAATGTTACATGTAAGCGTTCCAGTCTCTTTATAAGCCACAGCTAAGTCCTTGTCCTTGGTAGTGATACAGGACACCTGGAGTATATGGACATGTGCATAAATCTAAGTAAAAAAAAACAAAAACAACTTTTGGTTAAAGAACACGTTAGAAGAAAGTGACAACTCAGATTTCCTTTAGTTTGGTGAATCTCAATCCGTGGTTTGCAAGTCAACCAGCATCACATCATCCTCTTCCTAGAATCGAAGATAAACCCCTCCTGCCTCCCAACCAAGAGAAGTTGTGATGCAGGAAAGGTTATATTCTGCCATTGAAGCAAGGCTTGAGAGTGCCTCACAACAATACAAATGTGGGAGCTACAGTGACACGACAAAAATAATTATTCTGTGCTCCTTGGCATCTGAACATTCAAAGAGTCAGTCTGTCAGCTGAAATGGAACATTTTTTGGGTTCCCTAAGGCAGGGATGTGTCCGTGTTTTAGGCACATCAGTAATAACATATCTTCTCATTGCTACCAATAATTTTAGATTGTATATTCAGGTATTTATCCAAGTACTCAACAATGCTTTCAAGATTTTTAATTATAATATTTGATGTGTGCTATATTCCACGTGATGTCTAACGTTAAATATAACGATTTAATAAAAAACAGTAAGGATAAAGAAACTAACAGAACTCAGTGGTTGGGGAAAGTCTATTTCTTTTATCCTACCATGTTCCCAATTCAGGAAAGGATGCAAGTGTAGGCTTAAACCCCTTAAAAGTGGACCCTTTGAGGTTGTGTTTAACAAACACTGATGCTGATTTAGTGAGGTTTTTGAAAACACAGAAAAGAGTTTGAAAATGCAACTCCATTGAAAGTCAGCAGATGCTAGATGTCTGGCTTACACCTGTGACTTAAATAACGTGTCAGGGTCTAAGAAAAAATACCAGCAGAGAGGGCTAGAGATCCAAAAACAGAGACTTTTTGGAATTTTCACTTAAAACTAAAGTAGGCCCAAGCTCACTTCCACAGACCTGAAGGCAATAAGGAAAAACTGCATTGAACTCAAAACTTTAAAATGAAAGTAAGTGTAACAAAAACAATGGTATGGAGTCCAGGTACACATGCACATTAATAATGTACATTTTGTAGCTGGGAGGGAGAAAAAAGGTCAGAAACAGAAGCTACAATAAGCAAGATAGGATAACTCAGATGTGGATGGAAGTCTCAGAAAAAGAGATAGCACAGCGAGCATACAATTTTGGAGATAAAGATGATAGAGCTGTCAACGGAAATAGGAAAGAGGAGAGGGATTACAAGAGAACGTGAGAAATTCAATTTTAGAGTGATTAAGTTGCAGGGATTAGATGGTGACAGTCCAGTTTAATCAAAGAGGAGATGCCAGATGCAGCTAAAAATAAAAACAAGCCGGAGAGAGAACGAGGAAGCAGGTTACAGGTGAGCATTAGATTTGGGATACAGAGGTAGAAGTTGAAGCCGTGACCAGAGCCAAGGTCACAGAGAAATGACCTTTCATACATACATGTGTTCGGACTCGGGTTCACTGAAGTACACCATGCGCATGCAAAGGGTTTGCAGTCTTACCCGTTGTGTAGGACAGCTGAATGGCCAAATCTGTTGACATCATGATGGAGATCAGGACGAGGAAGAATTGACCAGTGATCACAAGCTAGAATGAAGGAAAGCTCATTTCAGAAAAATTCCTCTGGCATAATTAACGACTGACACTTACATAGCACATTTCTTCCTGAAAGATCCCAAAGCCCATTAACAACACTGCAGGAACTGTTTTACCCATCGCCAAGATGCAGCCGCCACTAGACCGAAATGTGACAGCTCTTTAAAAGACCATTCAGTGACACCCACTATACAGCACGTCAAGGCAAAAGTAAAAGCTAACACAGGCATACCTCGGAGATATTGCGGGTTCGGTTCCAGACCACCGCAATAAAGCGAATATTGCAATAAAGCAAGTCACACGAATTTTTTGGTTTCCCAGTGCATATAAAAAGTTATGTTTACACTATACTGCAGTCTATTAAGTGTGCAATAGCATTATGTCTAAAAAAACAATGTACATACCTTAATTAAAATATTAAAATACCTTAATTAAAAAATACTTTATTGCTAAAAAATGCAAAGTGAGCAAATGCTGTTGGAAAAATGGCGCTGACAGACTTGCTCGACGCAGGGTTGCCACAAACCTTCAATTTGTAAAAACCGCAATATCTGTGAAGCGCAATAAAGCAAAGCGCAATAAAACGAGGTATGCCTGTATATCCATTTTAAACTATCAGTTGCAAGAGTGAAAAGTTTCTTCCATCCTTTTTTTTGTTTTTTTGGCAAGGGTACATTAGCAGGGGCAGACTCATACTTTGAAATATTTTTTTAGCATATAATAGCTTAAGGATTCTTGGTTGGTTTGTTTTATAAGTACGGAGCACGATTATTCCATGGTTTTCTAATAGCATAGCATTTATGAGTGCTGCTTCATTTTTGTCAGTTTAGTTTTTCAGGTAATTTCTTCCTTTAGGCGTTATGAAGAAACAACTGAAGAAACAGAACCCACTGTGCAATCAAAGGGGGGGGAAAAGCAGAATAAGTCAGTCCAATTTATCCCACTTTACCTGAGCAAAGTAAAAGGGAACATGTGAGACGTCGGCGTTTCAGAGGTAGTTCTAAAAAATTCTATGCGATTAATGGGGGAAAAAGGTGAATCTGCTACAGAAGAAAAAGATCTAAACAGCACTGGCGTATCGACAAGCTCTCAATACAAGAGCAAGCTATGGTGTGTCGCAGGCTGAAATCTCCGAAAAACAAATCCACAGTTTTAAAGCAATATTAAATAGGCTACACAGAGAATCTATACACAGAGACAATCCTATTATTTCTTTACCAATTTTATTTGAGGAACAGTAGAATAAGAGATGCGATACCAAAATAGTCCTCTCAAGTGTTCTTTTAAAATAGAGGGTGTTTGGAAATGAAATCTATGGAGCTTTATTAGGTGACTTTAATAATCTAGCAAATTGTTGCTTTACAATTTAAAAAAAAAAAAAGGGTTTACTTGACATTACGGAAATTAACTTATTGAAATACTACTCACAAGGATAGACGCACAGTTCAATTTTTTTTTTTTTAAGATGACTTCAGTAAAATTGGACCACAATTTGCATTCTTTTTTCTATTTCTGCAAATTGTGAGTTTATTAAGCCAAGACACACATTTTTCTAGTTTGTTAGAAGTCTTGGAATGTTTTGCTTTCTAAGCTTCTTTCCCATCCTTAACAGAAGATCAAGCACTGGAAAAAAACTTAAAAAAAGAAAAGAAAAACTAATGATATTAAAACTACAAAGAATTCTTTCCATCCAGACTTATAAAGTTAAGCCAACCTTAGGTTTATAACATGTAGATTCTGTTAAAGATATCAAATTAAATGGAATCTATGTGCTATGAAAATACACAGCACCAAATTTGGCAGATTTATTTTCTTTTGTATTTTGGAGTGATGAAAATCATCACATCATTGATGGGTGTATGCAAATGACGATGTGGACTTCGGAAAATAACTGAAAAGGTGAAAAACTTACTGAAGTCCAAAAGAAGCTGCACCCATGCCCTCTCATTTCAGATGAGGTAAGGGTACCACATCTCACGCTCTGCTAGGACTTCAGAAGTACCTTATCAGAGTTTACACCTGACTTGGACACCCAGGAAGCATGAGGTCACCTCCGGGATGAAAGTTGCTGGGGGAGGAGGAAGGGGAAACAAGGAGACGGAAGGTTTTCCGATCAATAGGAAAGTCAGAGACCATCTTAGCTAGAAGTTCAAACAGGCAATCCCATCCCCATCAAGCTGATGTCCCATGCTAGGAAGGGCTCCCCGTCCTAGACGTAAAAACGTGTTTGAGAACATTGAGCCCTTACACCATGGCTGGAGAAGATACGTCCCTGCTCAGAGATATTCATCATCCATGTCACTCTTGACTGTGTCCAAATCAAGCTGAGGGATAAGTCCAGATAGTCCAAGCGCTGCAGGTGATGACTGGCAGACCACATGCCTGAAGCGACTGAGCCATTAGTTGGCACACAAGTACTGGTAAGTAAGGGAACATGTTTTAAGCAGTGAAGTGAGATTCTTCAATCTCCACCTGAGGGTCTAGCAGTCCCAAGACTGGTTGAGCTGAATATTTCAACAGGCTAATAGTGTCAGGTCCCAAATACTATGGGGACATTGTGCTAGGTATCCAAGATGATCAGTAGCAAAATAGGCTTCTTTAATGCTGGTGGCAGCTGTCCTCTTCAGAAGCAGTTATCAGCGTTGGCTTCAGAAGCAAGGATTTGGAAAGGGACCCAAACCCTAAGACCGCTGGAAGTTTGTCTTGGAGGAAGGCTCCCATCCCTGTTGTTTGAGAGCATGAGGACAAGCTATGGTCCATGGAGAGGTCCTCTTGGCAGGCTCTCCCTAGAACAGTGATTCCCAAAAAGCATGCCACAAGTGTGACACAAGTGTGCCGAGAAGATTGGTATTTCATCAGTATTAGTTCCAGCCCAAAAGGCTCCCCCTGAGTCTAGAAATTTGGCAGTGGAGAGATGGCAAATTAACACTGCTATTGCTCCCTTGCATGGAGCAAAATTTCCAAGCTCCATGCAGTTGGATCAGGGGCCAGTTGTGCTGGCCCCACAGCAGGATCAGACACCAATTATCCAGCCTGTAGGGCCAAAATGTTGGGCACTACTACGTAAGTCTTACGCAGTGTGTATGTATGCATGTGCATACACTGTGCCCCTTGTATATACCCTTCGTGTGCATGCCCACATGTGCATAATACAGGCCCACTCACATGTGGCATGCAAACACCGCCCCCCCAGAAAAGGCATATTATATATGCCAGAGCGAAATGTGTTGCCAACTCTAATCCAGTGTACCTCTGGTTTCAAAAGTTTGGGAAACACTGCCCTAGGATCATTGCTGGTGTGGCTGATGCAGAGAGTATTCCAGGAGTGATGCAAAAAGTTGGATAACCCCCCCTGACTAATTGATACATGGGCCAGAACCTTTCCAGATGGCCTGGCTGGGTCTTGCGTGAAACATGATACAAGGAAGAGTTTCAAACATGTTTTACTGGTCTTCTGCACCCTTTGAAGGCTGCCTTAGAGGTAGAAGAATGCACTATAGCTAAGGTGACTGTAACAGGGCACTTGGAGGTGCAGGCTGCTTGCCTAAGAGGCTTCTTGCAGGTGGCAGAGGGGAGCTAATGAGAGGCTCACCTGACTGGAAGGGCTCCGGCTGGAGCTATAATCCCAGAGCCTGCACCAGGCAGGTAGTCGCTCCCCAGCCACCATACAAGGAAGAGCTCCTGACTACAGGGCAGCAGTGTTACGCTGAAGGAAACTGGTTTATACTGGGTGACTCTGGAGACCTGTGAATTGAGACGGGTTTCCTGGGTTAAGAAAGGGTAGGCTTTTTACAGAGAAGTGGCCTTGGTTTTGTTAACTTCAGAGGGTCAGGGTACCCACTATAAGGTCCAAGAGGGCCAGGTGTATAGGTTAGGGAACAGCCCTGGGTGGGAAGATACGCCCATGAGGAGCTGAAAAAGTCTGCTCTCTTAAAAGGGCAGAGAGAGCTATTTCAGATGTTGCAGGGTTTCTGTTATAGCTCAGGGGCTTATAACTTTGTTAGTGTTTACTCCGGTGGTTTGGCTGGGACTCTAAGCAGTGGTTCTGGAGGTCCCATTAGTGCCTCGAGGCTGTGAAGGCTGAGGCCGCAACAGCGTGAACAACGTTACTGTAACACAAGCAAGGCTTGTGGCATGGTGTAGGGGAGGAAAAGGAGCCACGCAACTTGCCCCTCAGGCCACAGGTGCCCTACAGGGGCCTAGTCAAGTCAGGAGAGAAACTATGAGGATTGAGGCTCACTCTGAACCCTGCTGGTATCCCTCCCTTAATCATTCTTTAATAGCAAGATCAAGGCATGACAGGAAAGCAAACTAGAGGGAGAGGCCATAGAGTATGAGCTGGACAGGAGCCGCAGTTCTACTAGGAGGTGGTGGCTGCTCCAGGGTGTCTGCGACCTCTTGCAGTTTGCATAGTATTTAAGGAAATTCAGGACCTTGCCTGCCCCCTTCTCTTCCCTCCTTCCAAGTCAGTGTGCTAGTGCAGGCAGAGGCAGGCACCACCTGCCCGCCTGACCTACCATGCTACTCCACCTCTCTACCAGACTGCACCCCGTGCTACCCCTGTGATTTTGGGACTTGTGTTTTAATTTTCACCAACTGGCAGGGATCAGAATACGAAATCCAGGACTATCCCAACCAAACCAGGATGTATGATGACCTTAACTACACCATGCCCTTCCACCAAGGCACCGCTAACAGAAAACATGCCACTCACTCACTGGCCTAACAGGAAAATCATAAAAGCAGGTGACTTGTGTTATGACCTTTCTATGAGTACAGAGATGAATTGACAAAATGTGAGATAACCTTGTGCAGGAGTGGAAGGGCTCTGGACCAACAATAACCCCAGGCGTAAAAAAGTAAACTTATTATTACTCTGACCTAACAAAAACAGCCAAATGCAAAGAAAGCCTAACTACAAAGCTTTAATATTCGTATCAGAACTAGATCTTGGTAAGGAGCACAAATACTACAGGGTTTTGTCTCTTGCTCACAAAAGGGAAAAGAAACTGTGCATGGATTTTGTACACAATGGTCTTCATAACATCTTTTAGAGAGTAAGATGGTAGGTGGGACACAGGCGGGGTCCAAATAGACACGACTGTTCAAATGAGTATGAGATCATATATAAATAGACAAGCTATGAGTAAAATCGGTATGGATAATCACTCCATCAAGATTTCAAGTTCACGTAACTGTTTCAGGGAAGCTGGTGGGGTCTCTTTGTTCAAGGAATTTTAGTAGATAAAGTCTATTTTGCGCTTTAATATTAAAGGTTAAGAGGAGAACATTCTCCTCAAATAGAAATTTTCTGGGTGTTTATGCACCTTTTCTTTTTTTATTCAGTAGACTCTGGACTACACATCCGCAGATACATGCTGCCCTCTTCTGGCTGGCTGAAGTCACCAAAGTCTGCCCCTTTTGAAATAAAACCTGGTCATTTGGCTTGATTAAGCAATAGCACTTACTGAGACATTTACACTTAGGAAGTGTACACATTAACCAATAAAGATGACACATCATCGCAGCAGGATACGTACTCAGAAGACCTTGCTTTCAGCTAGAAGTTTAACTAACTGAAATACGCTGTCTGTGTGTTAGCTCCTACCAGCATCCAGTGTTTGCATCTGTCACAACATACTGTTAAATCACAGATGCAGAGAGCATTTAAAAATACCCAGCGAGTCTTTTGGAAGAGATGTTAAACCTATATATCCCTTACGCTCAAAAATGGGTTTTTAATGTCTGTGGTTGTATGCAAGCTATTGACCGCACAACTGCCGTTGTATTTGTCTACAAATCACTGCGCTACCAGTATCCAGCTCATTTGCTTTGTAATGTAGAGTAAAAGTAATCTCTCTCTCCTGCTTAAGCACTCTTCTGAAGTATGCTTAGTCGCGTTTGATACACCATAAGCAATATGTAAACGAGTCTTTGTGAAGGCGGCTTTCTCTTTGAATCTCCATAAGACATTTTTTTCTGCAGGGACTTACCAATATCATATGCCATAAAATCTGAAGAAAAGCACTTTGCACCATGGCTCATCGATGTGTCGTTGTGCGTATTTCCTCCAAACACCAGCATGGTTCCACTCATTATCACAGCGGTGTGCAAATAGCGAAAAAATCTACTGTCTTTAAGAATTGTCCTTTGGAAATGAAAAAAAAAAAAAAAAAAACCTCTTAAGGAAGTGACTAAAGCCCGACAAAGACAAAGCAATTTCTAAGATGGCAGTGGTGACAATGTGTTTTAATTACTCTAAAATAAAATATGCACTGGCATGTCCCCGATCTGCTGTCTTCCCCCTATAATTTCACCCATCCCATTCATAGGACAAATGTAATTCCACTGAAGCACCTGGTCCATGTGAAGGAGGTGCCCTCAGCTACCTCTACTTTTCCTACAAGAACAAGGGCGAGAGCATGACTGGCTCCAACGGCAAAGGGAAACTGCCTGGGACAACTTACTTTGGTTGGTATAAAAATCTTAAAACTAATCCAGGAGTCATTTAACTTGGATGCTGTCAGTCTCTCAGCCCAAGTAAACTATTCAGCCAGAAGCTACAGGACCAGTAATACAACCCAATGGTTTCATACATGAAAAATTGAACAATCTCCCTCTATGGTCAAATTATGGTCAGCATAAGCATAAGGGCCCCACCCTTGCATGAATCAGTGTGATGCATGGCATGCGAATCCCCCATCTAGAATTTCCCCCAAAACTTGTAAAGGTTGTTGGCAGGAAGCAAATCAGATTGAATATGCATACCCCGGTTGCACGGTGTTGTGTCAAAGCTGCCAAGAACCAATTGTGTCTGTGGCTGAGATATCGGTAAACTTAAACCTTCTGAATACGGTTCATTTAGAAGGAAAGATTTGTTCCTTCCTTTAAATCAAGTTTTTGCAAGTAAACACAGTATTCACCAGCCCGAAGCTGGAATGGAAAGGCAAGTGCTACCAGGCTTGAGGATCCCAGCCAAGAAGGATCTTTTGAGTGCTGCTCTGCTCCTAAAAGGCCAGGAATACTAAAAGCTGGAATACCTTGATCAGTTTAAGGAACCCCTCGCTTAACTCAAATTTGGTGGTGGAAGAGCAATGGCAGCATTAATTGTTGCTCCCCCGTGCTGAATTTCCAGGCCCCTAGTGATCCCACAGTCTGGAAAATGCCACTACTTAACTTTTAGAGCAATTTTTCAGTTGCAAAAAAGCTCAGGAAGAACAGCTCAGTGCGTTTTTGACACAGATTCCTAGTTGAAATCTCTGGGTTTATTTTGTGACGCCTGTACAGGTGCCTGCACACCAAACAGTAACATGGCATCCTGGTTGAGAGTTACTGCTGTAAGAGTTTGCCAGTCAAATGGATTAGGGGGTTCATGTTAAAGGGGAGGAGCAGGCCAAAAAGAAATGCACTGCTAGAACACAGCTGGGAAAACCTTTTGGCTCCCTGAGATAAATGAGTGACATAGGCCAATCTGCGGGCCCTGCACTGGCCCCTCTCTGCCCCGCCAAGTGCTGGTATTAGGCCGAGGAGACCAGCACCATCCCCACTCAGACCTGTGCACTGGGACTGGGCATGGAGCCGGGCACAGGGTTCCCCACAGGTCCAAAGATTTTGCATCAGGGGAGCGATGCCACAGCTCCCCCACCACCAAATTTCCAGACCCCTGGGGAGCCCTGTGGCCTGGATGACATGGCACCGCCAACCAGCTGTGGTCTGCAGCCCTGTGTTAGACTATGTAGACTACCTGACTCAAGAAGTCTATGGGCCAACGAGAGGCAAAGCGCTGCTTGACCTGGTACTGGCTACAGGGGACGACCTAATCGGCGACCTAGTGATCGATGGGAAGCTGGGTGACAGCGACCATGAGCTGATCACCTTCACCATCCGCCATAAAGCTGGCAAGTCAGTCAGCAACACGGAAGTCCTTGACTTCAGAAAAGCCGACTTTGACAAGCTCAAGAGGCTAGTCGGTCAGGCCCTCAGGGACCATGACCCCAGGGAGATGGGAGTTCAAGAAGAGTGGTTGCTCCTCAAGGAAGCGATCCTCAGTGCACAAGCTAAATCTATTCCAACACGGAGGAAAGGCAGCAAGAAGGCACAGCAGCCCCCCTGGCTCTCCAGGGACCTAGAGGACCTCCTGCGGCTAAAAAGGAAAGCCTACAAAGGGAGGACAGGATTCACCTCCAAGGAGGATTACTCCGCGCTGGTCCGGTCCTGCAGGGAGCAAACCAGGAAAGCCAAGGCTGCAACTGAACTCCAACTAGCTTCAATAGGTACTTTGTGTCAGTCTTCCATCAGTCCCATGGGACGCCCATGCCTGCTATGGGACAGGGAGATCCGGGTGATGGGGATCCCCTACCCTCCATAAATGCTGACCTCGTGAAGGAACACCTCGAGAAGCTGGATACCTTCAAGTCAGCCGGCCCTGACAGTCTGCACCCCAGGGTGCTCAAGGAGCTGGCGAGCGTCATAGCCCAGCCCCTGGCACGGGTCTTTGAAAACTCCTGGCGCTCTGGTGTAGTGCCCGAAGACTGGAAGAAGGCCAATGTGGTGCCAATCTTCAAGAAAGGGAGGAGAGTGGATCTGGCTAACTACAGGCCCATTAGCCTGACTTCTATCCTGGGGAAGATCTTAGAAAAGTTTATTAAGAATGGACTGGCCCAGGCTAACATCCTAAGGGACAGCCAGCACAGGTTTGTTGCGGGTAGGTCTTGTTTGACCAATCTCATTTCCTTCTACGACCAGGTGACCTATCACCTGGACAAGGGAGAAGAGATTGATGTCATATATCTTGACTTCAAAAAAGCTTTTGAGCTGGTATCCCATGATCACCTCTTGGCCAAACTGCCCAGTTGTGGCCTTGGCTCCACCACGATCCGCTGGCTGGGAAATTGGCTCCGTGGTCGGACCCAGAGGGTTGTGATTGATGGCAGTCACTCATCGTGGTGCCCTGTGACCAGTGGGGTCCCTCAAGGCTCTGTCCTGGGACCCATCCTGTTCAACATCTTCATTAACGATGTGGACATTGGAGTCAGGAGTGGACTGGACAAGTTCGCCGATGACACCAAACTTTGGGGCAAAGCATCCACGCCAGAAGATAGGCGGGTGATCCAGGCTGACCTGGACAAGCTCAGCAAACGGGCAGACAAGAACCTGATGGTGTTTAACACCGAAAAATGCAAGGTTCTCCACCTTGGGAGCACCCTTATAGGCTCGGCAGTGCTACGTTGCATACCACTACAGAAGAAAGAGACTTGGGGGTCATCATTGACCACAAGATGAACATGAGCCTCCAGTGCGATACTGCGGCTAGTAAAGCGACCAAAATTCTGGCGTGCATCCATAGATGCTTCTCGAGCAAATCCCGGGACGTCATTCTCCCCTTGTACCCGGCCTTGGTGAGGCCGCAGCTGGAGTACTGCGTCCGGTTTTGGGCTCTACAATTCAAAAAGGATGTGGAGAAGCTTGAGAGAGTCCAGAGGAGAGCCACGCGCATGATCAGAGGTCAGGAAAACAGACCTTACGACGACAGGCTGACAGCCATGGGACTCTTTAGCCTGGAAAAGCGCAGGCTCAGGGGTGATCTGGTGGCCACCTATAAGTTTATCAGGGGTGACCACCAGGATCTGGGGGAATGTCTGTTCACCAGAGCGCCCCAAGGGATGACGAGGTCGAACGGCCACAAACTCCTGCAAGACCGTTTCAGGCTGGACATAAGGAAGAATTTCTTTACTGTCCGAGCCCCCAAGGTCTGGAACAGTCTGCCAGCGAAGGTGGTTCAAGCACCTACACTGAACACCTTCAAGAATAAATTGGATGCTTATCTTGCTGGGATCCTATGACCCCAGCTGACTTCCTGCCCTTTGGGCAGGGGGCTGAACTTGATCTCCCAAGGTCCCTTCCAGCCCTGATGTCTATGAAATCTATGAAATGTTTTGCACCAGGAAGGCTGGAGGAGAGGGCCTCCCAAAGGTTTAAAACCAATCTCTCAACATGAGCATTTTTTAAATTTTGCAAAAACCAACTAGTTGTTATAATACATGAAATACAGCAGGGGTGCTCAACTCCCAATCCATAGGACAGATACAGCCCATAGAACCACATCATGTGGCCCACAGAGCTCCCCTTAGGTCCAAAAATTTGGTAGCAGGGGAGCAGAGGCTCTGTTAATTGCTGCTCCCCTGTGCCAAATTTCCAGGTCCCTGGGGAGCCCTACAGCCCAGAAAGTGGGGCCCAGAATGGCAAACTGGGCATGCAAGGCAGTGTGAAATACAATCAAAACCTACAGGGCCAGGAGAGGGCAATGTGCGCCTGTGCCAGGTGTGCAGGGATGAGCAGGGGTGACACAGATCCCATCCTGGCATGCAAGGCCAGGAGGTGGCACAGGACCCAATTGGGGGTGCAGAGCCTGATTTGGGCACATGGGGTGGGTGGGGGCAGCCCAGGTTCAATCCTGCCTATGGACTAGCCCCATGCCACTCAGCCAGCCCATAGGACCAAAGACTGAGCAGCACTGAAAGAGCATGTAAATTGTTTAACCCCTTTTTAGCTGCCTGGTTTTTAAAAAAATCACCATTTCAAACTACACAACATAGAAAATGCATTTTCCTCAGCCACTCAACTCGACCACAAATGCTACTCTAACTCTCCAAACAGAAAAAGTTTCAGCTCAAGAGGTGAATGTCTCAATTATGAAGCCAGTTGAGAACAATTATAGTGAAAACTCTTCAATCTTTCCTACAGGACACATCATCACTCTCATGATAAACAATTCTCTCAGATGACTATTCTGTACTGAATGACAGACAGAAAAAATTAATATATTAAATTCATACATTAAAAAGGATTCTTGGCAACTTCATGTACTTAATCATAACAAAAACCATCAATTCCCCATTTGCAGGGGAATGTGAAAGCCAAAAGGTAAATGTGTACACTACTCTGAGCTTAAGATAATACTGTATCAAAGATGAATACTCTCGTTCTCGCCGTACAAAAGTCACAAGGTGAAGAGAGACTTACCACATGCGTGTATCAACATCATACTTGTATAAATCGTCTGCGAGCCTGTACTTGTTGGCGGTGAATGCCTTGTAGCCTCCATGGATGTAGACAGATCTGGTATTTGGATCATAAACACTGCTGTGGCCGTACCCTCCTTGCACCAAAGCTCCACTGGTCTGTAAAACGCTCCAAGTATTTGTGGCTAAGGAGTGAAAGGACCTTGTGAGTGATACTGCACATCCAATTCAGCTGCATTTAAAACAGGGCAGCAGATCCAGCTGTGAAAATAGCAGGCCTTCCCACAACTCAATCCCCTGCATCTCCCATCGATCCCTCTCTCTTTAGAGGAAGGCTGAGCTGCTACTCCAAAAAAAAGCCTCCTCAATGGGTAATTTAGTTACTGAGAGCTACTGTGCTGTTAAATTCTTTTAATTAGCCCGTGATTATTTCCTCCAACGGTCATTCATTAAACCTTGAAACCAACCCAAGCGCATGAGAAATAAAACCCTACAATTATCAGTCACATGTCAACTATATCAAAACAGCAGACTGAACAATCTTCCTGAAAGTTCAGTACAGGAAAAGGTGAAAGGGTGGAGAAGCCACCTGATATTTTCTTTTCGAAAGAAAGCAAGCTTGATAGCCTGCGTGGTTTCTTGGCTGTCACTTGAGACCCACCATCTAGTTAAGGGCCCTGGTCCCTCAGCGTGTCGAGTGGCAGGGTTTCTGAAAAGTTAGCACCAAAATAATGGAGCCTGACAGACGACTGCCTTACCCGAATCAACCTCTCACCAGTTAGGTAGCAAGAGAAGCAGGCGTTGAATGACGTCTCACACTGGCTTTTCAAAATAAGCAGCTACAGGGAGAAGAGACTTTGATGGACATGCAAGGAAGCAATTAATGAAAAGGACAGCAGGAGTCTTGAAAGTCATGGACAGAGGTATCATTACAAGCTAAAAAGTCATTTCTGAGCTCCAATAACTGAATTTTCTGAAGGAGAGGTCTCTAGTGCTGAACTTCAGTCTATCTCCCCAAGGCATTTGTCCATGTGAGAAATCTATGACTGGGGGGAGAAAAAAAAGATGTTTCTAAAGAACCAACCATGTCTGATGGCCTCTCCGAGTCATTACAGCTCACAATAAAAGAAGGGATAAATAGAGGCCTCCATGCATCAGGATGCCTTGCACTGCTTGGACACTGAAAAGTTTTGGGCCACTTCTGATGAAAAGGGAAAGGACATCACAAGACACTGTATTTAGGTTGCTTCACAAGCATTTTGAATGGTCTCAGAGGCTGGAGCAGCCCTGGATCCAGTATGCAGAGGGTAGCAGGAGCACGGCATTTCTTTACAGATGCTCCAACATTTTATTGTTACAATGCTAGACATTAGATTCAAGTTCTAAAAACAACATGTGTTCAAATTAAAGACTAATTTAATCAGGTCTGCACAGACGTAGTTGGGGATCTTCTGGAAGGGCTGGATATTTTTAAATCTACAGGTCCTGATGCCCTCCACCCACAGGTGTTGAGAGAGCTGACGGGGGTCATTGCTGTGCCCTTGGCCCGGCTGTACGAGCAATTGTGGTCCACGGGTCAGGTGCCCACAGATTGGAAACTTGCTAATGCGGTCCCCATTTATAAGAAAGGAAGAAAGGAGGACCCAGGAGACTATAGGCCCATAAGCCTCACATCAGTCTTGGGGAAAATCCTTGAAAAAGTTATCAAGGATCACATCTGAGAGGGGCCTGCAGGGGAGATCATGCCCAGGGGAAATCAGCATGGGTTCATCAAAGGCAGGTCCTGCCAGACCAACCTGGTTGCCTTTTATGACCAGGTAACTAAATCCCTGGATGATGGTGTTGCTGTGGATGTAGTCATCCTGGACTTTTAGAAGGCCTTTGACAGTGTCGCTCACCCCAGTCTCATTAATAAATTGAGCAACTGTGTTGTTGATGACTACCCAGTTGGATGGGGCAAAAAATTGGCTGGTGGGGCTCTCCCAGAGTGGTGGTGGACAGGTTGTACTTGACCTGGCAGGATGTGAATAGTGGGGTCCCCCAGGGCTTGGTCCTGGGTCCTACACTGTTCAACATTTTCATCAGCAACTGGGACAAGGGGGTGAAAAACATGTTGTCCAAGTTTGCTGATCACACCAAGATGTGGGAAGAGGTAGACACACTCAAAGGGAGAGAGAGACTGCAATTAGATTTAGACAGACTATAGAAGTGGGCAGATGGTAACAGGATGGGTTTCAATGTAGATAAGTGCAGGGTGCTGCATCTGGGGAGAAGGAATCCACAGCATACATACAGGCTGGGGAGCTCCCCCCTTGCGAGTACAGAGGTAGAAAGGGAACTCCAAGATGAACATGAGCCACCAGTGCCAGACCGCAGCCAGCAAAGCCAACCGCACCTTGTCGTGCATCCAAAGATGCATCAAGCCGGTCCAGAGGTGATCCTCCCCTTCTACGTGACATTGGTAAGGCCACAATTGGAGTAGTGCATCCAGTTCTGGGCACCGCACCTTAAGAAGGATGTGGCCTACCTTGAGAGGTTCCAGAGGAGGGCCACCCGCTTGGCTGGAGGGCAACAGGACAGGCCCTACGAGGAGAGGCTGAGGGACCTGAACCTGTTCAGCCTCAGCAAGCGGAGGCTGAGGGGGGAATTGGTGGCTGCCTACAAACTCCTTAGGGGAGATCAGCAGCAAATAGGAAGGGCCCTATTCCCCCCAGCATCACCTGAGGTGACTAGGAACAATGGCCAGAAGCTGCTGGAGAATAGGGCCAGGTTAGGGATTAGGAGACACTATTTCACTGTTAGGGCAGCTAGGATCTGGAACCAACTTCCTAGGGAAGTGGTCCTCACTCCTACCTTGAGTAAATTCAAAAAGAGGTTGGACAAACACCTGTCTGGGGTCATGTGATCCCACCATGTGCTCCCGCCAGTGGCGGGGGGGCGGGGGTCAGACTAGATGATCTGTTCAGGTCCCTTCTGTCCCCAAACTACTATGAAACTAAATTCATCCCATTGTTTGTGTATGGACTGCTGTCAACTTTTTCGATTTCACTGTTCAGTCTGAAAAGTAAGAAAGACCACACCTACCAATATCATATTCCTGAACGTTGCTGATGTACCCATACAGCGGGCAGTGCCCAAAGATGACGAGCATAACTGCCTTGCCCCCTTCCAGCGTGACAATGTGGGCTGAGTGCCCAACGACTGAGTACTGTTCCTTTGCTTTTGGGATCACTTGAACCCAGGACTCATTGTGAATATGGAACACCAAGAGCTGATTTGTCACATTCCCTGTTGCATCCATTTTTCCTCCATACATGTAAATTTTGTTCTGAAAGAAGTTGATTAAAAAAAAAGTTAAGACCTTCTGGCTCCTAAGTCACCATTAGTAACAAAAGAACATATAGCTACTCCCAAAAAAATACCCACCACATTGCAATACAGAATGCATTTTTCTCATCAACGCACAGTAGATATATGCTAAAAACTCCTGCTGTTGTAATGCACACATTAAATGAGAAAAAAACCCCTAAGCATTTGTGGAATAACAGAACGCTTCACTTATTTCAAATCAAAATTGAAGAAGATCCAGGAAAAGAGAAACCACCTTCAGATGAATAAAACTATTCGATTGGCCCTGACCCTTCACGCTGGGTAGCACTACAATACTTTTACTGCTGAACTACTAAAAAGCAATACCTGTCCATCTCTTCCAGGTTGTCTTTCTGTACTTTGAAGCTTAAAGTACTAGCATTGAGGATGGGGAAGAAGTACACTCTCTGCAGTAAACCCCTCATGAGAAAAATAAAGAAAATCGGTCACCGAGCAAGTAAAGATCCCCAAATGTGTAAAACATGTAGGATCTCTTTACAAAATGACAAATACAGGCAGTCCTTGAATTTACAACACAACTGGTCCCTGAAAACTGCATCTTAAGTCAAAACATTGCAACTCGCAACCAATTTTCTCATAAGAAACAATGTTATAAATGGGGGATTGGTTCCTGAACCAAGGCCCGATACCCTATTTTCATCAAAAATACCCTGGAATTTTGTACTCAATCAATTATAGATGAGTAATATAGCTACATTAATGTATTTATACTGGAAATAGTAATCATATTGATTTGGAAGGACTTCTTTCAGGCGACTTCGCTGGACTTTTTGAAGGGCTCTTGGTTGGACTTTCTGAAGGGTTCTTGGCTGGAGTCTTGGCTGCAGGTTGTTCTGGAGGCTTGTCTGCTTTCTTAAAGAAAGTGTCCAAGCAAGTTTGGACAGATGTTCTCCAAGGAGATGGGCGACACAGCGAACTTGTTCGCTGGCATGGCGTCCCATTAGATCAAGCATTGTAAAGTCAAAACTGACATCAGAAAGTTAAACAGGGCGTCAATTTATAAATGTTGTAAGTGCAAAACGCTGCAAGTCGAGGACTGCTTGCACTATTAAATTAGTCGCTTACAAATGATGACTGGATGCGGTCATTAGGTGTAATGCATCATTCCCCACTTTGCATGCTACTGACAACACCTGTCCAGTACACATACCAAAAATAGGAACTACTGACTTTCTGCCAGAGTGCTCATGCCCCTTGCACAAAGAAAAGAGGCACAGCTTACAAATAACCCTGGTTCTTTGAGATACGTTTTCCATATATATTCCATACTTGGGGTGCACAGAACTAGTTGGTTGCAAGGGATATCCAGGTCCATCTAGTCCAATCCCCTGCAAGACTGTAGGATGTGTTATTCCCATGTCCTCACCTCACCCAACTCTTAACCAGCCTTTCCTTGAAAGCGTCCAAGGAAGGAGATCCCACGACTTGACTGGGAAGCTCGTTCCTTTGTCCTGCTGTTCTGACTGTAACAGTACCAAGGACCCTGCGAGCCTGAGATCAGAATTTGTTGATCCGACACATCCAATGGACAATGTCTGCACGTAAGAAGCCTTGCGTGCTTTCTTCCCAAGGGCACAAGAGGCAGAGCAGGCTAACCTTCAGTTTCTTCACCAACACTGAATATACACGTTACAGGAGGACTCTGGTAACTGGGATGGAGGACAGGCTGTGGAGTTCATAGGGATGATACCTCAAGAATTCACAGGTACTGTACAGTTACTGTTTTTCTTCAAGCGCTTGTCACGTATACTCCACTCCTGGCAATTCACAAGCAATATCACACAGAGCTGGCCAACTGCAGCCCTCCAGTCCCCTCCTGGCCTCCATTTCCCCTACTGTTCAAGCTGCAGCTGCTGCTAGAGTCTCCGGGGTTGGGAAGCACAAATGAGGAACTGGGAGCAGGGTGAGGCTATGGCCACGTGGGCATGTGGTACCGTGGGGGGCAGAGGTACCCATGTGTGTGGCCTGGCAGGCCCATGGCTGGCCCTGGTGCAGCCCAAGCTAGACCTCCCAGACTTAATATATTAGAAGCAAGTGCTCAGTTAAGCATCTGTTTGAATAAGGAACAAAACATGGCTCTTATGAAACAAGCATCTGACACTGATGTTGCTACCAAGGAGCACGGTTTTGTGCCCTGACCCTGAAGTACCTGCTCTACACATTTTTGCAAGGGGAACACTTCTTAAAGACACCAGACTCAGCGGCTGCGTCCAGACGAGCGCGGTTCTGCGGTATGTGGCACCACAGACCCATCTGCGGCACCATGCACTGCACATTCATGAGTTTCCCACGCTGTTGCCCTGCAGGTCAGGGCAGGAGGAGGTGGTGGGAGGGGTGAACTCGTGATCTCCTGGGATTAAAATAACCCCCCAGTGCTGCAAGGTTTAAAAAAAAAAAAAGGGGGGGGAGGGGACAGCACAAGTGGCTGCAACACGTGCCACCCAAAATTGGAGCCTAGCCTGCCTGAGCCATACTCCAGCTACCGCCCAGTCTTCCAGTTTCAGGAGCATTGCGGATGCAGCTTCCCCAGCCTCCAGGTAAGGCTTCTGGGGCCAGCACAGTCGCCGGCCCCAGCCTCCCCTACCGCACCCGGGGTAACCTGCCACACACGAGAGCGCACAGGGCATGGGCATTTCCTGGGGACATGTAACGGCAACACAAGGTGTGCTGTTCCCGGGAAACCAAATTCCCCCCTCATCTGGAAGTGGCCAGGTAGTTCAAGCCCCGACCTGATCCAGGGCATTAAGCTTGCCAACTAGTTACATAGACCAATGAAACCTGAAAGCCACTTTATCAAGGCCCATCTAATTGATCCAGCCCTTGGCTCTTGACTGCAGAAGCAATTAGCAGCAAGGAGAAACCATAACGGACTTTGTTTTATCCAAGTGTCCTGCCTATGTCTGAAGAATGGGGGACGGGGGAAGAAGAGAGCTCAACTGCCCTTCTCAGGAGCCAGGGTTAGGGGGAAAAAAAAAAATCTAGTGTAGAGCTTGATTTGGACACGTAAGCTGAACAGGTGTTAAGAAACTTTCAGTCATCCATGTAGCCAACCTGCCTATCACAAAAACATGCCTGAGTTTTTAACCATTGCAAGTCTTCCCATCAGACCTCTGGCCTATTTACTACTACACTAAAATGCAACGATAGCTCACAGCGGTGGGTGGAAAAAGAGGATGACCCCTGAGAGGAGTGAGCTAGCAGTCTCAGGCAACAGCACGCAGTGGGATGCTAATCTACAGCTTATTGGAAGACATACAGAAGCACTGGAAGCGGCAATACTTTCTCTAAAGCTGGGTATACACAGGATGAGGGGGAAAATATGTAACAAAGTTCTAATTAACGCTAATAAATGCATCTACCTCATGCAATGCCAACGAATGACCATATCTGATCTCCACAGCATTCACAGCATTGCTCAGAGAAAGCCACTCCTCAGTAACAAGGTTGTACCTGTAAAATGAGAATTTGAAAATTACTATATATGCAACCCAACAGAGCTATTACCCATTCTTTCCAAGATGGAAAGATCCTAATAAAAAAAGTAGATACAGTATGTAAGGATCTTAAAAGTCCTGGGAGACTGTGTTATACACATGGGTGTACAGAGTCCTTCCCCCTACAAATTATGAATAAAACAGCCAGACCTACAATCTAGTTTTGATAAATTCATTGCTTTATCGTACCTTGTATTGAACATACTTCTTTACAAAAAACCAATGAGTTAATACACTGACAGTGGATCTATGACAAAATACATACTTCCTGAGGTTTTACCCCATGGGGCAGAAAAATGTTAGACAACAACAGCTCGTGGCAAATCAGAGTTTTAAAAAGGAAACTGTTATCATTTATAGCACAAGTGCACTTCTTAATTATGCTTTCATCACTCAGCCATAAAAATTCTCTCTAGACCCAAGCTGGCACAGAAGATAAAATGAAAGCAACCTCTCCCCTCCCCCAAAAACAGGCAGGGATTTCAGCTATGGGAACTCAACAAGCTTGCCCTGGTGTTAAATGAAATCAACTTCAGGAGGGGCTTTAATGAAGCCTAATGGCTTTTATTTATATACAAGTAACAGATGAGACAGAAAAAAGTTAACCAGCAACTATAAGCTGCAGTTGCTCTGCAAGTATGTGAATTTTCAATGTCCCTGAAAATTAGAAATCGGTAGTAATGGAGCAAATACTGCCCTGTGTTCAGAATGCGTGACTGACTGAGGTTAATGGAAGCTGCTTCTGTGTATCCTAAGGCAGAATTTAGCTGTTTGCCTATATAACTGTTAGTCTGTAACGTTACCCCCTTTGAAAAGATAGTTTGAAAGCTTTCTATAGTGAGTATTAGGGTGTTTTGTATAACTGTGTAAGCACAGAGCAATCTTACATTGCTTTGAAGGGTGTGTACATCTCATCATCCTTGTTTTCTGCATGAGGAAATGAGGGTGTCAAATACAAGCGATTTCAAGGCCTACAGAGAGTGAACGGCAGCGTCATGAACAGGATGGTGCTGAGATTAGGTTCTTCAGAATCTAATCTGGTGGCCCATCCGCTGATTCACATGCCTTCTTTTTTTAAATGCATCTCAAGCAACCATTCAGGTGTCAGTACAACTGCATTAAAGCAGCCGTAAGCTCAAGTCACACAGTTTAAAAATGAGAAACAGCCATATAAGAAAATGAGTTCTCTCAGACAGCTTCTGAGAGGATGCCAAATAATTTATGTTGAAGCAGGGAGGGCAGAACTCATTCAGCTTACACAGGAATATGTGAAGAGCAAGACAATGGGATCAGGGAACGTGGGCCACAATGCTTACAAGAAGTTTACCGAATGTCAGGAACCCCTCACAAAAGGTTTTCCAAAATAAGCACCCTTCTCCACTCCCACAAAACTTCAGTGAGCTAAGGAGAATAGCTGGGGAAGCACTGAGGTCCCGGAGGGGAGGGGAGCCGGGTGTCCACGAAGAGTGGTCGCTCCTTAAGGAGACGATCCTCCAAGCCCAAAGGGAGGTAATCCCAACACGGATCAAAGGGGGCAGGAGGGCACACAAGCCCCCGCGGCTCACCAAAAGCATCCGGGAATGTCTCCTACCTAAAAGGGAGGCGCACACCCAATGGCGGGGAGGGGCCATGACCAGGGATGACTACACTGCGGTTGCTCGGGGATGCAGGGGGGTCAGGAAGGCCAAGGCGGAGATGGGACTGGGACTAGTTTCCCGGATCAAGGACAACAAGAAGTCCTTTTTTAAATACATAGGGGGCAAAAAGAAGGTACCGGATAACGTGGGGCCCCTGCAGGACACGTTAGGATATCTGGTCGTCACACCAGATGACAAAGCTAACTCATTTAATGACTTCTTTGCCTCCATTTTCCTGAGCAGGGACCAGATCAGCCGTCCAACAGGACCCCCTCAGGCCCCCGGGGAGGCGCACCCAGGCCCAGGGTCAGTGAGGATCTAGTCAGGGAACGTCTGGCGGGACTGGATGTATTTAAATCAGCCAGTCCAGACAATCTCCACCCCCGAGTGCTGAGGGAATTGGCTGAGGTCATTGCGGGACCCTTGGCACGGCCGTACGAGCACTCGTGGTGCTCTGGTGTGGGGCCAGAGGACTGGAAGAGGGCCAACGTGGTTCCCATCTTCAAAAAGGGGAGGAAGGAGGACCCAGGAATCTATAGGCCAGTTAGTCGTACCTCCATCCTGGGTAACCTTTCTGAGAGAGTTATCCTGGCGCATGTCCATGAGGGGCCAGCAGGGGAGATTACGCTTAGGGGCAACCAACACGGGTTCATGAGCGGCAGGTCCTGTCAGACCAACCTGGCGGCCTTCTACGACTGGGTCACCACATCCTTAGATGCAGGGGGAGCAGTGGACATCGTCTTCCTGCACTTCCGGAAGGCCTTCGACACTGTCTCTCCCCCCGTTCTCATTAAGACACTGGGGGCTGTGGTGTCGCCCCCACACAGTCAGACGTGTCGCCAACTGGCGGGAGGCCCGCACCCGGAGAGCGGTGGTGGACGGGTCACGTTAGACCTGGAGGGACGTGGGCAGCGGGGTCCCCCAGGGCTCGGTCCTCGGGCCCACACCGTTCAACATCTTCATCAGTGACTCGGATAAGGAGGTAAAAAGCACCCTCTTCAAATTTGCTGATGACACCAAGATGTGGGGGGATGTGGGCACAGCAGAAGGGAGGAATAGGCTGCAATCAGACCTAGACAGGTGACAGGTGTGGGGGGAAAAGAACAAGATGGGATCCAACACTAACAAGTGCAAGGTGCTACACCTGGGGAGGAAGAACGTGCACCATATCTACAGGCTGGGGGACTCCCTTCTCGTCAGGGCAGAGGCAGAAAAGGATCTTGGTGGCATCATTGATGCCAAGATGAACAAGGGCCAGCAGTGTGGGGACGCGGTCAGGAAGGCCAACCGCACCTTGTCACGCATGCACACATGCATCTCGAGCAGGTCCAGGGAGGTGATCCTCCCCCTCTGTGCGGCACTGGTCAGGCCGCAGCTGGAGGACTGCATCCAGGTCTGGGCGCCGCACTGCAGGAGGGACGTGGACAGCATGGAGAGGGTCCAGAGGAGGCCACTCGCATGATCGGGGGCAGCAGGGCAGGCCCTACGAGGAGAGGCGATGGGACTTGAACCTGTTCAGCCTCCACAAGAGAGGGCTGAGGGGGATCTAGTGGCTGTTTACAGACTGGTCAGGGGGGACCAGCAGGCACTGGGGGAGTCCCTGTTCCCCCGAGCACCGCCAGGAGTGACCAGGAATAACGGTCACAAGCTGGTAGAGGGGAGATTCAGACTAGACATCAGGAGGCGTGACTTCACAGTCAGGGCGGCTAGGGTCTGGAGCCAACTTCCAAGAGAAGTGGTGCTGGCTCCTACCCTGGGGGTCTTTAAGACAAGGCTAGACAATCACCTTGCTGGGGTCGTTTGACCCCAGTACTCTTTCCTGCCATGGCAGGGGGTCGGACTTAATGATCTGCTCAGGTCCCTTCCGACCCTACTAACTATGAAACTATGAAAACATGCACTTGCAAGCTCATGTTTTAAGTGCTTGGTTTGGTTGTAGGGACAGTTTTGTAGAATGATCTTTCCTAAAAATAATTCCTGAAATCTACAGATATCTTATAATCAGCAAAAAGATGACAGAAGTTGAGAGGTGTTTATACTCACGCTGAAACCATCTGAGATTCAGAATGATTGAACACATAGCCTCCCACAATCCACATTATATTGTTATGGATTACAGTTTTGTGGGATGCTCTAGGAAGCTTTGGATTAGAGTATTCCTCACGGGTCCAAAATGACTGATTAGCTGGTACAGGAACTGCACAGCCAGGACCTGTTTGTGAGAAAAAAAAAATCTTAATAAAACCGTTGTTAGGAATCATTATGCAAGTGACAACTAACATTACATTGGATCAATTTTCTCAGATCTCATGTGTCAGAAACAGAATAAAGGAAACAGTATTTCTGATGCCAGGGATTCAGTAAATACCAATCTTTCCTTGATGTCAGTATTCAACTAGTGATCTACTAAAGTGTTAGGAGACAACGGAAGTTGCTTATGCAATGGGCCATGCCTCAAGCCTTAATGTTTAATGTCATTAAATATGCCAAAAGACATTTCTCACAAGTAGATTTGTTATCCCCGGTACCCTTCCATTATTTATGAAAAAAATGTACATGCTAAAGTATCACAGCGCAAGACCAGCTCCAAGGTTTTCCATCACTGTGGGTTGGGAAGGTCCAGGTGAGGGAGATTCCTTGCCCTCCATCGAAGCTGACCTCATGAAGGAACACCTTGACAGGCTGGATACCTCTGAGTCAGCTGGCCCTAATGGTTTATACCCCAGGGTACTCAAGGAGCTGGCAAGCATCATAGCTCTGCCCCTGGCACAGATCTTTAATAACTCCTGGCACTCTGGTATAGTGCCTGAAGACTGGAAGAAAGCCAGTGTGGTGCCCATCTTCAAGAAAGGGAGGAAAGTAGATCTGGCAGACTACAGGCCCATCAACCTGGCCTCTATCCTGGGGAAGGTCTTGGAAAAAGATCAAAGAGGCCATCCTCAACAGACTAGCTGACAGCAATATCCTGAGGGATACCCAGCATGGGTCTGTTGTGGGTAGGTCTTGCCTGACCAATGTAATTTCCCTTTATGACCAGGTGACCTATCACCTGGACAAGGGGGAAGAGATTGATGTCATATATCTTGACTTTAAAAAAAGCCTTCAATCTGGTATCCCATGATCACCTCCTGGCAAAACTGCCTAACTGCAGCCTTGACCTCACCACGATCCGCTGGTTAGGGAATTGGCTCCGTGGTCAGACACAGAGGGTGGTGGTTGACGGGAGCCAATCGTCGTAGTGTGCGGTCACCAGTGGGGTCCCTCTACGCTCTGTCCTAGGGCCTACGCCGTTTAACATCTTCATCAGTGATGTGGACGTTGGCGTCAGAAGCGGGCTGGCCAAGTTTGCCGAACTCTGGGGTAAAGCAACCACACCTGAGGACAGGAGGGTGATCCAGGCAAATCTTGACAGGCTCATGAAATGGGCGGACAAGAACCTCATGGTGTTCAACACTGCAAAATGCGAGGTTCTCCACCTTGGGAGGAAAAACCTGCAGCACCCTTATAGGCTCGGCAGTGCTACGTTGGTTAGCACTACAGAAGAAAGAGACTTGGGGGTCATCATTGACCACAAGATGAACATGAGCCTGCAATGCGATGCTGCGGCTAGTAAAGCGACCAAAATGCTGGCGTGCATCCATAGATGCTTCTCGAGCAAATCCCGGGACGTCATTCTCCCCTTGTACTCGGCCTTGGTGGGGCCGCAGCTGGAGTACTGCGTCCAGTTTTGTACCCCGCAATTCAAAAAGGATGCGGAGAAGCTTGAGAGAGTCCAGAGAAGAGCCACGCGCATGATCAGAGGTCAGGAAAACAGACCTTACGATGACAGGCTGAGAGACATGGGACTCTTTAGCTTGGAAAAGTGCAGGCTCAGGGGCAATCTGGTGGCCACCTATAAAGTTTATCAGGGGTGCTCATCAGGATCTGGGGGAATGTCTGTTCACTAGAGCGCCCCAAGGGATGACAAGATCAAACAGTCACAAACTCCGCCATGACCGATTCAGCCCGGACATAAGGCAGAACTTCTTTACTGTCCGAGCTCCCGAGGTTTGGAACAGGCTGCCACCAGAGACTGTTCAAGCACACACTTTGAACCCCTTCAAGGCACATTCGGATGCTTATCTTGCTGGGATCCTATGATCCCTGCTGACTTCCTGCCCCTGGGACTCGATCCTCTAGGGTCCCTTCCAGCCCAAATGTATATGAAATCTATGAAATCAAGAAAAGTCTATCTGGGAATACAGAAGAAGGAAAACATCTGTAACAGGCAAATGTCTGCCATGTAATGCAATTTTCAGCTTACTAGCAGGTGCTTCCATTTAACCACAGAACTCAAATGGAGAAAGGCATCCCTGTAACAAAAGCTTCTCCATCTTTATCAGGACACTTACCTTGCCAGCCTGAATAACATGAACACGTTCTGGTCCCATTCAAGTTGCAGTGACCTCTCTCAGGATATCCGCATTCTTCCAGGCAGTAGGGAATATCACAAGCCTCTCCTTTCCAATGCTCTGAACACTCACATTCAACAGCATTGCTGCCGTTGCTGAGCCTGCACTCTCCTCGGCCAGAACAGTCGTTGGGGCACGCATTGAAACTGCAAACACGGGGGGAAGAATCACAGTCAGCGATTTGACTAACTACCAGATACTGCCTTTTATTGGACAACAGTAAGGGAGCTGGGAAACAAAATTAATACAGCAGCTTAACTGACTGTTCACCATGTTATGAAACTCTGTTAAGAGCCTAGGATCTAAAGTTATGGATCCATTCATGTTTGTTATTCTAAGTAACATCTGTTAAGCAATTGCCTTTCCTACAGCGCTTCTAACTGATCTGCACCTTCATTCCCAACCTACATGATGGGGGGTGGGGGGAGGACTGCATGCGTGCGTGTGCACACGTGTTGGGGGGGGCGCTGATTCTTTAGGAGTATTACTGCACAATACTTGAACATTTTGCTTGTTCACAATTTACAAATCTGACTTGCTTAACTAGTTACATCTACAGCAATGTTTTTAAAAACCAAATGTATTTTGGTTATTAAAATCAGGATGGATAACAATCAATGATTTTTTAATTAAAAATTGGATTTTTTATTTAAATAATTTGATTGAATTGTATGTTTTGATTTTTTAAGAAGCTTTTTTTTAAAACAAAGAATAAACCTATATAAAGACAGTTTTATAAGATATTTTAAAGCTCAGAGAGATCATCACGGAATAGAGATTGTAACTTCTAATTATATACTATATGAGACAATATATTCATGTAATGTTTTTTAGAAAAGTTTTATAACTAGGTCACAACAGGCCATGGACTATATTAGAGGCCCAATCTGATGAGGTTCCCAGAGGCTCCTCTACAGACTAGTAAAGATTAAAGAAAACCACTCTACCCAATTGGACTCGGTGCTCAGTCTAGACCAGGGGTGGGCAATTATTTTGGGCAGAAGGCTGCTTAACTGAGTTTTGGCAAGCCATCAAGGGCCGAATGATCGGCAGCCAGGGACAGATAAATACTGATTTTCTAAATTTTTTTAGGGGCCCCGTGGGCCAGACAACGGTTTGGCAGGCCGCATCTGGCCTGCGGACCACTTTTTGCCCACCCCTGGTCTAGAAGGTCCCATTACACATCTCTGTGTTGCTTAGTTTCAGTTCTCAAGCTGTGGATTTGTGTCTCCAGAGATAACGTCCTTGTTACCAGTGGATATTGCGGGGCTCACTGAAACATGGTGGGACCCAATGCACGACTGGGCGGTAAACATCAAGAGGTATAGGCTGTAGAGGAGGGATAGGACAGGGAGGAAAGGTGGGGATGTGGTGCTCTGTGTCAAGCAGAAATGCACATCCTCAACCAAGAGCACTGGAGGGACAGACTGAAGTGCTCTGGGTCCAAATACAAGGGGGTTGGGTGGAAAGGGATTCAATGGTGGGGGTCTGCTACAGACCACCC
Source organism: Crocodylus siamensis (assembly GCF_052110815.1). Lineage (NCBI taxonomy): Eukaryota > Metazoa > Chordata > Crocodylia > Crocodylidae > Crocodylus > Crocodylus siamensis. The sequence goes on along the minus strand of NC_143396.1, from coordinate 7,380,109 downwards.
AACCAGGGAGAAGATCTGAACTGGGAATTCTCATGTCAGCTCACGGAGGCAGTCAAGTCAAGGGACGTGGTCATCATGGGTGACCTAAACTACCCGGACATCTGCCAGGAAGAGCAGTCAGCCAGGTCTGACCGCTCACGTAGGTTCTAGGCCAAGATACACGACCTCCATCTAACCCAGGAGGTGCACAGAGACGCCTTGTTGGACCTGGTGCTGGCCGCAGGCAACAACCTGGTGAGGGGGCTGCGGGTGCTCAACCACCTGGGCAACAGTGATCATTGCCTGCTGGGATTCACCATCCAGCGCAAGGTGGCAAAGGCCAGCAGCAAGGCAGCAGCCCTGGACTTCAGGAGGGCAGATTTCAATGAGGTAAGGAAACTAATAGGGGAGCGACTGAAGTCCCGGACAGTAGGGGAATTGGGTGTCCAAGGAGAGTGGTCGCTCCTTAAGGAGACGATCCTCCAAGCCCAAAGGGAGGTAATCCCAACACGGATCAAAGGGGGCAAGAGGGCACAAAAGCCCCCATGGCTCACCAAAAGCATCCAGGAACGTCTCAAAGCTAAGAAGGAGGCGTACATCCAATGGAAGGGAGGGGTCATCGCCAAGGAGGACTATACCTCCATTTCCTGAGATTGTAGGGGGGCTGTTAGGAAGGCTAAGGCGGAGATGGAATTGGGACTAGCAACCCAGATCAAAGATAACAAGAAGTCCTTTTTTAAATACATAGTGGGTAAGAAGAAGGTACCGTGTAATGTGGGGCCTCTGCAGGATACACTAGGAAATGTGGTGATCACACCAGATGACAAAGCTAACCTCCTTAAGAATTTCTTTGCCTCCATTGTTTTGAGCAGGGACCAAGGCCTGATGGACCCAGGGAAGGCACTGCCAGGCCCAGGATCAGGGAGGACCTAGTCAAGGAACTTCTGGTGGGTCTAGACATGCTCAAAATCAGCAGGTCCTGACAAATCTCCACCCCAGAGTACTGAGGGAATTAGCAGAGGTCATTGCAGGACCTCTGGCACGGCTTAACGAGCACTCGAGGTGCTGTGGTGATATGCAGGAGGACTGGAAAAGGGCCAATGTGGTTCCCATTTTCAAAAACGGGAGGAAGGAAGATCCAGGAAACTATAGTCCTGTTAGTCTTACCTTGGTCCTAGGGAAGCTCTTTGAGAAAATTATCCAGGGGCACATCCGTGAGGAACCTGCAGGGGGGATCATACTTAGGGGCAACCAACACAGGCTCATTCGAGGCAGGTCCTGTCAGAACAACCTGGTGGCCTTCTACGACCAGGTCACCAAATCCTTGGATGCAGGTGTTGTGGTGGATGTAGTATTTCTGGACTTTTGGAAGGCCTTCGACACCGTCTCTTACCTTGTTCTCATTAAAAAACTAGGGGATTGTGGTGTCGACACCTGCACAATCAGATAGGTCACCAACTAGCTGGAGGGCTGCACCCAGAGAGTGGTGCTAGATAGGTCTTATTCGACCTGGAGGGATGTGGGCAGTGGGGTCCCCCAGGGCTCGGTCCTCAGGCCGGCACTGTTCAACATCTTCATCAGTGACTTGGACAGGGGTGTAAAAAGCACCCTGTTCAAATTTGCTGACGACACTAAGATATGAGGGGATGTGGGCACGCTAGAAGGGAGGAATAGGCTGCAATCAGACCTAGACAGGTTACAGGGGTGGGCGGATGGGAACAGGATGGGATTCAACACTGACACGTGCAAGGTGCTGCACCTGGGGAGGAAGAACCAGCACCATACCTACAGGCTGGGGGACTCCCTTCTCATCAGTACAGAGGCAGAAAAGGATTTCTGAGTCATTATTGATGCCAAAATGAACATGGGCAGGCAGTGTGAGGAGGCAATCAGGAAGGCCAACCGCACCTTGCCATCCATCCACAGATGCATCTCGAGCAGGTCCAGGGAGGTGATCCTCCCCCACTACGCGACACTGGCCAGGCCACAGCTAGAGTACTGTGTCCAGCTCTGGGCACCGCACTGCAGGAGGGATGGGGACAACACTGAGAGGGTCCAGAGGAGGCCACTCACATGATCGGGGGGCAGCAGGGCAGGCCCTACGAGGCGCCAGGACCTGAACCTGTTCAGCCTCCACACGAGAAGGCTGAGGGGGAATCTGGTGGCCATCTACAAACTGGCCAAGGGGGACCAGCAGGCATTGAGGAAGTCCCTGTTCCCCCCGAGCACTACCAGGAGTAACAAGGAATAACGGTCACAAGCTGGCAGGGGGGAGATTCAGACTAGACATCAGGAGGCTCTACTTCACTGTCAGGGCAGCTAGGATCTGGAACCAACTTCCAAGAGAAGTGGTGCTGGCTCCTACCCTGGGGGTCTTCAAAAGGAGGCCAGGCAATCACCTCGCCAGGGTCGTTTGACCCCAGCATCCTTTCCTGCCCTCGGCAGGGGGTCAGACTTGATGATCCGCTCAGGTCCCTTCCGACCCTACTAACTATGAAACAGCAGTACAATATATGGAGATGAGTGATAACAGACCTGATTACTAGGGCTGCGCGAAACGGCTATGTTTTGTTTCCATTTTGGATTCGGCTGTTTTGGAGGGACAGTGATTTGTTTCAATGTTTCAGATCACCGTTCCATTTAGATTCAGCTGAAGCATTTTCAGAGGTTCAACACTGTTTTGGCACTGATTCAGATTGGCTGGGGACAGCCAGGCACAGCTGGGTGGTTGCAGGTTCTCCTGCAGCTCCTCCAGCTGTGCCTGCCTCTCCCTGGCTAGGGGGAGCTGTGGGAGAAGCCCCAGGGCTGCCGTGCCCAGCCCCATCCCCTGCCCAGCCCTTTAACAGGAGGGCTGCAAGGCTGTGCCAGACTCTTCCCGGGGGGCACAGGCCCCCAGTTCTGCACGTGGGATGACAGCAGGTTGCTGTCGCTCCTCCAGAGCACTGGGATTGAAAAGGACCTCGGACAGATCACTGTCACTGGCCAGCTACAGATGTCAATATCAAAGCAGTCCTTCCCCCTTGCCACTTCCGAGTTTGTTTCCCGGCAAGCCCACCTTCGAAATATTTTGAAACGTTTCGAATGATTTCATTTCATTTTGGAAATGTTTTGGAGCCTTCCGTTTGGTTTCAGATTCGGTGTTTCGAGCACTGAAACCCCTCCAAAACAAAACGGCTGCCGAAATTTCACACAGCTCTACTGATTACCTACCCATCAGCCCTCTTGTCTGTCTGCAAGTTTGTGTGCGCAGAGTCAAGCCCTCACCTCTCTCCAAATGTGCAAAGTTTCAAGAACTTAAATGAATAAAGGATATCAAACACAAACGCACTTTTTGTAGAAAACACGGATTAAATCGAGGTAGCTCCCTGACCAATGATTTAAAACATGACTTAAATCAATTTGATTTAAATCAAATTCCCCCCTGGTTAAAATGAAAATGAGTTCCTCTAAACCTCCACCACAGTTAAAAATTTCGTCTGCTACCGCAAACGCTTTGTGGCATCTGTATGATTTATGCACAAGAACTAGCCACAAACTCACTTTCCAAATGAACACCTTATCAAATGCAAACTAAAATCCCAGCCACGTGCCTCTCTGAATCACGGTGTACACGGCACTGAATTGGAATGAACAGTGGCAGAAATGGTCCTATGGCACAAAGCCACCTCTCTGTCATACATTCAAATTCAGAAGCCTCACTCTTTATCAAATCATGGATACTTGACATTGTGCTCAGCTATTTGAATCACCATATAATACCGCTGTTGTCCTACCAGAGATGAAAACAAAAGCACCAAGACTGAATCAAATCAAAGAGGTTCACTCTTCATTACAGTCCTATCAGAGCAAACATGGGCTCCACTTTGAATTCAGCCTCCAGTAGCAATGCCCAGAGCTCTCTACAATCCAAGCTAGTTTGGGAAAATAAAAAGATCCAGGTATCCAGGCTGTATTGGTCTAGAGGCAAAAGGAATCAAAACTCGTGGCAGAGGTGATATCTTTTATTAGACCGACTAGATATGTGCAAAAAAAAGAAATACACACTCCATAACACCTGTGAATTTGGCACCCAATTCCAAAAATTAATGTATATATGACTGCACTTACCTCCTTGCAGAGGGGCTGGGCAGTGGGGACTCTTTCAGGCAAGGACAAGCCTAAGCCTGTGCTTATCTACTTATCTCCTCACACCTTGGGGCACCCTTCAAAGGATCTAGCAAGACCTCAGGACACCCCGGCACCCTGGTTGAGAATCGCAGTGCTAAGGACAAGGTAGGGGAGAGACCATCATCCAAAACTCAGAGTTGCAGAAAACTCCAAACAAACTTCAGTGCTGACCTCTTGAAATGGAAGAGCGTGTCGGCTTAGAGGAAACTGAAAATTACAATGTAATACACCAACTTCCTGGCTATTTTCTTTGAAGGACAGGTATGCGAGTCCCAAATTCGTCATGGCACTGTTGAAGTGCAATACTGGCAGCTGCCAGGAGATGGTGTCATGGCTTCTGGTAAGAGAGCAACCGACATTTTCAAAACTAGATGTTTGAGAGTCAGGCTGCTAAATAAATTCGGGCTTGATTTTTGACGATGCCAGAGCCACTCGAGTCAATGGGAGCTGCAGGATTCTCAAGACCCCCTCAGGTGTCAGGCCACATGGTTAGGTGCCCAAATACAAATTAGGAAGTGAGTTTTAGACACTTAACACAAAAAATCATAGCCAAGGGAGGAAGTGTCTGGCAGCAAAAAAAAATGTGCGAGGAAATCCAGCAAAAATCATGAGTGGATGAAGAGAGATAGACTGGTGCCAGCTACAACTTTTTGAATTAGTAGCATTTCCTTTGGAATTATATTTTTCTCTTTTCAAAGAAGCCCAGCCTAATGTAGGCAGACTGCACAGAAGCCAACTAGGCAGCAAAAGGCATTTAACATGTGTATCCACTTACAAGATTACACAGGAGAGAGTCTTTTCCCATGGATTACACAAACAGTTACTCACAACTGAATTTCTTCAGTAAACCAATGTTAAAGGTCACCAAGAATTAAAAATTCCTGCCTCTAAAGGAGGAAATAAGCTTTTAAAATCTCTATCTTATCTGCAATAAAATTCTGAGACGCCTATGTTTACAAAGGCAAGAAATTCAATTAACTGCAAAGCCAATGCACACCTGCGCTGCTCGGTATATCTTGAGGTCTTTTACTCAAGACTTTAAAAGTAACATTCTGCAAATAGTTTACTCGTTAGGGAAGAGTCTCCAGCTGTTTTCTTTTTCAAAACATCCAGCATCGCGTATAAAAGACAAAGTAGCAAACGCCTAGACAGAACCAATAGCTAAAACTTGGTTAAAGTTATGCACAAAAGGTGAAGTGCTTCTAATCTAGAGGAACAGCTGGGCTTGGTAATCTACTATCAAACTGAAAATTAGAAGGCCTGAAAAAATAAAACAGCTGTGAAATAAGGAACATTTCAGGGGCATCGCTATGATATGCTTAGTCCTCATAATGGAAAGAAAAAGCTTGTTCTTATGTAGTAGTGTGGGAAGGAGAAAAGGCAAGAGCATATATACTTATCCTATTAGACATGTATGGGATCAATTTTGGTTGACTGGTTATGATCAAACAAATTTAACATTTGTTCAGAAAAGTCACTGTATACTCATGCTGCATTTACCCAGGCTTACAATGAGCCTCTGAAATTAATGCCAGCCACAGAACAAAGACAAATTACACAAATTGTGAGTGTTAGTTTGTGTCTTGGTCTCCCATTTTATCTAAGTAAGCTATTTTTTAACCTAAAAATACTAAAAAGCTCTTTAAAGAAAAGTTCACATCAGAATATTTGCTCTCTCTAAATTGCAACGCAGAGGTAATGATGTAATAAAATCTAAATCAAATTCCTTATTAAAATGTTACATGTTACAAAGGCTGCTGCATCCACCAAGAAACTGAAGCTGGTCTCTCTCTCCATACGCAGCATTTGAATTTCCTAAAAGGACTCTGGAAGATGCAGTACTTACTTGTATGTGATATTAAAACCTGTCAAATTATAGGCAGCATCACTAAAGAAGTGCAGCAAGACGTAGCCAGAAGTGGCTACAACTTCTGGGACGGTTTCATTGCCATCCTTCTCAGGAACAATAAGACCACTGAAAGAGAAAGACAACGTTTCACATTAATCATGTACAGTTCTGGGCTCATAAATATGGTGCGTTTATTATATACACATTTCAGGTATGTGTAAAACAACTGAAATTGAGGATACAAACAAGATGATCTTGCCCAGGGGTGGGCAAAATATGGCCTGCGGGCTGTACCTGACTCGCCAACTGACCTTACTTGGCCCGCCAGCCTCCACTAGGAGCCTGGGGAGGGAAGGCTGCATCTTGCATTGTGCCACTCCACTCTGCCGCAGCTGGGGCTTGGCCAGGCCACGCAGACTCCTCTTCCTCCCGGCCGCTCAGCTTCCTGTTGGTCCTGTAGCTGCCCAGTCCTGACATTGCAGCCGTGGGCACCCAGGCCTGCACAGGACGGGGCATAATGCAGTGCACTTAGTAGCAATCCCACCCACCCAAGTGCTGCAACGTGCTGCTGACACTGTGGTGCAACCAGGGCCCATGCCAGCCACCCCCAACTTCCCTGGTGTGGTGCGGTGCAGCAGCAGGGGCTCGTCGCGGTGTGCAGGTGGGACAGCTACTTGGTGCGCTGCGCTGCTCCCCACCCCGTGCAGGTTTGGCTGCCAGCGGCCAGTGTCAGGACCGTGCAACGTCAATAGAAAGTTGGGCGGGTGGGGGGAACAGATAGTAGAGATCGGGGTGGAGCGCACACGCTGCACGGTTCAGCCCCAGCCACAGCAGAGCAGATCAGCGTGTGGTGCAGCCCTCCCTTGTCAGAAGTGGTCGGTGGGCCAGATAGTTTCAATTGACATCTCCCTGTCCCCCCATGCTAGCCTTCAATAATTCACCAAACTCATTAAGTGACCCTCCAGGCCAAACAACTGCCTACCCCTGATTTTAACCATCATTTAAATATTACTCATTTACATCATTAAATATTTCCTATAACAATATGATCAGATTTAGTGTTTTGTCACAGGAAAAAAACCCTTAAAACAGTGACGCTCAATCTCAGCACAGTGCTCCCCAAGGGTCTAAAAAATCTGGAAGTGGAGGGGTGGTGGCAGCGTTAATTGCTGCAGCCTCCAGAAACATCCTATAGGGAGCCCTACAGGCCACGTGACGTGGCCCCGCATGCCAGATAGCACTGGTGCACAGAGCCACTCCACGGCCAGATCCAGCGCATGGGGCTGGACCAGCACGCAGGATCACACCCACAGACCGACCCCACCTGCTGACTGCACACCATTCATCTGGCCCTCAGGGTAGGAAGGTTGAGCACCACTGCCTTTAAACACTCTGAGGAAGAGAATAATATACACTCTCTCTTCCAAAAACTGCATATTCTCAGAGATGCGTGAATCTACATGAAACAAGGCACTAAGATGACATCCGATTCTTTAGAAATGAGGTAATTCAGTAAACCAGCTAATTTAATATATTGTGAGATCAATACCCAATTTAACCTGGGACTTCATAAAAGCTCTGCTTACATAAAAGCATTATTAATTTTTCCAGCTTTAACTACCTTAATGCAAATTGTTGTGGGGAAAAAACAAAAAGGGAAAATTTGAAACGGCCCACTGAGCAATAAAGAATTTTTTTTTTTGCATGTTCGCACACATACACGCATAAAAACATATATAAGCATGGACTTGGCTCGAGTAAACCAAAATTTGCCTTCAGAGACAATTTTTCTATTTTAAAAAAATATTCCCCGCCCCCCCCACACCCCCGATCATGCTCCCATTTGGCTACATAGAACATGTTTCCAGAAACAGAAGGTTATTTAAACTTTAAAAAAAAAATGCTTGGACCATTAAGTTAAGTTCTCTGAAAAAAGGTATTTATAGGATCATAGGAAACATGTTAAGAGGGATATTGGGAAGTTATGTAGTTTCTACCTGGAGCAAAGGGCTGAACATCCCTGAATGAACCAACCCAGCCCAGTGTCTGTCCAACCTGCTCTTGAAAAGTTCAAGGATGGATAGTCCAGAACCTCTCTGGACAGCCTGTTCCAGTGCTTAACCACCCTCACAGTCAGAAAAGTTCTTCCTCAACTCCAACCTAAATTTTCTCTGACCTCAATTTATGCTATTTTGAGAACTTGACCGCTTAGATCAGCAGTTCTCAATCTTTCTAGACTGAAGAAAGACTGAGAGAGTCTTGAAGCACCCCTGGATAGATTCAGTACACCCATCAAAAAATGCCAGCTCTTAGGGTTCCTACACACATGCACCGGGCTCCAACACGCTGGAAATACAGAGCATCAGACCAGTCGATTAATCGAGGCGGCTGGAGCCTGGAAACTGACATGCCCCAGCAGCCTCGTGTGTCGTGTGCATCTGCACTGGTAAAATGGTGACGGTGCACTTTGAAATAAAACACGTCTGATAAGGTTTACTTCAAAGCACGCTGACACCTTTTTTTTCCAGTGTGGGGATGCACAGCGACACTGATACATGTGACACACAGGCGTTTTTCATTAGCACAGCTCACTAATTAAGGTGCCTGGTGCTGCACCGGAAATGCATCTAAAAATCCCCTTAGTTTCCCCTTTTTTTTTTTTGTTTGGACTACGGAAAAAATTATAGAGCGATTCTTTTGTCGCGAAAAATTCAGAAAAACCACAACAGATAAGAGTGTTTTTGACCCAGCAATTCCTCTTTGAACTTTCTGGGTGCATCTCATGCAGCATGTTTGCACACTTAACAGTGCCAACATTATGTGGCACCCTACAGCATCCTTGAAAGGATCTCAAAGCACCCTGGTCGAGAATCACTGCCCCAGATACCGCCCAATTCAAGTGATCTTTGCTATGTGAAGTGAAGCATTTCTTCTTCTAAGAAGTGTGACAATAAGAAGAAAACCTATTAACACTTCACAACACCTCTGCCAATACTGAAGTAGGCAGTAGCCTACAAAAGTTCATGCCTCTCTGAACAAGTTAGTCCAGTGGTGCCCAAACCTGCTAGCTGAATCTGGTGTGCAGGGCCATGTTACCTAGTCCAGGGGCTCCCCATGGGTCTGACAATTTGACATCAGAGAAGTAGATGTTAACACTGCCACTGCTCCACACTGCCAAATTTCCAGACCTTTGGAGACCCCTGCAAGCTGGATAACATGGCTCCATGGGCTGGATCTTGCCTACAGGGCAGGGATTGAGCACCCCACAGTTAGTCTATAGAAAGTGATAGCCTTCCCTTCCGTCTGGCAAAGACCAACCTAAGACACTTATTTGGTAGGGCAAAATTTTGCCAATCTAAATGCAAATCTTTATTTAATGAAGAGTTGTCTTTAATTTCAAAATTAACCAATAAGACAGGTTTATTTAACAGTGAAACTTTCTTCTCATAGACATGGAACTCTGCCCCTAGGTCTCCCTCCTCTTTGCAGAGAGATTTGATCAGTAGCTGGATCCAATTTAAGTTATAAAGGATTCAATCTCCCCTCAAGACCATGATTGATGGAGAGAATGGTTTTAAGGAGAGGCCATATGCAGCTGTTCTGTATTCAGGTACGCACCCCAGTACAAATCAACTCCGCAGGCTTCTTGTAAAAATAGCCAACAGGCTTGGCTTCTTAACTTGTGACGCCTATGTATCCAACAGCAAGACCGATAAAAAGATAAGGCTGAAAAAGGAACCTAACATAATCCCAACTACGCATACAACCTCAGTGCTCACAACAGTACTTTTTTTTTAATTAACTGTAATATTAAAGAATATTATTTTAGCTTTAATATTAAGCAATTACCTGTTCTAACAGACCAGGGTCACAGCACACCCTTATTTTCCATTTCTGGAAATATTCACTGCAGAAGTTATGTAGCTTTTCCCATGCTTTTTTACATGCATATATTTTGGCCACAATATGGTAATTCTGTTAAACATGACAGCCTCTTTTGTATCACTACCAAGGAGTATAAAAATTACATGTTCACTGCCTGGCATGCCACAAAAGCAGCCTCCTCTCACCCACTGACTAGATGGCAAACATGCTGTTATGTCCACAGACAGTTTCTTACAAGAAAATTTTGCAAAAGCCAGATTAAATGTTTTGCCCCAGATACTTGAGATGTTAGAAAATAGCATAGACTGAACTGCTATTTTCCTTAATTTATTAAGGAATTAGAAAGGTTTGAGTTCTATTTTCAGGGTTGAGACCGAGGGTCTGAAGCTTGAAGTACTATTCATTGATGCAAGTGCAAGGGACCTAATAAATTGGTTTTTTGGGACAGGGCAGGGAGAAAACAGCTCCTTACTGTAACATTCACACTGGAACAGCATGTCTCTTCCTTATGAAAAAAAATATCCAAATGCAGTTCAGGGTGGAGAAAACTGCAGTTCACAGATGGGAGGGGACACTATTTGCTGCTTCTTTTATTCTTCTGCCACGTGCTATTGGTATTGCTTCACAACCAGAACAGTGCTGGAAAGAGCCGAGGACAATAAGGACGGATAGGCAAGAAAAGTGCAGTAATAAGAGAGGAGAAAGGGGTAGAAGAGAAGAGAATGAATAGGAAGAAATAAGGAAAGGTTTAGCAAGAGAGAGGAAGTTATTAAAAGCTTCCTTGTGCCTAAAGAAGGGTGCTCGCGCCCAAAAGCTTCCAAAGAACATTTTTTCCAGCTATTCTGTTGGTCTAATAAAAGAGATACCGGATTTACTCCAAGAACCTCGTCTGCCCAAGATGAAACAAGCATCTTTCATGCTTTGGACAGGCAGCATTTCAAACTGGTTTTGGAAAGGGTCAGACCCAACGACCAAGAGAATGGAGCGCCTCTCTTGGAAAAGGAGAACAAAAGATCTCAGCTTATTTAGCCTAGCTAAAACAAAAGGATACAATTCCTCTCTATAAAAACAGCTTGGGGTAACAACAAGGGAGAAAGAAGCACAATTTAAATTAAAGGCGAGCCCCAAGAACAAGGAGGTAAAACGTTCGCCATGAATGGACATATGCCAGATATAAATGAGGAAGTCTCCAACCACAAAGGACAGATTTTCTGGGTCAGCTTTCCAAAACGTTTCTCACCCCTAATTAAGAAACGGACTAGTTTCAGGGGACAAGACTGAATGGTCCAGAAGCCCCCTTTGGTCCCATGTTCCTCGCTACCATGCCGCACACCTGTGGCACTATATGTGTTGTTATTCCCCACTTCCCATGGCGCTCATAGCTGGTCATTTCTTTCAAACGATTTACCTTCATTTTCTTTGAAGGTTACTGGCGTACAGGACTTTCCATGTGTGCTGGTAATGATTCATGAGCTTCAGGCAAAGGACAAAAGAATCACAGAAAAAACAGGCTGTCCTGATCTCAACAAGTGACCATTTTTCTTACCAAAATCCCCAAGGGAGTTTTATGAACATGCATTTGCAGCCAGATCACCAAATAAGCTGCTGGGGGATGGATGGGACACACAAGTGAGTCAGATAACCTTCTAGTGACTGTGTGTGTTGAAAAGGCTGAAGAGGACAAATTATTCCAGGTAAGTCTTGTAAACTTGAGACAAACTAGAAAAAATAAAGAGCATGAGATGGTATGCCAGGCACTTGCTGTTTAAAATTCCCGAGTTGGAGCTGGACAACATTTTTTTTTAAGAGCACTCGACAGAGAAAGAAAAAACCCGTAGATGACATACAAAGCTCTTCCCTGCAAAAGCTGTAGGATAGCACTATAACTATGGACTCAAATACAAAATAAAAGCCAGCAGTGTTACTAACACACAAACCAAACCCTGAAAGCTTGTAAATGAGGATCCGTCAATGTAGCCACCTTCAAAACGTAGGCCAGTTAAACTGTGAAAGTCGAATCCCGAGTCATCTGCCACAAGGGAAATGCAATGAAAAGCATCTGTACGATATGCGCCTTTGTTCTACGGGCCCGAACTGAAGCTTTAATTTTACTCGTGGCCAACTTATTTTAGAGTTTAGCATCTTCTCTGTCCTTTCTGAGCATCTGCAAGCACTTTGCATGCACCAAGCTGCTACAAAGTTTGGTTAGCTAAGCAAATGTCACTATTCAGCTGAGCTCTCCAATAAAACATACTAAGGGCTGGAGCTCACCACATGTACCTTACTCCGGAGGCGTCAAACTCACATGGCCCCAAGCGAGTGGTGCACGGCCAACCCACAGGCTGGATGAAGGGTGCATGGATGGCCTTGTGGGCCTGAATGAGCCCACAGACCCACCCTGCTCCCTATCCTCCACATACTGGATTCACTGCACACAGCGCTCGCTCCGGCCAGTCCAGAAGCTACGCTGCACATGACACCTGCCCCGGGCACGTCCCAGGCCCTGGGCACAGAGCTAGCCTGTCCTGCACTGCCTGGGACACGCAGGTCAACTCTGAACCTAGGGCAGCACTGGGGACATGATAGTGTAGATCCTGTCTTATTCTATTCACCTTAAAATATCCCTTTTTATAGGTACAGATAATAGTGCAGGGATTTGTAGTCCATGGCACAAATCAAAAGCAAAATCCAGCTCCCCTAGCTCCCTTTTATGTCCTCTAACCTTCTTCCTCTAGACCCTCTCCCTCCTGTACCGATCATTTTAAACCATTCCTTGTTTCTTGTGTGATCTCTGTTCCCTAGTCCCTCTGCTTCATTTGGTATGTAAGCATCACAGCAAACACATCAAAAATGTGTTCTTGAGAAGCGACCTGCCTGCATGTCAAAGATGAGCAGTCTAATAAGCTCCGCTGCTGCCGGCACACAAAAAGTGAGACAGAAAAACAGTAAGAACCAAGGAAGGGGAGAGGAGAAGAGATACAAAAGACAAGCAAGAGAAGCAAAAGGATCACAGTGATAGAAAGGCTATGCGCACATTTGCTCCTCAACAGGCTGTACTGGAGTGTGCATCCAACCTTTCCTGACACTTCACTGTAAAATATCTGGATGACACCAGACAGGCACACAAGCAGGAGAGCCTTCATGTCACCTTAACTTAAACCTGTCTCAGTAATGCCAAACTCAAGAGTTCAAAGATTACATGAGACAACACAAACAATTCAAAAACCGGAAGCTTTGTAAGAAAATTATGCTTGAAATTAAATCTGAGCCTCTGATGTAACGATACAACTTTGGGAGCTGGGTTTTAAAGCAAGAGGCCCACAAGAATCACGACGTTTGTGAAAATCACGAGCAATAACAATACCACCAAGTCAAGTCCTTCTTCGAGCCATTTACCCAAGTCCTAATCATGCACAGATCCCAACAGTAATAAAAAAAGGTAATGGCCCCCATTCCCAAAGAGTCCCTGCAAGTCAACAGGACTCATTTGTGCGCCACGGTTTGGCCACTCGGTTCTGCACTGAATCAGCTCTTTAAATCTCTAGGATGGCGATGATGCTGTATGAAACGAGTTATTCACAGATGCCTTGCATTAACTCCAGACTGCAGAAATGTACCTTCTTCGCACAAATTCTATTGCTAGCAATTAAATATGAGTGAAACGTGGCACCAAAGACTTAAGCTACAGACACAACATACCATATTCTTGTGTCTAATGAGTACACTGCAGTTCAGAGCCCTGGCTTTAAAAGAATCAGAGATCTGCTCTAAATCTCTTCATTTATAAATCTTCAATCCACTTAACTTTGAAGACGTACCTGTATTTTTTCCTAACAGACACCCTTTTTATATGTCCAGTCCAATTATTTTTTAATAAGATCACAAGTGTGGTGAACAGATATAAACACTCATGTAATATATTACATTTCTCTTAGGTATTTGACTTGGTAATGCTTGAAGTATGCTGCAAGTGCATTGTTGTATTTTCTTGCAATCCAGGTTCATGTTAAATGTACACATATCTTAAGTATTAATCTTTCCTCTTTTCTCAGAAGGCTTTTGGACTCTAGAAACTAAATGAAGAGACAGGGTAGGTATCTGTCAGGGACGGATTACCAACAGTAAATGCTGAATCTCTGCAGCAGGCTGGGTTAGATGACTCTGGAGGTAGCTTCCAACCCTATAGCTCTACTAAAAATGAAGACCCTTTGAGTCATTCATGTAACCTCCATTCCCAATTCAGGAATTCCACTGAAATATATTCTGTAGAATACTGGACAAAACCATCTTTTCTACAGCAAATGAGCAAAATCCATCCTTGGAGGAAGAGAATCCACTGGATGCACGCTCCAATACTTTGAAGTAAGATATGTGGCCTTTTTTAAAGCACTATTTTATCCTTGTCCAGCTCCATCAAAATATTGAATTTGGAGTGATTTATGTATAGGCATTCTGGTAGGGTTTTGTACTGCCAGCCATAAGTAAAATATGTAAACATTAGTCAAGAGACCTATTTCTGGCAAGAATGTCATATCAAAAGCAGACAAATAAACCAGAGATTGGTGCTTCAGTTAGTCCACAAGCAGAATAAAGACCATGGTATCTGCTACCCTTATTAGGTGTTATGGAGGATAACTGAGTCCCCAAGTCATATCTTCTAGGCCATATGTCAAGTCTTCTGTGTAGAATGAGCGGAAGAGGCAAGGTCAAGCTTCTGGACTCAGGCAGACTCCCAGGCAAACTGAGACTAGACATTTTGATGCATCGGTGGGCAATTGTGACTGCATATGCAACCAGATTTGTTAAGTAACATAGCTGAGAACAAAAGTAAAAGCATGACAGCAAGTTCTAGTCAAGTACGCTGCACTAAGCAGTTTAACTGAACCTCTCTACTCAAGACAGAAGGTAATAAAGCTGTAAAACAGAAGAGGGAAACATGTCACCAAATGGTTACCCCTAAGGCTTCCTGAAATACAGTTGTGCCATTGATTTTATAGATGTTAGGGCTGGAAGGGACCTCTTGAGAGCATCAGGCCCAGCCCCCTTGCCCAAAGGACAGGAAAGTCAGCTGGGATTAGATGGCCCCAGCGTGGTGAGCATCCAGGCGTTTCTTGAACGTATCCAGAGTAGATGCTTGCACCACTCCTGGGGGGAGTCTATTCCAGACTCAGGAGACTAGGACAGTATAGAAGTTTTTTTTCCCTTATGTCCAGTCTAGAAGTCTTCCAGCAGTTTGTGGCCATTAGATCTTGCGTTCCCTTGGGGTGCCCTAGTAAACAGATGTTCTCCCAGTTCCTGATGCACCCCCCTTATGTACTTACAGGCAGTCACCAAGTTCCCCATGAGCTTTTTCTTCTCCAGGCTGAAGAGTCCCATGGCTCTCAGCCTCTCCTCTTAAGGCCTGTTCTCCTGCCCTCTGATCATGTGTGTGGCTCTCCTCTGCACTCTCTCAAGCTTCCCCACATCCTTTCTAAAGTGTGGAGCCCAGAACTGGATGCAGTACTCCAGCTGCAGCCTCACCAAGGCCGAATAAAGCAGGAGGATGACTTCTTGGGTCTTGCTTGAGATGCATCCGTAGATGCAAGCCAGGGCTTTGTTTGCTTTGCTGGCAGCAGCATCATGTTGGTGGCTTATGTTCAGCCTGTGATCAACCATGACCCTGAAGTCTCTTTCGGTTGTGGCAGTAGTGAGTGTAGCACTGCCGAGCCTGTAAGTATGATGTGGGTTCTTTCTCCCAAGGTGGAGCGACCTTGCATTTCTACATGTTGAACATCATCAGGTTTTGATCCGCCCACCTTATGAGCCTGTCCAGGTCGGCCTGAATCCCCACTCTATCCTCTAGTGTCACCACACTGCTCCATAATTTGGTGTCATCGGCAAAACTTAGTCAGCCCGCTTCTGACACCCAAATTCAGTTCATTTATGAATACATTAAAGAGTACTGGTCCAAGTACCGATCCCTGGGGGATGTTACTGGTCACCATGCGCCATGTTGACTCTGTTCCATTGACTATCACTCTGTGGGTCTGACCATGGAGCCAGTTCCCCAGCCATGTAAGGCTGTCGAAGCCACAGTCCCCCAATTTTACCATGAGGACATCATGGGAGACCAAGTCAAAGGCTTTTTTGAAATCCAAGTATATAACATCAACCTCATCTCCCTTGTCCAGTATCTAGAGCTTTTAACTCAAACTCCAAAGAGGTGTCATAAAAGCATTAAAAGAAACTGACCCTGGCCAACGAGATATAAAAGACCACTTGACTAATACCAACATAGACTAAACATGCACCCCATCTGAAAGGTTCAAGGCAACCTAAGAGAGACCTTAGAAGTACCTAACCCCACACTTTCCTTCCGTTATTCCTTCATTCTCATTATGTGCATTTATTATACCACTTCTTGTATTTAATTTATTTTCTTTGGAGATAAGGTCTGTGAAGTGCATGAAGTGTACGTAGTCCAGGGTGACTCAGGCCTTCACATTGTCTTCCAATATAAATATTGGCTCCCTGATGAATTCATTCATTTTCTGGTGCAATTCCTCCTGGCAACTATCCACATCATCAGAAAGCTGTTTACTGTAGACATCACAACAGATAAGGGCCTTGAAGAGAAGGGGCTAAGTAAGCTTTGCACATACATTTAGGAAGGTTTTACAGGACAGCACAGTAAAAAGTAAAATGTGTTTGTGGAAGACACAGACAATGGAGGCTGGAGAGGAGAGGGAAAGAGCAAAAGCAGTCGAGATCAAGGGCTTCAACGAGTGTTTTAGCAGTACTTAAAGTGAAAAAATAATTCAACAGATGCCTTTACTCTCCCTCCATCAAAATTAGATGCATCTGTTATTTCTTGAAGTCTGTTTACTGAACAAAACCATTCTGTACTAATGAAGAGTGTAATTCAAATACCGACTAAAGCAGCAATCAAAAAATAATTGGATATATAACTTCCGTTCCCTTGAAAGTGCGGCTGTATTAAGCTCGTACTCTTTTTTTCCCCCCTCAGGCACAGACTTCTTGGTGATTTACAACATGGTTTTGAAGTATGAATCACAAAACGTTAATGTTGTGAACTACCTATACCCTCAATTTAAAAGCCCAACATTTTTTGGAAAGGATATGAACACTGCAGGTACAGGTCAGGTTCATACCACTGTTACAACAGCATACTAAGAATTAGCTTAATTAGAGCAAACTATTAGAAGTCATGATGGCATTTTTTCCTCAACTCATGTATCAGCTCGGTGTGTGCTTTTAGGCAAGTTACTTTAGTCTCTTAATTCTGTAAAGTTTTCCAATAAATAAAATGAGAAAGACAATGTAATTGTGATTCCTGCTTAAGTTCAGAATAGTTCACAGGAAGTTAAAAATTTGCTGATGATACCAAAATTTGGGGCGAGGTGAGCACGCTAGTAGGGAGGGAAAGACTGCAGCAAGACCTGGATAGGTTACAGGGGTGGGCTGACATAAACAGGATGTGTTTCAATACTGACAAGTGCAGGGTGCTGCACGTGGGCAGTAGTAACCAGCAGCACGCTTATAGAATGGGAAACTCCCTTCTTGAGAGCACAGAGGCAGGACAGGATCTGGGAGTCATTAATGACTCCAAGACGAACGTGGGCCGACAATGCGAGGTCACAGTTGGCAGGGCTAACCGCACCTTGTCGTGCATCCACAGCTGCATCTCAAGTAGAGCCAGGAAGGTGATCCCCCGCCTCTATGCGACACTGGTCAGGCCACAGCTGGAGGACTGCGTCCAGTTCTGTGCGCCCCATTTCAGGAGGGATGTGGACAGCATGGAGAAGGTCCAGAGGAGGCCACTCACATGATCCGGGGACAACAGGGCAGCCCCTACAATGAAAGACTGCAGGACCTGAACCTGTTCAGCCTTCACAAGAGAAGGCTGAGGGGGGACCTGGTGACGGTCTATAAACTCACTAGGGGCGACCAGAAGGGCTTGGGAAAGACACTGTTTCCCCTAGTGCCCCCGGCATAACAAGGAATAATGGACACAAATTATTGGAGAGTAGGTTTAGATTAGACATCCGCAAGGACTACTTCACAGTCAGGGCAGCTAGGAGCTGGAACCATCTACCAATAGAAGTGGTGCTGGCTCCTACCCTGGGGTCTTTAAGAAGAGGCTTGATGCCTACCTGGCTGGACTCATTTGAGTCCAGTTTTTCTCCCGCCCAGGCAGGGGGTGGGACTTGAAGATCTACAAGGTCCCTTCCGACCCGACTTCTATGATATGATTCAAAAAAGATATTTCAACATGCCTGCTTTCAGTAAAAGACTAAATGTACAGCCTCCATCACCACAAAAATTAAAATTTTCTTTAGTAAGCCAAGATCCTTTTTAAGCATAATTTTTTCATACCCGTGGTCTGTACCCCAATACTCATTTTCTTTGCCCCATACAAAGTAGAAAGGCACTCACAGAAAGTGCAAAGCAGTTTTGAAACAGTATTTTAAAACTGAATTGAGGAACTGGGGAAGTTCAGCTGTAACAGTAGTTTTGGATACGGTTGGCCAACCTGATGATCACGGAGGATGCAATTCCAACAGGTCATTACCTATTCACAACTAAGCTGGAAATCATGTACCGTATTTCATGGTGTACAGGTTGACTGGATGTATAAGTTGACCCCATTTTATGGATCTAAAAATTTAGGAACTTTGTAGATCCAGTGTATAAGTTGACTTAATTATTTGGATCAGAAATATGGGGTCGATTTATACTAGCCCCTGTATGCCTTCACCGTGGGCCAGGCACCCAGGAGGTGGACATATGCTGCAGCATCGCTCGCAGGGGATAGGGCCAGGCTTGGTGCTCAGCTGGCACAGCCCAGGCAGTGCTGCTTGCAAGGGATGGGACCTTGCCAGCTGAGCACACCCAGCCAGGCCCCATTCCCTGCGAGCGGCACTACTTGGGCCATGCCAGTCCAGTGCTAAACCTGGCCCCATGCCCTATGAGTGACACCAGGCTCAGCACTCAGCTGGCATGGCCCCATCCCCTGCAAGCTCACTATGGAGATGTTGCTCAGCTGGGCATCGAGTCTGGCCCCATCCCCTGCAAGCAGTGCTGCCTGGGCCGTGCCAGCCAAGCAATAAGCCCAGTGCCACTCACAGGGGACGTGAATGGGGTCATTGCTCAGCTGACATGGGCCAAGCAGCATTGCATAGTGATGGCAGGGAGTGCTGCTGGTAGGTGAAAAGGGTCAGCTCGGGGCCAGGCTGGGCCATCGCTGGGGTGGAGGTCCAAAGTATTGATATGGTGTGTGTATAAGTTGAGGTTGAATTTTAAGCGTTAAAAGTTGGGCTTCAAAACTCAACTTATAAACTGTGAAATACAGTAGTTCAAAGTGAAGGAAGTGAGAGCAATGATGCCTATTGCTACAAACAAACAGACATTTACGTCAGCACGTCAGTTTTAGAACTTTATTGGGAATGTAAATTATTAACCTTTTGCACTAGCCACCCGGATGACTTGAATAACAACTAGTATGGTACACGCCCTGGGAGAATCTCATTTCATCTGCACGGGTTTTTAAATGATTACCCCATCACTGTGCTCTCTGAACATCTTCCAAGAGAAGCAAACAAAAACATCTCTTCCTAGATAGCTGGCAGGAACAAGCTTAACATTTTATTCTTTAAAAACATTGATAAACTATGCAAGTCTGAGGATACCACTTGGTTTGCAAGGAATGCACCATGGCAGCAGTTCCTAGTTCCATCTACAGGGGTGCAACCTGGATCTATACAGTTGTCTACCACAAGTAACCCCATCTCCTACAGGCAGATAGGACTGGCATACTAAATACCCTCCATAAAAAAGGCACCAATGTTTTTAGCAAAGGATTATTTTTTTTCCATACAAAAAACCATGGATGTACTCAAGTATATGAATAACTGAACACAGACAGCAAAAAAAAAAAATCATCATTTTTACTGTTGCTTGACTATGGTTTAAGAAACGGTACACTTCGCATCCACAAAATACACACTGTGCCATATACTTTGGTTACTAGGACACATTTTTAAACCTGAAATCAAAGCTGCGGGCATAATATACAAGTTTCATACTGCATGCTGTGGGACTTACCTAAAGGCTGCAAGTAATGGTGCATAAATTGAGTCTCCATCATACACGTACAAATGGTCCCAACTGCACTCAGTTGCAAAGTGATTAAACCGAAGCCTTAGGATTGTGTTTGGCCTAGAGGGGAAGAAGGGAGAAATAAAGTTACAATTCAAACAGTACATACCTGACAGCACTTGCAAGCTGCCATGATGTGCAGTTCCACTCTCAGAACAATTTAGTTACTGTATTTGTTCAGGATACATGGACAAACACACCTCAGGCATCAGACACTGGATTCTTTTTTGGCTAGTAATGTCTGCTGTAGGCACAACTGTACTACCTGTGTCCCTGCCACCCCCCTATTGAAGGTCTAAAAGGCAAAGACGACGTAACTGTCCATTTCTTTGCCAATACCAAATACTTTGGTCAAGAAATTGGAAGGAAAGTGGCATGGAATTCGTGTGGACAAGATCTCAAAGGACCACAAATTACTGCACAGTAAGTCACCTGTCATTCAGTTGATTACTCGCACACATTTCACTCTGGATGACCAATATGCAATTCTCTGCTTGGAGGTGGGTAAGACTTAAATGTAGGACGCAAGATAGCCTAACCAAAGCACACTGCAAATTTAAAAGCTTCTCTCAAAAAGAGCAGTACTCGCTAGGGATGTGAACCAAGCTCCAATCAGATGCCTTAGTGATTTCAGACGTACAGACCTCTTATTACAACAGGGGCCGAGAGAGCTCTAATGTGGCCAGGCAAATCTAACCTGGCTAACTCATAAGGTCTTATACAGGTGGAAACTTACTTAGATAATCTGTGAATAACGCCAGACACTAACCTTCCCTACAAAAAGCCAATGCAACCTGTGCATGTTCCTGAATGATTCCACCAGCCAACATGAAAGGACAACGTCCTTGCTACATCAAGTACATGAAATTTAGCTTCCCCTGGGACTGACTGCATCACCTTCTTGAGGGGAGAAAATGGGGAATGGAATAGATTGTGTTTCCATGCAACTTGAACAGTTTGAGGAAGAAACTTCAAGGAGGCCCAAAAGCAACCCTGCCCCTGCAGGACTTTATATAAGGAGGACAAGGCTATGAGAAGCTGAAGCTCCCCATCCATTACAATGCAACAAGCACCAAATAAAGCAGTCTAAAGTTACAGCGAGTACAGGGAATAGGCTGCCAAAGGCTCACTGGGGAGACTCTTAAGCCCTGCTAAGGGATATTGCTGTTCCAAGAGATGCGGGGCCTTCAAAACGAAGGAAAAAGCATGCAAATCATGTTAGGAATCTGAAAGGCCACTGGATCATGTGTGTAGCCCTGGATAGGAAAGCAAAGCAGAAAAATTACCATCATGTAAATCTTTACAGACTAAAGGCTAATAAGCACTCCTCTATTGCTGAAATGGGTATCAAGGAGAGACTTGGTTGTAGAAGCTCAAATAGAAATCTTCCACTAAGTTTGTAAGTCAGCTGAGCTGGGGCTTTCTTGCTCTGGAACAGAATGCTCTGAACTTCAGCCTAAGGGTTTCTGTTCTGTGGACATGAGCCAGCCAGCATCCAGGGCTGTCAAGTGCAATACTGCTGGGAGTGGCTGCAGGATATGGAAGTTATTCTGCAAGACTGGAGGCTGCACTTAAAGGCGCAGACAGAAGTGACAATTTTTGCCAAAACTGGCCCCTGAAAGCATTCTACAACCATGATCGAATGAGTGCGTGGCCACAGAGCACCTTAAAAGGGCCCAATTACATGAGGGTTCAGATAAAGGCGCTCCAAACTAGAGCACCTTCATTAACTTCTGTCTGCGCGTGCCGGGAGCAGGCCTAGGCAGAAATGCAGCCTGTCTCCCTGGAACAGCCCCAATTTGGAGCCTGATCACCCACTGTCCTGCCCAAACAGCTAATACTTGTTGGGCCAGGAGGATCATCCTAACTCATGGTCCTTTCTGTAAAGCGCCATAAGTTAGACTTGGGAGCTACATTTCTGCCTGCGCCTTTAGAGGCATCATCTCCAAATACCTGGCCCATGCTGGGACTATCAGAACCAGTCCCAGATCTTTGCCACTGTTTCCCCAGAGCCCTCTGTCTCTGGGGAATCAGACAAAACAT
This sequence comes from Crocodylus siamensis, assembly GCF_052110815.1. Lineage (NCBI taxonomy): Eukaryota > Metazoa > Chordata > Crocodylia > Crocodylidae > Crocodylus > Crocodylus siamensis. The sequence continues at coordinate 7,358,028 of NC_143396.1, read as the reverse complement.
CTATGATGGTGATGCTGCTCCTTGATTAACTGGACTCCCTCTGGAAAACTTCACTTGCAAAAGATGGTCTGTCAGAGTGCAACTCTGCCTAATCACACAAGATTGTCTGAGAACTCCTTGCCACGTTAATTCACCATGGCGTTCAGGACAGGAAGGTGCAGAGCCACTGATATGATCTGACTCGTAATTCACAAACTCTGGAGCAAAACAGCTTCCTCCCAAAGCAGAGACAACATTGGCTCTGTCTGTTGCTGATGTAATGTGTAGCTGTTCAATTATCAGCACCTAAAGCAGGGGTGGACAAAATCTGGCCCATGGGCCAGACCAGGCCCATGGTAGACTCCATTTCCCAGCAGCCCCTGCCCTCCATGGAGACCCCAGGAGCAGCAGGGCCACAACACATGCGGACTCCCAGGGTGCCCATGGAGAGTGGTGTGGGCAGGGTGGGAAGCTGCTCTGGGGCCAGGATCTTGCATTTGTTGAGATAACGATCCAGATGGCCCATCCCTTTTCTTTGTGGAAAACAAATAATGAAAGTAATACTCTGACCCTGAACCATAAAGTCACTTCACCTAACAGGCCAAGTTGTAGATGGCATTTTACTACTACTTTTAACAATGGGGCCTTGAATAGGAACAATACAGGATGGTAAGAAGTGACTAGAAACTTGTAAACTATCCCTTTGTTGACAATCTTCAGCAGTCCGAGCCCAGGTGGCGGTGGCTGTAGAGGACACTGATTTACAGTGTTGCATCCCAGCAAAGCCAAAGTTGATGAGCATATGGATACTAGGCTGGTCTTCTTTATAGACATTTGTGGTTTTTAGGGACTGCTTCTATCAGCAAAGAAGTCCCTATAAGATCATTCATTCTGAAAGCCCTACAAAAGAGGGAACATGAGTGAAAGAGGAGCTGCTCCTTATTCAGATTCTGACCAATTCAGCTTTTCTTTATAGATTCGAAACAGCAATCTCATTTAAAACCAAGCTGCTTCATGCATCATAGCTGATCACTCACAATTTGAAAGAGAGAGGGAGAGACTGGTTTTGTAACTGGTGCCAGCGCACACACAAAAAGAAGTCCAACAAAACTTGTGACCATTATACCATGAATCAGATGACAGTCAGAGGATATACATTAGAAGTGCCATTCCTAAAAATTACTGGAAACCAACTACTGTAATCAATTGATCATTGCAGTAATAAAAAGGAAAGAACGCTGAGGGTCTTCCACAGTTTAGAAGACTTTTGGGAAAAGGTCACCTGATCCTCTGAAGTCATTATGGTCTAATGAGTAAATATACATTTGAAGCTGAACAAAAGTTCAGTATTTCTATAAAGATTGAATTTTCATGTACAGAAGATTTCTTTTTCTAAGTTTGACCTCTCTGCTTATAGCATTATGAAAAAGTTACCAATACAGTTAAGCTAAATATCAGCTTAAATATCAGGATATTTGGAGGATTTGCACCTGTATTATTTAAGGTATTTTACGCAGATCCAAAGGAGTTTGAATCGGATGTGAAGTCTTAACAAGAAGCAAGTTTTATAAAGCAATCAAACTTTGGAAACTTGGATTCAGAGGGGAAAAGAAACAGTTTCTTGTACAAGTGTTTTTCCCCTATAAAATGTCATAAAGTAAAACATAAAAAAAATGAGCCAAACTAAAGTCAAAAACAAAATATTCATTTAATTGTGCGGCAGGTAAAAGAAATTACTGTAAACAAAGACCTGGGAAATTAAGATGTGGCTACTTACCTCCCTTCAATAAGCCATGTGCATTTTGTTTTGTATTTGTAATTTCCAGGCCCATCTGTTACATACCCAGAAGGTCCTGTTAACCTGCAATTAAAAAAAAATTACAAGTGTAGGTTTCCAATATAATTAAATATTATGGTCAAAAATAAAAGACTTAGCTTTAAAAAATATAACCAGAATTAAAATACCCGGCAATTCTGTTCTCATGTATTGAAAGGCTATTACAAAAGCAAGCAAGCGCAACATAAAATGGGTCAGGTAATTAGGATTCTGGTACTGTACTCTTGGTCTGTCTTTTTTCCCCAGTAGCCAGCCTACTCTTACGCTATGCCAGGGAAGTCAGTACAGCAGTTCTCCTCTATCTCCTTCTCAGTGCAGAGACTGAGAAAGCCTATTTAACAAGACAACTGATAACAGGTATAGAAAGAACATGATTTGTTGATACAAACTGCAAAACTGCTCCCAAAAAACCCCACTTCCAGGACAGGAAAAAATTATTTTCAGAAGTGACGTCTCAAGGGGAACTCCAAGTTTATTCTAATTCACTCTGTTACAATTTCCTGCGTTTCACACCATTTAAGAAAATAACCCATTCTTTCCAGAGCCAGGGTCCATTATATCACATTTCTCCTTTGACGACTGAGGATATATGGCCAGGAAAATCATCCCTGCTCGCCACGTTACTTTGTGACTGCACAACTCTGCCTCCTTGCACAGTCGAAGATTACCCTTCATCACCATGATGGAGCACATCCCGAACAGGTGATTTTAGATGCACAAAACCCAGCACTCAAAGTGGTTGCATAAAAATAAACCCATGACTTGGATAGGAACTGGGGAGTAAGAAGATGCTTCAGTCAGTAAGCAGTATACCACTGTGGGCTGAGATAATAAGCCTGATTCAACTGTATGGTTCCTGATGTACTCCCAGCCCCCCTTCCTAGAAGATAACTAGCTCCAAACCAACATTCAAACTGACAGTTAAGACCAAGACCTGTGGGTCTTTTGCAGTTGGCATAATAATATTGTACTCTGAGCAACACAAACGCAAATGTTAATGACATAAAATCCAGTATTAGTGAAAGGTAAGAGATAAATCAGTGCAGAGGCAGAAAAGGATCTTGGAGTCATCACTGATGCCAAGACGAACATGGGCCGGCAGTGTGGGGACGCGGTCAGGAAGGCCAACCGCACCTTGTCATGCATCCACAGATGCATCTCGAGCAGGGCCAGGGAGGTGATCCTCCCCCTCTACGCGGCACTGGTCAGGCCACAGCTGGAGGACTGCGTCCAGTTCTGGGCGCCGCACTTCAGGAGAGATGTGGACAGCATGGAGAGGGTCCAGAGGAGGCCACTCGCATGATCAGGGGCAGCAGGGCAGGCCCTACGAGGAGAGGTGATGGGACCTGAACCTGTTCAGCCTCCACAAGAGAAGGCTCAGGGGGGATCTTGTGGCCTGTTGCAGACTAGTCAGAGGGGACCAGCAGGCACTCGGGTGTCCCTGTTCCCCCGAGCACGATCAGGAGCGACCAGAAATAATGGTCACAAGCTGGCAGAGGGGAGATTTAGGCTAGACATCAGGAGGTGCGACTTCACAGTCAGGGCGGCTAGGATCTGCAACCAACTTCCAAGAGAAGTGGTGCAGCCTCCTACCCTGGGGGACTTTAAGACAAAGCCAGACAAACACCTTGCTGGGGTCGTTTGACCCCAGTACTCTTTCCTGCCTTGGCAGGGGGTCAGACTAGATGGTCTGCTCAGGTCCCTTCTGACCCTAGAAACTATGAAATCCAAATGCAAAAGCAGGTACCCAAGTATAACCTCGTAGGTTAAGACTAAGCAACTGAGTAGTTGGCAAAAAGTTGGGTTTTTTGCAACTCAGTTCGTCTAATAAAAAGAGATCACATCTACCCAAAGAACCTTGCCTGCCTATAGCCGTGTTGGTCTCCGGACACAACCAAAAACCCAGAAAGACTAAGCAATGCATTCTAGCAAAACCATGCTATATATTTCCTCAGATTAAAGCAGGGATGTCAGATCGGCTGAATGCAGCATACAGAGGCCCATCACCCAGCCCATGGAGCTGCCTGGTGTTGGATCGGCCACATGCCAGCCTCATACCACGTGGAGGACTCGTTCGAGGAAGCATAATGAGCACAGAGCCAATCCGTAGGCCCATTCCAGCTCGTGAACCTGCCCCACATGCCACGTGCCGTGTGCTTGCCAAGTCCGGCTGAGTTGGATACCTCCGGGCTGGAGGAAATGCCTTTGCACAGAGGAGGTGCGCTTCTTGAGTGCCCTGATTTTGCATCTTTCCAACTCCTGCCTTTACCTCACTCATCTTGAAACAGCACATGATACTCTGCCTCCTGCTTTAGTAATGAGGAGTCCTGTTATTTCAGGAACCGTGGAAATCGGAGCTTTCTTCAGGAGAGAAATGTGAAAAAGTTCCAATCAAATCTTCCTGCACATACTTGACTGGGAGGAGGATCAAGTATGCCTTCCAGTATACACCAAGCCAGCTTCATTCACTTTCCTTTACATGCCAAGCAATTCCAGCATTTACGCTGTTGTGTTCTCTATGCACCTGGATTCCCTGGAGTTTACGAGATTCAAAGCTAATGTTATGGGACCCAGAGGAGACTATACTGGATTCTGCTGCTGGAAGAGCAGCAACTATACCAACAACAGCCTCTTCCCACCAGAACCGCCTCCAAGGGAAAAACAGCCTGACAGTAGCAGAAGAAAAAGGACTCTAGGTTCATGCAGGTAACAGCTGAAATAGTGGTAAGTACCATTCACCCCCAAGACATTCAACAAACACTGAAATGCAATATTCAGGCAACTGCTGATTATTGTACAGAACTGAGAGACAGGAAACAGGCACACTAGAGAAAAAGGAAAAAAAAAATCATGAATATTTGCAAAATATTTTGCAGGCATTCGTACTATATACAAGTGCTAGGTATTTTCAGAAAGGTGACAATGATGTTCACAGAGTCATAGACAATGGAGGGCTGAGCAAAGCTTCAGTCGCTGATTCGATTCGGCGATTTGGCCTGATTCAGCAGCAAATCAAATCGGGAGACCCGTTAAAAGGTCCAAATCTAATCTGAAGCTTCCAAAATCAATTCAGAAAAAATTTGGAGAGATTCAGAGATTCGGATCAGCTGGGGACAGACAGGCACAGCCAAGTGGCAGCAGGTTCTCCTGCGGCTACTCTGACTATGCCTGTCTCTCCCTGGGCAGGAGGACCCGCAGGAGAAGCCCCCATGGCTGCCCTGCCCAGCCCCACTCCCACTTGGCACTTTAAAAAAAAAAAAAAAAAAAAAGCCCCACACTCACCAGCTCTGGCAGCAGCAATTAGGGCTCATGATAGAGCCCGCATCCCCATGCAGCACAGGGCAGTGGGGGGAAGCACCTGGCACCTGCAGGGCAGCATGGTTCAGCAGGGCACCACACACTGTCTAGGAGCTGGGTCCACTGGGGCTAAGCGGTGCCAGGCTCCAGGTGACTGCTGGAGCCACCCCAGCTCCCAGATAGCACGTGGTGTCCTGCCAAGCTGTACTGTACCCACATGATGCGACAGCTGCTGCATGGGTGCCAAGTGAGGGGGGTCATCCTTGCTGCCCCCTGCTGCATGGGGAGGGACTCTGCCATGAGCCCCCAGAGACCCCAATCGCCACTGCCAGAGTCAATAATGGCAGAGGGTGAGGCTGGACAGGGCAGCCACAGGGGCTTCTCCCACGGCTCCCCCCAGCCGGGGAGAGGCAGGCACAGCCATAGGAGCCACGAGAGAACCTGCAGCTGCCCGGCTGTGCCTCACTCTCCCCAGCCAATCCAAATCACCACTGAATCTCCAATTCTGAGTCAGGTGAATTGAATGGGAACAGTTATGCATTATGAATCGCCAAATCAAATCACCAGCCTCCGAAATGGCCAAATCTGAATTGAGTACTTCCCTATTCGTGCAGGCCTACTGGAAGGGACCTCAGGAGGTTGCATCTAGTCCAACCCCCTGTTCAAAGCAGGACCAGCTCCAACTGCATCATCCCTGCCAAAGCTTTGTCTACCCGGGTCTTCCAAGGATGGAGAGTCCACAGCCTCTTCGGGTAGCCTGTTTCAGTACTTTACTAAAAAGAAAAATGCATGCGAATCTGCAATAGGAACACAATGGCTTGAACTGACATTAATCAAGACAAGATAAGGTAAGTCAGAACTACATTTTAAAACCATCTTCAAAAGAGCCTGATATTTGAATTGAGCATGGATATTTTAATTGATGACCTCTTGTCGTCAGAAAATGCAGTTACAGCTAAATGAAATCATTTCCCAAAATTATGTATTGAGATATTAAACTAGGCAACTAATTATCATCATCGTGACACGCTGATGCACGGCAGACTTGCACAGGAAGTCTGGACTGCTGGTTAACTAGCAGTAACTAAGCAGTGCTAGAACTACAAATGAATGCCTTCCCATTCCCAGAAAAGTGGACATACTGATTACGACTTGGGTTAATTGTTACTCTCACTAAGGCAAAGCTCATTTTACTTGACAAGACACCCACCCTACCAAATGTCAACTGCCACTGAGAAAACAGCAACGTTAGTTCATCTTACATGTACGCTTTAAAAGAGACCACCAGCTAGTTATCTCCTACTTGTACCAAGATGCAGACTGTAGCTATAATCTCTCTCTTTCATTAGTTTCCATGTGGCCAAATAGGCTGAAACACCACTGACGCTTAGGACTCGCATAACATGAAAAGTCTTGAGCTTTGGGCCACTAAAAGAAAAGGCTGGATTTGAGCTGGCAAAAATCAACCATGCTTACTAGCGCAGAATGAACCAACACCAAGTTATAATTCTTTGCCCCTTTTTCTCACTTTAAATGCTGATTTACACTGAGCAACATCTTTTCAACATGGAGGTGCACACACCCAGAGAAAAACAGAAAGGGCCACAAAATTTTAGGGAAGAAGGAGAGATTAAGACCCTCCAGGTCAAAACAACCGTGGCACAATGCAACTCATGCACATAAAACAAGAGCAAGTCATCTTAATGTTCCCAACTCGCATTAAAAAGAAGCAGACCTGAATCAGAAGCCAATGGAAATTTTACAAGAGACTTCTGGCATCAAAAGCATTTTAAGTGCTATTCAAAATGTTCAAACAACATTTTCTGGCAGCAACGCAGCCACGAGATATGCCACTGGAGTATATGCTTGTTTCCGAGGCGAGTCTAAATTCCAGCGAGGGAATTTCACTAGAGCACGCTGGAAACGCTTGGACGGGCCTCTTGTCATCAGAGAACACAGTACCAGCTAAATGAAATCATTTCACAAAATTATGCTGATTCCACCCCCCAAAAACTGTTCTGGAGACCAAAAAAAGGGAAGTTTCATTAATGTTAGAAGTCCCAACTTAAACTTTTTTTGAACAAAGCCTTTTAATTCTTCATTTCAAAATGGCTTGTTTCAAAACCTTGTTTTTGTATTGTACAAAGCAGAGAGAGGAAAAAGCCAAGAGAAGGTTCTGTTTTATCGATCACTTGTACGTTTTTTGGGGGGGTTGCTCCTTAATCTACAAAGCAAGAGATCTCCAAATCTGACAGGAAACAAATGCCTATGTTTCCCATGGGCCTATGCTTTATACTTGCCAACTTTATACACCTAAAGCAGGGTTGTTCAACTGGGCTGCTTGAATCCGGCATCAGTTCTACATCTAGGCCACCAAAATAACGACCCATTTTCAGAGGCATGCTCATGCACGCCCACATCTTACATCTATGAATCTTCAACAGAATTTTTTTCAATCCTCAACCTCTGTGAAATCAGACCAGTTATTTCCTTTTTTTCTTTTTTTTTAAATATGGACTTGGGTCTCATTTTAGGCACTGCTGTTGGAAGGCTTAGAAAAAAGGGCCAATATTTGCACCTTTTGAACTACAAAGTGCTCTGGCATTTCAACTTGGATGACCCTTTTGCCTGTGTTTGATAGTAAACAGACTTTGGAAGCTCAAATAAGCCTCACAAACTGAAAAACAACCTTATGCAATATGAGTGCTCTCAAGCAACCAGCAGCCTTTACCCAGGAATCATTGTCAACAGCTTCCTCTGGAAATAATTACTGTAACATTTGCCACAAAAACCAGTATCACGGGCAACATAAGAAAATGTCCTGTGTGCTCTGGCCCCAGCCAAGTCAGAGCTAGGGAAATCTGAAATGCTTCAGCACTGACAGAATTTACAAACAGCATAAAACCAAAAATGCATTTTTTTTGGGGGGGGGGGGGGGGGGATTACAAACAGCTTGACGCAAAGCAATTAGTACACACATCTACAAGTGATCTGCATTCCTCCCTAACCTTTAAACTATACGTCATGAATCATAAAGTACTCACCCATATTAACAAGCATTTCCAAGAGTATTTTCAACCCTTCTCAGAGTAAAACACAACAAAAAAGCTGAAACTAAATTGTTGCTTTTATTGCAGCCTGCTATTAAAACACCACACACACGGTACATACTGCCTGCACGCTCTTACACTAGGAATAAGAAGAAATGCTCAGTCCAAAAAGGAAGCTACGGCTGCATTAAAGCTTTATCTTTAAATTGAATGGAAAAAAACAGGTTGTAATAGGCTCCTAAGACAAGCAAAAAAAGCCAAAACAAAACAAAAAAACCCTACTCCAAAATCCCCACTCACTTCCAACGCAGATCCTGTCTTTACTACACAAATATAACATGTTTAAGTACAATACCTGAGTCAAGTCATACTCTAAACCAGCGGCTGCAAACCCTTTTTGTACCAGGACCCGTTCACAAACATTGATGGCCAGTCCTAGCTCGGTGCCTTCACTCCCGACCCACTGCCCCTAAGTGTGTGGGGCATGGGGGACCCCAAGCAGCCCCTTGCAGGCTGCAACTTTGCCGGCCTGAAAGGGAAAAGCAACAGTTTCCCACCTTTTCCTTCTTTAAAGGGGAATCCATTTTTTTAAAAAGTTTGTTGATCCATTTTTCAAGTTTGTTCACAACCCTTTCATATATTCTTGGGACCCACTTTTGAGTCATGACCCGCAGGTTGAGAAAGCTGCTCTAAACCAGGATTTATTCAGTTCTGTCTGTTTAAACAGGATCAATATGTGAACATGTGCTAAGTCTGGTAAGGAACTGTGCAGCACGCCAGCCAAGAAGGACTTGGGTAGAGAGAGATTTCGTATAATATACAGTGGCATCCAGATGGCTGCACACCAGCACCGGACAACATGTTACTTGAAATCATTATTACCTCTTCACCAACGTGGTATGAGGTGCAAAGTTCAGCAGGATCCTACACTACCATCTCTCAATACCTCTCATACTGTCCCGCCCACTGATACTGGTATTTTGTGTAGCCCCCGTTTTCTCACCTACTAGTTAATTGTGCATAGTCTACAATTTAGAATGGTTTCAGGTCTGATCATTTCATCCTAAATGAGCAGAGCTCTACAGCAAGTACTATTAGGTTTTTTAGGCTTTAACCCAAGGAAGTTGCTTTTAGCTTCTATATTGACCAAGGCAACCTGCTTCCAAGCTGTAACGATCACAGGTAACCAAGGGAAGAGGAGTACACAAGATGTAGGCAAGAGGAGATGCTCAGCACCTACAGAGCTTCAAAATGGTTTTGAAAAGCGTCCAGGATGGAAAAATTCTGTAAGCATTCCCTCCGGCTTTAAAAAGCAAACACCTAAGAAATCTAAGCAACTGGTTCAAGCACTACCAGATGGCAAAATTTTAATAGTACTGCTGCAAAATTTTCAAAAGCAGCTAAAGGACTTGGAAGCCTAAGTGCGATCGACTTTTAATTGGACTTCGACACTTAAGAATCTAATTGTTTTTTTAATGCAAGGTGGGTGATAAACATTTTTAAAACAACAGAACTGCTTCTTTTGTATACATCTGAAAAGCTGGATATCGTATATATACACCGGATGAGGTTGATGTCATTCATCTGGACTTCAGGAAGGCCTCCGACTTGGTCTCCTACAATGTGCCCATGACCAAGCTGGGGAACTGCAGTCTTGACCATCTCACGGTCCAACGGCTGGGGAACTTGCTCTGGGGTCGGACCCAAAGCGTATGTACTAGTTGATGGGAATAAATCAACGTGGCACACAGTTGCCAGTGGAGTCCCTCAGGGCTCAGTACTTGGGCCAATACTCTTCAATATCTTCATTAATGACTTGGATTTTGGCATCAGGTGCGGAGTGGCAAAGTTCGCAGACAACACTAAACTATGGGGGAAGGCGGTCACGCTAGAGAACAGGCTGGGGATACAGGCCAACCTGGACATGCTTGCAAAGTGGGTAGACCAAAACCTGATGGCATTCAACATAGATAAATGCAGGGTACCCCACCTTGGGAGAAAAAACAAGCATCACACTTATAGGGTCGGCGGTGCTAAGCTTGATACCACCGCAACCTAAAAGGACTTGGGCATGGGGTTTTGATTGACCACAGGATGAACATGAGCCCCCAATGCGATGCCGTGGCTGACAGAGCAAATCAAACTCTGGCATGCACCTACTGATGGATCTCGAGTAAAACCAGGGACGTCAGCCTCCCCACTCTACTCAGCCATAGCGAGGCCACAGCTGGAGTACTGCGTCCAGTTTTGGGCCCCCAAAAAGGGATGTGGATAAGCTCGAGAGAGTCTGGAGGAGAGCCACCTGCATGATCAAAGGCCAAGAGAGCAAGACATATGAGAAGAGGCTGAGGGACATGGGACTTTTCAGCCTGGAGAAGAGAAGGCTGAGAGGGAACTTGGTTGCTACCTGTAAGTATATAAGGGAGGTGCATCAGGATCTGGGAGAACAGTTACCTCACCAGGGCTCCCCAAAGGATAACTAGGTCTAATGGCCACAATTTTCTAGAAGGCTGATTCAGACTCAATATAAGGAAAAACTTCTTTACCATCCAAGAGTCCAAGGTCTGGAACAGACTCGCTCCAGAGGTGGTGCAAGCACCTATTCTGGACTCATTTAAAAGGTGTTTGGATGCTTATCTTGCTGGGATCATGCTTCTTGCAGGTGGGCTGGACTCGATCTCATGAGGTCCTTTCCAACCTCTAATGTCTATGAAATCTATATCTGAAAAGGAGACGAGCTCTAAACACCGTGCACTTCAATGTTTGACAACTGAAAGGCAAGGCGAGATATTGCAAAGAGGCAACAGGCCAACAGATTTGCTGAAAAATTTATGCTAAAAACTTAAAATAAGAAGTGTTTTCATTTAATTTTTTTCTATATTTAGATAGTCCCAACTGGTTCCAGCAACCCAAACAAAGGGCAATGGTTAACAAAAAAAAAAAAAAATCTCACTGAACTGACCAATAAAAATCAATTGGGCAAAACTGAATAAAAAGCATAAAGCAAAAACCAAGACATCTTGGATCCAACATTATTAATACAAGAAGGGTACGCTTTGGAAACGCAGATTAACGTATTGATGGAATTCCTCGAGTAACACAGACAGCAGCCAGACTAATACTACATGAAAAGATTTCAACACAATTATTTCAAGTCTCAAGTAGCTCTCACTAACAATGCATGCAAGGCAGAAAGCCAACAGATTAAACTGACATTGTGACAATAGAATTACCACGTAATTTGATGCATCTGTTTCCGAAGCACAGCAGTGTTTCAAGTGAACTAGATACCAGTGACAAGCCACAGAAAATACTTGCCTTCTACCTACAAAAGTGGCACTGGAGAAATTATACAAATCTCCACCTTTCCTTCATTTTACTCACTATCAAGCCTACATCAAAGGCAGCATAAGAACATAAGAAGGACCACACTGGTCAGATGAATGGCCCATCTACCCCAGCATCCCTGACCTGTATTTCTCTTCCTGTTTCATCACCCTTCGATCCAAAAATTTAGTTTTATATTTAGTGCCCCACTCTAACCACTGGGTGAAGAGGGGTGCAGTTCTTGAGCCCACCGTCACCATATAACAAATATGCCAGTCTCCAAAGAGGGCAAGCAGTAGATGCTTTACAGAATAAAAGCCTAGATAAAGCTAGGATATATACTTCTGTCTCTATGGTCCTTTTAGTCCTTGGCCTCCCTAAGACGCAGTCAACAGGGAGGCCGGTTCTGATGTGGGTGCCTATCTACCAGGACTGAAATGAGACGCATCCATCCCATAAAAGCCATTTAATACCCATCATTTTAGCTGAATTTCAACTGGTGACCTAACGCTGAAAGATTTTGTATCTCACCAACCGTACAAATGGCATAGCCTAACAGTGTATCACAGGGGTATCAAACTCATTTAGCCCTGCAGGCCAGATGACTGGCCCAGGACCAGTCCAGGGGCTGGATCAATGGGGCCTTATAATGAGGTTGCATGGGTCATATCTCTGACACCCCCAGCATATAGCTTTGCTTGTTTTCCCCACAGAGCATACCTACGGTTGAAGTTTAAGACAACACATATTTGCAGTAGGACTTAAGTAGGCCCTTTGTTTAAAACCGCAGACAAAAAGCTGTTGCCAAAAATAATACAGGAAGAAAGAGGCAAGGATGCAGTCATGAAACTACGTCTTTGCATACATTTGCATGGGTAACAATAACATTTTCTGAGTTATAAAGCAACCTCCTGAATCTTTCCAGAGCTTCCAGGAAAACTCAGGATTGTTCATGTTACCGCAGCTGCAAACAGCACCTGGAATCTCAGCTTTAATGCTTCCCAACCTCCCTCACTTAAAGTTCAGGAGAGGTCACTCAAAGACTTGTGTGTGGTTGCCTCCTAAAGCCATTTGGGCCCTCTACCCTGCTCCACCCGGGTCACGAGGATAAAGGGGCCAAAGCGAGGTTGAGTATCTTGTTCTATATTTAGCATTTCTCATTTTTATGTTGTTTTTTCCTTTGATGCACTTTGGCAGTGACAAAGACCAATTTTGTTTCACAAAAATCAAGTGACTGACACAGTTAATTCGACACTAAAAATGTGGCTTCTTCAAAGCAAAGAGCAGCCCTGCCCTCAAGCAGGAAATATATACAAAATAGGGAAAGTAACTTCCTGGCTAACATTCGTGGACAAAGACAGAGATGCAAGACCAAGCGGGCAGCTAGAGAAAGCACATAAGGAAAAGAAGCATGACTACAGTCTCCCATATCTAAATCACGATAGCAAGAGATGGCCTTAGTATTTCCAAGCTTTCTTCAACCCCTTTTTCCCCTGGAAAAACTCAAAAGGGTCTGCTGTTATACCAAAGTCCAGACTAGATGATTTAATGGCCTCTTCTGGCCTGAGCTTATGAACAAATATTTTAAAACAAAGCTTTCTTCCAAACCGGCCGCCGGTCCTGTCCCAAGATCTCGCTCCTCAACAAACCATCACACCTACCCTCCACCAAAGCAGTTCATCAAGGTCACCCTCTTCTTTCTGACCAAAACTGAGAGCAGGTACCTCAATCCACACCCTCCTTGGCCTATCAACACTTGCAAGCTACTCTTCTCCTCCCTTGACTTTTGCCAACTAAAGCACGCTTCATCTAGGGATACCAAACTCATTTTGGTCCCCAGGCTGGATTCAGCCCATGGGCCAGATCCAGATCTGCCTCTGTTGGGGAAGCGAAAGGTGGCAACATTAACTGCAATGGGTGCCCAAATTACTCAGGGACCTGCGGGGATTAACACAGCCATTGCTCACCCTGCTGCCTCCTATACAAATCCCCACCACGACACACTAGATGACATGTGTCTTTGACATCCCTGCCAGCATCCTCCTAGTCGCTCCTAATCCCAGCTTCAACTCAGGCCTCTCTAAAACACAAAGATCCAAGTAACAACTAAAGTGCACTTGACCTTGGAGGCCTAGGCTCTCCTTTCTGCCCACTCAACTAAAGCCATCACCCAGCTCACATGTTCCTAACAGCAACCTCCCTTTCTTCGACACTTGATGGATCCCATCTTTCTGCCCTGTAATTAGTTCAGAACACTGCTGGGGGGGAAAAAAGGCCTCATATTTGGCCATTTCAACCAGATTAGATCACTTCTGCAGCTCTGCAATCCCTTCTCCCAGAGCTGTGCACCATGTTCAAGTCATGGTTTCACCAATGCAGTATCTGAAGGTAAAAAATAACTCAGAGCTCATACTCACTACTTTTTACACTTCCAAATGTCACACTTGCCTTTTTTGTCACCACAGCGCGCTCAACGCTCATGACGAAGCGCTGCTCCACTAAGACACCGAAATATTTTTCAGAGTCCCTCTCCCCTAAATACAGGCCCCTACTCTAGGCCTGCAGCATTCCTTGTTGCTAGATGTATGATGTTGCTTTGGCTGTATAAAGAAAAAAGTTTTATTTGAACAGGTCCAGCCTATCAAGCAATCAAGACTGCACCGTTTCACTACACTCAGCATGATTATCCATTCCATCAATTTGTATCTCGTCCAGAAGTTTTAGTGGCAGTGATTTTGTTTTTCTATTAGATTATTGATGAAAATATTAAATAACATTAGGCCTAAGACCAACCCCTGTGGAATCGCACTAGTGATCCTCCACTTATACACACTTTAACTGGTACCTGGAGTCACCTATAAAAGTGAACATAAAGTGAGTCAGCCAAAGACTGAATTAGTTCAAACAAGGTTTCTTCATATAACACAAAGACTGTATGAAGACTAGGACTAGTAAAAACAAGGGAAGAACGCCAGATATTAATGAGCAAAAAAGGGTAGGACAGCAGGTCTAGCTTCAATTATGGGATGAGATATCCAACCCATAGGGCTTTTTTGGAGTCCCTAAAAAGTTGTATGAACTAGGAAGCCCTAGCAGACTCCTTCAGAGAAAGGCTGGCAGGCCTTTGCTCCACAGCCCTTTATGACAAGCATGGATCCCTAGGACATCCCAAGATATTTAAGAAAACACTCCATCATTACCAGTGAACCAGCGAGGACCCCAAAACAGGATATTGCTTGGTTTGGCCTTCATCCTGCATTCCCATGCCCCCTCTCCCCAGCCATTTTCCTCCAGCTGTGCGCTTTCCACACATTTTTATTAAACTAGTTTGAAGTCATATGTTTAAACCAAGGTAACACTTCATTTTGATCAGACTACAGCCCTGCATCTGCTAAGATTTTCCAAGCCCCAAATAGATCAGGCGGTGATAGACATATTATGTTAAAGACGTGCTTTCGATGGCTTCATCATAATGTTTGCCACCCGTGAATCTCCCAGTCTCAATCAGTGAGTCTGGCAGTCACTTCCCTCTTGCTCATTATTTCTGCCTCCATTCTGCTTGAGAGTTAATTGTAATTCAGACTCTGTTGCAAACAGCAAGCAAGGTTTGCCTACTGATATTTCAGCAGTTTCCCAAAATTAGAAGCATACAATTATCCAAAAATGTATCTTGAATACATGCGAAAGCGCTTAAATTACAGTATACTGCACCTGTGTACCTTGTAAATATGGCATCATAATTATAATTTTTAAAGCCACATGTTCAGAATTTATAGTCGCATCAATAGTCTCCCCCAGCTCAACAGAACTGCTCGAGTTATTCTTTTTAAATTTAAAGGCAGATAATATGACTGGTCTGGTCACCTAATTGTGCATCTGCGCTGTGTGATAGATGGGGGTCTGATTTCCCAATATATACTCAACGTGGCAGGATGGGAGGAATCAGAAGTACTTTAGAAGCTTATGAGCAGCCCCTGGGAGCAAAGAAGCACCCGAACCTGCTCCAAGGCCATGCATACATTCAATTAAGACAACAATTTGCAGCAGTGAACGAATAAGGCACTCAGCCATCCAACACCCCAATGCACATTAAGCTCCTCTTGGCAATCCCCCTCCTTCCCAAGACTATGGAAATGAACCTCAACATTGCAATACAGGCACCTGGAAAGCAATTGCTAGGCCAGGGGCATCAAGCGCATCCAGCACTGAATGGGGGTCCCTGGACAAGACCAATCCAGCCCGTGTGAAACACCCAGGGCCCCAGGGCTTACTGTGTGCACAGCATGAGGAGCCAGCATAGGGCAAGTGCTGCCCATGGTGCACGCGCTGGACCCAGTGCTGCAGGCAGCACGAGGGATTAGTCCAGGATGCCACATTTAGCCAGCACCCTAGCCACAGCATGCCATGTGGCTCCTTCACCCCGGCATGACCAGGTCTGGACAAGAGCCAGTGCATATAGCTGGTCCAGGAGGGTGCTGTGTGCAGCGCATGCCCCATGCCAGCCTGGTGCTGCATGCAGGGTGCATGGCACCTAACCCAGCATGTGGGTCACATGCAACGTGCAACACCAGGGTTGACACATGAGGTCAATCCAGTGACCCACAAGCTTGGCTTAGGCAAAACCAACCTGAATCACAAGTAGCAACCCCCTCCTCTCCCAGCCCCATTTTGTTCTAGCTTCAAGCTGGGAGCTGATTCCCAGTCCCAAGATCAAGGACAGCAACTGGTAGCTGGGAAGTAAATCCTGTGGAAAAGTTCAGGCCAGAAATCCATCAGGTTTTAATTCAGGTCAGGCGACCTATGGAGTGAAGGCTTGCCAAGGCAGTCATCCCCAACAACAGACGTGTTCCCCTTTCCCCCCTACATTGTAATCCATCCCCAAGCCTAAGGGTCCCATAGCTTAGGAATCAAAAGCCCCTAGGTGTGAAGGTCCCCCCTCATCTGGAAGAGGACCAGTTTTACACCTTGAGTGCACAGCATTAAAAGTAACAAGCTAACATGGGGTTTTCCACATTCAGATGGGACCAAAGATAAAGGCTTTAGTCCTCACCAGATGGTGATGCCAGGGCGATAAACCAGAAATTCCCTGAAAAACTGAGTCACTATCTCCGGACCAGTTTCAATGGACATCTCGGGGTGTGAACCAAAGTAACAACTGAAAACTTTCCAAGGGAAATACCCTTGGAAATGCTGCATGGAAAAAACATTTCAACAGGGGACACACCTCCCACTGTGCCAGTTCCTGGCTGGAACATTTCAGAGGGCTGCAGCCTTCTCCAATGCCAGCTTCCCTCCTCTCCCCGTCCCTTACAGGGTTGGAGGCCAGGTTGGTGAGGTGGGACTGGGGGAGGGAGTGGGGACTCCCAAACCCCCTGGGAAGGAAGAGAGTTAATGCCCAGCATTGTCCCAGGACTCAGACCTCATGGCTGGGCAGGGAGGAGCACTGGAACAGCACTTCATATACAAGAGGTACCACTTTGGAGTGCTTCACCTCATTTTACAACATTTCTAGGGGCTTCTGCGTGTCTCCACCTGGCCTTCTGAAAGTCTTCAAAGGCAACTGAAACACTTTCGTTTGTGTGTGTGTTCATATCATCAGGCAAGTTGCCCCACTCCCCTTTCTTTATATTGATTTGATGCAACAGCTGAATCCCTTAAGAGTATTTGCAAAAGCTCTCTGGTCCACAGAAAGTAGAGCAATGCTACCCAAAGGCTTTCTTCCAACTCTGACACAAAATTACCAGCGTAGCCTTTGAAAATTAAGCGTCAGCAAAGTCTGAAGAAACTCAGAGATTACATTTAATTATAAAACAGCATCAAGACAAAAATACTAGCTGGTTAATATCTTCTTTGGCAGATGCGCTCACCCCCTAACTCACACTAAGCTCTCAAGAGGCTAGGAGCACTAAAAATGACTGCAATTTCTACACGAGAGGCAGCGTGGTTACTCCTCACCAGTATGGCTTTGCACCTGAAAAAGCCAGCTAAGAAAACCACACTCCTCCAGAAGCTCTACGACTATGCTTTAAATTCATACAACCATGCTTGCACCAATGTCCTCTACATTCTTCAGGAGTCCTAAAAGCAAAGAACAAATGGTGCATGTGAACTGTTTGGCTCTAAAATGGGAGGGAGAGATGAAATGAATACTGAGCTTATACAGCGCTACTCATTAGAATGGGACCGGGATCATTTAACGTGGAATCTCTTTGTGACTGCTTTGTACGGTGCTTTGATTTGAAAGTGTGGCATGCTAAGTCTTGCTGTACAGCCTGGCATTGAGCTGCATAGTGAGGCATTTAAGTTGGCAGGGCACAGGGAATTAATGAGCTCCCACAAGTTTCAAACCTCACCATGAAGCCCTGCAGAGGGCTGTGGGGCAGGGCTTTCAACTTGCCAGCACAAGTGGAGCCCAGAACCGCAACCCCAGGGTCCCCACGGTGCAGGATCAAAGGCCGCTGTGCAGCATATCACGACTTGAAAGGTTCTTGCACGTGCGATGGGATTTGAGAAATTTTATCCCACAGCCCAAAAATCACGTGTTCCCCCATACAGGTCCGGCATGGCAGGTCACACGATTTTTGGGATCCAGGATAAAATTTATCAGATCCTAATCGTGCAACTAAATGAGCGCCTGCCAGCCGCTTAATACCGCCTTTTGCAGCTCTTTCCCTTCACTGTTTTCCAGCTCAGTTGAACGGAGCACAATTTGTTGCAAAACAGGGACAGTTCAAGTTAATATGTAATTCATTCAAAGTTTAAAATTCAACTGCCCAGCAGCAGCAGCATTTCTATTCAGGCAATGCTGAGGGAGTCTATTAACTTAATGCCTCATTATAATCTACCCAACTTCTAGTAACAGCTCTTCACTCCACTGGTGTTAACAATCCTGTCTCCTTTTTAATGGTCTTGAAGTTCCACTAATCAAGCTGTCCTTTCTTCAGAAATTCTGCTGTCTCTTCTGGCACACCCTAGTCTCTCCTTTTTCACAACCCTGCAGATTATTTATAGCTCTTTAAAAAACTAGATTCATCCGCAAAGTCCAGTCTTCAGCCGCTATAAATTTCAGCTTTTGGCTGAGCTGCCAAGGGCTGATGACAGTTTAGGTCCTTTTGTGCAAGCCAGAAACAAAGGGTGAATAAGCTGAAGACTAGGCTCTGTCCCAGCTCCATGAGGCCATAACTTGCCGGGAGGCAATATTCATTCTGCGTTTCCAAAAGCAAAGCACGTGCTATACCAAATAATACAGTATGTACAGGCATACCTCGGAGATATTGCGGGTTGGGTTCCAGACCACCGCAATAAAGCGAATATAGCAATAAAGCGAGTCACACGAATTTTTTGGTTTCCCAGCGCGTATAAAAGTTATGTTTACACTATACTGTAGTCTGTTAAGTGTGCAATAGCATTATGTCTAAAAAAACAATGTACATACCTTAATTAAAAAATACTTTATTGCTAAAAAATGCGAAGTGAGCAAATGCTGTTGGAAAAATGGCGCCGATAGACTTGTTCGATGCAGGGTTGCCACAAACCTTCAATTTGTAAAAAACGCAATATCTGCGAAGCGCAATAAAGCGAAGCGCAATAAAACGAGGTATGCCTGTATATGGAGTACACTGCAGTCAATCCTATCCCAGTTTCCAGATGGTTTTCTAGTCATCCAGGATCTTCCAACACCTACAGATGCTGCTGGAGATGAAGGTAACATCTCCATGACCTGCATTTAACTGTGGATTGGCAAGGGTCAAACAACGAGAGGAAACTGGGAACAAAGACTTACCTACTTGAATTTCAGATTGCACTCAGCTGTGAGAAGCCCGTTTATTTGTACACTTACGCTTTACCCAGCACTGTGTGCACCGAGTAGTAAAGCATTATGGATCTCAGCCTTGGTTTTGTTTAATCAATATTTCTCAAATTCAAATCAGCTGTTTTTCCTCCCCTACCACCTGCTCTGATAAATTCCTAATAACCCACACGATGATGGCAAGAAGAGAATGATTTCTGGCCTTCCATTAAAAACCAGGCTTTTCCTTAACTAACCAGCTTTCACATAAATATTATTTCAGACAAATTAAGCAGAAATAATGGGAGCTAAATATTATATACTCCTTCATCTCTGGCAAGACTCACTGGTCAGGCCAAACGTATGTATGAAGCACCCCTGAGGAACCTAATGCCTTCCTCGTTAAACAAAGCCCAACAGTAAATAGACAAGTAGATATTATCCGAATTTAAACATGGCTACATTTACATTCAGATTTGCATTCTTATGGTTAAGAGTTTTTACTAGTCTTTTTTATTTTTGGTGCCACCAATATATCAATAATTTTAATAATGCATTAGCTATATCTGTCATACTAATTATTCCATTTTATATATTGTCAGTATTAAAAAAAACTGTTAGTTTAGGGTCAGATGCACAAATACACCTTTAAACACCCAATCTCCAACTGCTTTCCCATTTAAAACTATAGGAGTTTAGGTATTTAGATACTTCTGTGGGACTACGCTCTGGCTGGCTTATTCTTATTTTCTAAAAATAATGAAAACACTAAATGCACAGATATTAGTTAAGGTAGCATTCAGGCCTAATGCACTAAGCTTCTTCAAACATTAACTTACCACCAGCATGGGACTCAAACCAAGTACATCTACCTCACGCTAACACCTGCCTTCAGTTCAGTACTATAAACCCTGGCATATGTATGCCAGAGACCTGAAAAAGTCACTGCAACACAAGGTTGGCTCCTACATCTTAAATGCAGTTAATGATATGAACACAAAATCACGTGTACGTGAACATTTCATTCAACACATGATTTTGTTCACTACTGGAAATTTTTTTTAACATCAAAGTTCTTCTGAAAAAAATGACAGACTGGAGAATTTGAGTACTGGATAAGTGTTGCCTTCCCAAATGCATTTTGTCAACTGCTGACAGCATTGCTTAATCTTATTAGTGGTTACAAGGAAATGCATTTGTTGGCTTACAAGACTGAGCAATCTTGTATCAGAGGAAGTTTCCTGGGATTTTGCTTCCCATCCATTTAAATGTGGAGGTTGCAAACTAGGCATCCAGATCCTAAATCCAGATGCAACAAGGGGCAGGATCGAGAAGTTCAGGATCAAGAAGTTAGCCTCCAAACAGAGCCAGACAGATAAGCTTATCTCCCCACTTTGAAATACTTTGTATGCCTGGCACAGAAAGTTTAAACAACAGTGCATCTTCCACAGCTTGCCATCCAAAGTTTCTCCAAGGCTTTTTGTAGGATAATATAAATCTAACACCTGCCAAGCTCTCAAGATGGAAAAACAGCAACGGACTCTGGGGTACGTTAATTCAACCAAGTGATCAGGGAAAGGGGACAGCAAACTTCAAAGTCCTAGGACCAACTCCGAGAATATGCTGCCTGTGAATATAAGCTCCACTTACAGCAAGGGACTTCAGCTGAGACACCCTACCAGCAGTATGGCTTAAGGAAAGAGACACTCTTCTGCACAATAAATGTAAATAATCCATCTGCTCTTGGCAAATTCATGGGCACCTTTGTTTTCACCGAACACAACTCAGGACTTTGCTAGGAGGATTCCAAGCAAGGGGCAGACTCTCTTGAAAAGAGAGTGATTTTTAAAGGCCTATAATGCAAACAAATTGTACATTTTACATGCAAAAACTTCAGGCGATTTGTTCTACCCTCGGAGCAACTGCTGCAAATCTGAGGGGGAAACACCCTTTATTTATACATAAAAGCAGAGAGGGAGTTGCTGTCAGTGCAACTTTAAGGATGCACATCTACCATACCACCCTCGGCATCCAAAAATGCGTTCATGGGGAGGGGTTAACTTTTTAAGCAGCTTGTAGTGTTTATGAAATAGCTCAGGCTGTGCAGCGAAGGTCATGGCCCATAGGCTACAGGTCTGCCTGCAGTGGAAGAGTACATGCACACAAGTTTGATTTCCTTCCTTCATCAAGAAAGCAAAGAAACCCCGGGGGGAAAAAAAAAAAAAAAAATTAAAGGAACTTGTAAAAATGAACCTGGCTTGTGAAATAAATCCAACTGACAGTGTCCCCTGAAGTGCGATATGCCAGCAAGGCGCACAAAGACTTCTGCAGAACCAGCCTTTGCTCGGATAGCGAAGAACAAGGGGAGACTTGGCTGCAATATTATTGCTCCCCATTCTCAATGTGCCACAAGGACTTTGCCCCATCTCCTCCAAGAAGTCTTCAAAGCAGCTCTTCTTGACATAATTGTGAGAAAATAAAAGTTACACACATTCCTAATTAATTTACGGAGAGGGGAAATAAAACGTTCGCTAACTTTTACACATCAGATCCCTGCAAGACAAAACACTACTTTCAACAGTAGGTTGTGTACGACTTTCTGGGCCCGCCATTTTCAATTTGACCCGTCACAAAGACTTTCTTTCTTCTTTTTTTCTTTTAAAGTATCGAGAGCATATGAAATTCTGACTGGCAAACAGCTCATCCAGATGGCATGAAGACAAACGGATTTTACTGACAATACGAATTAAGACCACCACTACGGCAGTGCACTGGTTGTGCCTGCCGCTGAGATCAGCCGGGGAGAAAGGCCTGGCTGGACGTGTCGGCAGGCACATGGCCAGGAAGGTTTTCTCCATCTTGACTGGCACAAGCTGGGGGCAGGACCCGGGAGTGGGGCCAGGCCTTGCTGGGCGAACATCCCTTGGGTGAGGGTCCACCAACGAGACGTGGAAGTCAGGGCCATCTGAGCCCGTATGAAGGAGGTCAGTAGGACCACCTGAAGACGGAGATGTAGGGAGCCAGGCACATAGCAAAATAAGGGGCGGAGTTGGTGGAAGGACCCCAGATATGAGGAGGGGCACTCTGAAGGAGAACATGGGAGGAGGGCAGGACAGGAGGGTCTGCATGGCCCTGGGTCAGACATGAAACTGCACCTTACTGGGGTTGGACAGGGTGGTAGGGCTGCCACTACAAAATACCACACCTGCGCCTCCTCAGTGAAAGGTGAGGATGGGGAACAGGAAAGCCTCGACCCTCGCTGCCTTGTGGGTGACCCCATGGAGAGGAAAAGCTCGGGGAGCACACCCCGACACAAAAGCACCAGGCTGGAGGAGAGGCCCAGAGAGAAGCAGAGGTCCAGAGTGGGGCCTGAGGTCTGAGAGGGGGACCAGAGAAGGGCCAGGGTCAAGGTCTACTGAATGGGGCCTGAGACCTAATGCACAAGTGAGACCTAAAATGAAAGTGTGTGACTAAGTCAGGGGTCAAAGGGTGCGTATGACAGACCCAGCGAGGGGTCAGTGTGCAAGTGTGATAGGCCAAGTGCAACCCAGTAAGGGGTTGAGGGAGTAGTAGAATTGGATGCCATCTGCAAGGCTTGGGACACGGTGTAGGGATGGTGTGGAGCTGTGCATTTAGCCCCAAGGCATCAGGGCCGCGAAATGGGCCAGCCTCCCGCTTTGTATCTATTTATTTCACATCAAAGATATGGCAGGCGAGAGCAGGGCAGACTATCCAAACCAGGGTGGAAGCACTGATCTCTTCAGGTGCCCATTTCCTCCCCCCCATACAACCACCTCATACACTTCAAGTATTTTTTCAAAGGTGGGGGGAGAGGATCTAAGAGACCTCTCCTGATACTATTCCTGTCAATTTTTATCAGTTTCTTCCAGCTCAATCAATTATTGCTGCAGACACTGCAATACAGCATTTCAAATCATCAAGCGAGGTAATGATAAAGTAAAATAAAGCTAGCAACTCACTGCACCCTACAGTGAAGGCCTCTGGGAGCTCAATAATCAAACACATTACCAGTGCTTTATAGTTGTTCAAAATTAAAATTATATAAAACTTAAAAAAAAAACAACAACTCATCTTATTTCTTTCTCTGTCAGAAGATCCTTGGGGAAACTTATGAGAAGTGTTTAGGAGCAGAAAACAGCAACTGGCTTCATCAGCACAGCGCCTCACTACAAGTATATTCAGACAGTGCTTCACTGTCTGCGCTGCCTGCAGGTTTGAGTGCAGTTTAAGATGATCCAAAGAGCTCGACATGGATGAGGATCTTCCTGCCTCATTACCTGGGACATGCCAGCCATGCTGCGGCATGACCCCCTGGGGTACATTTCCCAGCACACTCCACCCAACCACTCCCACCGGACCATGTCAGTGGGACGGCTCTGCAATCCACGCCAGCAGCCGCTCCAGGGCACAATAGATGCAGCAGTCTCAAGAGCGGTCATGGAGGGACACCCCAGCACAGCCTCTGCTGGCATACGTCCAGGGCCAGAGTTTGCAAGCAAGAGTGAGCAGGCAGGCCGTACTCGGGAACATGCCAGTCGTGACATACGGCTGTTACAGTGTGGATCTCCGATTCTCAACCAGGGTGCCTTGAGATCCCTTCAAGGGTGCCATACAACATTAGCACTGTCAGGTGTGCAAGCACGATTTGCAAGATCAACCCAAGAGATTTCAAACAGGAATCCAGTGCTGAAAACATTTTAGCCCTGTTATGATCTTTGAGTTTTTGGCAGCAAAAAAAATTGTTCTAGTAGTTTTCTGTAATCCAAAAAAACAAGGAGTGAACATTAAATTCTGGCATTTCCCAAGGGGTGCTAAAAAGGCTGGGAACCTTAGCATCACCAGGGCAATCAGCATAGGCTTGGATATAAGAAGCCAGGCAGTGTTCCTCTGAAAATGTCACTCTGAAGCCCTAATAGCTCTATCTGCTGACTTTCAAAGGAATGCACAAGGCACTTAAGTAATATTAAGGGTGTTGCTTTTTATTTTTTTTTAAAAGATATATTTTGTGTGCTGCATAGTTATTCATGACCTTACACAGAAAACCATAGATTATTACAAGGAAGGAAAAGAAGTCTGAGTACTTACAAAACACTGAAGCTGAGGAGCTAGAACAGCACAGTGTCATCAGGACAACTTCTTTATTGCATTTTAAATCACCTGCCAGAGACATCTAGCGTCTGCACACAACCCCTTATTGATTGCTGTTGTTTTATAAGCCCAAAGAGCAAAGGCAATAAAAACAAATTCCATCTTTGACACATGTATTGCATAAATCAGAATTAAAAATGTTAGCAACCCTGTATAGGTTTCTACTGGCAGGTATCCACATATCACTGAAATAAATTAGCATCCACTTGAGTTGGTGCTTTTTCCAATTTCAACATAAATCAGATCAGCCTCACAGTGCAAGACACCTGGAATCACACTGTATAAGTAATGGGCTAGTTTTTCCATCTCCCAACTTTATAAGCCTTACATGACCTGCTCTCTTGCAAGGAGAGAGCTTTAGAGAGCCGTCAAACCAAAGACCTTCAGACCACTTCCTAAGGGAGATAACACTGCTATTTTGCAGGAGTAAAAATGAAAGTATGGTCCAGCCCTGCTTTCTGCATCTCACCCCACCCCCCACCTTCCTCGCAAGAAAAACCAACAAGTTTTCATTTTCTTAATTATTCTGCCGGAGGGTACTGGGACATGTGCTGTGACTGTTAGGGGTTTAAGGCCCTTTAAATTTGGGAGATGTAACTGCAGATCTTAGGGCTAAATCATGTGACAGACTGAAAAACTAGGTAGGAGGCAGGAACTTCTCTGGAGGGGCAGCATATGAACAAACGCTGGGTCAAGAAAGGATCTGAACAAAGGCTCTCCATAGGAGGTAGGAAAGACAGCTCAGAGGGAGGCTAGAAGTCAGACGTGTTCCTACCTCTTCTAGAAAACAGGAAAATCCTTGTGCTAAACATCCTGTATTATTTTGATTGTTTGCTTATTGAATAAGATCTGCCTCCAAGAAACAGGCATGGAACTAGACTCAAGCACTTGGGCTTTGTTTAGATGGCCCCAGGCTGGCAACGTCGGCCTACTGGCTTCTAGTCAAAACGTTCTCCTACTACGACTCCTACTTCAGACGGCAACACAAAGCTGCACGCCAGGTTCTCCGAATGCCTAGCATCAAAGGTATGGCTTCAGAAACCAGACTGAACATACATTTCCATTGCTAGAAAGCTTGGAACCGCAAAACTGCAAAAAGCATCTGTCATGAAACAACAGCATCAAAACGCCAGCTAAGAAATTAAGCCAAGTTAACCACCTAACTTACATTAGTTAAATGTTACAGGTGGAAAAAACCCACCCCCCTGTCACCCTGCAAAAAAAGGCAAATAAACCACTAGCTGTACCAGGTACACAGTACATCCCAATGTTCCACCGGTTTCAAGATCGTTAATGGATAACACGAGTGCCCTGAGGACCAGAAGTAACATTATGCAATTCAAAGCAAATGTCATCACCAGCCTCATTACATAACAAATTACACAACAAAGCCTTGCTAGAAGGGCAAAAAGGGCAGGCGATTCAAAAGATAGGAAACGCCAGACCCGACTGTTAATGGAAGGAAGCAGGCACTCAGCGCTCTTGAAAATTGGGTCATTTATTAAATATCCTTTATTTAGGCACCTGCTTCTAATGACGTTGAATGCTTCCCATAAAACACCCAAAGTACTTTATGAACCACACGCACACAAGATCCCTGAAACAGGATCCGCTGTTTGGTGGAGGGCAGCCACTTTTACAGCGCGGTGGTAGGAAAAGAAATTTTGGCAAAGCACCTCTGGATAAACCCAGAGCTTGCAAATAAAAAAAAAAATAAGCTTGCAAATCTAAAATAAAATTCAATTATTTAGTTGGTGTGATAAAAGATATTGCCTCTACCAAGACAAACTGACTATTGACTACTCCAGACAAACTCTTCCTCTTTACATCTGCAAGGAACGGACCAGTCACCCGTACATCAAGATCTCACCAATTTGAGAAAGACAGCTCCCTATTTCTTCTGAAGCCATAGCCCAAAGGAGTCTAGTTATTGTCCGGATTAACAACCGTAATACCTAGATCAGACAGACTACACCATGTGTTAATGCTGGCTGGCATTAAAATCATTAAAGCAATTCACGGGGATGGAGGTTGACAAATGCCATAGTTAATTCATTTGCTGCTTTGCGGGTTAGTTTCAGGGCAGTCTGTGAGCTACAATATTCCAGTCCTCCATGTCGGAACCTGAGTGCTTTCCTCCGTGAAGTCCTGCTTTGTAAAGATGAGACATTTTCACCATGCCACAAGGCTAATGTCAGCACTCAGTTTTGCATACAGACATGCGTCAGCTTGTGAACAACCCTGACACATTAATTCTGGTCCTGACGCTGATTAGTCGAACAATACTGGGCAACTCATTCTTCCACCTGGTTCAGCTTTGTCCTAGGGGCCAAGGCTCATGTCACTTGAAAAGGGGAGCGCAGCTGCCTGCTGCAACAGAGGAGAGCAGGCTGCCTACCAGCCCCACGTGGATACCCCATGTGGGGCGGGGGAGCCACCAGACAGGAAGGGATGGGGCTTTGGGGTACATAAAGTCAGTACCTGAGGCCCAAGCAAGCAGTCTGCCCCTGCTCACAGCAGCAGAGGAGCTCCCAAGGCAGAAGGGATGCTGAAGACAAGACGGGCAGGCACCCAAGCGAAGGGGAGCTGGTATGAAAGGGCTCCAAGGGAGGTATGGCCAGCAAGCAATGTTAACCCTGAGCAAAGGAGACTTTTGATCTGAAGCAGCTTTATTGTGTTTGAGTCCCATTTTGAGCTTGATACCAGAGGGTTGTGGCTACAGGGGAGGTGTAGAGGCATGCTTGGTAGGTCACTCAGCATGAAGCAGCCTAGCCTGGGCCTGGCACCCAGAGCACACAAGATGAAGGGGCAGTGCCCAGAGCGCATGAGTTCACGATGAAGCTGGGACTGAGAACCGAGGCCAGTGCAAGTGGGCCCAGGCTTAGGAGTCCACAGCTTGAATAACTGGTGGGTAAAGGCCAAGAGGGCTAAAGCCCATTCAAACCAGCATGAAAAAAATCTGGAGACAGCTGCAAGGCATGGGCATGGCTACAGAAATAGGAGGCCACAAATGAAGCCCCTAAGGCGATAGGGCCAGAGGGCCATCAGTGCCGAAGGAGCAAGACTGGAATCAGCAGGGTATAAGGGGTAGTAGCCAACCAAAGTACAAGAGCTACTCTGGGACCTGGGGGAAGCTTCCCTTAATATCATAATCAGGCCATCAAGGCATGACAGGCAAGGAAAAGGGATGGTCCTTCAAAAAGCTGGGATGGGGAGGCAGCTGCTATATGCCCACCAAGGGGTTTCACTGCAACTCCTAGGGCATGGTCCTGCTACAAGCTTCCACCCCTGTAAAAGCAGAAATATTTACCAAATAAATACTTTGTAAAAAAAAACCAAAAAAAACAAAAACAAAAAAATGGATTTATAGTGTTGATGACCTGAAGCACTGCATAAATACTACCAGTAGTTATTTCACACTGCACATACATGCATTAAAAATTATCCAACTCATTTTTACTAATGAAACAAAGAAACAGAGTACAATTAAAAAAAACAAAAACAACCAACATTTGATTGTTGATGTTGTGATTTATTTTAAAATGACAATAGCTCAAAATGATTTAAAGTGAATGGTCCATACTACTAAAGCTCATGTACTGTGCATGCTGCGTGTGCATGTGCTTCCCTTAAAGGTCCCTACTGAGAGGGTGCTATATTTCAGTTTTGCAAAGCTGCTATAAGCAAAACATCATTTTTAACTTACATGACTGGCCTTAATTTTACTTTGCTCATGTGAACAGTGACTAGCCATGTGTTAAAGTTAAGGAAGCATGCATAAATATCTGGAGCCTCAAAGACTAAACCTCTGGGTGACAGGAGATCCAGTAAATATTCCACTAAGAAGTTTTTATTCAACCTGCGTGCTGCCCTGCCCAAAGGCTCAAGGCAGCTTACAGCAAGAGAAACAGACCAACTGGAATTAAAAAGAAGAAAGCAGAGGCCCATCAAACATCTCAGCCTAGCCTAGCTCCAGTTGCCGAACGCCTGCCCAAATAGAAAGCGTCTTGCAGCGATTCCAGATGACGTCCTGGCTCCAGCCCCGGTGGGCCTCAAGAGACAGGGAGTTTCACAGTTGAGGAACAACGACTGAGAACAACCTCAGATGCATCTTTGCCAAGCAGGTTTGGCATATGGATGGTACTTGCAGAAGGTTTCTCTCAGCCGACCTTGGGGATCATGATGGGGCATAACAGGGAAGGCAGTCCCATAGGTATGTAGGTCCCAGGCTGTTTAGAGCTTTATAGGTCAAAACTAACAACCTGAATTAAGTCCAGCTAGCTACAGGGAGCCACTACAGACATTAAAAGGACTGGAGTTATGTAGTGCCCACAATCTAACCTTCTAACGTATGTGCATTGGCTTTATACCACAACCAGAATACACAAGCCGCTGAGCCTAGAGGGAGTCTCATAAGCCAAGCTGCAGGGTGAGACTTCTCTAACGCACCAAGGTGACTAAACTTAAAAAGCCTACTGGCTTCAAATATACATGAAAGCGTATAGTCAAGTCAAAGCAACTTAATGAACTTCAACATATCAAATGAGTGTTAATTGCAAATAAATACACATACTGTTTATCCATTTTGTGTTCAAAGTTGTGTTTTCTAACGCAAAGGATGTAAGTCAAGCCCTGGAGCTGTGTCCGTTAAAATGCTTATTGCTGTTGAAAGTACAAGGAAAAAAAAAGAAAAAAAACTAAGCAAAATCTGAAATTCTACTAACCGGCAACAAGTAATGTCTAGTTTAGATATAATTATATTTTTTTTAAACTATTCACAGTTAAAAACAATGCATTTTTATTCATGGATTTTATCCATCCTGAAGGAGGACTAGAATAGAAATCAAATGAGAAAAGGCCCATACACTCTGCAATTTCACTACGTAATATATGTAATAAGGTCCTGATGTCAGTAACTTTTACATGCATGTTAATTGAAACACAAGGTGGTTAAGTGACTTACTGGATGTTGCACTGAATCGCTGGCTCATCCAAATTACAACCCAGAGCTACATGGGTGTCAAAATGAATAGCTCTTCCAATTCTTTAAATCACAAGACCATCATTAACTACACGGCTTGACAAAATACACCCTCATTATTCTGAAAACTGGTTAATATTTAGCACTCATGCAACACAATAATAATACATCAGCAAAAGAAAGGAGCTATAAGAAACAGCCACTGACATGAAACATGGCTAATCAACATACATAGCATCAATCACAATAGCTATGATAATAAGTCCACAGATGAATAAGTCCCCCAGCGCACATTATGTTTCTGGCACAATTAAGTTGTCAATCACGCCAGAACTAGCAACTGGCCACACATTCACAGAATCATAGAAAATAAGGGTTATGGGGAGCTCACATCTAGTCCAACCCTCTGCTCCAAGCAGGACCAGCCCCAACTACATCATCCCAGGCAAAGTCTACATAGGTCTTAAACACCTCCAAGGATGGAGATGCCACACATCTTTGGGTAGCCTGTTCCCAGTGCTTTACTACACCCCTAGTGAGCAAATTTTTCCTAAAATCTAACCTCAATTTCCCTTGCTACACCATAGAATTTATGGCCCCATAAAAATCACAAAGATATTACTAAAAAAAAAGGGAAATATCTTTGTGGCTGGTTGGTATGGCCATTTCTTTTCAGCTTGTGACAGCTTTCGTCTCACAATTGACACTAAGACAACAGAAGTGATGCACCAGCCATGCAAGGAAAGGCTGAGAGATATGAGAATGTTCAGGCAAAAAAAGAGAAGACTCTGGGGGGGGGGGATCTCGTGGGAGCTTACAAATATATCAGAGGAGAGCATCAGGGGCTAGGTGAACAAGTATTCACACATGCTCCCCAGGAGATAACGAGGAGCAACAGTCAAACTCCTAGAAGGAGGTTTCTGACAGGATATAAGGAAAAACTTCTTCACGGTTTGTGTGCCCAGACTCTGGAACAGACTCCCAGCAGGGGTGGTGCAGGTACCTACGCTGGGGATCTTCAAAATCAGACTGGACACACCTTGCTATGGTGATTTGACCCCCGCAGTCTTTCCTGCACAGAGCAGGGTGGCTGACCCGCTGATCTCAGGAGGTCCCTTGCAGCCCTAAACATCCGTGAATCTGTGACACAATTCAAGAAACCTAAAATGGTAAAACACAAAGAAACTTCCATACCAATAGACTAGTGCTGCTCAACTCTTTTTTTTGGCTAGCAGGCCAAATGAGCAGTGCCTGGTCCACCTGCAGGCCAGATCCATCCAGTGGTCCTGATCTAGCACCCTGTACAATTGTGGCAGGAACCCTCTGGCTGGGTGGGAAGCAGAAGGGAGGGGGACCAGCTTCAACCCAGCCCAGCAGGGGTGTGTGGCCCAGATCAGATCCAGCTGTGCGTGTCTGGGTGGGGGGGGGCATGGCCTAGCCCTGATCCAGATGCAGGAGCAGAAAGAAAACATGGCCTACTCCTGATCCAGCTGCACAGAGGGGAATGAGCATTGCCAGGCTTCCACCTACTACAGGGGACTTAGGGTTTGGGAATTTGGAGGGTGGCTGTATTAATTGCGACCACTCCCCTGTTGCCAAATTTCCCAATCCATGGGGAGCCCTGTGGGCTGGCTACCATGGCTCCACAAGTCACATTGGGCCTTCAGGCCAGAGGTTGAGCACCCCTGCAATAGAACAAAGTTTTTCTTTCAAGTGCAAAGTAGTTTAAAATGGATCAAGTTTCCTCTAACTTTGCTTCTTTCTTTACCTGGAAGGAAATTATGGATTATAAAATCTATAGTTATCAAGTCTGAATCTGGGCTGGCCTTTCCTGCAAAAGCATAAGTGCACTCGGTGCTGGTGAAGTTATTAGTGTTCTGCTGCTCTAGCTAGAGACATTTCATTCCTCAAATCCAAATGGCTAATTTTCCAAAAGATTTGATTCAGCGTTTAATATTAAGCTACCAGTTAGTCTCGGCACGTAACTACAACTTCTGATGCTCTGATCCATTACAGCTTCAAGATATTCTCAGGAAAAACCTGAAAATGCTCTCTGTCAACTTCCCACCAAAAAGTCAACTATAGATGGATTTCTTTGTTAAATGTTTTGCACCTACTCAGACAAGGTTCTTTGGGTAAATCCAATATCTTTTATTAGACCAACTAAAATAGTTGGAAAAATTCTTCTTTGCAAGCTTTCAGGTACAAACACCCTTTGTCGGGCTGAGGAAGTGTCACTCCTAACAGACAACCAATTGAGACAGCAACAGAGCAGTCAAAGGGACTCTTGGGCCATCAACTGGGCACCAAAGAGCTTCAGTTCAATTATTATGGCCAAGCAACCATACCATAAAGTCCCTTCATAGGAATTATGGGAAAGTAGGGCTGGAAAGAACCTCTCAGGGTTATCCAGTTCAACCCCCCAGCTCAAGGTAAAGTAATCCATAACTAAGCCAACCCAGCCACCTGCATTTGAACATTTCCAAAGATCACAGTCATCCTGCAACTAATCCAACCAGCTGATGAACCCTCCACTGAGAGCAGCACCTTGTTATTGACCCTTGAGGGCACAGACTTGGCACCTGAATTTCTTCCCATTACAGTCCTTTAGTTCAGGGATCAGCAGCCTGGATCTGGTGCACCGAACAATCCCACCTGGTCTGCCAAGCCAGGACACTGCTGGCAAGTGCAGTTGTGACCACCGAGTCCCAAGCAGCAGTCTGCTGCTGGAGTCAGCTGTGATGAATTTGGCCCTTTGCTCCTAAAAGGTTGCTGACCGCTGCTCTAGGTCATCTGATCCTTACTACACAATATTCTGATCCATCTCCGGATTGACAATTCCCAACTTAAGTATCACCAGCAAAATTCATTAGCTGACACCTATGATCCAGGTCAATACTTCCCCTTTCAATGTAACTCAATCTCCCATCGCTAATTCCTTACCATAGAATATCTAATTAACTAGTGTCCTCTAATATCCTTATCTAGAAGACTGCCTGGACTCATTCTGTGTTAATGTGATAATGCACGCCAAAGCAGATAACAAAATTTGGACGTAAACTGTTAACTTTGCTTTTTACGTTATCGTAAGAAAGAAGTTCCTTACCCACTTCAAAGTTTCTATACTAATCCCCAAATCCTCCAGCTTCACTGGTAATTCCCTTCGTAGCACCATAAACGCTTTACTGAAGTCCAGGGAGATTAAATACATTTTCCTTATCTATAAAAGAAAAACCTCACTCATTAGATGAGAGAAAGATATTAGGTTAGTCTGACCAGATCCAGCGTTATTAAATCCACATGGCATTTAATCCCATTTACTTCTATATCTTTAATTCTCTTTTACTTTAATTTTTCTTCATATTATTTGCTTACTACTAAGGCCAGATGAATGGGAGCAGTCGCTGACTAATCTTCTCTCCGTGTGTTCTTCTGTAATGGATACTGTATTAGTTAATCACCACCCCTAATGTAAGATGAGTTGTTGGTCATAGCCGTGTTGGTCTAAGGACATAGGGAGGCAAGGATCTCTGAGTAGATGCAATCTCTTTTATTAGACCAACTGAGACGTTGGAAAAAAGTTCTTGGCAAGCTTTTGGGTGCAGTCACCCTTCCTCAGACAAACCCTAATGTAATAGGCTTATTAAAATATCCTCACTCCCAGATACAAGATTTCAAAAGCCACTATTTAAGAATTCTGGGAGGGAAATTTCCCAAACTTGAGCAGATTGAGCTCTTTGACTTTTGTTTCCAGCACAGATGTGGCTCTTTCCATACCTTCACACTGATGGCCACCTGCCTTTGCCCCCCTGTTCATCCTCCTTACTGAAAATTGAAAGCAAAGCACAGCATACTCCACTTCTCTGCATACCCTTAAGTGCATAACTGGTTTCGCATGCTGCCAATCCTGATTTGTTCTTTATTGCTTACAGCCACCAATCCTATGCATTTAACCGACAAGCAGAAACAGCCAAAGCACATAGCGTCTTGCAGCTCCAGTATCGACTCTTTAACTTAACTGTACTTTGGTTAACTGCATAACAACTCTGCAATTAAATTAAATGAACTCCCCTTCTCTGGGCCACAAAGAGTGAAATGAAAGCAGCTGTCAAAGGACTACTATTAGAAACCTGGAAAGCGACAGGAGCTAGTCACAGTTTCAGGCTTGGGCTCTCCCCCTCATATTCAGGGTTTTAATAGCAGTCTCAAAGCTAGCTATTAGGATCCTTGAAAATAAGAGGAGGTAATCAGCTGGGCGGCTGCTAACGCAACACTTGTCAGTGCCGGCTAAATACGCAGCACTGTAAGACTGGGAAAAGCCTTTCTGTTACAGCAGTGAGACAGTGGAAACAACTGCCCAGAGAAGCAGGGGAATATCCTTCACTAGAGATTTTCAAGAGGAGGCTGGGAAATACCGGTCAGGGAGGACTTCAGGGTGTGGCTCCCGCATTCATGGAGGGGGTTGCACCGGACGACAAAAGCCTGGTGGGTGCTTCTACTGTAGCTAGGCTTTGACGTGCAAAAACATGATTAAAGTAGCAGAAAATATAATGAAGCAGGGCAAGCATGTACTGATCCCTTTGACTGGAAAATATGTACATTTCTGCTCAATATCTAGCGCTTCTAAAAGTTGGCAGTCCGTGTAAAAACAATCCTTGTAAATTTTGACAGGGACTCCTGAACTTTATTGACAAGGTGCAATACGAGGAAATGGCAAGCTTATAAATATGTTCTCCTTTCCCATCTTTATGATCAGCATCAACAGTCTAACAAGCAGCTTAGCAAGGCAAACCCCACGCCAAAAGACCATGCAATGGAACAGAGTTTGTTACTGCTGGATTTAGAAGTAGCACATGAGATCCACCGATCAGCTGCAGAAGTCAGTCACGTAACACTCCAGAATCAATCCACAGAGGCTGCAATATATCTACCTGCTGTACTGGATCAACTGGAGATTAGTCCAATTCAGAAACCAGCCATGAAAAACTATTCTCTCTTGAATTTAAATCATTTTGAAGAAGAATCGTGCTGCGTTCTTCCCTGCTACCTGACTTATTCTTTTAGGACAAGAGTGCTCAGCTCCTAAACTATGGGCTATATTGGGGTGGGCAATTATTTTGGTTGGAGGGCCACTTCAGGAATTATTTTGAGCTGTTGTGGGCCAGGGGAAGGGGATGCAACTGATCTCATCTAGCTCAGGCCCATCCACCCTGCAACCCGCTATCGGGGTTGCCGGACTGAGCAAGCAGAGTCTCCACTCAGCCCAGCTGGGACCCCCATGGGAAGAGCATCCTCAGCTGGATGGATGGGATGGGGCTACAAATGGGTGGGGAGCAGCATCCAGGAGTGGGGTGGGCAGGTGGGGCCAGGATCATGGGGCAGTGATAGTGCAGGGCTGGGCCTGGGGCGCAGACATGATCCACTCCTCACGCATCCCTGCGACAAGCACCAGTTTTGCAAGCAGGGGCAGGTGGGGAACAAAATCGCAGCTGAGCCCCAGGCTCTGACCCCGCACTGTCACCACCCTGCAATCTGGGCCCCAGCCCTGGCACCACCCACCTGCCCTGCTCCCGGGTGCTCCCTGCCCACTGGCGGCCCCATCCCATCCACCCGGTCAAGTGTGCCCTGCCATTCTCCATAGAGACTCTAACTGCCTACCCACTTGCTCCATCCAGCCCCCACAGTGGCAGGTGCAGGGCAGATGAGCCAGGGTGCCTGGGCAGCGGGGCCAGATCTGGTGGCGGCAGAAACGCTAGTGGTGGCAGCCGGAAGGAGCCACCGCTGTGGG
This sequence comes from Crocodylus siamensis, assembly GCF_052110815.1. NCBI lineage: Eukaryota > Metazoa > Chordata > Crocodylia > Crocodylidae > Crocodylus > Crocodylus siamensis. The sequence goes on along the minus strand of NC_143396.1, from coordinate 7,322,811 downwards.
GGCTACCAGGAAACAGAGTCTAGCCGCCACGCCACCTCCACCCTGCTGCACGCACAGGGGTGGGCAGGACGCATGCCACAGCCCAAGCTGCCCCCCATGCCCGAGCCAGGTGGTGGCCAAGGGATCTGCTGCAGGCCAGACATAATCCCCTGGCAGGCTGGACTCAGCCCACGGGCTGGATTTTGCCTACCCCTGGGCCAGGTCTAGCTCCAGCTCCCAACACCAAGTCATCCAGCCTGCAGGGCTCCGCTCCCCTGCTACTGAATTTCCAGGCCTGTGGGGAGTCCTGCAGGCTGGATAGTGTAGCCCTACACACTAGATCAGCCAGCCCAGGACCACAAGGCCCAATCCTAGCATGCAGGGGGGCACAATCCAGGTGTGCAAAGCCAACTGGAAGCAGTGTGGGGTCCAATCTGGCCTGAGGACCAACCATGTGCCATTCATCTGACCCACAGATCTGGAAAACTGATCACCACTGTTTTAAGATGCTTCAGTAAAAGTAAGCAACGAAACAAAAGCCCGTTCCCATAGTATCCGTCTTGCCCAATCATCCATTAAATTTACTGGCACAAGCCTGCTACCATTACTGCTGGTGAGCTAGACTCCTGCAGCATACATTTTTACCTGGCCTTACCTACAGACTTTAAGCTCCAGAAGAGAGATTTTTAATGTTAATGTAGACTACGAGAATACACAGGTCCGTTTTCAGATTCATGGCTGATCTTTAGGATGGGCTGTTATACTCATATTGCTTTGCTTGTCAGCTGGACAAACACAATTCAAAATAATTTTTAAAAAATAAAACAAAACATGGAGGTTTGATAATTTTTAGAGAGTCTCTTTTTCCACTGGGTGCAGTTTAATATTGATACAGAGCAGAAGGCATACTGTGCATTGTCTTAATACGTGGAATAAGGGCACTTACAGGCAATGAGATAGTCAGCAGTGTTAGTCTGAAATCAGGCAGAAGGCAAAGTAGATTTGCACTTCATAGCTGAGTTAGTCTATAAGGTGCAAATCTACCCTGCTTTCTGACTTACTAGCAATACCAGTTCACTAGAAATCTGTGGCAGTTGTTTTACTACATGTCAGGCAACAACTTTTAGGATTTTACATATCGCTACAGAACAGAAACTTGAATTTTGCACTAAGCAGCTGAATTAGTTAGATACTAGAATTACTTTTATTTAATGAATCCCCTGCTGGTCTGCTAAACCAAAACTGCATTAATATAATTCACTAGTTACTGAGCCAGTTCCGGTGCTATCAAAGTACCATCTCACAGTTAAAGCGAGGTTGCTTGGACATCAAGATGAGTTACAGTCTCAGCTTTCCAGTAACCAAAGCTGGACATTTAGCATCTGTCCCTAAACTGTTCCTCTCCCTGCAACCATCAAGGCCAAGCCCTAAAATGGGTGAAATAATACATTACAACAATGTTAAATTCCATCAGCGAGTTACTGTTATTGTAAAGGAGTATTATTTAAGCAATGTCACTCAGGCTATAACTATTTTAAATGAAGTTCAGGGAGAGACTTATTATTAGCAGACATTTCCAAGACCCATACATAACACAGCTGCACCACCAACACTCAATCTGCCTTCTTCCACAGACATTACAGTGATGAGACATTATTCAGGACCAGAAATGTTATTTTTTAGGAGTTCAATACAAGGCACTTGATCTGTATAGCTGAGAATTAGGAAAAATTCTGAAGAAGGAAGTCCCACTTCCATGAACCTCAAAGGAGCCACGGGAATGGAGACAGAGATGCAGAGCACAACATCTGCAGATAGAGAAAGAAGAGGGAGAGAGACTAGAGAGGGGTGGAAGCAGTATTTGCAAGTATAACAAAAGATGTACTGTATCGTGCTGTTTCCATTGGTCTTGGAAGTCACCGAAATAACCTTGAATTTTTGCTTCAGTAACTAATGCCTACTGAGGAAAGTGTTACATGAAGTTAAATAAACCTACAAAGCAAGGAAAACACCATTACATTTTGCTCCCTTCTAAAGCGGGGGAAGCAAACCAACATAAAACCAACTTAATCCTCTCTTCTCAACCAGTGCCAAATATTAACAACATACAACCCTAGCAGTGTTACCCTACACATGCAAAATTTTTACCGTGTAACGCAGATATATTCCTATGCTGTCAAGGTGACAGTTCATTTTCAGATCTGAGGCAGCCTGTCCCTCAACAGCACAGTAATACTTCCATTAGTTTGGCATTTGCAGTTTCTCTTGAAATTCAGCCTGTGTGTCATACAGCTTTTAATAACCCAATCTGGACCAGTTCTGAGAAGGTTTTTCTCCAAAACATAGCATCTTAGAGAATTAGACTGGCAGGGCCCTTGGGAAGTCACAACTAGTCCAACCTCCTGCTCAGGGCAGTTTCATCCCTCTCTGAGCCCTTCTAGACAAATCTTTGTCCAACTTCCACATAAAAATCTTCCAGTAACAGAGACTATCTAATCTCTGTGCCACTGCTGCTTAACTACACTTGGAGTTAGGAAATTTTTCTTAGCATGTAATCTGAATCTGCTGCAATTTAAACCCATTACTTTTATTCTTGGCCTCTGCCAACAGAGCTAATCGCCATCCTCTCTTGTAACTACCTGTTTAGCCTACAGAAGAGGAGGATGAAGGATGATTTGGTAAAAGGCATCAAATACAAGTTCCTCCAACCTTTTGTGTTGCATCTTCTAGACCTCTACTCATTTTATTGTCCTCCTCTGGACTTTCTAGCTTGTCCATATCTTTTGTGAAAGCCAGTGTTCAAATTGGAGGACAGTACTCCAGCTGAGGAAGAACCATTTCCTGCGACTCCAATGCAATACTTCTGGTAAGACTTCCCACTCTCATTTTACAGCAGTAAAAACTGCTGACTCAGATTCACTTTATGATCTACTATAACCCCATGATCCTTTTTTGCAGAACTGCTGTTTTGCCAGCTGCAGAGTTGATTGTTCCTCTTAAGTACTGTACTTTGAACCTACCTTGCTCTAGTTGAATTTGGACCATATACCATCAGCTTGCATATAAGTGTTGTGTGAGACCTTTACAAAAGCCTTACTAAGTTAAGATGCATCATATTCATTAGTAACCCCTCTCTCCTTACACACAGGGCTGCACTCAAAGAATAGTTAATTAATCACTCACTCTCAAAACTTGGCAGGCTGCTGCAATAGGGTAGTTTGGCCCTTTAAAGAGGGAGCAGGAAGCCTCGTTGAAGAAACCCAGCTGTGGACATAGATGCAATGCAGGTCTGAGTATCCCACTGGTAGCTTAAAACCCCAGAGAGCAGAGGGCAGCAAACTCGGAGAAGCAGCAGTTGGCAGGCAGGAGATTAAAGTTGAGATAAAAATCTTTTTCCTTTTGGACTGGACATAAGGAAAAACTTCTTCACCATCCAAGTATCCAGAGTCTGGAATAGACTCCCCCAACAAATGGTGCAAGCAACTACTCTGGATTCAGTCGAGAAACACCTGAACGCCCAACTTGCTGCAGTCATCCGGCCCCAGCTGACTTTCCTGTCCTTTGGGCAGGGGGCTGGACCCAATGATTTCACGAGGTCCCTTCCAGCTCTAATGTCTATGAAATCTATGAGATATATTGGAACCTAAAAATCTTGCTAACAGGAAGAAACTTTGGGCCTGAACCAACAGTCCCTACTACTACTACTAGGAGAAGAGCTGCTGTATTGTTTGCTTGGTACAAAGGTTGTTTCTGTATGTAAAGGACTGCCCAAAGAGCTCTTTAGGGACCAAAGCCTGCAGCACAGCAGGCTCACCAGCCGCTTACAACAGTCACAAGTGTGGTTTAGCAAGGGTCTGACTCAGGTCACTATTCAGTATCTTCATTAACCACTGGGATGATGGCAGAGAGCATAATTTTAAACCTGCAAACGGTACCAAGCTGGGAGAGGTGGCAAGTGCTTTGGAGAACGGGTACGAATACTAAACGACCTCGATAAATTAGAGAAAGGATCCGAAAACAACAGAATGAAGCTCGGCGAGTGCAAAGTACCATGCTCAGGAATAAATTAACTGCACAAATACCAAATGGGGAACAACTGGTGAAATAGCCACGCTGCAGAAAAACCACCCAGGGGTTATCGCAAACCTCCATGAGTCAGTAATTTCATACTGACGCTCATAAAAACCCCGCAGTCGTCTTCCCACATTGGTATCGTACATAAGGGTACAGAAGGGTGCCCACAGGAACTGCTTCAACTCCCAGGCTAACGTAAAGAGCTTCAGTGCTCTACCAGCAAGAAAATTCCTCCAACTAAACTGCTCAATAACCAGCTGCAGCACGCTGCAGCTATGGGACTAGCAAGCAGGCCTGCCAGCATGCCTCCCAGCCATGGTCACCCCTCAAGTCAAGTGTTAACAGCACAGCCTTATGGGTATCTGACTTCCACTTGATGCTTCGTGCCACTGCTAGTTTTCACATGCATCACCATTGCAGCAAAATGGTCCTCCGACTGTCTCCTTGCCTTGCAAACACAGCAATGCTGCAATGTGCTGACTCTGCTCTCCCGTTCACAGCAGTCTTGCCTACTTGGCCATGTCCTGCATCCTTTTCTTGCTAATAGGCTGCAGCAAGGCAGCTGGAAGCATGATGGCCCTGGTACTTGAAACGACTCCTCGAGCTGTGACGTGCTCTGCACATCCAGAAGGAGGGGAAAAAAAGAACCAAGGGACACTGCAAAAGCGTCTTCTCTGGAGCCATCCTTTCTGGGGCAGAGCCATTAGCAGCAACTGGTGGCAGCACATAGTCCCAAGCACATGGGAGGACAAGCAGTGGCAGCAGAATAAGCAGGCCCACCTGCATCAAGCTGGCCCTGTCACTTTAGAGGCAAGCCATCAACAAGGAAGTGCCCACGACTGAAAAAGCAAGGGGCAATTGCCATGGGGTAGTCAGCGACCTCCAAAAGCCTCTAGGCTGTCCCCTGCCATCCAAGCAGGGCAAGTCCACATTTGATCAGGTGCTCAGGAAGTGCACTACGTGCTCCCAATAGCGCTGGATTTGTTTGCATCGGGTATTCAACCAGAATTGGGGCCATCAATGGCACCTACATTCCCACACCAACTTAGTGCACCGTGGCTCAGAGTACAACTGCAAGGCACACTCCCATCATACTGTAGGGTGTCATGGACCTCCTGAGATGGTCTGTCACCATGAAGGTTCTCCAGTGGCACATCCATGAGACTATTTTGCCTCTCCATGCAGTGACCTCAACACACCAGTCTCTGCCTGAAAGACAATTAAGGACCTGGCCTGGGAGATCCCTCTCCTCAAAAGGTCACACAAAAGGTCCTCGTGTGCCACTCCTCTCCTCTCTAAGGAGGCCGCTAGATCCAAAACCACTTCCTCTGTGTTCTTCTTTCTCCTCAGGCTTGATGCGATTTGAGCAGCTATCATAACCTGTATCCCTGAGCCCTCAACAGCAGCGCCGGTGAAAAGGCCATGTCTGTTGGTGCTGACCCTGGACTGACAAACAGACATGGAACCACCATCACAGTTGCTTGACTTGGTGATAACTGATGAACTTCCCAAAAAGGTTTTGTATTCTGTCTTGGGACCCTCTTTGAAGGTTGGCTTCAAAGGGGATGTAGCTGAACTGATCTCAGTGGGGGCAAATGACAGAACAAGGAGCAATGGGCTCAAGTTGCAGCAAGGGAAGTTTGCATTAGGTATTTGGAAAAGCTCTCTCACCAGGAGGGTAGTGAAACACTGGAACAGGCTCCCCAGAGAGGCTGTGGACTCTCCATCTTTGGAGGTTTTTAAGACCCGGCTAGACAACACTTTGGCTGGGATGATGTAATTGGGGTTGGTCCTGCTTTAAGCCTCCTGAGGTCCCTTCCAACCCTCATTTTCTATGATTCTGTGATTCATACTTGCTGCAGGCTCTTAAGATGCTAAACTACAATAGCTTCTTGGGCTCCTATTTGGGAACTTGAATCCATTTGTCACCCCAGGCATAGAGGATGACCCTGATGTACACAGCTGACCAGGGAAAAGTTGTGGGTCCAAGAGATGGGTGGGTCCATGGTCAGCCACTGCACCCTGATGCTCCCAAGTCTCCCTAATTTTACAGGCCAACTTCATCTCCAAAGCTGTAACCCTCATCTGTCTCCTAAGTGCCAGGTAGGACCTGTTATATGCAGTGTCTGCTGAACATCCTACTACTTTTCTGTCCTGCTGCTCCAGGAAACAGTGATGCCTCGCCTCCTGGAAGGACAGCCTGAGCTACATGGTTCACCAGGGTAAAAAGATGAAATCGCAATTTAAGGTCAGGGCAGAGGTATGATTTGGCTTCTCAAAGAACCTCGGTGCATCTACTGCAAAAAGGCAGGCAAGGTTCTTTGGGTAGAAGCGATATCTTTTATTAGGCCAACTGAGTAGATGGGAAAGAGTTCTTCGCAAGCTTTTGGGAGCAATCACCCTTCTTCAGACATAAGGAGACTCTGCTGTTTGAGAGTCCAGGGAATGAGATGCTAAGTGTGACAGGATGTCAGTAAGATTGTAAACAGGTGGAAGTTAGGAAAACCAAAAGGTAGAGGAGGGAGGGGAGGGGAGAAACAAGGGGTGGAGGGAGGCCAAAGGTAAGTAAGGGAGATTCTACTGTAGTAGTTTGCTAAGGCAGAAAAGAGGCCGTCTGCGAAAAAGTATATAGCCTACACACTTTCCTTGCAACATCTGAAAGCGCAGCAGCAAGGGCTCAGCGACTGAAGGGACTGACCACTGGCCTGTGCTATAAAACCAAGCTGTGCTCTGCTCCACTCCCCACCCCGAGTGCTATGGCAGTCAGAGAAAGGGATCAGGAGGGGAGAGAGCTGCTCCTCCTCTTGGATTGCTTGTGATTTATGCTACGGGTAACGCTTCTGGAAAGGGAGAAGCTGCAAGGAAAGCACAATGCCAGAGGGAGGGAGGCGGGGAAATCCACAAGCTTGTTCTCCGGCTTATCAGAGAGCACTTTCCCCTTGTTCAAAGGATCTGCTTTGCTTCCACTTATCTGCACTGGTAAATACAGAACATACTTTGGCCCGAAGGCCCGTGTGTTTTCACCCTGGATGCCATGCCCCATGCTCCAACAGCTTTTCGGAGGGAGGACAAAGGGGTCCTCAAGCTACAATCGGGATCTCCGAGAGGCGAGACACATGAACTGTTCGGCAGGCACCAGGAGACCAAAAGGTGCAGAGGGCTGGGATAGCTCAGTCACACTTCCACAGGTCGAGAAAGGGGCATGCCACTTTCATTAACACATTCAGTAATGCGAATGGCATTGGGGACACGGGCTCCCGTGGACTGAGCCAGGCAGGTGCCCTGGGGTGGGAACAAGTAGAGAAGTGCAGGCAGGGCCTTTCTACGCCGTGCTCAGGCTGTCGGGGAGGAGGCAAAGGGAACGCTGGAGAAGGGCAGGCAGGGACTTGGGCACCGTGGGGGAAGGGACAAGCAGCACTGCCCGAGATGGAAATGGAAAGTGCCAGCCAGGGCCGGCACCAGCTTCTGTACACACTGCAGACGTGTGGCTGTCTCAGCTCAGCAACAGGGGAGGGGGACAGCTTGCATGGATCCTTGCATGGAGCATAACATAATGATAATCACAAGCCCCTGGACAATGGTTTCCAGGGTGTTCTTCATGGCTCACCTCCCACCTCCCACCTCCAAAAAAGATACCTTCCCCTCTTTCAGCCCCCAGTACACATGAAGAGGCTGGATGGAAAAGGTGCACCGAGCTGGCCTGAATGCCAGAGGCAGGAGCCATCCCTCATGCTACAGGAAACCATAATAGGGTTAGGTCCCCAAAGATGGTCACACCTCACGCCCAAAGTGCCTGGATGCCCTGCAGTCCACTTATGTCTCCCCCATCCCAGAGGAAAGAGCCAGGCCTCCCTTTCCTGAAACGTATCCCTGATACCAGAGATCTGCCAGTAGACACTTGAGGGTCCAGTCATACCCTGGGCCTTGCTCAAAGCAAACCTCAGGGACAACTCTAGCCATTTTGAGCATGCAACACAAATAAAGCTGCCATCATGCAAGTTCCCCATTACTCGTCCATGGAGTCAGCCTCTAGCCATGCAAGCACTCCCTCCAGGCAGCTGGTACCCAGAGCAGGCCACATCTGAGCAGAGAGGATGACGGCAGGCTGGTTAGGAGAGGACGCTGCAGGCTGTCCTTATGAGATGACAACAGAGTGGCACATGGGGACTATGGCTGGCTGGAAGGACAGGAAGATTGGTGCTAATTTGAGCCATCTGGGTCCTATGGCTGGTATGTCCCCATCTCACAGGTGCCACGTAGGAAACGGATCCTTAGGGGTTCTCCTTGCTGCAGAGGCAGAGACAGCCCAGGACCTCTGATCATCTCCAGCTGGTTAAAGCACCCCACACATGCAGACCCTTTTCCAGGACAAGTGGTATGGCATGCTGCTTGAGTGGGTGCTTGAGTCTGCTGCATGAAAGCCAAGTTCCTAGGGTGATGGTCCAGAAAATAGTGGTCTGCCTCCACACCTGGCTTTACAACAGCAAAGACACCTACAGGGGAGGGCCCGAGACCCCAGGTCATCCGAGCTGGGAGCAAGTCAGAGAGGCCTCCTCAGCTGGATAGGGTAGGAGGCGTTGAAGAAAAAAGGCAAAGACTATGGGGCACCAGCAAACCAAACAATGCCCTATCACACTGTTGAACCTACTTTAAGTGCTCAAAGCAGTTCCTGCTTCATCCAAGATTTTGGGGTTTTTTTATATAGTTTAAACTCATTTGTAATGCTTCATCACTATGTACTGTCTGTCTCCTCATTTCTTAAGTGCTTTAAAGGCACTTGGAGCATGGCAAATGCTTATCAGTCCATACCTTACCATCTAAGTAAACTCTTCACACAAGTCAGCAATCCCAAGACCCCAACTGGAGCACTGTGCCAGCTTTAGACACCACGCTTTGATATGCATCATTTGGAGAAATGCCACAGAACAAGAAAAACTGAAGATCTACAAAATGCCACCTATTAAAAAAAGCTGAAAAGGACTAGGATTTCGTCTATAAAAAGAGAAGGCCGAAGGGAAATGCAAGAAGTGTCAAAATGTGTTAGAAGAAAAATAAAGTTACGTTGCAAAGGGAAAGGTTTTAAGCTGTTCTCCTTGTCCTCAAGGGATAGAACAAGTAATATAGTACTTAAATTACAATAAGGAGGTGAGATCTGAAGGGGAAAAAAATCCTGTTAGAAAAGATAAGGACTTCAAGAGAGTCTCCAGGAGTCTCCGTGATCAGAGGTTTTCAGAGCAGGTTAGACAAAACTGTCAGGTTAGGCAGAGCCAATTCTGCCTTTGGACCAGAGGATACACTAAATGACTTGTTAAAGCCCTGTCCATCCACACTTCCTAGGTACCCTCCAAAAATGGTTTCTATTCCACCATTTCATTAACAGGTAAGACAGACCTTCAAGTTACATATTTCCATACCAAAATCAGAGCTTCATGTTTTCATGACCCTTTCTAAATTTGCAAATGTGGTCACCATTTTTTTGAAAGCAGGACTTGGCTACTTACTGAGCCTTTACTGAGAAAAGCAAATTGGAAGTCACCCAATTTGCAACCCAGCTACACGGTTACAGTGCCAGCCTTCTTCACAGGCTCTTGAGGGTCTTCATGACTAAGTTTATGGACAGCTTCATAAACTTAAGACAAAACAGAAGCTCTGTAAATGAAAGTATTTTTGTGGCCAACTACTAGACTACTACATTGGTTTCTACTAATTTCCTTATTAACCTCCAGTTTCATGCAAAGGAGAAAAGATCTTGTTCAAAATAAAATAAAAATTCACCAAAAAGGCGTATCATGCCATTGCCACATCAAGAGGTTTCAGAACTGAAGCAGGAGGTTTAAGCAGCTGCTTAATATGCTCTGGATACCACAATCCTCCCCCGGTGATATTTTGGTTCATGTGCATTGAAAGTGTTCCTAATCGATTTTGGCAGTTTTCTCAAATCAAGTTCAAAAACGCAGTAAAAAAACCCCCTAAAATTTATTAAAGGATGAGAAAAAAAAAAAAAAAAAGGAGTGGGTTAGTTAGCAAGATGTTGCCTTAGAAACATAACAATCTCACTCCACAAATACTAGCAAACAGATGGAGAAATCAATGGGCATTCAGCTTAAACCAACATTACAGACTACACCAATAATTAGAATTCGCCCTTAGTTAAAAAGGCCTTGCATAGTACCCACAAAGTAGCAACTGGATCCATTCATTTTCTTGTGCTTTTACTGTATTAAATAGTACCGTTCCTACAGCGGCCATTAACTTTGGGGGACTAGCTGCAATACAAAATAGGCACCTTGCGGTTTTTCACCTTCCCACTGCTACACAAATATCACAGCAGAACTTTTCAGTATTACAAATTATTCTAAGTGTGGAAATCTACGTCATGGAAATGCGACAGCATGCCCAAACAGTGTTTCTCTCTCATCTTTACAATCAGATGCATGAGTTTCCTTTCTTCAGGCATGTCTATTAGGGGTGGCCAGCTAACAAAACAGCACACGATGAATCTAAAGGACAAGATAACCTTGCATATAATTTTTAATCTTTATAAATGTGAGCACAACTAAAGAGAAGTGAAAAATGCATCAATGAACTAACTAGGACATCATCTCTCCTTTCTATTAGGAGGAATCCCTCATATTTAAAAAGGGGCACAAAATGTTTAGAGCTTTAATAGTAAGATATTACCCAAGGCAAAGCATACCACCTTCCACTTCCAGCATCCACCACTGTATTACTTGTCCCCCAATTAGAATTAAGCACGAATGAACCACACATTTCTCTCCATCCAAATAAATTATTGCCACTTACTAAATTTCAAAGCACTGCAAAAAACTCCAAATTTTGCAAAATGCGGCCACCTCCACCGCACTCCCCAAAAAAGGCCATTGTAAGGATACCATCCCCACACTTCCCAAAATCTAATGAAAGTTCAAGACTTGGGCCCTTATTTTAAAAGATAGGATTGAGTCTAGTTACCTGACAACCATGATTTTCTCAGCCAAGACAGACATTACATCTCCCGTCATGCCAGACATGCATGGCACAATGTTTGGGATGGAGCATAAACTCTTCCGATCCCAGTCATGCCACTGTGGAGCTGCCCTCAACCCAGTCCTGTGGCTGCAGCAGGGGCTGGCTCTGTCCCGGACACAGAGTTATCCCCTCCGCCCCAATCTGATCCCAGGGACCAGGATGGGGGTAGCTCGGGGACCCAGGCCTGTCCCTTGACAGTGCCAACGATCAGCAGATGTGCAACTCTGGGACAACAGCAAAACATGCACAAGAGCCAAACTACTGCAAGTTTCTACTTAATTTTAAAAAGGCATATACTTTATATTCTCCATAGCAAATTAACCTTGATCCCCTTCTTAGTGTCTTCCAGTTCGAAGGCTAAAAACATTTTAGAAGCATCCATTTTTACACTTTAAAATATCATGCAAAGTTACAACTATAAACACACACAGCATAGGACTATAACAAGATGTGCCTTCTTCCGTCATAACTTAATTCCATAACTATTAATAACTGAAACTGCACAGATACAAATTTGAAGTTTAAATGCATGTAAGTGAGTTATATCTGGGGTGTAATCTGAGCCAACATACTATTGGTCTTTCAAAGGCTCTTAAAGTTTACCTTAATAAAATTAATGACATACCACGAGCAACTTCATTTTTAGTAATCCGTTGTTCCATAACTCAAAAGTTTTATGGAACTGTTTTACATGAATTTACAACATGAACTCGATGAAAACATTTCAATAAGTGCCATGGAAGTAAGGACTGCCAATTAGATTTCAAAGATTTTTTTCACCCCCTCCTGTACATTACTGGCTTTGTAAAAATTTGGTTACTTTGAATCATTTGTATGCCTCTTCAAAATGATATGCATCAAAACAACAAAAATCAGGGCATACTTAAGTACTATTTCTGTGCCCAAAATGAAGAATAGCAACTTAAAAAATTGCTGCAACCTGAACTTTGGAGAAGCAAACAATGACTGTTCCAAATTTAAAGATCTCCTTCTGCTACAAGACTCATATTTGAATGCAGTGAATCAATCAGTTAACAAAAATGCACTCACAGGCCATCAGGAAGCAACAAACAGCTAAAAATAAATATGGTTAAAAACTGCAGAACATTTCCAATGCCATGAAACACTTTGTCATGTTTTAAGAATTAGAAAAATTACAACTATAAAATGTTGGCCCCTTGTCCCAACATGATCCCCTGCAGGGTTTTTAACCAAGAGTAGCATTAAGAATAATTCTTCCTTCACATACCATTTAAAAATTCAGGACTTTCCAGCCACTGGGCCAACTAACTTTAATGTCTGTCCACACTTTCACCACTGTGAAAATAAAAAACCGAAGTCTTTGACAGCAAAGCGTCTAGCACCTTTACCTTAACATTTTCTTGCATTATTAATATAGAAAGTCAATGCAGAAGATATTAAATTATTTCCATCTTGCTTAAGAAAAAGGCCCCTGGACGGGTATTAAAACAATAGTGTGGCTGGGGATCAGACAAATTTTATGCCCTATCCCAGACACGGCATCTCCCGTCATGCCAGACACGCATGGCAAGAAGCACAACGCTTGGGATGGAGCATTAACTCCTCCGATCCCACTCATGCCACTGCGGAGCTGCCCTCACCCCTGTCCTGTTGCTCCAACAGGGGCTGACTCTGTCCCGGGCACAGGCCTACCTACATCTCCGATCCCGGGGACCAGGATGGAGGTAGCTTGGGGACCCAGGCCTGTCCCTTGACAGTGCCAACAAATCAGCTGATCATCAGCACTGGCCCTGGACAGGTCTGGGTCCAGTTCCAGACATAAGGGAAGACACAAATAGACAGGTCACTGTCAGCACCAGACCACCGTCAAGCTCTGGGCGGTTCCAGACCCAGCAACGCCTGGGGGCAACCAGAGGCATTTTGATGTGCCGGGTCCCAACAAACCCCTGGCACCTTGCTAGGACCTGGCAGATTTGTTGCTTTGCCCTGAAGGGGCTGTAGGACAAAGCAGCAAACCTGCCAGGACCCAGCAAGCCCAGGAGGTTTGCAGGGAGGATTCACTACCAGGAGGATGACAGGACAAGGCAGCAAACCTGCCAAGTCCCAACGAGACATATCCCAATGCTGAAAAATCAGTGGCTGTCAACATCAGGGCCAGGGCAGCCCCCAGCCAGGACCCAGACTGGGCCCAAACCAGCCAATCAACTGCCTGTCAGTATCAGGATAAGAAGAAATGCCCCACCTTTGGTTGCGATGCCATACATCACAGCCACAAAGATGCCCCATGTACGTTGTAGAATACCTTTGTGGTTGAGTTGCCATTTTATGGTGCCATAAACTTAATGACCATGTGGCACATTGCTATTTATAGCGTACCCAACATGTTCAACTGCACCATGAACATAACGTGTGCCGGGACAGGCAAGCTTTTCCAGCTGTGGGCGCAGAATGACCTCTCCCAGGTCAGAGGTAGCCAGGTAGCTGGCACAACCTGCCCGCAGGTGGCACTAGGAGAGCACCTGCAGCCATACGCTGCTAAAGCCCAAGTTCGTGAGCCAGACCCAATGAGCGGCAGGTTGCCGACCCCTGGCCCAAGTGAGTGAAAAGCATTTCATAGTGCACACAAAATCATAGTGCACAAGGTCAAGGTAAACATTTAATATGCTGAGTCCTTGAAGACAGATCTGGTAGAGAGTTAACCATACAATGAATGTGGTATTTTCAACATAATTGGGAATGCAAAGGAATCATAGCATAGGCAGGACCAGAGCCCTGACAGGGAGCCATCGTGGAAAGCTTGCTCCCTCCATGAGACACACGCGTGGCTCTACCTAAACATGTTATGGCTTCACCTCCATAAACACTGAATTCACAAAGAGTTTTTATACAGTGAAAAACTTCCATTATAAAACATATTTCAGAACCCCCCCATACAGCAATATGCATGATATGGCACTGAACAAAACTGCTTAAATACTAATAGTTTCTCAATGAAAGGCCACTGGAAATAAAGCAGCATGCAAGCAAACTGACTGAAAAAATAAGAACCATTCAACAGATGTGGTCAGCTTAATTTATAGACTAGACAGCACTAATAACCAAAAACCACCAAGCAATTTTTCATAACAGTAACCGATTATAAGCCAGAAGAGGTAAGGCAACTGCCAGAATGTTTAAATGGTCTTAAAAGCACGATGACTGAAGCAAGCCACCAGCATGGTTTCACTGTGAGATTTGAAACTTAATTTATTCTTGTGGGCAAATAATTGCACAGCAATATGAAAACCTTGACAAAGGAGAACTCATTTGATGTATAAGTTTTAAAAAACATAATTTACCAAAAAAAACCACTCTTTTTATTCTTCCCCCCCATTTAAGTGCACTTAAAGATAAATGACTCTCTGCACTAAACTGTTTCAAGTTCTGACATTGGGCAATATCCACCAGCAAAATGCTTCCTTCGGGTATTCGGCTGTCTTAGTATCACCTTGCTCCCTTTCAGGATGGGGAAAGTTAGCTACCAGAAACAGAAGCTGCTGCCAACAGGAAACAGACTCGAGCAAAACAGACCCCTGGAAAAAAATAAAGAAAGCAGGAAACATATAGTTTAGAGACATACCTCCCTCCATACAGCTTCAAACAGATCTATGGGAACGGGTAAGAATCCCAGTGCCCGTTGCCAACCCTGCCACAGTTTTCCCCAAACCAACCATCTCAAATCACAAATCCTGTTTGTACAATAATGATGCATCAAGTACGCGTGTCTCAGAGGCATCTGTCACACACAATTCAATCCACTGTTAGCTTCTCTCCCTCCGCTCACCCCCGCTGCTATATGCCATTCACTGAGACAGCATTTAAAACAAACAGGTAATTTGGTAACTGAGTATATCTTAGAAACCATAAGAAAATGAGGGTTGGAAGGGACCTCAGGAGGTCACAACTAGTCCAACCCCCTGCTCAAAGCAGTACCAGCTCCTGCTACATCATCCCAGCCAAGGCTTTGTCTAGCTGGGTCTTCAAAACCTCCAAGGATGGAGACGTTAAATAAAATGTCCTTTTATTTTTATTGCAGACTAACTTAGGTCCTCAATTAGCATGCTCATTTTCAAAGAACCCAACTGGGCATATGGACTTTAAAGCCCTAATTGGAATAATCACAGATCATCTGGGAAATGTGGTGATATTTAGGGAACCACTGACCCCCAATTTACAGAACAAACCCTATGCCAGGGCTTCAAGTGAGGCAAAAATTTCAAGCCAACCTCACTGCCAAGGAGTTTTGCAGGCAAAAAAAAAAAAAAAGGCAACCAGTTTCTATTTTTCATGTCACCTATCCTACAAGCCATCTTCAATTTAATTAGACCTGTGCATTGCATCTGCTTTCTCTAAGCATGGTTGTGCTCTAAAAATACCAAGTGCTCCAAGATTCTGTGTTGTATCCAATTTTCGTAATGAGACTGCTCAATCTGCAAGGTTTTCTTTTAACTTTACAACCAGCCCTGCACAATTAGCCACAGCCACTGGAGAGCTGGATACTTTCCATCTCAAGCAGCACCAGCATTTGCTGCAAGTCAATTTTTGTCCTCAGCTGCAAAGACAACTAAACCGTCTCCAGACATCTAGGCAGACACCTGTGCAAACTCCCATCATAACCAGGACTGTGACAGCATTTTCATGACATGAAATAGGAAAAGAAAGTCCTGATTGGCTTCTATAGTCCAGATCATGCAGGACTTTTCTTTTCTTAACAGTGGTGTCAAACAGCTGGGCAGGGTTTGTCCAGGGACCTACCTGAGCTACTGCATCAGTGCAGCTTTGAATCTCAGTGGATTAATGCTACTGCCACTTACCCCCCCACCCCCTTTACCCATGGCTGCATTCAGGGTTAAGTCCCTGTTGATAACTAAGATCTGCAGCAGAGAAAATGACTGGGAGGGGGGCAGAAAACAAGTGGTAGCCATACAACCAACTGGGATCCAGACCTGTGTCAATAAAGTAGCTTCAGCACCCATAGGGATTAATGCTGCTGCCAACACCTTGAGCATTGTCCAGCCTGTAAAAACCCCCATAGTCTGGACCCAGCCCACAGAGCCAAATGAGTCCGACACCCCTGGACTACTACATCACTAGAAGATACAAGACCTTTCCTATGGAAATCAATGAGACAATAATTACAAAACTTTTACTGTGCTACATTTAAGGTATCACTTTTACAAGCATCAGAGAGCCATCAGCTTGGAAGGGACTGCAAGGGTCATCTAGTCCAACTGCCTAATGTAATTTAACAAAATTAATGTTAATGGAGCACTGGAAATTTCTATATAGAGCATGATATTGGAAACTACAGAGTTATAAAGAAGTTAGAGATTTCTGATTGGACAGGTACAAACTAAAAACATTGAATTAAAAAATAAAGACATTTTCCAGGTGTCGAAGTATCAATATCTTTGCAACCGATGGTATGCTTCATACTACAAAAACACAAAGCTCAGAGACAGGTTGCCCTAAGAAACTTAAACAGTAAGCGATTTTTTTTTATTTTTTAGAGATAAAAGGACACGTTGGCAAAGCCACTCTAGAAAGTAATAAACTTGGAGGGTTTTGTGCATGGGGAAGGACCCCAAACTCACCTTGTGGATGCCAAAGGACTGAGATGCCAATGACAGATCTTTACAAATAAGAAGAAACATACTTTTTCAGGCAAAAAGATGGGGAGACATTTGGATGAGGAAACAGCAGTGGACATTTTTAACGTATTGTAAGACAATTAAATGCAGGTTATAGCCTGGAAGAAAAGGTAAGGAGAAAGGAGCAGGAAATGGAAACAAAGCATCACTGATAGTCATACAGTCACTCAAATAGCTGATATAATTTAATTCAATTTAAAGTTCCTGTCTGGAGAAGCAGTATAGCTTTCAGTGACTGCGAGTCATCAAATCCTCCTGTCCTGCTATATGAGAACAACGTACGGTTCAAGTCAATTCATTCCTTCCTCTCGGACTGAATTTGCGATGATTTGTTCCTCCATCCCCAGACTAAACACCTATAGAGTTTCACAAGCACAGGCTATTATAAGAAAGGAAAGTTAAACAGAACTGCCTTAGCTTGAACGTTACTTATCATTGTCCAAGTATACAATATTTCAGAGCAATTATCCATAGACAAAATGTGTTGTGTGCAGTAAGCTCATCATTTTTCGCTTCACTTCTCATCATTTGTAAAGCTTAGGAGGATAAGCAAAGAGTGATTTTTTCCCCCCCATGTGCATTCCCTGTGTTATTTAACTTCAGGAGGCAGCAGGAAAGGAGCACCATTGATCATGTTCTTCTCGAACTCAAATGAAGGCAGCGTTTACTTCAGCAGTTTGGGGACATTTCTGTGGAGGTCATCTAGGCCAACAGTGAGCTATCCAAAACAGTTAAGGACTCCCACCTAGACAGAGGCTCATTTAGCTTCACAAAATGAGGCAACTGGGGTATGGACAGATCCAGAATAAGGGCAAGCAGTGCCTCCAGACTCACTCAGGAGGTTGTTTCATGCTGTAAGTAGCCATTTGTAAGCGAGGCAGAAAACATGGAAGCAACTTTAAGCCCCTAAGAGATGAGAAAAAACTCTTCTGAACAGCCTGGTAGGCAGCAGCATCGTCTCCAACTTGGCAGAAACACATGAACCATCTTCCACCTGTGCCGTTTGTGCAAGAAAACAACGAGCAAGTAGAAAGCTGTTGGGGGCAGTCAGTATTCGGCAGAGTCAACCAGCATTCGATAACTCAGGTAATGAACAGTTCAGAAGTTGGACAGAAGAGAAATCCATATTTAGTTGCACCGTCTTCCCACTTTTCAGCCATTGCCCATTTGTCATAAGATAGCCAGTTTAAGAAGAGGGGAAAGGGAGATTTAATGCAACCTTTAAAAAAACAAGCCAAATAAACTAAGGCTGTCAATTAATCGCAGTTAACTTGCATGGTTCATGCAAAAACAAATTAACACTTTTTTTTTTTTAAATCGCGTTAATCAGGCACATCATTCTGACCAGCCGCGACCCCAGCCTGTCCCAGGCCTGCTCCACACACCTGCCCATGCTGAGCAGTGGCAGGGGCCAAGCAGAAGCTGCTACTTGGCATGGGGGAAAGGCAGCCTCTCCCCCTCCCCACTGCTGGAGCCTTCTTGCTGCAGCTGTCTAGAGCCCGCACCCGGGCTGCCCTGTGGCTTCTCTCTGCTGCTGTCACCACCACCTCCAGGCCTCCCAGCAGGTCAGTGGTAGCAGTGCAGATTAGCTGCAGAGCAGCCTGCGTGCTTTTCCTCTGTTCTGAGCAACAGCTTCTGCCTAGCCGCTGCTCAGCATGGGCAGGCAAGTCTGGAGCACGTGTGGGGCAGACCACGGTCGGGGCTGTCCGCACGAGTTCCAACTGATCCGCTGGGGCTGGGGTGAGTCCGAAGCAGGCACAGGGCAGACCAGGGGTGGGCCTGGGGCTGTGTGCGGTTGGTGGTGGTGGGAAGGACCTGCAGGGCGCACAGGCTCCAGGCTGCTGGGTGGGGAGTGCTGACAACTGTTTAACTGTGCAATTAAAATTGCAATTAATTGTGACTATATTTCTTCAATCTCGCAATTAATTGTAATTCATTTTTTTTAATAGTTTGTCAGCCCTACACAAATAACCCATGCTGGTCATTCAGTATAAGCTCGAAGGCTAGCGAGAAAGCAAGCCATAACCTAGAAACAGCCTAAGTAAAACTCAGAGGCAACCTAGGGACAGATAAATGCAGAAAAGGCTGAAGCGCACAATGCCTTTTTCACCTCAGTCTTCACAGGCAAGGACAGCTCCCAAACTAATGCAACTGGCAGCACAATTTGACGAGGAAGTGAGCTACTAACAGTAGCAAAAGAACAGGTATGGGACTATTTAGAAAAGCTGGATGTGTACAAGTCTATCGGGCCAGATGCAATGCATCCGAGGCTGTTAGGGAGTTAGCTGATGTGATTGCAGATCCATTGGCCATCATCTGTCAAAACTCACAGCAATCAGGAGTGGTCCTGGATGATTGGAAAAGGGCAAATATATGCCCATCTTTACGAAAAAGGAGGGTCCAGGGAACTACAGACCAGTCAGCCTCACCTTAGTCCTGGGAAAAATCATGGAGCAGGTCCTTAAGGAACCCATTTCTAAGCACTTGGAGGAGAAGAAGGTGATTAGGAACAGTCAGCATGGACTCATCAAGGGCAAGACATGCCTGACCAACTTGATTGATTTCTATAACAAAATGACTGGCTCTGTGGATGCAGAGAAACAAGTGAATGTGATGTACTTTGGCTTTAGCAAGGCTTTTATAATGGTCTCCCACAACATTCTCACAGGCAGGCTAAGGGAGTACAGGCTGGATGAATGGACTGGGAGGCGAACAGAAAACTGGCTGAAGCATCAGGCTCGGAGGGTAGTAATCAATGGCTTGATGTCTAGTTGGCAGCCAGTATTAAGTGGAGTGCCCCAGGGGTCAGTCCTGGAGCCGATTTATTTCAATATCTTCATCAGCGACCTGGAAGATGGCATAGAGCGCACCCTCAGCAAATTTGCATGACACCAAGCTGGGGGGGGGGGTGCAGGGGGGAGTAGCTGATACACCCTGCTGAGTAGAGAGTAGGACTACAATTCACAGAGACCGCAGCAAACTGAAGGATTCAGTCAAAGGGAATCTCATGAGATTCAACAAGGACAAGTGCAAAGTCCTGCACTTGGATGGAAAGATCCCATGCACTGGGACAGGCAGGGGTGGCGAAGGGCAGCAGCTCTGCAAAAGGACATACAGGTTACAGTGGACAATAAGCTTATTTTGTCTGGAGAAGAGAAGACAGAGGGGGGATTTAATAAGAGCCTTCAACTCCCTGCAGGGGGGTTGCAAAGAGGCTGGAGCTGGACTGTACTCAGTGGGGGCAGATGGCAGGACAAGGAGCAATGGGCTCAAGTTGCAAGAAGGGAAGTTGAGGTTGGATATTAGGAAAACCTTTTTTTTTTTTTTTTTTTTTTACTAGGAGGGCGGTCCCTTGAAGTTGAAGATGACGTCCATCAGGCTTGATGGGTCCCCAGGTGACTGAAGAGCCCAATTCTGGATGCACATGTTCTTCAGCAGTGGGGGCATGTTGCTGCACAGGGGGAGTGGGATTCGCAGCCCTGGGTTGGCCTCCTTCTCCTTCCTCCGCCATTCCGCCTCAGTATCAAGTCGCTGGACCTCCAAGGGTGGTGAAGCACTGGAACAGGTTACCCAGAGAGGTTGTGGAGTCTGTATCCTTGGAAGTTTTTAAGGCTTGGCTCGACAAAGCCTCAGCTGGGATGATCTACTCAGGGCTGGTCCTGCTTTGACCACGGGCTGGACTAGATGTGAGCTCCCTTCCAGCCCACAATTTGTATGATTCTATGAAAACTCAGGAATTCCAATGTGTCGCTGATCAGCCCTGCATATAATATTTGATCCAAATAAAATCACAGAATGGTAAGGGCAGTCTCCCAGAACATGGGTGAAGATGATACATGAATTAAGGAAGAAGTGGCAGCTAAGACTTTCTATCCAAGAGAAAGGCAGACAAAGGAAGAGGAGGAAAAAAACAAACTCTTGGAAAATCTAGCACATTTTCTACTTGAAAGCAATGTCTGTAATGTCCATTAGAGGGGAAAATGTTTAAATGACTAATTTTACTTCATGCAATTACAGTGAAACCTGTCTCGGAAGGAAACATGTCAAAGCCAGAACTTTTTCCCCATCCTCATGCAATTCTCCCTCAGTCAGGTCTCACTGCACTAGTATTTAATATACGCCTAGTTTCAGCATTTCCCTCTCATTGTTTATGCTTTGTTTAATTGTTCTGGTGAGTCCTTCCTGTAGAACTAGGAGAAAAAGATTTTTAGAGCATAAAATTTGATTATACAAACAAGAAACTACATGAAGATTAAGCTGAATCTGTTTTCAACTTGAAATCTAGTGAACCCCTTTAAATTGGCAAAAGTTTTTTGGTTTTTTTATGCCCAACAACATATTTTAGTTACTTAATGTATTTGCTTGTTTCAAGTTTTCCAAAATTTCCAATTTACTTTAAGAATGAAAACGATGATACTAGGTTGCTAGCTAAAACCTTGTTCCTCTATTGATTTACTTACGTTCTCCAAGCAGATAGATCCTAGCTTTGTGCAGACAATTCCTTGGCTAAGTATATTATATTACTCTATATATTCCTTAATAAAATTCAGCTAGTAGTGCATAACCATTTCAATTAGGTTAATAAAAATACACTGTAATCTTAATTTTCTTTCAACAATCATATTGTGCTGCCAAGCACTGTTAAAAGTTTCAACTTCCACCTCTAAAATGAATATATTTCAGTGACTGATGAAGTGATGCCTATACATGCCATGCAGTTTTCAAGCAACGTTCAGTGTTTAATTGCAGATGAAAAAATACAGTTCTACATCCATATGCATACACAAAGATCTAACTTGAATTTAACTAAAGTTTCAGAAGTCAGGCCCAGACTTGATGAATCCAAAACACATTCACATTGCAAAAGAACTACAGACAAACACTGCTCTCTCTATTTAGCTAGAAGACACCAGCCCATCCGGGAAGATGCTGACCTGGCTTTAGCTTATACTCTTTTGTCCCATCCAGTCTGGACTACAACAATGCAGTATAGCTGGGCACTAAGCCACCGATTCTTAGGAAACTGGTTATGGCTTTCTGTGCTAGTTGGAGGTTCCTGAGCAATAGAACGATCCTGAGCACATCAAATTTGGCCTCTGCTCTTGCTGCACATGCCAGGCCAGAAGCAGCATACAGCACTGCACCAATAGGCCTATCTGGTCTAATTAGCTCTTGAAAACAACTAGGCTGGGGTGGGCAGCTTTTTGGGCTGGAAGGTCACTTAAGGAGTTTTAGTGAGCTGTTGCAGGTGGGGGCGGAGGCAGGAATTGATCCTATCCAGCCCCAGCTTTTCAGCCCTGCACCCACCACCAGAGGAAGCAGGTGGGCAGGGTCTCTGTGGAGTCCTGCCTAGGACTCTGCAGGCAGAGTGCACTCAGCGGGGTGGGCAGGGAGCAGCATCCGCAAGCAGGAGTGTGCAGAGAGCAGATCACAGCTGTACCCCAAGCCCCGGCACTCCACTGTCACCATCCCTCAACCCCAGCCGTGGTGCTGCCCCCAGCCACTCGGCCCCATCCCATCCGTCTGGCCAAGCATGCCCTGCCCGTGAGGGGCCCAGACCAGTATCCCTGGGGATCCCAGCTGCCTGACCGCTCTGGACGGTGCCCCCAGTGGTGGGTGCAGGTCAGGCGGATGGGCTGGGGTGACCAGACAGCAGGACAGAGCCAGCAGCGGTGGAGACACTGGCAGCAGCAGCTGGGCAAAGTGCATCACCTCCATGGGGGCTGTCAGGAAGTTGAGTCCAGACACTGTGTACCACCCCTGCCCCACCATGCACCCAGGGGCAGCAGGACCAGTCCCTGCACCTGGGCCAGGCATGTACCAAGGGACCTGCCACAGGCCAGACAAAATCCCTAGGCAAGCCAGATATGGCCCATGGACTGTATTTTGCCCATCCCCAAGCTAGGCTGTAATCCCTTCAGGAGCTAGCATGCACAGCACTTATTTGCTTCTCTCTTCATGGTGTGTCCTTGCACTATGTATGCCAGTGGTTCTCACCTAGGGTGCCACAGATGCTGAGGTCCTTTGAGGTGGTTCTCAACCAGGGTGCTGCATTAGCACTGTCAGGTGTACAAACGTGATTCACAAGATAAACCCAGAGACTTCAAGAAGGAATTCACACTGTTAAAAATGTTCTGCCCTGCTGTGGTCTTTGCAACAGAAAAACTGTTTTATGATTCTTCTCTATTCAAAAGAACGAGCAAAAACTAAGAGCTGGCATTTTCCAAGGGATGCCTTAGTGCAACGAGGGAGGCCTTGAGTCTAACAAGCTTGAGAACCACTGGCAGAGACATATCCTAGGAATCATCTCAGACCTAACAACATACAAGATGCTCCTTTCCAGACTCACCCTGCCTAGCCAAAATGGAGCAGAAAATACATTTCAAATACTATAATAAGGTGCTATTCAGCACAATGTTCTCTGAAACAGGGAGAAAGAGAGAAGGGGGGGGCCGGGGGGGAAGGGGGGGAAAAAAAAAAAAATCACACAAGAGAGTTGTTAGCCACATTGCTTCAAGCACCACAGAAGGGTGCTCAGATGTGACAGTGATGAAGACTAAGGACTTGAACAGGATAGAATTATCATCTCAGACGCTTACAACTTAATGCCAAGACATCCCAATCTTCAGTACAGCAGCACGTAACAAATGCATTGCACAACATAATAAGATCCATTAGAGAGTTTAGTAGGTCAGTGAACCATAACTTTTATTAGGTGGCAAGCCACGTAATGCACACAAACATAAGGGAGTCATGGCTACATAGAGCAAAAATGCATCGAGACAGGGAGTACTGCTCCCTGCCCACAAACACCAAGTCCTACAAATGGAGCTACTGGGTGCTCAATGCATGCCCAGAGCTATACAAACTCTCTGCCTCAGGCATGCATTCAGGGCCCCCAGTGCAATTATGCTGCCTACTTTCCAGGGTCTGATGTCCACAAAGCAAGGAAACAAGCAGACTGTGAGCCTCAGCAGTGCTTCTGAGCCCACAAGAGTGCACATACACTATTCATGGCAACTAGCTAGAAAAAAGAGCATTTAACAGAGTAAAATATCCTCAGAGAATCACAGGTACAAGCAAAGGTAGAAGCAGAATACACTGCATGGTTATAAAAGCATCTCCTTCTCAGTTACCTTAATCCTCCCCATCTTAGCCAATCAAGCTTAATGATATTACACCAAAACACCCAGAGCTCTGGACAAGGAAAGGAAAAAGCTCCGGTAACATTCAGGACAGGAGGCCAGACTTAAATTAAGCAGTACCCAAGTCGTGACAAAGCTTCATGAAATCACCAAAAACACCATTTGCACTTTTCTCCTAGAGCTCAGAGTTCGTGGAATTTACCAGAACTTTCAGTTTAAAAAAATAAATAAATAAATAAAAATGCTATTCTGCTACCAAGACAAAACCTGTGCATTATACTTTCAATCAAATTTTTCAACTGAGTTTAACAGTAGAATTATATGTGGAGGGAAAAAAAACAAGCAGCATTATCAAAACAGTCCCAAGTGGAGAGAACAGATAAGGCAGTTAGAAGCACGTATATGCCATTTCTTTTGTTACTCATCTGTATTAGTCGTGAAACACAAAGGAGCCTCTGCCTTCATTCAAAGCTACTCCTTTTCAATTGAAACAACCCGATATGTTAACGTGGTGCACATACAAACAACCAACCTCACAGGCAAGGGACTATTTCAGGAGGAGATGGGACTCTCATCATCTAGAGGATACGAAACAACATCAAACTTGCGATACAGACTGAATAACAAGTTCAAGTGAGCTCTCGACTTCAAGAGCCGAGATGGCCCAGAGTCACATGCCTGGCAAGTATCCCACAGCCAGGCCACCACTGGAGCTCCCACATACCATGGGCTTCCTAAATAAGAGGCAGATTCCTCTGGCCACCAGAGAAGTGGGAGCTGCTCCTACATCTACACGCGTCTACAACTTTCTCTCCACCCCAGAGGCAGGGGCAGGGGGCCGCTCTGCAGGACAGGCTCGCAAGCAGGGAAAGCATCATCTCAGAAACATCAGTCCCTGCGTTCACACCTCCCTTTCCCAAGAAGGAGCGCTGAACCAATTCCTGGACTGACCTATACCCTTCCAGGCTGGTCCCCTCGCTCCAGGAGATGGCAACAAATGAAAACCATGTCACATGCCACCCTTTGGCCGTTCTGCCAGAGATACAAGCTTCCAGGGAAGCCCTGCCTAGATCAAAGCCCCTTACACACACACCCCCACAGGCCACTGCTCAGCCTGGTCCCATAGCCCACACCTCTCCAAACTACTGTCCATGCCCCCAGTGTCCTGCCCACCCAAGCCACTACCTGCACCCACCAGAGCTCCACCCCATGAGCATCATGCCCCCAGCCCTGCAGTCCCTCTAGAGACCTGTTTCCCAGCACTACACCTGACTGAGCCTAGCCCTACAGTCCCCATACAGCTGTCCCACAGCCCTATCATGCCTCCAGAAGCCTGTTCCCCAGCTCCTGCACCCCGCAGAGCCCTGTCCCCGCAGTCCTACAGTGCCTCCAGGGCCTGTGACAAGGCCCTGTTCTCACAGCCCTACAAAGACCTGCTCCCCAGCCCCATGGCCCTGAGCTCCCAGCCCTACAGCACTTCCAGAGCCCTCTCCCCCACCGCCCCACACCCCCAACCCTAACCCCCAAGCCCCATCACCCCACCAGAGTCTTGTCCCAGCAGCCCTGCCCCCCCACAGCCCTGTCCCCCAACCCCACTCCCCCCACAATCCTGCCCCCAGCTCCCACCCCCATCCAGCCCACTGTCAACACCCCTCACAGCCCTGCTCCACCACCCTGGAGGCCATCCATTGCCTGGTCTCCACAGCCCCTCCAAAGCCCCGTGCCCCCAGCCCCACCCCCACAAAGCACTGCTCCTAGGCCTTGAGCCCCTCCAGAGCCCTGTCCCCGACCCGCTCCCCCCAAAGCCTTATCCCCAACCTTACAGTCCCCAGCCCCACTTCCTAGAGCTGCCCCCAACCCTATAGCCCCCTCCACAGCCCTGCCCCCACCCTATAGCCCCCCCGAGTACCCTGCCTGCACCCCTACAGCCCCTCCACAGCCCTGCCCCCACCCTATAGCCCCCCCGAGTACCCTGTCTGTATCTCTACAGCTCCCCCGAGTACCCTGCCCCAACCCCTATAGCCCCGCCGACCTGAAGCGGCCTCCGCAGTGCTGACACTGGTCCCCGACCCAGCCGGGCTGGCACTCGCACTGGCCGCTGGCCGGCTGGCAGCGCCCACCATTGGCGCACGGCTTGTCGCACTCCTTGGCCTCGGCCGCCAGGGCGCCGGGCAGCGACAGCATCACGACAACGAGAAGGAGCGGCGGCCGCCACCAGCCCGCACCGCCCCGCGCCATCCCGCCGAGGAGCCGAGTGCGCTGCGCCGGGAGGAGGCAGGGACGGTGGCCGGCAGGGACGCGCCGCGCTCGCTACGGCGGCCGGCGAGGACGCGCCTCGCGGCAGGTGACGACACGCGCCTGCCATAGAGCGCGGCGGGGCGGGCAGAAGGGCAGGGAGCGCGGCCGTCCTGCCGCAGGAGGAGCATAGAGAGGAAGGGCAGGAGGACTCCGCCCCTGCTGGCGCGGGGGTATCAGCGCAGCTGGGCAGGGCAGGCACCTAGTGAACTCCACGCTCTCCTCGGTCACGTCCAGCACCCTTTTGCAATGCAATGGGTCCACCACCTTTATCCCGTCCGGTACAAAATACTGCATCTGCCTTCCTAGACCCAAGGGTTTAGCCTACATGAATCAAGCAGCCGCCCTGGGGCTCAGCCCAGCGGCTTCCCTGCCCAGCAGTTAGGGGAGAAGGCCCCTGAGAGAGCAGAGAAGAGGGCGTTTTGAGTGCCCGTCACTTGTCGGTTATGTGTTTCTGTTGCAGTCCTGTTGAAGAAGAGAATCCCGTTGCAGCGGGCACGGCAGACATGTAACTGAGATAGTCCCGCAAGCTCGCAGACCAGCATTCGGAGCAGCCCCGAGCGAACTTTTAGTATCAGGCCCCCCTTCGCCAGAGAAAGTCAAGCGAGATCCGGATTGCAGGGGGCACGGTGGGAATGATAGTCTTCCCACGGTGGATGCTGAGCGGGTGCAATACCAACTAGAAAAGCTAGACATTTATAAGTCAGCGCGACAGGATGGACTTCACCCAAGAGTGCTGAAGGAGCTGGCCGAGGTCATTGCGGAGCCCCTGGCAAAACTCTTTCAGAAATTGAGGCGCACAAGGGAGATCCCTGGGGATTGGAAGAGGGCCAATGTTGTTCCCATCTTCAAGAAGGGGAAAAGAGAGAGGACCCGGGCAACCTGGGGCAGGGGGTGGACTCGATGATCCTCCGGAGTCCCTTCCAGCCCAAATGTCTATGAAATCTATGAAACTATATCAGCCTAACCTCCATCCCAGGGAAAATCCTGGAAAAGCTCACTAGAGAATCTATGTGCAATACACTCATTGACGGGAAGATGCTGAACGACGGCCAGCATGGCTTTGTTGTTGGTAGGTCTTGTCTTACTAATCTCATCTCCTTCTACAAACAGGTCTCTCACCACCTGGACGTGGGAAACAAAGTCAACGTTATATACCTAGACCTCCAAAAGGCCTTTGATCTAGCACCCCACGATATTCGTGTGGGAAAACTGGAAGATTGTGGGCTTAGCTGCTCAACAGTTCAGTGGGTGGGAAACGGGCTGCGTGGTAGGACCCAGAGAGTCCTCATGAACACATCTGTGTCATCCTGGCAAAAAGTGGCCAGTGGTGTCCCTCAGGGGTCTGTGTTTGAACCAGTGTTTTTTAACATCTTTATCAATGATTTAGATGTGGGAGTGAAAAGCTCACAGGCCAGGTTCGTGGACGACACCAAGTTATGGGACAGTGTGGTCATGTCAGAAGATCGGTTGCAGATAGAGGTGGACCTGGACAGCCTGGAGAGTTGGGTGGACCAGAGCCAGATGAAGTTCAACACTCAGAAGTGTAAGGTGCTCCATCTGGGGGCAAACAGCCCTCAACATACCTACAGGCTCAGTGCGAAAATTTCACTTGCACCACAGCCAAAAGAAACCTAGGGGTAGTGGTTGACCATTGCATGAACATGAGCCAGCAATACAAGGCGGTGGTCAGCAGGGCAAACAACACGCTGGCGTGCATCAACCGATGCATCTCATGTAAAACTAAGGACGTGATACTCCCACTGTACTCAGCACTAGCAAGAGCACGGCTGGGGTAGTGCATCCAGTTCTGGGCTCCGCACTTCAATAAGGGCCTGGAAAAACTTGAGAGAGTCCAAAGAAGCGTCACCCATATGATCAGGGATTGCAAGGCAAGCCTTATGAGGAAAGGCTGAGAGACTTGGCATCTTTAGCCTAAAGAAGAGCAGGCTGCGGGAGGGCTTGATAGCAGCTTACTGCTATGTCAGGGGAATGCATCAAGAACTTGGTGAACAGCTGTTCACCAGGGCACCCCTGGGGAAGACCAGGACCAATGGATACAAACTCTGGGAAGGCTGCTTCAGGCTTAATACCAGGAAAAGCTCCTTCACAGTCAGGGTGTCCAGACTGTGGAGTAAGCTCCCCCCAGTGCTGGTGCAGTCACCTACCCTGAAAATCTCCGAAAGGAGACTGGACAGTCACTTCACTGGGGTCACTTGATCCCAGTTGTTTTTTCCTGCCTAGTGCAGGGGGACAGGACCCAATGATCTACTAGTCCCTTCCAGCCCCTGACATCTATGAATAATGATAATAATAATAAAAATTACCATTTTCGGGCTCCCTTTCTGTCCGGGCCCCGGGCAGCTGCCCGATTTGCCCATGCCTGTGTCTGGCCTCGATTCGGAGACAGGTAAATAAGGAGTCAACAGGGTGCAGAAGAAAATGCAAGATAGAAGAAATGTGCATTTAGTTAAACTCGTCACCACTTTTGACTAAGGGGCAAAGCAAAGTGTTAGATCAGCACTGGCATGTGAAACTTCAGAGCTCTGTCTCTGTGAATACAGCGTGCAAGATCACAGTATTCTAAGACTTCCAAAAAATCTGTTTGTGGGATGGGAATTTGAATTATTTTGCCTGCTCATGTGAGCAGGACTCAAACCAAGAGGTGCATTTGGTATTTGTGAACCCCACTGCAAATGAGATGCTTCATCACTGTTCATGGCCAGAACAGCATAGGACAAAGAGAGAAACAAGCATAGCAGCACTTTTTACTAGTATCTCCCAAGTTGTGATCAATCTGAGTTAACTGAGAGTGGCAACAAACCCTTTTCTAAGAGGTTGTTACTACAACAGGGAGAATAGAGCTGAAATAAGCATTTTTGTGTATTAGAAATAAGGAAAACCTTATTTTTGGGGTCTGAAGAGGCATGTGAAGCACTTAAATTGCTAAACTTCACAGAAGTTACTAGGTCAAATTTGCTCCCTGTGGATCTATGTCCATGTGTCTGGGAGCAGCGGCTTTACACTCGGGGTCAATTTATTATTTTAAAATATGGAAGGCTACATTTTGTGAAGATGAGGATTAAATGAGTATATTGTTATCTGTCTGTTG
Organism: Crocodylus siamensis; assembly: GCF_052110815.1. Taxonomy (NCBI): domain Eukaryota; kingdom Metazoa; phylum Chordata; order Crocodylia; family Crocodylidae; genus Crocodylus; species Crocodylus siamensis. The sequence goes on along the minus strand of NC_143396.1, from coordinate 7,293,505 downwards.
TTTTTTCTTCTATTTTACACTTTATAAAAAGCCTTTTGGCAAGATTTTAAAAATGAGTGAAGTGCAGTGGTACATAGATTGCTATGACAACTGTGACAGGACCAGGTCCCGGGGCAGCTGTGATGTCCCTTGGTAGCCACGCAGATCATGCTCTCCTTGGGTACTCTCCCTTTTCTCTCGCCTGCCAGGCCTTGATGCAGTTATTTTATTGTAAAAAGGGAGGCAGCCTCAGGGTCCCAAAGTGAGCCCTGGTCTGTTCTTCAGCCAGCAGGTCCCTCCTGGACCCAGCTGATCCCAGTCCTGCCCCTCAAGCACTAAGTGGGGTCCTCCTGTCCCTGTCCAACCCCCAGGACACTCATTGCCTTAGCAGTTATTTATGGCCTCCTTCCTCACCCCAGGGCACTTGTTGCCTTAATGGCTATTCGTGGCCTCCTTCCACCCCTACAGCATGTCCATGTCTTGGAGATGTTATTCAAGAATCATGCACCAGCTTGTACAGGCTTCATTTCCCCTTGGTTTTAGTTGACTGGTTACTTTTTGCTGTAGACTGCCAGCCTAAACCCACTTCCTCTGGCCCAGCCTCTGAGTCTCAGGCTTGTCTGGCCCTTGGCCCATCTGACTCTGTTGGGCTCAGGCCCTGGTCCTCTCAGCTGCAGCCTGCCCCTGATAAGGCTGAAAATGTGGAGCATCTCCAAACACCCCTGCATGATCTCCTGTCCTCCCCCACAGCCACTATGCAGTCCTCCAGTATTTAATCAGTCCATAATTACAAGCCCACAAACTGGGTACCAAAAATTCCCTGTACTGAGACAATAACTTCCCTTCAGGCTATAAGCCCCACTTAGCTCTATACCTGCATCTCGGGGCCCACCTGGGTGACAGTCAGCCCCTTTTTGCAGCTGTCCTGCTCCCCAGCTCCTCTCCCTGCTAGGCCAGATTACTTGACTGTCCTCAGGCACTGGCCTTATATGACACCCAAGCCCTGCTCCTTCCTGCCAGGTGGCTTTCCAGCCACCTACAAGAGTTTGCATTTTGGCCTGATGGCTAGCCTGCGCTTTTCTTCCATGGCTCTACTTTTGGGTAGCTAGTCTTCTGACAGTTAGCCTGCTTCCTAGCTGCTAGCCACCACACAGCCAGTTTAGCCTACTGTAGCATCCTTTTAAAGCAACAGGAGCCCTCTGGTTCCCTGCTACAAGAACAAGAAAATAGTCAACCCATTGCAATATTTAATTCAAATAGATCATTTTTATTTAGAACTGAAAAAAAAAATGCATCTTTCTCATTTAAGCTGAGTCAGATCCCTTCTTGTGGCTCCTCAATCAGGTACTGAAGATAATGAAAACTATTTCTATGAAAAAAGAAGCCCAGAAAATATGTGTTAACATATGTAACTAAGTAGAAATCTGGTCATTCAAAACGTGCATCTTACAAAATCATGGCTATTAACTAACTGGCTTTCCGCGTTTAAGACCTGAAGAAAGTTATAGACCTTATCGTCAGAGTGAAATTTGGGACTAACTAAAAGTGCTGTGTTCAGATGTCCTGGTATTCAAAGGGAAAACAGTTAGAGACCTCACACAGTTAAAACTTCTTCACTAACGGTTCTAAATTTTGTAGGAGTGGAGATATGGAAGGATGTCTGTGTGCCCATGGGCAGATCCAGGGTTTTGTATAGGGGAGTTCAGGAACAGTGACTGGTGCTGTAAGAATGGCTGCTCCCAGCTTCCACCTCAGCCCACCAGGGTGGGCAAACCCCGCTGCAAGAGCAGCACCCAGGCATTTTTAAAGTCCCAAAATCAAGTAAGAATCCCCATCCATCTGTCTTAGCACCCTCTCCCTTCCTCTCTTTGTTCAGTGGCATCTCCCCTCCCATTCTCATTCCCATTCCCCAAATCCTATACTGCCCTTTCATTGCTCCAGCCAGGCTGCACAGGGAGCTGAGCTCTGCCAGGGACAGCGGCACCAGAGACACTAGTGGTGTTCGGGTTCCTCTTCCCTAAACTTTTCCTGGTCTGTAGGGGAACACCCTAGAGGACCAGGCAAGGAGAGGGAACCTGTCCACCACCTCGGCCACTGAGCCTGGCCCCCACAGAGCTTGGCTAGAGTAGGGCAAGAGGGGCTTTTGGGCTGAGAGGTCAGCCAGGAAGAATAGGGATAGCAACAGTAGTGGAAGGGATGTACCAGAGGGCACTAAAACGTCCAAATCTGCTGCTCCTCCAGCGTGGTCAGAAAGAGGGGTTCAAATGGGCCACTGCACCTCTGCTCTGAATCGACCTCTGCCTATTGTTCCTATTCCTAGATACACAGGCCGCTCTCAACGTGCCCTCTGTCTGGCTGTTTTAGTTCTCTACATTTCCTACCTTCAGCATTCACACTGCTGCAAGCAAAAGCTGCTCTGACTCAGAGACTTCTCTGTGTGTCCCCAGGAGAGTCTGCCAATGCATGGTGTTTTTACTTGGGTTCTGCTCTGAATAACTGACCCAGAGGCTGCCAGGATCTGCTGGTAGAAATTCCTCCCAGTAGGAATTTCTCCAGCTCAGCATCTGTTCTGCAAATCTCAGAGAGATATTGCCAGCTCCGGCTTGGGGTTAGCATCTGCTGTAGTGATCCTGTTTTCATACTCTGCTCTAGCTCTCCAAGTCTGTTTGGGTTTGCCTCCAATCATCTAGTTAGCAGTACTATTATTTCTGCCACACCTGCCCCCTCACTCCTGCCAAAATGCATGGATGTTGTAAAAGAGAATACAAAGTAAATGCAATAGAAGAATGGAATAAAATACAAATGTCACAAAATAGGTGTGAAGTCCAAAAAGAGCCAAAAGAAATGTCATGAAGTTCATTAAAGTCCTGCACTTAGGATGTGGCAATCCCATGGACTGGTATACGCTGGGGACTGACTGGGTGGTCAGCAGCTCTGCAGAAAAGGACCTGGGGGTGACAGTGAACAATAAGCTGAATATAAGCCAGCAGTGTGCCCTCATTGCCAGGAAAACTAATGGCATCCTGGCCTGCATTGGTAGGAGCGTTGCCAGCAGATGGAGGGCAGTAATTCTTCCTCTCTGTTTGCCACATCTGGAGTCCTGTGTCCAGTCGTGGGCCCCCCTCTACAGAAAGGATGTGGACACATTGGACAAAGTCCAGTGGAAGGCAATGAAAATTACTAGAGCCGGGGCACATGACTTGTGAGGAGAGGCTGGGGGCACTGAACTGATTGAGTCTGCAGAAGAGAAAACCGAGGGGGGTTGAATAGCAGCCTTCATCTCCCTGCAGGGGGGTTGCAAAGAGGATGGAGCTGGGCTGTTCTCAGTGGTGGCAGATGACAGGACAAGCAGCAATGGGCTCAAGCTGCAGCAAGGGAAGTTGAGGTTGGATATTACGGAAAACTTTCTCATGAGGAGGCTAGTAAAGCACTGGAACAGGTTACCCAGAGGAGTTGTAGACTCACCATCTTTGGAGGTTTTTAAGACCTGGCTCAACAAAGCCTTGGCCGGGATGATCTAGTTGCAGCTGGTCCTACTTTGAGCAGGGAGGTGGACTAGATGTGACCTCCTGAGATCTCTTCCAACCCTTATTTTCTATAACTCTAAGTCTTCATCCCCACTCCTCCTAAAACACTGCTCAGTTTATCACCACAGTGTTTTGCTTACAATGAAAATCATCCTTATACGCAAGGAGAAAGGAGTGTGTAAAAACAAGTAACAGGAATGGTTAAATCTTCACTTGCAAGAATAAAATAGGCTGTTGTATTTTTTTTTAATCAATAAAATTTTGAAAGTCTTAAGTTGAACAGTAAGAGTAAAGAAGGATTAGTTCTGCCCTACAGTTTCACTTCCTGTTTGGAAATAGGAAAAAAAGGAGTTGTCGTAGCAAGACAAACCAGCAATCCATCAAATACAGTAACCTTTGTGGGTCAGCGACTTATCATAGATGTTTCAGAGAGGTTTGTAACATCCATGAAAGCCCTCTACCTGCACAGTAAGGTACCATAAGAAGCAGTTCCTTCCTGGCTGCAGTTGGTGATCCAGTTCTGCGCTGGAGCTGCTAACGTTTTTTATATATAATTTCATCAGGGAGGAATTTTTTTTTTTACTGCCATGTGTGTTGATTTAACAGATTGGTCTATTTAATTTCTACATGGAAGGAACGTCCAATAAAATGAAAGTCTGTAGTTTCAGACAGGTGTCGGCAAACAGTTTACTTACACCCATCGATAGCATGGAGTGCAAGGGATTAGCAAAAGACTGGAGGCTCTTTACTGATCTATTTTTATCCTGAAAGGGAGAAAGATTTAATAATAGACATGTCTGAGTGTTTAAAACTCACTTTCTCAGCAGCAGATGCAGTAGGAAAATGGTGCTTTTAAAAACCACATGCAATTGAGCATTACATTTGGGAAGGAGGAAGCCCACGATATCAGGACACACAACCTGCATTAGAGCAGTACGATAGTTATCCTTGGGTATCTTTATATAGTTCTTTAAATCAGTAACTACTTATGAAACAAGCATTTCCCCAACACCGGAGTAAAATGAGACCCTGCAATGAGCAAGTATTGCCAGTGATAAACCTACTGTAATTATCACACCCTTATTGTAAAGCCCTCCTGAACCAATATGCTGTCCCTAGATATGCAATTAAATGTCACCTGTTTTTTTTCAAGGTGCCTGGAAATTAGCTGTCCTCTTCAGATGCACAACATCAAGATAGCTAGAGATTGTCATTAAGGAATAGATTTTGGGATGAAATTCTAGTCTCATTAATTTGGTTCCCATTGGTATTAATAGGGCTATGATTTCACTTCTCATGGCAAAGTCGTGATAGATATCAAGGAGAAGAGCAGACACTGGAAATGCTTAGTGAAGCTGGCTCCTGGTCTGCGGGTGCACGTACACAAGATGCTTCATGCACAGTAGCCGAATAACACTGTGCAGTAGTGTGCCAGGTAATAAAACGTGCTAATACTCTACTGCACAGGAGTATTAAGCTACTTCACAGTAAGCATCACAAAAAAACTATGCACTGGTGCTACTGTGCAGTAACTGTAGTTACTATGTATTTAATTATTACTTCATTAAGCAAGTACTAAACTAAATGTGCAGTAACTACTGCGCATTAATGAACGTGTAGCAAAATGCCATCTTAGTCTCATCCGGTTTTTCTTTGCCATTGTTTTATCACCTGTTGGTCAATTGGTTGCCATGCTCACTGTGGTGGGTGGTCAGGCAGCCCTGAGTTTCATGTAACCCTGAGTTGTAACTTGAGTTGGAGACATTCCTGAGGAAGGGGGAACCTGCTCCCTTTGTCTCAAGTTTCCTGCTCTTGCAGGTCAAGTGACTAGCTCTCTCACCTGGTCAGTCTTAGGTCATCTGAAAGCACTGGTCAGCAGCCAATGGGGCTGCTCCTGGTGGGAACTTATTGATGAGGTCACAACAGGTTTTTAAGAGCCCCTTCTTCCTGGAAGGGGGAGAGCCATATTGGGGAGCATGTGAATAACTGACCAAGCAGAGAGATGGGGCTCTCTCTTGAAACTCATGGACACACCATGGACTGCCAGCTCCCAGAGGAAAGCTCAGTCAGCCTCTGGATGATACTTGTGAGTAAACTTCTGGGAACCTATCTAGATATATAGCTTGTAGTAAAGAAGATGCGTGATCAAAGGCTACCTAGCCACACTGTTTGCTTTACGGTTATTCTTTGATACTTCTCTATCCTGCACCCTTCCCCAAGTGAACCCTCTGTAGCAATAAAGATTTCCACTGTACGTAGTGTGGTGTACTTGCTCGGAGAAGGTTTGGGCATGCCTTTTCTATTCCCTTGGCTCGAATGACCAAGAGAAGCAACTATTTGTGCTTCAGACTAAAGGAAGCACCCCAGCTTCTTGCAGTGGGTAAAATACCCTCAAGGTCTATAAGGCCTGTGCATCCCAGGAGGCACAGGGCTGTAGACAGACCAAGACTCCTGGGTGGTGGCTATGGTACCCCCAGGCTTGCAGATGTGCTCCAGGAAGAGGGTTGGCCAGACATGAGGTGCCCCAGGGAGATACTTGGAGCCTGGTAGGTGGTCGGGTGCAGTGAGGTGGGTGGCTTAGCACAGGAGCGCCCCCTCTTGGGCCACCACAGACGCGCCCTGTATGTCGGTCTGATTAATGCTTTGTTCAAGATCACAAAAAGCACAGCCCATTCACCACTATATAAATGTATCCATTCTCTTCTTGAAGATGAATTATTTGGCAATGATTCTTTGCATAGAAAGAAACCCCAAAACACAACTTCCCCCTGACATTACTGAACACCAGGATCAACCACTACTGACAAATCTGTAGCTGAACTTCAGTAGCTTTTCTGCTTCTTCTGACCTACCCTTGAAGCCTGCTTTTCCATTCAGTCACAAGGAGTTTTATCCTCGCTCTCACTCCCAAATGCCTCAGCACATTCCAGCCCCAGAGTCCCACCCTTTTTGTTAAAGGGATCTTCATATCGTCAGGACCAGGAAAAGGATATCCTGCTGTACTAGTTCCTTCAGCTCCCATGTCCTTGGCACGGCTGTAGGAAACCTCCCTGCCTTCACCTCCATGTCAAGGTCCAGATGACTGTTTTGTGGCCCGGTTATTATCATATGGCTGAAGGATTGTTGAATCTCTTGCAAGATAGCCTGCTGACTCATCAGCAGAAGTCAGTAGTCCAACCCACCCTTTCTAGTCTGGAGCAAAGGGCAGGAACAAGACACTGCTTCCCAAACAGCAGTCTCTGTTAGATCCATCTTGATGGGACAAGTAATGAGGATAGTCAGGGGCTTAATTTAGGGCTTAATTCTGACTCTCTTGTTCACTCTCACTCAGTGTTTCCCAAATTTCTGGTACCCAGGGCACTCCTTATCTGGATTAAAATTGGTGACACACTTCACTCAACAGTCCCAGAGCTGGATCCAGCCCATGTGCCCAATCCTGAGCACAATGTTGGCCCAGCCAGGGTCTGATCCCTTCTTGTGACGCTGTTGCAGCCAGAGCCCCATCCAGCCCATTTTGGGGGGCATGCTTCCAGCACTCGCATGGGACATCCTTTGGGAATCACTGCTTTCACATGTCATGTTGGGTTCATACTCACATCAGGAGGCACTTTCGCACATAGGGTTAGTAAAATCCCACCTTTAAACTTTAAGCACATTGGGCCTGGGACACTGTCTCCTCAGCCCTCATGGATTCCAGGTCCTCTTCAGTGCTAGGACACTGTTAACAATATTCTCACACCGTTCTCACAAATGAAAAATCAGGACCTTTATGGAGATGGATCTAAATCAATAAAACCAGGATCCCAGTCACCTCTCCCCCAAGAGCCACTGCCACAAACTTTGGGGGATTTTACACTTGAATGGGACTTCTGCAGTTTTAGGCCTAGCCTAATCCCAAAAGACTATTTATTTGAATTATTCACATACCACAAATTCATGTATTCCTTTAGTTGAATTATTATGCACCATGTGACCTCCCTACAAAAAATTTTCAGTCATTTGAAAAGACTTTATTTTTCCCCTGAGAATTTCATACTTCCTGCAAAGTGCTCAATATTACTCCACTTCTGGCTCTGTTTCAGTATATAATATCCTGATACTCATTCTGTTCACTTGAATATCAGTCCTCCCGCTGACTTGAAAAAGTCAGAGGTTGGATGTGCCACTGAAGTCAATGGAATTGCTTCAGGGTAAAACAGATAGAAGCTCAAAATCTCTCTGTTTTCTATATATCTACCCTTGGAATAAAGATGTTTGACAACACACAGGCCTGTTTTAATGGGAAACATATTCATAATCCAAGATGTTGCTACAAGTCTTGGTCAACTTTTTCCTTCCCTTAGCTGCAAGCATAATTGCAGAAACATCTTAGCTATTATTCTCTGTGACAAATGCATGTGCAATGAAAAGAAAAAAAAACTGGTCTGGGGAATCAGTGACACCAAACTTTGCAGACAGAGTCATTGTGAAGAGCTGAAAAATAATAAAGCATCTTTTCTTCAGTAGGATGTTCAAACGTCTTGGGTTCACCATTGAAATGTCACCGCCATGCAGGATGAAAGTAGTAACAAGAGCTTATCAGCACCACACAAGTGAAGTCAGCAAGTGAAGAATACAAGACCTGTTCAAAACTGCAACACAGAGTTTGTAGGGAGGCAGAATATTATAACCCCAAATTAGATTTTCATGACACAGACCTATTCCTATATCAAAAATGAGGGGCTTTTAAATAATTAATTGGTAGGACCTTGGTTTATATCTTATTCAGAAGTGTTTTCCTCAGAAACGGCTCTAAGCAGCATGCTGGTCCAATGGATCAATGCTAACTCAGCATGCCAGGAACTGAGTTACCCACATGACTTCCTCTATCACATACATTTTTCTTATAGGCTTGCCATCTAAGTATGCACCCAGCCTATCTCTACTTACTTGGCAGGATACAAAGTCTGGAGAAATTCATTAGCGCAAGCACTGACAGCATGCAGCTGGCTTGAGTTCCAGATTGAGGAGGTTGATGTCAAACGCCTAACTTTTGCAAAGTGTCCACTAGCTCTGAAGGCCTGTGGGTGCCCATCTTGAGCCACCCAGAGCCAGATTTGCAGAGGTGTGAAGCCCAGACATCTTCATGACACTCCAGGAGGGAGCTGAAGTCCTTTGAGGATCGGCCCTAACAGACACAAGTTGGGATCCTTAGAAAAACTGAAATAGTTCAAAATTAGCAAACACGTTTAAAAAAAATGTCCACTTGTATTCTAGACTTGACACAGTAGCTCAGGGGCAGAGATGTGAATGGAAGCCTGAAGTCATGGCAGTCCTGTGCTCCAACCATTACCTGCTACTTTTACCTACCGAAGCAGCCTTGCTTCTGAATTTAAATGTCTTATGGGTGTTAAGGCACATGCAGGAAGTAGCTTGCACTCCTCAATAATTAGCAGTATCTCTGTGAGCTGAGCCTGACGAATGTTACCACAGACTGAACAGGAAGCATTTATAAATCTGGTGTTCCAAAAAAAAAAAAAAAAGAGACCATCTCTGAGCAGCACTTCCTTATATACTCGTTGTCAATTTTAGTATATCTTTCTGGCAAACACACAGTTTCTACACCATATCCTTTTTTACAAGAACAATCCAGAATCACAACTACAGTAAATAAGTGGGAGGTTATCAACAGGGATCCTGGTTTTCTCTGATAAGCCAACAATTGGGGATTAAAAAAAAGCATACAAAAAACTCAAAATCTACATTTTTCCGTGAGCAAAATGAAACACCGCTATCTATATCTATGTCTATATCTATATCTATAGATATTGGAATAGACATAGATATAGACAAAGATATAGATATAGACATAGATATATATGTATGCATGTATGTATTAGTGGTGTTTCATTTTAATCCTGGAAAAATGTGGATTTTGGGTTACTTTTTTTAACCCAGAAATTGGGGATTTTTTTGTTGATCAGAGAAAACCAGGATCCCTGATTATCAACCAAAAATAATGTTAATTCCAAGGTTAGTTTTAAGGCCCAGCTCGACAAAGCCTTGGCTGGGACGATGGAGCTGGGGCTGGTCCTGCTTTAAGCAGGGGGGTGGACTAGATGTGACCTCCTGAGGTCCCTTCCCAACCCTCATTTTCTATGATCCTATGACCTAAGGTTGTATAGAAGCACCCTGCCCTTCACCACCTCCCCCCACACAGAAGAAACTGGTAGAAGGATAAATGACAGCCATTCAGCTATATTGACTGGACCCATTGCAATCTGGGTGATTATGTCTCATTTGCAGTCTAGTAAAAGGGAATACTACTATGTTTATGCTTGGCATTCCCTGAAAGAAGAAAAGGAATCAGGATAATCTTCCAGGAATTGTTTTTAAAGCAGGATTGCATATTGCTAGCAAGACTTTCCTAAGGCCTTGGCAGAGGAAACGGCACAAAACATCTGTTACTTGATGAGGGACTTTCAGGAGAGTCCAAATTCATCAGTGGGTTTACTGCATTCTGTCTATGCTGCGTATAGGAGCTGTGACTGCCTCACATGGAGACAAACCAAAACTAGTTTTCATCTAGGTAGCTTGGGTTAAAATAAGGTGAGACACTCGATTCGTAGCACGGGCTCAGGCTTGAGCATCCAGGGATATGTCTGTACAACATCCTCAGGGCTCTTAATAAAGAATGAAGCCAGTTGTGCTGGACATGACCTGTAGGTGGTTACCGTACCCACGGGGTCCCACCAGTGGACTCGGTTCTGTTTTGCGGAGGCTCATTTGTGAGCCGAGTCGGTAACTTATGCATCCTGCACATTCAGCCTCTCTCCTACCGTTCCTGGTGAGGAGGCTTACTGGTGAAAACCTTGCAGAAGAGAGAGACTTGCTGAGGACCCAGCCTATCCTAAACCCTTCCCACAAGGAACACCTTGTGTTGTCCATGGGCTGTAGTCTCACAACTCCCACACCATTTGCTTCCTGCCAGTTGACCTCCCAATTTCCATACAGACAGTGCTGTGTGATGATTCAAATGGCAGTCTTCCCAAGCTGTAACCTAGTGAAACAATTAAGGATTCATGTTCCCTTTAGCACTCCCCTTAGTTATATACATGGTTTCTTTGGGATGAAAATTAATTATTGTATTAATAGTTCTGCACCTTAAGTTCCCCCCACCCCCACCCCTTTGGTCTCTCAGGCACAGGTCAGCAAGAGTTTGACATGGCTAAACAAGTGCTCTCTATTCATATCTATGTAGAGACTTAATGGATAAGATGCCAGTAAAAGACATGCAAGAATATGTAGTATAATTCCTTCCTGGGATTAATAACACTAGCTGTGCACTGTCATGGCTTCTTGGCTGTCACTCTCTCTGAACACCTGTTGATATTAAATACCAGGTAAGGCTGGTACTTGAGAGCAATAGGTCACAGCTCTTTGAAATGATTTTTAGGGAGGACCGCACACTACGGTTTTCCAGGCTAGGGACAGAAGTTACACATAAACCGGTTTAAGTAATCAGGGACTAGTTTCGACCTGTAACAGAACAGAAGTTCAGTGCACATAAACCAGTTTCAAAATGGCCGAAACTGGTTTAAGTTAAACCTGGTTGGATGTAGTATCAGACCTAACTGATTTCAGTCAAACAGGCTGATGAAACTTCTGCCTCAAATCCCTGCGGACTAACACCATTAGGTAGAGTAACACTACTACTTTTTTGAACAAAACTGGTACAGTGAAGAGGATTGTGGCAGTCAGTGATTGATAGCAACAGGACCGGTTGTTTTTTTTTTCCCCTGGATGAAACTGTATTGTTTTCAATCAAATTAATAATGGACCTATACTAAATTATGTTATTCGTTTGATTTAAACCAAATCCTCCATCTACAGCATGCAGAACTGATTTAAAGGATGGTTTTAAAACACTTCAGGCTAAGTTGGTCTAAACAAATTCTACAGAAGTACTTGTTGCAGGTGAGTAAACATGTTGACTTCAATGCTTAATGTGCTGAAAGCCAAGCTTATAACTTTTCAAAATGGGAGCTTTGGCAGGGGTGGGGACCATCGGGTGTTGAAATGTGAAATGTGGGAGAGTCTCCTTTCTAAACTCTGTCAATCAGTTTTGGTTCCACCCAGTATAACTGGCAAAACCAGTTAGCAGAATTGGATTTTAAAACCACATTGGAAACTAGTTCAGCAAACACAGCTCGAGCCCAGTCAGCACAAATAAATGCACACAGGAAATCATTTTGTAAAACGTAATATTATGTATCAGAAAAGCCAAGATAATTATAGCGGTGTAATAGCTATTTTATTAGAGCTTGGCTGAACTCCCCTGGAAATTATGACATGCTCGAGTGGCTATTACACAGAGAGCAAACAAAGCGTATACTTTCTTTTGCAAACAGGTCAGCCATATAGCTATTGACAACATTATCTGGGGGAGAAAGGTGGAAAAGAAAAAGGGAAGGCAATATTTCTGATCCAAAATACAGTGTTTATAGGTGACTGTGATCGAACTCCAGCATAGCGTCAGATGCAGAGACATTATGATCCTTAATCACCAGGTAGTGAAAGATTATCTCCATTTTACAGGGTGGAGGAGCAGCAGTAAAGACCAGACAAGCCAGCATAACTCCATTGGCTTCCACCTACCAGTTCACATCAATTCATTATCAGGCCCTATACAATGTAAGTGCCATGGAGGCAGAGTTACAGTCAGGAGTTTCTTCTTCCCAGGCCTGTGCTGTGTTGCACTGCTCCTTGCCCCAGATGTAGATTAGCCATTGCTCATGGAATTGATCTAATTACCACTGGAAAGTCCCTTGTTTCATACACAGCTTTGGTCCTTTCTCTAGGACAGGCCCCAATTTGGAAAGCATCTCACAGTCCAATGGGGCAGGCCATTCAATCAGCTGATAGACACAGGCTTGAGGAATGATGTTCCTGACCCCAGCATTATCTCAGCAGGGATTACAAGGTACATGGTGGGGAAATGGAAGCAGCTGTGACCCTAGTGCTCTGCCTTTGTGTGAGATGAGCCTACATAGATGGTGTTTAAAAGCCATAAGGAACCATTAGATCATCCAGTCTGACTTCCTTGATATCACCAGCTATCACGTTTCACATATTTGCTCCCATACAGTGCCTCTAGGCATGTTCTCTACCCACCAAACACCGCCATGCCCTTCGCCTCCAGGGTCACATGCACCCATGCAGGCATGTGCAGTTTGTGGTGCCGCAAACTGCACACCTTGTACATTAAACCATGCACCGTGCTGCAAATTTGCACCATTAGCAAAAAGAAAGCCCCACTAAAAAAGCACACAAAGGTAGTGTGTGCCTGGACAAACGTGGAGACAAGGGAGCAGGCAGCCCTGTCTCTGCATGCTGTGGAGCCCCTGCACTGACGCACCCCACACCGAGGCCCCCGCGCTGAGATGGGGGAGCAGCCAGCCCAAGGCTGCCCGTTCCCCTGTTCCCATGTACTGCTCCCCAGCTGGCTGGGGTATGGGGTGCCTCAGCACCAGGGCTGCCTGCCAGCTAGCCCCGCACTGAAGCACCCTGTGTCTCGGCCAGCTCCCCACCTCCCGCAGTACATGGAGCCTGGGAGGAACTGGTCACAGGCAATTTGCCTGCAGTGGGACAATTTGTTCCTCAACAAAGCGCACGTGCAGGGGCATGCACAGTGGTGCAAAGTAGTGGCACAAATTTGTGCTGCTACTATTTGCACTGCTGCAAGCACATACGCCTGCTTGTTGAGACGCAACCCCTGCTCTCTGAAGTGTTGCTGCAAGAGCACCATTTTCTGGTATGCTCTGGGTGGCTTTTCCACTGCAATTTGAGCTTTGTGCAGCTGCTCAGAGAGGCATAGGACTTGGCTCCAAAAGCATACTGCTACATAACCGCTTAGGTCTCCCTGAGGAAATATTGTCTCGTTATCATCTAAAGAAGAACTTTGCAATATTAAAGCATATAATCTGTTGTACCTTTTTTTCAAGGAGTGCAGAAAGGGTTTCTGTTTCACTCCTTTGCTTTGAACGTCTCTTTGCTGGAGTTTCTATACAAGGGGCTGGTTAGATTGAAAGCAGCATGAGATGAACCACGGGGGGTGGATCCAAACGTGGTTGCAGTCAAAGGAAAAGTGTGGGCTCTGCTCCAAAGGGTGCATTTGTAATGTTTGCAGAGGAGGTAGGGGAGTCCTACAGGGACTTGAGCATGTCAGGGAGTGAGCTGTGATAATGTGGGGCTTGGGAGTGAAATACGATGGTAAATATTTTAGTAGCAGTTGAGCTGGTGAATCATGGGAAGTGTCGTTCCAGAAGAACTTGCTGTTTTGAAGACAGCAGGGACCCGTCAATGCTGAGCCGTTCCAGAAGGTTTACAAAAAATACCTCCTCTGTGGCCACAGCGTGAGCAGTTTTGCCACCCCAGCTCTGCTGTTGGAAAACAGAGATCTCCAGCGAGGGCATGTTCCCTTGAGGTGGCTTCGTGGCACAGCGCTGAGTGCTTTATAAACAACATCAGGTAGAGGCAACTTCTCAGAGTCTGTGAACAAGCTCCTGGTTGGTATTTTTAGATCTCTCTGGTAATGGAGTGCTAAGAATCGTGACCCGCCACCAGCATTAGGAAAACAGCTCAAATTCAACGACAGCAGATCCATTGAGCATATTTTTTTTTAGCAGCATGCAACTATCTGGAGCGAGAGGCTGTTCGGGATTGGTGCTGGTAAAATTCATTTCTCTGCAGAACTGGAATCTCACCCGCACCCTTCTACAAAAGCAAGACCGCTGCCCTAACTCCTTCCTCTCCTGTGTCTACATCAAACCAGGCACCAGTAACACAAATTCTAGATGCTTGGGCCAGAACTCAGAGTATCTTAGTACGTGCTCCAACTGAAGCACTGCCCTGCTTTTATAGAGCTTGCTCAAGGAGGACAATTCAAAGCGACCTGTTGAGCACATAGGATCTGTAGGCAGTCACCAGAGAGACTTCAGAGACAGGGGTGGATCCAAGGCGGGCTGCAGTGGTGCAGTTGCCTTTGATTCCTGACCCACCCAAAGTTTAAAATCAACTGCCTGGCAGTGGCAGGCGCATTTCTATTCAGGCAGTAGTAAGGAAGCCACTTGATGTCACAGCTCATTATAATCTACCCGATTCCTTCTAAACTGTTCACTCCAAAGGTGTTAACAGCCCTCTTTCCTTTTTTTGACAGTCTTGATGAGCATCAACTCAGGTGTGGAAAAACCTTCCCAGAAGCACTGGATGCACTAAACTGCTCAGGAAGCTCAGGTTTTGTTTGATGTTTCTGAAATAGACGTACCTTTAATTCTAACAACAACCGGACTAAAGAAACAACATTTTTGGATAGTTTTTGCCTAGCTTCCTGTAGTAGTAGGCAAGCGTTGATCCCCTGGATCAGGGCATGCTCATAAGAGATCTAGTCAAGTGCCTGATGAATCCACTAGTACGGGGTCCTGCAGCCATCACACCAAGACCTTCAACACATTCATGTAGGCACGAATATGGAGGAGTGGAGGCTGCCATAGACCTACCATCCCCCCTTTAGACCACTGAGACAGAATCCAAAGGCCCAACTGAGGCCGAGTTCAGGTGTTCACTGCCTCAATGGTTGTAGCTTCTGCCAGAGAGCAACGGATAAAATGTGTGTGCCGTTATACATACTATATGATATAGCAAATGAATGCACATTCCAATGAAGTTATATTTAGTTTTGCTTTGATCTTGAACTGAATAGTATAACCCTAGGGCCCTAGCATATTAATAAAGTTTATAGCATCTCTTTACTGTACCTGGAGAAAAATTCATGTAGTGTTATATATGATGTGGATGCAGCACGCTATCTGCATCCCCCTTTACAAAATCCTCAGTCTGCTAATGTTCAGAGACACCTAAGAATGACTCAGGTTTGGGTGCCCAGGTGCTCTGCAGAGCACATGGGAAGCTGGAAGGGTCTTCAAAGGGTAACTCAGAAAGCCCAGAGGTGCACGCAGGTAACCAGTGTGAAATACCGAAGCGCCAGGGTGTTCCTGGACTCCTGCCCCTCTCAAGCTGCCCAGTAGGTATCTCAGTTCACAATGGGGTATCTCAGTTCTACTTCTTGGGGAATCTTCAAGTCCCTGTTTCAGAGTTAAGTTATTTGCAGTGTCTGGGGGGGTCCCAACCATCTTTTGCTCAATGCTATTACAGTTAGGGCAGTTGCAAGTGGGAGACATGGATTCTCGGTCCTACTGAGCCCCAGAGGATTTGAACCCACTCTTCCCAGCAGAGTATCCTAACCACCAGCCTACAGAATTGAGTAGGTGAGGGGACTGGCTCTGTTGTAGCTGAGCTAGCAGACAGCCAAGAAGGCAAGCGTTATGTGGCCAGAAGGAGAACAAGCGAGAGGCACCCTGACTCTGTAGCCTAGTGATTATGGTGCTCCCCTGGGAAAGGAGAGCCCTGGCTTTTGGTCCCTTCCCCCATCCTTGTTTATGCCTGTCCCTTTAGAAAGTCATGGTGTAGTAGGACGCTGGGTGCCCCTATAGGGTGACCACCCATCCTTAATCGGGCAAGACTGTCCCACAATAGGAGCCTCAAGCCCCAGTCCTGGGCTGCATGACTCATTTGTCCCAGATTCACAGCATCATGTGGGGATCGGGCAATGGTGGGGTTCCCCTTGCAGGCAGGCAGTGTTGCAGCCTGCAAGGGGTTTCCAGGAGTGGGATGCAGGGGGTGCCACATGCATATGCACACCTGTACACATGCATGTGGCTGGGGATACAGCCAGGCACGATGAAGACAGCTCCCTGCAGGTATATCTATGGGAGGGATGGGGCATTTGTGGGAGTAGGAGGGGGGCAAATCAAGGCCCCCAGGGTGAGGGAGGGAGTGTGGCAGGGGCTGAGACCACTGCTCAGCCAGGGTGCTGCCTAGGGCTGGGGCGGGGAGTGGGACAGAGCCATGGGCAACTCATCCAGGGGCTGGGGGGGAGGTACATGCCTCCCCCAAGATTTGTGTGCAGGGGTGGGAGCAGATGCAGGTTGCCTGCTGCAGGCTCAAGACTCCCCAGCCTGCTGCCCTGCCCCTGGGGCCCCTGGGCTGGCTGTGCCACCAGGGCAAGGCACCCCTTCCCCCCCAGCAGCAGCGGAGGCTGCAGTGGTGTGGAGTTGTGCCCCCTGCCACTGCAGGACCTAAAGGGCTGGCTTATCAGGACAGAAGCCCAGAGCTGGAGCTGGACAGGCAGTCTAGTCCTGAGAGCCATGAGAGAGGAGCTCCTGGGCAGCAGGGCTCCTGGCTGACATCTGAGCTGGGGTGAGCAGCCCTGGTGGTTTGTGGAAGGGACTAGGGGAAGAAAGCAGAGGGCTGGAGGGTCCAGGGAGCAGGTAGGACCAGGGTGTCCATAGGTCTCCAGGGTTCAGGAAGGGCTGAAGGACAAGAAGAGCCACAGCCAGAGACTGGTGGGGCTGGAGAGACCAGAGGTCTCAACTGGCCCAGGGTCTAAGGAGAAGGACCGAAGACCAGGACAGCCACGGCTGGAGACCGAGGGGGCTGGAGCGCGCATAGCCCAGAGAGGGGTTGTTGTAAGGACAGACAGAGCCAGGACCCCTGGGTTATGATCTGATTGGTATGTGTGACAACTGTGGGGCAGGGACATGGGTACTGGGGAGGATAATTAGCCTTTAAGGCAATGAGCACAGACACCTGTGTTCAAAGTGTGAGACCAGCCTTGGGGAGCCCTGGGGCAGCCTCCCTTTTCTTAAAGTGATCATTGCACCAAGGCATGGCAGGCACATGGGAAGGAGAGATTGCCCAAAGAGAGCAAAGTTGGACGAGGCTTCATGGCCACCCCCAGAGTGGGACCCTGTTACACACGGGTGCAAAAAAAGCATAAATAAGCCTGGTAGCAAGGTCTCGAGCCCAGGATTCCTCCCTAGTGAGGCAAGGCCACTACCTGTCCATAGGGAATTGGCTTTGGCCTGCAGGACTTTAAAGATGTGGGATAGGAGGCAGGTGCCACCTGCAAATAAAAAAGGTCCTCTAGTGTGGGTGTCCACTCCATCACCCTGAATTGTCCTGTGGCAATTCTCATCATCCCAGTCCATTACCTGTAATGAAGCCAGACCAGAACAGTGGAGTCCAGAACCAGTCGGGAGATCAGGGCAAGTCATCCCCTGAGCAAGCACCAGGGCAGAGCCGTACCCTGGTCCTAGCAGCGAGGCAATCCAGGCAGCTGGTCCCCTGAAGCCACAGGCAATGGGCCCTACCTGCTCCCACTCTTAAAAGCCAGCCCACAGTATCCTTATCTGGACCAAGGTGAAAGTTTTTGCTCTTGACTTTCCATGCGCTTCCTTGCTGATCTGGCTCTGAGTCCAGCTTCCCATTCTGGTAGGAGCCTTGGCTTTCCCCGGTTCCAGTTCTTGGCTCTTGATGCTGATTCCATCTCTGGCTCCTGATCCGGGTTGATCCTCAGTTTACCCTGTCTCTAGCTACGTCTTCTGACCCCAACCTGATTTTGACTTCAGCTGTGGCCCCCAAATCCAGTTCTAGCGCCAGACACCTCTGCTCCCCAGCTGCCTGGGGAACCGAACTGGGCTGCACCTTTGGGTGTCTAACCTTTAGGCTAGACCACCCACATCCCAGTTCCTTAACATTACCTGGAGGAAGATAAAACCTTGCTTAACGCCTGCGGCTCCATGACTTGGTTTAGTCGGTTTGCTCTCATACGGTATTTAACATATCTGATTTGGGCAGGAGCTCTGAAGGAGGCACGCACATTTCTGAGAGATCCCTTATTGGCGCAGAGCTGCCAAAGGACTCTTATTCCACATCAAAACCTTTTTTGGAAGCCCATGAAATTTGTGTCGAGTGGCAGTTTAGTTGACTCCACTATGACGGGGTTGCTATTTAATTGATACTTGGTAATTGTTCCAATGCCTTTGCTATTAAATTTGCCTTTATTACCCTGGATTGGTCCACTAGTATTTGGGGTTTTTCCTGTTTAATGATGTTGTATGCCTTTTGTATTGTTTTAAACTGTGGCCTTCTGGGCAGCTCTTGCCATTTGGGCTATAAAACCTCATTTGTCTTTCCTGACATGCTTTATAAGCTCTTTATTCTCTGCCATCTATTTCTCCTGAAGTTACTGCTTCTGTATGCCTTTTCTGGCTTGATTTGGTATCGGTTTGATTTTTCCATTTTTGTTCCTTTTTCTGCCATGTATCTTTAGACAGCCATTCTTTATGGTGTTTCTGAATTCCTGCACTTATTCTCATATTTCAGAGGATTTGTCTGCTCTTGTTCCATCCTTTTCATCTGCAAATACCTGACACCTGTTATCATTCACATTTGGGCAGAAACAGAATCTGTAAAATTAGCTTGGAAGGTAGCACTGGGATGATGTTGCCTAGAGAAGTTGTGGGATCTGCATCCCTGGAAACAACTGTGACGAGCAGTTTGGACAGACACCTGGCTAAGACCATTTAGTCAGGGATGATCCTGCCTTGAGCAGGCAACTGGTCTTGACTTTTTAAGGTCCGTTCCAGTCCTGCTTTCCTACGCTCCTAGGACCCTTCCTCGGGTCTGTGAGAAAAAAGCCGGCATGTCTTGAGCTACGTAGCCGCTAGAACAAAGGCCGGTGTAAAACTCCACACCTAAATGAAAACGGGACGTAAGAGACGTCATCAGGTAGTAACAAGCAAGAGAAATGCAGTAGGATGGGATACGTGGAAGAGCAAGATCATTCAAGAGGGTTATTATCACCCATGGAGGGCAGAGAGACTAGCGGGACTATAATGAACTCATGTCTGCCGAGTGCTTGGTTCTTTGCATCCAGTAAGCAGCTGGATTTTTGTTCCCAGGGCCGTATTTTAAAGGTGTTTTTTAATTTGCCTTGAGCATGAGGACGTTGAGGGCACAAAGGGAGCATTTTTTTTTTTTACAAAAAAATATTCTTCTACCTGCGTTCTAACCTCGCTGTTTAATTATGTATTTATTCTGGTGCAGGGCTTTTGTCTAGTGTCGCCCACATTGTTTCATGAGGGAATTTAGCGCTCTGGCTGAGATCCCCAGAATTTGGTATTAGATGTATAGGATCCATGGACTCTGCTGCTTTGGTTATGGGGGGTGTTGGCTGCGGTGCACGGAAAGAGGAGCTGCCGGGTTTCACATTCACCGCTAAGGCAGGGTGGTGTTCCCTTGGGTGCCTGTTGGTCAACGGAGAGTTTGCTTCTGATGAGTGGAGCGAAGTTAAGGGGTTGTCTGAAAACCAGGAGCAAGCAGGGGAGAGAAAGAGCTGAGAATATTTCTCTCGAGGTCTGGTCCTTTGCAAAGATGTCTGTAATTGTCTCATGATCCTTCCTATTAGTTGAAGTGTGGGATGGGGACAACCAAGGGCGTGCGGTCAGTGGGGACTTTCTTCTTATACTGTAGTAGATTACTACAGGTATTCGGGTGGCTGTTTGAAAAATAAGATCATTTTTTCAGCTGGACTATTCTTGCTGGGTAAAAGTCATTCTTAATTTGGCGAGGTGGAGCAGATGCAGTGCTATTTGAGGGCCTGACTATAGACGACAGTGTTTTAGAGAAGATTATTAGCTTCTTGGATACAGGCGCGGGGGTCCATGGGGTTCTGTCTGCAGCGATTCACAGGGCGCCATCCTGGATGTAGATCGTAGAAAGTTGATACAGCGTAGAAATATCCCAGAGAGGATTTGATGGAAAGGTGGGAGTTGTTGAACATCTGGTAGAAGTCAACAAATGAGTCTGGGTGTTCAGTCCAGGTGATTAAAAAAATCATTTCTGTAACACAGGTATAGGGCAAATTTGGTGGTGCCGTTTTCTAAAAATCCTTCCTCCAAGTGGCTCATGAAAAGCTTAAAAGGCGACAGTTTGAGAGAGATGAAGGAGAGGCAACAGGGGTTAAGAGCAGGCACCATTATGCCATCCTGATTTCAGTGGCTTCCAACAAGCCCCCTGCACCAGTGCAGTAGTGGAAAATAACAACCTGCCATTAAATGACCATCTTATAGTCTCAACAGTGATCATAAAGCAGTCTCAATAATGGCCTCAAAGCAGGATATTCACTGTGGGATTAATGAGCAGTTGAAACAAGAAGGCTTCCCCACCAAAAGGTTATCTCCAGGAAATGCCTTGGAGCTTAATTGTTATTACTTAAACAAACAGCAAATGACGTTGCTTAATGTGAATACCTAGAACAGTGACAGAGTAGGGAGCGTAGGGGGAGGACATATCTGTATCTATATCTATGTCAAGTTTTTGTATCGTTTAGCTGTTGCTTTATGCGATAACCCATAGGCTTTATCTTATAAAATTTGGGCAGCCCATAGACCCCTTTTCTGTAACGGTTGCTCTCCAGTTAGCAGATTCCACACTGCAGAGCAAGCAGAGCGAGAGGAATTACAGCTGAGGCTGGTTTATTTGTTCCTGGCTATGTTTTTTTTCTATTGTAATATGCCATCACACCCCTTCTAAGTATGTTTTCCTGTTCCCTCAGCACACGCACAAGAAGCATGGAAAGCATTGCATGGTTTGTCAGCAAACTATGACGGCTAAAATGGTTGGGACAATTTGGGTTACATCTAACAAGCGATCAAAGCCACCTAAGCAATGCTTCCTGAGTCTCAAGGAATTGGGGCTAAGGAGAAACAGGAGATTTGACTGGTGAGGAGAGGCTGAGGGAACTGGGCTTTTTGAGTCTGCAGAAGAGAAAACCGAGGGGGATTGGACAGCAGCCGTCACCTCCCTGCAGGGGGGCTGCAAAGAGGACGGAGCTGGGCTGGTCTCAGTGGGGGCAGATGGCAGGACAAGGAGCAATGGGCTCAGGCTGCAGCAAGGGAAGTCGAGGTTGGATATTAGGAAAAACTTTTTCATGAGAAGAGTGGTGAAGCACTGGAAGAGGGTCCCCAGAGAGGTGGTGCCATCTCCATCCTTGGAGGTGTTTAAGACCCGGGTAGACAAAGCTGTGGCTGGGATGATGTAGCTGGGGCTGGTCCTGCTTGGAGCCGGGGGCTGGACTAGATGCGACCTCCTGAGGTCCCCTCCAGCCTCCTCGCCTGCGATTCTGTAGCCCATGCCAGGCGAGTATCCTACCTGAGACACCGATCGAATACTCTGCTGGCTCTTTTGGAGGATGCACCTGGCTTGAGGGAAGACTGTTACAACCACCTGTTTGCCCCAGGGAGTCGCTGGATGCACCTGCCAACATTAAAACTAAGCTAATGCCCAATCACATTGTATTGCCAAAACGCGTTGCTGGTCACTTCAACACCTGCAGCTTGTTTCCGTTGGATGATGCCCACGGCCCCGCCGTCTTCACCGCCCTCTCTGCAGGCAGAGCCTTCGAACGTGTGGGCAGTAAACCGGCTTGGAAACTCTGTGATGAAACAACGCGCTGGTGCATTGAGCCTGAAACATTTTGTTAGTGGATCCGAGGTCAGGCTCTGAGAAAACCATGCCTAGTAGGTCTTTTAGGGGGCTTGGGATGCCGCCGGTCCCGTGCTGTGGTCCGGCCTAATGGGTGAGTCATCTCTAGGGTCAGGATAGCAGAAGGATGCTGCGGGGTCCCGAGACCAGGGGCAGACGCCTCCGACGCATCTATGCCAGGGCTGACAAAGTCCCCGTGCTATTAGCCACGACACCGCAAGGAACAGCGAAGTTCGAGGGACCCTGCGTTTTGGAAATCTTGGAAAATGTTGGCTTCAGCCTGAAAGCAAATTGACATCCAGCAAATTGGATGAAAACCAAGGTTTTTTTCTTTATCCCTGCCAGCTGCAGCCGAGGAGGACTGGCCACAGCTGCTATCAGCACGTCTGAAAGCAACAAGGAAGCCCCCAAACCCGTGCTTCCTACTGGAAAATGGCAGCGCTATCTGTCTAGCAGAAAGTGCAAGGGCGATCCTCTGTGGCAGCTACAGGGCTGCTGCATCGCCGTCCCCTTTGCGGGTCTCTCTTTGCCTGCACCTGCTCTATGGGCTTCTTGCTTCTAATTTACTTGTGGGGGGGCAGATTTCTGTGGCACTCACAACGTTAGGCGACACTTGGCACTACGCAGCCTTGCGTATCGGCTGCTCTTATCCTGACTGTCTGACCGAGGTTTGGGCCTCTGGGAGTCTGATTAGCAGAACACAACGGTGAGACCGAACAAGCCAAACCAGACGAGGATCTTCTGTTTTAGCAATAGGCATGACTCATTGGAGAGAGGATTTTAAAATAACAACTCAGTGCACCTGGCTATCTTAGAGCCCTGCTATGTGTTGGTGGGGGATGCCTTCCCTTCCCAAACACCCCCTGCCGTGGTCCCTTGTGTTGCAAGGTCTCATCTCTCTCCAGTTCTCGTAACCAGGGTTTCCCTATAGGCCTAAAGGTCAGGATGTCCGTCCTCGTTTAGACTGTGGTAAGGTCCTTCCTTCTTTTGTGGTTTGAGTCCTTGGCTGTTTCTCGTCAAACCAGTTTTGCAGACTACAGCCAGAGTTCCCAGAACTATGAACTTTGACAAAGTTACCGAACAGCAATTTACCACCTTTAATTTTCCCTGAGGAAGGGCGTGTGTGTCCAAAAGCTTGCAGAAAAAGATCCTTTTTTTTTGCAATTTCTTACTTGGTCTAATAAAAGATATCATCTCTGAACCAAGAGCTCTAGAGTTTTGCATTTCTTAACAGCAATTAAGAGCTTGTCTATGTGGGACCATATTATCCATTGGATATTGATACCTGGGCAGACCTCTTTTTTGTTAAATGTGTCTATTCAGACAGAAATGCAAAACTCTAAAACTCTTGGTTCAGAACGACGACAAAATTGCAAAAAATTATCTTTCTTTGCAAGCTTTCAGGCACACACACTGTTCTTCAGGCTGAGGGAAAATTAAAGATGGTAAAAGCCCCCTTAGATAGAAAATAAACTTCATTTTGCACAGAGGAAGCTGTAGGTGGATGTCTGTTCCTCTGGGTTCACGAGTTCCTCTGTGTGACTTGCTTTTTGCAGACAGGACAGGATTTCTTCCCTGGTGGTGTCAGATAGCTGAAAGGCAGGGAGGTGCAGAAATCTTTCTTTGCTGTTTAGCAATGAAGTTTATCATTCCAAAATTGGCTAAAATTTGGCATCTTCCTTGTTTCAGGGATTTATTTGGAAGCCGTGTTGGTCAGAAACAAAAAGAAATGCAAAACTCTTGGTTCAGAGATGATACTTTTTATTAGATCAACTAAGAAATCGCAAAAAAGTGATCTTTCTTTGCAAACTTTCGGGCACACACACCCTTCTTCAGGCAGTAAGCGCTCTATTCAGACAGTGAACACGGTCTCACCGATTCTAGGGCACAAAGCAGCACCCTGCCCCTCTCGAGGAATATCCTCTTCCGCCATCCTCACCCTCTCTTTGTCCTCCCCGTCAAATAGCTGTGTGAGCGTTAACAGCTCTTCACCTGGTGTGGATCCAGCACATCAGTTTCTGTACCGTGAGCACCCAAAGGAGGAATATGACAATGAGGTGGAATAAAGTACATGAGTGGGAAACACTCCCTGTGATCTTCTATTCGCCACTTTTCAACCTCAAGTCCTTGTCTCTCTTCGCAACAGTTCCTTGGGTTCTCATGTGTTTTCCCCTCCAAGCTTGCAAACTCAGCTGAGATCAAGCACGTCTTCAGACCAGGAGGACCACGCTGCTTGGACCACCACAACCTTATCAAATACCTAGGATCCCTTAACCGGATGGATGATGCCTTTTCAAAATCAGACATTTGGTTTTCGCCGTAGAGGTGTGGGCAGCGAGGAGCTGCAGAGGTGATGCTTGGCGGATACACGTGCACGCTCTCACCTGTACGCACGCACGCATGTACACCACCTGCGTCTTCATCCTGTTTTCATTCTGGCCACTTAACGCGAGCAAGAGCGGCCTGAGATCTTCTCCAGCTTGGGCTGACCATCACTAGCCCTCTGGGCTGTTACTGCGGTTGGGGAATTACCAAAGCGTGGGTATACTGCAGCCTGAACAGCAAGGCATTGCCTACCCTTGACCAGCCAAGCTCAGTGCTGCCTGCAGCCCAGCCTCCATCCTAGTTCATCCTGCAACTAACTGTCCCCAAATTGACACCAGTCCAAGCTGTTTCACTTTGCATTGGCTAGATGCAGGGGGATTTACATGCAGCACTCATAAATCAAATGCATGAATGACTGGGAACACTGGGTTTGCAGTCGGAAACACCCTACAGAAGGCAATCACTCCCGCTCCCTTCCCTCCTCAGCATCTGGGAAAACTTTTTTGCCCATGAAGTGAAGCCCCGTTCAGCTTTACCTGCAGCTACGCATGGCAAGCAGAGTGGAGATCCAGCCTATGCTGTATTGTTTTTTGGTCAGTAGGATGAGGCAGGACCACCCAGGGGAGAGAGAAAGCACGCACAGCTGGGCAACTGCTGCTGCTTCCCGTGGCCTGTGCGCTGACTCTCACCCTCCGCGGCCGACCCGTCATCGGCGACTCGTCCAGCCTGGGCCTCGCGGACTGAACGTTGCTGCGTCACATCTGAACAGCACCAAGAAAATGAGCAAGGCATTTCAAGGCCTTGACTCTGATTTTGAAATCTTGTTCCCCTCCTCGCCAGCTGGATCTATTTTTGGCACCGTGGCTCTTCCTCCAGTGCAAAATTCTCTCGCTGTCTGCCGGTTATGTCAAGCCTGCACAACAGATCTGCCTTATTATGACATCTGAATTGGTCTCTGCTTTAAAAGCTGATCAGCCATGAAAATAGCCCCTCCTTGGTGGCCTGGAAGCATGGGTTGTACCCACCAGAGACTTTCCCTTTTGTGGATGGTCAAAATGGGGAGGGGTTCCTCCAGAAGATGCAAACTCCTCTGCTCCTGGAGTGATCAAAGGGTGCATGTGGTACAAAGCTTTCTGTTAGCCCTTTCCTTCCCTAGGCAGAGCAGAATTGCCAGCTCTTTGAAATCTCATTAATATTTGATTAATCTTAATCCCAGCTGTCCCGTTGTGTCCTGCCCCAGCCTGAACCCTACCTATAACTCTCATGGGACTGAGTCTGCTGTGTCAAGAGTCAATGCTGGTTATGCCACTGATTTCCACAACCGCAGAATCGGGCTCGCTAACCTCCATAAGAGCTAAAACGACTCACTGCTTCTCCAGATTTGGGGTTTGCTCATGTAAATGTAACCTGGGGGGGGAGGGGTACCCAATGTTGTACTCCCCTCTCCAAATGAAGGGACTGTTAACAGGGCAGGTCCGCTGCGGGGTGAAACTGCCCGTGGCACGCTGTTTCCCCCTATAGTGCAAGGCCAGGACACGTGTTATATACAGATTTCATAAGATTTAAAAGTTATAGCGTGAACATACTTACACATAAAAGTTAAACAGCTTCTATCCGGGGCAATACAAACTTTCTATATACAGGTGAGAAATCAAAAGAGGTCAAAGTAAGAGTCTCATTAAAAAAGTCATTCAACCGTATACTCTAATGAGGTGTAAAGTTTACAAAGCACGGGGTGCAGAGCTCACAAAATATGAGGTGCAGACACATCAGATGAGAAAGCTAGATCTCTAAAAGGAACAGAAGAAGAGCCCTTGTTGTCCTGGGGCAGTGGCAATGCCCCAAAGATAAGGAGAGGGAAAAGATCCCCAGGGCCCTTCAGGCCCCCCACTGCTCTGCTTGGATAGCCCAGGAAGGGGAGCCCTCAAGACCCCCAGGAGCCCTTTCCCTTTGGGGCTTTCCCTCCAGCGCTACCCCCAGCTGACGGGGGAATCCCCCTTTCCAGGGCAACTCACAACTTTCCGGGCCAATGAAGCTGAGCTGGTTCCCCTGGGTGAGGCATTTCCTCCCTCAGCAGGGAAGTCCCCAGCTGCTCATGGCTCTCTCTCCGGCCAGGGCCCTCTCTAGGCCCTGTGCACCGTCCTGTGCACCGACGGCCCTTCGATGCCACTGTCCAGCCTTGTGCCAGGGGTTGGAGACCTGAGCCGCCTTGTGTGGCGCCAGGGTCTCGGTCTGCTCCCAGACCCTCCGTGCACCGCCTGCCTGGCCTCGGGCCCGGGGTTGGAGACCCGAGCCGCGTTGCACAGCTCCCAGGGTCTCGGTGCCTCTCGAACGCTTCGTGCACCGGCCCGCGCACCTCTCGCCGTGATCCTTCGCTGCTCCCTTCCTGACGAGGAGTCTTTGGGCTCTTCGGGGGCTCTGCCCCAGATTGAAAACGGACCAATCAAAAGAGACGGGGGTTAGTTCCCACTCAGGTCTGGCTTTTCGCCTTGCCCTTGGGACAGTATTGTAGGATCTTTCACACGGATCACTGGGGACTGGTGGGATCTCATGCACTTTCTGTGCAGTGGCCCTATTGGAGACAGTGGCTACTTCCCCATCTGACTGTGCCATGGTGGTGGAGCTTTCTGTCTGCGATCTGGGAGCGGGACAGAGCCTGTGTTGCGTTTACCGGTGTTGATCAATGCCTATTTTAAATAGGCAGGAATTATCCTACTGGCTCAACTGTACAGGATCTTATTCCTTTGTACGTTACTCTAGGTCCCCTGGCACCAATGAAGGGGTATTATAGCTTCTCCATCCAGGTAGTCCATGTGGTTCCAGCATAGTACACCCAAGAAAGCTGCAAGGTATTGCCAGCACCAAAGGGTACTACTGAGCCTCTGTGTTGGATGTCCAGACGGGGAATGGTGTGGTTTGCCCACCCTGCAGTTGCAGTGGGTTTGCTTTCTGGCCCCTCCCTCCTTGTGACAGTGAATCTCCTTGTTATTACCAAAAACCCTGGTACTGTTCGGTCTTCTGAGAGACAAGACTACAGCCCATCTACAATCAGGACTTCTTTGCAACTGAGGCACGGGATTCAGTGACAGTTGTCTTAGTGGCTGCCTTTTTTGTACACTAAATCCAAATACAATAATATTTCACAATAATCCTCTATTCCCTCTTAGCAGTTAATGTATTATTACCACCCCAGTCAGAAAAAAGGGCAAGAAACAGATCTATAATACAGCCTTCTTATTGATTACACACCGAAGCATACGAAGAAGCACTTGTCTCTATGCCTTATCTAGCTACCTGTAGCATGCAGGTTGGCAGCAGGCTATCTTAAGAGCATAAGAAGTGCCATTTACTGGGTCAGACCCTAAGTCCCTATTGCCCAGTCTCCTGTGCCACACGGGCAGAGATGGATGCTGAAGGGAGAGTGAACTGGGAAGGACCAGGGCTTCCCCTCCCACCAACTCTTCCTCTCTCACTTGCAACCTCCAGAATTAAGGTCTAGGAAGCTCTGATTCAGAGGCCGTGTCCCTAACTCCCCTGCTCAATAGCTACTGATGCTCCTTTCCTCCAAGAATCTGTCCCATTCCTTGCAAACAAAGACATATTTTTGCAAATATCTTGTTGTCCTAATAAACGATATCACCTCTGCCATGAGTTCTGCTTCCTTTTGCCTGTAGACCAATATGGCTATGAACTGTACCCCTCCGATCCCTTCTCAAATGGGCCAAACTGTCGGCTGCCCCCACATCTGGCAGCAGCGATTTCCACAATGAATTACAGCCTGTGTGATAAAAGTTCCTGTTAGTTTGAAGTCTTGAACTTGTTTTCAGTCTTCCCCAGAATCTCCCCTGCTTACACCCAGTCTGGATATGTGGTTTATGTAAATAAACATGCTGATAGGAGCTGTTCAGATATCCTTGTTACACTGAAACTTTGGGAGCTGGATGGAACCAGTTTTTTTCTGTTGACTTGGAAGATGCCCATTAGCTGGGGTTTATGTCCCTGTGAAAAGTACAATTCTGGAACAGAGCTTCTTATCTCTTTCCCTCAACTTCTGGGAAAGAGGACTGAAACAGGAAAACGTTTCGACAGAACGAAAAGGAACAGCCATTACCACGTGCTGTTTCTTTTATTTTGTCGACTAGGCCAGCTGTAACATCTGCAAAAGTTCACTCTGAAACAGGCTTTGCCATCTGCTTTAGCTACACTTTCTGCAACTTAGCATACGTCCCTTGAAAGTAGCCGAGGCTGACAACAGGTTAATAAAGACACATTATGATTCTTGTTATTATTATTATAAAAAAAGATGCATTCTTATTACTTCCCCGGGTTACTGCTTATGATATAAATGCAAGCTTATTGATTATTGATTGTGTACCAGCTTACTCAAAGAATTTCCATAACTCAGCCTTTTGCTAGGTCCGTAATCTGTAGGGCTGCGAGAAACGGCAGCGTTTCATTTTGACCAGCGTTTCAATGTTTCAACAGAACAGTGTTTCGTTTCGACTTCTGTTTCAAGTTGAAATGGCTGTTCCTTTTTGTTCTGTCGAAACGTTTTCCTGTTTTGGTCCTGTTTCGATGTTTCACCCATAGGACATAATGGGGAAGGTCAAAACAGGCTATAACTTTATTTATGGCCAGATTTGGATGCAACTTGCAGAAAATGGTAGCCCTTTCTGGGGTGTGCCAAGTTTCAAGAAGATAGGTGCAAGGGGTTTGGAGAAACTGCACCCCAAACTCCTGAAAGCAAAACCTGTGTCACATGTATGTGTTAAGACACAGTGGGGTCAAAACCGCAGGGATGGTAGCCCCTGGTGAGGCCACAAAGCCTACCAAATTTCAAGGTGATAGGGTGCAGGGGTTTGGGAGGAACTGCACCTCAAGCTTCTGACAGGCAAAACTCATGACATGGGTGCTTGTGCAACTGTGTCTGCCTTGGGGCACTGGAGAGGGGGAGGGGGTGCGTGGACTACTGCAGGCCTGGCTGCTGAGCCACTGTGTTACCAGGTACCAATTAATCATGATTCACTCTGGGACCAGCTCAACACACAGGACCTAGCTACTACATAACTTAACAAGCAAGAATTAACACCTACAAAACCACAGACTAAGGAGAGGAAATAATCAATACAGGCAATCAACTCCCCCAAGACAGAGACAGTCAGTCCCACAAGCACCCATGGCAGGAGTTTTGTCTGTCAGCAGCTAGCGGTGCAGGGCTCCAGAACCCTCCCACATCGATCTCCTCGACAGCTGGCAGGCGTCGTGGCTTCAGCAGGGGCCACCACCCCTGCAGCTGTCACCCCGCTGCGCCTTAACACACACAGTGTCATCTATGTCATGAGTTATGCTTGTCTGCAGCTTGAGGTGCAGGTTCCCCCAAACCCCTGTACTTATCTCCTTGAAACTTGGCAGGCGTTGTGGCCTCAGCAGGAGCTAGCAAGCTTGCAGTTTTGACCCCACTGTGTCTTAACACATACACATGACACTAGTTTTGTTTTCAGGATTTTGGGGTGCAGTTTCTCTGACCCCCTGCACCTATCTTCTTGAACCTTGGCACACTTTATGCCCTCAGAAGGGGCTACCATTTCTGCAAGTTTTATCCAAATCTGGCCAAAAATGGCAAATTTATAGGCTGTTTTGACCTTCCCCATTATAGCTTATGGGTGAAATGTTGAAACAGCATCAAAAAGGCAAATTCGTTTCAACTTGCCTTGTTTTGTTTCAAGGCTGTTTCAACCATATCTGTTTCATTTCAATTTTGCTGTTTCAACCTCAAAACAGGTCAAAACAGTATCAAAACAAAACTGGTGGCGAAATTTCACACAGCCCTAATAATCTGCCCTGGTCAGTATGGTCTGTCAGTCACTGACCACATCTACAGCCTATACCATGGGTGGGCAAAATATGGCCCATGGGCCAGATCCTGCAACCAAGGGAGACTGTCCAGCCCTGCCGGGCATGCAGGGGGCAGCCAGGGCCATGGTGTGTGCAGCCGGTCCTGTCACCCTCAGCAGGGTGTTCAGTGGGACAGGGATGGCATAGCAGGTGGACTTCCTGGCAGCGCCTGTGGAAGCAGTGGCTCACTCTTCCCAGCTGCTGCTGCCAGTCCACCCTGCACCCACTGCTGGGGGGTGCTGGACAGAGTGCGTGGGTGGAGTCTCAATGGAGATCAGCTGGGACCAGCTCTATCCAGACCCTGAGGAGGAGCTGCTGGCTTCATGCTAGTCCCCTCTCTTGGTCTCAGTGTTGCTGCTTCCAGGCTTACAGCCCCTGGCCTGTTCTCTAAAAATGAATACCATAAACAACCTAAGTGGGAGCTAAACACACAATCCCCAGCTCCAGAGGCTGATGCCTTATCCATGAGACCACTGGGCCTACGGTGACAGTAATAAGCTTTGCACAGTTCTTTCAAAGAATGGCTGTAGACATCTACCCTCAGAAACAGACTGGTCCTGACTGGATAAGGCGTCTCCATGCTGGGCCAAAAGATGTAGGAGGAATTCATTGCAGTGACTATTTTGTAGGTTCATAGAAACATAAGAAACTAGGAAGGGACCTCAGGAGGTCACAACTAGTCCAACCCTCTGCTCCAAGCAGAACCAGCTCAACCTATATCTTCACAGCCAAAGCTTTGTCTAGCCAGGTCTTAAAAACCTCCAATGATGGAAGTCCACCTCTCTGGGTTCCATTGTCTTACTACTCTCCTTACGAGAGAGTTTGTCCTAATATCCAACCTCCCTTGCTGCAGCTTGAGCCCATTGCTCCTTGTCCTGTCACCTGCCATCACTGAGCTCAGTCCAGCTCCATCCTCTTTGCAACCCCCCCTGCAGGGAGTTGAAGGCTGTTATTAAATCCTCACTCAGTCTTCTCTTCTCTCATCTCTTAAAACAGCTCAGAGCTGCAGTAGCAGGGCTCCAAAGGGGTATTTAGCATGAAAATGAGGTTAGTCCATTGAAAGGTAACAGGCCTGGCAGATGAATAGCTTCATTTATCCACAGACCAGGACCCTTTTTAAAGTAGTTTACATCATACAGGGACAGATGTAGTGAGGGGAGGCAGTGGTGTGGCCATACCCAACTCTAAAACCAAGCCATTGGAGCAGCAGCCAGGGACTTGTTTTAAGTCCCTAAATCAGGCAAGGATTCTTCCTCATCCCTTCCCATCCATGCTCACATCCCTTCTTTCCTGCTCAGTGCCCGTTCCCGACCAGCCAAAAAGCAGGGTCAGGGAGGAGAAACCCACTCACCACCGCTGTTGCTGTCCCCAGGTGAGCCCATCTCCCCATACAGCTGAGCTGAAGCAGGGCAGGAGCAGCTCTGGAGCTCCCCTGCCCTTGGGGAGCTGGATGGAGCAAGGACAGTGGTAGTGGCCAATGAAGGAGGGCATGAATAGGAGGGAAAGAAACATTGAGAGTAACGGAGAGGGCCCTGGGATGGGGTGCTACTCAGGATCTTACCTAATTCAGGGGCTTAAAAGGGTCTGCCCTTCCCACCCCTGGGAGGAGGCGTGCAGCCACTGCTGCAGTACTGGTCACTGTTCCCACACCCCTCTACGAAATCCTGGATTTCCCCATGATCCCACGCACTGCTCCTGCAGTGAGCTTTTACACTGAGCTGTCGGGGTGGAAAGGGAATGCAATCTCCTCCTTCCCATTCACTCTTTAGATGACCTGGCCAAAGCAGCCAGGAAATTAATATGGCTTTGCTCACTTGGATACTTGTCCCTTAGGCAAGCAGACTGAGACCACTGAACTCATAACACATGGCACACAGCCATCGGACTGTAATGCCTCATGGTCAGGTCATAACCTATCTGCAGTGTGTTCTGAGGGCACAGGCAAAGGTAGCTGTGTCACAAAGGAAAGCAGCCACTTTGTCCAGGGTCAGGAGGGATTTGACTTGCTCCAATCACAACGGGCTCTGGCACACGTAACACTGACAGCCTAGCTGTGAGATCCTGAGTAACAGTAATTTCGCCTGCACGCCTTTGGAAGCTGCTACAAATGCATGATTATCTTTCCCCTGATGGTGACCGAGAGGTGAAAGGCTGCCTAGTTTTTATAGCAAAGAACATGCATGAATGGTCCATAGCACGACTGTCAAACTTACCCAGTAGCATCCTCCCCGCCCCTGAGCAGCAACGGAGCTGCTAACACAGGTCTCACCTCTCATCTCCCTCCTCGTCTGGTGTCAACAATGCAGCTCTATAGCTGGGAATTTGGCAGCAAGCCTCAGCTCTCCAGGAGCTCCCCGGACCACATCCAGCCTGCGGGCTATATCTTTGACACCCCTGGTCTACAGTAACTTCATGTGTCAAGCTTATGGAGGGCTTGGGAATGGAAGGGAAGTCCTTTATCCCCAGGCCTGATCTTTAGCACAAGACTTTCCTTTATGCCTTCTTGCAACAGCAGCATCATGGTAACCTGTTTTTCATAGTGTGTCACTGCACTGCTTATCACATAGTGAATCATCTGGTTTTGTTTACTGTTCGGGAGGAGGAGTATGGGAAAGCATGTGCTCAGCCATTTAGGCTAATAAATAAATGACAGGGCTCTAGAGGGGACAGGTCAGCGGGGAAAACCACACTGGATTTGGAAGCAGCAGTCAGATGTGCTTTGAAGAAACATGCACTTATGAATTTTTACTGCCTGACATCCTCCCTGCCTGCAGAGTCATGTCCCAGGTATGCAAGTTTTTGTCAGTTCAACCAAGGAACAAAAGCTTGTGCTGATTTCAAATCCCCCATGTAATTTGACATGATTTGAATGAGCAACACATCCTCAGCACTGTCGAGCTCTGCAAAGCTTCCTTTTCCAAATGGTCCCTTTCATGTGTGAGTGTCCCTGCTAGCAAATTTATCTCAAGGCACAAGCGGCAGTTCCACTAAGCACTCGACTTCAGCAAGGACAAGAGTTTGCTCCACATAATTGATCCATTGAGATCAGACAAGATTAACCCAACTTCCTGCCCACCCACAAACCCAGCATTGCCCAAACTGTGACTGAATTGCACAGTATTTTCCTCTTGAGCATCAGATGCGAACTGAAGGCTGTATAGCTAGCAGATGGGGAAACCATTTGGTAGAAATGTCCTATGTACTCTAACAGAACCTTATATCCTTTCTATGGGTTTTCTGAACTGTTTAACATTGAATATGAGAAGCAAGGATGGTTGTGGATGATCTTTTGTATTGGAACAATTGCAAGGGCCTGTCATGAGATTCAGTAAGAATACATGCAAAGTCCTGCACATAGGAGGGAGCAATCCCATGCAGGGGGGCAGGCTGGGGCCGACGGGCTGGGCAGCAGCTCTGCAGAAAAGGACCTGGGGGTGGCAGGAGCCAGAAGCTGGACAGGAGCCAGCAGTGTGTCCTTTGTGCCAAGAAGGCGACCGGCATCCGGGGCTGCATCAGTAGGAGCGTTGCCAGCTGATGGAGGGCAGCACTTCTTCCCCTCTATTCAGCACTGGGGAGGCCACAACTGGAGTCCAGTTGTGGGCCCCCCACTGCAGAAAGGATGTGGACACATTGGAGAGAGTCTAGTGAAGGGCAGTGAAAATGGTTGGGGACTGGGGGACAGGACTGGTGAGGAGAGGCTGAGGGGAATGGGCTGATTGAGTCTGCAGAAGAGAAGACCGAGGGGGATTGGATAGCGGCCGTCACCTCCCTGCAGGGGGGCTGCAAAGAGGACGGAGCTGGCCTGGTCTCAGTGGGGGCAGAAGACGGGACAAGGAGCAATGGGCTCAGGCTGCAGCAAGGGAAGTTGAGGTTGGATATTAGGAAAAACTTTATCATGTGGAGGGTAGTAAAACACTGGAACAGGCTCCCCAGAGAGGCTGTGAAATTTCCATCCTTGAAGGTTTTTAAGACCCAGGTACACAAAGCCTTGGCTGGGATGATGTAGCTGGGGCTGGTCCTGCTCAGAGCAGAGGGTTAGACTAGATGTGACCTCCTGAGCTCCCTTCCACCCCCCATTTTCTATGATCCTATGACTGAGCAGGACATAAATGAGCTTGAGGGTACCATGGTACCCTTCCTCAGGACCCAGAAGCTCATCTTTGTCCCTCCCAACCATGAAATTAGCCTAATAAAGCGATCACTCACAAAAACCTTTGCTTTTTGTATCTTTCCTGGACTATCACAAATACAACAACATCACCTTAGCATTACCTTAACATCTAATAAAGATTTTATATTCCAACTATACAATGATTCAAGAAAACCACAGAGACCCACATGGAAGACCAGATTGTGAACGAACTGTTCTTTCTTTGGCCCTTGTTTCTTTTTGTCTCTTTATGATTGCAAGAGGAGTTCAATGCCAGGCTGAATCTTTGGGCAACAGCGAGAAACTGGCCTGGCTTGGAGCACAGACTTCTGGCCCAGCATCTGGGTCATTTATGGAGGTGTAAATGAAAAATAACTCCATGTTCTGCAGCAGCGGAACAACTACTGTGCAATATAAAGTTGGCTTTCCTTCAGATCGTCCTTGTACTATAAATAAAAGCAAAGGGAGAGTTGGGATCTTGCTAAAGAATACTAGCGTTTATAAAATGGTGCATTTGTCAAAGTTTTCTGTGAAGGCATCGGTGACTTGAAAGAAGAGCTCGCTGGTGAATGATCTTTTGTTGCGGTGTTATTAGATCATTCCCTGCCAACCTGGAGTTGTTCCCTATGGTATATTTTCATGTTGTCTCTAGTTCTTTATAACCCATTTTAATGACCCTGTGCCAGAGGTTCCCTTGGGAGCCTATTTCACGGTGTAAATGATCCTATTCAAACATATAATACTAAAATTAGGAAACTAATCAAGTCACTTCTGAGCACTGGTGCTTCAGATGAAGAGAGGTGTCCAGAGACGGTGGATGCTGCTTCACCCTCCGACAGACCACTCCTTGCACTCTCTGCAGTCCTCCAGTCTGAGACCTTCATAACCTCCTTCCACTTCCTCATGATGCTCCCGCTCTGTAACTAGCAACTTCACGTCTTTTTTGCAATCCAAGAAGCCCACAGACTCAGGACCCTGCAGGTACCACCTCGGCGCTGGATCTGGGAGTCTTGATGGCACAGGGACAGTTCTCAATAGAAATAGCCTCTCATGGGCATCACTGGAAGAAGCCACAGATACAAAGAAAACGAGGGCTGGAAGGGAGCTCAGGAGGTCACATCTAGTCCAACCCCCTGCTCCAAGCAGGACCAGCTCCAACAGCATCCCAGCCAAGGCTTTATCTACCTGGGTCTTCAACACCTCCAAGGATGGAGACTGCACCATCTCTTTGGGTAACTTGTTCTAGTGTTTTACTACCCTCCTAGTGAGAATTTTTTTCCCAATATCCAGCCTCGACTTCCCTTGCTGCAACCTGAGCCCATTGCTCCTTGCTCTGCCCACTGAGAATGCAAAGAGCCACTAGGTCCTTAATAGTGAGATTCATTCAGGTGTGTGCAGCCTCCCAGGCACCTTTCACACCTGGGCAGTCTCCCTGCAGGGCTCCCAATAAAACCCCTGACTCCCTGACCCATCCTTGTGGTCCCCCAACACCAACCCTTCTGTGCTGCAAGGGACCCAGCATGATCTACGTGTAACTTGTTGCATGAGTTGGTATCAGCAAGGGCTACTTTAACCTGACGTTTGATACCGGAGACCACTGACCGGATGGTGCCATTTGTTCTTCCTGGCCCATACGTCGTCCCGGGACATCCAAAATCTGGCAGCGAGGCCTTGACTGACAACATTGCTGAACGGAGCTGGCTTCCCCAGAGCCCCATTGTCACGGCCAGGATGACAGGAGAAAGATCCCTGTATGCCTCAGTCACCAGCTGTCACTCGGAGACATGCAAGGAGCCTATCCGCTGAGAAAGCAGGGACCCTTTTCACACAGTCATGCTTGTGACCACAGCCGTGCTATGAACAGAGGCTCATTATTGTTTGCATAGACGCCTTGGCTCCCTGGGCACGCTGGCTGGAGGCAAAGCAAGAAGGGCTTTGTGAACCCATATAAAAAGGTCCTTATGAGCTGTAGTTGAATGGGTGGGATGTGTTTAGTGCAGTTGTCGCTGAAGGGAGCACGATGCGCTAGGAGGCACTCTTCCCCCGGAGTCAGCAGCGCTCAATTCCCTTGCACGACGGACTGGCGGAGGGGACCCTTGTTCAGAGACCGTGTAAAACAGCAGCCTGCCCATGGGTACGATAATTGTTCCAGAGCCAAGAGCGTGATTTTTTACCTAATTCCTCTGTAAAATATCCAGGCATCCTTCATAGGCACAGCGCAGGGCTTGAAATGTAAATGATGAATGCAACGAGCAGCGCTTGAGCACCAAAAGGGCCTGCTCCGAGCTTCCTCTTGGCCGGAAGAAGCTGCCCGAGAGTTGCGAGAACCTGGTCTAAACACCAGCCTAGCACACGAACCCGTCCCGGACAGCTGTTTTCTGAAGTCATAGTTGAATTTTAGAGCCAGGTTTAATGTCCATCAAGGCCAAAACCCCAGATTCAAGGACCTGCGAGCTGTCTGAGGTGTGTGCGGCTTGGAGCTGGACGAACCGTTCTCTCTCCTTCTGCAGCTTCTCTCTACGCTAAAAGGTTTTTCTTCATGTCTAAATCTCCCTTGTTGCAAGTATAGCTCCTTGCCCATGAGAACAACTCACCATCCTCTCTACAGCCACCTCTTGTGTATTAGAGACTATTAACCGACTCCTCATCTTGGACTAAAAAAAAAATCTCCATTCTTCTAGACTGTCCTGAGCGGTCCCATTTTCTAGGCTTCCAATCATTTTTTTGTTGCTCCGCTCTGGCCTCTTTCCAATTTCCTCACACCTTCCTTAAAGTGAAGCGCCCAGAACTGTTTTCAGGATGTTTTCATGCCAGGGTCTATACTCCAGATACAGGAAAGCTGCCAAGCGAAGTCCTCGAAAGTCAGAGAACTCCAGCTTTGCCTCTGCGCCTTGTGTGGATGCATTACGATGCTGTCGTTAATCACTTGCTGTCTTTAATCAGATGCAGTTTAACCCCTGTAGGACCTGACCTCATTAGCATGCTGCTCTCGTTATGTGTGCTGCCTGCACTTGAGGGAAATTGTTGTTATGCTTAGTAATTCCCTACCCCAGATCCATGCCTGTGCTTTGGGAGTGCCTGTCTTCAGGAGCACCCGCACTTCCCGTCTCAAGACACAATGCACATGGCTACCTGCCTTTCTCCAGCTACCCGCTCCACTTGGGCTCCCCCTTCTCCTGCAGCTGGAGCGCCGTTCCCCACGGCCGATGCTTGTTCCCCTGAAACTCACTGCTGACTTGCAGACTTTCTCTGTCTGCCCCCACCTTTCTTCTCATTCCTTCTGTTTTAATACAGAGATATACTGCTGGTGGTGGGCTGTTGGTGCTTCAGATGCTCCTGCCATGATAGATCAAGGGGGTTCCTGCAGCCAGGCATGGATACAGCCAACCTTTTCAGCTTGTGGCTTGGAGCAGATGAACAAAAAGTATTAAAGCAGCACAGTAGAGTCGGTGAGCCAAAGTCCTGCTATTCTTCTCCCCCATCCCCTGTCCTCCTGGCTTCATGCTTTGAGAGTTTGATGCGGATTTGAATAAACAGTTGCACCTACCAATCAATAGGGAAGCTATTTGCAGAGATGAATCAATGCTGTGCAGCCTGTCTGCAAAACATCAGTTAAATCCACACAAACGTAATTTTGGAAACCATCGAAATGGAAAGAGCAGAGGCTTGATTTCTAGGCTGTTGCTCCCTGGAGTGACTCAACACAGAGGTGGATGTCATCAGGGCTTTGAACAGGAGCTACCTTACTCGTTGCTGTGCTAGGGATGGGGATCAAGAGCAGCTGCTGGACCCCGTTGAAACCCATGTTTGTCAATAAGGGGGATTATCCTGTGCGGTCTGCACCTATAGTGAGGGGCTGTGATCCCTGAATGAAGTTTGCTCTTTGTAAGAGCTAAGTCAGCAAATGTTAACAGCCTTGTGAGGCAAGTCATTGTCTTATAGGCTGGGAAACTAGAGCACAGAAATTTGGGCCCAGGTCTGTAAAAGCGGCAGCAGTCACTGAGGGCCCCATTTCTTTTTTTTGAGCTACTTCCCCGAGGCTGTTGAGACCCAAATGAAAGCCCTGGATACTGTCAGAGCAAAATTTTTGATTCAATGCTGACAACACAGGGAGTTGAATCTGACATGTGCAGACAGGCCCTTCGAATGGAAAATGCCCAGCGTGCCCAGCACGCGCCCCTGGGTGACCGCAGGACCTGTCAGTCGGCGCTGACCTAGTCTCTCCGCTGAGGCATGCTCAGTTACTCATAGAGCCTGGTCCTACACATGCTCAGTTCATCTCCAGCATGACATAATTGGACTAGAAATTTCTCTAAGGGGAGCGTTTCGATTGGCCACTGAATTGGTATAAAAGTTTGATGAGCCGCTCCCTGAGGGGGAGAGAAAAGAGAGACGAGAGAGAAAAGAGAGAGGAGAGAGACCCGCTCGACCTGCGAACAGAGGCTGCCTTGGCAGGGACTGTCTTGCGGGGAGAGATCCAACCTGAGCGCAGAGACCGTTCAGGGGGGCTTACTGGCCCACTGGCCTCCTCACAGCTGCTGTTTTTTTGCGATTCATTCGATTTTGTTTTCGTATCGATTGTCTGGCTACCGGACTGATTTTGGCATTGACCTTGACCACGATCCTGATTAACCCGACTCACCTCTTGTCCACTGGCTACGACTTTGTTACGCCCTCCGGCACCGACCTTCGGCATCGCTTTCCATCGACTTCGGCATCGCGCTCGACCCGTTTTGTCCACGCTGGACTGGCGTCACGACGCCATCGTCTCGGCGAGTTACAGTTCTTGTTCTGTTCATGGTTCCTTTCATGAGCTGTTGACCAGCCCTGGGACGAACCAGCAGGCAGCCGGGTAAATAGCAAGGGCTCGCTGGTGAACCTCGTGGGCCAACAGACCCCCTCTGTTGTTTGTTTTCGTTCCTGCTTGTTGTTTTACTGTAACTGAAGACATCATACCTACGCCTCAAAGCGTAAGTTAAATAAACGTCACCGTGTTTAAGAAACCAATACACTTCTGTACCACTCAGACTCCATCGCCGCTAATCCCGCCCGTTCGTGTTCCAAGCGCCACCCCGGCCCACCGTGACCTTGGGGCCCGATCCATTCGGTCTTCCCCGACAGACACAAGGCCTATGTGAAGCAGCAAGTATTTGATTCGGATTCAGCCCATTTGGAGGGACAGTGATTTGATTCAGTGATTCGAGTCACTGTCCTGATTCGATTGAGCCAAATCGGATCTGAAGATACGGTGCCAATTCGGAGATTCAGCCATAGACTAAACAGGCAGCAGTCCTCGAGGATGCTGAGCACAGCTGCCTCCAGCTAGTAAGCCTGTTGTGCTGGGTGGAGGGGGGAGGGAAGGGGCATGAAGTGGGGGGCAGATAAATACCCCCACAGCAAGGGAGGGACTGGGGCTGGGACAAGCTTCCCAGCTGGGGCAAAGTGGAGGGGGCGGGATGCGGGTGCTGCAGTGCTGGGAGTGGGTGCTATGCCCTGTTGCTGCTTACCTGACTGGGGCGGGGTGCGATGCAGGCGCGGCTTGCTCCAGGCAGAAGGTGCTGGGAGCGGGGGCTATGCCCTCCTGCCACTTGCCCAGCCGGGGCGGGGAGGCAGCCCTGATTCCACCCACCCTGCGGAGGGCAGTCCAGTGGCAGGAGCCTGGGGCCAGCCTTCCTGAGCGCAGCCCGGCCCGCACAGGTCCGGGGGCACACACCCATGCCCATGCCCTTCTGGACCAGCGACACCCGGCAGTGTGCAGTGGTGGGAGCCCCTCTCCCCAAGTCCCAAGCCCTCACATCCCAGCTGAGCAGCTTGTCCCAGCCCCAAGCCCTCCCTGGCCATGGGGGCATTGATCTGCCCCCCCCACTCCCCTTTCCTCCCCGCTCCATCCGCCACAACAGACTTACCAGCCAGAGGCAGCTGTGTCCAGTGTGGTCCCTAGTGCATGGCGAGATTTTAAATCATGTGCAGCCGCACAGTTTAGGGGGAACCTTGCTGTCGAGCACTCGAATGGCAGAGCCCAACTCTGGGGCAAGAAGTCCTTTGCATACGGCAACATGGTCGTTCCACTGAGGACCATAACACAGGAACTAAAACCAACCCCCATTGATAGACACTAATGTTAGCAAACTTTAAATGGATGAAAAAGCTGCAAATGGATCCTTGGGTCATTCCAACTAATGTGTGGGATGTATTGATTCATTGACAATACAAGATTAGTAGCAAAGCATAATCTTATGGGACGGGCTTTGTCTGCTGTGAAAGAAAGCTGGCTAGGCTTGCAGTCTCCATCAGCAGAGGTTCTCCAGCTGGTTCAGCAGGTATCGCATAGAGAGCTGAGGTTGGGACCCAATGCTTTGGTTTTTATACCTTTTCCTTGGTCACATTTGCTCTTCATGCTTCAGCTGTGCCCCAGACTCAACCAGTCAGATGTCAGAAACTGTTATCTTAATCCTTATGCAAATACCAAATTGTTATCCCATCCCTCGGCTCTTCTTTGCCATCTCTGGAGATGCTGATTCATGTTTGCTCAAGTCTTATTCAGGCCCGTGCAGCTGATTAGGGGCAGTTGGTTAATAAACCAAATATGCTGAAGATCCCAATGTCTGGCCACCGATACTGGTGTCAGCTGCCCCTTATCACATAGGTCGGTGTCAGCGAAATTTTGCTGATTTTATCCTTACATGAAGAGTCGATGGACTGGCCCCGATCTGGGTACTTCAATTACTTGGCAGCGAGGCCTGAGAAACCTGTAGTGGGGAAGCAACCAAGTCTTTTGAGGTGAGAGAGCAGGCAGTGCTGTGACGGGACCTGGTGGAGAACCCAGCCAACTTAGCAGCTGCCAAGGCCACTGTAGGGTAGACATCTCCAGAGAGAAAACCATTGTTTTCACACCCACCACTGCAGAAGATCTGCTAATGAAGGGGTTGCAATTAAGCATCCAGCCTAGACATGCAGAAGACCTTTTTTCTACCATCGGTAGCGTACTCACCCCACTATTGAGGCCACCATCAAAAATCCTCCGTTCACTGTGGGCTCTAGCACCAACGATCTTCTGTTCTCCCCATCCTGTGTTGCATGAGAGACCTACACTGCGAATATGTGGTGCGTCCTGGTAGCGGAGATGATTTTAGCTCTGAAGAGTCATTCCACTCACACGCTGTCGTGTTTTCTCCCTTACCAGCTGCCTGCTGCTTTGGTCTTTTCCTTCACTACAAGGAAGAGAGTAACTGTCATTATTTTTGTTACTTGTAAAGAATAAATGTTGTGGAAGGTGGTGGTTTAGCCAAATCTAGAAGGGACCGGATAAATGTTTGGAGGAAAGGAGTGGAGGGCACGGCTTTGAATCAGAACTTCCTGGTCCTTAAATGCTGGAGGCTGCAAGTGCAAGAGGAACCAGGGAAAAAACCCTGGTGAAATCCTGCCTTTCAGCATCCGCTCTGTGTACCTCGGTGACACAGAAGATGGGGCAAGAGGGACCTAGGGTCTGGCTCAGTACATGGCACGTCTTATGTTCTCAGATGTGCTTATGTAGGTTTTTCAGGCCTCAGTGCCAAATAATTGAGCGGTTGTTCCTCTGACCGGGGCTGTTCTCTCTCCTTCTGGTGTCTGTCAGCGGTGGCTGGTCTTAGTTCATGTGTTATGCCAGAAATTAACTGAATTCATTCTCTCTCTCCCCGCGGCACAGAAATGCATCATCCAAATATTCAAGGTTTTTTAACAGTATCTGTCAGTAGAGGATTGAAGTGCTTTCCAGGGCTAGGGACTGGATTTCAATGCATCCTTTCAGCCTTCTCCATCTCCTAGTTGTACAAAGCTCTGTTTGGGATAGACTTGCTTTTTCTTACCCCTCTCCCATATTGTTATGGGTGAAAAATCTCTGCTTGGGAGGAAAATCTTGAATTGTGCCCTCAAAATATTCAGATTCTGGGGACATCCAGCACCCAGATGCTACTTACACAGCCCAATTCTCTTAATTAGAGCTGGGAGAATTTTAAAATTTTTTTTGGCAAGTAGTAAATTTATTGCTGACCTTCTGAACGTGATGTTTATAGGTGAGGGGATGATCTAATGTGACTCCTGGGTAAGTTGGGGTATGCTTATGGGGAAGGATGCGATTGCCTACTCTGATATTCGGGATGCTCGTGATTCGATGATTGTCCAGGCGGAAGAGTGGGGATGCTGATTTATTGATGCTCAATTTTAAGTGCCACTTGTGGAGATAGTCAGCAATGAGCTTCATGTCAGCACTCAGCATCCTTTCCAGTACTGTCATGTCTGTCCCTTGGGCTATGTGGGAAGTCTGAGGTATGCACATTGAAGAGTATCGATGACCCTTGGGGGACTCCATGCTTCGGGGTTCATACTCGACTTCTTTCTTCTTGGCTACTAGAGACTTTGAATGGTCTGCTGGAGATCATGTTCGTGATGAAAGCACGTAGCTTGTGGTCAGGCCTCACCAGGTGCAGTTTTTATTTGAGGTCCTGGTGCCATGCAGTATCATAGGTGGCTGTGAGGCCGATCAAGACCACGCCTGTTTTCTGCCTCATTTCAAATCCGTTTCCTGTGTCAGATGTAAATAATGTAACCGGCCAGTGGTACAGCCTTTTTTCCCCCAAACGCCAGCTTGTTCTTTTGGGTGGTGCATTATTAACTGCTGTATAGGCAAAGGCACAAAAAAATGACACTGCCCCATGTCAGCAAACTCCACCACGAAAATACTGTG
This sequence comes from Crocodylus siamensis, assembly GCF_052110815.1. Classification (NCBI taxonomy): domain Eukaryota; kingdom Metazoa; phylum Chordata; order Crocodylia; family Crocodylidae; genus Crocodylus; species Crocodylus siamensis. Next base: position 7,250,478 of record NC_143396.1, on the reverse strand, counting down.
CAATAACAGCAAGTACAGTAAGCCAGGCAAGCAACACACAGACATGATTCAACACCAGACTCATGGTCAACTTAAATCACCCAATGTCAGCCTTAATTTAACCGCCCCCATCTCTGACAATGAGTTCATCATAGCTATTAAAGCGACTAAGACTGGCGAGGACCAGTTAAGACATTCCCAACTCAGAACCACCGTGGCTTCAGGAATCCAGGTATAAATGTCTAGAAAGTAACAGACTTCCAAAAACTCGGAGAAAAGCTGACGTCATTGCTAGGCTGAAACCTAATAAACCACCCGAGGATCCGAAGAGCTCCTGACCCATCTCACCGCTTTGCGCTGCATACAAACTCATGGGGCGCATTGTCTTGAACAGAATAGAGATCGTTGGTCCCCAAAAAACAAGCTGGCTTTCAGAAAAAGGCAGTGTACCAGGAGTTGCTCACCACACTGCTCCCCTAGGACACCAAATATTTAATTGGTCATGCAAAGCGGACTGATGTCAGCGGAGAGCAATAAACTATCCCAGAGCCGCTTCTAGCCTGGTAGGTTGGGGGCTCCCCAGGGAAGTGAGAGATGTAGGTTTAAAGTCCCCTGGGACAGTGATACCGAGTGTCCTGCTTCCCAGGGTGGGGACACACAAAACATTACGCTGTTGTGTAAAAGGCAGACCCCACCGTCAACCTGGCTCTTTATTTCCTTTTCTTTTCGAAAAAGTGCCCCAAATATAGTTCCAGTCGGATGGAAACGTTCGTGTTGAACTGAGCAGAATGCTTGTGTCTTTCATTCAGATTAGAGAGAGAAAAAAACCCAAGAAAATCTTAAATTCAGTTTGATTGGAGCTGATTTGCTTTCTCCCTTGGTTTGGTAACTGAAAAATGTATTAAAGATATAAGCGCTAAAGAGAAGGAAGATTGCAGGACCCGTGTGGGAGGGAAGGGTAAGGCTAGGAGTCTGGTGATAAAAAACTTGCTAGTCTGAGGGGCAAGAAATGTTTCCTGCCAGATGCACAGGGCAGTGGTGCAGTTTGCCTTGGAAGGAGCTGGAGCCCTGTTACCTGGAGCTGGGCAATCCCCTGAAAACACAACCCCTCGTGGGGACAACCCCAAGTTCACAGGCAGAGAGACCGGCTGATCTCACTCTATTGTCGCTTTTTTTTTTCCATCTGTAAAATCTATGATTTTCACACATCCTCAAACGTTGTAAGACCGGCTCTGAAAGCAAGGAGAAGTTGTTAGATTAATTGCTTTGAAAGCACAAAAGGAACAGAAAATGCCTGCAGGCACCAGGACTAATAATGTGTTATATTCATAAAGGGTTTATAATTTATTACCAGCAGATGTATGAAGCTATTCTCTCTTCTTCAATAGCTCCTCTTCAAGGACGAGGAAGGCAGTTAAATTCCTACTCAAGGCGTGCAGATCAAAGGAGGATGTGAAATCCTTCAGGTGGGGTCGTCTCTTGTTGAGAAGAGTAACAAGTTTCCCATTAAGAAGGCAACGCATTTTTACTGAGTTTAGGGCTTATGAAAGTTTCCACATTAATAACCTTGGAAAGCGAAGAATGTATTAGCTCCAGCTCTGATTTCTGAGAACATCCTCATTCAGGAGGGCATTTGAGCCTCTGCTTAAACATGTGGTTAAAGCTTTCCCTGACCCAGGGCTGTCAGAGTGGCGGAAACAGCAATAATGCAGATTCATCTTGTACTCCAGGCACTGACCTATTTCCATGCTAAGAAGGACCGTTATTTTCTTAGTCGCGTCTGACCTGAGTCAAAATGCAAGGCCTAGTAGGTCAATCAAGTTAGGAGGGGGAATTGGTGATGGAGTCTGTTTTCTTTGATGAGTTTTTATTTCCCAGGAGATACACATTCCCGCCGCTGCAAGAGATGGAGGACTCGAGCAACCCGAAACAGTTGTTCTACTCACCGAACTAAGCTTGCCCTTCTCCCTTGGTTGGTTCAACATTTTCTCTCAGTCTGATGTTCTACCAAAGCTTCCCTTCCTCAGCACCACCCGACCCCTGCCCAAAAAAGACCCAGCCAAAGCCCCTCCAACCAGGGTATTCAAATCCCTAAGCAGCCTTGCAACAGCCTCTATTTTGTGGCAGAAACGTGTGTTTCACTGGCTCCTGCATCATTTTTGACTGAAGGGTCGTGGTTACCTCTACCACTCTCAACAAAGTTTAATCCATCCTATAACATTTGGATTCGCAAGAGGGTGCGCATGGGCAGTTACTGCGAAGCGGCCCCTCTGTGGTCAAGTCCTACCCCATTTTACCCCCACCCCTGCAGCATGTTAGTAGAACTATCTTCTGAGTAGGCCAAGTTGAGAGCAATTCAGTGTCAATGGCCTATTCAGTCCTTGGCTTCTCTTGCCTCGTTAACTGGGAATAATTCATGGCTTAACCCATTCCTTCCTTGAGCTCTGCATGCATGGAGCATGGAGAGCTTTTTAAGGCAATAAATTAAAACCCCAACAACAGCCCAGCGTTGTCAACTGACCCACAGCCAGTTCGAATGCAGGGCCCAAGTCACACCTCTTGTAAATCAACCTTGTTTCATTCAGAACTGGAATAATTGACCAGAAGTGACAGTAGATGCTCCATCCCTAGAGATTTTGGCATGTTTTCCTAGCACCCCGTGCCCATGGAGCAGGCGCGGGGTGTTGCAGAGCACATGGTCTGTAGGAGGTCAGACTGGATGATCACAGTTGTCCCATCTGCTCTTAAAATGCATCATCAATGCCAACAGCATTGCACCCATGTATATCAGCCAAGGAACTGACACACAGGCAACAATAAATACTTGAGATTGAGACAGTTCCAGCTCAGAGAAGCCAGAAATGATAGGAATAATGGAAAAAGCCAGACAGGACACATAGGAAATAACTGATTTTTTTCCTTTCCTTTCCCCTCCCACCCTTGATTCCTATTCTTCTTGGTGGGAAGTAGAGGATAAGGCTTTTATAAGAAAGGACAGAAAAGTGTGATGAGCAGCTATGATGAGCCAAAACCCTCAGTGCAGTAGCAACAGTGATCAGTTTGCCATCATTTATTGCTCGCTGCCACCCCAAGGATGACAAATGCAGTTTTCCAAGTTCATTCTCAGTCCTAAAAGACTTAGGGACTTGTTCAATTTGAGGAGAAAATCAGCCACACTAATTAATCTTGTTGTGTGGTGGTCTCAGTGGGGTTTCTTTCCCGAGCAAGACCCCGTGGGAATGACAACCCTTTGGTCTTGTGCCTGTGTCAAAAAGCAGCTTGATAGTCATGGTCTGCAGGATCTACATGCTGCTCAGCTGTCCATAGAGTCCAGAGATGGAGAAAAGGGCCAGGGCTCCATCTCCTTTACCATTTCCTTCAATCTAGTTAAGCTCCTTGTCTAGCCCGAAGAGAAAGTAGTTATTTCTGGGACCCCTCTTATTGTCATAAGCTGGCAAGAAGTCGTGTTCATCTCACTGAAGGTTTGGACATGCACCACATTCACACTGGTGTGATTTATGCCAGTCTGGTGCACCTCTGCAAATGACAGAAGGACCTAGAGCCGACCAAAGGCTGCTGTCCCTGTGCTTCACTGTTGGGTGGAAGGGGAAAACAGTAATAGCCTGTTTGCCTTGATGCTACCCTGGAGTAAGCTGCCGACATGACCGCTACACAGGTATAATTTACATGGTCATAGATTAACCCCTTTCAGGGATAATTCTGCACCAGATTGGGCAGAGCCACCCTGATGTAGGGGTTTACATTGTCTGCTTCTTGATCACACTGCTGGGACAGTCAGATATATATGTACTATGTGTCCAGGCCCTGAGACTACTTTCATGAAGGAGGACATGAGCAGAGGCTTGCAGTACTGTGACTGCATGCATTTTCCAAGGAGCTGCATGTTCCAGATCACAGGTGATTCTGAATTAACCGTTCAAGAACACCTTAGGAATTAGTCCTAAAGGCTAGGGACAGAAGTGGCACATAAACCAGTTTAAGTGATCAAAAACTTGTTTAAATCTGTAACAGAACAAAAGCTCAGTGCATATAAACCAGTTTTAAAATGGCTGAAAATGGTTTAAGATAAACCCGGCTGAATGTAGTATCAGACTTCACTGATTTGGGTTAAACCATTTATGAAACTTCTGTCCCAGACCCTTTCCTGGTTCAAGTTAAATCACAGCTCTCCAGCATCCTAGCATGCTTTTCAGCCCTGGGCTGGGCAGTGCTGTCTGCTCCAGCAGAGAAGGGTTGAGAGTGGAGGGGAAGAGGCAGGGGTGCTGTCCCTTCCACCCCCAGGCAAATGCTGTCTGGGGCCAGGGAGGGGGTTAAACCCCCTGAGTACGGAGCTGTTCTGCCCTGCTAAACTTACTGAAAGTTACTGCTGGCTGCGACTGTGGGCTCCAAATTCCAGAGGCACCTCCTAGCAGGAAAAGGAAGTGATGAGCACCCCTGCAGAGTCCTGTGGCTGTGATGCTGGACTGCACATCCCAGAGACCTTGGGGGCAGCTGGAAGAGGAAGTGCCGAAAGCTGTGCTCTAGTGCCTCCCAGTTTCTGGCCTGGGCCACTGCAGGCTGTGTTTCCTGAATCAATAGTAAATATGTGTCCAGTTGTTTCTCAGTTTAATCTTTGCAGCTTAGACTAACCTGCAAAGAATGAGTCGATTCAGCCTTGGGCTTTTTAACTGTCTGCACTTAGCCAAAGGGGTTAGGTTTACGCAGCAGAAGATCTTTATGAACCACCAGAAGGAAAGAGGAATGCATCCCCCTACACTCAGTTTATTGCCATCTCTCCCTCTTGGGCAAATATTTCACCGCTGAAGGTAGAAGGGCTAGGAGGACAGGCCATACCCTCAGCTGGTATAAAGCAATGTAGTTCATTGACTTCAGTGGAGTTTCCCCAGTGCAGCCCAAGCTGAGGATTCGGTCCTATATGTTCTGAGTAACACTGCTTTTGGTCCATCACACCAAGGCTGGTGTTCCTGAGCTGAAATACAGCCATGAAGCAGTTTATCCTTCAAGATAACACGTAATAAAGCCCTTGTTGCTGCCGATCCCTCTTGGCTTCTCTAGAGCCAGCTCTTTGACCTCCCCAGGCAGTTTTCTTCTCTACAGCCGGTATCTTTCAACACCTCCTCCTCTCACAGTGTGAGCAAATCATCAAAGAAAAGACCACGGCCTTAAATATTACATGTCTGGGCAGTGCAAACAAAATGCACAGGGGATGTTAATGGTAAATGTCCTCTTTGTGAGCAGGAATAAACTAACTAATGCATGATACATGGCACTGCTTGTTACTGTGGGGAAGTTTTGCTTGCCTGCATTCAGATGCTTGATAATGGACTAAATTAAACCTTGAAGAAAGAATCTTTGGTCTCCCAAAGGGCTTGTGCATTATGGAACTGATGGGTCAAACAAAGGTATCCTGTTACACTTACCTTGGGCTTTCCTGATGAAGACTGAAAATGCGATCTTGCTGAGTGAGTTGAGGTAACTCTGCCATCTTACTAGGAAAAAGGCATAACCTAGTGTTTTGGTTGAAGTCATCCCATTCTCCACCACTCTGCATGTCCAATCCATCCCTATTTCCCTATCAAGTCACAGACATTTCCTTTATTAAATAACCTTCTTTTCCTGAGCTAATGTCTGGTCTCCATCATGTATGTCCTGGTGATTTGCAAAGGACACTGTAATATTAATTTGCTGGGGGCACCTGAGGATAAATTTTCCTCTCCCAGCGATACAACCTGAGAGCAAATGTTTCTGAAATCAATGGAGGCATAAAGCGTTTCAGAGCCCTGGCTTATTGCTAGGGCTGTGATCTTAGGCCTCAGTCCAGCAATTGTGCTATCAAGTACCCTGCTGAAATGAAGCATGTGTTTGCTGACCAGGGATGGACAGATGAATGGGAATCACGAAGTGTTTTGGTGGCCAGGAGGTGGAAAAGCTTGCACAATTGCAGCCAAAGTTATTACTCATTGGGGGACGCAAAGAGGAGTTCCAACAGAGAGGCCAACCCCAGCGCCTTTTGCTAAATTAGAAAAAGCATTGGCATGGAAATAAGCTGCATTTTGCAGCATGGGCGGTGGGTGGGAGAGAGCTGGGCTTTTCCCAATAATTTGTCTAGTTGGGAGGGAGAGATACTCTAGCAGTGGAGAAATGGCAGTGGGTGGGTCTGGTTGGCTCTGGTTACAGCTGCAACTAGAGAGAAACAATCTTGCTGGTGATGCGTGGGGTGACTCTCATTGTGAACAGCTGCCTACTTGGCTTTTAAATAATATAAACAAGGCTTCGGTGACAGATACCATCATTAGCAATCCACCCAGACTGCAAAATCATGCTGGAAAGCAGGCATGCTGGTGCTGCTCGAGCTGGGCTGGCATCTGCCTTCAAGCTTCCATTCCAGGCAGCTGTAGGCAGCCAAATGCAGAAGACAGCTTTTAAAACTCATCAATTAGATCATCAATCGAACCCTGTTTGCACTAAGCCTTTCCATGCCAGGTGGATGATGACAATCCCTCTCAGTGCTTCCATGTTCCTGGTAGGACAAGCGCAAGTCTGTTATTAATATTAGGGGCCAGTTGTTAATAGATTAGGAGCCCAATGTGCTGGGTGTTGGATAAAACACATAACAAAAGACAGACCAGGCCCCAAAGATCTTAAAAATAAAGGGCAGGTGGAAGGGAGCACAGTTATGCCCATTTTCCAGGTGAAGATCCAAACCATGGCCTTAACCAGGCTGAGAACCCTGTCAAGTAAAGCAAAGGAAAAATAGATGAGAAAACCCCATGTCTCACTGTTACAGGATGCTTGTCGTGCCTGTCACTTTAAGAGGAGAGAAGGGGTGGGGCTTGAGATATATATATAAGCCCAGGGCCAAGGTAGGGAGGCAGTCTTATCCAGGTAGCTGACAGGGAAGGAGCTCCTGAGCAGGCTGCTGCGAGAGCGATTCTGACTCTCACCAAGTATGTCTTAGGACTGGGAGTGCAGTCTTAGAGCTGGCAGAGCAGCCAGCATGCAGCCTCAGGGCTGGTGGTTTGTGGAAGGGACTAAGTGGGGGTAAGGAAGTTCAGGGAGGCCCAGAGAGAGAGGGGCCAGAGGGTTCAGAGAGAAAACCAAGGGCCAGAGTGCCTGGGGAGTAGGTAAGGTCAGGTTGCCTATAGGGCCAGGAAAGGTCAAAGGCCAAGAAGGGGAACAGCTGGAGACTGGTAGGGCTGGAAAGCCCCGGGGTCTCAACTGGCCCAGGAGCAGGGCCAGGGTCTAAGGAGAAGGACTGAAGTTCAAGAGGGCCACAGCTGGAGATCATGGGGGCCAGAGTGTCCATAGCCCAGAGAAGGCCTGGTGTAAGGATGAACAGAGCCAGGGCCCTGCAGCCTGGAGGGGTGGTTACAATTTGATTACTATGTGTGACGTCTGTGAGGCATAGGCATGGGGAGGACAGAGCCCAAATCATTCGCCCTGAAGGCAATGAGCATGGACACTAGGGCTGTGCGAAATTTCACTGGCCATTTCATTCTGACACTGTTTCGACCAATTCTGATGTCAAAACAGCAAAATCAGCATGAAACAAAGGCCGTCGAAATAGCCTTGAAACAAAACGAGGCTGGTTGAAATGTTTTGGAAGTCAATACATTTTGACCATAGCCTGGGGATGGGAAGTCAGTCCAGATGGGCTGACTTCCCATCCCCAGCGCAAGATCCGGCAGGGGGCGGGAGGCAGCCCAGGTGGGCTGCCTTCGCCCCAGCTCAATGTAGCACTGGGAATGGGAAGTCAACCCAGCTGGGCTGACTCCATCCCCAGCAAAACTCGAAACAGTGTCAAACCAGCCCTTCCGTTTCAACGGAACAGCAGTTTCGACTCAAAATGAAATTCAAGACAAAACACTGTTCCCTTGAACTGTTGAAACTCAAGGCGAAATGGAACGGTGCTGTTTCACACAGCCCTAATGGATACCTGTGTTCATGAGTGTGAGACCAGACTTGGGGAAGCCTAGGGCAGCCTCCCCTTTTTCTAAAAGATAAATACATCAAGGCTGCCAGGCGAGTGGAAGGGGGGATTGTTCAAACGGAGCAAAGTTGGATGAGGGCTCAGGAGGCTCCAGGGGCATCACAGCCATGCCTGAGGCTGGACTCCATTACACTCGCACACATGCTGCCTCTCCCTCTTCCTGTGACGTCTTTGACCTCATTATTGCTGCTGTGGGTTCAAAGAGCTATTTGTCCAATGGAAAATACCGTATTTTCTCACATACAATATGTCCTGGAATGAAGAAAAAAAATCTTTTCTGTTGTAAGTAATTGAGTTGCAGCAGCAGGGCGCCACATGCTCTGCAGGCACCAATGGGACTGGTCTCCATGGAAACCCTGGTCCTGCAGTGTCACTGTGCTACTGTTACTGGGTTCTCCATAGAAACCAGCCACAGTGACATGGGAAGGGGCTGGGAAATGGAGCCCACTGTGGGCCTGACCTAGCCCGTGGGCTTGATCTGGCCTGCGGGCCAAACTTTGCCTGCCCCTGCCCTAGAAGTATGGCTGACATTTTTGGGAAATGTTCCAGGCAGCTCATTCCTTTGGTACGATGTCTGCTGTAAGGGTGCACCACAGGGAGCAGACAGCTGTTTAAAAATTCAGGGGAGTCCATGGATATTTTTAGTTGAGTTCACCCTGTGCCCCCCTGTGCAAAATATGAGCTGTGATTCCTCTCCTTCCTACTTGTCTCCCTAGGCTGTAGCTCTTACCCACACTCTGTTTGTACAACGCCTGGCACAATGAGTCAGTAACAGGGCAGCCTGTCTCCTTAAGAGGGGGAAGCCAGCCCTGTTGAGCAGGTGTAGGTATGGGGAGGTTCTTGATCAGGGAGTGGCCCACAAGGAGCTTAAAAACCCCAGAGAGGAGAGCAGCAGTTGGGGGAAAATGGAGGGAGTAGTTGAAAGCCAAAGGCAGGTGGTGAGCTGAACCTCTGGCTGAGCAAGGACCACAGCCCCAGGGGACCCCCTCCTGGTGTCTGGGACAGAACAAGAGGGTTTTGTTTGCTTGTTAGGTTTCTTTAAAACTGTTTTATTGGTGCAGATGGCTGAGAAGCTCATCAGGGATCAAGAGCCCGCCTGGAGAAGCCCACAGGCAAGGCAACCTGCTTTCAGGGTCTCACATCCTTCAGAGGGCTTCTTCAATAGATCTCTTTCATCATCACTGCCTGTCTAGCGAGGAGGTAGTTGCAACATAGCTAAGGCATCTTCCAAAGGCTCTAAGGGCATGAGTAGGAGGTCTGTTTGAGACTCATGCTATGGGATGACCCCAGTTGACCTAGTTATGCGAGGATACCTGGTCATTCAGGTGGGGGAGTCAAAGGCGGGTGGACGTGATGCTGAACCCATTGTTGCTTGTATGCTGTTGGCTCCAGGAACTGATGTGCCTTCACCACATTAGCCCACAGTGCTCTAAGTACAGCCCACAGCCTGGAGCTGGCCTGCGGAGCTCAGTCATCCAGCCAGCGTGGCTCCCCATGAATCTGGCAGTGGGGAAGCAGTAGCAGCATTCATTGCCACAGCTTTGGGAGCCCTGTAGCTCTTCTAGTTCTTTCAGCTTTTCCTCATAAGCCATATCTCCCAGGCCCCTGATCATTTTTGTTGTCCTGCATTGGATTCTTTCCAATCTGCCCACGTCCTTGAAGTCTGGGGCCAAAAACTGGGAACAGAAATCCAAGGTGAGGCTTCACCAGTGCTGAATATAGTGGAAGAATCACTTCCCTTGATTAGCAAGTGCCAATCCTGTTAATACAGCCCAGTGCATTGGTGGCTGTATTTATTTTTTGTTGTTGCAACAAAAGCATGCTGTTGGCTCATATTCATCTTCCCATCCACTATAAAGCTCAGGGCTTTTTCTGCAGTACCGTAGGCTACTTAATCATTCCCCAGTCTGTATTTTGTTGACATCTAAGCTGTTAGAAATCACCGTCTTTCTTTGGATACTTACATTCCTCAATTAAGTGTGGCCAGCATAGCAAAGGAATGAAACCTGGACCCATACGGCCACCACAGCAGAGCCAGCAGCACTGGGAGATGGCTTGGGAGATGGCCTTTGCAACAAACCCAGTACACATCCCATTGCTCCCTCAGCATGCATCATATGAGCTAGGTGTCCCCCACTACCTGGGAAAGGGCAAAGACAGGCTTGGCCAGTTTCTTCTCAATGGACCTTTGGGCATCAATAGCCAAAGACTCAGTGCTCCTGTCCCTCGGGAAATGGGGGTTGTTTGAGTGGTGCATAATAGGATTAATGTTTTTGACCTGCTTGAAAAAAATCTAGGTGACTACATGATAAAATAGAGTAAGAGAAATGTGTTTAAGTTGCAAAGTGAAGTGCTTGCACCACAGATCAGTCTTTTTCTAAAGTTCAACCTTGGTTTTACAGTGTCTGTGCATGTTGAGCCATAAAATTCAGGTATGATCACCTATAGAATTGAAGCAAAAACAAATACACCTTCATTGGAAGGAGTTAAAAAAAGTTTGCAGAGTTGTGAAACAGGAGCTTTGTTACCAGGAGCAGCTAACAGACAACAGAATTGCAGGAAAGAGGGTAGCTTAATTGGTGGAATCTCAGGACCATTAAAAGAAGGGGGAGAAGGTCATTAACACCTGTGGGATGAAGTGTTTAGAAAGGATGAATAATGAACCATGAAGTTAATTGACTTCCTCAGCACTGCCTGACTAGAAATGCTGCTACCACTGCAGGCAATTGGTTGCAAACTTTGGGGGCAGCAGAAATTACAAGGAGGCGTGATTACAGCACTGCACTCCCCCTGGATCTGCCCCTGGTCAACCCTGACACAATCACAAGACATAAGACCCGAACCTGGCAGAAGTAAAGCAGGGGGACCATGGTGACCATTGTCATAGATTTCATAGATTCGTTGGGGTCAGAAGGGACCTCAGCAGATCCTTCTGCTGGACAAGTTGTTAATATACACTCAAGAGATCCCAGGAAGTAGGTCATATCCCACTCTACAGAGGAAGGCAAAATCCACCATGTTCCATACCAGTTTGGCCATGGGGTAAAATTCCTTCCTGACCCCAAATGTGGTGATTGGTCTGATCTTGAACAGAGGCAAGACCCTCTAGCCAGGAACCTCCAGGTTTCAGAGCCAGCAGGAGCATTGGCACAGCTCAGTCAAAGTCCCCAGCCTTGGCAGCAGCCAACACCAAACTTCAGAAGAAGGCTTCAGAACATCCTGACCCATGTAGCACAAGGCGGGGTAAGAGGGCAACAGCAAAGCCCAGAAGATTGGGAAATCCCAATAGTAGAACATAGGCATCACTATGCTGAGACTATCCCCGAGCAGTGTCTGTCCAACCTCTTCTCGAACACAACATCCCTGGACATCTAGTCCACTGCCTCCCTGCTCTAACAGCTTGAACCCAAGGAGACTTTCCACCAGATCCCTGCCTTCTTCAGGGCACAGGTCAAATGCGGGAAGGGATTTGATAATGACTGCACAAATGCCCATACATTTGGGCTTTCCTCACTTCCCATTGCATGAGTTTGCTTGCTTTGGATGTAGTTTCTGCATGCAAAATGCAATGAGATGTTGCTTGAACCTTGTTTCAACGGGGCTGATGTGCTCAACGATCTTTGTGTTGGATGTCTGTTTATTTGGACCCCTAAACAGGCCTCCTCTGCACACACATTGTACTCTTTTAGCCATACTAGAATAGTCAAACCACTAAAACTACCTTATGTGAAACCTGTCCTACCCACATACATGTGGTTTATATTAGCAATACAGCTGGTTACTGTTTGAAAAGGGAATTACACTATTTTGGCATGAGACACTTGTATACTGGTACAGCTATCAGCTTCTACATCAAGGACCACACTGACATAGCTCCATCTGCACAAAAATAAAACCATATTCCTAGCCTCAATTGTTAAAGTGAAACACATGCTATTTGTAGGCAAGACTATGTCTTAATACTTTCTACCTGCTTTTCACATCCTCTGTACAAAACAGTTTGGAAAGATAAGGCTGGCATTGCTGGAAACCATTAATCAGAATGAGCTGGGAATGGACCTACCTTGAAATAAAGACAAAAGCCTCCTTCCATTTTTTTTTATGCATCCCAGACCAATTTGACTGCCTCTGAGATTAGCGAAGTGACAGGTTCTCCAACTGCACCGTGCAATATATTTCAAAGAAAACCCCCATTTCATTAAGGCAGTCAGTGATAAGACACTTCTAGTTCAATAATGTATTCACTACACTTTCTTCCTCATGAGAAAATAAAATGAGGGAGGGACAAAGACGGGGGTTGAAGGGGAACAAAGGAATTTCATTTGTATGCACAAAAGAGATGCTGCTTAGTCCACACAGGGAAGGCCTGGGGTTTGCTTTTGTTTTATTAAGAAAAGAGAGACACTGAAATCAGGCTATGGGCTGATCTGGTCAGTCTGGGGCTCTGCAAACTCCACGTTGTTCTCTCGTATGGCCCCGGGTGCCAGACGAGGGGGTGATGAGGCAGGCGGCTGCCGTTTTTAACCCAAGTGCATTGCGCAGGCTTGAAAGCCAGAATGCAAAGCACAGTAAAACAGGGACCATCTTTTTCTTTGAGATCTCATGAGCCGGTAGGAAGATAGTCACCAAAGATGCGCTACAGCTTGAGTGGAAGCCAGTCCTCGTGTGCCCGGCCTGAGCAGGACGGGTATTATGTGGGTCGGGGCTCTCTAGAGCATCCTGCTTCGATCTGCAGCCGGCCTAAGCATGTCCATCCCTGACTGCAGTCTTGTTTTGGCCAGGATTGCAGTATCACCCGGTTGCAATGTTTCATCTCTTCATTAATGATTCGTGCTGCTCTGAAAAGGTGGATCGCACCGTTCTAGGCTTTACACCCAGGCGGGCGTAGGCCAGCGGTTCTGAACCTTTCCGTTGACGTAACCCTGATTTCAGAGTGAGGCTTCACCCCCTCTCAATGGGAAATTAATTGTCAAGACTCTTTTTAGGCCCTTAGAAACTTCCATGCAAAATAAAAAGGGAGAATCTCACATTATTACGTGCTTCCAGAAGCTGGGCTTCAAAAACCACACTGAAGGCCAGATCTATTAGCCAATCATTTGCAAGAGCATTGGGTCCATTTGCAAGGACCAACAGGCTAAGTAGATTAGGAACAAGTAGAACGGGCAAGTGCTTGTGTCCTTTCATCGTCTTGATGTAAAAATCGTGGTTCGTTTCTCGGGAGGAGGAAAAAAAAACTTCAGCTACAGACACACTCTATTAGCAACACAAAAGGTATATATTTGCAAATAGGGTCAGAGAGAGAGACAAAAGATCAAACACTCTGCTGCCCCCGAGGGAAACTGCCCAGCTGGCTTTATCCCCTCTCTCCTGACCACGTGTGCAGAAGGAGGAACTTTTACAGCTCATTTCCGGTTCATACAAACATATTTGTAAACATGTCGCTTCATACGTCCCATGTGCATTATAATTAACTACTTAAGTATGCGGGGCGGATAGGCTTAATATGTATTAGGTTATTGCGCATGGGCAGACCATTTTTGAGGTTATAAGAGCCTGAAATTTTTCTTGCCTCAAGGTTAGAACTGTAATCTACTTTTATCTGCATGAGAAAAGCTGAGGAGTATATGCTTTACTGTAACAAAGAGATAGTAACTTTGCAAAACAAAGAGGGAGTGATACTTAATACAAAGGGCCTTTGGTAGTTTTCCCTTCAGTTTCCAACCCCCCCTTCCCTCTCCCATTAGGAGACAAGGAGGGCTAGCAGCTGTGTTTTTTTTCTAAATCTGCTATTGATAATGCATTTTTAATAATATTTCTAACAGTCTCACCTGCAGGTAATATGAATGAGCAAAATCAAGCCTCTTGATGACAGAAGAGAAATCTGACTTTTAGATGATTATGACCAAAATGAATTAGCATGGGAGGCACAACTGTCAATACTGATATAAATCCATTCTTAAAAAAAAAAAATTGAAACAAAAGCATTTTGATAATGTCGAAGCAGAATGTCTTAAAATTTTTTTTTTTTTTTTTAAAACAGAAACATGGGCTTCCTTCACTGGGCTCCACATCTCTACCCCACACACACCTTCTACTGGGGTTTCTAATTGCCGCCCCCCTCACACTGGGGACCATCTCACTGCTCACCATGCCCCCTCTACTCAGGGTCTCAGGGCTTCCCTCCTTGGGGGGGCTCAGGTGGCCATAGCCATGCCTGGCCCCAACTCTCCAGCTCGAGGTCTCAAAACCCCACAGGGCTCAGGCAGCCTCAGCCACACCTGGCCTCCAACTCTCCACTCTCCTCCTCGGGGCTTGCACCCCCACAACCACCTCCGGTGGAACACGACCCACCTGAAGGTGAGGGCTAGGGGTAAAGACACCCAACCTACCTTTCACCGGGGTGATCACTGGCCTGGCATTTCCTGGGGGCTCGCACGCCACTGGGAACCCCACCAGGCCACCCACTCCTGGCAGGGTGTAGTTTTAGGTCATACCCAGGACCAGGAGCCTCCTACCATCCCCTACAGAGCCTCCCTTACCTCCAGATGAAACTCTCTGGCCAGGCAATGTTGGTGCCTGACCTCCAGCAGCCAAACTGCCTTGTTTATATGGGCAGCCCCGAACCCAAAATGGCTGCCCTCATTAGGCACCTGGAGGCTGCCAGCTCCAGGGCCTTAAAGTGGCAGGCACACACAGTGCCCTGCCACAGTGATCCCCAGGGATACTGGTTGTCTCTGATACAAACAAAATTCCCCAATTTTGGGGTTAAAATGTAACCCCAAATCCACATTTTTCCATGATCAAAATGAAACACCACTATATATTTATACACAGATAGATCGATAGATGTGTGCATGTGTGTGTGCGCGCGTGTGTGTGGCAGGAAATATTACTGGGGTCAAACAACCCCAACAAGGTGTTCATCTAACCTCCTCTTAAACACCCCCAGGGTAGGAGCCAGCACCACTTCTCTTGGAAGTTGGTCCCAGGCCCTAGCCTCCCTGACCGTGAAGTCGCGCCTTCTGATGTCTAGCCTGAATCTCCCCTCTGCCAGCTCATGACCGTTATTCCTGGTCACTCCTGGCGGTGCTCGGGGGAACAGGGACTCCCCCACTGCCTGCTGGTCCCCCCGACTAGTTTGTAACAGGCCACTAGATCCCCCTCAGCCTTCTCCTGTGGAGGCTGAACAGGTTCAGGTCCCGTTGCTTCTCCTCGTAGGGCCTGCCCTGCTGCCCCCTGACCATGCGAGTGGCCTCCTCCGGACCCTCTCCATGCTGTCCACATCCCTCCTGAAGTGCGGCGCCCAGACCTGGACGCAGTCCTCCAGCTGCGGCCTGACCAGTGCCGCACAGAGGGGGAGGATCACCCCCCTGGACCTGCTCGAGATGCATCTGTGGCTGCATGACAAGGTGCGGTTGGCCTTCCTGACCGTGTCCCCACACTGCCGGCCCATGTTCATCTTGGAATCAGTGATGACTCCAAGATCCTTTTCTGCCTCTGCACTGACGAGAAGGGAGCTCCCCAACCTGTAGGTATGGTACCGGTTGTTTCTCCCCAGGTGCAGCACTTTGCACTTGTCGGTGCTGAATCCCATCCTGTTCTCATCCACCCACCCCTGTAGCCCACCCCTATATATATGTATGTGTGTGTGTGTGTGTGTATGTATATGTATATTTGTGTGTGTATATATATATATATGTATGTATGTATTAGTGGCGTTTCAATTTAATCGTGGAAAAATGTGGATTTTGGGTTACTTTTTTTACCCCCAAATTGGGGATTTTTTTCCCTGACTGGGCTCTGGGTGGTCATTTAATGAGTTCTTGTAGGCAGGCTGGGGTCATACCAGGTATCTATTGCAGTCCAAGTGGTCAGGCTGAGAGTTGAGGTGGTATCATGACAGATCAGAGCAATGAGGTCCGAACAAGGCAGGGTCATGCAGAGATCCAGACACATACACAGGAGTTGGGACTAGTCCCATAGGAAGTAGGAGGAGTTTTATAGTCCACACCATATCAGGGCTAGCAGTTCTCATAGGTTCCTTCTGGTCACCTGACTCTGCATCAGTTTCCTCATGGGCAGGGGTGGCATTGGGCAGGGGCCTGGGGGGGCTGCTATAACCATCCCAAAATTCACCTTAATATCCCCCCTCATAGCCACCCCTCCCAGCACTGCCCCCGTCCAAGCCCCACACCTCCTTCCTGGGCCCATCCCTTCCCATGCGTCTAACCTGCCCCACTCCTGCCCTTGACCCACAGAGATGCAGGGCTCCCAGCCCGGCCACGGGGCCCATTTCCTGCCTTTCTCTGTGCAGCCCCCACAATTTTCTGTCTAGTCCACCTCAGCCCCACCACAGGGAAGTATGGCTGGTGCTGCCCCTGCTCATGGGAGGGACCAGGCTGGACTGGGGCGGATGTTTGACCAATTGCCTGTTGGTATCATGGACTTTACCCGAGTTGTTAAAAAGCTGCTGTATTTTGTTCTAGCAGGGGAGGGACTGTATTTCAGTGGTAAATGCCAAGAGCCTTTGCGGTGAAACCCATCATATAAATCAAGATATAATAACTAGGCCTCCCCAGGAATTGGGATTTTTAATTTGTGGCAGCTCCACAATTTTTTGAATTCGTTTTCATTCCAAAATTCATCACAATTTCAAAATTTCCCATGAGACGATTAAAAAAAATTTTTTTTGAAATTTCATTTTGATTTTGACTCTGATTTTTTCCCCAATATAAAACATTGACATGAAAAGCCCATGCTTCTGTTAAAAAAAAAAAAGTTTTAAAACATTCTGCTTGGACATTATCAAAACGCTTTGTTTCAATTTTTTTTTTTTTAAAGAATGGATTTATATCAGTATCGACAGTTGTGCCGAATGTAGTTTCAATGTTGTTTTTTTACTGGCAAATGTCTGACCAGCTACAATTATTACTAACTGGCAGAAAATACGTTTGTGAGTTTTTCTTGTGACTTGTCACAACAAAAGGCATCACTGTCCCTCTAGTCAAATTTCTATTTCAGCTGGTGAGATTATTTAAAATGCTCAAATTCCCCTTTTAAATTGAAATTCCCCCTGGATAACTGAAGCAGGATTTACCTAATGTTTAGGCTTTGAATGGGAATGAATCGCATTCCAACTGAATAGCTAAGTATCACCTCCTAATAATATGTGCAGGTGACGTATTAAGCAATGAAAATAACTAAAGTGCCCCTGGTATTTCTCTGCATATCTTCTGTTTCTTCCAAGGAATCACATGATACCATTTCTAGCAACAAAATGGGGGGGGGGGCGGAATTGCTTATTCAGTGAAAAAAATTCCCCAGAAAAAATCTGCCTAATTTGGTGAGAATTTGCCCTGAGGAGATGCACTCTTGCAGCTTATATGTCATTCAGTTCAAGTGAAGTGATCTTTTTAAGTGGCTAGGGGAATCCAGTTTGGCATTCATCCATACCCCAGGTATCCAGGGTGAGCGACTATTGCCTTTGTAAGACTGGTGATGAAGATCACAGGCTCTGAGCCTCACCTTATGATGGTGGAGACAAGAATTTCCTGTCTTCTACATCTTGGCCTCTTTGGCTTCCCAACTCTGTTGTTTTTTGTCTTGCTTATACCATTTATCATCCATATTTATGATGCTTGCTCATTGGTTGCTGTGGTTGCTGGGCTGTGAGTCAGACCCACTGCTAGAACAACATCAGCCAACAACATTATCCAGTACCCAGGCAGCAAGTTTGAAGGACAGAAGGGGAGAATTTGGGTGTCCCAGGAGTTGTCTGATAGCTCTCCTGAATCTCTTGAATTTGGTTACTTCAGTGCATCTAGGATTTCATACCA
Organism: Crocodylus siamensis; assembly: GCF_052110815.1. Lineage (NCBI taxonomy): Eukaryota > Metazoa > Chordata > Crocodylia > Crocodylidae > Crocodylus > Crocodylus siamensis. The sequence goes on along the minus strand of NC_143396.1, from coordinate 7,232,652 downwards.
GAGTCTTATTTGGGATCAAAGCCTGAATCTAAGCAATGGAGTAAATACATGTAGAAGGCTCCACGCGGTAGTCATTTAAACTCTCCAGTATTCGAGTGAGATTTGCTGCCTTATGTGAATTTACCTTGTATAAATCTGATATCTTTTATTAGACCAACTCAAATAGTTGGAAAAATTCTTCTTTGCAAGCTTTCGGGTATAAATCCCCTTCATCAGGTTGAGGAAGCCTCTGCAGTTCAGCCTGATGAAGGATATTTATACCCAAAAGCTTGTAAAGAAGAATTTTTCCAACTATTTGAGTTGGTCTAATAAGAGATGTAGGATTTACCCAAAGAACCTTGTCTGCCTATGTCCTTAGACCAACACAGCTACGACCTAGACCCCTTTACCTTGTATAGCATTTACCAGCCAGCCACTACGTAAATAACAATTGTTATGATTTGTTTAGGAATGAGGCCTGACACGGCATCCAGCTATAGGCTGGAATAAGTTGCCCGACATTCAGATATTGATCTCTTGGAGCCAAGCAAATTTGTTGAGTTGGCATCAAAGGAAATTATGAAGCAGAGCTGATTATTTGTTCTTTTCCAGGGGCATTATTGCATCTTGGAAAAAGTCCAAGGAACCTCTATCCTAAACTGCCTAGAGCAGTCCATTATGTGCAAGGACATGGCAAGCTATTGGGCTGGTTGGTTGTATAAGGGGTGTATGATGAGAGTATAATACCACTGGAATGTTAAAGCACAGCATCCAGATATTTGTATTACTTTTGTCACTAAGGTCATCCAGTGTCAGACCATGGCTTTGAACCTGAGGTCACAGTCTGGCTGATGCAGCCACTTATTCCAAGCTGCTACCTCCTCAGTTGAGCAGTTGGGTAGTCACCGGTGGTCAGAACCCAATATCTGGGCTCAGTGACCCACCCACTCCCTGCAAATGGAGTAGCCAGCCAGGGTCAGCTGACCCTCTACCCCTTCCTATAAAAACCCCAACCCAGAAGCTGACATGTCTGGGTAACAGGGTTCAATTCTGTGTCTAAGTTGTCTCACTCTTGGCTGGTGTCCCTGTTGGCTCTGATGGATTCTCTGGCTACATGACCCAGCTTGCCCATGGACTCTGAGTTTGGCCTGGCCCTTTTGCTCCCTGAATTGACTCTGCTTTGATCTCCCCAGTACCTGACCCTAGACTCTGCCCAACCCTCTGGATCTCTGACTTGGTTTCCCAGATGGATCTGCTGGCTTCCCTACCCTCAGACTCTGCACACTCCCCTTGGATCTTCATTGCTTCTTTTGACTCTGCAGGAACCCTAGATCTGGCCACCCATGGCCTGGCATGTTATTCGGACCCTTACGTTGAGTATAAGATGGATCAATCATTGGTGCCTGCAAGTGAACTGACCTACCTATGCCATGTTATTGGGTGTTTCGGAATGCTGTACCTTGTAGCTGGGGGTAAGGGTTTACAGTAGCGATTTTGGGGATTTCTTTGCTTAACAACTTCCTACAAACATAAGAAAATAGATTCAGTGGCCCAGGTGGCTTCGTCCCTTCTTGTGCCTCTGTGCTATCGATAAAATGTCCTTGCCATGTAAGCAAGAGAGCTGGAGCTTATAGTAATGGCGCAGCTTAGTCCCTGGCTCAGCCTGGGACAGATTCCTGGCCCTGGGTCTGGGCTAAAGGTATCTTGGTTCCCACATGAACCTGATGACAAGCAGGTTCAGGGAAACTGGCCAAGCCTACAACATGACCATGAATGGTCAGACTGGTTGTCTGGGGAGCCTAGAGAAGAGGTTCCTGTAATCTGGACACTGAAGAAGGCAAATGATCTGCACCCATTTCTGTGTGACCAATACTATGGACTTTTCCCACCCAAATCTGCATTCATCTCTGTGCCCTATGGATAGGCCGCAAGAAGCTGAAACCAACCTTGGGATCTTACTTGTTGGTATCATGGCAGAGACGAGAAATCCCACTTGAGGGTCAGGGCACTGTGACGAGGGGCCATATGGATGCATAACAAAGCTGACTGTCCCTAGTGCAAAGAGCTCATGAGCTCCTGTTCCTCTGTCATTTGGAGCCTCCAGCATTTAGGGTCTAGGAAGTTCTGATTCACAGGCCGTGTCCCTTACCCCCTTACTGAATAGCTACTGATGCCCCTTTCCTCCAGAAATGTGTCCAATCCCTTTTTGAATCTGGCTAAACTGTCTGTAATAAATCCCTATTGACTGTCTCTTCACCAGTTAGTATTTTGTAAACCCTTATCATGCCCTTAACACAGATCTCTGGTGGACCTCACTTTTTACTTCTTTTCATTCTAAAAACGGACCATTTATACATTGTGTTTTCTATATTTAAGTCACTTTCTAAGTCACAAATGGACCCTCCCTGTAATCTTGTGACTATGTAAATTCATTTAGAGTCTCTGATGGGGGATCTTGTCAGAGTCCAGATAGCCCTTGTCACTGGGATCACCCTGATCCACTTGCTTGTTGCCACTTTCAAAGAACTCTAGTAGGTTGATGAGGCATGATTTCCAGGTTAATTCTTTCCCAGAAAGTAATTTTTCATCCATAAGCTGAACCATGCTTTATTATTGCATTTTATGATATGACTAATATCTTTGTGAGTCAGGTGTCACAACAATCTGGAGCCCAAAACTGTTGTCATTCAGCTTCAGACATTTGCTTCCAAAAAAGCACCCTACCCCAGAAGATGAGGCTACAAGACCAAGGTGTGCAGGGTCATTTTCTCAGAAGATGAAGGTACAGCCAGCTCTGCCTATGTCTGCACCAGTAGCTATTAGGGCTGTGCAAAATGGCACCATTCTGTTTTGCCCTGAGTTTTGATGGCTTGACGGAACACTGTTTCGTACTGAATTCCATTTCGAATGGCAACAGCTATTCCATTCTGTTGAAACAGAAAGGCCGTTTTGATGCTGTTTCAACGTTTCACTAGGGATGGAAAGTCAGCCCAGCTGGGCTGACTTTCCATCCTCAGCGGTAGAGCACGCCAAGCAGGAGGTAGCTCAGCTGGGCTGCTTTCCCATTCCTGCTAGATTGCATCGAGCGCAGGAGGCAGGCCAGTTGGGCAGCTTCCCCATCCTCTGTGCTAGACCATGCCTCAGGTGGGAGGCAGCCCCTAATCACAATATGACATGTGAACACATCTACATGGGATTCTCTTCCAACCTGCTCCAGTCCCTGGGGGGGTCACTTATGTGTCAACTTGTGTAGGGTGCCTTTCTCTGAGCCATAAAACTAAGTCACAAAAGAACATCAAGGAGGGGGCCCCACCCATCTTGTGTATGAATTGTTAATTGTTTTCCAGGGATTTGAACAGGGATGGAATAAGATCACATGTGGGTGCCTAAGTCTATTTAGATGGAATAGGATCTAGCTTTTAGTCTCATCACAAAAGCCTGCAGATTTGAATCTCCGTATGTCAAGACTGGATATGTTGGCACAGTGGTGGCATTTGTTTATTTTCTTGTCAAAGCCTGGGAAGCATCAAAGTGGACAAGTCTTGCCTTGGCTCTCTGAACAAGGGAGATTTTTTGACTTTTTGAATCTCAGAGCTCTCCACAGCAGGGCTGGCTGGGCTAGTCTCCCACCATCTATAGTTTCATAGTTTCATAGTAGGTAGGGTCAGAAGGGACCTGAGCAGATCATCAAGTCCAACCCCTGCCATGGCAGGAAACAGTACGGGGGTCAAATGACCCCAGAAAGGTGATTGTCTAGCTTTGTCTTAAAGACCCCCAGGGTAGGAGCCAGCACCACTTCTCTTTGAAGTTGGTTCCAGATGCTAGCCACCCGGACCGTGAAGTTACGCCTCCTGATGTCTAGTCTGAATCTCCCCTCTGCCAGCTTGTGACCGTTATTTCTAGTCACTCCTGGTCGTGCTCAGGGGAACAGGGACTCCCCCGGTGCCTGCTGGTCCCCTCTGACTAGTTTGTAACAGGCCACTAGATCCCCCCGAGCCTTCTCTTGCGGAGCCTGAACAGGTTCAGGTCCTGTAGCCTATGTTCCAGTTACATTGGGATGTTTGTGGATATGGAAGCATGATGGACATCTGCATGCTCAGTCTATACAGACAGGTTGACTGATCCTTCTGGCTATGTGTAGCACGTTGGGATCCACCATAGCTTGCCTCTCAGTCAGCTGTCTTCTACTAGCCCAACATCCAGGTCTCTGCTGAATGGAGCAGGTTCCTGGGTTTTTTGGTTGGGTTAGTGATGGCAATGTAAGCCTTCTCAGCTATTTTCCTTCTCCTCTACCTAAGTTTGGGAACTAGCCGAACCCAATGGTTAGAGTTGTCTGAATGTTATTGATATAATTTCTATTCCCATTATCTCGATGCTCTTACAATCAAACTTATATTTCAGCGAGCTCCTCCATGCTGAATCTCTGTGCACTAGGCCATAACCAAAGATGGTTTTTGTCCCTCGTCTAAATAAAAAACATAACTGGTCTTTCATTTCCTGGATGTGAAAAACACTTAGTTCAACCCCCACAAAAAATTATGTGTGTGTATATATATATATAAAAGTTCGAAACATTCATTTCAGTATAGATTTATGCAAACGGTTATTCTACGTTCTGCTCCAAGCATAATGATTTGACATGCTTCAAGTGGCGGTTGAATCGTAAATGATAGTTTGCTTCACCAAAAAGAATTGGGTCACAGAGGCATGTTGAAGCCTTTTCTAATTGCCTAAATACATTTATGCAACAAACCGTAACACCTTCAAAGCAGCTCTTCCGGCTTATATATATGTACAGATTAGCTGAACTTCAAGAAGTGAGTGGTTGGGACGGTATTTCTCAGCACTCTGGTGATATTTGATCTATGGTTGTTTTGCAAAAATGAAGCTTTGCATGATTCTCTTGCAATTCTTTAAAAAAGCCACTTCTAACATAGAGCTCCTACATGTGTCCTCGGATTTGTTGTGGGTCAGAAGGTTTCTAAACTGTGTTTTTGTAATGTAGGATTTTGGCTATTGCTGGCGTCAGTGCTGCTGGGTCCATCTATCTTGGAGAAAAACCAACTGTGGGTTACAAGACAGTGAACCACCTTTGATGGCAGGCTGTTCCAGACCTTGGGGGCTCGGACAGTAAAGAAATTCTTCCTTATGTCCAGCCTGAAGCGGTCTTGCAGGAGTTTGTGACCGTTCGACCTTGTCATCCCTTGGGGCGCTTTGGTGAACAAACGCTCCCCCAGATCCTTGTGGTCACCCTGATAAACTTATAGGTGGCCACCAGATCACCCCTGAGTCTGCGTTTTTCCAAGCTAAGGAGCCCCATGGCTCTCAGCCTGTCATCGTAAGGACTGCTTTCCTGACCTGTGATCATGCGCGTGGCTCTCCTCTGGACTCTCTCAAGCTTCTCCACATCCTTTTTGAATTGTGGAGCCCAAAACTGGACACAGTACTCCAGCTGCGGCCTCACCAAGGCTGAGTACAAGGCAGAGAATGACGTCCCGGGATTTGCTCGAGAAGCATCTATGGATGCAAGTCAGCATTTTGGTCGCTTTACTAGCTGCAGCATCGCATTGCAGGCTCGTGTTCATCTTGTGGTCAATGATGACCCCCAAGTCCCTTTCTTCCATAGTGCTAGCTAGCGTAGCACTACTGAGCCTATAAGCATGCTGTAGGTTTTTCCTCCCAAGGTGGAGAACCTTGCATTTTTCAGTGTTAAACACCATCAGGTTCTCTTTTGCCCATTTGCTGAGCCTGGCCAGGTCAGCCTGGATCACTCGCCTATCTTCTGTTCATCAGCAAACTTGGCCAGTCCGCTCCTAACTCCAATGTCCACATCCTTAATGAAGATGTTGAACGATATGGGTCCAAAGACAGAGCCTTGGGGGACCCCACTGGTCACAGGGCACCGTGATGATTGAAAATATATTGTCTTTTTATAGATACCAGCCATTGAAAACACAAAATGAAGGAACTGGAAATTGAAAAATTAAGTGTCTTCGTTTATGTAACATTACAACTTGTCTGTGGGATATTTTCCCAACTCATAATTCTACCAATCTAGTCATCTAAAAAACTTTCGGAAGTGTATTTAATCACTAATTATATCTTCCAGATGTTAAGGTGATGGCTGTCGTGATAAATGTCCATAAAATGTGATACATTAGTGTAGATTTCACCAGCAATGAGATTTCCTAGCAATGTCCACAGACTTGTTATTGGGAACTGTACAGCATATGGGTCTATTTTTCTGGAGGATTACTGGGATTATTATGGAATGAGGATCTGATTCATCACAAAATACAACATCACATCTTTGTGTATTCACAAAGAAATCTGATCACTCATTCTCTTTTGTATGACTCAGAGACAACAAGCCTTACTTGGTATCTACTCGAAATGTCCCAGCATTGAGGTCTCTCTCCAGCTTCTAGGGAATTCAATGAAGAAATCACCTATTGATTCCTTTCAGGGTGCTTGGGAAGGAGGAGGATAGAAAAGAAAATATCAAGGCAAAGGAGACATCCCACCATCTTTACTTTTTGAAGAGGTGGCAAATTGACCCAGAGGTAAAAGAACCAGATGTGCTATGTGCCAGGCATTTCCATTGCCATTCCAAGGGTGGCTGCAAAATTGCAGTCCTGGATGTATCTTTCCTACAGATGTAGCATGGGCCTTCTCCGCATTTAGGAGCTATTCATTTGGAAGAGCCATAGTGCTTCCAGGAACACCCCTGTAACCCTTTCCTACTCTTCCCTTGGGTAATTCAGCTGCTCAGAAGAAATATTTGGATGACCTTCTACTGAACAACCCGCACAGCCCTTATATCCTAGCTTCTATAGTGACATGGAAAGGATGCTCTTACCAGTGTAGGAAGCCCATGAGTCACGTTACCCATTTTGAGGATTGTCATGTTGTTCCCAGGTGGGTGAGGGGCTGTTTATGCACTTATTTATTCTGGCATGATTCCTTTTAATGCTTATTTCCAAGCCAAGCACTTTCCTGAGACTTCAGTTCAATCACGTTTTTTGCTACCAAATACATTTGGGACCATTTCTGTGTGCAAGATGGGGATGCAGCTTATGTGCCATTGTTGGCTGCTTTCAGGGAAGTCCCAGCACACGCAGGCTGTTATACACTTGTCTCTGCTGAATTGGGGGTCTTTGTCATAGACACTTTGAGTTGCAAAATGGAGAGGTATTGCTAGGTAGTCTAGACAAGAGCATGGATTCACAAATGTGTGCTCTTGCCCCTCCTGTCTCATTCCCTTCCCCCTACCCACACTCCTAGGAAACACCGTTTATATTGCATGACTTGCTGCTGTAGGTGTTGTTATTAAATCAGATGGCAAGAGCCACATGCCTTTGACACTTGCACAAAACATCTGTTTCCCACTCAATAGGAGCATGAGATGCAAATCCCTCCAGAGCAGGATGGTTTTGCTTGGGTCAAATACTGCTTGTACGTCTTTTTACTCTTTTAAAGGCAAAATTAAATTCACAGCAGAGGAGTGCTACTTACAGCCCACATTAAGAGGGGAGGTATCTGATGGGCAGGAAGTCAGGTGCTGTTTCTTCACATAACCCCCACTGGACCCTCAAGGTCTCTGCCAATCCTGCAAAGGTATAATGGTGGCATGATGGAAAATGTGAAGGAGGGGTGATTTAGTAGGTAGGGCACTGGCTTAGGAATCATAATGCTAATAGGGGGAGAAGACTGGGGAGTCCAAGTACAGGGTCAGCAATGAGAGGTCATCAAAGATAACATTGTGCAGAGTAACACAAGACAAATATTGTGATGTGGGTCTATCCAACACAGGCTGTGATACCCTGACTTGGATAGACCCACTCCCAATTGTAGCTCACATCATAACCAGATGCAAGGCTACTGGCTTCTGAATTGGGAAGCTAGGATTGGATCCCTGCTCTTTTGATTCCCAACGATGTATTATTCATAGAGTGCCACTGCCTGCCTCATATGGCCTCATGCTATTATTCTTCATTTTCACCCCATGTTCCCACCTACGCTGGCCAGGCTGTCCTTATCCTTGTCAGCTGTATGCTGTCTTTCTCTCTGGATTGCTCTGGAGAAAGCAGTCAGCAAGTCCATTCCTGATACCGTGGTCACTTCTAGATACACCTTGCTTCACTTCATTAGCAATGCTGCTTATAGCTGCACAGGGTTCAGTCCCTCTACAAGTGAATAGCACCTTGTCCAATGTTTTCTCCAGGGTAGAGTCTAACACTTTGCAGCCTGGCCCAGGAGCCACTCATAATCCATTTGGTTCTGTTTCTTGAAAACCTTCCCTTCATTCAGGCGCTCTTTTAGCTTTGGGCTCCAGTGAGGGCACTGGTTCAGATTTTAAGGCATCATTTGTGTCACCCCTTTCCCCAGGATTATCACACGGGTTTCAGACAGATGCAACTTCTATTAACTCAGGCAAACTTGGAGAATCTGGGTAGCTGATGAGGCTCACTTACAAGGTAGGAGCCATCTCTCGGCCCTCCCCAGTGCCTGTTCTGCATAAGGTTTAACTCTACAATGCACGAGCAACCTCTAGCTTCCACTGGGCACCTTGCTTGAGTCATTATTGCTAATGAATATGATCAATCATGGGTGTGAAATGTCAAAATGTTTTGCAGATCCCATCCACACTCATGGGTTCTTCAGACACTGGCTCAAATCCTGTGTTGCCTGTAGGCCTCTAAATGCCTTTAGTAGTTCTCAGGTATCCAGATTATAGCTGTATTGGTCTAGAGGTAAAAGGAATCAAAACTTGTGGAAGAGGTGATAACTTTTATTAGACCAAGTAGATAATTGCAAAAAAATATTATTTTTTAATTAATAAAAAAATAATTTGTTTTCAAATATCTAGTCGGCCCAATAAAATATATAAGTTCTTTTGCTTAATAGTTCTCATACATGCCACATTTTTTCATAGAATCATAGAAAGGAGGATGGGAAGGGATCTATAAGATCATCGAGTCTGTAGTAATTGAACTCAAACAAGCTCAACGAGGTATTTGTCCGACTTCCTCTTAAAGACTGCCAGAGATGGCAACTGCACCACCTCTGCTGGAAGCGTGTTCCAGATTCTAGTTACCTGTACAGAAAAGAAGTGTTTCCTTATGTCCAGCCAAACTTTTCCTAGCTTGTATCCATTGGTCCGCATCTTCCTGGGGGGAGGGGAGGGAGCGGCTTTTCTGAAAAGTTGTTCACTTAGTTCCTGGTGTTCTCCCTTGACACACTTGTAGATGGTTATCAAGTCACCTCTCAGCCTTCTTTTGCTCAGGCTGAACTGTCCCAGATCCCAAAGTCTCTCCTCATAGGGCTTGTCCCCAGGTGGTCCTTCTATGAACCCTTTTGAGCTTGTCCACATCCTTCTTGAAGTGTGATGCCCAGCAGTGGATGCAGTACTCCAGCTGTGGCCTCACCGATGCCAAATGGAGAGGGAGGAGCACCTCTCTAGATCTGTTGGCAACACATCTGCTGATGCATGCCAGAGTCCTATTTGCTCTGCTGGCGACTTCGTCACACTGGTGGCTCATATTCAACTTCTGGTCGATTGTCACCCCTAGGTCCCTTTCAGATGCCATGCCAGCCAGTGGACCACCACCCATTGTATAGATAGGGTAAGGGTTCTTTTGCCCTTTCATCCACTGCAACTGCATGCCTGTTTGCACACGCAGGATTTCCAGATACTTTAAAAGTCTTTGTTATGCATTAAAGTAAAAATCCTTGGACGTAGTTTAGTTTGGCTCATCAGGAATTAAAGCATCACATCCATGGATTCATTGTGTGCAAACACAAAGGCACTCAAAGATGTATAATGAGCCTCTTTGTCTACAGATGGCTGTGACTTTTTTGTAGTTCGCCCCCTCAAATTGCTTTTGCTTGCGAATTGTTTCCACCTTTTTTTTTCCTTGTGCAGTTTTCCAGCTTCCTGCAGCACAGGCATAGGGTACGGGGTGGGGGCCCTAGGCTAGGGGGGCAATGCTGGACCATCCTGCTCTCCTGCAGTGCTGGCTAGAGACTGGGCTTAATTTGTTTGAAAATTGAGTGCATGCAAACACTGATGCAACACTCCAAAATAAACAAGTTTATCTAATTTAATGAGGATTAAAACCCGTGCTGTGTACAGTAGCCCCATGATCTTAAACAGCTAAAGTTGGATTTGTCATAAAAGGTTTCACTCAGATTCATTATCGCTCAGTAACCTCAGTTGTCTTTGGAACTTGTTTTAACTTTAAATTAGTTTCCTCTTCAAATTTCACGCAGAATTAACTTCTCTATCTCCATGCTGCCACAGGGCTAGAGTTTTGTTGTGACCATGGTCAAGGAAATATGTAAGAAGCAAGGTTTTTGTTTGGTGATACCTTTTATTGGACCAACCGCATACTTCCTTCTGTCTGCCTCTGCTACCTTCCACTGCCTTCTAGCTTTGTGTGAGCTCACTCCTTTTCCCTTGGGAAGCCACATGAGTCTGTTGTCATGCTGAATGGGGGACAAGAGTCATGCCTTTGAGATCATTGCTTCTATCAAGATGGCATAGAACTTGCAAGGACCCCCACATGCATTTCAAATGATGCTCTTGACTCCCAAGCTTTAAAGATTATATCTTCCACAACTGGAGCAAAACAATTGCCCATAACAGTTCACACACACCAAACCCAGAGGTGTGACACCACCAGAACAACTCCCTGGACCACGTCCTCCTGTAGAGAGCTATCAGCATTGCTGAGCAACCTTCTTTTCACCTCATTTCTTCTTTGGGCTCTGGGGGCATAAGGCAAGCAGTTGACACCTTCAAAAAATGTAGTCCTTTGCTCATTCTTCTGCTTCTTCTCAGCTGAATCCTGTTCACTTAGGTCTTCATTAAAGGTTTCTCACCACAATGTTCGCGGTCTTCCATTGTCTCTTTTTTTCCCTAGTCCAATGCTTGAATTTATGATCCTTGGTCGTTCCATTCTTGCTTTAGGCCCAAACCATGTTAATCACCTTCTCTGTAATAATTTACTGACTGGTATCTGTCCTGTTCTTTTATTTCCAGATTTATAAACATTCCATCCAGTGAACTGTTATGGACACTATGATCATACAGTTAAAAGTACACAACTCAAAACTAAAAGAGATTATATTCATGGGGGCACCCAACATCTTTAAAGGCAATCTCTGCTATGTGACTGTCAACCACTATACACATAAATACCAAAGACCTTTGACTATAGGAAGTACTTTTTAAACAAAATATTTCTTGTAAAAATGGCCAACATCTTAAATTTGAGTGAAAAAAGTAAAAAGGTCTTATATGCACTGTGGAATTTGTATCTTTGTAAGTGTCTTTTTTTTTTCTTTCTTTATTTCTAGTGGGAGGTCAGAAAATTTGGGCGCATCTTAAATTCAAGGGCATCGTATATTCAAAGGAATGTAGTATGTCAATATAAAAGGTATGGGTATAACACAGACTACAAAAATAAGTTGGAAGAACATAAACGTTGAAAAGCCAAGCACCGAGAAGTGAAGACAAGCCACACTTCAAGTCTCTTGTACCAACCTTCACACAGCCTCTGTGCACAGCAGCCAGGAGAAGCAATAGTAGGAAAAGTCCCATTAGTTTCCACTCCAAATGATGCTCCAAAGGGGTGGATCATACACAGTGTATTCAGGTAACCTTAATCCTGGCATTCCCTAACTATTGGCTATATTGCCTGGACCTTCTCTTATATTTCTTTAAAACCATCTTCACTGTTAGAAGAGGGAGGCAGTGGAGTAGAGGCCTAGGGAAGATGTGGACTCTCCATTGCTGGAAGTGTTCAAGCAAAGGTTGGGTAACCACTGGTTGGGGATGATCTAGGTGTAGCTCTGCTTATGTTTTACTATGGGAATTTCCCATTCCTTTGGGCTTAGCTAGTTGTGCCCGCTTCCCTGCTGCATGTGTCAGACTGTTTTTAAGTCTTCCCAGAGGCATTAAGTGTTGGCTACAGCTAAGGATAGGGATTTTGACTGGGCTGTGCCAATGCTCCTTCTGGGAGCAAAGCTGGAAGTTCCTGGCCAGAGGGTCTTGTCCCTCCACTCACGGTCAGACTGATCGCCAGATTTGGGGTCAGATTGTTATGGACTGTAAGGATTTTTGCCTTCCTCTGCAGCCGGGTGTATGGCTCTCTACCCGGGATCTTTGAACATATATAGACAACATTGTATAGAAGCAGGACGTTGGCTGCTGTGATTCTCCTTCTTTATCTCTAGTAGGTTCAGGTGTTAGGTCTCTGTTGTGTCAGGGTTGATGGTCGTGTTATGTAGGGTTTAGATTATGGATTGTATGAGATGGTCTGGATAGGGACGATTCTGCCTCAGGCAGGGGATTGGACCGGTTGTGACCTCTGAAGGTCCCTTCCAGTCCTACTTTTCTACCACTCTATCAAATATGTAACTTTCTGTGTTTTTAAACAGTCTCCCAAATCGAGGGGTGGCACACGCAACTAGGCAAGGCCTTAAATGCCTATATACCAATGCTCGTGGTATGGGGAACAAACAGGAAGAACTTGCCCTCAGAATAGCCAGTTCAGACCCAGACATAATAGGGCTTACAGAAACGTGGTGGGATTCATCCCACAACTGGGCAGTTAAGATTAGGGGCTATCGGCTTTACAGGCGGGATAGAGAAGGAAGGAAAGGCGGGGGTGTGGTGCTCTGTGTCAAGGAGCAATACACATCCTCTGCCAGCAGAATGGGGTCAGAGGAAGGGCAGGCTGAAGTGCTCTGGGTCAAGATTCAAGGGGGCTGTGGGGAGAGGATTTAACAGTGGGGGTCTACTACAGACCCCCCAACCAAGGGGAGAAGCTGGACCAGGAATTTTTGGGCCAGCTTGCAGAGGCACTTAAGGCAAGGGATGTAGTTGTCATGGGTGACTTCAATTCCCCAGACATCTGCTGGGAGGAACAGTCAGCCAGGTCGGCCCATTCCAGGAGGCTCCTGGCCAAGATACAGGAGGTGCACAGTCCAACCAGAGGAAATGCCCTGTTTGACCTGGTCCTGGCCACAGGCAATGACCTGGTCAGGGGCCTCCAGGTCCTCAACCACCTGAGTGCCAGCGATCATCACTTGCTGGAGTTTACCATGCAGTGCAGGGTGTCGAGGGCCTGCAACAAGGCGGTAGCCCTAGACTTCAAGAGGGCCAACTTCAACGAGTTGAGGAGATTAGTGGGAGAGGCGCTGGGATTTGAGAGCAGGGGAGCTCAGTGCCCAAGATGAGTGGTCGTTCCTTAAGGAGACGACACTCAGGGCCCAAGGGGTGACCATTCCAACAAGAAGCAAGCGGGGCAAGAGTGCCCAAAAGCCCCCCTGGCTCACCAAGGGTGTCCGGGAATGCCTGCTTACCAAAAAGGCGGTGTACACCCGGTGGAAGGGGGGTGCTATCTCCAAAGAGGAGTATACCTCCTCTGCTCGGGCCTGTAGTGGGGCTGTCAGGAAAGCCAAGGCAGACATAGAGCTAGGACTTGCATCCAAGATCAAAGATAATAAAAAGTCCTTTTTCAAATATACAGGGAGGATGAAGAAGGCACCAGGAAATTTGGGGCCCCTGCAAGATACGCTGGGCAATCTGGGGGTTGCGCCAGAGGAGAAAGCAGACCTCTTTAACCAATTCTTCACCTCCGTTTTCATGTCCAGAGACCAGGACTTCCCCACCGTGATGCAAGACAGACTCGAGGGGAATGCCTCCAGACCTCAGGTTGGGGAGGAGTGGGTTAGAGAGCTTCTGGAGGGGCTGGACATGTTCAAATCAGCAGGTCCAGATGCTCTACACCCCAGGGTGTTGAGGGAGCTAGCAGGGGTTATTGCAGGGCCCTTGGCATGGCTTTACGAGTGCTCATGGTGCTCGGGCCAGGTGCCGGATGATTGGAAGATAGCCAAGGTGGTCCCCATCTTTAAGAAAGGGAGGAGGGGGGATTTGGGCAACCATAGGCCCGTCAGTCTTACCTCAATCCTAGGGAAACTCTTTGAGAAGATCATCAAGGAGCACATCTGTGATGGGCCGGATTCAGGGATGATGTTCAAGGGCAACCAGCACAGTTTCATTAGGGGCAGGTCATGTCAGACCAACCTGATTGCCTTTTATGATCAGGTCACAAAAGCATTGGATACCAGTGTCACCGTGGACGTAGTCTTTCTGGACTTCAGCAAGGCCTTTGACACCATCTCCCATCCCCATTAAAAAGCTAAGCGACTGTGGCATTAATGCCTACACAGTCAGTTGGATTACAGATTGGCTGAAGGGTCGTACTCAGAGGGTGGTGGTGGATGGGTGACATTCGACCTCGGGGGAAGTGGCCAGTGGAGTCCCCCAGGGCTCAGTCCTATGGCCCACGCTGTTCAATCTCTTTATCAGCGATTTGGACAATGGGGTGAAAAGCAACCTGTTTAAATTCGCTGATGATACCATAATTTGGGGTGAGATGAGCACGCTAGTAGGGAGGGAAAGACTGCAGCAAGACCTGGATAGGTTACAGGGGTGTGCTAGCAGAAACAGGATGTGTTTCAATACTGACAAGTGCAGGGTGCTGCACATGGGCAGTAGTAACCAGCAGCACACTTATAAGATGGGGAACTCCCTTCTTGAGAGCACGGAGGTAGAAATGGATCGTGGAGTCATTATTGACTCCAAGATGAACATAGGCCGACAACGCGAGGTCATGGCTGGCAGGGCTAACCGGACCTTGTCGTGCATCCACAGATGCATCTCAAGATTTCATAGATTTCATAGACATTAGGGCTGGAAGGGACCTCGGGAGATCATCGAGTCCAGCCCCCTGCCCAAAGGGCAGGAAGTCAGCTGGGGTCATAGGATCCCAGCAACATAAGCATCCAATTTACTCTTGAAGGTGTTCAATGTAGGTGCTTGAACCACCTCCGACGGCAGACTGTTCCAGACCCTGGGGGCTCAGACAGTAAAGAAATTCTTCCTTATGTCCAGCCTGAAACGGTCTTGCAGGAGTTTGTGACCGTTCGACCTCGTCATCCCTTGGGGCACTCTGGTGAACAAACGTTCCCCCAGATCCTGGTGGTCACCCCTGAGAAACTTATAGGTGGCCACCAGGTCACCCCTGAGCCTGCGCTTTTCCAGGCTAAAGAGTCCCATGGCTCTCAGCCTGTCATTGTAAGGTCTGTTTTCCTGACCTCTGATCATGCGCGTGGCTCTCCTCTGCACCCTTTCAAGCTTCTCCACATCCTTTTTGAATTGTGGAGCCCAAAACTGGACAAGTAGAGCCCAGGAGGTGACGCTGGTCCAGCCACAGCTGGAGTACTGCGTCCAGTTCTGGATGTGGACAATTGAGAGGGTCCAGAGGAGGCCACTCACATGATCCGGGGACAACAGGGCAGACCCTACAATGAGAGACTGCGGGACCTGAACCTGTTCGGCCTTCACAAGAGGAGGCTGAGGGGGGACCTGGTGACTGTCTATAAACTCACTAGGGGGACCAGAAGGGTTTGGGAGAGACCTTGTTTCCCCTGGCATAACAACGAATAACAACCACAAGTTGTTGGAGAGGAGGTTTAGATTAGACATCCATAAGAACTACTTCACAGTTAGGGTGGCTAGGATCTGGAACCAACTTCCAAGGGAAGTGGTGCTGGCTTCTACCCGGGGGGGCTTTAAGAAGAGGCTTGATGCCTACCTGGCTGGAGTCAGTTGAGCCCAGTTTTTTCTCCTGCCCAGGCAGGGGGTTGGACTTGACGATCTACAAGCTCCCTTCCAACCTGACTTCTATGATTCTATGAAATCTATGATTTGGAAGAAGACTGAGATAAATCTAGGCCATTCTGCACTAACCTAGGTATGAAGGTTACTTTGATACTGATCTCTGCCATTGTAGAGACTCTGGTAGCAAGGGTAGACTGTTATCCTCTAAGGGCACCAGGTAATAGAGGTGGATGAAACCCATGCCTTTTGCAAATGGGATTCATAGCCACCACAGGAATCCTGAAGCTCAGGAGTCTTCAGTATAGCCCACATGGTGGGAAGGACTGTGTCTGGTGGTCCTAACTGTTTTCAGACCTTTCGGTCCCTAGGTGTGTATCCTGTCCTCAGCCCTCTCCTCTCTGCTCCTGTAGTCAGGCTGATTCCTCATTTTCCTCATTTGCTGCTCTCCGTTCTGCTGGATAGTGTGATTGTGCCTCCTGGTGGCCAAGAGGAGCACTTCATAGGAAGGGTCCTTTCCTTCTATCTAGGCGAAGTACAGACAGTCAAAAGGCCTGAGGCTGAATCCATTCAATCTTTGCAGGTCAGCCAAAGCTGCATAGATTGAATCAATAAGCAAGTGAACAGACATACACTTTTGATTCTAGAAAAACAGCCACCTGCCTGCAGTGGCCCAGGCCAGAAGCTGGGGGGATGCTAGAGCATGCCTCCCTGCTGGGCTGGAGCAGACAGGTTGGCCAAGGCTAGCCTGCCCAGCCTCGGGGGGGTGGAGGGTGGGAGGGGAGGTGTAAAGCATCCTGGGATGCTGGGGGACTGTGAGTTAACTTGAATCTGGAGGGGCTCTGGGACAGAAGTTCAATAAACTGATTTAATCTAAATCAGTTAAGTCTGATACTACCTCCATCCAGGTTTATCTTAAACCGGTTTGGGTCATTCTGAAAGCAGTTTATGTACCCTGAGCTTCTGTTGTGGTACAGATTTGAACTGGTTTCCGATCATTTATACAGGTTTCTGTGTAACTTCTGTCCATTGCTCTACTGAAGCTCTGGCAGCGAGTGCCTGGGGTGGGGTATGCTCAGTCTGACCAATGTCAAGCTGGGTGATAAATTCTCATTAAATGCTGCATTCCATTTCTTGTAGCAGCACTGATATCCTATTACCTTGGCTTGACCCCCAGACTTTCCCTCTAGGTGTCTGTGATGGGCAAACCCACCTGTGGAATTAATTCTTTGCTTTACGCTAAGAAAAGCTGTCAGGGTGTAATAATAAAAACACTTGTCTGTGGTTTCAGGGAGTTTCTTCAGCTGCAATTTGTCACCAAGAACAGGACACTGAATAGGATCATCTGTTCGGGCATCGTCAGGTGGGAAATAGGTTCCTACATGCTCATATCATAGGTTGAGTGGCTTCTTTTGAAAACGTCCAGTGAATGCCATAGATATCAGATGCAGGTGTGGGGAAGAGAGGCCCTCCAACAGCAGATGCAGGGATTCCCTGGTATGATACGAGGTCAATAAATCAGGTGTAAAGTAAGCAACTTTCAAGGTAGTACAGGGAATGAAGAGCATAGAGGAAAGAGAGAGCTTCCGTGTTTTATCATGGATGCTTTGGGCAGGGGGTGGCTTAGCTGGAGAGTGTCCTTACTGGAATACAAAGTGTCCAAGACTTTATTTTCTGACTTAAGAATGGCATTACATTGAAGGTCAAACGATCGCCTGTTAATGACTCTCCAGTAACTCACTGACCCTCAGCTCAGGGCTTATCATGATAAGCCCTCATTCTCCTGCCAGCCCCTCGGTTGTGAATTACTCATTTGACATTCTCTCAGCATCACTTTTTATGATCGTTCCTCCATATCTAGGGAAGATCCACCTCTGGGGCAATTGTCTACCTGAAGTAGCTTCTGTCGCCAGGACTTCTAGATTTTAAAACTGCTATTGCACTTGAGGGGTGATTGCATGAGGATGGGATTCAAGCTATGGGCAAAGCTTGAGTTATACCTGGAGTTCATTCTGCACAGTAGCGGCCTTAGGGGATGGCAAACCGGACAACCTCTCGGGGCCCCATGTTTTATGAAAACAAAAATTAATGACACTGAATATTTGTATTATCAGTATTGTATTAAGATACTTTCACTGCAGCTTCATGAATAAGGTGAAGTGAAATGGGAATAAAAAAATCTGACTTGCTTATAGGGCATCAAAATTAAGCCTCTAAGGGACCCCAAATGACTTTCTTGCCCAGGGCCCTAATGATCCTAAGGCCACCATTGTTCTGCAGCTATGTCCTGAGGCACCGAAATCCAAGTAACCCTTGTGAACTTAGTGCTTAAATGGTCTCCATCACCACAGTGTCTGAACTTTCAAACATGAGAGGATCTCTCCTTTCCTTTCACTTATCTTTTACTTGCAATAGTATTAACAGTCCAAATCATTTGCACAACACAGAGCGTACAATATATCATGTGCATTTGCTATGCATATCTGCTGGCTTTGTATGGTCACCTTGTATTTTTGGACTGCTAAATAGCCTAAACTTCTCACCATTAAAAAACCCCAAACAAGACGTTTTTTCCAGGAAAAGGTCTGTATGCATGAAGGAAAGATAAGAGCACCTGGCAATGTGACTGATCTGCTCTGGATGCTCCATATTCACAGTCAGTCCTGGGTTTGAGTGACCCCAAGAGCCGGGGAGCAGTCATTGGGCCTTCAGCATGCATTGTCACCCAGGATATTGGTAAGGTGGTTCTGCACGTCATGCACTGCACAGGTACATCAGCAACGTTCAGGGCTATAGCCATGGTAGGTACCTCTCCCTAGCTCTAACTCACCTTTTGAAAACCACCAGCTTGACTTTGCTCTGTGTATAATCAGGAGCCGACTTTCAACAAGAGAAATCCCTCTCATTCTCCCTCATAAATGCAGCTCTATAATTAAAAACCCTATTCATTTCCTATAAATTAATCCCTGTATAATACCAACTTAATACCAGCTATGAACTGCCTGCCCAGAGGAGTTCTCCATCTATTGACTCCTCTGTGAAATCCTATGAAATATGGACTTGCATTTCTACCCAGGAGAACTTTTACAATCTTTTCCCCGATGCCCGATGAAGGGTGTTTGTGCCTGAAAGCTTTCAATTAAAGACATTTTTTCTGCAAAAATCTTGTTGGTCTAATAAAAGATATCATCTCTACTATGAGTCCTGATTGCCCTGTATCATATATACCCATCCCTCCCCACCCTGTATTAGTAGCTTGTTTATAAATGAATTGGAAAACCAAGTAGCTTATGTTCATCAAAATTCCCTTCATCGATACATTTGAATACCATATTTTTCATTTTTGTTTAGAAATGTTATACAATGTTCCTATGTGCTACTTAAAAAATGCTTCTATATTAACATACCGGTTGTAGTGACAGAAGTTGTAAATTAGAGATGCTCCCTAACAGGAGACTGAGGGAGACGGGAATTGGGATACGGTCCCTCAGTTAGGAAGCAGCCAGTCCAGCGGTTCTTAGACTTTTTAGACTCAAGGCGGCTCTTGGTATCCCTCAGAAAATGCCAGCTCCTAGTATTCACTCATCTTGGGACTACAGAAAAATACTAGAGCAATTGTATTGCAAAGAACTCGGAAAGACTACTGCAGGTCAGAATATTTTAACACTAAAAATTTCTATTTGAAATCTCTTGTGAGTCATATCTGCACACTTAACAGTGCTACTATTGTTTGGCGCCTGGGAAAAGACCTCAAGGCACCGCAGGGTGCTGTGACATGCTGGTTGAGCATCACTGGGCTAGCCAGCCTATCCGAGCCAGACAAAGGGCCTGCAGAGGTTGCCTACAGCTCCATAAATAAAACATGTTGTTTTAGTTCTTCTCATTCATGTATGCCTGTGTTTATTGAACCCAGTGGTCACTACACTGGTGGCTGCATTCTGCCTTTTGGGTTTTTTTTAACTTTTAAAGTGCTTGGGATCCCTCCTGCTGAAAGGACATGAGGGTCATTATTTAGTAAGACAACTAGAGGGACTTTTCTTGTTGTATTCATATGGAAGGTGTGAAGCTTATGATGAGGAGGATCTCTTATTGTCTTGTCTAAGAGTAGGGCCCAGAGTGAGATGTATGCGGGACACCGGCTTTCTCCGATGTCTGCCCTGGGAAATAGCAACCCCAGTGCAAGAGCAAAAAAGCTATCAAGGAATGGCTTCCTGAGTCAGGTGCTCTGCTATATAAATTGTCTAACTTCTTAATACGTGCTTTTCACATTAGCTCCTGGGATAGCTACCATTGTCCCAAACAGGCACCCTGGGGCAGACTTAAAAATCATAGAAAAAAATAGGGCAGGAAGAACCGTCAGAAAGTTATCTAGTCCAGCCCCCTGCTCAAGGCAGGACCTTCTCTGTCCAAACCATCTCATCTAAGCATTTGCTCCTAAAATTGTTCCTGGGATGGAGACTCCACTGCCGCTCATATATAAAAAGGGTTGATTATAAAGAGGATGGAGATCAACTGCTCTCCCTGTTCACACAGGACAGGACAAGTAGTAATGCAAGGAGGGAGAGGTAGGTTGGCTATTAGGAAGAACTTGGTCACTCTGAGGATGGTTCAGTGATAAACAGGTTAACTGGAGAGGTGGCAGTTCCCATCACTGGTAGTTTGTAAGTGGAGGTTACATAGACATTTATCTGTGGTTGTTCAGACGGGGTGGTCCTGCCTGGAGCGGAGGTCAGAGTCCACCTCCCGAGGGCCTTTCCAGTCCTCTCTGTGTAGGACCCCAGGCCTTTAGCCTCGTGTCTTTTTCAGTGCTCTCTCATTTATTCGACTAAACCCACCACCCTCCTTATCACATGCCACCCAGACCTGAGTTTTGCTGGTTCTCCCGACGTGTCTAGACGCATCGATCCCACACGGTGATGAGAGCTCTTTTTTTTCTGCCAACTCGATGAGCAACAGAAAGCTTTGGCTGGTACCCAGCAGCTGACAGAAGTGGGTGTAGACACAGCAGGACTCTCTGCCAGCTGCCTCCATCCCTTCAACAGTTGGTGCCACCATGCACAGCCACCAGATGGGTGCATACATGGTCCAGCAGCTTCCTCTAGTCTAGCCCCTGCTGTCTGCCGGCAGAAGGCTTCTCAGGCAGATAGGATCCCTATCTTGACTTGAGAACCTAATTCTTGAGAATCCTAGGACTTGAGTGCCTAATTCACTGAAGTCCTCTGTGCTCTGGTTTCTTCAACAGCCTAGAGCCAACACATCTCTCTCTTGCAAGGATGTTGCAAAGCTAAACCTCCCTGTTGTTTATCAAGCACTCTGAAATTCATACGGGGTTGGCAATGGTGTGGAAGCTGTCGATTCCTGAGTATTCACTGGAGCTCAGAGACAGGGGACACATTTCTTCCATTGACAATGGGATTTGTCCGATGGAAGTGACTTTTGATGGGCTGGTCCACTGGGGTGGCTTAAGTGCTAAGACCAAGAGTCCAGCCAAGACCTGGGGTCAACCATAATGGGCTGGGACACGGGCAGCCCAAAGCGGAGCCCAGGAGTCCAGCCAAAGAGGGAAAGCCCAAGCAGAAGCCATAGAAAGAGGTACAGGGGCATTTGCTGAGCAAGGACAAGTGCATGCTGACTGGTCTGAATCTGTAGGAGCAACTTTTGAGAGCAGCAAATTGACCTCTGCTGGGGCCAGGGCCAAGCACCTGCATCATTACACCTGCCCCCCATCTCTGGCTAATGCAGCTGCCCCAGATCTCTGCAGCTGGATGGGCTGCTGCAAATACCACTCCGCCCTTATAAGTGCATTTGCAGCCTTCGTCTCTTCTGGCAAGCTCCATGTTCACTGCTTTCTGGGTCTCCTGGCTCCTGTCTCAGCTTTGGCTTTCTCTGCCCCTGATCTTGGATCTCCCTTGACTCTCGGTGCTGGCCCTGCTCTCTGGTTTCCCTGGCATCCTCACGCAGCTTGGCGTCCTTGACCCTGACCTCAGATCATCCTTGGGACTCGGTGCTGGTTCTCTGACTCCTGGCTCCTGACCTCGCCTTACACCTCTTGGACCTCCCCTCTTGGCTCTGGCAACCTGTGTCCCTGCCCTGCTGACACCCAGGTCACTCCTTCTGCCCACCATGGGCCCAGCTGCCTTCATCCCACCCAAACCCTCATGAGCTGAACCTGAGTTGAAGCCACCCCTGAGATCCTGACATAGACTTGACTTTGCATAAAGAAGGGTAGGAAAAATATGGACATAGGAACATCCGACCCGGACAAAACTCCTGGGTTAAGGCTGGTTAAACATCGGAAGAGGCTATCTGGAGAGGTGGTGAATTCTCCATCCTTGGTAGTGTTTAAGACTAGTTTAGGCTTCAACTTGACTGGGAGGGTTTATGCAGCAGGAAGAGGGACTAGATGCAACCTCCTGAGGTCCCTCTGAGCCCTGTTTTTCTAGGAGTCTAGCATCTTTGATTAAAACGGAACAAAACTGAGAGAAAACACAGACAAAAAAAAAAGCCTTGAAAAGCCACAATATTCTGCAGGAGTATGAAACGTGTTGAACGTGTTTTCCCAGAGTCTCTCTTTCTCTCTCTCTGTCCATTTATATAAATTAAAAATGTGTGATGACGGGGCAAAAGGTTGTGGTTGTTCCTAGTTCGGAAGGAGCTGCCTAATCCATTCCTTGCATCGGCCTTCATGGGCAATGCAGTCATCTCAGCTTCGTGCCTTGGAGGGAAACCCTCGTCAAACACGAAACAGTGCCTGCGTGCGGATGTCATTAAAATCCAATTGTGAGCGAGCAATTACTTCAAACCTCCAGCTACTAAATCCTACTGGGCTGGCCTGTGGGGGGCACAAAGAGCTCTGTTTTTAAGGGCTGATTCATTGCATCGGGAGTTACTGGTAGGTTGTTTTTAATCCTAATGGCTTGCTTTCATAGGTGAAAACGGTTCCAGCCACAGGACTTATGAGCACACCAGCCGGGCGATGGATGGTGTATTAATCACTAGCAAGACAGCAATAGGGAAACACGCGGGGGGACTTACAGGGGTCTGCTACAGAGGCGACCTGAGCCAGCAAGAGGAAGATGCTCTAGGTAGGCTGGTGCCTGAGCACTGCCACGGTGCCCCATAGTGGCTGCCCCAATCCTGCAGGGTCTTGCTCCTGCCTCCCAGGGTCTCACCTTGCTGCTACCTTCCTGCTATGCCTCTGTGATGAAAATAATGAGGGGAAGCTCCCCGCAGAGGCAGGCGAGCCTAGGTGCCCTCTCTCCTTCTTTTCCAGTATTCATTTCCTCGGGACCTAGGAGCTTTAAGGGCTAAATTTGTGGCCTCCTTCTACCCCGACAGTCATGCCCCTGCCTTGCAGGTGTTGCTCATCACAATCTGGTTCTCCTGTAGAGGCCTCAGCTGCCCTGGGCTAAAGCCAGATGCAAGCTTCCACCTTGGCCCGCTGATTTGGACCCAGCTCACTCAGCCTCAGCCCACGCCGGGTATCCCGTCTGTCTCGTCTACCCCTCCACCTGGCCTTGTGCTCTGCCTCAGCCCCCTGGTTTCCCTGCTCTTGGCACCTCTGGCCCCGGGGAAGGTGGTTCCCAGCTCTGCCTCCTCCTGCGCAGCCCACTGGTCCCCGGGCCTGGAAGGGCTGGATGGTGGGTGCCCCCGCAGCACCCCTCCAGACCACTCTTGGCAGCCACATCCAGTCCTCTGGTCATACAACAAATGTGAATAAACCCAACCAAAATGCAAGCATCCTGCATTCACAACGCTCACTTCCCACGCACTGTTAAAACTCCCAGGGCTAAAGCTGTCTCTGGGCAGCCTCGGTTCCCTGGGTGCTGCTTCCCTGCAGTCAGCTTCCCCTTTCCCTGCAGCCTGCAGGGGCCTGACTGCCCATCTGGGCTCAAGGACAGTGCTTATGTGCCCAGGAGTCCCACCCCGTCTCAATTCCCCTCCCAGGGTCTCTGATCCTTTAATCAAGGGTCAGCTGGCATTGCTACAGCGCCATCCTCATATAATGCCAGCACCCCTGGCTCCCTGGCGCAGGCTCCTTCTGTGTGGACTGGCCACTTCAACCCTTGCTCCTTTTGCAAATGTCCTTCACAGTCCTCTCCTGACAGCTGTCTGCCAGAGAGCCCCCCTTTCCGTGGGCTGCTTTGGCCCCAGATCCAGGTGCACTGCTGGAGCCTCCTTCCTCCTCCCCTGTGCCTCAGTAACGGGTTTCAGGTCCCCGGTCGCACCGTGCCCGTACAAGCCCAGCAGACGGTCAATAGATCTGGGTTTTTTTTTTCATTTAACACCCAGGTAAGTGAAAAAGAGGCTGTCAGTTTGCTTGCGACTTGTGGATACGTGCACAGCCCAGCTTGAGAGACAACTGATGACGCGCTGTCCATGCCGGTGGTCAAATAAAGGGAGAGACCACCCAAGGTTGTTCGGACGCGTTTGTCAACCAGAAAGGGGCCAGGACAAACCTGATGCTCTTCCAAACTCATGAGGGCAGCAAGCCTTGGATGCCAGTCCTGGCCCCGAGCCCGGCGCCACGTTCAGGTCCCAGACTGAAGGGTTTGCCAGGATGTCTCAAATCATCATGCCTGACTGTTGTTAGACTCACCATAAATAACAAGGCTACTGACACAGCCAGCATGTGTGTGCCCATCTGTCTCTAGCAGAGCCTTGACCACCCTCGTATTTATTATGTCTAGACCTTAGCTCATGAGCTCCCAAAAGCAAAAGGGGCTTTGTTTTGTACAGCGCCCGGGACACTGGGATCCCCAACTGTCTGGGGTCCTTAGATGTTACTAGTCAACAAGAAAAATGAAGAACGGACCCTATATTTCTACTTTGGGTTGGAGTATTGGGTTGATTCTGACCCGAGGGGGCTTTTATCATCCAGGAGCAGCCCGTGAGCTGTGCACCTGGTTTGGTCTCCACACCTAAGCTCTGAACCAGAAGCTAAATAATTAGACTGACTTGGGAACATTGATGGATCCACTTCCTTTCATGTGCAGCAACCTCTCAGCGAGAAGCATACTCATAGACTCTCCTAGTTATCAGTCATGGACCCAGGACTTCATCTCCATCCCAAGCTTTGGAAGGATTTGAAGCCCAAACCTTCAGTCTGAAATCAGCACATCAGCTCAGACTTCAGATATGAATTCTCCCAAACTTTCGAGTCCCAAAACGAGAGCTGAGTGTCGTGGTTCAGGCCTGTGTCTAGAGTCTGGTACCTCTTTGTAATGCCCACTTGCACCTGGGAGTCGGCGTCTCCTTGCAGAAGTGAAGGGCCTGCCGTAGAGTGGAAATGAACCTCGGGTGCCCTGACGGGAAGGAGTAACGAGGGAGCACAAATGCAAAGCATGCCGTTTTCTTTAGCCCACCTATGCAGTAGGCCCAGTAAATATGTCAATGAAAGAATCTGTGAAAAGGGTGAGAACCTGGCAAACATGGCGAGACCTGCATATCTGGCTACTGTGGGGATCTGAATAACAGAGGAACATGCCAGTGTAAGTAAAGGCTTCCATCTGGGTGCATTCAACCCCACGGTGTATTTATGACAGTACCTCCATTTGGCAGTGGGGTCCA
The DNA here is from genome assembly GCF_052110815.1 of Crocodylus siamensis. Taxonomy (NCBI): domain Eukaryota; kingdom Metazoa; phylum Chordata; order Crocodylia; family Crocodylidae; genus Crocodylus; species Crocodylus siamensis. Next base: position 7,207,412 of record NC_143396.1, on the reverse strand, counting down.
TTTGGGAAGAGGATCAAGTCAGCTAAAACAGCACGGCTTCTTTGTTTCAGAGGTAAGAAGAGAACATGAGGGTTTTACTTTAAATTATGCAGACCTGACTTCTGTTCTTGTCTGCAATGAAGCGTAGACGTGAGGTCAAGAGGCCAGAGCCTCAGGAAAGGCCAAATGCTGACGGCTTTATTTAACCTATAGAATCACAGAAAATGAGGGTTGAAGGGAGCTCAGGAGGTCGCATCTAGTCCACCCCCCTGCTCCAAGCAGGACCAGCCCCAACCACGTCATCCCAGCCAAGGCTTTGTCGACCTGGGTCTTCAGCATCTCCAAGGATGGAGACTGCACAACTTCTCTGGGTCACCTTGTCCAGTGCTTCACTACCTTCCTCCCGAGAATCTTTTCCTTAATATCCAACCTTAACTTTCCTTGCTGCAGCCTGAGCCCATTGCTTCTTACCTTGTCACCTGCCCCCACGGAGAACAGCCCAGCTCCATCCTCTTTGCAGCCCCCCTGCAGGGAGGTGAGGGCTGCTATTTAATCCCACTCGATCTTCTCTTCTGCAGACTAAATATGTCCAGTTCAGCTGCTTCTCATTAAGTCATGGGCCACAGCCCCCTAACTACTGTCATTGCTCTCCGCTGGACTCTCTCTATATATTCAGCCTAAACTGACCGTGAGTTCCCAAGTGGGATACCTTAGATATCTTCCCAGGTTGTGGGGAACAAAGGCTGCATCCCATCCCATTAGGAGCTGCCAGGATAAGCTGCCAGGTTTACAAATCCCGTCCCCAGCCATCAGAGAGCTCAGAGCACAGACTGCATGCCTTTTTCTGGAAGGAAATATCTAGTTGAATGACTCTGAAATGATAACGCTGGAACAAATCCAGAGGCTGTTCGGTACCTCCCCAGGTCAGTCTGCTGTGCATCCCAGTGGCTCAAAACATCACAGTAACCGCAGAGGTACAGTGTGACTCTGTTTGCTCTAAAAAGCACATTCCCTGCCCTCCCCAGCCCCACTTCTAAGCAAAAGTGTATTCTCTATTAGCAAAGGTTAAGGCCCCTTGCTGTGACTGCAGAGGTGTGAGTCTGAGCCCTGCCGTGCTGCCACATGCCCTCACTTCAGCCACCTGTTCGTACAAGCTGTAGAGTCAAAGGTGGCTGGGCGTGTCGTGAGACACGGCTTCGCTGCGTGGTGCAGGAGCTGGCGTGCCTTACCTCTGCCGACATAATGGGCCGTTCGGCTTGGGTGGACCTGTGACATGGCTCTAGGCACCTCGTGCCCCAGCTGCAGCTGTGCTTCCCTGCAATAGAGACAGATGCATCTGCGTGGCAATGCTAAGTTTGCAAACCTTTTAATCACTGTCCAGCTGGAAGCCGGACTGCTCCAACTCCCAGAAGTCTGGTGAAAGCAGGCTCTCAGCACAGCACTGCTCCTTAGAGATGGCCACAACCCAGAGGGCTTTTTAATCTGTTTTGCAGGAATTTGAGGCATTTTTTGAACTTCAGTTTCAGCCTGATTTGGACCCAAAAGAGCTTTTTTTTTAATGTCTAATGAGGCAGAAGCTCCCTGGGTCCCGCCACTGGCCCGTGAAATGTCAGTTTTACTGCTAATACCATCGGTGAAACGGATAATGATTATCAGGCTCATTAAGCAGCCAGGCCCCTTCTTGGGAAGACCTGCTCTGGGTATCTCCCCATGGCCAGAGATTCCTCAGCTTCCAGCCTCCCTGGTTTTTGGGGTAAAATCACCAGGAATCCAGACACTTGGAACCCTGCCCTGGTTTTGGTGACGGTTCATTGAACCTGAGATGATCCAAAAAAAGGACATTTCAGGCTCAAAGAGCAGGCATTTCAAGACAAAACTTTGCTTCTTAGGAAAATTTCTGACTAGCTGTATCACTTAGTATACTGATAGCTGAGTTCGGGGCTCCGGTTAGCCTTTCTGTTTCCTTGTGTTCAAAACACAGGGATAAAAGGGATCAAACCCAAAGCAAGTCCAAATAAGGATGACTTTGTTCTGGATGTCAAGGACCGGGTCAACATCTGGGTGGTCCTCTCAAAGGAACATGTTACTGTAGGCACGACTGCTTTCTTTCTCCCCTGACATAATAAAGATACCATTTGATCTATTAAAACAAACTGGTTAGAGGTATTTTTTTTCTCAGCACAGCCTCTGTTTAGGTTGCAGATGATCCAAAGCATTCATTAAGGGCACGTCTACATGTACATTTATGCGCTTTAGTTAATGCGCATTAAATCTAGTACCTCCATTGTGAGGTACTAGGAATATGTGCATTAGCCTGTCTTAATGTGTATTAACTAAAGAGCATGGGGCACTGATACATGAGTGTGGAGGCTGCTCAAGTTGAATCGAGTCTGCTGGAGTATGGCAAGTGCCACACTCCAGCAGCCTCCTTGCATCTCATGTATCAGCATCCCCACACTTGCTTAAAAATGTCAATGGGAGCACTTGAACTAAACCTCATTCAATGAGCTTTAGTTCAAGTGCCCCCACCACCATTTTTAAGGACAGGGACACTGCTGCATGAGACACAGGAGTGCTTTAATTAGAGCAGCTCTAATTAAAGTACCCGCCACCTCCGGATCACATGTAAAAGTGCCCATGGTATTTAACTGATGCTTGATGCACATTAGCCCTCCAGCTATGTGCTGTGAAGAGGCAGCAGGACAAAGGCTTGGGCCCCATGTTCATAGCAGAACTCCCACCGACTTTAATGTGAGGGCGAATGGGCCCATCTTGACCAAGCATCTTAGGTGGAAATTCATTGGAGCCCTCCCAAATGATGTGCCCAGGGCTTGCAGTAGGGCAACGTTTGCTGCATGCAGAAGGACGGGATCTGACCTGCAAGGATTACCCTTGATCCATGTAGGTCTCCGTCTGTGCAGTGGGAAGTCTGCCTCTTGTTCTGAGCAAGCAGTTGGGTACCTAGATTATTCCCCTTTGCATTTACACAAAGCCATTGTCAAGAAAGTGCTTCAGTATTTAATGCCCAAAATCTGGTCATGTGCAGACACTGGGAATTCAAGTCAGCAGGTATCCAGTATGATCTGGGACAGAAGTTCAATAAGTGGATTTAACCTAAGTAAGTTAAGTCTGATACTACATCTATACAGCTGTATCTTAAACCAGTTTCAGCCATTTTGAAGGCAGTTTATGTAGACTGAACTTCTGTTGTGTTACAGATTTGAACCGGTTTCTGATTGCTTGTATCAGTTCACGTGTAATTTCTGTCCCTAGCCAATGTGAACAGGTAAGTGGTATTTTGCAAAATTTTGCAAAATGTTACATGTCTCAGGATGCTTTTAAGCTTCCCTCTGAGGCATTGGGTGTTAGTTGCAACCAACACTGGGGATTTTGACTGGGTTGTGCTTGTACTTCTGGGAGTTAAAATTGGAGGTTCCTGGCTAGAGGGTCTTGTCCCTCCGCTCAAAGTCAGACCAGCACCATATTTGGGGTCAGGAAGGATTTTTCCCCTATGGTCACTTTGGTACAGACCGTGGGAGTTTTTTCCTTGCTCTGCAGTGGGGGTCATGGCCCTCTACCTGGGATCTCTTGATCATATGTTAACAACCTTAATGAGGCAACGTTCAGGCCTCTTATATGAAGCATTGAAGAGATCTAGGGTCACTTGCACATCCTGTGCAGAGTGAGCTGTCATGCAGCAATCATCTGAAAACTGAAGGTTGTGGATGTCCTTAGTGGTTTTTGCCTGGAAACACCCAAGATTGAAAATCTTTCCGTCCAGTCGATACTGGATACTGATGCCAGATGGTAGATCATCTTGGATGAGGTGGACAATGACGGTCAGGTAGATGGCGAACAGGGTGGGGATGATCACACATCCTTGTTTGACCCTGGTCCAGATGCAGAAGGACCAGGGTGGGTGGGACTTAGGGCTGAAGGACTTTGGATGCCCAAAGTCACTACCAAAGGGCGAGTCCTTGTATTTATAACCTACATGTCCCCACTCTGTCAGCTCTTTTCTCTCCCTCTGTCAAGATGTCCCTCTTTATTTGTCTCCTGGCCAAGGCCAGACACCTGCAGCTCGTTCCTTGCCGACTGCAGCTCCCCCTTTCCAAGTTTCGGCACCTAGGCTAGGGACAGAAGTTAAACATAAACTGGTTTAAGTCACCAGAAACTGGTTTAAACCTGTAACAGAACAAGCATAGTGCACATAAACCCATTTCAAAAAGGCTGAAACTGGTTTAAGATAAACCCGGCTGCACGCAGTATCAGACTTAACTGATTTGGGTCAAACCTGTCTACGAAACTTCTGTCCCAGGCCCTAGAGCTCACTCCTTGCTGAGCTGAGGCTTTTCTAGCTCACTCTCTACTGAACTGAAGCATCTTCAGCTTCCCCCTGCAGAGTCCAGCTCACCTCTTGTTATCTCCACTTTATTAGTGAGCTCTGAATTTTCACTCCCCAACTTGTTCAGCTGTTGTTTCTTTCTTTGAATTAGCTTTTTCACTTACTCCATCTTTTATCAGGCCACCCAGTGGTCAGTGAAGCCTTTAACTCTCGAAGTCCTTTGCGGTGTACTACATCTTAGCATATCTATAGCCTAGAATAACCCAAACCCCTACGCAGCCTTTGCTCACCTATGCACCAGGAGTGAGATACACCTCCGAGCAGGGGCATCACAAGGCAGTGGGAAAATTTTCGCTACTTCTGGATCCTCAAACCAGGCTCTCATAGCTCTCACCTGGTGTACAGGCCTCATGAGAGCGGTTTGCTCAGGGAGTGATTTTGCTCCAGCTGCAGCAAATGTCTTTCAATTTGGGATCAGGGAAAGAGGGAACCCTTATGCATGTGGCTTTATCAGGGGAAATAGTGCGGCGAAGGGGATGAGGGGGGAGAAGTGAATGCAGCTGGAGGCTTCGGCACCAGGACAGTGTGGGGGGCATTGCATTTGCTCCTGGCTCTTCTCCCTTCTGCCTCCCACGTGTCAGCTCTAGGACAGTGTGGAAGGGAGCCTGGAGGAAAATGAACCGAAAAGCCAGGAAACAATGATATCATCTCGTGGCGTGCCCCCTTCGTGGGTGGCGGGCCGGTCCAGCGTCTGTGTCCGGCATGCTACGTGGTAGACGAGCAGTGTTTCCTCAATGGCTTTGCACCTTTACTGTGTATTTGCTGCCTCCTTGTGCCTACAGAATAGCAAGATGTCTCAGCATCTCGCCTTTCTCACAGCTCGGTTTCAGCCTCAGCAAATGCAGGAGTGAGATGGGCTCACTCTCACACACAAGATGCCTCCCCCAAGCAAACATTTTGCCCTCAAACCCCACCTAAAGCCTGACGTGCTCCTACCCCAAAGCCCAGGAGAGCGTCAGCAATGCCTTTAGTTTTCATCCCATTTCTTTACTCTTACGATGACACTGAATAGCTGCTTAGGTTTCTCTTTGCCCCTCCTGATCCTTTCGTTTCCCCTGCTCTTTCCGCCAGGTCTGAAATTAGGTCCCCATCTGAGCCCAAGCATTCACATTGGTACCTTTACCCACCCAAAAACAGTACATGTGAGATCGGGGTCTTCCCTTGTAAACTGTCCGGAGCAGGAAGATTGCTCTGTCTCTACCCTGAGATACATCGGCTCTCCCGGACGCTGCGACATTACAACTCGATGATGGTTCAAAGTCCAATCCTGAGACTATCGTGGCATGTTTCCTGGTTCAGATCTCCAACTAGTATAACTGAGGGAGCTCCATCCATCCAGGGCACCAGGGAGGAAAGGAGCAAGGATTTCTTAGGGTGATATTGTTTGGGACCAACTCTGCAGCTGGGGTAGAGTAGGAAAGGAGAAAAGCTTTTCAGTGTGATCATCCCTCCCCCAAATCCACTGCGTCGGAGACGGAGGCAGGCCAGAGAACAAAGGCATGTCTCAGATTAGCGGCTGGATAGCAGCCAGCAGCGAGAGCGAGTCGCAAAGCTGGCGTAGCGAGACCGCTATCTGATGGAGAGGAATAGAAATATTAACACGAGCAGAGAAATCTGCATGACTTTGAGGGCTGACAGCCCCTGAATTGTTAGCATCTTCCTATTTGGTAGCCGGGCAAAGCTAAGAAATGAATGAATGCTTTAATCTGCTAACCTTCCTAGAAACCTGGAGTGGTTTATAACTATACGCATGCATAGATGTAGATCCCAAGCGGTCACATCTGGAATGGCTTGCTTGAGGTAATAAGATCATGCTGCCCGCATGGAAATCTCTTTGCTTTCCTTGTATTCAGAACAGCGTGTTGCTCCCAGCGATACAGCGGGAGACCCAATGTCATATGTGTTTCCAAATGCAGTGGGGTGCCGTAATACTTGCTTGTGCCTTCCTCTTGGAAGGGCGCGCAGTCTCGAAACCTGATTTAAACTCCACACCTGACAGTCAAACAGGAAGCTAATAATAGATTTACTTTCAATAGCATTGCCTTTCTGGACACAGCAACCAAGAATGATAACACTTTCAGGCTTGTTTGCATACTGTCTGCAGCTAGATTTACTGTCATGGGAGACTTAGGTAATAGCCAAAGCAAATAAAGAATGAGCAAGGAAATGCTGTGTTTTGTTATGCAGAGAGGGAAATAGTCTTTCCCAGCTGCACTGGGGAATGCTTCAGGATCTTCTGGGCAGTGCCCTGGGATACAGGGCGAAATATTTTCTATGCATCAGGAAAAACGTTGGTCTTTGGTAGCCACTGTTTCCAAAGACGTGTTCTCCACATTGTGTTGTTCAGTTCCCAGAGTCCAGATTAGGTCCTTTCACTTGGTCTTCGGATGACCAGGAAGCATCCCCATGGTAGAGACTTAGTGCTTTGTGTGCACCGCTTATCGTGGAGCATATCATGTGCGCAGCCTTTGTGTGCACAGCTTATCATGGAGTATATCATATGCACAGCATATCATCATCATCATCATCAACATCATCACAGACCTGACCCAGGTCTTGGGATGATTTCAGCCACTCCTTTCCAATCACTCTGAGATTACAGCCCTCCAGGTACGCCAGCTGCAGATTATTCATAGCTGGCCCAAATCCAAGCACATTGGAAAGTGGAGATGAATTACTGGGACACTGAGGTTGAAGACATAATTGCATGGGTCAAGAACTGGAATAATATTAATGAGTAGAAAGAAGCTATATGGTGTGCCAGGGACACCCCCCTGGTTCTTTCCCTGTTGTTCTTACATACCATCCTACAACAACACCCCTCGGAGTAACATAGTCCTCTCTTTGCAACCAGGAGAGATTCAGTTCATTCCTCTGGGACCTCCCGTTTCAAATAAAATCCTTAAGGCTAGGCACAGACATTACACATAAACCGGTTTAAGTCGTCAGAAACTGGTTTAAACCTGGAACAGAACAGATGTTCAGTGCGCACAAAACAATTTGAAAATGGCTGAAACTGGTTTGGGACAAACCTGGTTGAATGTCGTATCAGATGTCTTAACTGATTTAGGTCAAACCGGTTTATGCAATGTCTGTCCCAGACCTAAAAGCCTTCTCTAAATTTTTCCCTTTTTTTGGTTGGGTTTTTTTGGTTGGTTGTTTTTTTGGAGCGAAAACCAGAATCTGTGAGAGGTCTAGAGGTAACTTGACAAGGAGTTAATTCAAAAAGGCTTTTGCTTTCCAATAATATAAGATTCAATCCTTGTTTCCCCTAAGTATAACACTGGTCCAATATTATTTCTGCAGAAGGCAGGGTAGAGATAGCGCGTTACAGGCAACTGAATCCAAGGTGCATCAGCTTGCGTGAGCAGGAGCTCACTTTTTCAGCTAACTTTGCTCACGCGAGGTGAAGTACCTCCAATTCTGTTAATTGATACGGTGCATCTCTGCATCTCCAGCCTGCCTCCTGCTTGACTTCAGCCTGCCAGGGTTAGCTACTCTGCTCGGTGTTATTCCTGGCTAGGCTTCCCAGGTAAGACATGATTAAGTGCCCATGTATTTCAAGCACAGCGTGGTCAATTGTTGCCTGGGTTTTGGGGTGAAACGCTGTGTCCAGTGACCTCACTTTGATTTCAAGGACCAGACGTCTGTCTCAGGGAGGGGCAGAAACCCAGCTCTTCCCTGTCCTCAAGGGACTGCCTTCACCGCTGGGTACGGAGTCATACTCCCACTCACTTACTCTCTTTGTGGCCCCTTGGATCTTGCCCTGTTTGCAGCTCTGCGACAGGAAAGGTGGAGAGAAGCCTTCATCCCAGCCTTGCCGTCAGCTGGGAGTTAGGGGAGTGGATGAGGTGGGCTTTGAGGTCCTTGAGGTGAGGAGGATCTTGAGTCCAGGCAAAGCACCGTAATTACTAACCTGTCCAATAAAAACAGTGCCGTTGCCGCCACCGCCACCTCCGCAAGAGAGGAGTAAGCCACCGCTCGGGGTGTTGTGTCACGAATCCCGACGCCATTTAAAGCAGAGGGAACATAGAGCGTGCCTACACTGTGCCCCCAATTCTGCAAATGCAACCGTGAAGATCCCCCAGCGTTGTCCCTCGCCCCCATTATCGCCACGTGGTACCAGTGACCTCCCCTACCCCTTGCATGGCTGTGACGGGGACGCAGAGTCGGACGACCATGCCCTTGAGCATGCCATTGCCCTACCACAATTTAATTCCTGCCACAAAAGCTCAGCTCCTGCATCTGTGGCCTTTTAATGAAATCAATGGGAGGAATCGCAGGGCTCTGTTTGATGGGCTGTGCGAGAACGGTCTTTCCCGGAAGGGCCGTGCTTGCAAGCAAGATGCTGCCAGGCTGCTATTGTACGTCGTCCCCCCTTTTTGTTTCTGCTCTCGGGGCCAGCTGTAAATCACTGTCTAACCTGACAGCATTGTTCCTGCTGCTCTAAGATCAAGGTCAAGTTCATGGGGAACAGCTCGAGATTCAACGGAGACATGCTAGACATACAGGCCAATTCGAGTTCAAAGAAGACCTCTCCATTGCTGATGCTGTCACGATTTTGTTTGGTGCCTCTTTATCCTGGGGGCGCAGAACTGTTCCCCGGTTTCCTCCTGTCATTTCAAGTGACCTCTTAATCAGCCCGGTGGTGGAGGGATGTTCAGTGTGAATCTATGAACCCCAACACTTGCGTTTTCTGAATATTTCTAATTTGGTGAGTCTGAATATTAGCCGAGAAATGCAAGAGGGAGAAAGGGAAATATGGCATTCGCTCCATTGCTGCAGTCTGAGCCCAATTGACTCATTTGGTTGAACTATTCCTAGTTTTCAGTTAGGGAGATGATCTCCCATTAAACCTAATTGTGTACCACGAGACCTCAGATGTTTTCTGGGTTCGGCTTTATTATTTCTGCTTCATTTTTCACAGCGAAATTTAGGCGCGGATCTAGTTGTGCATGACTGTCGAAGAAAGCCCAGAGCCTAGGAACATGAAGGCCTTTGTGAGCATTTCCTCAGTTGTTACCACCCCGATTATCATGGGCAATTTAATTCCTACTCCTTTATTTCTGATCTTATTTTATGCATTTCCTCCTCTGCATAAATCATTTCCTGATTCGTGTGATCTTCCTGTCGGTCTGAAAATAGTTTCTAATCATTGTCCTTAAACCTTCCACTTGAATCCAGGCTCGCCCTCTGTTGTGATAGATGAACCATGCCTTATTTCTTCCTCTGGCTACAGTATTGTCCATTAAATGAATACCCGGGTATTTTTAATATAGCAACTTAAGCCAGTTTCCTGGCTCTGTGGCAAGAATAGATCCTCTCTCTTTGTCTCCGCTTCCACTTGAAATGTCCTGTTTTTCACAGGAAAACATGAGATTTCCATGCTGTATTTACTTATTTTTTTAAAGAAAAGCCTTTTCCCCCCTCCTTTGTCTCCAACAAAGCCCTTGGAGCGCATCCCTTAAATAGTGAGGGTGAAATCCATCCCTAATGCAGGGATGCTGGCATCAGTGGGGTTACACAAGGAGAAATTTGCCCCAAATGTCTAATCATTGTCTGAATTAATGAAAAAAAAAAGGGTTTCTTTGGAGTATCCTGAATAGTGCAGCTGCAGCAATTATCTCCTCGCCCATCAAAAAGACGGGAAAATTAGTTCCAGATATAAAAATGAACAATGGAGGCGAGACGTGTCGCCGTTATTTATTTTTTCAGCTAATGGCTCCTCATTCATTCTGGAGAATAATCTTCTCCTCCCATGTGCTTTGTGGTGATCAGGCAGCCTTACTTGTGGCTCAAAGTGGAGAACTCAGGATTTACATGAGCCTGGGCTTGCAAAGAGAAGCATTAGCTTCTGCAAAGCTTTTGCTCCCCCCTCCACCCCTGCCCATAATTTGTCATCTAAATGGCTTCATCTAGCTCCAATCAGCTCAGTCTTGTGACTTTTATCCTCAAGAGCAGCCTGATTTAATTCCAGTCCAGTTCTCTGTCCTAATCCTGCCTCTGCCCCTGAGATGCCCTGTGGCTTCGGTCAGGCATTTCATCACTTCTTCCCCTTTTGTTTAATACGTGGTTGTGCACTCTTTGGAGCCATGTCTCTTCCCTGGGTATGGCCTGGCTGCACTGCAGTCAAAGGTCCTGCTGATGTGCATGAGCTGTCTTTAAACCAGTAAATATTTGGGCAGCCGGTTTGTGCCAGGCACTGCACTGCTGTGGCAATGTGGCGTGCAGAAATGACAATAGCTCAGCTCCAGATATGTCTGCTCATGCTTCATGTCCTGGCTGACCGCAGTGTAGCTGTGCCCTGTTTTTCTGTGCAGCGCCTAGCGCGGCTGGGGCGGCTCTCACTTCTGGTGCTAGGTACCATTGCAATACATATATTAAAGCACCAGTGGGTAAAGTGGGCAGTCGTGTATATTGTGCAAGTGGCACCAGCCATTTGGCGAATCCCGTTGACTTCCACGCGGAAGGCGCTGCGTAGACTGATTATAGCGGGTCAGCTAATTTGTGCAGAAGCAGCCTGCCTGCAGCTGGTCACACCTCCTTAAGGCTGATTGCTTTGTTACTCAGAGCATCTTGCCCCCAACAGAGGCCATGTGATGGACTGGACCTAGTCCACTGGAGGCTAACCTTTTGGGCAGGGATGCCACCAATTAGCACTGCACCTTCCTGAGAGCTGTTCCAGCTTCTCCTGCTCCTCACTCTATGCTCCTTATCTGATCTGCCGCTCTGCTTTCTGCTTCCTTCCCTGTCTGCTGCTGTGTTTCCCCTTCCCAGCGTGCTGCAGAGGCTGCCCGTGTTGCTTGTTGCACATGTGCCGCGGTTTGGCTACCTCCGAGCTAGTCAGCGGGTGCAGGCACATAACGATAGGAGCATCAGAAACAGATGGGAAATGCCGTGGCTCCAATACCAGGGGGCGGGAATGATTGCTATTTGAAATCTCTGGCTGCACCCAGACAACGGTGGAGGTTTGATTCCCAGGGGTCGACTAGCAGCAGGACACCTTGTGCCACTGCTGGTTGTCCCCGGGGAACGCCCATGCCACATGCCCTCTGGTGTGCTGCAGGTTACCCCAGGTGCAGTGGGGGAGGTTGGGGCCAGAAACCATGTTGGCCTCAGCAGCCTTACCTGGGGTCATCACAGCTGCATCACTCCTGCTGCTGGGAGCCTGGCCGACAGCCAGACCATGTCTCTGGTGGGCCAGGCTTAGGTTTTCGGTGGCTCACTCTGACTTCATGTGCTCCCTCCCACTTTTTTTCTGCACAGGTCTTTTTGACCCCTGGCTCTCCAGGGGTCACTCCCACCTTCATGCTGCAAGATCGCAGTGCAGGGAATGCCTGCATGTCCTAAGTGTGGCACCACAGAGGGGTCTTCTGCACCACATACCACACTCATCTGGATGAGGCCTCTGAGCAGATCACGCTCAATACACTTCAACAGCCTGCAAATGACCAAAGTCTACACCAGCTTGACTGACTTGGGGGAGGAGGGAGAGTGCTTGCACTCACATTTTTTAGTTCCCGGGGGAAGATAAGGGGCTATGGTTGAGTAGCAAGTGAGGACACAGCTGGTTTTTCAAAACAAAGCTTTGATTGACCAAGTAGTAAGTAGTTCATTGATAAAAAGTGCCAACAAAAGGCGGGGTGTAGCTGTGTTGGTCTAAGGACATAGGCAGGCAAGGTTCTTTGGGTGAATCTGATCTCTTTTATTAGACCAACTTAAGTACTTGGAAAACAATTTTTAAGCAAGCTTTCAGGTTCAAAAACTTTTCGTCAGGCTGAGGAAGTCTCTGCGGTTGGGGTGTGCTCTTCCTGGATGGAGTGAAAAGTAAAGAAGCCAGAGGCTGGGCTGGGCTGCATGCAAGACAGGCAGTCAGTGAAGATGTAGACTGAGGAGTCAACAGGTGAGAGAAAAAAAAGAGGAGTCAATGGGAGAGAGAACAAAAGGAGGGAAAAGCAGGCAGTAGAGGTCTGGCTGTATACCAGAGTGGCCAGCTGCCACAGTGGGTGGAAGGCAGAAGGAGCAATGCAGCTTGGGATGCCTGGAGGACCAACTAGACCATGGGGCGGGCAATTGTTTCGGGCAGAGGGCCGCTTGCTGAGTTTTGACAAGCCATCAAGGGCCACATGACAGGTAGCCAGGGGCAGATAAATATGAATTTTCTAAATTTTTTAGGGATCCCATGGGCCAGATAAAAGGCCACATCCAGCCCGTGGGCCTCATTTTGCCCATCCTAGGACTAGACCCATATTGCAGAACGAATTCAAAATAGTACTTGAATTTCCCTGTACTCTTTTGAACTATTCCTTGTGGCTATAACCTGGTTCAACAGGCTTTTACACCTGTTCATGTCAGGTTTAAATCATCTCAAGGGTTATATATACCTGGGCACAGTCTCAGGGCTGCCAGTAGCAGAGCCCCGGGAGCCTCTGGGATATGGCAGAAGGAATAAACCCCCACCTCACATAGCAGGTCATTTCCCAACCTCCAAATAAGCCTGCTCTATTCTTCTTCAATTGCATCGGTGAAAACGGGCCATCAGATTCTTTGGGAAACAAAAACTGCGCTTGTTACAAAACAAAACCAAAGATGCGACTTTTCATCCCTGACTGTTTATTGACCTAAATCTCTTCGGCCCTTTTGATAAGCAGTGTCAGGCACATCGATTTCGCCAGTTTCCTTTGTCAACGTTTCTCTTCCTAACAAGCAGTGACTCAGTCAGTCTGCACCGTACGGTGGGTTACGTGTGCAGACAGCACTGCTGTAGGGGGGAAGGGGTGGGGGCAAGACTCAAAGAAAGCTTATGTCAAGAAGCAATCAGCTAAAATGTATATTATCCTGCTAAATAGTGTGCTAGTCTTCACACCCCTCACTTAGCCTCTTTGTCTAGGGGGATTTTCACGTATTACACCCTGTGCCTTACCTAGATGCAGGGCTGGACACAAGCATGGGCAAACCAGGAGGCCGCCTAGGGCCCAGACAGAAAGGGGGCCTGAAAATGTTTGGGGTTTTTTCTCCATTGTCTGATTATTATTATATTTATCTCTGGCAAAGCGGGGCCTGATACTAAAAGTGCACCCAGGGCCACCAGGAGTCTAGGTACAGTGCTGCCGAGATGAAAGGTGATTGCAATGGAATTGTCTCCTTTTGTTAGTTTTTTGTATAACACCTAACACAGTGGTTCTCAACCTTTTTAGACCCAAGGCTCTCCCTGAACAATCCCAGCTCTTCACTTTCACTGAATCACAGAGAAATTGGGCTGGAAGGGACCTCCAGAGGTCACATTTAGCCCAACCCTGTGCCTAAGACAGGATCAGCCCTGTGCAAGCCATCCTACACAAATCCATTGTCTAACCTCTTAGCAAAACTGTTGACACAGTCACAAGACCTAACACCTGAACCTGCTGCAGGTAAAGCAGGGGGACCACGGCAGCCAATGTCCTGCTTCTGTTTAGATTTTGTAGATACATTCAAGAGATCCCAGGAAGAAGCCCATGCCCCCTGCTACCTAGTGGCAACCACCCAAGTCCAGAAACCTGGGAAATCCCTATAGTAAAACATAGGCATCGCTACGCCTAGATCATCCCTGACCAGTGCTTGCCCAGCCTCCAGCGACGGAGAGTACAACTTCAAGCCATTAGTCTACATCCTGCTCTCTGCAGCCAGAGAGAAGCCGTGGTTTCCCTCTTCTCTATGGCAGCCCTTCAAGTATTTGCAGACTGCTAGCATGCCCCCTCTTAAGCGCCTATCACCCACTTTTTTTTTACAAGAGCTACTCTGATTGCCAAGAACTCAAAAAGGCCATAGCACATCAGAATTTTTTCAGCAGGATGGATTCCTATTTAAATTTCTGGGTTGATCTTGTGAATCGTGTGCTGGTGTTTGTACATCTAATACAAGTTTCCCTCACTTTATGCTGTACATGCGTTCCTGGAAAACGGCGCATAACTCAAATTTGCATGAAGGGAACCCACTTCACAATGTAACAAATAGGGATACATTCCAGGACTTAGACTGTACTGACCCCCAGGCCCATTTCTACTACTTTTTCAAGATAATTTTGGTGCTCATGAACAGCAGACAGTACACACAAGCACAGGGTGGTGGTGAATGGTACCATAGTGGGGATGGCAACTACAGACAACAAGCAAGGAACACAGATCCACACAGGAGACTATATTTTGGTGTGCATCACTCCCACAATGCACTGCACAGAGCACCTGACTGCAGGCTTCCACCATACTGATTGCATAAGAGTGAGTTTACCTTGCATATAACCAATTTTTAGTATCAAAAGGGTCATCGCATAAGACCGAATTTGCACATACAGAACCCGCATAAAGCGAGGGGAACCTATAGTGCTAATATTGCATGGCATCCCACAGCACCCTTAAAAGGATCTCATACCATCCCATAGCACCCTTAGAAGGATCTCACAGCACCCCACAGCACCCTTAAAAGGATCTCATAGCACCCCATGGCTAGTCTTAGTCTATTCTGAGCCCCCAAGGCCTGGAACAGACTGCTGCCGGTGGTGGTTCAAGCACCTACCTTGAATGCCTTCAAGAGAAATTTGGATGTTTATCTTGCTGGGATCCTATCACTCTAGCTGACTTCCTGCCCCTGGGGCAGGGGGCTGGACTCGATGATCTTCCAAGGTCCCTTCCAGCCCTAGTGTCTATGAAATCTACAGGAGCATCCTTAAAAGGATCTCATAGCACCCCAGAGAATCACAGACCTAACACAACGAGTTTTTGGGTCTTGATTCTGTCTTCTACTGTCATATAAATAACAATAAAAATGGTTTCCATGTATAAAGTGCTGTACCGTGAGCGCGGAGGCTTGTACATCACATTTTCCTGTTCAGTTGCTTTTTCTGTGCAGATCTAACTAATTAGCAATCATCTCTAAACAGTCTAAAACTCTAGAAACCCTCTAAAGAATCAATAGTTTTGCAAACATTCCCCTGTTGCTTATCGGTTATATGGACAACTAGCAGCAGCTGCCTCTAACTAGCGCAAGGAGGGTTGTGATCTGGGCGCTAAAACATGATACCAGTGCTACTGAAGACCTCTTGACTGTTTGAGGTCATCGGCCCTCTGTGGGATTTTAACCCGAGTGTGCCGGTGCATACAAATTTCCCTTTGTTTTCACTGGAGTGTAACATTATTTCATTTACTGGCCTGTGCGGCTGTTCCAAAACTGTGCTCTCTCAAATAGCGCCATCACTGTATCCGTAAGCTTGAGCTGGACTTTAAAATATCCCAAAGAAGAAATTGCCTCAGGAAGAAACTGCTTTTCCAGTTTTGCACTGAGTTCAGTACGGTTGAATCCTATGCTAGACTTGTTCCATGCAGATCTCATTTTACTTCTTCTGGACTTAGACATTAAGGGAAGGAATATATAGACGAAGCTTGGCGAGATAAATGATATGCTGTCAGTGCATCGATTTAAGGAGTTTCTATTACCTTGGCACACAAAAAACATGCTCCAACCAGAGCATTTATATAGTGGGTAAAAACAGACAGTGTCTATTTTGCGTTTTGATTTAATAGGATGCAATGTCCAAGGAAAAAGATATGATAATAACTATTAATAAATCACTATGGACTTCCTTTAAAGGACACTTGTAGGTCGCTTCACAGCAGAGACCATGATTTTAAAAGAGGTTTTCTTGCATAGGATGAATACAAAAGACACAGGTAGACCTACCCTTCTGTAAGTGTTCAGCACCTGGGTTTGTCTGAATTATCTGGGCCACTGTTTAGCAGTTATTTACCAAAGAGTATTTTGCTTATAGTATTTCCAGGAGATGAGTTAAGCTATACGAATGGTGATATTAGGTACCGTGTATGACTTCCAGAAAGCCAAACTAGTGTGTTTCCAGGGTAAACGCTGACTTAAATGAATCCACTCACTAGGAAGTGTTCTCTGGAAAAAAGACGGCACAGCTCACCATGTGCTGGGTTGCCTGAAGGGACTGAAAGAAATCCATGTTAGCACCCGAGCTGCCACAACAATCTTTCATGCAACAATGAAAAGAAATAGCGCGTTTGTGCCTAGCATGGTTTTATCATCCTCCGTGACACGGAGGATGGAGGTCGGAAGGTCGGGATTTACCATCTGGTGCTAGAGACAAGAATTGCCGGCAGCTGTCTTCCTAACAAATTCACCTGGCTTAATGACATGCTGCTCCCTTCTCTTCCTGAACCAGAGGGAGTTATTCACGTTCATGAGTTGTGCTGCAGTCTTAAAAAGGTTAGAAAAGGCTGTAGCCAACTGAAAGAAATCACAGTTAAAGCAAATATGACTCTGTGTTCATCACAGGCGACTGGCAGAGGGGATACGGTGAGGGGGGGCATGTGCCCCCTCTGAGATGGGCTCCTGACTCAGCACCACTCAGGACGGCAAACCGCGGCTCTGCAGAGCCAGGTGGAGAGGCCGCAGCTCCTTCTGTAGTGCCTGCAGCAGCCACGGTTGAGGTTTGGGCCCAGCACCCCCCGCTGTGGGGTGGAGGCAGCTTTACCTGTGTTCTGGCTGGTGGTCCACAGGGTACCCCCCCATACTCAGGCGGCACCAGTCACCCCGGGTGTTCATACTACATCTCATCAGCTAAACAGTCAGTTATTACTTAGATCAGGGGTGGACAATTATTTTGGGCCACTTACTGAGTTTTGGCAAGCCATCGAGGGCCGCTTGACAGGCAGATAGGGGCAGATAAATATTAATTTTGTAAATTTTTTAGAGGCCCTGCGGGCCACATAGTATGGTCTGGCAGGCCATATCCAGCCCACGGGCTGTATTTTGCCTACCCCTGACTTAGATGGAGGGTCTTACACAAGCATCCCAGGCTTCAGAAAGACACAGTGCCCTTTCATTCAGAGGCAATCTCTCCTCCGAACCACGGGGCACGTTTACATGTGCATTACTGTGCTGTTATTACTGCACACTAAGTTTAGTACCTCTAATAAGTAGCACTACACAGTAGCGCTGGCACATGGTCTCTTCATGTTGCTTAATTGCAGTAGATTAATTCTGTGCGTAGTATTAGCAAGGCTAATTTTGCCATGATGCACTAATACGCAGTAGAATTAGTCATTAAGTGCACATTAAGCATCTTGTTTGTAGACGTGCTCCCAGTGTCTCTAGCGTGGGGATTAGGTGCCATCTCTTTAGCAGAACGTTAATACAACTCTGAATGATGAGTAATCCTTAAAAGAGCACGTGCACTTTTTACCACAGAAACCATTAGCCATGCATGGCTTCTTGCAACAACAAGGACACAAGGCCAGTGTCCTGAAGTCGAGCCCAAGAAGAATTCAAGCACTCAAGTAGCACATTGTTCTTTGTCGTATTGTTCAATAGTCTGGTTTCTGGCCTTATCATTGTTTTTCCCCATGTTGTTCTCTCATATATCAGGAACTTCTATCTTTCTACAATTATATATGTTTTTCCTTTTTTTTCTTTCCCTCCACCACTGTTGACTTTAGGGAACACAATTGGTAATGCAAGTCTAATTTAGACTAAGACATTGGTGAATGTACAGCATTATGACCTTCCTCAAGGTATACGAAGTAGGCATCTATGTTGCTTTCTGGGCACCCATGGTCTTTAACAGAATCACTTTCCATGTCACTATTGGATACCCTCGTCGTGAAACCCAGTGCGCCACAAACAATTGGTTATGTTTGTACTTATCATACTGCATATCTTCTTCATTGATTGTGTTCAGCAACACTTCACTTGCATTTTCACTTGGGCATTCTTATCATCAAATGGAAAAGAAAAATCAGCAATGAGGTGCTTTTTCTCCTCCTTTTTCTAGCAACCATATCTGGTCTTCTAGCGCGATGATTTTCAACCTTTTTTTCACTTGCAGATGCCTAAAACATTTTGAATGGAGGTGCAGACCCCTTTGAACTGTAAGTGTGGGTATTCATATACTTTTGGTTGGTCAGAGTCATCTTTTGTGGACCTTTTAGACCTAGTCTGTAGACCCCCAGGGGTTTGCGGACCACAGGTTGAAAACCATTGTTCTACAGTTCGCTTCATCAACAAGAACGACTGAAAAATACCATGTTTTTATACTTTTATTTTCTACAGCAGTATCTGTCCTATGGTAGAAATAACTTTCCCTCGCTTGTAGTCCATACCTCTTACAGAGTGCCCAGTGCACAGTAGTTACAGCTTTGTTATGCTGGCCTCTATGCTCCTCCATTGCCAAGGTATTACACCCATTTCTAACATAATTAAGAGTCTCTGGAGTCTGGCGACATAGCCTACATTTTGGGCTTACATATTTGCTACCATCTATCCTTATTTCAACATGACCAAATGGATGCCACCATAAATCTCTCCGTGTTAACCCCAAGGGCAGAGATAGGCCAGAAGAATTGAACAGGGCCGTGAGTAAGTCATGACCCTCATTGTATTATGGTCATGCTCTAGAGTGGGTCTCCAACAGAGAATCGGAGCCTGAATCTTTGCATGGGACCCCCAAAAGTAAACCCCACTGCTCATTAGCCATCTCATAACGCAGTTGTTTTTCCCAGGTTCCCTAGACAACACATGAGGAAATGAATAGTGTGACTTACATGGGAAGTTATGTATATCTTTCATTGTCTGGAGGATCAATGCCTTGGATTTTAAGCTCTTTACAGCAGGGTCCCATGATTTCCTGATTGTCCTTTATAATGATTAATAATAATTGGTTGGTGGGGTGGCAATAGGCTGTTTCTTTATACAGTTTGCCTGAGCTCTTTACACTTTGGTGTAGATTTTCCACTACAATTAAGCAACATGCGATAAGGTTTCACTCTCCAGGCTTAGCTCTGCTATGAGTTGGGAGAAAAGGTTTTATTAGCTCACCAAGATTTATGGTCAGTTAAGCCTGTGTGTTTTCTCAAGCTGGTGTATTTCACAGAGATAATTGGAAATGAGGAAGCTTTTAGTAGTTTTATTTCCCAAGGCTGGGTTTTAGGGGTTTATTGTTGGTTTTTTAAATGAATGGTTTTGTTTGTCTTGATTTCGAGTACTGAAAACAGCCTTTAAAAGGGCAGACATTTATACCATATGACATTTTCCTCCTTCCCCCCGCCGATCCCTTTAATCATACATTTAATTCATGAAGGTTATTTCCTAGTGGCTGAAAAACACACTAAGCAAACTGTAAATAAACTGTATGCCTCTCATTTTTATTGAACCCAAAATAAAACCGAAGCTGACGACTCCTTAATGAATGCTCACAGAGGTGTCACAATGAATTAGATTCATAGAAAAGTAGGGCTGGAAAGGACCTCACCTAGTCCCCCAACCCCACCTTGCAGGATCATCCCTATCTAAGCTTACAGTACAAGTGCCTAGATATGGTATTGGGGAGCTCTCCACTCCGTGCTCTGGCTTCTGTGGTCTCTGCCTTCCCCAGGGACTGCTTAGCTCTGGCCCACCCACTTTTGTTCATTGACTGATGGGTTTAAATAAATCTGTCCCCTGTTCTTGATGTGATGCTCTGCATGGATCCTCACACTCCATAGGGCACCAGTTGATACCAGCTAGCACCCATGAGCCCAGCTGGGACTAAAAAACCTGCAAGTTCCTGGGCACTGGGTCTTGTCCCTGCACTCAGGATTAGACCAAGTGCCACATTTGAGGTCAGGAAGGAATTTGACCCCAGATCGGCCCAGACTGTAGGGGTTTTGTCTTCCTTTGCACCCGTGGTCTCTTCTGTGGATCTCTCAAGTGCATTTTAACAGCCATGTCCTGTCCTTTCCCTGGCAGGACCTTGAAAGAGCCCTCGTCCCCCTGCTTTACCTGGGACACATTTGCATCTTGATGTTTGGGGCAACATGCGTGGTCATCATGGGACTGGGTTGCATGTGGTATGGATGCCCTTGCCATCCCCCTGCTAAAGTATGCACCCCCCAGTAACAGGGAACCAGAGTCTCCCATTACTTTAAGGGAGAAGCCGCACCAGTGATGCCCCCAGATGGGGAAGACGGTGTATCGTGGGCTAGCTGCAGGGGAGTAGGCAACTAGGGACCCTAGCCTGCAAGGGCTAGCTGCTCAGCAATAGGATGGTAGGGCAAAGCCCTGGTTAGACAGCAAGGGCATTGCTACAGTAACCAGACTGCCAGCATTAAGCTGCCCTGGAGGCTGAGGGGGGACACCCATGGCTGCTCAGCGGATCACCTGACAGGAAGGGGAGGAGCCCAGGGTATATAAGCCTGGGCCCCTGAGGCACAGGGGCAGTGCAGCCCTGAACTCAGCAGGGAGAGGAGCTCCTGCCATACTGCTGCATCCTGTTTTCCATTTTCATATTATGGCCCCTTCACAGTGATATAAAGGGTCCTTACTGCACATGAGAATTTGGCTCTTTACTTTTTGTATTATAGCCTTCGTATTACACCAACACAAACTGTTACGGGGGAATGGCATCATGCCCTGTATTTAAAAAATAAGTTTAAAAAGATTTAAAGGGGGAAGTAACATGGTTTAGGGGGCAGCTTGGAGTCAGAGAAGAGGAAGCTGAATGTGGGACAGACATAAAGGCAAATCTCATTATCAAATCTCGTTATCTTCCATTTTTTGGTAGTGCTGAAGTGCTTCTATTGCCATGATGGTCCAGGAAATCGAAGTCATCTGTTACTTAGCTCTGTTGTGTCTGCTTCTCTCCCAGAGGCTTGAGGAAAGCTTGCCTATGTCTATCCCAACCATGCAGTTAGTCCATTAAAAGATATCACCCACAATAATTCTTCTCCCTGAATGGGGGAGAGTCATGAAGGAGGAGCTAGAAAGGAAGGCTAAATTGAAAGTACTTTAGACAGATAGGAAAGCCAGCAGAAGCTAGGTTGAAGATGTGAATGTGAGGGGAGAAAGTGTATAAGAGGAAACAGAATGGCAGCGTTGAACTGGGCTGGGAGGAGGAGAAGAAACCGTTGACATTGTAAGAGTTGGATGTGTGATAGATTTCTGTTTCCCAATATAGTCTTTCCTCGCTATGAAGGACAATATATGGTTGGAAAATTCAACTGAATTTAAATTTAGATGAAAAAAATGCAAAACTTCTGTGTGAATCTTTTTCTATAGTCCAACCAACTTCATAGCCAAGTCCTCAGCATCTCAGAAATGACTTCAAATTGAGGTGGAAGATTTGTGAAACTGTAGACATCGGGACTGAAAAACTCTAGGTACAGATATGTTCCAGTAGTCTTCCAGAAATGGGGATCTGCAAGGGGAATAGGGAAATGATCCGACTCAAGGGAGATGTGGAAAGAGCAGCAGCAATCTGGGTTCAAAGATGAACAAGAATCTACTTTCTGGGCTGCAATTAAAGCTGGTGTTAATGCCGTAAGGGAAGGGATGCAATGGAAGAGTTTGGAAGGTCAAAGAGGTCTTAATCTACACATTCAGCCTTTGAAGAAATTGAGCAGTAGGAAGTTTTAGTCCCTCGTGATTAAGACAGACCTACGGAAAGACGGAGAGAAAGTGTTTGTTGCCATCTGTTCAAGTCATAGCTAAGCTAACAACAGACATCTCACACAAAGGGATGTCCCACATAGAAAACCAGTGAAAGGAAGAGCAGCTGGATGGGATGCTTGAGTTACAGAGAAGGAAAGGACTGGGAAAGAAGAAATGCTTTCTCTAGGCCTGATGAAGTATGGATAGGCCCCAAAGCAGGACACAAGTTCCTGGCTTGCTTAGAGCACACAGGGTTGAAGGTGAGCAGCAATGCTAAAAAGAGAAAGATCTATACTCAAGACACTACAAAGAAGCTCATTGAGGTGGGCTGCCGTAGTCTGAGATGCATCCACAGATTTCAGGTGGGAGGTCAAAGCAGGTCCTCAAGCACCTTGAGATGCACAATGCAGTATGGAGCATCCAGGAAAGGTTCTCGGTGCCACCATATGAACATTCAATGTGTCACAGCCTGGCGCAGAAGTGATCCCAGAGTTGTTCCAGGTCAAATATATCTTGACTTCAAAAAAGCCTTCAATCTGGTATCCCATGATCACCTCTTGGTGAAACTGACCAGTTGTGGCCTTGGGTCCACCACAGTCCGCTGGCTGGAGAACTGGCTCCGTGGTCAGACCCAGTGGGTTGTAATTGTTGGAAGTCAATCGTCATAGTGCCCTGTGATCAGTGGGGTCCCCCAAGGCTCTGTCCTTGGACCCATATTGTTCAACATCTTCATTAACTATGTGGACATTGGAGTCAGGAGCAGACTGGCCAAGTTCGCCGATGACACCAAACTTTGGGGCAAAGCATCTGCACCTGAGGACAAGAGGGAGATTCAGGCAGATCTTGACAGGCTCAGCAAATGGGTGGATGAGAACCTGATGGTGTTTAACTCTGAAAAATGCAAGGCTCTTCACCTTGAGAAGAAAAAACCTGCAGCATCCTTATAGGCTCGGTAGTGCTACACTGGCTAGAGCTACAGAAGAAAGAGACTTGGGGTCATCATTGATCACAAGATGAACATGAGCCTGCAATGCGACGCTGCGGCTACTGAAGTGAGCAAAATGCTGGCTTGCATCCATAGATGCTTCTCGAGCAAATCCCGGGACGTCATTCTCCCCTTGTACTCGGCCTTGGTGAGGCCGCAGCTGGAGTGCTGCGTCCAGTTTTGGGCTCCACAATTTAAATAGGATGTGGAGAAGCTTGAGAGAGTCCAGAGGAGAGCCACGCGCATGATCAGGGGTCAGGAAAACAGACCTTACGACGACAGGCTGAGAGCCATGGGACTCTTTAGCCTGGAAAAGCGCAGGCTCAGGGGTGATCTGATGGCCACCTAGAAGTTTATCAGGGGTGACCACAGGATCTGGGGAAACGTTTGTTCACCAGAGCGCCCCAAGGGATGACGAGGTCGAACGGTCACAAACTCCTGCAAGACCGCTTCAGGCTGGACATAAGGAAGAATTTCTTTACTGTCCGAGCCCCCAAGGTCTGGAGCAGCCTGCCACCGGAGGTGGTTCAAGCACCTGCATCGAACACCTTCAAGAGTAAATTGGATGCTTATCTTGCTGGGATCCTATGACCCCAGCTGACTTCCTGCCCTCTGGGCAGGGGGCTGAACTCGATCTCCCAAGGTCCCTTCCAGCCCTGATGTCTATGAAATCTATGAAATGGCAGCAAGCAGAGCAGGTGTCATCTATGGATGAAGCACAGTGGGGCCTGGAGAGGTTTCAAACCTGAACTCCTTTTGCACCAGCCCCTTGTGCTCTAGTGATGCCAGAGGAGACAACCCAGCAACCACTTCATGCCACGTCCTTCATTGGGCACAGCCCCCTGCTGGCAAATCTCACAATGGGCATGCTGATTTCCCCAGCCTGACAGAGGGTATTTATACCCGAAAACTTGCAAAGAAGAATTTTTCCAACTATTTGAGTTGGTCTAATAAAAGGTATCAGATATACCCAAAGAACTCTGTCTGACTTAAAAAGCAATAACTTTTCTCCTTTTGGGTCATGCAGTCAGTAAGCAAATGAAACTGCAGGAGGGATTTCATGCCAAGCACTGAGACGAAATAATACGCTGAGACTAGAACTGATTGGGAATTCTCAGACAAAATATTTCTCTGATGGAAAATGCGTCACCAGTGCTGTTTGGGAGAAGGCTGAGGTTTTGACAGATCTCCTGATTTCACACATTTTTGTACAGAAGGAAGAAAAAACGCTGCCCAAACTATAGCAATGTGGAGCATACTTTAATTCTACTCTAAATGCTGAAAGTTTGCAGTAGCCAAAAGAACCGTTGCTCCTTGAACTGGTTGGATCACCCCAAAGCTAATACTAATGTTGCAGTGCGACTAATGATGTTTTGCCTGACTTCTACGCTACAGCCGAGCTGCCCTCTTTGGTCCCTGCCACGCAGTTCTTGAAAGCAGTAACATTGAAATTGTCCTCTGAGGAATCAGAGGAATTATGGGAGAAGAGAATAAATCCTACACTTGCTTTGGAAACATCTATGCAAGCCTTTGGAAGACACTGCTGCATCCTGTTTTCTATTTTCGAAAACGGAGGTCAAGTCTCAGCAGGACATTTCTGCTGGAGCGTTGGAAAGTCTTTGGCAAGGCTTCCAAGATGGATGGCTGAGTTCTGGATGTGCCTGGATCCGGCCCCTGGAATAGCCACTTCTGTGCATTGCTCGACACTGAGACTCACTGGATTGTCTCCAGACCCGAGATTAAAAGCCACCACTTCATAAATTCTGAGCGGGGAAGGTGGGCTCGCCCACGTTATGGTGCTGAGTTAGCCCCAACTTTGCAGCAAAGCCCACATTGTTGAGAGCTCTGATCATACTAGAAAAGGCAACAGTGATAACAGTCTTAACTTGTAGAATGGTTATAATTATGATCTCATACAGCAGTTTCAATAAATACTTATTCACATGGGACTTTATATTCGTTTTACCCAAAACTTCGGATCTGGATCAAGAGTGGGTATGGAAATCAAGTCATTATTTTGGGCAATGAAGTCATTTCTGAGATGGGTTTCCTGCACACACAAACTGTTTGTGCTTTGACTGCTGTGCGTTCAGTTCTGCAATGTCAAGCAAGCTGTCCTTGGATGTCAAAGAAATACAGGGTTAGGAGATGAGAGATAATCTATAGATAATTATCTAGAGATAATCTATAGATAATCTGTCATCTCCTAACCCCGTATTTCTTTGACATCCAAGGACAGCTTGTTTGACATTATCTATAGGTAATCTCTCATCTCCTAACCCCGTATTTCTTTGACATCCAAGGACAGCTTGTTTGACATTATCTATAGGTAATCTCTCATCTCCTAACCCCATATTTCTTTGAAATCCAAGGACAGCTTGTTTGACATTGCAGAAATGAGTTTGCACCAGTAGATGTGCAGCCACAATATTTACCCAGTTACTTCTGTATTAGGTTTAAGAAAGACCTTGCTTTGTTACTTTCCCTCCCTTTGTGCCTACTCTTTATAGTGGGTATAATAATTTAAGGAGGGCGAGAAGCCATCTAACAACATTGTTCTCAAAACACACTAATTATCATAACGATTAAGGCTCTTTAGTGCTAAGAACTTAAACAACCAAAACAGGAGTCCATTTGTTGCCATCATAGTTCATTGTTTAATTTTCTCTCTGGAAGTCAAAAATGGAAATATTTGTTAGATTCTTGCTTTTTTCCCCTTTTGTATTATTTATAATGCCACATTCAGCTTTCCTCAAACTTTCTGTGCAAAAGGCTTTCCATTTGAAACGAACACAGCTGATTCTCCCGAGACGCCACGTGGAACATAGAAAAGCTTTAGAAATGTTATGGGCACACAAGACTCTCATAAATCTGAAGCTGCAGGGAGAAAACCTATTTTTATGCTGGTTAGCTTAAATGTTTCCTTTTTAACAAACAAACCAAAACAGAAATAAAATGGTGCGCTCCACATCAGGGCTAATAAGCGCGTCTGATTTCATTTTAAAATGAGTTGACTTCACAGGAGTTCAGCAATGCTTTGATAATGTGCAAATGCCTCCAGAAACATAACCAGGATGGAATTTTTAAAAATAATTTCTAAAAACAAAACCCCGCTCCTACTCCGGGCTCCCGGAGAACTGAAACTTGGCACTCAGATTTGGTTGAATAACACTAGTACTGGAAATCTAAAATAGAAGCAATGACAGCCATTTTAACGTTAGTGATAACGCTATATTATATCCTTTTAATCTATGCAAAACACAAAATAATAAATGTGGACCTAGGACAATTTAGGAACAGTAAACTGGTGTGCAGATAAGATGAATTCATTCATCTTGACATTAGCACTAATGGAAAGCTGGAATTTCCTTTCTTTCACTCCTCTGCTAGCACTTACCTGTCACCTTTACACTCAAACTCCCTTGTGGTCTCTGGAGATTAGCAACCCATCCCTCCAGGCAATTCACCTTCCAAAGCCTTGTATCTTGGGGAACTACTACCGTAATCCTTCCTGAGCTGAGTCCATACTGGGTACATTTATAATCAGAAATGCTTAACAATAACATTTTCCTGGTTCAAATAGACATCATTTTTGTGTGTTACTCTTGTGTAGTCTGATCTAGAGTCAGCTGCATTTCAGTGGCACGTGCCTCAATTGCTCTGCCGCATAGATCATCTTGTTATAGCATAGGACTGGCTGTTGGGGGTCCTGGGTTCTCCTCCTGGCAGACAAAAGTACATTTTAATGCCTTTGAAACACTCAGGCACATTTGCACGGCTAGTGCTATTGAAGAACTTTGTATTGAATACTGCAGGAAAAGGTGCTAAGATGCATAGGTTTCAATGTACCACTTCAGAGCCAAGCATGCAGTGATTAAGTCCTGACTTTTGCTCATGGCATACCTAAGTGTTCATTGATCATAACAGTTCTTGGTTTCCCATGTTTCCTTCTGATACACTCAGTATTGTGGGATGTGTGCATCTATTTTTAATAAAGTGCGGCCTACAGCCCCTTGGCAAGCTGCCGGCCTGGGGTGAAAAGTTTAGGTTTTCCCCAAGGGGGAAGAAAATATGGATCTACTCAAGAGTCTGGGGAAAGGAGCCTTCTCTTATTTTAGCCCACCTGTCTTTCCAGAAACAAATATTTGAGCTCAAAAACGTTCTGCAGGTGCCATGGGAATTTTTTTTTAACAAAACCATTTGCAGCAAAACCAGCTTTTTGCAGAAGGAAAAGCTAAGCAATAGTGGGCTGTGCCAACCACACAACAAACAGCATGCTCTGTTAGGTCAGCTGCACAGAGATTTTATACTTAGCCTAGATTTTGTAGATTAACATTGGATAAGATCTAGGTCAGGAAAACCTGCTGAGTAGCATGTGCAGCAAATTCTTTCCTTTCCCAGCTTGTAAACCTCCTTCCTTATTTAATGGCCAGGTTGTTATAAACTGAAGTCAGGGGTCACAGCCTGCAGAAGGGCAGGATTGCAAACACATCCAAGGAAAAGAAGGGGCAAAAATATCAGGTTGGCAGTTCTTGTCTTCGGTGGGATAGCTGGGAGTCAGGTCCTGTATCCCTTCCATTTCAGTCCCGTTTCTGTAGGGTAGACATCTCTTCTGCTGTTGGTGGGATTTGGCCAGGCTGAGATGCAACGAAACAACGTTTTTGTGCAAGACACGGGTCGCACCAAGTCTCAAAAACAGCAGCTCCCGGACCTGAAGCAAACCCTTACGTCATGGCTTGCAAAAAAGCACCGGCTCTACACAGCTGCTGCAGGGGAACTGCAGGGAGTGACTTCCTTGTCCTAGTCTTACTCCTTCTGTTAAAGCAGAAGTGGTCTCCTCCCTCAGTTAGGTTTGTTGGCTTCCTTGAGGAGGCCTCAAGAGGACCATGCAGCGGTGAAGCATGTGTGGATTGTCTTGAGAGCGAGCATGTAAGACTTGTGTAGGCACCAGGGCCTTTGAGTGGAGGGAAGTACACGTCTTGGTTCTTCTTTCTGTCTTGAATTTGGAGCTGGTTTTTGCTTTTCGTGTTGAGGTGACTTCATCTCAAAAGGCGGCAGTGGGACTGAGTCTCTCTTCTTCATCTCTTCTCTTCTTTAGTATTTTAAGTGGGCCTGGGATACACTTCCCTCATTTTCTTATAGCAATTGATGCTTGGGCCCTCCTGAAAGGGGGAGAGAAGAGGAGAGACAGGACGACAAGTGAGGCAATATGTTCTGGAAAGGGTTAGCAAAATGATTCTTTGGAAACAATACCAAGGGTCAGATTATATTTCACCCGTTAGACCTGTTATCAGACATAGACGCCTAAACACAATTCTATTCCCAGCTCTTCGCGTCCATGAAAATCCATGAATGCACCTACTTTTGCGAAAAGTTTGTTTGGGTGAATCTGATATCTCTTATTACACCAACTTCAATAGTTGGAAATTTTTTTACCAAGCTTTCGGGTTTGAAAACCCTTCGACTTTTGCGACACGCTGTCATCTGACCCTTAAGACTGATGCACAGAAAACAGTGAGAGTGAGGACCCACGCACATTTTGCATTAACAGTGCAGTGATATCACATTGAATGAAAGATATCACATCTACCCAAAGAACCTTACCTGCCAGTGTACTGCTGATTTGCTTTCTTGTAGGAAGGAGGGTGGAGAAGAGGGACAATGATCAAAAACGTATCTGGCAGGAGTTCCCATCACCACGCAGACTGGAGCAGAACTCAGCTGCATGTGTGCGGGTGGTACGGAGGGACAGTTTCCCATCCATGCACCCTACTCTGGAGGGCACAAGGAAAAAGGAATGGACTTAGCCCATCCATTATAGGAATCTGGCCAAGGTTGATCAGAAGTTGGCAGGACCGTAGCAGCAGGACATTAGCTGCTGTGATCCCCCTACTTTACCTGTGGTAGATTAGGGTGTTATGGCTTGTTGTTGTGTCGGGTTTGACTGTAGCTTTACTAATAGGTTGGACAATGGATTTGTCTAGAATGGTTTGGTTAGGGTTGGTCCTGCCTCAGGCAGGGGTTGAATTAGTTGTGACTTTTGGAGGCGCCTCTCAGCCCTACTTTTCTATGTTTCTGTAAGCCAGTGGCAAGGTTAAATTCATAGTTTCATAGTTTCCAGGGTCAGAAGGGACCTGAGCAGATCATCTAGTCTGACCCCCTGCCATGGCAGGAAAGAGCACTGGGGTCAAACGACCCCGACAAGGTGTTTATACAGCCTCCTCTTAAAGCCCCCCAGGGTAGGAGCCAGCACCGCTTCTCTTGGAAGCTGGTTCCAGATCCTAGCCGCCCTGACTGTGAAGTCGCGCCTCCTGATATCTAACCTAAACCTGCCCTCTGCCAGCTTGTGACTGGTATTCCTGGTCACTCCTGGCCGTGCTCGGGGGAACAGGGACTCCCCCAATGCCTGCTGGTCCCCACTGACTAGTTTGTAACAGGCCACAAGATCCCCCCTCAGCCTTCTCTTGTGGAGGCTGAACATGTCCCATAGCCTCTCCTCGTAGGGCCTGCCCTGCTGCCCCCGGATCATGCGAGTGGCCTCCTCTGGACCCTCTCCATGCTGTCCACATCCCTCCTGCAGTGCGGCGCCCAGACCTGGATGCAGTCCTCCAGCTGCGGCCTGACCAGCGCCACACAGAGGGGGAGGATCACCTCCCTGGACCTGCTCGAGATGCATCTGTGCATGCATGCCAAGGTGCGGTTGGCCTTCCTGACCACGTCCCCACACTGCCGGCCCATGTTCATCTTGGAGTCAATGATGACCCCCAGATCCCTTTCCGCCTCCATGCTGACAAGAGGGGAGTTCCCCAACCTGTAGGTATGGTGCCGGTTCTTCCTCCCGAGGTGCATCACCTTGCACTTGTCTGTGTTGAAACCCATCCTATTCTCGTCCGCCCACCCTTGTAACCTGTCGAGGTCCGATTGTAGCCTGTTGCATCCTTCCAGTGTGCCCACGTCCCCCCACATCTTAGTGTCATCAGCAAATTTGAACAGGTGCTTTTTACCCCCTCGTCCAAATCGCTGATGAAGATGTTGAACAGTGCAGGCCCGAGGACCGAGCCCTGGGGGACCCCGCTGCCCACGTCCCTCCACCTCCCTCTGGGTGCGGCCCTCCAACCAGTTGGCGACCCAATTGACTGTGTGGCTGTCGACACCACAGCCCCCCAGTTTCTTAATGAGAACAGGGTGAGAGACAGCGTCGAAGGCCTTCTGGAAATCCAGGAAAACAATGTCCACTGCTACCCCTGCATCTAACGATCTGGTGATCTGATCGTAAAAGGCCACCAGGTTGGTCTGACAGGACCTGCCACTGATGAACCCGTGCTGGTTGCCCCTAAGCATGCAGTCCCCTGCTGGCCCCTCCTGGATGTGTGCCAGCATAATTTTCTCAAACATCTTGCCTAGGATCGAGGTGAGACTAACCGGCCTATAGTTTCCCGGGTCCTCCTTCCTGCCTTTTTTGAAGATGGGGACCACGTTGGCCCTCTTCCAGTCCTCCGGTACCTCACCAGAGCACCACGAGTGCTCGTAAAGTTGTGCCAGGGGTCCCGCAATGACCTCAGCCAGTTCCTTTAGAACTCTAGGGTGCAGATCATCCGGGCCGGCTGACTTGAACATGTCCAACCCCTCCAGAAGCTCCCTAACTAAATCCTCGCTAACCCGTGGCCCAGGTGTGCCTCCCCCGGGGCCCGAGGGGGGCCCAGCAGGGAGGTGGCTGTTCTGGTCCCTACTTAGGAAGACGGAGGCAAAGAAATCGTTAAACATGTTAGCTTTGCCATCTGGTGTGGCCACCAAGTTTCCCATGGTGTCCTGCAAGGGCCCCACATTACCCGGGACCTTCTTTTTACCCCCTACGTATTTAAAAAAGGACTTCTTATTGTCTTTAATCTGGGAAGCTAGCCCCAGTTCCATCTCTGCCTTGGCCTTCCTAACTACCCCCTACATCCCTGAGCAACTGGGGGCTGGACTCGATGATCTCCCGAGGTCCCTTCCAGCCCTAATGTCTATGAAATCTATGAAACTACAGAATAGCCCTCCCTGGTGATGACCCCTTCCTTCCATTGGGTGTAAGCCTCCTTTTTAGCAAGGAGACATTCTCGGATGCTTTTGGTGAGCCACGGAGGCTTGTGTGCTCTCCTGCTCCCTTTGATCCTCGTTGGGATTAACTTCCTTTGGGCTTGGAGGATCGTCTCCTTAAGGAGCGACCACTCTCCTTGGACACCTAGCTCCCCTCCCCTCCGGGACCTCAGCGCTTCTCCAACTATCCTCCTCAGCTCGTTGAAGTCTGTCCTCCTAAAATCTAGGGCCGCTGCCTTACTGCAGGCCTTTGCCACCTTGCGCTGGATGGTGAATTCCAGCAGGCGATGATCGCTGTCGCCCAGGTGGTCGAGCACCCGCAGCCCCCTCACCAGGTCATCACCCATGGCCAGCACTAGGTCCAACAAAGCGTCCCCCCTAGCCTGTAAGGTCAGTCTTTTTCTGCCCTACTGAATATTTAGTTAGACAAAGTGGAACAGAGTCAAAAAAAGAAAATGACCCTAATTGAAATAAGGCAGAAGGAGACCCTGAGCATCAGTGAATGCCCTCTCGTGCTGTTGGCTTCTCTCAGAGGGCTGGAGGCATCCTTCTCATGGGTTTTAGGGTCTCCCCTCTCCTGCATCTTAGGGTCTCTGCAGTCATGGGTCTTAGGGTCTCACCTCCTTCTATGAGATGCAGGTGATACTTCACCAGTGGGTTTGAAGACACTTGTAGAGCCCAGAGAAGCATTAGCATCGCCTGCTGCTCTCATTTGAGATCCTCCCCACTAATGAATCCTCATGTCACTGGCTAGGGAAGAGGCAGGAATCTGGGACTGGAATTTCTTTGGCAGGTTTAGCTTGTGTGAGTAGTATCAACGTGGCTTACTAGTTCAAGGGCCAGAAGCACCTAGAGACCCCTGCCAAGAATCAGAGAACTATTACACAGCAAATGCAGATGCTTCCTTAGCCTGAAGAATGGTATTTATACCAAAAATCTTGCAAAGAAGAATCTTTCCAACTATTTGAGTCGGTCTAATAAAAGATATCAGATTTACCCAAAGAACCTTTGCCTCCGTGTTCCTGTCTGGTGACAATGGGGTGCTCTCGGGTGACAGCGTAGAAAGGCCCGGGAAGGATGCGAGTCCCCTGACTGCTAGTTCAGACCTAGTTACGGATCACCTGGAGGGCTTAGATGTGTCCAAGTCGGCGGGCCCGAATGACCTTCATCCGTGGGTGCTGAGGGAATTGGCTGGTGTCATTGTGGAGCCATTGGCATGGTTGTTAGAGGACTCCTGGTGCTCGGGCCAAGTCCCTGAGGACAGGAAAAGGGCCAATGTGGTCCCTGTTTTCACGAAGAGGAGGAAGGAAGAGCCTGGTAATTACAGGCCAGTCAGTCTCACTTCTATCCTGGGGAAGGTCTTTGAAAAAATTATCAAAAGCCACATTTGTGAGAGCTCTGCAGGGGAAGTGATGTTGAGGGATAACCAGCATGGGTTCATGCCAGGCCGATCCTGCCTGACCAACCTGGTCTCTTTCTATGACCAGGTAACAAAGAGCTTAGATGGGAAGGAGGAAGTTGATGTCGTCTTCTTGGACTTCCAGAAGACCTTCGACATAGTGTCCCACCCAATTCTGGAGGGCAAGCTGAGGGACTGTGGCATGGACAAATGCACGGTCACATGGGTGGCAAACTGGCTCCAGGGGTGCACCCCGAGGGTGGCGGCGGACGGGTCGATGTCGACCTGGGGGGGTGTGGGCAGCGGAGTCCCCCAGGGCTCGGTCCTTGGGCCAGTGCTGTTCAACATCTTCATTAGCGACCTGGATGAGGGTGTGGAGAGCACCCTGTTCAAGTTCACTGATGACACCAAGCTGTGGGGTAAAGTGAACACACTGGCAGGCAGGGACCACATCCAGGCAGAGCTGGATAGGTTGGAGAAGTGGGCGGATCTGAACAGGATGCAGTTCAACAAGGACAAGTGCAGGGTGCTGCACCTGGGGAGAGGGAACCAGCATTATGGTTATAGGTTAGGGGCTGCCCCTCTCGGCAGCACAGAGGCAGAGAGGGATCTTGGATTCAGGATTGACTCCAGGATGAATATGAGTCGCAAAGGCGTTGAAGCAATAGGCAGAGCCAACCGCACCCTGTCCTGCATCAACAGGGGCATCACTAACGGTCCAGAGAGGTCTTGCTCCCCCTCTATGCGGCGCTGGTCAGGCCGCAGCTGGAGTACTGTGTCCAGTTCTGGGCGCCGCACTTCAAGAGGGACGTGGGGAACCTGGAGAGGGTCCAGAGGAGGCCACACGTATGGTTGGGGGCCTCCATGGCCAGGCCTATGAGGAGAGGCTGAGGGACCTGGATCTCTTCAGTCTCCGCAAGAGGAGACTGTGGGGGGAGGGATTTACAACCTTTTCAGGGGCCAGCAGCAGGGACTCGGGGAAAGTCTGTTCACCAGGGCCCACCTTGGAGTCACCAGGAACAATGGCCACAAGCTGAGGGAGGAGAGGTTTAGGTTGGATATTAGGAAGAACGACTTCATGGTAAGGGTGGCCAGAGCCTGGAACAGGCTCCCCAGAGAGGTGGTGTTCTCACCTTCCCTGGAGATCTTCAAGAGGAGACTGGACAGGCACCTGGCTGGGGTCTTATGACTCCTCCCACCCACAGTGCTCCTTCCTGCCCATCGCAGGGGGTCGGACTAGATGATCTATCCAGGTCCCTCCCAACTCATTGATTCTATGATTGTATGATTGTATGAACCTTGTCTGTCTGTCATAGAGCTCTCAGGTGCCCTGCGACTGAGAGCAGAAACGGCTCAGGAGAGACCCCTAGTGGCGGGAAGGGGGAAGCTCAGCTGCCAGTCACCAGGACTGCCCCAGCAACCAGAGAAACCCAGAGACAGGAAGGGGTGGAGCTTAGCCCTTCTTAAGCCCAGGCAGAAGGCCAGGACGGCAGTTCCCCTCCGGTGGCTGAGGGAGGAGGAACTCAGCCAGAACAAAGGGGAGAACTCTGATGGTCGGAACATCCCCTGGTTCCTGCTGGGGGGTTGATGCGCTCTCTCTCTCTCTGTCTCTCTCTCTGGTAGGGATGGATTCGTATTTTTGACCAGAACGGTTTAGCTTTATGTTATAACCCAGCGGCTTTGTGTTTTGTGTTTACTGTTTAGCCGGAGGACCGGGTGAGGCTATTAGGGGTTGGAGGAGGCCTCATAGGGACTTCCCAGTAGCGTGGGGGTTCCTGGCGCCGGAGCAGGTGCAGTATTTTGTGGGGTGCATTGGCCCAGCCCCGAGAGAGGGAGGAGGGGCGGCGAGGAGCCCCGAGAGCAAACAAAGGGCCGAGGCATAACAGGGTCCAAGTCAGATCACACCAGCAGCATCTGCAAGGCTTGGGCTGCGGTGTAGGGTAGGAAAAGGAGCTGCAGGCAGCACCCACTGTCACTGGGGCGCATAAAAATGGGCAGCCTCCCGCTGATTACAATCATCTATTAATCAAAAGTAAGATCAAGGCGTGGCAGACGAGTAAACAGGCGGTTGGCCCATTGCAGGAGGGCGGAGCCACACTTCCAGAGGGGCGCCGAGAGTAGGACTGCTGTCACACTGCCAGAGAACCATTATATCTTTTATTAGACCAACTTCTATTGTTGGAAAAATAGTTGGAAAATTTGTTTTGGCAAGCTTTGGAGGTATATTCCAACTATTTAAGTCGGTTTAATAAAAGCGATCAGATTCACCCGAAGAACCTTGCCTGCTTATGGCTTTAGACCAGGGGCAGGCAATTATTTTGGGTGGAGGGCCACTTACCCAGTTTTGGCAGGCTGTTGAGGGCCGCGTGGGTAGCCTTGCTCCTTGACAGGTGCCCCACCCCCTGGTCACCATCTTGGGACCAATGTCCCAATGTCCCAGGGCCAGCACTGGTGGGGCCCAAAGCTGGACACAGGCTGGCAGGGGTCTGTGCAGCCGGGTTGGGCTGCACCAGCAGGAAGAGGGGGGAGCTGGCTCGGCTCCACAGAGCCCCTGCCAGCCAGGACCCCGCACTCCTGCCACCCTGCTCTGGGCCCCGCCGGCACTGGCCCCGGGATACCGATGCCGGCCCTGTGTCCCTGCTGGCTCCCGCGCCCACTCACACCCAGTGCCCCCCAGGCCCGCAGTACAGGCGGGGGGCAGTGCACAGCCCCGCTCCCCTGCTCACTGACAGGGAAGAAGCTGGTGTTGAGTGCGGGTAAAAGCGGCTGCTCACCCGCCCCATGGCTGGCACTCCCTGCTGCAGCCACTCACAGCTGCGGGCTGGATAGAAAGGCCTTGCGGGCTGGATGTGGCCTGCAGGCCATATTTTGCCCACCCCTGCCTTAGACCAACACGGCTATAACCTACACCCTGGAGAACCATTATGCACACAAATAAAAACAGCCCGTGCCCAGAAAAGCTTCACCCTTTAGGACTGCAATGAGGTGCACAGCTTTTGTCACTTGCATCCAGGAAAGATGAATTCAACCTGGGATGTGTAAAGAAGGCTGCTCGGATGATCAGGGAAGCAGAGGACCTGTCTTATGCAATAAGACGGAGGGAGATGGGCTGCTTTAGAAGCAGCGTAGCAAACCCTTGAGTCCTGCTGGCTGTAACCATGGATTACACAGGGTTGTTCCCCTTCTGCTACACACTCACATACAATCCCAATGCACACAATGCATTGCATTGCACAACACACACGTTACAGCAGCATCCCTGTATTTGTGGGCAGGTTGGGCCAGAGGAGCTGCCAGGTTCCTCCCAACCCTCCGGTCCCACGAGTCTTGATTCAAAGGTGCAAAGTTAGAAAAGAAAGGATGGGGAAGAATGAGAGCATGTGGTACCAATAAAAACAGGTAGGCTTTGCAAGAGCATCAAAACTGCCATTTACACGGCCATCGACACTGAACCTGGCCTCCCAGTGCTTCCAGCTCTCGGGGCTCTTCATCCCCCAGACCACGTAAGGCCACCCATCCCCCCTGGATGGACAGATGACCCCTTCCCTACCCATGGATCCCTGATGGACCTGTGGTTAATTAGCACCTGTTGGAGCAGACTTAATTAATCAAGTCTGCTGGAGCGTGCTAATTAGCACCCCAGCAGCCTCCTCATCATGTGCATTCAGCATCCCCGTGTTTCATAATGGCAGCAGGGGTGTTTTAATTAAAGCTCATCAAACGACCTTTAGTTAAAGTGTCCCCGCAGCCATTTTGAAGCGT
Source organism: Crocodylus siamensis (assembly GCF_052110815.1). NCBI lineage: Eukaryota > Metazoa > Chordata > Crocodylia > Crocodylidae > Crocodylus > Crocodylus siamensis. Next base: position 7,171,349 of record NC_143396.1, on the reverse strand, counting down.
GGGGTGCTGAATACATGTGATGCTGCAGGTGCTTTAATTAAAGCAGGTTTCAAAGCCACTCTAATTAAAGCACCCCCCTCCCCCGGAGCATGTGTATAGACACCCTTTAGTTTCTTCTCCTGTGGGAGCTCCTCCATGCAACTAATCATCCTTTTGTTGCCTATCCCTGGACCTTCTTTAGTTCTTCTATATCCTTTTTGAGGTGTGAAAGCCAGAACTGGGCACAGTATTCAAGGTGTAGACACACCACAGATTCATAAAGTTGAATAATGATACTTTCAATTTTGTTTAATAATCCCTAACGGCTCAGGCCTCCACTCATCATCTGCTGTTAGCGCTCTGCAGGCATCAGGGCGAAGGCAAGTCCTTAAAGTATGATTTGAAGGAGAAGAAAGTTGTAGTTTTACCATATATAGCCGGGAGCTTTTCCACACCCGAAACTAGGGACGAAGCAGGGTCATGATCGATGAAGCTGGGTGCAACGCAAATCTTACATTGCGGTGAAGGTTAAAGCTGCTTGAGAAGCAGAGGACGTAGGTTACTGATGATGCATCTTAAGACAAAGGAAAGAAACTTTTCTTCAATGCAGGGGTGCAGGAATACATCACATTTCTCCTTCGTGCGTCCGAACGGCACGTTCCCAGGCACCGAGCTGCAAGTCTGTGGCACTTCCACATGGTTTGGATTTTACTCCCACCTTTGGCAGAACACCTGATTTACTCCCCTGCCATACTCACCTGCTTCCCTGCAACTAGCAATGGAGAACCGGGGTGGGTGTCTCAAGGTGGGAAATGAATTGAGAACAATTTGGTTGAAGGAAACCCCCCCCCCTTTTTTTTTTTACCAATAGCCTCAGGGTTAGGACATTGGCTAAGGACAGCGGTTCTCAGCGGCTTTAAACTTGAGGTTCTCCTTGCTGGAGGCAAGGCCCTGCTCTACCAACCCAGCTCTGCTTTCACTGCAGAAAAATATTAGAGCAATTTATTGCAAAAGCTTTGACATTTTGCAGCCCTGCCCAAAAGGTCGGGGTTTCCTTGCACACCCCATAATGTGCGGCCCCTGGGGGTGGGAAGGTGGGGGGGTCTGTACCATGCGGGGGCAGTTGGGATCTATGATGGGGGGAGGTGGGGAGGCAATGTGGGATGTACCATTGCGGAGATGGGGGGCAGTGTGGGATGTACTATGTTGGGTGGTAGAGAGGTGGGAGGGCAGTGCAGGCTGTACCATGGGAGGTGGGGGGGAGTGTAGGATGTACTATTGGGGGGTGGTAGGGAGGTGGGGGGGGGTGGCAGTGTGGGCTGTACCATGGGGGGGTGGGAGGGAGTGTGGGATGTACCAAGTGGGGGGACAGCGGGGCTGGACCACGGGAGGGAGACAATCGGGGGGGTGACCAACGGGGGCTGCACCGCGGTGTGGTGTGGGGGTGCGCAGCAGGACGGATTGTTCCACGGCGTATCGGGGAGGGGGGTCTGGGTGGGGTCGGGCTGTACCACGACGTGCTGCGGGGGGGCCCGATCCCTGTTGGCAGTGGTGTCGCCGAGGCGACCTGCTCAGCTGTTGCTGCCGGGCGGTACCACTGCGGGGGGGGGGGGGGGGGGGGGGGAGGAAGCGGTTCCTCCGCAGCGGCCCCTGCAGCACAGCCGGGCGCTCCCCCCCACCCTTGCAGCGTGCGGTGGTGCGTTCCGCAGCCCCGCCCCCTTCCCAGCCGGACGCTCCCGGTTGAGGCGGCGGCTGCAGAGCAGCACCGGGCACCCACCCCGCCTCCGCCATGGCCCTGCCGCCCCCCGCCCGCGGGCCCCGACACGGATACGGACACCCCCGCGCTGGGCCCGACCCTGTCGTGAGGTACCGCGGCTTAAAGCCCCGGGGGAGGGGGCAGTGTGTGTGTGTGCAGTTGTGGCACCTGACGAGGGGTGTCTTTGTGTGTGTGTGTGTGTGTGTGTGTGGTGTCTGTGAAGGGCAGGGCACGTGTGTGATTGTGCTGCTGGGGGGCGTGTCTGGGAAGGTAAGGGGTGTGTGTCATTGTGCCCCTGGAGGAGTGGCGGGGGGCGGGGGTGTGTAACTGGTTGGGGGGGGAGGGTGTGATCATGTGTATGTATGCGTGTGTGTGTGAGACTGTGGTTGGGGTGGGGGGGGTGTGAGTGCACGTGCGTGATTGTGGTTTTTGGGGAGGGGGTGTGTGGTATTAAGGACAAGGGGATGTGTGTGACTTGTAGTTCTTGAGCTGTGTGCGTGTGCGCGCACGTGAGCAATTGTGGCAGGGGGTGTGTGTGCGTGTGACTGGCTCTTTGGGGCAGGGGGTGGTGTGATGCAGCCTCTCAAGGACAGGGACGTGTGTGTGATTGCAGTTGTCCAGGAGGAGGCCATGTGTGTCTCCACGTGTGATTGTGTCGGGGTGGGGGGGCGGGGACGTTTCTGTGCCTTTGCGGGGTTTGAACGTGTTGGAGGGTAAGGTTCAGTTCCTGCTCCTGCCGTTTGAAATTGAACCGGTCACATGAGCAGGGGGAGGAGGAAGGGGATCCTCCGGCCAGGAAACGGCCGATCCCGTCATCTTGGCCATTGCCCTGGTTTTTCTCCCTGGAGCAGCCTTGCCCTGCGTGGGTTCATAAGCGTGTGTCATCTTGAAATAATGCAGTGCTGGGGGTTTTTGAGGGGGGAGGAGGGGTATTTCTTTTTCTTCTTTTGCTTTCCTTTTTTTTTTTTTGTGCCGGGCAGTTTTATTTTTTGCGCTTTGTTTGCTAAGGGAGAAAATGGTTTCCATTAAAACCTCCCTGCTTGTGAAAGCTAGTGACCTTGGCAGCTCAGATCCTGTTACAGGGCTGCCTGGAGAATTTGGCACCTTTAGAAACATCTGCATGCCCAGCGCGCTCTGAGCAGATCCAGCCTGCATCTGTATTGCTTCCCACTAATGTACCAGATGTCAGCGGCTCATTTTTTTCTGTTCGGTCATCTTATTACATGCATCCTCTGTACAGCTGGTGGGGGGAGGTTTCTGTTTGCACTTAATGTTTTTAGACTGCAGATATTTGCCATGGTGGTTAATGCGTATCACTTTCTTTTTTTCTTTTTAGAAGGGCAGCAGCTCCCTTCCTTTCTTCCCTCCCACTCACCCACAGCTGCCAAGAAGAGAGAGAGACAGTTCTGTGGGTAAATGTCTAATCTTTTATTAGACCAACTAAGTAGTTGGGGAAAAAATGTTCTTTGCCAGCTTTTGGGCTTGCAATAAATAAAATTTATAATAAAATAAAAGAGATCACGTTTACCCAAAGAACCTGGTCTGTCTACATGGCTACAACCAGCACCCCCGAAACAAAGAGAGAGAGAGACGACTTAGACTGTATAAAATGGAGAAACATCCAGAGATAACTATTCTGGATCTTCCATGTACTGCAGGATCTGAGGGCTGCTCTTTGGAGATTTGACATTCCCAAAGTGGGGGAGGGAAGCAAACAAAACAAAACCCCCTCAAAACAAATGGGCACTTTTATCAACAAAAGGGGGCACAGGGTCTTAGTTCCTTGAATTCAAAGTTACCGAATCCTTAGCAGCTAAGAAAGGTTTTTAACAAAAACCTCACTATGTTGTTTTTTCCCCTAATGTGGCTCTTTCAAAAAAGACTAAGTAGTTTCAGTTAAAAAAAACAATGTATTTGCAAGCAAAAAAAATATATTAAAAAAATGATTGGTTTAAGAATCTTAACAATCCAAGTTAAATTTCTCTTCCGGGAAAAGGTATAACTAGGTGCCCACTTTTGGTTTGTAATATAATACAGGGTCACTTTTTGGGGAGGGGTTTGAAAGAAAATACGAAGTGACTGCTTAATACAGTATTTTCATTTTGATCTTTACTAAACTCTGTCACTTTGTCTCACTGACCATAACATAAACTTATCTTCAAAAGTGGAGTACAGGCAATTGTCGCTTAGCGCTCTTAATTGGTTCCTGAAAAAATCGAGCATTAAGTGAAACTAGCATTAAGCAAAACCGAATGTTTTTGATGACCCAAGATGGTGACCTCAAGTGTTTTTAATGACCCAAGATGGTGACCGTGAGCATTATAATGAAACTCACTGAGCGCTAAGTGGAATCGAGTATCAATTTAAAATGAGTGTTATAGCGAAATAGCGCTTAGCAAAACAGCATTAAGCGGGGTTGCCTGTACTTGAACCAAGGGTTAGAGGCTCCATTAAAGCACAGAACTTTTCAAGTAACTCAGATAGGTCTCTTGTATGGGGGGGACCTTGACCAGGCATTAAATGAAAATCAGCATTCACAATGCCATTTGTAATGCATACCCAGGCATACCTTATACATTTCCTCATGGTGTGTTTAAATGTTTAGCTACATGTCAGTCATTCTGTTGATTTGTGTAAGATGGAGAGAGATGGTTTGGAGGGTGTTCTTTAGGGCTGGGGTTATAATGCTGTCTTTCAGATGGCAGTATGTCCTTATTGAAGAATTACACTGTGCAGTGATATACGTGGATTACCACGTGCTCTGATCCCATTTTGACACATACACGACTTTCTGTTATATAGGCCCCATTTTAACTACAGATCAAAAGGAAGGTGGGTTTCTTTGAAGAGTTTCATAATGGGGTTGTCTCACCAGACTCTCTGAAACTTCTATCCTATGAACAAGAGACATGATTAGATTAACTAATTAAATGTTTGTCCTTTCGTTTCTGGATTAGTTGAGATTGGTGGCTTAACTGCATTTTTTCTTCTTCTGAAAACTGAAGTCTGTTCTGCGTGTAGACTTATATTGGTCCGACTCTTCCAGGAATTTGATACAAGTGAAATAATTACTTCAGTAGAACCCAGAGTTAGGATGAAGTTTTGCTGGTGTGAATGTGTGTTATACTGGTGATTTCCATGCTTTTGGTGAATAACCTGCATTGGTGTAAACCCATCTGTACTGGCATTGGTGTAAACCTATCTATACTAGCATAACTGTAAGTAGCTGTGCTACTGTAACTGTATTGATGTAGCTAAAGCAATACAACACTTGTGTGCACACCTAGCCAATTATGGGTGAAAGCTTAAAGAAGGCAGGGCAGGGTAGAGATGCATTTTATAGACTAACTGAATTGGAAAATCATTTCTTGCTTGTGAAAGCTTGTGTCTCTCCATTTTTGTTAGCCTATAAGATGCATCCCTACCCTGACTTCAGACCGCCATGGCTGTCTCTACTCTGCCCTGGCTCCAGACATTGCTGTCAGTGCTGCAGGACCCCAGCCCCGGAGCTGCTTCCTGCCCTGCCAGTACTGCTGGGGCCCGTCTCCATGGAAACCTTGGTCGCCTGCTGTCACAGTGCCACTGCTGCTGGGATCTCCATGGAAATTGGCCTCAGCGATGCAGGCAGAGGCAGCTGGGAAATGGAGTCCACTGCAGGCTCAATCTGGCCCATGGTCCAGACTTTTCCTGCCCTGGTCTAACTCCATCCTCTTTGGAGCCACCCTGCAGGGAGTTGAAAGTTGCTGTTCAAAACCCTGGGTCTTTTCTTCTGCAGACTAAATCATCCCAGTTCTCTCAGCCTCTCCTCACAAGTCTTGTCTCCAGTCCCCCAACCATTTTTGTTGCCCTTTGCCAGACTCTCTCCAGTTTGCCCACATCCTTTCTGTAGTGAGGGAGGGGAGGGGCAAAACTGGACCACAGGACTCTAGATAAGAGTTAGGTTCAGTATCCTGCCATGCTAACAACTGTGCATGTATGGCCTTGAGGTAAGTCATTTAGTGCGTAGACCTGGATTCAACAGACATTAAAATCCTTGCACATGCAGCTTGTGAACTGAGCATGAATGTGTCAGAATATGAGGAACTCAATTTATTAATAGCTCCAGTTACAGCAGCAGTAAGCAAGTGACAGACCGTTCAAAGAAACATTGAGTTTTTGGAAGAGTAAATAAGTGTTATTATAAACCTACAGAATGAAAAGATTACTTGTCCCTGATGCCTTCCTCATTTATCCCCATTTATAAGATTCTAGGAACAGTCTTAAACTGGCCGTTGAAGGTGATGTTGAACTTGTTCTAAACATAGTTTGAACTGTTTCTGGTGGTTTTCCCTACTCTGCATCTGTCAGAGCTAAATTATGTTTAAATGGGGTTATTTGGACCCAGTTTTAAAACAGCCTTGCTCTTGTCTGTGGCTTTAAATGTCAGCAGAAATTAATTGGACATTGTCTGTTAGGCTGACTTTTTATTAATTCCCCATTTATACTCCAGCTAAGGAAAACTAACCAAGCTCTGAGTTAGCTACAAGTTTCCATTAAATTGAAGACTACACACAACAAATGTATTAGACTCTTGAGAGCAAGAGATGAATTGATGACTCTTTCTCAAGGGTTGCTCCCAGTTGGGTGTGAGCAGAATCACTGTGTCCCACATTCATTTTTCCCTTTTGTGAATTAAAAGTGTGACTTATATACTGTGGTTTCTATGGTTGGGCATTCAGCATCTTCTCCCTGTAGCTGGCAATCCTGTGATGAAGTGACCTAAACATTATTCAGCTCTGCCTCTGCACTCCTGTAAAGTCTTTGTGTTGTACTTCCCATAGGCCAATACTGCTTGTGTAAACAGGAAATAGCGTGTGAGTAATTGTAGCCTGACATCTGCACAGAGCAGCCACTTAGGCCTGTTGGATCACTGAATGCTCGAGCTAACCTTGTGAAGGGTCAGTCATTCCCTTGAGCAGAGGCCAGGTTCAGGGCCTCTGCTCTGCAAGAGGATGCAAACTCTGGTCAGGTTCTCATTATTGCTGATTAGTCCCAGAGAGAGAAACTTGCATCTAGAGAAATGCAGTGCTGGGAGAAGACCAAATACACCACAATAATTATAGCTCCAGGGCAGTAAAAATCAGTTAGTTATAAATTGTACCTATTTCTGGTGCACACAACATCTTGCTAGCCTTTCTCAGTACTCAGATTCCTAACCATCAGTCTATTGTGATAGCAATGCCAGTAAGAAATCGGATGAGTGCCTTTTGATACCGAAGATAGGGAACCAGGCTTCCCCACGAGGCTGACAAATAGAGGACCTGTGTTGAGGATCCTCTGACATTGAAGGTGGTGGGGTTTGGTTTATTAATCTTTGCAAAGATGATCTGTTGGCTGATTCCGTAATAACATTCCTGCCTCTTGTGGAAACTGAAAGGGTAGTGCTGCTTCTGCCACTGGAGAGAACATTAAAAAAATCCCTGTTTGTTCATATAGGACTTGTCTATAGAGAAACAAACTAAAGCTTCCTAATAAACTGAACAAAAAGGCACTTTCATTCCAGAAAGATCTGCACCCAAGAAGTTACACTGGTACACTGATAAAACAGGAATATGATTATGCTAGTAAATGTCTCTGTGTAGATAAGTCCTTGTTTGAATTTAGTAGAACAAATAATTAACAGTCGAGCAGTTTATTCTGTTGAGCTGTATATAACCGTTCGGTGGTGCAGGCAAGAATAAACAGTGGTGCAGCGAACATTGAATTGGAAGAGTCTTTCGGAGCCATCAAGTTCAGTCCCCTGCTCTGACAGAGGACATAATACAGTCCCCTTTCACAAACCGGTCAAGTGCCAGCTCTTTCTTTCTTTAAACCCCCGTGTCCCCACTATTCCTGTTGGAAAGCTGCTCAGAAAAAGCTGTCTCTCTTTGGACAAACAGAATGATGTAGGCTGATCTGCAGGTGTCTTCAGTTTTGTCTTATTACAAATAATCAGGTATTTTTTGTATAAATTCTGCTTCTTTTGGCCAAAAGAAATATAATGTTTAAGTAATGAATATATATGCTGTCTAGACAGCCTTGGGCTTGATGATGAATGCCAGTCATGATCCGGTGAGTAGCAGTTGATGGTGGAAGGAGGGTCTGCCAGATCTTAGTAACAATTTATAATATAATTCCAAATATTAGGAGTCAGAAAAGGTAGCAGGCCGTGTTGAAAACTAGCTCCTAGACTCTCGTTTAGAATTGACAGGGCATCCCAATAATACATATCATTCACATGAATACTACAAAACATTCTTTTGAAAGTGAAAATGTTTTCATTGTGTTATTAAAAAGAATTGGAGACAAGTTTCTCTGCTTATATCTTGTCATATCTGAGCATCTTTGATATAATCCCTCAGGAGTATAAAAAGTTGGTAAAAGTTACCATCTTCTCTCTTGCATCCTTTGGTGACTTTTGAAGGGGGAACAGGAAGGGACCTGGAAACCTTCTGCTCTCTGCACAAGATGGAGGAAAAAGACAGCTCCCTGCCTCAGGACCCAGAGGCTGGAGATACAGAACGAAAGGTTCCTTGAATACTTAATGTAGAGGAAAACTAGACTGGAACTTGAAACCTAGGCTTTAATAGTCCAATATATGCTAGGCAGTTTTATAGCTGCATTAGGAAACAAGGACCTGCAACTGGGAATAATCTAATCAACCAGCAGTTTTGTCTGAGTGGTGAGGTTTTTTTTTGACACGATTCACATTGGTTTCTCAGTTCTTCTAATAGTCATTGTCTTTCCACAGACGCAACTTTCTCCTCTTCTCTCCTAACACATATGTTTCACATTCAGCAACTCTTCAGGTATAGCTTTTCTGTTTCAGACAAATTAAAAAAAAACCCACCAAGTTTTGCTTTCTGCAGAAAAAGTGCACATTCAGGAAGCAATGTATGTAGTTGCTCTTATAGGTGATTGTTTGATATGTATGTTTGGATGGTGGTTTGTGCTTTCAGATCTGTACAAATGCGTTCAAATTCTCCCCCCAGCTTCAGCAAGTAGGATCCCCTTGTGCTCTGTCTTCGAATAACAAATGCAACAACATGGTCCAATAGCCAAGATGGGTTGTCCAGCATGTGTCAGTTCTGTGCCGAGTCTAGTGGCATGGTACTGGTATGGCCACTGCATGTGGCATGGTGCCAGAGTGGGACCGTGTCTGAGGCACTGTCCACTTCAGCCATTCCAGGGCATGCACTGGATCTGGCGTGTGGACCAGCCCCCCTGCCAGGAGTTTGATACCTCTGTTTTAAGCAATTGTTTGGATTCTGGTTCTGTGCCACCTCCTTTTCCATCCCTTCCCTCAACCTGATGGGAAAGACCTCTGGTTTTGGGTGGACTTCTAAATGTAAGTTAATCTGGAGAGAGAGAGAAAGAGAACTCGCTTTCTGCCTGCAGCATCGCTGATTTAGGCACAACAATAATGCTGGCTTGTTAAAGGATGCTATCGCTTGTAAACTTTGCCTGTTCGTAGGTCTAGGTCAGAGTCCAAACTGTAGTAGTAACCTCAACTTACTGTGTTTCAAGTAACATCTACACTACCCTTTCAGCCTCCAGAAAGCCGATTCTGCCATTTGACTTTTGTGGACTTGGCAGGTAGACACAGCCAGCTTGTCTCGGTAATCAGTGACTGATTTAATTGCCCAAGGAAACTCGAGAGGCTGGGGTCACTCTGTTGCTTCAGGAACAATCTACTGCTTTTGTTTAGTGTGCGGTATGTGCGAGAGAGAGAAGAATACTGTATGCTTTTCAACTTTCCTGGTACAAGCTATTTTAAAAGACATATTTTGTCCAGCCAGCAGAAACTAATGTTTATAAATTGGTTTCTGTAACAGTCTCTCAAGGCGAGTATCGAAGTAGAACAAACTTTCCAGTTGTGATGCTTGCCAGCATCTCTCAGAATATGTCTGTCCATGATCTCTTCACCATCTGTCACTTCTTTGCACCCAAGAAAAGCTTCATTTGGGCTTCATACCTTTCAGTAGAAGTCTGACAGATTTTAATAGTAGGAGAGAGATTAGGTTGGCACCTTAGGCTGCCTGTACATATGCTTGGAGATGGGGGTGGAGGGTAGCTTTTAACTAGAACAGTTTCCAGGCAGCTGCTCTAATTAAAATGCCACAATGTCACATGTATTGAGCCCCAGCGTGTTTAAAAATGGCCACAGGATACTTTATCTAAACCTTTTTCAATGAGGTTTAGTTAAGGTACCCCATGGCCATTTAAAAATGCATGGGGATTTAATGCACGCAACACTGCAGCTGTCTAAGTCAAACATGGAGCAGACTTGATTTATCAAGCTTGCTCTGACAAGTTCTAATTACAAGACCAATGAGCCCATGTATGGGCAGTCTGATGGACTCTCTCCAGGGCTGCCCAACTTCTGTGGGAGGAGAGGGAACACCATGCCAGGGTAGGAGGAGGAAGCTGGAGTAGGGGGTGAGGAGCCTGCAGACCTGTGTAGCAGCTGGAGAGCATGGGAGCCACACCAAGGATGTGAGTTCAGGGACCCTAAGTTAACCCCTCAGGGGCTGGATGTGACCTGCAGGATCCCAGTTGGACACCCCTGAACTAACTTCAGAGAGGCATGAGCTTTTGTAGACTACAGCCTAGTACGTCTGTAGCATCTGAAGGGAGAGACTGTAGCCTGCAAAAGCTCATGCCTCTCTGAACAATTTATTCTATGAGTTGCTCCCCTGCCCTGCCCTGCCTTCTGCCTAACTTTAGACTGACACAGCTAGCTACCTTTGACTTCTCAATAGGATCCTGGTGGAACATGCCTATGTGAATCAAATTGTCTGTACCACAGATTTGCTGGACAGCTGGATTTGATAGGTGGCCTCCCTTTATGGAACTGATTTCATAGATTCATAAACATTAGGGGCTGGAAGGGACCTCGCGAGATTGAGTCCAGCTTCAACTGTCCTTAAACTGACCAACAACAGTACAAGCCTTGCGTTCTTCTGATAAGGTTAATTTTAACTATGCCACAGGGCCTACCATTACTTCTATAAGGCTTTGCTAAATTTACTAGGCCTTACTTTATGCAAGGCCTTACTACATCTTAGACTTTAACAACAACTTATAGCTTAATATCTGCACAAATGACAGAAAAACACTTGCTCTAATCTTCATAGAGCCTTCAGCAAGCACCTTTATCACACAGGCATAATTTTCAGCTGTCACACAAGTCTCTTTCAGTCGTGGTGCAAGCGAGTGTAGCACTGCCAAGCCTGTAAGTATGATGTTGGTTTTTCCTCCCACAGTGGAGTCCACCCTGCACTTCTCTGTGTTAAATGCCATCAGGTTTTGGTCTGCCCACCTTGTAAGCATGTCCAGGTCAGCCTCTATCCCCAGCCTGTCCTCCAGTATGACCGCCTTCACCCATAGTTTAGCCAGTCCGCATCTGGCACCAGAACCCAGATCATTAATGAAGTTGTCGAAGAGTACTGGCCTGAGTACTGAGCCCTAAGGGACTCCGCTGGTCACGTTGTGCCATGTTGATTTGCTCCCATCCACTGGCTTGCAGCAACTGCAGACTACAACTGTGATGTTGGACAGTGAAAGGAGTAACTCTGGCTCCTCTCGTTACCTGGGTCTGCTGGTCAGACACTGCCTAGGGATGTGCTGGATGGGTCTGGACCAGATGTTGCCTTTTGCCTTGCATTAGGAGGAAAAGCAGCGGGGTCCTTTTTCTGTTTTTCAGTACTGGGTGTCCTTTGATACCAGAGCTGGTAAACACATTTCTGTGGAGGCATTTGTTTTGTCTTCAACTCTCTTTGGGGAATTGTGCGACTGCCAGGCAGATTCTTTGAATCCTTTTTATGATAGGGTGGCACTGTTGGAAAACTTTGTAAAGTCTCTGCTCATGGTGTTGATGCTGTAGCTTTGTACTATACAACAGACTAAATCATCACTAACACAGCTTTATTGATGGTATTAAAGATGATAACATTTTAATGTAGACAGGCTCAAAAATACTTTTCCTCAGATTGTACTGGTTTGACTGTTGAAGATGCTCTAGTGTTGCAACTACAATTGAGACATGGTTAGAAACTTATGATATGTGTAATTCATGTCTTTATCCAAACAGTGCTGGTTAGGATGTCTTACTCTTTAAGAATGTGATTAACTTCAGTTTTGTTCCTGTGAATGAGAAGTAGAAAAATAGGGTAGGTCAGGGTTAATTATTTTTTTTTTTTAAGGCGGGTGGTTGTCTGGAGCCTGCAGCTATAATGCAAACAAAAGAAGACCAATTGAGAAGTGACTTTTTCCTTTGAAAGTTCATGCAAGGTGAAGTTTTTGGCCACAGCTTCTTAAAATGGTTATTTTGTAGTTTCTGCATAATTAAATGCTTCACATTCCCAAACATGTTTCCCAAACTGGCTGCAAACGTTTATTTAAAATAAACCCTTGAAGGTGCATCATTCAGTAGCTTGAAGTCAAGTGAAATCAGACTGGAGGCTGCCACAGCTGTTGGGGCACCTCAGATGCTGTAACAACCCTCCTCTGCTGCGGTGAGGTTAGTTGTGTTGCTTTGCACTGTTGGTTATTCTTTGGGCAGAGTGACCTGGTGGCACCCATCTCCTCTCCAGGCATGGAGGGAGCCTATCCACCCCTTGTTTTTAGTCCTGCTGGGTGTCCACGCACCCTCATCACCCAGGCTAGCCCAGGTGCGGGTGCCAATTTAGTCACTGGCAACCTGACCGTGGAGCAGCCTCTTCTGGTTTACATGGTACCAGATAGCTGACCAAGAGAGGCTTGGCCTGACGTGGGAGTAGCTTGAAGGTTTTACATAATTCTTCAAGTGAGGATATAGCTGAGGTCATCCATGGAATATGTGAACAGCTTGATGTATTTGGTAATATCTTTACTAGATCAACTCTATACAGGGGACAGATTTAGCAACTTTTCAGATTTACAATGCCCTTCATCATATATGTTTCTTCCTCAGACCTAAGGAAAGGCATTTTGTGTGGGAGCTTGTCTAGCATCACTCCTAGCTATAACATCGGTGCAATGAAAGATGCCACCAAACGTGTCTTGTTCTGAGAGTATATTACCCTCCCCCCCCCTTCCCCCAGTGCCTTCACTTCTGCATAGGGAAGCCTTGCTGTGTCTGTGTGTCTGTGTGTGTAAAACTGCCTAACATTTGATTAAGGAATATAGCATTTGCCAATCTAAAACCAAACATATGCAATCCTTCAATATGATGATAGAATTACATTTGCTACACCTACCGGATGATGCAACTAAATCTCTCACTGCAATTGTGCTTATAGCTTGGGCGTATGGCAAACCAGACTAGAAGGCTCAATAAGGATTTGGTTTTAAAAGTACTTTTTTTTTCTGCCCTTCTCATCAGCAGCGTTGGACGTGAAACAATGGGGGCAGCTTGCATATAGTGCATTTGAATAAATTGGATGTAGGAGTAGGGTGCAGCCAAGAATAACAAGCAGGGTGGCTCTTTTTCCGTAACGTGGGAAAAAATGCCCGTGAAGGAGTAATGGGATGAAATGATACGATGACATTTATTTTGCAAGCGTATTTTTTTTCCTTGTGTTGGAAAAGGCATACATTCTCTTAAATGAGAAGCTTGCTTTTCTGTGAGGAATATATTAAATATATTAATCATTATTAGTTAATTGGACCTACAGTTCTTTTATATTTGCCTTTATAAGCCAACCTACTAGATTTCCCCCCCTGCCAGCATCATGCCTGTTACTAAGTTGTGATTAGACTAAATCAATCAAACATGTAAACTGTGGCAAGTTGGGGCTGGACAGGTAATTAAATATTCCTAAAGGCTGATAATCCTAAATTCAGTTGCCCATCTCTCTTCTGTTGATTTTAAGCCTAGGTCCAGTAAAGGACTTGGATGCCTCAGTCCAAAGTTTTAATTAAAAATCTTTGGTTGGTTGTGGCCTAAACTCTGTAGGTTCGTTGCTTTTTTTGACCTTGGCGTTTACCTGCCGGCTGGAGTTGTACCTCTGAGTGGGAGCTTGTCTAGCATCGCTCCCAACTGTAACATTAGAGCAATGAAAGATGCCACCAAACGTGTCTTGTTCTGAGAGTACATTACCCTTTCCCCCCTCTTCCCCCAATGCCTTCGCTTCTGCATAGGGAAGCTGTGTCTGTGTCTGTGTCTGTGTCTGTGTCTGTGTCTGTGTCTGTGTCTGTGTCTGTGTCTGTGTCTGTGTCTGTGTCTGTGTCTGTGTCTGGTTAGGATCCAAGACCCAGGTGTTCCTCTGTCTCGGTCCCCTGGATGGCTTGATCAAGACGCTGTTTTTGGAGCACACCTCCACATCCTCTCCAAATCCATCTAGATCTTTTCAGAATACAGCCTTGGAAACTTTCTTCAGCAAGAGGAAGAGAAGGTGTTGCTCATTGTACTTAAGTAGCCTGCTGCATATAGCAGTTTCTGGGGCAGTAGGAGTCCCTAGCAAATTTTTCTTCTTAGCCTGAGTGGGCTCAAACCCATGTTTCTTATCTTTCAGGAGACTGCCTATTAGGTTGAAATACTATTCTGAATTTGGGCTGCCTTCAGCTGTCCTAGGATGGGTATGCTACTGTACAGAAAATAATTCAAAATGAAGTGACCCAGAGTGAGAGGCCTGACTGTAGACTGATGTTGAGGGCTGTTGTATAGGAGTGAAGAGCTCTAATTTGGGGTTCCTAATTCCCGGGCTGTGTACACATCTTCCTTTAGACAGTTTTGGATCATGAAAGAAAAGGAAATAATTCTTGGAGCAGAGACTGGAACTCAGACCTCCCCTTCCCCTTCTCCCCTAACCATTATCCCATCCCCTCCCCTAACCAAGAGTCATAATCCCTCTTGTGATGGCACCTTCTGGGCCCAAGAATTTTACATTACTTTGTGCACAGATGGAAGAGGTGGCCTTCCTGGTAGTCTCCTCATTTGGATACTCTTCCTGGCAAGCAGGAGAGATTCTCAGAGTCTACAGCTCTTCCACATGCCATTTTTTAGCCTTTAGGCTATTATATAATAAGAAGGGTGCCACCTCTCCTATTTCTCCCTTAATCTCAATTTTTTAATAACTGAACAAGGCTGTTTCCTTTGAAGGAATAATTGTAGGCACAAAGCCCTCAGGGTCTGGATCCTAAGCAGATGAAGTTAGCTCCACGCCTCTGTGAGTTGGTGTCTAAGCTCTTAAGTGGGGCTGAAGATCAGGCATGCCTGTTTAACATTTTCTGGTGGTGAGCTCACAACAACTTGCTGCTTGTATGGAGTGTTTTGGATTGCCCAGCTGTGATACTTCATTGTCCACACGCTTTGGATAGGGAGTGTAGGTATCTAATTTGGTAATGTGAATTTTGGTGGTAGGACAGGTCCCTAACAATTGCGCATTACAGCATATAAATCCTTTATTGGATCTAGGCTAGTCCTAAAAGACCACATCAAAATATAGCCTGTAACTCTTATTTTCCTCCCACCATTCCTGCTTATAACCAATTATTTTGGAAACTTGAAACTGTTTCCTTATTGACAAAATAACCTAGAAAGTGCCTGGGTACTAGGCTAGGCTTGTTGTTGTGTGAAACATGAGCTTTGTAGGTACCTGAAAGACAAGAGGGGGGCTTCCTAGTATTACATGCCACTAGTTAATGTATTTAAGAAAAAGGTAAACCAATCCTTGCGTCTTCCATTCTTGTATCCTCTTGATTATTGTTTCTAAAGATTTTTTTTGTTTGTTTGTTTTTCCAGTTGCAGTCGCCTTCGACAGATTCAGAGCATCCTGATGCAAAGCAGCAAATCTCAACCTGATGGAATCCTCTGCATTTTAGGTATTTCTTTAATTATTTAATCAAGTAAGCAACAACATGTGAAAAAAAAAATACATGGACTAAACCAAGGGTGGCTTCTGTGGGCAGGAAGTAGGAGTTGGAGCAGCAGGTTAAGGCAGAGGAAAAAGATAGCAGTGGCAGTTAGAGTGCAGAGCTAATTTGTGGCGCACCTGCCAAGATAAGTTGGCCCCTACTGGCCTAAACTGTATTTTTAGGTGTCAGAACAGTTGAGGTTAGTAAAGTAACAAGGACGGATGTAGTCACATGAGGGTCATTAGCTAAGAAATCCACAGTGAGCTACAGCAGAGATAAGAATGTTCCCATTTCAGCAGTTTTTTTCTGTTTTCCCTCCATTTTGAGGGTGGGGAAATAATGCAAAGTGCACTTCAGTGGGAAAAAAAAAACCCCTTTGGAGATGCTTCTGTCTGAAATATATTTTACTCCTGATTTCTAGCAAGATGTTGATGAATTGCAAGGAAGTGATGAGTGACTAGGATAGCAGGGGTTTACTTAATGAAACAAGATTGAAAATGAAGCATAATTGGACTAAGCTTTCACAAAAGAGGGACATAATATACAAAGTTCTTTAAGGAGCTGAAGAGCAAAGAAATTAGTGCAATGTAAGAGTAGCTAGGAGTAATAGGCTTGAATTAAAAAATTGCTGCTTAGGAAAAATCACTGATCATATGGCTTGTTGGGCTTAAAATTATCTCCATGGCCAATGGTTGGAATCCCATTCCTTGGTTGGCACACTGCAAACTAGTATGGATAGATGTGTAATTCAGGGATCTCTTGAATTCTGTTGGAAGAATTGGAAGCAACTTTCTTTTCATAGCAGCTTTGTGCTGGTAGGTAGTTGCCAATAATTTTGTTTTTTTGGTGATACCGGTGGGGTGGAGGGAGGAATATCACTCGCATTAGAGCCAAAGGTTGCACTAGACACAAAGATTAAAGAAAGCTGCTAGATGGTAAAATGATAAAATACCTGGTAAGGTAATGAAGTATATCATGAAAGAACAGAGTTGTAAGCACAGGAAAATAACGTAAGAATTGTCCCTTACTGAGGATTACCATTTACTGGGTCAGACCATTGGTGTGTCTTGCCCAGTATCCCGTGGTATGGTCATAAGAAATGGCCAACTTGGATTTGTCAAGAGCAGCTTGTTCTTTACTAGTCTGACTTCTTTTTGTGACACTATGATGAGCTTTGGGGATAGGGTGGGGGTGGGATGGATAAAATACACTGACTTCAGTAAGGCTTTTCATAGATTTCATAGACATTTGGGCTGGAAGGGACCCCAGAGAATCATTGAGTCCAGCCCCCTGCCCCATGGGCAGGAAGTCAGCAGGGATCATAGGATCCCAGCAAGATAAGCATCCAGATGTGTCTTGAAGGCATTCAAAGTTTGGAATAGACTGCCTCTGGTGGCAGTCTATTCCAAACCTTTGGAGCTTGGGCAGTAAACAAGTTCTTCCTTGCGTCTAGCCTGAATCAGTCGTGGCGGAGTTTGTGACCATTTGATCTTGTAATCCCTTGGGGCACTCTGGTGAACAGATGTTCCCCCAAATCCTGATGAGCACCCCTGATAAACTTGTAGGTGGCCACCAGATCGCCCCTGAGTCTGTGCTTTTCTAGGCTGAAGAGTCCCATGGCTCTCAGCCTCTCATCATAAGGTCTGTTTTCCTGACCCTGATCTTGCGTGTGGCTCTCCCCTGCACTCTCTCAAGCTTCTCCACATCTGTTTTGAATTGTGGAACCCAAAACTGGACTCAGTGCTCCAGCTGTGGCCTCACCAAGGCAGAGTACAATGGGAGAATGACGTCCCAGGATGCAAGCCAGTGTTTTGCTTGTTTTATTAGCCACAGCATTGCATTGCAGGCTTATGTTCATCTTGTGGTCAATGATGACCCCCAAGTCCCTTTCATCCGTAGTGCTAGCCAGCGTAATGCTGCTGAGCCTATGAGCGTGCTGTGGGTTTTTCATCCAAAGGTGGAGAACCTCGCATTTTGCGGTGTTGAACACCATCAGGTTTTTGTCCACCCATTTCCTGAGCCTGTCAAGATCTGCCTGAATCACCATCCTGTCCTGAGGTGTGGATGCTTTACCCCAGAGTTTGGTATCGTCAGCAACCTTGGCCAGCCCGCTTCTGACACCAATGTCCACATCATTAATGAAGATGTTAAACAGTATAGGCCCTAGGACAGGGCTTTGAGGGATCCCACTGGTGACTGCACACCAAGACGATTGGCTCCCATCAACCACCACCGTCTGGGTTCTACTGTGGAGCCAATTCCCCAGCCAGAGGATCGTGGTGAGGTCAAAGCTGCAGTTAGGCAGTTTTGCCAAGAGGTGATTGTGGGATTCCAGATTGAAGGCTTTTTTGAAGTCAAGATACGTGACATCAATCTCTTCCCCCTTGTCCAGGTGATGGGTCACCTGGTTGTAGAAGGAAATGAGACTGGTCAGGCAAGACCTACCCGTAACAAAGCCATGCTGGGTATCCTTCAGGTTATTGCCGTCAGCCAGCCTGTTAAGGATGGCCTCCTTGATCATCTTTTCCAAGACCTTCCGCAGGATAGAGGCCAGACTGATCGGCCTCTAGTCTACCGGATTTACTTTCCTCCCTTTCTTGAAGATCGGCACCACATTGGCCTTCTTCCAGTCTTCAGGCACTTCACCAGAGCACCAGGAGTTCTCAAAGATCCGTGCTGGGGGCTGGGCTATGATGCTTGCCAGCTCTTTGAGTACCCTGGGGTGTAAACGGTCAGGGCTGGCTGAATTGGAGGTGTCCAGCCTGTCAAGGTGTTCCTTCACAAGGTCAGCTTCGATGCAGGGCAAGAAGTCTCCCTCACCTGGGCCTCCCTGACCCACAGTCGGGCAGGGGTGTCCCATGGGACTGGTGAAAGACTGACGCAAAGTACCCATTTAGCAAGATTGCTTTTTCCTAGGCATTGGTTGTCAGTTGTCCCATCTGGTTCAGCAGGGGTCCAGTGTTGCCTTTGCTTTTCCTTCAGCTCCCCACATATCTAAAAAAGGACTTTTTTATTGTCCTTGATATTTGTAGCTATCTGGAGTTCCATTGCAGCCTTGGCTTTCCTGGTTTGCTCTCTGCAGGTCCAGACCAGCTTCCTTTTTGGTGGTGGATCCCGTCCTCCATCCTTTGTAGGTCTTCCTTTTAAGATGTAGGAGGTCTGCTAGTTCCCTGGAGGGCCGGGGGGCTGCTGTGCCCTTTTGCTGCCTTTCCTCTGAGACGGGATGGACTTTGCTTGCATATCCAGGACCGCTTCCTTGAGGAGCAACCATTTGTCCTGAGCGCCCCTCCCCTTTGGGTTGTGGCCCTTTAGGGCCGCACTGACAAGCCTCCTGAGCTTGTCGAAGTCAGCTTTCCTGAAGTCAAGGTCACTGTCACCCAGCTTCTCTTTGATCGTTAGGTCACTGATTAGGTCGTTCCGGTTGCCAGTACGAGATCGAGCAGCGTATTGCCTCTCGTCAGCCCATAGACTTCCTGTGTCAGATAGAGGTCATCCATGCACGAGGGAAAGTTTTGCAACCACTCGGATTTGGCTAAGGGCTCCTCCCACCAGATGTCTGGGAAGTTAAAGTCTCCCATGACAATCGTGTACCAGGGGCGTGTGGCCTCAGGTAATTCCCTGGCAAACTCCTGGTCAAGGTCTTGACCCTAGGTAGGGGGTCTGTAGTAGACTCCCACCATAGTATCCCCTGTGCCATGTTCCCCACGACTGTTAACCGAAAGGGTCTCTAGTCCCCCACTGGGCGCCAATGTCGGCTTGTAGGCATGCGTAGCTTTCCTTGACGTAGAGACCTACACCTCCGCCCCTTTTATCCTCTAGATCTCTCTATACCCGTGGTCCAGTCATGGGTGGAGTCCCACCAGGTCTGCGTTATCCCTGTGACATCACAGTTATTTGCATTTAGCAGGAGGACAAGTTCATCCTGTTTATTCCCCAAGCTCTTGGCATTTGTGTATAGGCATGCAAGCGTTCCCTTGGAGGCCCTTGCCTTGCCCACAGATTGTTCGAGGGCTGGGGCAGGGGTGGGATCCCTTAAATGCCTTGACCTGCTGGCTTTGCAAGGGTTGCTCAGCAGGCCAGCAGGGGCAGTAGTCTCCCCCGGTCCCCCAGCAGGCTTAGTTTAAACCCCGGTGGAGCAGGTCAGCCAGTCTGGGTGAGAAAAGCCTCCTCCCCACACTGTCTCTTATGATGCTCTCACCAGCTAAAGCAGAGGCTCCCAACCCCTGGGCCGTGACTTGGTGCCAGACCATGAAGGATTGGCTGCCAGTCTGCAGGAGGGTTTGCTGCCAGACTGGAAGCCCGGAAGTGACTGGCATACTGTGGAGCGGCAGCCAGCCCTTCTTTATACTGAGTATAAAAAAGGGTTGGCTGCTGCTTCGCAGTATGCCGGTCACTTCCAGACTGCAGTTTGGTGGTCCGTGGACTGGTTTGTGGTCACTTCTAGTCTGTGGCTTGCCAGGCCATGATCTAAAAGTGTTGGGAAGCCCTGACCTAAGGAAATACAGTCCAAATGACAGTACTGTCAAGTGAGCATCTACCTAGTTGGGTAGTCCTGCTCAGAGTAGTCAAGAGTGTTTCAGTGTGAAACAGAGAAGCAAGAAAAACTGGCTAGGCAGGAAAGCACCTGGGAGTTGTACTGGCTTGCAAGCTGAGTTAGCTATGTAACCCTTGTTTGCATCATTAATAGCAGACTAGGACATGTTAACATCAGTCTAGCATGCAAATCGCAGGAAGTGAGTCTTCCACACACTATACAGCATGGCAAGACTTTACCTGGAGTATCATTTTTAGTATTAGGCACCATACTTCAATGAAAGATGTGGACAGCTGGGAAAGAGACCAGAGCAAAGCAACAGAAGATGGTTAGTGGTCTAGAAAATGTGACATGAGGAATGGTAGGACTGGTGATTATGTAGTCTGGAGAAGGGAAGCCGAAGGGGTGGTGTTAAGTCTTCAGTACAAAAAAAAGTTATTGTAAAGAAGATGACGATCAGTTGATATCCTGTTCCTTTGGGACAAAGAAAAAACACTGGACTTAAATTTTAAGTCTTGAGGTTTAGCTTGTGTTTTGGGACAAACTTTCTAATTATGAACAGATTACCTAGAAAGGTTATGGAATTGTAATCATTTGGTAATATTTACACACAACTATTTGGGGTGGTTTATAGAGAAAGATGAGCAGGGAGCTGGACAAGGTGGTCTCATGGGGTCCCTTCCAGCCTTGTTTTTCTGTGCTTCCTGAACTGGCACAACAACCTTGTGGTGGCATCATAGTGTTCCTTGACACCTGTTGTTTTCACCTCTGACTTCTGCTGCTGTTCTTACTTCTGAAGTAGCAATAGGAGGCAAGAAAGAAGTAGCTTTAAGGAACTACTGCATCTGCAACTAAAAGCACATTTTGTTCTGGCAGAATAACAGTGCTTTCACTGATGAGAATCTGTCAGACTAGGGGAATCCTGATGATTATACCTTGGTATTCTGCAATGTGTTTGCAACCAACCAAAAAATCATAGCCTATATAACGTATAATACGGTCTTTTATATGGGATTTTTCACATTTACCAAAGCAGCAACATCATGATTCCACTTTAATTGCTTAGTCTGACCTCCTACATAACACAGGTCAGAGAGAATTTTACTCAGCAATTTCTGAAATGAGTCTCTGATTTCTGGCTGAACAGGAATGTCTCCTAGAAAAGTGCAGAATTTACACTTCAGGAAGAAGTCATCCTTCCTGGTTAAAGAAAAAACCTCTGAAGTTCATCACCTGACCTAGATGTTTGTTACGATCTTGTCTTCATCTTCAAAATTAAGAGTCCTGTATTATCACAGCATTCTCTCTGTTCGCATACTTTGGTATAAAGTGTCCCGATTTGAATTTGGCATCATTTCCCTTCTCAGAAAGAATTAAAGACTTGATCTAACATTAAAAATTATTTTGTTAGATCTCAGTAAAAAGGTAGATGATTGTGGCTGTTGAACTCCTAGAACTTTAATTCAAAGATGAATTTTTATTTATTTATTTTTTAGATTTTGACATAGTTGGAAGGTAGAGTTTTGAGGGGTTTTTTGCCAGGGATACCATGGTAGAGGTGATTTTCATTTTAAGAGATTTTTAAAGAGTAATGATGTTCTAAAATATTTTAATTACTTTTGTTTCTGGCTTTTATAATATCTGGTAAAGTAGGTCGCCTTAACAGATTGGTTGCTGTTGAATGATTTTAAAACCTTAGGACTTAGTAAGTTTGAGGCATTAAGATGATAGTTCCTGAAGAAGAAAGTTGTCTTTTTCTCTTCTATAATCATTTTGTAATATTTTCAGGCTACTAACCTTGACTGTGTGTAACTTTTCACATTTTAATTTTTATCATTTGTAACTACCTCTTTTCTGGGTTTTGGAACATCTGGTGGGTTTTACTTTACAGTAACAAGCATTTTGTTAAAAATCACTGGTGTTGTATGGTTCTGTAGTGACCTGTGGTATTTTTAGATTAAGAGATGGGGGGTTTTTCAAGGTTTCTTACAGTCTGTTTTTTAGAATACTTGGATTTTGTTGAGATTTAGGTTCAAGAGCCCTCAGACTGTCTTAGGATCATCAGTAAGTTATGATCTCTAGGGGTCACCTTTTTTGGCAGGCGTGCCACAAATGACACACTCACCCTTTTGGAGCGCCATTCCAATCCCCTGCCCCCGCCCCATCTGCTGTCCTACCTTCTGCGCCCTGCCTCATGCTGCTTTGCTTTCTGCTTCCTGCCCTCTCCTCCATTATGCTGCCTGTCTCCTCCCTCATCTGTCACATGCCACGGAGGCTTCATGTGCCTCTTCTGGCATGCACCACAGGTTGGCCACCCCTTCTTTAAGACAGTGGACTAGTCAAGATGGGTAACGATGACTGCATGGATGAAGACTTTGATAGTAAAGTAGCGGAAACGGTGAGGTTTGCTAGGACTGCCATGGTGACGTAGTAGACAGCTCTTAAATCTCCTCCTTTCATTCTCTCCTCCCTTCAAATGGGAGCAAGACTACCCCAAACACTGTATTATTTTCTTTCTACTATCTTTTCTTAAATTTTTCTGCTGTTCGGCCGTTCTTTTAGAGCTGTTTATATTGAATCTGTATCCCTTTGCTGTGACAGCACCAAACAGAAGCTGGAAAACTGATGAGCGTGATCAAGCTTGATCAAATTAACTTTGTTGTGGATACTGTTGTTGTGCATAGGTCGGGTCAGATAATATCATTGATACAGAATACTAATTCTCGAGCTCTGGATTTTGGTATGGGGAGGAAGGAGGAGGAGTGAAAATACATGGCTTTTTAGCATCAGGCATTTAGACTGCTTAATGCTGCAGTGATCCTAGTGTGTTTCTGTAAGGGTGTCGGGGTTCAGTTTCCCTTATAGCTGATCCACTCTGGTTTTGCTTGCTGCTGAAGTTGCATACCTCCCATGTTTTGTAGCTAGGAAACTTATGTAGAGACACAATTCAGTCTTTTGAAAACAAAGCATTATTTGTTCATCAACAGGAATCCATCTAGAGAATTATTTTTAAGTAACAAAGAAGGCTGAAGGGCATGGGATTTACAAGTTCCTTTGATTGGAATGTGTCCAGGACCTTGCACCTAGGGCCTCCTCCTACACATTACAGGTATCCTGCTATTAACTGGTTACTTGCACAGTTATCTTGAGACCACCTACTTGGGCAAAGTAGCTATCACACGATTAAAAAGCTCCAGCTAGCTATAAAGTTAAACCTTAAAAATGTGTACTCACTTCTATAGCTGGTTGTTATCAGCTTTAATTTGCATGTGTAACTGGGTCTCCCCCATGGCTGGGAGCTTTGCTGGCTCACAGGGTGCAGCCCTTGAGCTCTGGGTAGCACAGCTGCCGTGGTCCCCAAGGCTTGGGAGGGTCTGAAACCCCTGGGCCCACATGGACCTCTTGGTCGCAGCTGTGCCTGGGGTGCAGTTGAGACTGAGTGTCTCGTGGCTTACAAGGCTCTGGGTTCTGGCTATGCAGAGACACAGTTCTTTTGAAACTGTGCATTGAGGCATAGTTGGGACCCAGAGCCCTGTCCCAGCTGCTCATGGCCTCTGACTGAGAGCCCCCTCTGCAAAGTGGGGCTTCCAGCCTTGGGTGCCTGCTTCTTGCCAGCACAGGGGGAGCCCCTGATTGTGCTCCCTCTACATGAGTTGTAAGGCAGGATTGGATCCAGTGTGTGATCCCAGAATTGTACTTCCTGCCATGCACGTGTAGAAAGGGCCTAAGTCCACAGCCTCCTCCCCTGGACTGATAGAGACGGCTTGCTTCAGTAGGTATGCTGCTTTCAAAGACTGGCCTGTGCCTATTGCTATCTATGCACTTCACTTCTGCTGTAGTTGACAGTGTTTAATGGGTTAATGTCCCTTTAATTAAAGCTTTGGTTTCTTATTGGGTGGGGGGCAGGGAAGCCTGCTAGCCTGGCTGGAGCCAAACTGGTGGGCATTTCCCACTTAATAATACACCAGTATTTCACTGAGGATGCTGGAAGTACCTTATCTTTGTCATTGTTTTATTTCCTGTTTGTTTTTTCCTAACAGTTTCCTTTGATATAACTCCACGTGGTCATTCCAGATCACATCAAGCAAAACGCATTTGTAATTTTGTTCTTAAATGTGCCTGGAGATCTCCTACAACAGCATTTCTGTAGCAACAGCAGCTATTGGTTACATGGAAGTGCAATATTAGGAGGGCGTTCTTCTCGGTGTCTCATGGTAACTGTTGTAGCGCTTAGGTGCCTATTTATTCATTCTTGCTCTGCTGCTTCAGCACTTGGTTGTACATGTTGATTGGCATTGCATCAAAACCTGGCTGGAATGGGAGAGACCTGGTTCTGTCCTTATCCTGCTCCCCAGCCCTGTGGTTCGTAGACTGCAGTTTAAGAATGTGTCTTATTTGGGGGAGAGAGTTTATATCAGTCGACAAACTCCAGTTCACTTTTACAAATACTATTTAGTTTGTGTACCTTTGTTGCATTTTAAAATCCACACCCTCCTGGGATCCCAAATCAGCCTGGGAGACCTGTGCTTCTAATGGCGATGGAGAGTTAACTATTAAACAACACATTCAAATGGCGTACCCCTAGAACAGTGGGCTGGCCACCTCCCAGCTGCGCTGTTTCTCCCAGGTGACCCAGCCAAGTGATGGATCATCCCATGAGCTGCTTGGGGAGGTTTTCCATTAGAGGGGTCTAGCAGGTTGTGGGTGTGGGAAGAGAAGAGACCAGAACCAGAAGAAGGTAAGGCTAGACCACGGAAGTAGGAAAGAAGGGAGGGGGTCCTAGGATCTTGAAAAGGACTAATCAAAATTTAACAGATTGTGTTCAAGGAAGCTTAGGGAGGTATTTTTTACATGCTTCTGTTTTTGCTTTTTCCTTTACGTGTGTATCTCTTGCACTATGTGTTACATGCACATTTTACTGGCATTGACTGTCATGAAACCCCTAAAAGGGGGGAACAGGATTCCAGAGGATCCACCTTTAAGTAACATTTTAGGAGCACATGATGGCCACTAGATTAGAAGACTGCAGTGGTTGCTACTGCTAGCAAAACTCTGGTTTTCCCCCTCTGTCAAGGGAGATGCTAGGGACACGAGGTCTGTATCTGGGGTTGCTCTTCAGTGGCCTAAGTAGTCGTGCTCAGCCTTTTTCCCCCAGCAGGTCAGATGGGAAGTGCTTGGTCTGACTGCTGACTAGAAGGTGGTTCTGATCCAGCACCCAGGGCCGGGGTGGTAGCCACCATGCAGAGGAGGTAGGGGGCAATCTGGCCTAAACCAGACCCTGCAGTGGGGAAAGGGGGCTTCGGTCAACCCTGTGGGGAGACATGGTGGGGGGAGGTGTGACCTGGCCCTGTGGAGGAGCAAGGGCATGTGACTTGACCCTAACATGGTCCTGGGGAAAATGGGGGTGTGCCCCAGCCTCATGGTGGGGGAGAGGGCGATTTGTGGGCTGGCTCCAGCCGGGCGTGTGCAGCTTGTGGCTTGGGAATTGGGCAGGGGGAAGCATGGCCATATTAATTAATGGCCACGGCTCCTCTACCACCAAATTTCCAGACCTGTGGGGAGCCCTGTGGGCCAGGTGTGATGGCTCCGTGGGCTGCATTTGGCCTGCAGACTGGAGGTGGAGCACCCTGGGCCAAGAGCTAAACAGTGATGAATGATTCCCTTGATGCAAAGGGGTTTAACAGTGCATGGGATTTAGTAGTTGTATCCAAATACCGTAGCTAGTGAGCAACTACTGGAGGCGTTCAGCCCAAGATTGTAATAGAGGGGTCTTTGTGCTGAGTTTGGGTCTTTTGTACCGTTTCTCTGTTTTTCTGTTTCTAGTTCATTCTTATGATTCATAACCAGTTTAGATTCTGAGGGAACTCCGAAGGCAGCTTGGATGTCCTAGTTTTCTTGCATGTTGTTACACTATTTTAATTCTTTTAATCTGTTCATTTCCAGCAAATCTGAACTTGTTGGCAGGCACTGAATTGTATTCTAACATAACCCTCTGGGAAAACTTCACAGTCGCATGTGATAACGTATAGTTGCACTGGGACCACATCTGGGGTGTATTAGCACATACAAATGTTAACGTGACCAGCTCCTATACACGTGAAGAAAACCATACTTATTAGGTGCCAATTAAATAGGCACGGTGTAGTCCTTGTTTTCCAGACGGGAACATTCACCCAGAAAGGATCAGTGGGCTTTTCCCTCTTTTTTTTTTTTTTTCCAAGAAGGCTACCAGTCAGATTCCTGGCTAGTTTCAATGTTAATAGTACTGCCTATCTATATTAAAATCCTCCCTCCTCTTTTTCCTCTATCACTTAGGTTAAAATGATGGTTTGAGTATAAACTTGATTGTAACCTAACCTGTTAAAATTTCTAAGAATTGGGAGGTATTTATTAGCTCTTGATGATAAAAACATAGCTCGCAGTGTGAGCACTTTGAAACCAGCTGTAACTTATTACAGACACTTTTATGGTAATTTTTTTGCTCCAAATCAAGCTTAAAAATGCGAGACCAAGAGGGGTTTTTGCATGTATATTTTTTTTCATTGTCTGTCCTGGTGCCTCCAATTTATAATAGAGCTTTGGTATTTTTTAAGGATTATTAGTTCTGATCTCTTTGCTGATCACTACTTGGCTTGTCAGTAGCTTCCGTTTTTG
Source organism: Crocodylus siamensis (assembly GCF_052110815.1). Classification (NCBI taxonomy): domain Eukaryota; kingdom Metazoa; phylum Chordata; order Crocodylia; family Crocodylidae; genus Crocodylus; species Crocodylus siamensis. The sequence continues at coordinate 7,144,569 of NC_143396.1, read as the reverse complement.
TCAGTCTTGACATTTCTTGATGATTTGTTAAATACCTGCAAGTACAGCTTTTTCATAACCCAGGGATAGTACTATAAAGCGTATCAACTAATGTGTAATCATGTAATCTAAAATGGATGAACTAGGTCATAGGATTGGCTGGTTAAGAAACTTGAATATACTAATTAGATTAAACGTGGTAGATTTTTAGCCAGATGTGCAAAGCTGTATTGCTAGGTAAGATGGAAAGCCTTCTGCCCTTCAGTTTTGTATATCAGTTTTGTAGTGTCCAATATTGAAACAAAAGGATCCTATAAAAAATCCATCTATTGCCTATGGTGAAACCAGTGCTTGCAGAGGGCATATAAAAATGAATACATGTTTTATTTCTCCTTACACTTATCTCTAAGGAAGGAAGTGACAAAATCTTTATATTAAGATGCATCATGCTAGAAACATTTCAACTTTCTGAAAAACAAATGGAATATCAAAGTGTTCCCTTGTAATCAGGAGGGAAGGGTTTGGAACGAAGACTGTAAGAGGGCTGTCCTTACTGGGAAGCTTGTTAATTTCTTGCTATCAGGAGTGAGCTCTCACTATCTAGAGAGCAGGTTAACTTCTCAGGCAGGGAAATCACTCTGAACTTTTAAAAGGGCAACAGATTTTTATTTATTGTTTTTAAAAAGTAAGTTTGTGGGTATGTCTTAAAACATCCATGGTTCAGATTCATTGATGTTGGGGTCGGGACCTCAGCAGATGATCAAGTTTAACCCCCTGCCTGGGCAGGAAAGAGTGCTGGGGTGAGATGACCCCAGCCAGCTGCCTAACCAGCCTTCTCTTGAAGACCCCCAAGGCAGGGGAGAGCGCCACTTCCCTTGGAAGGCCGTTTCAAATTTTGGCCACCCTCACCATGAAGAAGTTTCTCCTGAGGTCTAGCCTAAATCTGCTCTCTGCCAGTTTGCAACCATTGTTCCTTGTTACCCCAAGAGGTGCCCTGGTGAACAGAGCATCTCCGATCTCTTGTTGCGTCCCCCAATTAATTTATCGGCATCCACAAGATCACCTCTTGGCCTTCTCTTGTGGAGGCTGAAGGGGTCCAGGTCCCTCAGTCTCTCCTCATAGGGCTTGTATGGTTAAGGGTTTACAAGACAAGTAGCCCTACTCTGGACCCTCTTGAGGTTATCCACATCCTTCTTGAAATGCAGCGTCCAGAACAGGACACAGTACTCCAACTGTGATCTGACCAGTGCCGCAGAGAGGGGAAGTATCACCTCCTTGGCTATATTTGTCATGCATCTGCTGATGCATGATAAAATGCAGGTAGCTTTGCTGACTATTTTGTTACAGTACTGAGTCATGTTCATCTTGGAGTCCACTATGACACTGAGATCCCTTTCCGCTTCTGTACTTCTGAGAGAGGCCCTCCCCAGCCAGTAGGTGTGCTGGATATTTTTACGCCCTACTGCAGCACTCTGAACTTGTCCTTGTTGTATTGCATCCTATTGTGTACTGCCCACTTATCCCACCTGCCCAGGTCTGCCAGATGATCAGCTCTTGTTAACAATAACAATCCTAGTTTTTCTGACGGACTGAAATGAGGCTCATAGGGACCAATTGGAGCAAAAAGACTAATAAACAAGTCATTATATGCATCGGTAGTGCCCAGAGGCACAATTCGGCATCAGGACCCTGTTGTGTTAAATGATCTGGTCCCTGCTCCCAAAATTTGGACTCTGTAGCCCTAGTCTTGCTAAGTATAAAACTGATGTTCTGTATGAATACATACCCACAAACACTGCAGAACTGGGGCTTAGGAGAGCAGTGAAGTCTAAAGGGTGGGGATGAAGAAGTGTAAGTGGATATGATTGACGTACAGATCACTCCCTCCCTCCCCACCCCTCCTGCTAATAGTGTATATATATGAAGTGCCAACTTTTAAGGGCCCCTCAAGCTATTATTAATTGGCTTGTTTCTTAATAACATAAGAGGATAGGAAGTCTCAGGAGGATACAACTTGTGAGTCAGCTCAGAGGAGTGTTGCAGGAGTAGAGGTAGGTTTGGAAGACGGCATTGAGTTGTCTGATCACGCTTCACATGCCAAATCTCTTCCTATTTAAAGAGTGTATAGCTCTTCTCTATGTAGTCTGTAACACTGTAGTTTTGAGATGAAGTTCACTGTAGGTTCTTTCCGCTTCCGCTACATTTTTTAAAAAAATCTTCATTATATGTTCACTCCAGCCGTCTATGGTGATCTTTCTCTTATCCCTCTCCCCCCTTTAATGAAGAGGATTAAATAATATGGAGACAAATGCCTTCATTAGCTCCAAGAAACCAGCATTTTTGTGGTAATCTAGCCCCAGATAGGCATCAGTTTGTCACAGGACACAGCATTTCCTGCCAGTTCCCTGGTAGCATTGGAGTAGCTTTGTTTGCTTGTAAAACTGTTTGCAGTTTCACTTAAGGCCAGGTTCAGATTTCTTTACTGGCGCTAAACTAGGATGTAGGCAGGAGTTAGGTGCCAGTTGTAAGGAATTATTACAATTGGCTTGGGGCTAGCACACTAAAAAACTCATTTTGTGCCTAAATCTGGTATGCATCTCCATTGGGGATTGCAGGGGTCCCTAGACTGTCACACTGTTTGGTTTTGCTGCAAACGCAATCCAGGGCGCACACTCCAGAATAATTTAGGTTGGCCTCGGAAGATGCACAAGTCTTGTGCGAGTCCCCAGTGAGCACTGTACTGTTCAACAGATAAAAGCCATGACTAATACCCATGGGCAGCACGGGCTTCGGCTCAGTTCCAGCGGTGGTGACTATGTCTGCCTTTTTTGCCCAGTAGACTAGTGGCTAGACCATTAGACCAGGATGTGGATGACCTGGTTTCAAGGTTCCCACTCTCCCCAAGGGGTTTTAAACCCATATTGCCCACCCATGTGTCCTAACCACGCCATACAAAAGGTTACACCAGGGCACTCTCCCGTCACTCCCGTTGAAGCTATAGCAGTGTGCAGACAAGAATGCAAGAGCCATAGAGTCAGATGGAGACTAAGCAAAAAGAGCCTTCCTCTGTAGTCTGGTACTTAGAGCAGGAGGTCAAATGTGCCCCACAGCCTGGATCCAACCTGCAGAGTTGGGTTATCTGGCCTGCAGCCTTGATGGGGAGGACCTTTTCCTGGCAACAGCCAAGTGTCTGGGAGACCCACAGTGCTGGAGCCCCAGCATCACTTTGGCTTGTTCCTGGCAACAGCAGAACAGCTGAGATGCTGGGCTTCTTCCTGTGGTGTTGCTGCATCTCCATGGCACTGCTCTCGCCATGGTGCTTGGCAGCCAAGCTGGTGTGAGCTGTGGTGCCGAAGCCCCAGCATCACCATGAGAAGAAGGCCAGCAGCCGAGTGCTGGGCATGCTGGGCCTCTTGCCGCCAGGTCCTGCCAGAGGTGCCGTGTGTGCTTGATCTGGTGTGGGTTGGGGGGCAAGGGCATGATCTGTCCATGGGACCAGCCCCACGCCATTCATCAAGCCTGTGGACTGGGCTTGTACCACTCCTTCAGCCTGTGGTTTGAGTATTCCTGCGGGAGGGGAGTCTTGGGATCTGGCTGTTGTTGCCAGGGTTATTTGCACATTTCACAGTAGACAGTCACTGGTTAATAAAACAGAAGCAGTGCTTGGAGAAGGACAAAACACGTTCCGTCTAACAGTAAATGTTTACTTTCAGTCCAGCAAAAATCTTGCACGTTGTGCTGTTGAGTTTCATCATCACTATCCGGCAGGACCAGTATGCATTAACTGGATCTTAATGACCAAGCAGCTACATAACAACTTGTTAACCATGTTAAAGTTAAACTTTAATATTCATAGGGAAGGCATTCCACCTTGTGAGAACTGTAGCTGAATTGCTAGAAAGCTGTATTTTAGGTTGCTTTTATGTTTTCTATTCTAATCCTTTGAATTCACCTACTTTTAAACTAAAGGTTTAGGAAAGTTTTTGTTAAAAACAAATGCGCTGATGAGAAAATGTCATTATGTTTAAGCCCAAATAGTTTTTAAATGGGAAAGTGTGGGGTGGACTACATACACTTCATGCCATTGTTTCTTCTGTCTGTGAATGAGTGAAATAACAGTTGTATCTATTGATTTATTTAGTCATTCTTGTTCTGTAAATAGTATTCCTGGCACTTTAAAAAATGTCAAACCACAAGGTTCTGCATTTTCTATTTGCTATAAATCCATAATTCAGTTGGGAAACCATTTCTACTCTACCCATCCTACACTGTAATTTGGTATGTATCATTAGCTTTACTGCTGATCAGGGCACAGTTGTTCTACTAGAAGATTGACTATTGGGCAGATCATTAGTCAAATAATACATTTTGTGCAAGGTACATAGATTTTATATAATATTGGCCCCTTTACAGATTAATGAAGACATTTGAATCCAAAGCATGCTCAGATACTCAATTTTGTAACACAGTTCAGCTTGGTGTTTTGAAGTTCATGCCTTGGATGATCTTTTAAGTCCCTTCCAGCTCTGCTTTCCTATGATCTGAAGAGAGAGTTTATTCATCAGTTTTTAATCCTAGGAAAGCACCAATAAAATTCTCTGCGTGTTATGGATACTGTGGACTCTTTCTTGTCTCTCTTGATGCTGCTTTTAATTTGGACTACTTCCAGAGAAGCACAACTTTAAGAAATTAATTGTATTGTTTGGTTATGGCAAGAATATGCAGCAATGTAATCTTTGCTGTTGCAGTCAAGGCTGTTCTCTTCCCTCTCATCTCTCTTGATTTTTAATGGGAAAAAACTCATTTATCACTTGGGTCTCTGCCCTCATCTTTTTATTTAGATGGCATGCACAGGCACCATAATGTTTTCTGTACTGTTATCATTTACAATATTATGTGTCTGGTCTGTTCTGTTTCCAGGAATTGATAGCCGATACAATGAAGGCTGCAGGGAGCTGGCAAACTATCTTCTTTTTGGATTATATAATCAGAATAATAATGACTTTGAAAGAACTGGGTTTCCTGAAGAAGTTCTTGATGGTGAGTAAGGCTATAAAATGATGCTCTCTTTTCAGGGTCCTTTTTGGGTGGTGGTTGGAGGGAGAAATCTGATATGTCAAATTGCAGAACTATAAATATTAGCGATCTAGTGGAGTTAAACGGGTTTTAATAGAAAATCTAGTTTGATATCCTGTTAAGACCCAAGGAATCAACAGTTGTGGAATCAGGTACCTGGAGAACTGTATTCTGTGGGCCAAGTCAGTGATGCTTAACCAAGGTGCTGCAGCACCCTGGGGTGCCTTGAGATCCTTTCAAGAGTTCTGTTGGATGCTGTGTAATGTTAGTACTGTAAGGTGTGCAGACATGGTGCACAAGATAAACCCAGAGATTTCATATAGAAATCCATAGCACTTACAAACGTTGTGCCCTGTTGTGGTCTGTCTGAGTTCTTTGCAACAGAACTGCTCCGTTATTCTTTCATAGTCAAAAAAATGAGCTGACATTTTCTGAGCGGGATCCTAGGCCTGGCAAAAGGTGTCTTGGGTCTAGAAAGGTTGAAAACCACTGTGTTAATCCTTTACCAGTATTTACTTAATTTTATTTCATTATGTTCTACATGCAAAGTTTAAATCAACCTATTTTACATCCTATTTTCACTTCAAGAGATAACTAACTATACATTTAGAATATCTTTAAGAGTTAACTATATCTGTTATGTTGGAAATGTGCACTGTATCTGTTGTTGTTTTTTTCTTTTGGGGGATTATTTTTTTTCCTTCCCCTACCATTGGTAGTGCAGAGCAACCCCTTAATGCCCCAGATAAGCAAATGCAATGGACAGTTGTATAATGCTGTGCAAGTAGTCATCCTTCTGACATTCGCTGGCTTCTCAAAGCAGTATGATGCAAGCCTCCAGGAAGACATGAAATAAAACTGATTGTGTTGCTGAAAAGAGAAGCACTAGTGCTTTTCTTTCTCTCTCTCTCTTTAGCAAAAACTGGTCACTTTGTGCAGTGCACCTGAAATGGATCAAAGATAGCTTTCCATGGTGTGTTTTTGCTTTGCTTTTTTTTTTAACAGAATACTTTATAGTTAAAGCATTGTCTGCTTAATTCATTAACATTCGTTGCAGATAAGATTAAGAATCCAAGGTAACTATTCAGAGATTTGATGCTATTCTAGTAAAACCTTTTATTTGCCTTTTGTTTACTACAGATGTAATCATATTAGTAAAGCCTGACAGTGTCCATCTATACTGTAATCCTGTGAACTACAGCTATCTTTTGCCATATGTGGCACACTGGAGAAATTTGCATTTTCACTGCTTGACTGAAAACGAGGTGAGTGAAAGCAGAAAAAATACAAGACTATCGTTTCTGTAACACTTCAATAATAAAATGGATCTTGAGGCCTCTTACTATTTTTGTACAGACTTGTCTTGTTGATAAATCGCGGGCTTCCTTTTGATCCTAGTCGGAAGCCAGGCATTTCTTTTTGAAGGTAATGATTTCTCTTTGCAAAGCTGAGAGGAAAAAAAATTATCCAGTGCTCTGTATTCTGTCAGCCAAATCAAAGATGAGAAATAGCCTCCTCTGCCCTTTCCTTCTCTCCCTTGATTATAGTCGTGGTGAAATCTGGTATTAATTTAATGAGGAGAATATTTGGGCACTAATTTAAAAATAAAGAAGCTGAATTAAATACTGCAGTCAACCTTGAAATATGTAGTGGTAATTCTGTTCCTAACTTGAAGTTTGTTCTATTTCAAAACTTTGCAAGTACTTTCAGAAGAGTAACGAAAACATAAAAAAATGGCATTTGGTAAGATTGGCTAGATTTAAAAATACATTTTTCAGTTAATGTTTTAAAAGTTTTCTGTCTCCATTGACGTGAGTGGGAGTGTGGCCATTCATTTCAATGGAAATGAACTGGGCCTTAATTTTTCATCATAGGCTTTATGTACTTTATTTACTCTAATAAATCATTTCCCGTGGCAAAGTCTGGTAGATCTACAGTGACATAAATTTATCTTAAAGCTCTGTCCCCTCACTTTGATCCTTGCTGGTTCCAGACAGGGCTGGATCACATGAACTATTGGGTAACCTGACACTTAACTGATGAGTCTAATACTGTAACTGACTGACCTGTCCACTTATTTTTTCCTGTGTGCACCATTGTCTGGCTGCATACCATAACTTCCACGTGGCCACTTGTCATTTCTGAGCATGCTTTCTGTCCTGGTGATCCAGGGTCAGACAGATCCAATGGAAAAGAAAGGACTTGGCTGAGTCTTGGCCCACAACCTCCTTAATAAACCCATTAAAGTAAGCTTCACATGATTAAATGTCATCTGTCCTTCTCACTTCAAATTACCATGGTGCTGAAATCCATGGGGGTGAGAGGGAGTGGGATTGCTGATGCATGATGCTGGCTGCTGACGATGGAAGCATGTAGGAGGAGAAGAGTGAAAGGATCTCAAATCTGTGTCCTTTCCTTTCCATGCATGCCAAGTGTATGGTGGGTGGGAGGTGTAGTGTGGGGGCTGCATCTCTAGAGATTGCAGGAAAAACCTACAAACAACAGGAACAAGGAATGAGGAATAGGAAACCAAAATCTACCCCGACAGTGTGGAACAGCCAGACTCGCCAGGCATTCACCTTGCTTTCTTTCCCTGCTTGTAACACGCAGGCAACTTTCAGAATTTGTCAGTTAAAAGCCCTAGTATTTTTATGCAGCCTAGCTGATCTTCTCTAAGAATCTCATGTGATTACTCACAGCTGTCAACTGTTTTTGTCTTCCAACGCTGTGGCTGGGGAGAGATGGAAAATTTCCTCTGTAATGAAGTTGCAAATTCCTGATCATTTAGGCTGCACTTGGCTCCTACACACTGCCATGACTCCTGTGTAGGGTGATTGACTATGAGGTCCAGGAGAAGAGGATGTGAAAATCTAGTTTGCCAGATGAAAGGCTAGAGTTCATCACAGGGAATTTGGTCTGCTTGTGTTGAAGATACTTAGCAGCTGGATTTGAACTGTATGGTGTGGATGGATGGATAATTGGGGTTGGAAGGGACTTGGGTACAGAAAGAATGTTCACTTGTGCCTGCTGTGTTATGTCGAACAATGAAGGAAGTTCTCAACATTTACTCTGTAACTTAAAAATGATGAGGGAAAGCAGAGCTATCCTGTAGTTCTTTCTCTGTTTCCTTGAAGCTATAATCTGGAGTTCTTATTGCCTTTGACAAAAAATTTGGAAAATATAAGCAGGGAAAACTATAAGCAACAGCTTCTGGAAGTTAAATCTAAAAGTTAATCCTTAGCAGCTAAAGCACCAGTGTGTCCTGAAGGTCAGTAGACCAAGGATCTCTTGAAGCATGGGTGGAAGTAGTTTCCAAAAGCCTTTCACCTAATGAGCTAACAGTGCATGTAATTAGAAATCTTTCAATCTGCTTGTTTTTGTTAAAGTGGACTTAAAATTGGCATCCTTACTATTCAGCAATTGCATACCATGCCTGTGTGCACAGGCTCATCTTAATCATGACCGACATTTCGTAATGTTGATTCACATGGTTGATCTTTTTCAGAAAAATGAGCCCCAATGAAGACACTGATTTTTTTTCTTTTTTTTTTCTTTTTTTCTCTTTTGTTTTGGGTAGTGCAGAGTGAGAGAAGTGGAAGTTTTGGTGGGTTTTTTTGTTTTGTTTCTGCTTTTGCAAGTATGATGCAGATTCAGAGGATTGCATATAGTGTGTCAGCAGCACAACGCTAAAAATGTGGTGTTTTTCTTTCATGTGTACGAGACTGTCAGTTTCCTTAAATGATTCTGGCATATTGTAGGAGTTTTGAAATCTGGCCCTGTCAGCCTTCGGATGCCATTTTAGATTCATTCTCTCTGAGGAGTAGTCGCTCACAACTGGGAGGTTTTTTGTACAGTATTTACTTGTTCTCCGTTTCAGTGGCATATTGATGTTTGGCCTTTTTTTAGCTCTACTTTTATAGTACAGTAAAGCTTTAAAAACGATCAAATAAATATGATGCATAGGATATGAGTAGCTGTTACAGAGAAATTGCAGAATTGAATGTCCTTTTGCCTTTTACTTGGGCCATAATGTTTAAGTGAATGCATTGGACAATGATGGAAAAGAAAAATGTCATTGAACAAGTCTTTTGAACTACTTGTACAGTGTCATAAGCTGCGCATTTTCTAAATGCTTGCATAGCATGGTTCAGAGATAGTATAATAGCATGGGCTGAGCCATCTTTCAGCTTCCCCTTGGAAATGAGGAATGCAGTGGAGGCATTTTACAATCTAATTTAAGTAACTGATGCAGTAGTTTGGAGACCAGCTTTGATCCATTTGCTCAGAGAAGGTGAAAGCAAATTGTTTGGAAAGACCTTGGTGCATGATAAATTTTGTGGAAGAAGAGAACTCAGGCATTTTAAAAACCCAACATTTCTAGTGGAGATGTGTGACGCCAGTGGAACAACTATGCTTGTACTCCTGAGACTTACTGACCGCATTAAAATAGTGTTGGCAGGGGGGATTGCACCAGCATACATTTTTGTGAACTTGCCAAATTTTTATCGACCCTGGATGTTTGTTTGGAGCCTAGTTAGAAAAAGGGTGATCCTGGGGGTGTCCAAAAATGAAGGCATACGGCTCCAGATTTTATCAAATCCTGTTGAGCTTGTATTTTTAGATGCAGATCAACAAACTTTGTTTTCCAGTATTGTATGCAGTATTGTATGTTTCTAGGTAGCTCCGTGTCTTGTGCTGCATTAGTCTGCTGCACCTTTATAGCTCAAAAAGTGTTTCTTAAAATGGAGTGCAGGGTGGAGAGTTTATAAGGGTGCGGGGACACAGAAGGAAAAAAGGGAAATATAATTAGCGGAAAGGGAAGAAAAATGAAGATCTTGGTCTCTGGAGTTGTTGAAGAAGTTGCAGTGTGGTTGTAGTGACCCAAAGTGGCTTCATTTAGACTATAAAAACGACATAGCGACATGCAGCAGGGTAACATAGTCTTCCCCCCCCCGATCTAGCACCATACCTAGACTTCTGGTGGCCCTGGGCGAACTTTTAGTATCAGGCCCCCCCTTTGCCTGGAATGATGATGATAATAAAAATTACCATTTTCAGGCCCCCGTTTTATCTGGGCCCTGGGCAGCCCCCCAGTTTGCCCATGCCAGTGTCCGGCCCTGCTCGAATCTCCACAAGTTCCTGAGAACAGCTGAGCGCACAGGAGAGACTGTCTGCCCCATTCCCCTCTTCCCCAGCCCCACAGAGTTGGGGAGCAGAGGACTGGGGGAAGCTGACCTATAAAGACATTTCGGGAAGTGCTTCAAAGATGTTTCTTATTCTTTGAGATAAAATTTTACCTTTCAGGTAATATTTAACATTTCAGCAGTGCACGTGTGTGTCCTGGCTGTTTGGTGCAGCTCAAAGGTACCTGGAGCAATTCAAATAATGTCTATCCAGGGCCTAAAACGTGGGTGTTACAGACAGACATCCTTGGAAATTGAAAGTATATGTAGATGCTTCTGCATATTCTTGTTCAAGTATTCACTTCCATTTTGAGGAATGGCATCTTGTGACTTGAATATATTCCATTCTGTGTTGGATAAACTCTCCAGGCCATACTTTTTGGGGAGCTTTTCTTACTGTGGAAGTGTTGAAGGTAATGCGTAACCAACTTTGACCTTTGGCAGTTTTTCATCTTTAGTTTTAAAAAGAATACTTCACCTATAATTATTTTGAGTCTCAATATTAGGTTTAGTAAAACTCATTTTAAATGATTCCTTCCAGTATGAAGATGAAGAAGCTGCAGAAGAATTCAAAATTGCCAGTTTTGTAGATATGGTTCGTGACTGTAGTCGAATTGGTATTCCTTACAGCTCTCAAGGTGAGTTACTGTTTTGATTGCTTTGTGTGCTTGTTGGAAATCAGTTGAATGCTTTTGTGTTTTGCAAGGTTAAAATGACACTAACTCAGGCATGGCTACCGCGTGGTACATGTGCTACAAGTGGCATGGGCAGCACGTTTGTGGCACGTGGCAGACGGGGAAGGGGGTAGCCAACATATTGGCGGATAGGGCAAAGAGCAGAAAGCAGAGTAGCAGATTGGTCAGGAACACAGGGCAGGGATCAGATGGCAGAGTAGCAGCTTGAGCAGGGGAGGGGTTTGGAGTGGCTCTTGACGAAGGCACATGTTTTAATTTGTGGCGTGCTTGCCAAAAAGCTTAGCTCTCACTGATGTAACTAATACCATAAAATGGGAGTCTTCAGAGGTAAGAAAACCTGATGGTATATCAGCAGTCTTATTTTAAGAAATTTCTTTACTATAAGATTAGGATTTCTGGTGTCCCAAAAAGTTTAACTGTTGGATTCATCTTAGCATTCATTCTAAATAGTAACAGTAATTTGCATGCAGGGTTTGGCTAAATACAGAAGCTCTCTGTTTTGATGGGAACTTTGGATAAGTACCCTTTTATGTCAGGAAAGAATTAACAATTTTGTTATGCAAGTTTCCTCTTTTAAAAAGAGAAAAGACTGGGCTGCACAACTTCCCTTATGATCTGGAGCCAGGCTTGCAAACTGAACATTTTAACTCTGTACTTCTTAAAATGTGTTCACTCATGGTGACCGTATACAGTAGGTGATGCAAGATTACTGCAGTCCACTTGCTTGCTAAATGCTAATTTTGTGAAAGAATTCAGTAGGTTTTGGCAAAGAAATCTGGATGAGGTGTATGCTTCACAGTCAAAACAAGTCATGTGGGGAATTCTAGCACTTGTTACAGGTAGTCAGCCTAGATCAGAGGTTCCCAACCACTGGGCCATGGCCTGGTACCAGGCTGCAAATGGTTGGCTGCTGGGTTGTGGCATGGGTTCCCTGCTCAGACCCCTGTCTGTCCACCCAGGCCAGCAGCTTCCACTACTGGTAGTCACATGCGGGGTTAAAGCGGGGCAGGCCTGGGAGGGAGACAGCTGGCTCTGTGCCTCCCTCCCTCTCCTTGCCTGGTCCTGCTCCCATGCAGGTCCGCAGTATAAAAAATGTTGGGAATCACTGACCTAGATGATCACTATTCCCTTCTTGGCTTTAAGAGTCTATCATATGAACACAGAAAGACTTACTATGGGGACATGCCTCCGCTGAACTGGTGTAACTTATTTGTCCACTTCATCCGTCACCAGCTGAAGCTAAACCACAATAACTTACTCAGTTTCATTCAGTGGACAGACAAAAGTTACTGTGGTGTGGTTGAATCCAGTTTACGTTGTCCTGCCCCCTTCAAAATCCTGTAACTGTTTAATCTGTTCATGCCTAATCAACTTTTGTAAGTCTGGCATTACACTGGCTGGTAATCACCATGGTCCTGTGTTCAAATGCTGATCCACTGTTATATAGTTACTTAATTTTGTGTGTGTAAATGCTTGGACTCAGTGGCAGAGAAATTTTGTTTGCAAAGTTGCACAAAGTAATTCCAGCCAATGTTATGCTACGTTTCCTATACCTTCTGGTAAGAATGCTTCCACTCTCATAATGTTTCCAGCTTTGCTATTTTAATTATCTCGAACAATCCTTTCTTAGAAGGATTAGCAGTTGTTTTCAAGGCAGTGATGTTTGTAGAGCCAAGTCTCTTGTGGGGGCAGTGTTGTTTAAGATATGCCTCTTCTTTGAGGAGTTCCTGAACTCTACTGTTACTCCAGTTCAAACCGCTTCCCAGCATCTCTGAAACTTGTCAGCTCAGCCCAGTGAACAACTTTCAGTCTTTCCTCCTTTTTAAAAGTTCATGGAAGATTTACTCTTTAAAATCAATATTTAGTTTGAGTCTAGATATGTAAGAGGAAACTAAAAAGAAAAACCAACAAAAAGCTGCTTTTCACTGGGATGTGGGGCTGGCTTCTGAATATAAAGCGTGTTCTTAGAAGTGGTTTCAGGATTATGATATTTAATTTTTTTTTTTATTGTAAAATGTAAAACATGGGAAACTCAAACCAGTGTTGCTGGACAATCCTTAAACATTGCTGAAATTCTGTGCTTCTGAATACAGTTTTCAGTCTTGCTACTCTATGAATGTTACATTTTTGCATATAATCAATTTTTAGTCCCAAATCATTTCCAAATAAAAATAACTCTTCAATTATTTCCAGAAGCAAATGATATCATGTATAACTAGGTGGTTTTAAACTAATTGTATGGTATATATTGTAGATTTTACAGTTAGTCTGGCATTTTTTCCTTTTATTGAAAATTTGTGTTAATTGCTACCAAAATAGGAGTCCAATGCAACACGAGAGAGAGAACCTCAGTCAATAAAATGTATTTAATTGGAATATTTCATCTTGCTTCTTAAAACTGTTCTGAGACTTGAACACTATGAAAAGAAGAGAGCTATTAGTCATTTTAACTTTTGTAAAATATTTGCTTCCGTAGGGCATCTCCAGATATTTGATATGTTCATTGTAGAAAAGTGGCCAATAGTACAGGCTTTTGCACTGGAAGGAATTGGTGGCGATGGCTTCTTTACCATGAAATATGAGGTATGTATTTAGTAAGCTTTTAATTTTGTTGATTATACTGAACTTGTTGGAAGCAGAATTCTTCTCCCGTTGTCCTCCTTGCTAAATAAAATCACTGTTACAGTTTAAGGAAAAGTCCATCATTCCTATTTTGTGGACTGTGGTTCTGGATTCTAACTCTCCAAGAGAATGAGGGTGGTTAACCATTGGTACAGGCTACTCAGGTTATCAGATTTCCATCCTTGCACATTAAGACCAAGTTAAATGCACGCTTTTGGCTCGGAGATGTTTTAGCTGGGATGGCAATGCCTTGTTAGGGGATCTGGGCTCACCTGAGGTTTTCTCTCTACCATTCTAGGATGATAGCCTATTTCTCCACTTATTTCTAGTTCTGTTAGAGGGGGAAATACTGGATCTCAAAAATGATGAGCCATGCTAGATCACTTAAAGATATGAGGCTGATATGAGGCACAATGGAGTGACCTTATCTTCTTATTTTGGGTAATCCATTGGTTTAGGAGTTGTGCTGTAGGAGTCTCCCAGCATGTGGATTCTTGAGGCTTTGTGGCCTGCTGGATGGATAAGCAACTGGGAATACAAACCACATATCCCCTGCCTTGTCTGTACCACAAACTTACTGTGCAAGGCTTGGATGTTAGGGCTGTGTGAAACTTCTGCTGTACACTTGGACATCAGGGCTATGAGAAGCTTCAGTCCCTGATCCGATTCGGCAGAGTTTTGGCCCAATTCGGTGACCGAATCTCCGAATCAAATTAGGAGCCCCTTTAATCTCTCTGAAAAAGTTGGAACCCTGCAAATTGATTCAGAGAGATTTGGAAAGATTTGATGATTCGGCCATAGATGCAGCTTTAAATGCTTTTCTGCATACCTCGAGGTACCAGTCTGCTTGTGAACGATGCAGTGCTGGAGCGGATGGAGTATCCCACGAGAGTGCGGGGGCTCCCCAGCACACTCAGCAGCAGAACCGGAAGTGGACAAGAAGTGGGGGGTGCACTCCTGTGGGATGCTCCATTCACCCCAGCATTACAGCGTTCATGAGCTGCACCTGGTACCTTGAGGTATGTAGGAAAAACATTTAAAGCGGTGTCTATGGCCAAATCACTGATTATTTTATTTTTTCCTGAATGAGGATCCAATCTTTGGATTCGGATTCAGCTGAATCGAATTGGGGACAGTGATCTGAATCAACAAATCTAATCCCTGTCCCTGATTTGGGCCAAATCTGAATCAAATATGGCCTGTTTCACACACCCCTATTGGACATGTTGAGTGACTCCCAGGCCAGAAGCAGCATGGCTGTATTTGTATAACAATGTGGGTGGACTCCTTTGCACTATGGGATGAGAAAAAAAGGCTGAAGAGTTTTATCCGTGGCCCTGTTCACATGAAGTTGCACTGCTTTCAGTTTGGGAGGTAGTGTGTAAAGGTAGTTAGACTGCTGCATGTTTGGTAGGTAGCATGCACAGAGCAGCCTAGTATGCCTGAGTATACTGCTGCCTGGCATAATACCTTTTCAGTATAAAAACCTGTGCTATTTGGCTTTGGGCAGATCTAGTGACTGCTTTGTTTTCCCTGTCTGTAGAATGGAGATAGTAAAGCTTATATGTAGTTTCGTAGTTGATAGGGTCAGAAGGAACCTGAGCTGATCATCAAGTCCAACCCCCTGCCATGGCAGGAAAGAGTACTGGGGTCAAATGACCCCAGCAAGGTGTTTGTCTGGTCTCCTCTTAAAGCCCCCCAGGGTAGGAGCCTGCACCACTTCTCTTGGAAGTTGGTTCCAGATCTTAGCCGCCCTGACTGTGAAGTCGCGCCTCCTGATGTCTAGCCTGAATCTCCCCTCTGCCAGCTTGTGACCGTTATTCCTGGTCACTCCTGGCAGTGCTCGGGGGAACAGGGACTCCCCCAATGCCTGCTGGTCCCCTCTGACTAGTTTGCAACAGGCCACTAGATCCCCCTCAGCCTTCTCTTGTGGAGGCTGAGAAGGTTCGGGTCCCATCACCTCTCCTCGTAGGGCCTGCCCTGCTGCCCCCGTATAATGTGAGTGGCCTCCTCTGGACCCTCTCCATGTTGTCCACATCCCTCCTGCAGTGCGGTGCCCAGAACTGGACGCAGTCCTCCAGCTGCGGCCTGACCAGTGCCGCATAGAGGGGGAGGATCACCTCTTTGGACCTGCTAGAGATGCATCTGTGCACGCATGACACAGTGCGGTTGGCCTTCCTGACTGTCTCCCCACACTGCCGGCCCATGTTCATTGTGGCATCAGTGATGACTCCAAGATCCTTTTCTGCCTCTGCCCTGACGAGAAGGGAGTTCCCCAGCCTGTAGGGATGGTGCTGGTTGTTCTTCCCTAAGTGCAGCACCTTGCACTTATCCGTGCATCCTGTTCCCATCTGCCCACCCCTGTAACCTGTCTAGGTTGCAGCCTATTCCTCCCTTCTAGTGTGCCCACTTCTCCCCACATCTTAGTGTTGTCAGCAGATTTGAACAGGGTGCTATATGTAATACTTGCATAGACAGACAAGGTTCTTTGGGTAGATGTGATATCTTTTATTAGACCAACTAAATAGTTGGAAAAATTTGTTCTTTGCAAACTTGCAGGCACAAAGCAAGGAAGAAGGGTGTTTGTGCCCAAAAGCTTGCAAAGGCAAATCTTTTCCAACTATTTAGATAATCTAATAAAAGATATCACATCTGCCCAAAGAACCTTGTCTGCCTTTGTCCTTAGACCAATACAGCTACAACCAACAACCCTAAATACTTGCACAGAGTCTTCCTCTGTAATCTGTTTCTCATTTCATTTCTTCTTCCTGGACCACCTCCAGAGCTGTGCAAACCTCCCTAATTTTCTCTGGCCACTGTGCTGTTGGTTTGCTATTACAGTCTTCCTGATCTCCATGTGTGGATTCTCTTCTCTTTTTTGAGGTCCACTTGGCATCATTGTTGGCTTTCCCCCTTCCCCCCCGCTTCCTGTTTTTTTGGCTATCATCACTTTTACCAGCAGTAAGAAATGATTGGTCATCTGTCTTGGTTTTGATAACTTTTATAACCCCTCATTGTCTTGCTGAAGTAACATTTTTGTCCCTTCTGTGACTACTTATGTGCCTGCTTATCTTTCTGCTTAATTCATATACTCTCCTGCTTCCATTCCTCTGCTGAAATCCTCATACTTGCTTTTTCTCATTTCCTTTTACCATCATTAGAGCAGTCATGAAATCTTGTTCTATGTACCCTCTCTGTTCCCATAAACTAAGCGAGTTCTTTATAGGTCTGTGCACAACAGAGGTATAACTAAATAATGTTCTCTTCTGGACTTAAATTTACTGGTAAAAATTTTGATTTTGTTGTAAGTAGATGAGAAGTGTTTTGGCACTGGGTTCTCTGGGGCCAGGAAAACTATGACTCTATAGGAGGCTTCTAAGGGATATAGATGGCACTTGAAATTATATTGAATTATATAAAGGTAGAAAGCATTGTGGTGTTAGAACTTTGGAAAATAGTTAACAAGGCATTTCAGCTAAATTCCAGTATGGGTTCTTCTGTTCTTCCTCCTTAAAAAAAACAAAACAAAAAAACTTTGTGATTTTATGGTGGAAATAAGAATCTTAACTTCTGCTATACTTGTTTGGCATTGTCAGCTGTTAAACAGCTGCTGTACATCACCAGTGGGGAAAAAACTAATGCTTTTGGGAAGTAATTTGGTAGTTTTTTTTTTTTTTAATAAAGATATTACCAGCTTCTTGAGAGTTTATTGTTCTCCATTAGTTTTAGCTCTTCAAACTCTAGTAGTTTCCTATATGTGGAAAAGTGGAGCCTCTTAACCCTATTTTATTCAATTTACAATTTACAATGAGCTTGCTTAATTTTTTTAATACTGCTATTCTAGTCTTAATTTTATGCTGGCATAACATTGAAATATGTGATGATACAAACGTGGCAGTGTTCCTGGCATTATTATTTAGAGAATTTGGTATAGGTATGCTCAGTATGTATGTTGAGAAGATGACAGTTGACAAGTCATAAGCCTGTTTGTGCTGCTTGATCCAGGAAAAATAGTAACTGAAATGATTAAGTAAAGCAGTCACTTAAACTTTCAGTTAAAGCTTCATTTTAATCCATCATTAAAATATACAAAAATACAGAAAGCAGTTATGTATGTCAGCGTTCCTGGTTTTAATATTACTAATTGAATGGGTGACTAACATCTCTGATTACTAGGGTTCTGGGTTTTCTGTTTCCTGTGGAAAAACATGGATTTTCCCCTTTAAAGAACGCCCCCCCCCACCCCGGCTTTTCCCCCTTGAAGTAGGAAAGCGTGGGTTTCCACTTGCAGGCTGACAGAGATCCAGCTTGCGAGGAGCTGCTTGGGGCTGGGGGCAGTGGGGAGGAGGGTGATTTGGAGGCAGGGGGTGCCGTGCGTGCATGCAAGTGCACACGCCTGTGGCCAGCAATGCAGCCAGGCAGGGTGGTGGCAACAGGCCTGGCAGCTGGATAATGATAACTCTATGGGATAAGGGGGTTGGAGGGCCAGGGTTTGGGGACACTTCGGGCATGGTCTAGGTTTGCTCGTTGGTGATGCATTGGGGCAGGAGGGGCATGTGTCCCCTCAGATTTCTGCGTGGAAATCTCAGTGCTGCCATGCCAGTCGTGCCGCCAGAGGTGAGACTCCACCTACCCACCTGGCAGCAACAAAGGGCCACAACCCCATGCTGCTGTGGTGCACCCTCCGCCCCACCTCTGCTGCTTGGCAGGCAGGGGGTGCCTCACCACCATGGCAGCGCACGTGGTATAGGACTCCCAGTGGCAGCAGAACTGAGTCTCCCCAGTCAGCTCCACCCTCCCATGCCAGGTCCTGCCCACTGTGCTGCAGAAGCACCCGAGGGAAGGGCAGCAGGGCAGGGAGCCTCAAGCCCCACAGTGAGCAGCCTGCACCCTCCCCTGGCCCCCATTGGGTCTGCTTGGCTCCACTCTAGCTGTTCTGTTGGGGTGGGAGTTGGGTGGGGTCCATAGTCTTCCCCTGGCTCTGGCTGCAGTGGCCGCCACCTCCCGCGTGTAGCAGGTGGGCCTCAGGTGCTGCTGGCTGGCTGCAGCTGGCACCCGTGGGCAGGATACAGCTGCCAGGTCCTGTAGCCCTGGTAGGGGCACCTGCAGGGGGACAGGGAGCTGCAGGTCGGGTGTAAGGGGCACCAGCGGGTATTGGGGGGCCTGAGAGTCAGGAGTAAGTGGCACTGGGGGGGCAGGGGACAATGGGTTGGGAGTGAGGGACACTGGCATATCAGGGCTACTCAGAGCCCCGAAGCAGGGGGTGGGGTGAAGGGCAGCTACAGCTGGACCCCCTAACCCTAACCCATGTCCTGGGTAGCAAGGGGGCAGGGAGGCCTCAGATTTTCCATAAAAATAAAACCAAGATCAAAGGCCAAAATATATAGGCATTTCGAATTGATTTTATTATAATTATTGAGGCAGTGGTAGCAGTTTTAATTGCTTTAAAATTCTAAATGTATCAATAAAAAGTTGTTCAACTGATCCGTCTCCCCCTCTCTGTGTTTCATTTTAAAAATACAGATTTGGGGATTTAAATGGGAGAATTTGGGATTTTTATCAGAGAATTTGGGTTTTGTTCTCTTTTGTTTTTAACTAGAGAAAACCAGGATCCCTATACCTATAGAGGGAAATATATCAGTTACCTTTTCCTTTAGTTCAGTATGTGTGTTGTAGAAAGCGTTGCCCTTCCAGTTGTAGAAAGCGTTGCCTAATGTGCAGTTCCAGTTATTCTTATTTCACTTTGACTCTTCTCTGAAATCTTACCTCTTCTTGTCCTTTGGCTTTGCCTATTAATATCTCTCTTTTTCTCACCAATTAATTCATTCTTATGTTTGACTCTGGAAAGTTTTGGGGATATGGATTGTCTAGAAAGTTTCAAATAAAGCTGTGAATCTATTATTATATGTTATCACAGCATGAAGAAAATCAATTTTACAGTGGGGATTATTTCAGAATGTGTAGATTACATTCAGTTTCAAATTGGCAACCCTTTCATACCACTTTTTGTAAACTCTAATACTCTCAGGACTAGCTTTTTAAAATTTCACATCTCGACACTGAATTTAGTGTAAACCTGTATACATAACGCTGCTTTAGTGCTTTTTGTTGTAAAAAAAAATGTCTTTTTTTCAGTTAATGGATGTCAGTATTGATCTGTGGAAAACATACAGCAAAATGGATCTTGTTTCCCTGGAGGACTTGATTTTTGAGGTAATGCAAATGAAACCTTTTGACTCGTTGAATTAGCTCATTTTTAGAGAGAGAGTGTCACTTTTTTAAATAGTGCATCTAAGCAGCAAAATGCTTTGGTTATATAATGCAGCCTGCTGAAATGTGCTTGCTCCCTTTACTCTGGCTTGTGGATTTCTGGGTTTTTGTTTCATTTGTTTGGGGTTTTTTTCCCCCCTTTTTTATGAAGTTGTTTGGAGCTATAATGATGCTTTACTTAATGCCTTGTGAAGCCTATGGAGAGAATTCCTACAATTAAATGCGTTTGCTAGGTATTCTTTAGATCCCAGCGCTGTGTGCACAGCATAGTTTTGATAGCAGTTCTTCAGTTTGTTAAAAGAATGTCTTACGACAAAAACAATTTTATCACCAAAAAAAGTAATTTTCATACTGATTTATACCTGCTTTCTAGTTACGTAGACCAAGAGTGACACACAGTGGTCACATTTTTTATTTTTTTAATAAGACTTGTTTTCTAAGGAGGTAGCTTAAAGTGTCTCAAAGAGCTTAGGTTAGAAATATGCTTCTAGAATATTACTGCTATTGGCAATTGGGGTTAGTGGACACGAACCCCAGTTTGAGGCTTCGTATTGGCTTTCTAAATCCGGTATGAAAGGAATTTGAGAATTTCAAACATGTTTTCTATATATTCTGCCTAATTTATTCCGGTGTGGTGCTTCAATTACCTACAACTAGAATAAGTCCAAAGCAATTTTAAATATATATTTTTTGACTGTATCACTAATGATTTTAGATAAGGTAGTTATGATTAACTATAGCCAATTTAATTTGCATGTGCACTTTGTACATTTTCAGACAGTTCAGTTCACTAAGAATGTTATCATGCTTGAAAGCCCTGATCTCTTATTAATAATAGAACAGGATGAAGAATAGAAATTAGTGATTTCCTTACATTGCTTATGGAGTATTCATTTTGGAACAATTTAACACAAAACAATGACAGTAAAGCTGTAGATGGAGAGGAGCTGTATTCTTGTAAGGAGCCTGACTCTTTGTAAGGTTCAGATTTATAGTCGGACAAGTTTTTTAGGGTAAATCTGATCTCTTTTATTAGCTGAACTCAGGTGGTTGGAAAAATTCTTCTTCACAAGCTTCCCAACTATTTGAGATGGTCTAATAAAAGAGATCAGATTTACCCAAAAAAGGTTGTCTACCTATGTCAACACGCATGCAACCTATACCCTGTCAGATTTATGGCGTCGTTCTTACGTACTGGGTTCCTGGCCTCTCTCATTAATTGTAAGTTGTCAGTCAAACTTTTTTTTGCCACATGAACTTGTATTACATCTGTAGTATTTGCAATTGGTTGCTTTTCATAGTTTTAGAGGGCCCAGTTGGGGATCTAGAACAATGGTCTCCAGCCTTTTTAGGATGGAGATCACTTTTGAAATTTATAAGGGACTCAAGAGCTATCTTCCCCCACCGACTGACTTGCTGGGTTGGGGCGGGGGGAGGAGGGGAATCGATCTCAAGAGACTCTGGGATCTACTGCTGATCTCTAGAATCTGGTGACCACTGATCTAGAATCTGTTGTACTGTACAAACATAAGAGAGAAGATCCCTGTTCCAAGCAGCTTAAATTTTAATAGGACTTCAGCTTGACATAAATCACCAGCATTGTCCTGAAATAAGCCTATGACCAAGAAGTGAATAGTTCAGTTGACTGAGCATTTCTCCAAACTGAGTTGCCGATAGGTACCTTCCATTGTGGTTTGGGAGATGACAGACTTCCATCGTATGAAGGTGGTGCTGTTCTTTGAATAAGAATCTGTCTTGAAACATCCGAACACATGCACATCCCACTGAAATTAATAAAATGTTGGCATTTGAAATTGGGTATCAGGTCTTATTTGCATACCAGAAGATGCTTTTTGTATGCTTTTAGATTCCCCTTCTCTGCCCCCATATTAAAGGTAAGGCTGCAGCTTCTTGTTATACTGATCCAGCTTCTATTCAAGGTTTGAAGATTCAGGGTGAAATTCTTAGAAGTACCCAGATTTGGTCTAGTTCTGCTTCTGTTAAAGTCAGTCTTGTTGTAACAATCTAGTGGATGTCAACGGCTGTGTAGTTGGTCTAGTGTTAAAAACTTGTTTAAAATTCTCTGTCTGCTTTTTAAAATTCTGTCTCACAAGCAGACAAAATACCAAGTGGATTTAAATCTGGAGTAAATAGTATAGCAACTTGCTAGAAAAAACTAATAAAAGTAATGGTTGGTTATTCTACCCTAGAAAGCCAATATCTTATGTGGAAGACACTCTCTCTGTTGGTCTTAGTTGTTCTAACTAATCGGAAGTTTCTTTTATAAGATAAACTCATTTTCTTCAGAATAGATTCACCTTATTCTGTAATAATAAGGTTTTTTGAGACATTAAAATGCCATGTAAAAATGCAGTTAAGGTTAGCCAGCATAACACATTTAGTCTTATACATTTATATAGCTCATTGTTAGCACTGCATTAATAAAATAGCTGTAAGTATTGTCTTCTACATAACCTTACTACTTTTTAATATGGGCCTATAACTTTTACCATTTGTGCCATGTTTAAAAGAGCTGACTGAGTCTTCATTATAATTATATTTTTAACCATGATCCTCCAGATTAATGTGTAAAAACTATGGAAAACCATCCACTGCCTTAATTTATATTATGAATAATTTTAGAGCACTTCAAAATTTTTATTGTAATTCTGTAATGCAGTACATGTGGTTTTCACACATCTGTTTCATCAGCTTGATGGAGATTTTTTTCTTTCTTTTTTTACTGTTTGCAGTTGATTTTTAACTTCTACTTCCTCAACTTATGAAATTCCTATTAATTTGTACAGATCATTCCATTTCCATTCTGTATATGCTGTTTAGTATACTCGGTGCATGTGCTTTGCTCCTCAAACCCATAGCTTTATTGGTAGAGGTGAAAGAATGTAGGAAGATTATTTTTTTAACATAATATTTAGTCACAAGAAATTACTTTTTTTCTTCTTTCTCTCTTCTCCATCTACAATCTTACTGTCTTTATTTCATGTTAGATTGTTTCAAAATGAATATTTAGGAATAAATCTTTCTCTCCTTTATTTTGAGTCCTTTGCACAATACTTGCTTGTTGGATCACTGTTTCTGTTTACCATTTATCTCTCCTCTTGAGTGAAATTAAAACCAATACACTTCTAAAATTTCAGTTTATTTATATGCATACACGTGTATGTGTGTGTGTGTGTGTGTGTATAAAATAGATTTTTAAATAAAAAGAAAATTAAAAAATTAAAAAGCCTCATGTTTTTAGACTGGAATTAAGTATCCAGTCCTTAGAAGAATGCTTTCCTTAAATGAAAGGTAGATCTTCTAGTTCAGTGGGAGCCAACCTTTTCGGCAGGCATGCCACAAGTTAACACTACGCTCTCCCTAAGTGCCAAGCTGATCCACTTCTGTTTGCTTGGCTGCTGTGCTTTCTGCTCCCTCCCCTATCGGCCACTGTGCTGCCCGTCTTGGTTTGGTCTGCTGCGTGCCCCACAGAGCCTGCCTGTGTCACTTGTGGCACCATTCATATGTTGGCCACCCCTGTTGTAGTTAACATTAAGTTTTGATTGGAAAAACTTATATGTGCGTCTACATATTCATTAATGCGCTTTAGGTACTAGAAAAAGACGTATTAGCCTACTTCAATGTGTATTAGTAAAAGAACAATTGTTTTGTGATTAATTTTTTTTTCATGCACATCAAAATAAGCTAATGCACATTAAAGTGCACGTGTAGACGTGCCCAGTGTTTTTGCCAGTCTCTGAAGTGGTCATGAAACAGCAGCGTACGTAGTTGAAATGTGAATAAAACTGTTCCAGCTGTGTTAGTTGTTTATTATCTGTGAACTTAACTGCCATGCTGACAAGACGGTAGTTAATGATTTCTCCTTCACTTTCCTTAGGATTTAACATCTTTTGAACACCAGTGGACCTGCTTTTTTACTAGTTTTGATACTGAAATTCCTTTCATCTTGGAACTCTCCGAATCTCAGGCGGGGGAGGTATGCTTATTAGATGACCATTTTGAAATTCAAGATGACATTTGCCGATTCATTCGGAGAATGTTTGCAATAAACCATTGTACCTATTCCAGTGTGTAGGTTTAGGAATCCCTTCTTTCCTAATCTGTATCATGCATGCTGTCTTTAGTGTATTGTTACCATGAGTCTATCTAGTTTGATACTACTGCTACTTTCAAAATTGAGTGCCTTTTTCCCATTGATAATACATTTTTACTTGTGCCGTCTGTCTTTCTAACAGATCCAGATACATATCTGTTTAATTTAATTTTGGTAATGGGAATTATTGTATACAGCAGCCCACAGGAAAATTGGATTTTAAATTTATGACAGGTTTTACATCATTTCTGATGAGATGGGATGCATAGAGATGCTGCCATTGTATCTGCTCAATAATACTTGTCAGGGGTTCCTATTGGGTTTAATGCTTCTAATTGTGTGATTATGTATGTAGTTTGCAGGTGGGTTGGGGTTGTTCATGCTGTGTATTGAGTTCATTTCTTATTCATATCAACAGCATCTCATGCTCTGAAATCTTTTCTGTGTTCTTTTTCTTGTTTGGGTAAGCAAAATGTGTTTCTCTTTGCAGCCATTCAGGAGTTACTTCAGTCACGGAATGATTTCGAGCCATATAACAGACAACAGGTAAGTTTTGTATTCCTGCAATTTAAAGTATGACCTATCAGCGTCTTATTACTTTTATTATTTGATGTCCAGTAATAACTATTATAGCGTCATTTGGGACACTTTCCTATATTGCATGTCGTTTACAATTTTTGTATGGCGTTCTATTAATGTAGAATGTGTATTTTTATATAGAGCGGTGATACTGAGACCACAGCTCCTGAGCTGTAAGTGGAACTTACCACCTGTGGCTCATCGTTGGAAATGTTATCTGCCTGTGAGGAGCAGAGGGGAGGGGGAGGGACTGTTAATTAATTGCATGCATTGAGTGCATCTTCTTTGCAGCCATGAATAATGCAACATGTGTTATCTGTCTCTATCAGTATTAACTAATGTAGCTGTTTTCCCTTGATGTGGAATGTGACAGTGGGTAGCGGGTATATTAACAATCATTGGGATCCTATAGAAAAAAGCAGCCCTGCATCAGTGACAGTCAACAGGAGCCAGACAGGGCTGTCACTGACGCAGGGCTGCTTTTTCCTACAGGATCCAAACAATTATTTTTTTTGTACACTTAGCCTTATAGTTTCTAGGGCCGGAAGGGACCTGAGCAGATCATCTAGTCCGACCCCCCGCCATGGCAGGAAAGAATACTGGGGACAAACGACCCCAGCAAGATGTTCATCTAACCTCCATATATTTATACAGTATTCTAAAACATGGAAAAGCAAGACAATTCTAACCCAGATGTTCCACTGCCACTTTGATTTATTCTGAGCAAGATAAAATTTTGCATAGTTCATCTCAATTCAGAAGCATTCATTACATCTGAATTAATGCTCATCTTTTATCAGCCATCTCAAAATATAGTGCAAGCCATCTGAAAAAAAATAGGAATTGTAGGAATGCTCAGACTTAATGACACACCCACTGATTTAACTTACAGATCTAAATTGATTGCTGGTACTTTGTGGTAACTTGCTGTTGCCAGTTAGTGGAACACGCACACAAGCTGCCCCCCCCCCCCCCCCCCCCCCCAAATCAGAACACTCCCACAAAGTGATAGTATTACTGATGTAAGCGTAGAGCGAGGGTGCTAGACCTCTGATCTGTCGGCCAGATGTGGTCTGGAGAACCATCGTATGTGGCCCATGGGGTTTGCCATGGGTCTGGAAACTTGGCAGCGGGGGCAGTGCCATTAATACAGTCACTCTTCCCCCTGCCAAATCCCCGAACCCCATTCTCTGGGCAGCCGGTCAGAGCCAAGCTCTGCCCCCTTCCCCTGTGGGGCCAAGCCTCCCTGCTTGTGAATTGGGTCTGGGCCCATGCCCTCTTTCCCCTATGGGGCTGCACCACATCTCCACTCCCTACAGGGCCAGGCCATATCCCCTTACCTCCTTTTGCCATTGGGCCGTACCCCTTTCCCCTGTGGGGCCACATTGAGGCCTGGCCGTGTCCCCTTCTCTGCAAAGGGTTTGTTCACATCCCATTCCCCCCTTTGGGGCTGGGTAACAGCTACTTCCCCCGCCCCTGCCTTGTTCACCCTCTGGGTGAGGCTACACCCCCTTTCCTTTCCACGGGGCAGGGTCCAGCTCCTTTCCCTGTAAGGCTGCACTTGCACTTGGCCTCTGTGCCTCTTTTTCCCCTCCGAACCCAGTGTGTCTGCTGTGCCCACCCAGGTACTGTATCGGGAACACCAGCTGAATTCAGCCTGCAGACAAATCGGGCAATGCCAATCCAGCCCCCTGGACAAAAAGGTTAGGCAGCATTGGTGTAGAGGTATGAGCTACCTAGCAGCAGAAATTCAGCAGTTTCCTGGTTTTAAAAGAGAGACATTTTCCTCAATTGCAGCAAAAATGAACTCTACCTTCCAACAGGATGCTAATGGCAGGATCTCTTTTCTGCCACTTTTCCAAAACAAGGTTGATCTAGTGGCCAAACCAAAGGAAGATCTGAGCTACCATCTGAAACAACTTTTTATGGTCTTTAACTGCAACTAAGTAGTGGAGTTCAACGAACACGCTTGTCTAATACCTCTTATTCCTATTGAAGTAATCGGTAGGAGAATTTTCCTGAAATCACAAGGAGCTTGATTGGCTCCAGAGCTACCCACCCTTGAACGAACCTGCTTGTGAGTCTCTTCCAAACAGTTTCCTTCGCATACAGTAGGGAAAAGCTCGGAGGCAGCTGAAAACCTGTTCTTGAACTAGAGATATCCATAGAAACATTAGACAGAAATCAAAATTGCAAATAGGAAAGTGTAGACTCCAGTTTGTTTCTGAACACCCTGGAGGTAGATACAGAAGGTTTGATAAATATTTAATGACCTAATCTTATCTTCAGTTAATTCAATATGCTTTTTTTTTTTTTTTTTGTTCTCTCTCTTTCTAACAACAGGTGTTTTTTCCATTTGATTCTTCAGGTGTGCTGCTGTTAGACTTCTATTATTACACTCTGTTTTAATGAGAATGCCAAGAAATATTGTGAATGTTTTACAAATTGATATGTGTATCAATGTCTTGAAGAAGCAGTGACAACTAGACTTTTTTTTCCTCTTTTCAGCCCGAGCAGACAACCTTTTGTGTTGTTTGGTAGCCACTCAACTAAAGAGAACCTAAACTCTGGGAACTTCAATTTTCCATCAGAAGGGCATCTAGTTCGAAACACAGGCCTGGGTGGAAGCACTGCCAAGCACATGGTGAGCCTTTAATAACGTTGATATTTTTCAAGCCATACACTTTTTACTTTGTTTCTCTGGCATTACAAAGTGCTTAATAGTGATCAATCAAATATTTAGCATACGTGTAATAAAGTAAAAATGCAAGTAAAGCACTCTGGCGTTTGCCTCTCTTTTTGTTTGGTGACAAGTTCTTGTTCCCGTGAGGCAAATCCTGCATGCGGCCTTTCCAAAGCCAAACTCCTGTTGAATTAAATGGATGCTCTGAGCATGGGGCTGTTGTACAATTAGGACTTGATAGAAAATCATTTTATGTATTAAGAAACAGTCTTTTTAAGGATCATGAGTACCTGAAAATGTTACACCCGTGTCCATTCATTGTTCGTGATGTCTTTTTTTTTTTTATACTTGCAACCTGGAGAGTCTGAATCCCCCTTGAAAGCTTGTATGTGGATTTAACTCTTCTGTTAGAATCATAAGATTCACAAAGAGGTTTTATGAAACCAGTTTCTAAAGCACCTTACACTTTCTGTAGTATTGAAATGTATTTTACTAAATAGATGCAGCATTAAGGTGTTCAAACTGTTTGCATATATATTGAAGCAACCAAACAGACTGTAAAACCCCCAAATTCTTTCAGCAATTAAAGAAGGTTACTAAGGTGAATTTTCAAAATGAACTCTTTCCATTTTCAAGTAAAACTTTGGTTTTAAAACATATCATGAGTTGGATGGCTTGTGTTCCCTGCATGGTAGTGCAACAGCTGGGGAAGCGACCCCAGGGAACACTGATCCTCTGGCTGGATGGGCTGGGTGCATCAAGAAGGTAATATGTCGTAATCTAGGAGAGGTAGTGTGCAGACTGCAGTGTTTAGTTACCCCTTGTAGCTGATCTAAGTAGGCTTTGGGAGTGTTTTGGTCCTAATTTATGCTGTTAGACTGTTGAATATAGCTTATTGCTTCAGGGAATTGGGAGCAGTGACCTGATGGTGATTTTTATGACCCTGACTGAAGAGTATTTCACAAGTCACTGTCTTACAGCTGGATGTGGGGACTCCTTGGTGCATTCCAATTGCATTAAACATAATTTTCGGTTTTACTTCCTTTGAGTCCCACATGGACACCAGTTGTACTGTTTTCTTTTTATTCCTGTAGGTGGGTAGGTTTCTAATTAGGACCATCTCTTATTTTCCACCACCAGGCGTGATGGCTTTCTGACACGGTGTCAGCCACATCATGTCAGTAAGTCTCAGAGGGCTGACAGTGGTACACTTAGAGGTATATATATATGTGTGTGTGTGTGTGTGATATTTGCTCTTAGCTCATAGGATGCAAGAAAATAGTGAGTCAAAGACCGAGTGCATGGATGGTTAATCAGGCGCTTTATTCATTAAAAGACATATTACATAAACAAACCTGGAACCGTTTTTTTAATGCACATGGAATTCAGAGCTCATCTTTTTCTTTTTCTTTTTTTTTTCAAAGACTTTTTGAGCCACATAAATGAAAACAAATATTAACATTACTTTTTTTTAATACTGGTGGTCCTATTTCATGCACTTTCTTATAGTATTTGAGTTGGTAGAAAACAAAGGCAGATTTTAGTAATTTATAGTCTGTTAGTAATGTAAAATTATGGTATATGCTATGACTTACTTGCATCTTGTTACTACTGATCCCTAGGTAGTGCAGTGTGTGTCACCAAAAGGACCTCTGGCTTGTTCAAGGACCTATTTTTTTGGAACCACTTACATTCCTTATCTGGGTAAGTGTTTTTTAATATTATCTTGAAGTAGTTAAGGGACTTCTCTTTTTTGATTAGCTTTATGGGGCAAATAGATGTTATACCACATTTAAATATTTTTATTGCGGCACAGGCTGAAAGGGAATAGATGTCCTTGCCTCTTGTTGCACTCCAATTGCCCCAAAATATTTGTGAGACCAAGCTTAGTCACTGTGAACCTGAATCGAGGAGAATGTTTGTTCACTTTCTTGTGTATCCCAGGAAGTTGTGTACCCTGATCCAGATTTGTGTTTCCAAGCAGTGAAACCCCGGGGGTGTTCCTCCGCTTACAGAACTGTCCTCTGGGTCAGGGCATAGTATCTGGGGCTGTTTTCCTGCACAATCAAGTCTGGGAAGTCCCAGGAGTGGCAGGAGCCTGACCCTGCAGAACACTGGCCCTAATAACATCTATTTAGGGACTAAATAGATGTCCCAGGATAACAGCTATCCTGGGACGCATCCTGGCACAGCTGATGCCTCAACAAAAATTATATCTGTTTTTTATCTTTAATGGTTTAACAACTGCTTTATTGCTTGTAGAGCGACTGAAAGCATATAGAATTTGATGCCCTAAAGAGGTTCACTAATTTTAAAATTCCCAGAGAGGAGAAACTTTAGAGAGACAACAGAAAACATACTTAATCCGCACTTCATACAGCAAGGAGCCTCCTGTATAAGGAGGCCTATCTGAGCTTGTGCTTTTCACGTACATCTGTTTTACTAAGATATTTCAGATGTTCTTATGTAATGCTCCGGAAGTGTTGGGAAAATAGACATAAACTCAACGTGGAACATGGGAAAACTTTCAAAGAGGATGTTTGTAGCCTATGATAGTGTGGTACAGAGATACCTGAATGTCTCTTAAAGTTCTTCTGATACCTGAACCAATATAGAAGTGTTAGTACAGCTCTCATGAACTGAATTAGGCTAAACTCTAGTTAATTTTTGGCACCAGAGAGAATGCAAATAATTCTCAGGCAATCTTGATTGCAGGGAAGGGTGTGGTATTGGAACAATGGGAAATAATGTTGTAGCAGCACATTATTGCACAGGTAAGTTTACCCAGAGTTTGCTGTGCAAACACAGTCCTCCAAGTTAGAAACAAGTTTCAATTGTATTACAAACTGGTTTGTAGGAAAACAAGGATTATGTGAACATTATTGCTGTAACAAAGGCAATCCTTTATGTTATTCTTAATGATATGAGACAGCCAAACAGGATCTTGGTGATAACATGGTGGAGTAACTTTTCATATCAGCTGCATTCTTTTTGCATACAGTCATAGCTCTTACTAGAAAAACTTTTGTCTGCAGGAGTTCTGGAAGATGATTTAACCATGTTTACCCTGTTTAGAAGTGTGACGTAAGCTGAAACAACTTGAATAATCTACTTCAGTGATGTTTAACCTGCAAGGCCATGTCACCTGGCCCATGGGTCTCCACACGGGTCCAAAAGTTTGACAATGGGGGGAGTGTTACTTCGCAGGAGAGAAGCTGCAGTTTTCTTGACCAGTGGGTTGAATCTGGTGCACGGGGTTGCACTACATGTGGTATTGGGCCCATGTGCACAACAGGCCAGCACGTTGAGTTGCGCCTGTGGATCAGCCCACGTACTGACCCTGAGCTCCAGATCCAGCCTGTAGTCTGGGCCCGCACCATTCATCCAGCCGGTGGGGTCAGAAGGTTGAGCATCAGTGATCTACTTAAAATAGGCTCATGATCCAAATGGCCAAAAAAGGATTAGGTTTGCCTAAGTGTATTTTCCAAAAATGTTCTGGCATCTGCAGTCTTGCACTTAGAATCTCCATCTCTAGAAACTTTCTAGAGCAGATTAGACAGATGCCTTACTGGGATGGTGTAGGCAGGGATGATCCTGCCTTGAACAGGGGGCTGGACAAGATGATTTCCTCGTAGCCCGTCTTCCCTATGTGTCATCTACTAACCGCCCCACCTTCTTATTTTTGGACTCATTAAATACAGATAATATATGGGGAAATCCATCTTCACAACAGGAAATTTTAGTAAAAGATGGAAAGTTACATCCTATCTTTCCATTTAAACTTCTGTGAATAAAAAGATAATTAAGATACAGTGCTCTCTCTCCAACATAAACCATGCCATAAAATCACTTCACTATATTAAAATGTAAATCATTCAGAAAGTGAGTGGATTGGTTTGTCTAAGAGATCCTTAGAGATGATTTAATGAGTCATTTCAAAGATTCATTAAACAGTCTTATGAATAACTATGCCTTGAAATGTATTTCTTTTATAGCTAGGGACAGAGAGCCTACATTGCCATCACCATAAACATTTACTCTTATATGTGGAACCAATTTTATTATAATTGGGACTTGAGCATTAAATACACAAAGAGCCTATGGCCCCTTGCTGTATGAAGTGTGGATTAAGTGTGTTTTTTGTTTTCTCTCTAATGTTTCTCCTCTCCGGGAATTTTAAAATTAGTGAACCTCTTTGGGGCAGGTATTTTGATACATGTTGCTTAATGATCTTTGGTGGGGGGAGTGGGAGAGAGCTATGCATCTGAAAAAGATTGTAAAGAAGAGCAGCTTTAACTTTCCCAAATTTAAAAAAAAAAACTTTACTATTTTATCAACTTGCTAGATCTGCAGCTGTGTGTTTTGTGTTTTTTTTTTTTTTTTAGTGTATTTTTCTATTATCTTATAAAAGGAAAAGACAATTCTTTGCTTTTGATCAGTGGAGGGATTGAAGTGGTCATTAGTCAAAAAGATAAGGATCTTCATATTAATCTGGCTGTTAACTTTTACCGTGAGCCAAACTGAACATTTATAGAGGAGCCCCTCAGAACTTTTTATGTGCTGGTAAAGATTTGTGAGCTAATGTGTGATCCACACAATGGCAGGAGGCAAAATTGTGGCATCTTGAATCTGATCCCATCAGGCCTTATTGCCAGTGCAGGGGGAGCCCAATTCAGGGCTCCCCCTGCACTGGCAAGAAGTAGAGTCCCGTGACTAGGAGCCCCCTCAGCTAAAGGCGCATCCCATGCATCACCGCAGCTAGGAGACTGCAGCTGCTGGGCAATAGGGTGCCCCTGAAGCCAGGAGCCCTGTTAGCTGGGAGCCTCCAGGTTTGGGGATCCATTTGCCCTGCCACCCATCTGGGAGCACCAGTCTGCCACAAGGGCCCCTGGCCACACATTCAGTTAATGGTGTGATAGGAAACCACTACAAAGTTCTCATGCACACTTCATACCTTATTCCTCTTTTTAGCACACCATTCATTAACTTATTGAGTGTGTGGCCAGGTGACCACTTACGGCATGGTTAACTGGTTATCATGCCTTAACTGTAATATGTAGATGGGGCCTGAAGGCTTGGAATTTATGCATGTGAACAAACCCAGGGAAGTCGGCTGGACTTCTCGCTTGTGAAAAGTAAAGCACATGCATGCTCAGGATTGGCATCTCTGGCAAATTGTTTTTCAGACCCATATATTTCCAAGATCTTAAATTTATTTGCACACCTAAATTTGGCAGGGGAGATGAACGTGACCCAAGTGCTTCAGCATTATCCCTGTTTCATTAAGAATAGCTTTTTAAAATATGGTTTATGGCAGTTTGTAGTGCTGTGAAGTCTTTTTACTCACTTTTCACAGTGCTTTTAAGGTGCTTGAAGTACTATAAATGTTTGTCCATACCTTAAGTGGCCTAATTTCCCACCCTCACCAAGGTATTGACCCTCCCGCAGCTCTTAATTTAAAATGCCTATATTAATTTGGAAGTGTACCGATTACTGATGGGAATTTGGGAATTTAACTTTAGGCACCTAGGTGTAAGCATTTGGTTTAGTTCTCCGAGAGTTTAACAAACCCATTCATTTAAGCAGAACGTATCTGTCCTAATATGTGTACTTTTTTAATATAAAACTAGAGTTAAAAAAAATACTCTGCAAATTAATGATATATGGTAGTTGTTTAGGTTCCTGACATCCTGGTCCTGTATCTTGAAAGTAGGTATTCTTTGTATGAAGGTAATCTTTGAAAGTAGGTAATCTTTGTATGAGATTGCATGATGTGATGTACTACCATGTAAAACTAATTTGAACTATTTCACCTTTTACTTTGTGTACAGGGAATGACAATGAGATGCACAAGAAAGCTGAGCAAGTGTAAGCTAGCATTATTTTAATTTATTTTTGTTCTCTAATTCATCTTATTGTTAGTAAGTCCAAATGTTCCCTTGAGGCAGGAATAAAGCACAGGTATGTTGTTTTTCCTTTTGCAGAATATTATTTTTATTGGAGCAGATTTGTTAATCAGATGCTGACAAATAAGAAATCCAAAATATCACTAAAGATCCAAAACAGAAATTTAAAAGAAATGTTAAAGGCTTTAAAAAAAAAACAACCCCCAAAACTTAAATTTACTAATACAGAGAGATGCAGCTCTGCCCAGCCTTCTGCTTAAATTTATTAAAATCATGTATCTTTTTAAAAGAAGCATAGTAAAATTTAAGGACAGGCATATATCCTCTAATCTGATAAGCACACTGTATCTGGTAGTTTGCATTGTGCTGTAGGAATGCAGCAAAGGGTAGAGGGAAAAATTCTGCTTACACTAATTTTAAAATGAATTAGGATAAATGACCATTAAAACTTTCTTAAGCGTATATTAGTTTTCATTGACTCAGTACTCATCTGCCATCAAATAATACTTTGTCTCATTCCTTTTAGCTCTGATATTTCAAACATTGCTGTATTCTGGGCAGAGGGTTGTGGCAGTGTGGTTGAAACCCTGTTTGTGCCACACACAAACTTTCAGCACAATGTCTGGCCCCTGATTCTGCACAGCTTAAACCCAAGCAGTGAGTGTGGCTGCTGGCATGTGTTCTTTTCTTTCCTCTATTGCTGAATTTAGTGCAGAGAGAAAGGGGGAACAGCAACAGCATTCACCCCCTGGGCTCCAGAGCCATACAAAACTAGCGGCTCTGACTAGTCCTTGCCCCAAAAAGCCATGAGCTCTGAGCTTACCAGTTGAGATGGAGCTGTACCAGGAGCTCATGGTGACCAGGCAGTGAGCTCAGAGCTCTCTCTGCTGCACATGCACAACCAAAATGTGGGGGAAGAAAGTACTCCTCCTCCCTCTTCCCCCATTCCTGGATCTGCTACCAGCTCTGGGGCTAAGTGCAGACAGTGTCACAGGCCAGCTGGGCACTGTGAGTGTATCAATTTAGTTGCAGACTGACTGAGCACTGGAACTTTATTAGCCACTGGGCTTTTTGGTTCCGGATCAAGGAGGTGATGTTGGAAAGGAAAGAAATGACAAGTTTCACTTACTAAAAGGAATGAATTTTACTTATGACAACAAAAGATAGTTTGCATATATAGTAGTTAATAAAAAGGTTAAGCTAACAAACAGACAACATAACAATACAGATTAAAATTGACAGTGATAATACAACAGATAAAGAAATTAACCAAGAATTCCCACTTGGTTAGTAACTTATCGATAGTCCCTTGGTTAGAAGATTCATGTCAAGTTGAATCAGCGAAGTCATCTCTGAACTGGGCTGCCCAAAGGAGAACCGGTGGAGGCCCCTCAGTTAGGATCTGGTCCTTGCTCTCACAGGGAGTAAGAGAGATCCGTGGGTGTATGGGACAGCAATGACCCTTCTGTTCCGTCCTTCCCGAGGGTTATGATGATTTGTGTGTTCTTTTATATTCTAATTATGCTAATTTTTAGTAATGTAGCCATTCATAATATTGCTTTATAGCTGTTATCCTATGGGGTTAGAAGGTGTTAGAAATTATTATGATAAGTTACTGCCCAAGCTTGGGTTTATCCAATAAGCAAATTGTAACACAGCATCTTCAGGTTTGAAATTAACATTACCTCGCCCAAATCCAGCCCCTTCAAAACTCTCTGGCTATGCTTTTTTGAGATATCCAGTACATTTTAAGACAGGACAAGCTAGGCAGTTGAATCCAGTTTTTATCACCATCAAGGCTAAATTCTGAGCAAGAAAGAAGTATTAGGTTAACTAATTTCATAGCTATAGCTTTGTCTTTGAGACCTAGCCGGTCCCACACACAGTTACAAGTTACATTTTTAGGTTACAAAAATACAAGCTTCATATTGGACAAAAAGTTCCAAATGCCTCCAAGAAGCACATATTTATTGCTTATTAATTTTTTTGGTTTTGGCCATCACAAGACAGTCAAAAAGCCCGAGGCTGAATCAATTCAGTCTGCAGGTTAGTTTAAACTACAGAGATTAAACTGAGAAACAACTGGATAGACATTCACTTTTGATTCAGGAAATGCAGCCACGTACCTGCAGAGCACAGCTCTCTGGCATATAGCCAGTATGGGCTGTGTGTTTGCTGCTTCTTCCTGCCCCATAGGTCTCTGGGATTTGCCATTCAGAATCCCAGCAGCAGGACTCGCAGGGTTGCTCATCCCTTCCTCTCTTGCTTCCAGGTGCCTCTGGGATTTGTAGTCCACAGTTGAAGCCAGCACTAAATAAACCAGGCCAGGGCAGCTCTGTACTTGGGGGAAGAGTGGGGGTTTGCCTGCCCCCCACAACCCTTCTCTGCTGGAGCAGACAGCACAGTGCACAGCTGCCAAGCATGCTGGAGGGCTGTGATTTAACTTGAACCAGGAAAGGGTTTGGGACAGAAATTGCATAAACCGGTTTGACCCAAATCAGTTAAGTCTAATACTACATTCAACCAGGTTTATCACAAACCAGTTTTTGCTCACTTAAACCGGTTTATGTGTAACTTCTGTCCCTAGCCTGGTGTATTGTTGGTGCCCTGGAGAGCCTCACCAGCAATGGCATGACCTTTTTGTGTGCCACTTTCAGCTTCTTGATGCCCACTCTTCTGCATTCCCTGAAACAGTCTCAAACAGCCGTTACATACAGCTCTCTGTCTTTATTGTTTCCCCTCTGATTTTTGACGTCCTAGACCTTTCTTTATAGAGATGATCTTCCTCATGAGATATGATAACTTTAGAAGCCTTTTTGTACTCCCTGTGGGGTGAGACATTTCCTGCCAGACACAAGCCTAGTTGACAGGTTGAGAAAATAGAGATTTGACAGCAAAAACAATAATGGTGACATTTTATGCTGTATATTAGTGACTAGGAAAACAAGTTCACCATTCACTGTGAACACAATGAATGCAAAACTATTAACATAAAGTAGAACATTATTGTTTGCCAGATAAATACTCCTGAGGACCTAAGAGAACTGTCTCTTTGTTATCCTTTGTTCTTTGTAAAGAAAAGCCCCATTTAGTGTTTTATGCATAACATATTTTTGGGATTAGTCCAGAATTTTGAATGCCTATAATCAGAGTGTGTGGGGGGGTAGCAGCTTCTAACACTCCTTAGGAAAACATCCAAAGCAGGATGTTATTTGTGAAGCGCAGTTTAATCCCAAATTTGGCCATTTTTAATTAATGGGTATACAAGTTGTTTGGTTGGGGTTTTTTTAACACAATCCTCTAATCTGTGTGGTGCCAAGGATATGTAGGATTACATTTGTTCCTCCACGCAGAACGTTGCAGCCTGAGACTAACTTGTTTTGCAGTTTGCTATTGTAGTAATTATGCTGCATATTAAACTGCGGGTCTTCCTTGTTTTTGAGGGGCATCTCGCCAAGGTATGTGAGGAACTTGGAGAGAAAATGGGACCAGATTTGTGAGCCAGAATGGCAGTATCAGGAACACATCAAGTTGCATTGTTTTTAGTGCACTCACTTTTTCAGCTCAATGAGTGAATTTGATTTCTGTGAGAGACATCATGCAGATAAAACAAACCAGGGGAAACCCCTGCAAATCATAGACAAAACACATCCATGTGAATGTCATATTTCTAGTTCAAGTTCAGTACTGCTGTTTCCTCAGCATAGTTAGTTTGCTACAGAACAAGTAATTCCTTCCCTTGCATAGGTTAGCCCAGTATGTTTCTAGGATCTTTAGCATCTAGAACTGGGACCGTCTGCAAGACTAATCCAGGATGCAGTCTGCAAAGGGGCTTTCACTGGTTGGTAGCAGAACCTCCGTTTGACTGATTCCAGTCAATGTTTTTAAATGAATTTTAATTTTTTTATATGGGAGCAGTATTGGAGATTTTAAATGTCTACACAATTTGAAATAAGGCCTTCTGTGTGTCTTTCTCAATGGGAAACCTGCTTTATTAGAAATAGGAAACATTGACTTTTTTTTTCTACTCGGTTAACTGCAGTAACCAATATCTTGTTAATACCATGTCTGTATTTATTTTTTTTCAGTATGCTCTTGTCCCAAATATATGCTGCAGTGCTAAAAGCTGTACTTGCTAGCATTGAATGTTATGCTAAAACATCCAGTGAAATCAAGGTAACTAATAGCAATTCAGTATATCATAGATCAGGGCATTAGTGGCAAGGGACGGGACACTGCACTGGGCCACACTATTTGGGGACACAGGTCCCCCCAGGTTGCCCCAACCATACAGTTCTCCTTTCAGCTCCACCTCCCCCCTCTACTCCCTGTTGTACCATGCACACAGCACCCTTTCTTAACCTTCAGCTCCATGCAGGCTCCCCCGTGGCAGCTGGCCACGCAGGTAGTCAGGCCGCTGGCTCGCCCAGCACCACAAGCTGGCTGTGCTGTTTCCTTGCCCCTTGGAGTGTGGGCATGTGGCAGAAGCCAGAACAGGGAGGAAGAGCCCCTGAGGCCTGGGCTGCTGCAGCAGCTGAGTGGGGAACCTGGGAGGCTGCATGCTAATACTTCCGCTGCCAGGTGGAAAGCCCCATCATAAATGTCAATTTAAACAACTTAAACAAAACTTCTGTCAGTCCTGTTTGCCATGTTGTCGTGCATATAAGCATTTAAAGTGAAGGCCTTTTGCTTCCTTTGCTTTAATTTTGTTTTTAAATTTTGGAGGTTATCTGATATGGCTAGAACAAATTGCTGTTGATGCAAATGAAGTTGGTACATTGCCCTTAGTGAATCTGAGATGTCTGTTTTAATTGGCTCTTTTTCAAAGTATAAAAGATTTTTATACGTGCTGTGCCGAAGTGTCTCGACTTTCTAGCAAGAAGAATATTACAATTACGTTGGTTAATAAGCCCAGGTAGCTAATAGTTTGGTGCATCTTTAATATTTTGCAGTAATGTTTGGGTTATGGTCTTTGTTCAAGGTATGCATGCTCCTCAATGTTAAGAATTCTGTAATCTCGATAATTTTGCAGGGATGGAAAAAGACTTTTTTTTTCCTTTTGCAGGCAAGGGAAACAGCAGAAGAGAATCTTCTATCCATGCTAGATTTGTTTAATTTAACACAATTCAAAACTGCATTATGGTAGGTATTTTCAGTTATGTAGTGATGTACTTAAAACAAGTGAAACAGCATCAGATATATTTGCCTAACCCTGATCTCCATCCCCAGGCCCCCTCCCCTGCACCCTGAGAAATCACACTTAAGCACTTTTATTTTTTTTAATTTGGCCCATAAACTACTTAAATAATGGGAAACTGTGTTGTTGCATTAAAAAGATTAGTACAATAATTATTTTATTCTTCCCCTTCATGTTGTTCCTGCTTGGAAAGTCATTTTGGCTTTGAAACCGATCTGAATTGTTAGTAGATAATAATAGTAGATCTTCAATACAGATATATTTTCATTAATTACTCTTTCTTTATATCCATAGTTCCAAGATAGCTTTTCAGATTCAAGCCGTGAATAATCATGGAAGGTCAGTCTCATCGTCATCTTTTTCATATGGAAAAAGTAGTTATCTTAATGTTAGTTAAACAAAGACTAAACGTTTTTTCCTTTGTATAACAAACCACACCCTTTTTCTTTCTGCAGATTTATATTTCTGTAGAATTTCAGTGTCATTTGAAAAATAAAACAGTTTTGGCAGAGCATCTCTGGGGCAGCATGAACTCATTCAGAATTCTCTTTTTTTTCTTTTTTTTTTTTCTTTTTTTTTTAAATAAATGCTTTTTGAACAAGGTTGTCTTCTCAAACTTGTCATCTTACCATGCTGTCTAAAACCCAGTTGTTGCTTAACTAACTAAAATGCTCCGGAAAGTGTTTATTACAATCTGAAATGGTCACTCTGAGTGCATGTTGTGAACTCTCACTTAACAGTGGCTAATTTTTTTAAATATTCAAATATTATTTTGTTTTAGAATTATTCCATTGGACAATGAGGATAGCCTTTATCTGGTTAAAACTGTAAGTAGCGTTTCTCAGTTCTGCGACAAATGTCTGGGCTGTTTTATGTCCAAGTATAGTAGTGTTTTCTCTTTATAGTTGGGAATTGCTGTAAGTAAAAATACATGGCCTTCTTTAAAAATAATCACTTGAGATTGCAAGCTGTGGAGAGCTGGCAGACAGCTGGAATGTCTACAGTTTATAGCGCCTGCCTTATGGATGCAAAAATGGGTAGCAAGATGTTTTTTTGACATTTCCTTTTCCCCTAATGAAGTTTTGGAGCTTAGCCCAGTGGTTGAGACAAGGGGAACTGTGTGTTGGGAGTCCCATATTTGATCTGAGCTAACCTTAATTGTCTTCATTATATTTGTCTGGTCGCAGGGAAATCGTCTCTATGGAGCAGACAAACCTTAAAACAAAAGCTTCTGTGCCAGGCATGATCATGTACACTTTGCTTTTCTGTGTACCTTTGTCTTTTGATCTGGAAGCAGTGTAGTTGTGAGGAGCAGTGCTAATTAGTTGGCATGCAGTGCTTTCCTGCTAGCCTGCTATTCTTGATTCAGGTGGCAGCTTGTGACCAGCAAAGCAAAATGTTTTGGCGCCCCATTGCCTAGCATGGTAAAAGCTTGAAGAATAGATGTGTTCCTAACATCTTCATCCATAAAGTAGAACAGTGCATTCTTACTTTGAAGCTCTTTTTAAGGGCTGTATTTTATTAAGGCTAGGGTTATAAAGTGTTAAAAAGGCTTTCTCATCTCCTGGGAAAGAATGAAGGCCTGGAAGTTAAAGCCAGCTACTTTCTAAGTGAAAATAAAGCACAAATGTTTAACAATGATGGTAAACTCTCATTAGGTAATTTTCAAAGGGAAGTGTTGGATTTTCTTTTCACTGATGCACTCAAAAACAAGAAATGCCATGTCTTTTATTGGAAATGGCAGCAGAAGGCTGGAAGGTGTCACATGTTTTGAGTCCCATCCCTTGCAATTGTAGGCAGCCATGTGCCACAGGAATATCTGCTCTGAACCCTCCAGCACCCCTTACCCACAAGGGACACTATAACCCATGCCCTCCCTCTCTTAGTGTTACAGGAAGAGGGAAAGAGGGTTGGTTAAAATCATATGGGCATATTTAACTTGAGGTATTAGAGCAAACCACACAATACAACAAAAGGCAGAAAATCTTCTATAGTCCTTGTTGTTTTGACCTAGGTATAGATTGCTTCTTAGCTCCAAATCTGAATACAGGAGCAAGACGCAAAAGCCACATACCTGGGCAATTTCTTAGTACTTTCCTGCTGCAACAGCAGTATGGAGTTATAAATTTTACTACTTAAATTCAAAGGGTTTTGACTTTGAAATTTTTACTGACTTATATCAGCATCATATAATATTGGGTAAAAATTGGTACCATAAACTGACTTATCGTGCAGTTGATATAGTCATTACTTACTACTGGTCCTAAAGATTTTTTTTTCTTTTAGATCTCTTTATTCCATATAAGCACAAGTGGGAGAGCCATGTGATGTTAGATATATCATTGGGTACAGTCCTGGTTGCATTTAATAAAGAGAAAAGTTTGATATATATATATATATATTTTTAAAGACTTATTTTATTTTGATCTATTAACATTCACCTTATTAATTAGATTGCTTTATCAGTATTGAAAGAACTCTTTAGTTCTCAATATAATACAAGATAGCTTTTATGTCATGTACTAGTTAGTCTGAAGTAGTACATGTGCATATAAATATATGCTGAGTGAATACAAAGATCATATTTGGAAAATTGAAAACCATTTGAAACTTGATGGAGTTTTGAACTCTGGGTTTCATAAGATCAGGACCCTATTGCACTAGTAAAATCCTTGGCTCTTTTATTTCTGTGTGTAATGTGGAAGTATAATATTTAAAACAACTAAAACTTTTGTGAAATCTGTTCTTGCTGTATTCGAAACATTGGAATCTAATAAAAGGCTCCTCTGCTTCGTCTCCCTCCCCCTTCCCACCAATTTGCTCTAGGCGGCTATGACCATATATGACATCCCAGATTTGCTAGGCGGAAGGGGATGCTTGGGATCTGTAGCCTTTTCAGAATCATTTCTAACAACCCAAATATGTGTGAAAGAGAAAGGTAACTATCTCCGCGTTACTGTCAAGCTGTAATGTGCATATTGCTATTCTCTGAATTTGTTTTTGCATATTTGTAATGTAGCAAAATGCTCTCTTTCAATATTGTTCCTACCACCAATTATATGTTGAAGTTATTAGTAATGATCTCATGTGCAGTGTTAGTTGACTAGCAGTCTAAATCATCCAATTGGTTATTTTATAGACAGAAGTTTTGTCTCTCTGCATCCAATCTAAAAGCCTTGTTTCACTTTGGTAGGATTACGTGACAAAATCTCTTCGTCCTACTGAATATTTACTTGTTGCTTCTATTTGTTGCTTTTCACAATTAAAAAAAAAAACAACAAAAAACATTTTTCTTTACATTTCCTAAAGCACTACTTTGTCTTGAATAGAAATCAGTAAATAAACTAAAAAGGAAATGGATGCAACTTTGCTTTTGGAATAGAATTTTTCCTGAAATACACAATAGAGGGTAACCTTCAAGTAGCTTTAAACCCCATTAGATGTTTTCTACAGTGCTGAAGTGAAGAAAACCACTTAACTGCCAAGGTTTTGTGTGTTGTCTATGTATAGGAATTCTTAAAATACTTGGTCTCTTAAAGATGTGCTCAAGGCAGAGGTTGTAGCCAAGAGTGGAACACAGCATCACAATCTTGAACGATGGAGTGGGAGAGGAAGGACTGAGAGGGGAGACAGTTATCTGACACTTGGTGGTTTTTAAATAATTTTTAAAAACACCTGATACCAACTGTATGT
Organism: Crocodylus siamensis; assembly: GCF_052110815.1. NCBI lineage: Eukaryota > Metazoa > Chordata > Crocodylia > Crocodylidae > Crocodylus > Crocodylus siamensis. The sequence goes on along the minus strand of NC_143396.1, from coordinate 7,102,572 downwards.
AAAAGGTGTCACTGAATTTGGGGTCAAACTTTGAGAAAGTGGATGAGCTGGGGAGACGAGGCAAGAAAGAGTTGAGGAATAAAGTAACATGTTGAGGTCAGGTGGGTTTTTTTGGGCCAGTGTGGGAGAATCAGCAGCTGAAGAGCAGAGATACACAGGCATGGAAGAAAGCCTAGAGAGAAACTGGGCTGCTCATTACTGTTGAGCTGAATTTTATATAGGTTTCCCTCGCTTTATGCTGTACATGCATTCCTGGAAAACAGTGCATAACTCAAATTCGTATAAAAGGAACCTGCTTTCCAGTGTAACACATAGGGATACGTTCCAAGACCTTGACTGTACTGACACCTGCACCGCTTCCGGGGCAGCTGCAGCTCCAGAAGCACGGGCACCAGCTGCCCTGAGCAGTAGCCGCAGGCACTGCTGCCAGGTGGCTTCATGGCTTACAGCTTCCGGGGTGCTGATGGGACCTGGCTGGGGTACAGGGGCCGGTGCTGCAGAGGAGCCAGGACCAGGGCTGTCCCTGGGCTGGGAGCTTCACAGTGGTGCTGCCCACATGCCGCCCCTCACATGCAGCACTGGTGCTGGGGTGGGGGAGCCCCCTGCACTCTGGACAAGCTGCTCAGGCTCCAATTGTCCTATCATCTGGCCTGGCTGTGGACCTGCTCCCTGTAGTCCCTGCCCCTGCCTGTGCCCCCCTCCCTCCCTCACTGCAGGGGCGTCAGTCTGCCCGTTCGCCCTCCCCCACAGACTTACCTGCTGGGGCGGTGTGCATGCACCCACAACACACCTCACAAAGCAGCTGACTGCAAGTTTCTACCACACCGATCCCATAAGAGTTAAATTACCTTGCATATAACTAATTTCTGGTATAAAAAGGGTCATCGCATAAGAGTGAATTTGCACATACAGAGCCCCCATACAGCAAGGGAAACCTGTAGTATTTATCATGGTTTTGTTACAGTATAAAAAAGATGGGATATTTCTGTCTTAAGAAATTAAGTGTAAGAAAACCCTTATTTTTGGGGATTGATTATTGTATAAGTAAAGTTAACAGGAACTTGTAAACCTCAGTATCAGCAAAAGTGTAGACCAAAAAAGCAGTTAAACTTATTAAATAAAATATGTACACAATATAGACGCATGGTTTTTATTCTGATTTTCATTTGCTTTCCTGCAGATGGCAGTATTAATACAGAAACCAACTACATCATTTTGACTGCAGCTATCCCAAGATACGCTTCTTGGTTGGTTAGTATAATACATCTTAAATATTCCAAGTCATTTTGTATAGACGCAAACCACTGGAAAAAGAAATCTGTTAAGATGTATAAGTAAAAACCACTGATATTACTAAAGTAAATATTAAAATGGTATTCTGCAGTTCTGTGTTTAATTAAACTTATTGGTAAGCGATGCTAATATAAATGGGCTTATCAAAGAGCCATAGAGAAGTAGGAGTTCCAGTTACTTTATGTCAATTTTAAGTGTGGTTGTTGTCACTGTGCAAGTGTTATCTGACTGTGTAAGCCTGATCATTTTTTTTTCTGTTTTCAAAGCCCTTTATAATATTTAACGAAATTCATGCATTTTTTAACACCAGGTACTATAAGACCCCCAGTGAAAATCAGATGAAGGGAGTTTTTCCCTATCCTCCTCCTATTTTTAAAGGCTGCTTTAATATACATGTTAGGGTTATATTGGGGGCCATTTTGTTCTCTGTAGCAGCACAGAATTGCAAGGATGCAAAAGGGTCTTAAAGAACTTAGCTTTACGGTTTAAATACCCCTTGTCACCTAGTATTGTCATTTAAAGCTGCATAAAGAACACATGTTTATCATGAATGTCAAGCAATTTTTTTTTTATTGAAGCGATTTTAAAAGCAAACCAATTAATCTGAAGTGAGCATAAATGGAAAATATTTTTAACTGCAGGTTGAAGATAGTGATGTGAAACTGTCTGAAAGAGCACAGCAAATTGTGAAGGTGCGTGATATGATTTCTAAATGCAAATTGAAGGTAAACTTAAATATTTAGTTAAAACTTAAGGGCATTTATACACATACCTTTTTGCACTGCGATACGTCGGAGCAGATTCGATGCATTTTAGTTCAAAAGCATGCCGCTGCCATTTTCTCAGCACTGATGCGCATTTCTCCATTTATACAAATGCAAGCTCTGGGCACTTTTTAAAAGTGCCCAGAGACATGGCGTAAATGTGTGACCAATTGCCCTCTGGTTACTTTCATTCCAAAATTACATGTCATGTTATGGACTTGTTTTTGATACTCCCCTGCCTTTTTTTTTTCTTATCTCTCGTAAAAGAACAGTGTAGAAACTCAAGGTGGTGTCATTGAGTGAGATGGGTTCAGTGTTGGATTTTTTTTTTTTAAATTCAAAGCAGCTAAAACCCAATAGACTTGCACAAGAAGGCTTTATTATGCAAAGCACCTTGGGTGCTTGTAGACGTTCCTGGAGGCTGCTCCAATGTGCTGTAATTACAGTGCATCAGAGCAGACTAGTTTAATTGAGTCTGGTGGAGCATGCTAATTAGCACACTCCAGCCAGCCTCTGTATCTTGTGCATCAGCATCCCCGTGCTTCAAAATGGCAGTGGGGGTGCTTTAACTGAAGACCATCAAGCTGTTAGTTGGGGAGTCCCCACCCCACCATTTTGAAGTGTGGGGGACACTGATATATGGGACACTGCAGGCACTTTTAGAGTGGCTTTTGGAACCACTCTAATTAGAAAGATGACCGTTCCCCTTCCCCCCGCCCCCACACTCCCCACCCGACCCCTGGACCACGTGTAAAAACACCCCTTGATTTTACATAACTAGTCAAGCAGTAACATGATCAAAAACATGCATTGGAAATACCAATACTAATATGCATTCAGCTGTGTCTTTACTTCAGTTGTACAGATAAAATAAGAGATTACTTTAAGACCTATTGAGAATGATCTGGTGTCTGGAAACTTCCCAAACTACAGGCATCACACTTGTGAAGTAATTTGCATTTGAGAAGTCTTCAGTATAAGTAAATTCTTGACTCTTCCCCCCACCTTTTGTTAAGCTGTAAAAATCACTGTGTTTGGTAAACTAGCAGTGTAAAAAGAAAGCTAAAACATGTCTCGTCCATGTGAAAATAATTTTGGAATCAAATGGCTGTTTTAATTTGCAAAAACAGGCATCAGGCAAATGAACTAACCTTAAAAAGGACATTTCTGACAAGTTGTCAAGATTTACATGGATTCTTTTTTTCAGTATATGATTATCAGGCACATTAATTACAGTTACCAGAAACACCATTCCTCTGTTTCAGTCCTGACTTCCTAACACTTCTTTCTTTAAGTGTTTGACAGATACTCTAAAACTCCTTTTACTGTGTTTGTAGAGTCATTTCCTGGCACGAAGACAGTTGCAGGCCAAACTGTTTCCTTCTAGCAGTAATTGTGAACCCACCTATGAAGGTACTATAAAAAACTGTTTTCTTCTTCAGGAAGATGAATCCTTCCTGGGTACTTTTCTCACAGGAGGTGATGGAGGATATATTTATTCTAGCAATCCAGAGACCATGCCTGAGGAAGGTGAGTTTGCTGGCAAGTGCTAAAGAAATGTTTATTTGCTTTGGTAGCTATAGCACTGTAAGACAGATAAATCATGTAGTGAAAGAAGTCCTGCTTTAGATAAACACATTAGCCGAGGCAACCTGTATCACCGTTGGTACACTACTGCTATGCTGCTTGACCTGACAGGTTTTTTTTTTTTCTCTGGTCAGAACTCTACATTTTCTCTCTGCCTGTTGGAAATTCGTGGTATTCCCAAACTGCGTAAATCTCTTAATCTTGTTTTTGTAGAAGGTTTCTTGGAGCAGTGGAGGGACCTGCTAGCTGCAACAAAAAGCCCCTACTTTTAAGATGGAGTCTAGGAAAGACACTTTGTGATGTGGTGGCTTGCAATAGCAGGGGAATGCATTTGATTCATAGAGGTTTGGGTCAGAAGGGACCTCAACAGATTATCGAGTCTGACCCCCTGCCCTGGGCAGGAGAGAGCGCTGGGGTCAGACAGCCCCAGCCAGGTGCATGTCCAGCCTTCTCTTAAAGACCCCCAGGTAGAGGAGAGCACCTCCCTTGGACACCCATTCCAGATTCTGACAACCCTCTCCATAAAGAAGTTGTTCCTGCTGTCTAACCTGAATCTGCTGTCCGTCAGTTTGTGGCTGTTGTTCCTTGTTAGTTCAAGAGGTGCCCTGGTAAACAGCACATCTCCTATTCCTTGTTGTCTCCTCTGATGAATTTGTAGGTGGCCACAAGATCACCTCTCAGCCTTCTCTTGCAGAGGCTGAAGAGATCCAGGGCCCTCAATCTCTCCTCGTAGGGCTTTGCCTGCAGGCTCCTAACCATATGAGTAGCCCTTCTCTGGACCTCTCGAGTCTATCAACATCCTTCTTGAAGTGTGGCGCCCAAAACTGGAGGCAGTACTCCAACTGTAGCCTGACCAGTGCCACATGGAGGGGTCATACCACCTCCCTGGACCTCTCCGTGATGCATCTCCTGATGCGTGATAAAGTGTTGCCTTGTTGATCGCTTCGTCACATTGACAACTCATGTTCATCTTGGTGTCAACAATGACTCCGAGATCCCTTTCCACTGCTGTGCTGCTGAGACGGTCATCCCCCCACCTGTAAGTGTACTGGTGATTCCTTCCCCCGAGGTGTAGCACCTTGCACTTGTCTTTGTTGAACTGCATCCTATTCTATTCCGCCCATTTTTCCAACCTGTCCAGATCTGCCTGGATTCGTTGCCTACCCTCTGATGTGTTTTTACCCCATAATTTGGTATCATCTGCGAATTTGAACAGGGTGCTCTCCGTACCCTCATCTAAGTCACTGATGACCACACTGAACAGCACTGATCCAAGGACCGCGCCTTGTGGGACTCCACTGCCCACATCTTTCCAGATCAATACCGACCCATCACTACCACTCTTTGTGTGCGACTCTTAAGCCAATTTGCCACCCACCTGACTGGGTAATCCTGGAGGTCTTTTCAGTCCTTTTTTCTTTTGTTTCTTCTGAGGGCTTTTGCTACCTGGAACTTTGGTCCCTTATTTCAACCCTTTCCACCATAATCTGTATTTTTTCAGAAAAACTTTACCTTTTCATATTTCCACTAATGCTACTGCTCTTTCCCTTGCTGCTCCCCTCCCCTTCCCTCTTACTCTCCCCTGACCCTGCAAGAGTAATCCTTGATGTTCGTTTTCCATTTCAGCTCTGACTAAAACTGTTCCTTCCTAGTGACTGATGCTTCTACTCCTTGTACCTGAGCAAATGCCAGGCTGTCTTCTGTTTCATTTTTCCTGCAAGCTGTCAACTGCTGAACAAACTGACTCTCGTTTAGTGTTCAGCCGAAACAAACTTGGAATAGTCAGTGTAATGAGGCTTCATTTGTGGTGGCTTTTTTCCTGGCTTTATAGTCGATGGGGTACAGCTCAGACCAGTGTGTTAAATCTCTTGATATATAACACCACTATGTACTGCTTAAGGCACAATATATTTTTCTGCCTCAAGAACATTTTTTTCCAAGTATATGAGAGATTGAAGAACTTTATATTCCAATTCTTACCAGAAGCTGAAAGCTTGTTTGGGGAGAAGTCCTGTAGCAGTCTAGTTGCTACCAAATAGATGCTAAATAAATGCACGTGCAGAGATCTGGGTAGTATCATATGATAGACCAAGTGCTTCAGCAGTCATATTCAGATTGAGTGAGTTTGCTACATCTCAAACGACCAGGGTACATCCGAGTAGGGAAACGTATTAAGCTGGCCATCGCAATATCAGGTTAAGCAAGTTATTGGCTCTCTAGATAATTAAGGTAAAGAATAGGGGTTATGCTTTTTTTTTTTTTTTTTTGGAAAGTTGTATTCATAAAACTTTCCCATTTCAGCACTGTATCTAGGGTGGAATCCTGGTAATCTGAACTGTTGCTTGAAGATGCTTACCAAAGTTAAAATGGCAACAACAAAAAATTAAAATTTAGGCAAAATAATGTACCATATTGAATCTTGTGAGTAGCAGAGGGTAACTTGGTGATCTTTATGTTAGGCACTTGGCTGGACAGATTTTAATTTTTGTGGCCTCTCTTTAGTTCTGAATGCTCTAACCTCCATGCCTTCTCACCCTTTTGTTTCTCTGACATGGTTTGGGAAACTTGGCATCCTTTGAGAGATCTCTGACAAGGTCACAAAGGCAGAGATCCTATTCCATGATGCGTAATTGTGATCCTATTCCATTCTGTTCAGATCCCTGCAGATTCATGGCTGCATCTGCTTCTGTAACAGCTATCACTTTATCCTTAAGACCGTGATTGAAAAGAAAAGAAAAGGAGGCAGTGAAGAAAATGGGGATCAGCCCACATTTTACACAACCAGTTTTGCAGTGACTTAAGCCTGATCCTATTCCACCTCGCTCAAGTCTCTGTAACTGCCTAATAGGTAGAATGCAAAACTCTAGGACTCTTGGTTCACAGAGAAGATACCTTTTATGAGACTAACTAAGAAATCGCAAAAAAAAGTCTTGTTCTGCGGACAAGGTTCTTTGGGTGAATCTGATGCCTTTTAGTAGACCAGCTTCAATAGTTGGAAATTTTTTAGCAAGCTTTCCAGTTTAAAAACCCTTTGTCAGGCTGAGGAAGTTTCTGTTCTGCAAGCTTTTGGGCTCACCTTTCCCTTTCTCAGGCTCAGGGAAAATTTGAAGATGGTAAAAAGTCCCCATAGGTAGAAAATAAACTTCATTTTTAGGTGTAATATATAGGTAGAATGGGATTTGGCCCAGTGTGTTTTTCCTTCTTTCCTTAACCACCCATAAGAAGGCATATACACCTCTGCAATACTTTCTGCCAGCTGACAGAATGGTGAAATCTTTGTTCTGAGGCATGGATTAATAATAGTCTGAGGCTAGACTCTGCTGCTACTTTCATTGTATTTCCTTCTGGTTCTGTTCTCTCTACTCCTTTTCTTTAGCTCATTTCCTCTCTTCATTCTTCTGTGCTGTCTCACAAGTGCTTTCCTGTCTGGCCTGCTGCCCTATTCTTTTAGATAGAAAGTCTGTATCTGATGGCTTTGATCCTGTTGGCAGTTCCTAGTTTCTATTCCGACAGTGGCTTTCTCTTGTAGTAGCAGAAACTGCTTTGCTGCTGTTGGCTTGTGGTGTATTTTTTGTAGCCGAACTCTTCCTCTGGAGCTCATTTTTGTGTTTGGAAAGTAAGTTATGGTAGCAAGGCTGTCTGCACCTGTTTTTCTAGCTGTTTCCATAGGCTAGCCTAGTCTTTTGAAGACCCTAGATGTCTGTAAAGCAGATGAAAAGGAGGTGGTTTAGTAGTATTTCTTTGCACCGCCAGCTAATGGGAAAATTGTTCACGTATGGGAGAATAAAAACTTAAGGTAGAGCCAAACATAATCCCATAGATAGCAGCAAGTGTTGCATCTGCATAGTCCTGTTGCCATCCAAGCATAGCAAAAAGTATTGCAGTGTTGACTCTAGCTGTGTTTAAAAGCAGAGAATGAATTCCTGCTTTGGAGCAGCTATTAGCTCTTTGTCCATTAGGAAATAGTGGTTAAAAAATCCAAACCCTTTTATAGATTTTTTGCTGCATGTGTTGAAAGTTAGCAACAAAGTCAAGTTTGAGAGTTTGTGAAATGAAAGAGAAGTGGGATTTATTTCCCCTGACTTCTTCCCCCCCCCCCCCCAACCTGCTTAAATGCATCTGGACTGTCCCTCTTATGCTCTAAAGCCTGACTTGTTTCAACAGTGTTACTGTTGAAGCAAGTCAGGCTTTAGATGCATAAAAAATGGATTGTCCAGATGTATTTAAGCGGGGGTGGGAGAAGTCAGGGGAAATAAATCCCACTTCCATTTTTGCTTTAGTATCAACAGTTGTGCATCTCTTATCTAAAGTGTTATGTGTTTGTATTCATTAAACAAGTCTTAATGGATTGTGAAATGCAAACAATCGAATGGTATTGTTGCTATTTTCTTCTTAGTATACTGTCATTCTTCTTTTCCCCTTTTTTGCTTTTGTTCAGTTATAACGTAGAATCATTCTCAATTTTATTTTTTTAAGCCCCCAAATAATTGACTAACAAACCCATGCAAGGCACGTAGGGTCATGTTTTATCAAATAAGGCCATTTTACTGGGTTTTCCACCCTGCTGGGAAGACGTAGTGAAAGTTATTGTGTTTTGGACATCTATGCAGATGCACAGATTCATTTCATTTGTCTCTTAACCAGCATAGAAAATGGTGCATTATATTCTGCATGTGATTTAAATTTTGGACTGAAACACAGCTAAGTATTGTACAAAATGGAATAGGATTTATTTGGAAAAAGGCAACATGCAGCTAGATATTGCCGTGTCACATAATACTAATCTATTTTCTTTTCGATTGTAGGTAAATTATACTTCTTTTCAGACGGCATTCTGTTTTCTCATCCCCACCGCGGCAGCATTACCATTTCAAAGAATGACGTGAATTCTATTAAATTCTATGATGGGGTGAGTGGTTCATTTATCCGTTTATCAGTACCTAGTTTTCTAAATTGTTTTTGTCACCTTTACGTAAGTGGATATTATAAAGAAACAGGGGGGTGAGGCAATTTTTCCTGGTGCAGTTTTGTAGCAGAAAAATGTTGTCTTTCAGTAGAGTTGTCATGCAGATGCTATTTGGATTACACAGGGCAAATTTACTTTTTCTCTACTTCATAGCAGTTTCACTGTCAAAGTAGGACAGCATTTTAATATGTGAACTTAATAATCAATAGCTCTGAAGCCTTGTTCCACATTAGAATGTTGTTTTTCTTTTTTCTTTTAATTAAACATGGTGAATAATGTTGAAAGAGTACTGAGAATGAAAGCAAGACTTGTTCTATCTATTTCTGTTTTTGCAAACCCTCCTTTTTTAACTTGATTCTTCAGTCAGCAATAGTTTCAAGGCGTAGCTCCAAGAATATGATATTTAGTTGAAGTGCTTTATTTTGCACAGACCACGGTTAACCTTCAGTCAGATGTTTGTAGTAGCATACCACTTATCACTTAAAAGGTCAGGAGAAGTGTCTTTATCTGCTGGTGTAAAACATTGTGTAAGTGACAGTGTGAAGGGGGTAGCTAATTCACCTTTTCCAGGCAGAGGAAAGGTATGCTGTCTACATGTATTATACGTATTCTTGTTAATTGCCCAAAAACACCCACAACTTGATTATGGTAGGGGTCATCTTTTGGCCACTCTTTAACCAAATTACTTTAGACTGTGACGTGATAATAATTTGCCCAATTATTAATTGAGCTTTTGGTTCTGATGCATTGTTTTGTGATTTCTGGGAATTAAGGTGGGTTAAAGATAGCAGTTTTATTGAAAGGTAGGGCCAACTGTGGTAGACAATTAACTATAACTATCTACCAGTAATTAAATAATAATAAGGAGATTATTTTGGAAGAGCAAAGTTTCATGTGTGCACTAAAAAGGAAAAGCTCCTGTTTTCTTAAGGGTCAAGTATTTTATTAGGCAGTTGTACAGCCATTTCCAAAGAGCATTGTGTAGATAAGAGTCCGTAATGTAAAATAAAGGCATGGGCTTCATTTGAATTGGAAAAAACACAACAGTAAAGAAAACTTTACCTTAGCAGCCATTCCTTTTAAACCATATTGACTGGCCCTTTGTAGTTTAAAAAGCTATTTTAATACTGACCTTCCTTCTATTGTTTAAATCAAGACACTCACTTTCTTAAAATTCAGGCTATTTATGGGAACTGGCTGTCTATCTTGAACTGATGCCAGTTTTTTGTGTAAAGCTAAACCTTGAAGGAAAACTTTATTGTTTAAGTGACTTGGCAAAAAGTGAGGCTGAGCATGCTAAAAATATTGCTAAAAAGTGACAGGAGAATGAGAAGACTCTTATTGTACTTAAGTTGGAAGCTAGTGTAACAGTTAAGGAGGCACCGAGAAATAGCTATTTGTTATAATCTTCAAGTGAACAAATATAAATAAAAGCCGGACCTCAAAATAACACATTTGTCTATAACCTTCTGAAATACAGATTTTTCCCCACCGTTATTTGTCCTCATGATTCTTTTAAAGTAATCATCCTAATGCTGCTGGCCCCCCAACAAATTCAGGGTTGAGTCCCGCTCTTCTGAATTCTGGATTGAAGCCCTTTAATTTCCAGTTACGAGCCTGGTTTGGGCATTGTAACTTCTAAGCCAGTGTTTTCTCTGATAAAATGCTTATTTTCTCAGTCTAGTTGGAGGAAGATTTATTATTAATAAAAAGTACAGGAAGATTGAATTGATAATCCACACACCAAGGTCTACTAGAATAGTAGACCACAAAGGAAGCATGATGGCACCCTTTGTTTTGTTTCACTTACCACCTCGGTAGCCCAAAAATCAGGCGTGTCCAAGAAAATGCTCTCTCAGCCTCAGTATCCTTACCACCAGGGGACAGGTATAACTTTTCTTGCGTGTTGAGAAATGTCAGCAAGTTCATCAAACTCCTGTGCAAATGTAGCTGTCTCTTCAATCACTTGAAACTATATTTCAGAGGCAATTTCATCACTCCAGTTTTCCATTCTTACTTTTGAGAGATGGTGCCATTTAAACTGTTTCCAGTATCTTTGTGTTCACCATGATTGTTGTAACAATCAGTAATGAATAAGAAATATTAACTCCTCATCAATTTTGAGAGTTCATAGTTGCACTCTATGTCCAGTTCTGGGTGCTGCATTTCAAAAAAGATGTGGAAAGTATTGAAAGAGTCCTTGAGAAGGGCCACGAGAATGATTGATTAAGGAGGACAAACCAGATGAGAAAAGACTAAGGGATCTGGGACTGTTCAGCCTGGGGAAGAGAAGACCAAGGGGAGGAACTTGGTGGCCATCTGTAGTATGTCAGGGGTGAATATTAGCAGCTGAGAGGAAAAACTGTTCACTAGGGCGCCCCAGGGGAGGACAAGGAGCAATGGCCATAAACTGTCAGAGGATGGCTTCAGGTTGGATGCAAGGAAGAGCTTCCTTCCGGTAAGGGGAACCAGAATCTGGACTAGACTTCCCGAGGAGGTGGTGCAGCCCCAACCTTGGAAGTCTTCAAGAGGATACTGTATAGACACCTTGCTGGGATCATTTGATCTCGGCAGTATTCCTGCCCAGAGCAGGGGGGTTGGACTCGATCTTTCAAGGTCCTTTCCGGCCCTAAATTTTTGTGATTCTTTGATATGATTCAAACACACAAGAGGTTGGGAACTTTGCCATGATCCAGAAGTGTAAAGCTAAAAGCAAGGTAGCTGTTATTCCCTTTCCCTTTCTAATTCCCAATTCTTGCAGCTGACTTGTTTCCTCGTGGGACCCTTGTGTGGTTCCACCAAAAAAATAAAACCATTCCACACTTACTGACACTGGAAAGATTGGGGTGGCAGAGAGACAATGCTCAAGAAGTTGTGCGTGTCATGGGACGGGATGGCCTGCAAACCTATTTCCTGGGCTGAACATTTACTGTCGTACAGATGCTGGGACAAGGGGAAGAAGGGGGGGTTGTTTGTTTTTTGTACTAAAATTAAGGTTCAGAAATTGGTCACTTTAAAAGTTCAGTAGTTTTCGGCATCATGGACAGATGTCTTTAAAAAGCACTCATTTTCCCTCTTTCAGTAATCTGCATGGCTTTCATAGAGGAGCACCGTGACTGGAGTCTGTTCATGGGGGGAAAAAAAGAACAATGGGGTTGCTTCTACATGGCTGTGCTGAAAAAATTCCCAAATGAACAAGTTCATATTTAAATGTTGGCCAGTCTAAAATGAACCCTGTTGGAGGGATGTATTATTGGTGACCAACAACAATGATAGTCTTTTGTCTCCTAAACTAAGCAGTGGCAATTCTGGAAGGACTCCAGTTCTGATGCTTGAAAATGCAAGCACGCAACCTCATAGTGTAGCTGTGGAGGCATTTCGGGGCCTGTTTGAGAGGGTGCTTGGAAGTCAGTTTCTTAGGGCTCCTGTACGAGAGCAGCGAGGCTGCTCCGACGTACTGCAATTACGGCACGTTGGAGCAGGTTAAGTTAATTGAGTCTGCTGGAGCATGGTAATTACCACACTCAAGCAGACTCCAGAGTCTTGTCTATAAGCATCCCCACACTGAAAAAGGGCAGTGGGGGGCATGTTAAAGTGACCCATTTTTTTCAGCATGGGGACTCTGATATGTGAGATGCTCCAGGCACTTTAATTAAAGTGGCTCTCAGATCCACTCTAATCAAAGTGTTCCCCACCCCCCTCCTCTGGGAGCACATGTATAAATGCCCTAGTGTACAACACCGACTTCTTGCATAGCTTGTATAGTCCACTTGACTTTTCTCCTTCTGTTTGTAAACAATGGATAAAAACAGTCTTCATTACATGATGCCAAAGCCTAGTTAAAGTTTTATAAAGTGTTTTGAGAATTTTTTGGGTGCAAGTATAATGCAATTTTTAAAATAATAAAATGACATTGGAATTGACCATAGTCCTGCATTGCTGAGCTCTAGGGAACAGAGTTCCAGCAGCTGCATGTTCCTGTTGACACCCAGAAATAGAAATCTGGCAGGAAGAATGGTAGATCTATTTAAACTTCAGCTCACTAGGAGAAGTCATGAGAGAAACATGCTCCGTGCAGCATGCTGAGACACCACGCATAAACTTCATACCTGCATTCTTGATGCACAGTTCCTCTTATAGTAGATGAACCCACCTGATTTCCTACAATATTGCAGATGTTGCCATTTCTTCTACCAGAGGAATTGTGCCACTGGGAAAGTACAGGTAGAGAAGACATGAAATAGTCTGTGGAGGATCACACAAACCTCAGAGCCACTGTTGTACACTTCAGATTGAAGGGCCATGGTTTAATTCATGGGGATGGAGTGGATTTTGACATGTAACTCTTGAGTCTATGGAAAAATTTCCAGGGGACCGATATTTGGGGCTTTTTTTATTTTTTAAAGCTAATGATAAATTCTCTACAGTGGTGTTGAAGGGTTATATCCTGTGATGGCGTTTTTCAGATGCACTGTCAATGTCTAATATGGGTCCTTTGTTGCATACTTATACTGCAGGACTCAAGGGGTTTGTAGATCCTCTTATTGGTATAGCCTTTCTTTTTTTAAAAAAAAAGGCATATGTAAATGTAACTAAATTATCTGATTTGGAGAAGTGATGTTAGTTATTCAAGTAATAAACTCTTTTCTTTTCTTTTTTTCCTTCCAAATTATCAACTGTTAATTCTTAAAACTTCTTTCTCCTTTTCCTTTTAGGACTCTACCAGTGTTGTTGCTGCTCTTTTTATAGACTTCAAAAGTTCCTTGCTGGCCCATCTACCAGTCGAGTTCCATACTCCAAGCAACTTTCTAATGATAGCACTTTTCCCCAAAACAAAGATTTATAAAGCTTTTTACTCGCAGGTAATATAGACATCATTTTTCTTTCACCAAACATAAAAGTATGTTTAACAATGTTTTCTGAATGTCAGGAGTGAGCTTGGAGGAGGATGCAGTAACAAGCTAAATCAGTGGCTCTCAACCTTCTGAGAGTCGAGGCAATCCTCCAAAAATGAATAGTTGGCATTTTCACTTATTTTTGACTATGGAAAAATAAAATAGCAAATTTTCTCTTGTGAGCAACTCGGAAAGATCATAACAACTCAGCAAGTTTTTAATACTGTAAATTCCTATTTGAAATACCTGGGCTTAATCTTGTGAATCGCATTTGCGCACTTAACAGTGTTAACTTTGCATGCGTCTCAGCAACACCTTGGAAAGGATTTTGAGGCACCCTAGAGTGCTGCAGCATGCTGATTGACCGTCACTGTGCTAGATGATCAGCTGAGTAGAACAAAGGATTTGGGGTTTAATATGGGCTGAGTCATGGAGGAAGGCCTCATGATGATTACTGCACTGTTGGTCTGAGGCTATCCTAAAACTGAGAGTATGAGCAGTGCTGGGGTGGTTGCTCAGCACCTCTCTTAGTTATCTACTCTGCCCAGTTGCTAGGCTTGAGGGTTGGGAGCAACAGGGCAGGACTTGATTCTTGGGGGCAGCCCTGCGTTTAGTCAGGTGGCAGTATAGACGTGCCTATAGTTTGGAACATTAGAAGAGCATCTTCTTTGGACATTCACTAAAATTATCTACTTTGGTTCAATAATATACATCTGATTAGGGCAGATCAAGAGAGGGTGCATATCCCTTCCCCCCCACCATCTGACTTGATGACTTGTTACACATCTGTCTCCTGGACATCACACTTTCATGTGCCATTTCCTTCTGGGATGGAGATTTTTTTTTTTGGTGCTGCTAACTTCAGATGTAGTAATTCCCATTGACCATCTTGCCTGTACAGTCAACTTCCTCACTATTCCAGATATCTAGGGATGTAGTCAAATCCAAATTTTGCAGGCTCGCCATGGCCCTGGGCTCTAATTTTGTGGGTAGATTGCGGCTGTCTACCCCCAGTCTGGCCTGGCCTGGCTCCCTGCCTGGCCCTGGCCTGCTGTATGGGGGGAGGAGGCAGGAAATAAACCCTCCCCCAGCTCCTTGTGGGTGTGGAGATGGGTCGCCACTGCTCTTTGGCTGGGCCATGCTGTGCCCCTGGCCCTGCGCAGGGATGGGCTGTTGCTGCCCCAGTGCCAGGCTACCCCCCCCCCCCCACACACACACACCCTACCCCTTCCCAGCTCTCAGTTCTCCCCTTGAGCCAGCTCTGCTCCCCACCAACGTGGCACAGCCACATTGACCTACCAGCTCTGCTCCCCCTGGCCTAGCCCCGCTCTCCCCATCCCCACCCTGTCAGCACCCACTTAGTGCAGGATGTCACTGTGGCTGTGGGGAAATAAAACCAGGGCTGGGCTTCTCTGTGTGTCTGGGCTGCAAGGCTGAGAGGTGGCGTGGGGGCAGCTTCCATCTCAGCTGCTGCCTAGGTGGGATGGCATTTTTACACAGAGCCCTGCTTTTCCCTGCTTTTTTCCTGGGCTCCTTTTTTTTCATCGATTTCTTTGATTTCTCACAGAAAATTCCTGATTTCACATTTTCTGCAAAAATTGCAAAATCTTGATTTCAGTACATCCCTGTTGGTGACTGATGCAAACTATTTGTTTCGTTTTTGGTCTACCACATAGGTTCACTTTAATCTTCACCCCAACCTTTGGCTCTAAGATGCAGCTCCCTTGCTGATTCATCTCTTCTTTTTTTCTGTTTGGAGCAGGATTTTTGCCTAGTCCTAACGTTTCTTGAAGTCGTTTTTCATTCCATTTGATCGGGGCCTCTTTTCTACAGCCTTTTTCCTTAACTTATCCAAATAGCGTAGGATGTCATTAATTCCTAAATTATCAACAATTTGCATTATTGGGTGCCATTGTGAAGAAAGAGTCTGTTGCCTTGAGAGTTTCTTATGAATTGTTAGCAAGTTGTAGCCATAACATCACTTGTCCACTCTCTTGAAAGCCACATGACCTGGTATAATTTAGCAGCATTAAGAATGCAAAGGAGTTAGCAGGTAATGGCTAAAGCTGTCTTCATCCCTTGGTGCTTGTGTGACTGGCTTTAAAAACTCACATTTGGGAGCAGCAGCTTGCAGTGCTTTTTCATTTCATTCAGTTGCCTGGAAGATTGAACTCTCAATTTCAATTACAGGTAAACATTTGTCCACTTTATCTTTCGTACTGTCAGTTAGATGCAATTTAACGTCCGAAAGCAATGTTGAAACAGTCTCTGGCTTTCAGCATACGGCCTGCCCTTTCTTTTTTGCTTTGTCTCTGTCCCAGCCTGCCAGGAAATCTCAGCTGGGCATTGGAAATGCCTCTTGCAAGCTGTCTATAGATGCATTTACTGTAAAATTTCTCTGTGGGGATTGCCAAATAAACATCAAAGCTCTAAACCAAGTCTCTCATTTTGTCTACTCTGTTAAGCTAAGATGTTTTCTGCCAGCAGTGTAGGAGTATGCGACTAGTACTTGTGTTTCTAAATTGAGAGGTAGAACCAGGTGGTGGTTTTGAGAGCTTTGAGGTGCCATCTTTCCTGATTTATTTATTTATTTTATTTATTTTTCATTCTTTCCTCTGTCCTGAGTATGCAGAGCCCCACCAGATTTTGGGACCTGAACATGGAATTGCATACTGTCTTTTTGTACTACAAATCACTAGGTCAGCTTCATGATTTAATCAAGGCTAATTCAGACAACTTTGTTGTGGGAATATTTACCCAATTATAACTGAAAAGAGAAAATATCCTTATTTTCTTAACTAATTTTTTTTTTTATGGTAGATCAGCAGAAGTTCTTGTGATTTACTTTTTGGTCTCCAAGGTCATTGCTTCTCATTGTGAATTTTTATAAATGGGGTGCTGGGGCCACTTTCCAAAAGGGCTCGTTGTTAATACATCTTTACTATTGAACAAAAATAACTTAAAGACATTTTTTACTGTTAAATGTGTAATATTTCATATTCAACTAATTAATCTCTTTTTTTTTCTGGTATTTGTGCAGGTTTTCTCCTCCTGGCAACAAAGGACAAACTCAGGATTATCTTTAAGAGTTGTCCAGGAAGAATTCTTATCGGTGGAACAGAAGAGATTGTAAGTTCATACTATTCAACTTTGTATAATTGCACACGAGTATGATTCTGTTGGTGTTCTGTTTAGCGTCTTGGATACTGTAGAATATAAATATGCATATGGGATTTGAAGAACAAGAATGGTGAAACTTTAGTTTAAAAAATTATAACAAATAATTGTTTTCTTTAACTTTACGCTATTTTTAAACCAGGACTTTCTACATAGATATGCAAATTAAAAATAAAGGAAAAGGCAAGGATTTACTTTGAGCTGAATTAAATGATTAAATTAATGCATGTCCTTGTTTTAGATATTCCAAGATGCAGAAGCTATTTAATGCATTGTCTTATCCTGCTGGGGAAAGAGGAAACCAGCTAAAAATATCTGCTAACCTCCCAGAGCTAGAGCGGTGAGTATTTGGCCTTTGTGTTTGAATTCTCAAAAGATCATGTATTTCCAAAAAACAACCAAACAAACAAAATGCACCCCAACAAAATAAGGTATTTTGCTATCTGAAGTATAATATAAGATCTCTTTTTAGTCTAAATCCTTTTTACTAGTTAGTACCTCTTAAAGTAAGAGAAATATTTTCTATAAAATGTGTTCATTTCTTTTCTGAGACATCTCTTTGGCCTTCCATAAGGTTTAATTGTAGCTCTTTGAAATAAATGGATTCATGTTTTTGTTATTTATAAGGTAAACCTTTGCTTTTGAAAGGTTTCTGCAACATTTTGGAGTCAGCAGTGCAAGTTGTGAGCCAGTAATGAGAGCACACCTTCCTATTTTATTACAAGAGTCGGAAATCATTCCTGTAAGCAAAGCAGAAAATGATAAGGTAAGACAGCAAACAAAACACAAATTTTTTGTAGACCTGAGTGGTTTTACAAAATGCTTGATGTAAACAAAAAAAAAAAAAAAAGGCTTTCCACTTGCTTTGTTAGCCATGTAATTCAGTCGTTGTGCTTCATTACCTTGTAAAATGTGGTTTATTGGATTTTCTTGTTGGTACACAGCATGTACTCCTTTCATATGTGCTAGGTTTTGTGATTTTTTTTTGTTTTTTGTTTTTTTAAACCTTCCTCTTTTTCATCCAAATGGCTCACTCATAAATGAGAATCAAAAGACAACAGTGGTAATATACCTTCAAGTAAACTGATTTATATTTTGGAAAGGGATGCATCAACAATATTAGTCTTTCTTATTTAGTGGGACTTTGAAAAATATAAGTTGCATTCTGTGCACTTCATTTTTTAAACTTACACAAATATTGGTTGCTTAAATTTGCTGCTGTGTATAAATAAAATGCCTCTACAGAGAAATTTAAGAGTAATAACAGATTTAAAACTCGAATGTTTTGAACACCTCTCACAAAGAGGATGTGTTTCATGATTTTTTTTCCAAGTATTTTCAGCCTGTCAAAATAATAAGGATACCAGAGGAAGCAGGAACATAGCCATCTTCTGAATTGTAACCTTCCAGTTTTTCATATTTTATGGATCCTGTGTTGTAGATGCCTAATATTGGCAAGTAACACTGCTTATACATTATTTTAAAGAGTACAGGTTTGGGGACTTTTTTGTACATGTCCATGTTTCCATAACATGTTCATCAGATGTAGTTAAGTGACTGAAGACTTGCTACCTTTTTAACTGTTCAGTTTTTCTGGGTGTTAAAGCCTCTGACTTAACTCCTCTGGGTCATGGTGAGCCCCTCCAGCTTCCTGCATCCCAGTAATCCAGCCCATCAGTATACTGAAAACCATGTGATGCAGTCATCAGCCTGCCAGCAAGGGGCACGGAGCATATTAGCTGTGGGCTCTCAGCACCACACCTGAAGTTGCGCAGTGCTGCTTAGCATGGTTGTCAGCCAGGCTTTGCCATGCAGCTGGCAGGAGGTTGTATGGCACGGCAGCCCTGCCACACATTCAGTTTAAAGCACAATGCACTCCAGCCACGATGTTCTGCATATTCTATGGAATGTTTTTCTGCCATTAACTTGGGGCAGGATTACTATTTATGACACAATGATCCTGCTAAATTGAGTGCTAAGTGTAATGTCTTCCTGAGCCTTCCGTCAAAGACTTGCTGTGCAAGAGTACCAGACAGCTGATACATTTCATCGCCACTTGAAACCTCCCCTTGTTCAGTCATGTTACCATCATAGGAAATGAGATCCTCATGAGGTCATCTGGTCCAGCCCCCCTGCTCAAGGCAGGATCATCCCTAGCTAAACTGTCCTAGTTAAATGTCTTTCTAACCTGCTGTTAAACTTCCAAGAATAGAAATTGCCTGAGGTTAGCCTGTTCAAACGCTCAACCACCCTCATAGTCAGAAAGTTTTTCTTGATCTCCAGCCTAAGTTTCCCCTGCTGAAGCTTGAGGCCACTGCTCCTAGTTCTCTCCCCTGCAGCCACAGAGAAAAATCCATCTCCATCCTCTCTCTAATCACCCTTCAGGTATTTGAAGACTTTTTTTTTTGTCAGACACAAACTTCCTCCTTCTCTTCTCCAGACTAAATAACCTAGTTCGTTCAGCCTTTCCTCATAAGTCTTGCTTCCCAGGCCTCTAATCACTTGTTGTTTTGCACTGGACTCTTTCCAATCAGTTCACATCCTTCTTGAAGTGTGGGGTGCCGAACTGGACAATAGTACTCCAACTTGAGACCTCACCAGTGCTAAATAGAGGGGAAGAATTACTTCCCTTGATTTGCAGGTGACCCACTTGCTAACATAACCCAGTATACTCTTGGCTTTTTTGCAGTAAGAGCACATTGTTAGCTTTTATTCAGTGTATGGTCTCCTGTAACCCCCTAGCCAGCCATTCCCCAGTTTGTATTTGTGCAAGCAATTATTCCATCCCAAATGTAGGATTTTGCACTTATCCTTGTTGAATCTCATCTGGTTGATCTGTGGACCACTTTTCCAGACTGTCCGGGTCATTCTGAATCCTAGCCCTGTCCCCTGGAATATCTGCACCTCCAGCCAACTTGGTATTGTTTGCAGATTTGCTAAGCATTGCTCAGTCCCATCAGCCAAATCATTAATGAAGATGTTGCATGATTAGTGGGCTCAGGGTGGTCCCCTGGGGACTCTCACTTAATACCTCCTCCCAATTAAATCCCAAGTCATTGACTGCTCCTTGAGCACAATGAGCCAACCAGTAAAGTACTTTTTGTCTAACCTGTATTTCCTTAGCTTTGTAACGAAAATGTCAGAGAGAGTGTCAAAAGTCTTGCTAAAGTTAAGGTGTATTGCTTGTACTGCTCTCCCCCCATCCACACAGCCTGTCACCTTACAGAAGGAAATCAGCTTAATCAGGCATGACTCGCTCTTGAAGAATTCATGCTGGCTGTTCCCGATCACCTTGTTTTCCTCTAGTACTTCACAATAGATTCCTTGAAGACCTGCTTTGTGATCTTTCCAGGTATCAAAGTCAAGCTGACTGGTCTCTTAATTCCCTGGGTGGGCACTGCATTTTCCCTTTCCTAGTCATCTGGGACCTCACCTGATCTCCACCAGTCCTCAAAGAGGCTAGCCAAAGGCTCTGAAATGACCTCAGCTAATTCCTTCAGTACCCTAGGGTGCATCCTGTCCAGGCCTGCCAACTTGAAAGCATGTAGCTTCTGTAAACCTTGGCTTTTGTACTTTTAACACACATTTTCCTGCCACGTTTAGCAAAGCTTACCTATGTAGTGTGTTCTGTTCGGGTATGTAGCTAACATCTTGTATTCAGATCCATTTCAGTGCATGTATTTCATTAGCCTTTTATTACATTATTTTGAATAGGTGATCAGTCAGTCTACATGTTATTTACAATGAATAATCATGTACATGATATATCTAGATTGCATAATATATTCTATATATGTATCCACTATTCTCTCCTCTTTTGTGTGTGCTTTGTTTTTTTTCCCTTTCTGCATTTGGTTGCTTGTTTTGTTCTATATTATTTTATCTTCAAGGTTCTAGGAACCAGGGATCTTGTCTTAACTGCTTGGGACATGTCTACTTTGCTTTTTAGGCATAAAAAAAAATAATAAATGTAATTTTTCCTTCAACTTTAGGTGATTGTGACCATCTTAACAGGCCTTCCAGGATGTCGTTGCAGTGATCTCTGTTCTTTTCTGGTTACTTTTAACAAGGAATGTGGAAGGTTGGTGTAGTTTTTAAATGATTTAGAGCAGCACTCATTAAATGTAATGAATGATACATTTCTATTCATTGTGCTGAACTATTACTACAGTATTCCCTGCTTATCTTTTGTGTGTTCCCAATGTTGACTTTTCCTAGAAGGATCCTGTGATGAGAACTGGAATATTACGGATATCATAGTACTAAGTTATTTAAAACTTCACTTGTAATTCCTGGCTTTTTCTAATAGTGTGACTGCCTTATGCCCATTTAGATTAAACCATTTTAGAGCCCAAACCTATCTGTTGGAGCGGTAGTATTTCCAGAGGGGCCAGATGGACCGTTTGTATGTTTTGGTAGGCTGAAAACGATTGGCATTCTCAAAACGTTAAGGGACAGGTGGAGAGATTCCTAATTTTGGTTTCTCTATATATGATCTTACAAGCAGGAACAAAAATGGTAAAAGAAGAATTCCTGCAAGTCTACGTAAGTCTTCATTTAACATGTAGAATATGTTTTTAAAAATAATTTCTTCTGCCTTTTAACAGACCAGAAACTGGCAATAGAACAGAATCATTTAAAGATCTTTTGTTTTCTGAATGCTGACTTTTTTGCCTTTATACAGAGTACTCAAAACCCCACCCTATTCTTTTCCCCTGAATTTCTTATTCTGAATAATTAGGATTTAATCTTAGTAGTAAAATCTGTGCATATGTTGCCAAGACATAGCTTGAATGGAAATCCTGATCCTGTTTTAGCAGTTGGCATCACTAGGTTTTCAGGTAATTTTCTGTTCTGAATCGCACACAGGATGCTGAGGGGGTTTCATGCGCATTTTGGAAGCTGATGGTGAGGGGTTTAGGGTTTTTTTGTATTGTGAACATTCAAAATGATTTCAAGGTCTTCTGCATAAACCCATCATCAAGTATGTTTTGTACTGGTTGAAATTTCAGTTACATTGTAACAATGAAATAGTCATATTCAGGGTGACTCAAATAAGGTCTGTGCTCTCAAATAATATGCCTAAACCAAACTTTATTACTCCATCAGCATGTGGTTTTGATTAGTTCATCTTCTATTGTTTCATATCAAAGGAGTCATAGGTGGAAATTCAAAAAATAGTTGACTGATGTTGAAAGAGCATGAGAAACCTGATTGAAAGAGCATGAGAAACCTGAGAGCGCCCATTGCCTGTAGCACAATTTGCCTGTAGACGTAATTTCTTTGTACTGTCATAGATTTATTTTTGATTAGCCATTGATTCACAATGAAAAGAACAGAAATAATTTAGTATACAGAGAAAACAGAATTAATTTGATTTCTCACTTTGTTTTTTTAGGTGGATCATTTATCGGCAAACTTTGGACAGCCCTGAGTGCTTCAGTGCAGCCCACTTCCAGCGTTACCTCTCCAGTGTCCTTGAGTCCCAGCAGAACCGCAGTGCCCGTCAGGCTGCTTATGCTAGAAAGAAGATGAGGCTGTTGGTGGTCTTACAAGGGTAAGTACCATATTGAATTATTCCTGGTTTTTTTGTTTGTAGGTGTTTAAGACCGTGTTTGAAATGTTAAGTTTCATATGCTGCAGAGTATTTTGCAGCTGATTCTGTTCTCTGTATTTCTGAAGTTCGGTTATCTTGTACTGTATTTATATGTTGTAATTTCTCTCGCCTCCATTTGCAAAATGAGTCTTTCATCATGCTCTGGAAAGTCAGGTTTGGTTTTAGTCTCACCCTTTTCAATTAGTTGTTACAGATATGTGGGACCCTCTATTAGAAGAGTCCCTTATCTCTGATGCTTTTTTCATCCTGGGTGCTGTTAATGGTATTTTCTAACACAGCTCAGTTTTTAAGTGGTTATGAAAGAGACCCTTGTCTTCAAAATGTTGGCAAAAACAAGTACTGGCATCTTGCACCTTCCACTGACTCCCACTTCACATGCAGCGGCCAAGTAGCTTCATAGTTTTAAGGCCCTTTTTCGGGCAAGAAGGGTAGGGAGGAGAGGGGGAGGTATTGCAGGGGGTAATCTGTATATAGAATGGTGGATATCCCTGTGCCAGCAGTACCGTTAGTTTTAATTTCTGGAGACAGCTTCCTGATGTACTTGTGTAAGGCTAAAAATGCCATGAAATTACTTATTTCTCGGCTTTTTTCCCAATGGACATAATTTATCATGGAAAAGAGAACAATAAGGCGCAAAGCAAATGTACAACAGCACGTTGCATCGTGCAGAAAAACATGTTAGCTCAGCTCACGTCATCCATTTCCCATTTAATTTTATTTGAAAGGTTATTAAAATGCTTAAAATGTTTGGACAAAATTGAGGGTGGGGCACCATTCCCTTCTATTGTATATTTGTATCTATTGTGTCAAAAATTACTGAAATTTCCTTATAGTCCAGCCTATGTTTTAGAGTGGCTTGAAAATACTTCAGGAAGTGAGATTTAGCAGGTGGTATTTAGTTATGGTCTTTGAAAGAATTAAGCCTTTTTTTACCCCCACCCTCTGCAAAATTGAAAGAGCTTTTAAATAAGTGCTGAAGGATTATTCCTACACAAGACCTATTCATTATTCATCTCTCTCGTTCCTAATGTGAACAGTAATCTGAGTTACCTTATCTTGAATTGAGTTTTTAAAATGACAGAAATCTATATTGTAACTAAAAGACCTGTAACTGTTCTTTGCAATTCTGCAGGAATTTGTGTTGCTATATATGGGTATAAACTTATTTCTGGAATCTTAAATGTAAGTCAGGCAAGTTTGTTTTTGCACTGTGAATCGTAGCTTAATAGTTCCTATAGCTTGCATTTTCAAAAGTTCAGTCTGCCAACCCCCTCCTCCCCCCCCCCCCCAAAAAAAAG
This sequence comes from Crocodylus siamensis, assembly GCF_052110815.1. Taxonomy (NCBI): domain Eukaryota; kingdom Metazoa; phylum Chordata; order Crocodylia; family Crocodylidae; genus Crocodylus; species Crocodylus siamensis. Next base: position 7,078,975 of record NC_143396.1, on the reverse strand, counting down.
GCGGCAAGCCTATCATTATTTGATTTATTTTTTTTCCCCAGTTTTTTCTGATAAATACAAATTGAAGAGGGGATTTTAAGTAGCTACAAAGCAAGTGTCCTTAGGTATATGGGATGGGCTGGAGGGGATCTGTTGGTTCTTGACTCTGAGATATAGGATCTTTCTTTTTCACATGTGTTTCTGAAAGTTGACAGCTTTGTCAGCACAGCTCATCCTGCTGACAGTCACTCAGGCTAATCTTATTTTGACTCTATTTCTTTAAGTTTCTACTTGGAAAGTGAAAGGAAACTACTTTAACTATCTTTCTTTTATACATTAAGTACAGTTTTCAATTTAGATTTTAAATGGATGAAACCTTATAAAGGGGGATGGGGAGAAAAATCCAAAAAGGTACTTAGTGTAATCTCAATATAGAAAATTCCCTCTTGCGTGACCACCAGTTCAGCTACTCTTTGCCTCTGTGGGGAGCTTCATTATAAAGAAACCTATTGCAGCTTTGTTTTTACCACTGGAGCTCTTCAGTTATCTCATAGCAAACCTGGGAAAAAATCTGCATGAGTTTAGTTCTTCTAAGAGGCCAGGGTCACAAAATAAGTCAGTGGGGTTTTTTTTTTCATTTTTATCCCAATAGAGTATTTAGCGATGAAAGAATTTGCCACTTGAAAGCAAAGCTCAGTTTAGTCTGTATTAGCTTAGATTCTCATACACTAGCACAGGGCCAGCAATATTTTCCAGCAGTGACCCAGCTTGGGTATGAGGTGGGAAGGTGCTAGGGCCCAGCCACCTCCAAAGAGGCTGGGTACCCAGCTGCACTGCAATGCAGGCAGAGCCCCCAGCCACCTAATGCCACCGAAGCCACCAGATCCAAAGACTCCTTCGGCTTTATGCTGCCAACCTGCAGTAGCACAAAGTGGCAGTCTTTTTTAGAGTTAAAAGCATAGTTGAGAAATATTATTACAGTTGAATGTTTACATTGAAATGCCACTTGCACAAAATGTCAGATGTCCGTGTTGGTCTCGATTTTTTCTATTTTCCCCTTTTTGTTCATGAAACGTAACAATTTGGGCATAGATCAAACCTAGCACCTCTTTTAACTCTTCAGCTACCCTGTTCCTGTAATGCTTGCAGGAGTTATCACACTACTTTATTCCTACCATCCACATTTCTGTGCTTTTGGAAAGCAAAAATTTTAAGTTTAGAGCAGGGCAAGGTTCTTTGAATCAATGTGATATCTTTTATTAGACCATTAAAAGATGTCACATCTACTCGAAGAACCTTGCCTGCCTGTGTCCTTAGACGAACACGGCTACAACCAACACCACAGCGAGTTTAGAGTAGTGCATTTCACAATAGCAATGAGTAATCTGATTTTTAACGATGCTTATTTTATTTGCATATGTATTTTAAAGTCTGATATTTTCTACATACTGACTTTTACAACAGACAGTTTCTTAGAACTCCATCATTTACCTTGATGCGCTGTTGTCCTGTGACCCAACTGAAATATAAAAAAACATCTCTTTGCTGGTTTCTCTTTGCAGATATACAGACGTGATTGATGTTGTACAGGCCCTGCAGACTCACCCTGATCCTGAGGTGAAGTCCTCTTTCATCATTGGGACAATTAATACTTGCGTGGAACCTCTTAGCTGCTATATGGAACATAGGTACATTTTTAGCATTTTGTATTACTTGGGATTTCAAATGTGCAAATAGTTTGTGGTCCATTCTGTCGCACGAGACCTTTGCATGGGCTATGCTAACGTATCTGCATGTAAAAAACCTCTTTAAAATTGAGACCATCAATTGGAAATGTAAAAATCACTTTAAAAAGTTTGCCCTTGGAAAGAAATTAAGGTTGGCCTCCATGGATTTTTTTAAAAATTAAAGGTAAAATCAATCGTATTCTACTTAATTTTACCATACATTTAAAACACTTCAGTGCTTCTCCAGCAATGTTTTATATTTCTTGTTGCCAAGTCATGCCTTTTTATTTCAGTTGGATTTATGCTTTAATTGCAGCTTTATTTTTTAGAACTGTAAGTTTAACAAAGACATTATGGACTCAAGATGTGAAATTTTTTTGGATCTTAGTCCTAAATTTTAAAGGTTAATGTGACAAAGGATGGGAAAGAAAATTCTAGGAATCTCAAGGTTGGATTTCTTAGATTATGAAAAGAGTGGCTATATCTAACACTTTGAAGAGAACAGTGCCATTCTTCATGAAGTCTTCTGGCATGCCTCCTCTAAACTGCTGAGCCTGAAAAAAAAATCTTAAGTAGCTAAAAATGTTTCTGTAGGGGATGCTGTTTTGGGGAACAGAACTGATTTTTTTCAGACTTAATACATGCACTGTATACTATTGTAACAGGTAGCTTTGTATAGGATGTCTTGCAACTAATCTAATATCTTTTCTTAAAGGTAGAGAGTGGGTAGAATTATGATCCTCAAAAAAAAAAATGTGCAGGAGGTTGTCATTATTTAATATAGCTTGCTAGTGTCTTCAGCTTGCAACTAAAGCTTTTGCTCAGTACAAGATTATCCTTTCAAGGCCCCAGAGCAAAATCTCATGCAACCAATTTGCTAATAATCAGGGCAAGGGGTACGACTCGTATTAGAAAGTTTGTATTAGATAGAACTGCTCCGTTTTGGTCTCAGTGGAGAAGCAAGTATGTAACACAAAGACAAAAGCCATTTCAGTTCTCAGGAACCAGACTGAAGGACCCAAATGCAATAAATCTAACTCTTCCAGAATTTTAGTGAATACCAGTTTGGCTTTCCTATAATTTTTCAATTTGCTGTAGATAATGTTAGCTAGAAATAGATGTTACTAAAAATACTCCATTAGGCCTATGATCAAAGGGATTGCAGGTTATCTTCTGAAGTGTGAAGTAGCTGTTGATGGGGAAAAGACACAGCCCCTGTCACAGCTATTTCTGTCTTGCTTTGAAGTTCCTTCTGGTAATAGCTTATAGAAGTACAAAATCAAGCAGACCTTAAATGGCCTCATGGTTTCAGTGCCACTAGAAGTCTCTGAGTGTCGAAACTTCAGCCATTTCACTCGAAAGAGTCCCAAAGGCTGATGATGTGGGGTAGTGTTCAGTTCGAACCTTGTGTTGGGGAGTAGGAGGGTGTCTCTTAAGTTCATCACTATGGCTGTTCAGCTACATCACACTCTGAGGTTGTCATATCAAGTGTCTTTATGATGGGAGGCAATGGGGAGGGTAAGGGAAATATTTATTTTAGTTCCAGATCTGTTGTACTGGAGTTGCTATAGGTGTGATCATTGAGCAGTCACTTCAGCAGTGATGTATTTTTATCTCTCCATGCCAGAAGCTTGTGTGGGTATTGAGCTACAGGTAAAGAACACCAAAGGCGTGTATCATCCGATAAACGGCATAGGCTGTTTTAAAGACATGATCATGCTGGTTAAGTTTTTCAGAATACATGCCAACACTTTGCTAATTAATATAGTGCAATACAAGACAGGGGGTGCATCTACCCATGCACTTGACTGTGGAGGAGACTAATTAGCTCCATAGTAAAGCGTCACCATCTACACACACACTGATACTGGGGTGCAGTAAACCAGTTAATTCTCCCATAAGATTGTACTGTCAAGCACAGTGCTGTCTTAGGGAGGAGTAATTAACTGCACTGAAATGCACGTGAAGATGGTGACCAGGTGAGGGCCAGACTCCTGCCTGGCCACACAGCTCCACATGTTCAGCACCCTTGTGCCCCATCCAGCCCTTCTGCTGCCATCTGGAGCCCAGGGCTGATCCCCAATGCCCCCTACCAGCCCATGCCTGCTCTGCCATGGCTTAAATTGCTGCTGTCCGAGGAGCAGTGTACACAGCTCTCAGACAGCTCCAGAGTTTATTGCTTAATCTTAATTTCATGTGTAGATGCCCCCAGGATGAACAATGGGAAATAGTTTGTGAAGCCAGGAAGCTTAACAGAAAAAAAATTGTCCAAATGCTTCTAAAGGAAAGGAGAGTGTTTGGGTAAATGGTACCTGGAAGACTTCTGCTAGCATGAAAGAAAATAAGAAAATGAGTTTCAGTGGTGGTGGCTGCAGGTCGCGTATTATCATTGTCAGTGCCCAAACAGTTGGGAAGTCTTCAGCTCTTTTAAAATAGGTAATATGGTTGCTTTCTTAAAGTTAACATGATTTCTTTTTGTTTCCTAGATTTCTTTTTCCTAAGTTCCTGGACCAATGTTCACAAGGTACATACTTTCATTTTTCTTTAGGAAATAATGCAAAACAAAATACTTTGGCCTAAAAGCATTGTCTGGATCACTGGATTCCAACTTTCTTTAGTCTGAAGACCAAACACGTGTGTTTTTTTTTTCAAAACAGTCTTTTGTAGTACTGGAGAAAATGGTCACATGTGCCTGGAGTCCTACGCCTCTTCCCCCAGTGCCTAGCATGGGAGGTGTGTTGGGAAGAAGGGTTGGCTAGACTGCAATGCATTTTAGATACTCCCAGCCCATGGGTTTTTTGCTGTCTGACATGCAGTAGAGTAGACTCCTAGCTGCTGTAATCTTGGGTGTGACGGGGAATTAAGAAGCTGTAACTGGTTGGGTTTTCAGTTCCATTCTGCTGGACAGCAGTGTGGGAAACTGGAGCCATCTGTCCAAGCCACCCTGGCTCGGATGGACCCAGTCCTTTCCTCATAACCTAGTGAAGCAGGCAGTGGGACAATTAAGGGGGTTCCCTTTATTTCCTTTGCTCTGATGCAGTAGGGAGGTGCCCGGTTCTTTCAATCCGTATCTGCGTGGCTCCTGTACTTGCAGGCAAGACAGGAGACTATCTTCCCTGTTCCCCCATTTCCTCCTTTAGCAGTTGGTCCAGTTAAAAACATTTCAGTGCAGGGCATAACTCTGGGGTTGCATTTATTTGTAATGAAATCCACTTTCTTTATAACATCCTTAAGAACCTCATGCTGAATAGCACAGCTTTAGGTTTCAGATAAGAAGTAACAATGGCTGAGTACATGTTTTGATGAATGGACTGTAACATGGATAGAAAGCTGGCTGGGTCATTGGGTTCAATGGGTAGTGATCATGATCAGTGTCTCGCTGTCTAGTTGGCAGCTGGTATCAAGTGGAGTGCCCCATGAGCTGGTCCTGGGCTTGGTTTTGTTCAATATTTTCATTAACAATCTGAAAGATGGCATAGAGGTCACCCTCAGCAAGTTTTCAGGTGACGCCAAGCTGGGGGAGTAGTAAATATGATAGACAGTCAAGCTAGGATTCAGAGTGACCTTGACAAATTGACGAGTCGGGCCAAAAGAAATCTCATGCAGTTCAACAAGGACAAGTGCAAAGTCCTGCATTTAGGATAGAACAGTCCCATGTGCCAGGACAGGCTGGGGGCTGAGTGACTGGGCAGCAGCTCTGCAGAAAAGGACCTGGAGGTGACAATGGGCAATAAGCTGGATATAAGTCAGCAGTGTGCCGTTGTTGCCAAGAAGGCTACCGGCATCCTGGGCTGCATTGGTAGGACCACTGCCAGCAGATAGAGGGCAGTGATTTTTCCCCCTCTATTCAGCACTGGGGAGGCCACATCTGGAGTCCTGTGTCCAGTTGTGGGGCTTCCACTGCAGAAAGGATGTGGACACACTGGAGAGAGTCCAGCGGAGGGCAGTGAAAATGGTTAAGGGGCTGGGGGACAGGACTGGTGAGGAGAGGCTGAGGGAGCTGGGGTGATTGAGTGTGCAGAAGAGAAGACCGAGGGGGATTGAATAGCAGCCGTCACGGGAAGTTGAGGTTGGATATTAGGATAAACATTCTCATGAGGAGGGTGGTGAAGCACTGGAACAGGCTCCCCAGAGAGGTGGTGGCATCTCCATCCTTGGAGGTGTTGAAGACCTGGCTAGACAAAGCCTTGGCTGGGATGATGTAGTTGGGGCTGGTACTGCTAGGAGCAGGGGTTGGACTAGATGCGACCTCCTGAGGTCCCTTCCCGCCCTCGTTTTCTATGATTTTTGATTTTGTGTTTCTGTATCATGTTACATATTGCTCAGTGAGCTGAATGAAAGTGTTACTGCATGAAAATTCCCTCCTGGGAGGCATCTCTATATAGAGACAAGGATTGAAATTGTGTTATCTTTTGTAACAGTTGCTTCCTTTTCTTTGAGTTCTTGAAAAAGTTTATGGAAGTGCTTTGTTCCCTTGTAGCTATAATTTCAATGAAAACTGCTTTTTTAGTATGACAGAAATCTCATTTTACTGTGAAGTGACAAAATAAGAACGGCACTGCTTTCAGGAGATCTGTTTTTAGTCATATCTGCTGACTTAGAAACAAAGTGCTTAGTACCTTATCCTGCTGTTCACAGGAGGAAGTCAGAACAGGTGAGAGTGTCCCTTTACAACAGGAGTATCCCTCTCTCCATGTGCATAATTGAGCAAATTGTCATTTAAGTTTTAAGTGGGAGACTAAAATCAGAAACTGCCTCCTGTGAGATCCTGGTGAAGACTCTTGTGTTTGTTCAATGTGATCAAAACAATGATGATGAAAAGTACTGTTCTTCAAAGTAAAAAGACAATTTCGCCTTCCCTGCATGGTCAACCGGAGATCAGAAAGCTGGTATTCTTGCCCTGATGATAGGAAAGAGTCCCTGGTCACGCCTCACCTCAGTTACTTTGGCATTTTTAGGGTTGTAGCTATAGTTGTAAGAACAAATTCTTTACCTCTTGTTTGACACTTTAACTTGATAGTCTTGTTACCCCATATCAGAAAAGATGACGTATATGTTAGCGTTGTCGTGCTGAAAGGAGAAGTTAAGAGAAAAAACCCTCCTCTGAATAACTGAAATTAAGAAGAGATGACTATAATCGGGAGACAAACCCTGAGAGAATGGAATAGTGAATAACATAAAATGTTACATTTGTAACATTTAAAGGACATTCACAAAGGAGCAACACAAGCGATTAGGGATGTGGAGGAAATTCTGTTTTGAAGAGGTATTTTAAAATCGGGTCTGTTTTGAAACCGTCCTCAAAATAGACTAAGTGGGTGGTATTGAGAAATTGTCCGTCACAAGAGCAAGGGTCACTAATTAAACTAAGAAGTGGTGAATGCAGAAATTCTCTGCGACTTGGGAACTCATCGCCACAGGATATTAAGGCTAAAAATTGATCAACATCCAAGGACTATCTGGGATCTTCCTGCATACTTTTGCCCATATGTTGTGATATCAATGCAGAAGGGAGAAGAATTCCAGAGATAAGTCCCTGGAGATGAAAGCCTCTTTGAAGAGTGCCAGATTATCTTATGGCTGCCTGATGCTTGGCCTCTTGTCCCTTTCTTTGGAAATGAATAATTGCTGTTGGAGATGAGATACTGAAGTAGGTGGACCTAGACTCTCCCCCAGAATGGCAAATCCAGTGTTCCTGAGAAGGTGCTGATTTTTCTAATACTGTTTTTAAGACGAAAAGTCCAGTTGAACAGTACTTGAAGTTCAGGTTCCCTTTATAGTTCATCTTTGCCTGAGGTCCTCTATCCATGTTAGGCCATTGCATGTCTCTGTTCCACGGTCCTCTTTCTCGTCTACACCTATAGATGTGTTGCTGCAGTACATACCAACCCTAGTCATGGATGTAGGGACCCCATTGTGCCAAGGACTATGTAAATATGGAACAAAAAGCTTGCAGCACAAGTCCCAAGCTGAGGCGACAGATGGATATGGCTGGGGGGGTGGAAATGAGAAAATATTAATCAACGTGATAAACAGTTACCTCAGTTGCACTTTGCTAATTTGCTGTAAAAGCTCCCGTTTTGGGGGGTCAGTAGGCACAGTAATATGATGCATTAACCTTTAGCCCTAGACTTGCAGTTCTGTGGTACAGCTTCCAGATCTCGGCACTTGGTGAATATGTGTCTGCATTAAAGAAAGAACATGCAATTTAAGGTGATGGACAGTTCTTGCTTTGGAAAGCCACAAGACTTGAATAACAGGTCAGGCCAGAAACAGATTGGGAGAAGTCTAATGAGGAACTTTCACAGCACCTGTCAGTACTATGTGTAGCCTTAGGCTGTTCTCTCTTGTTTCTTCCTTGCATTTAAAATTGCCCAAATAGACTCTCATCTATCTCTCTCCTATGTACTCCAGCAGTCCCCTCTTACTCTCAGACCATTAAATTGTTATCTCTTGCAGCTTTATTTTTGAACAGAGGTGGGGAGAGACGGCAGTCTCTTCTCTATGGATGAGATGCACCAGAGGATCTCTTAATAGCAGATATCAATGTGGCATAAAATTGTCTATCTATATCTGGCAGTGGGAAAGGATGGATGATTGTTGTAAAATAAACATACGTGAGCTTTCCTTGCTCTTTCCTAACAGTTATTCCCTGGGTTGAGCACATTCCTACTAACTTCATTTAGACTGGTTTGCAAATAAGGAGACAAAACCAAGCCCTCTTGGAAATACAGTGATGTGAGGGCAGTTCAAGCGGTAAAAGGTCCGAATCAGTAGGGAGCAAAATTGGGTTTAAGGATCTCCAATTTTCACTTAACTACCTTCCTGTCTCAGTCTTCCCTCTCACCCCTTATGTCCAGTTGCCTGGTTTTGCTAATGAGGCCCAATCTTGTGAATGCGTGCAGACGTGGCTAAAGGTCTGCACATTATTGTCTGGAGGACTCGCAGAGCAGAACCAATTTCAAGTAGCTCCATAAGGTAGTGTGAGACTTCATAGACAGCCACTATGGTAGAAATGATTCTTAAATACCCATCGGTGCCTGTGAACAAGGAGTGTAAGACAACACTTTTTCCTTCCCACTTTTTTTTTTTACCCGATTTCAGATTTTCTTGATACCATTTTTTCTGTCTTTCTCTTTTGTTTTCAATCCTTGACCTCTCGGTAGTTCTGTACATAAAATATTTATAGCACAATAGTGGCAGATGCTCTGTCAATTAAAACAACACTAACGTAAACGTGCTGCTGGGTTTTTTTCCATCAAAATTGTAAATTAATTTATAGCAAGCAATTTGCAGTTGATCCATTTGGTGGCGCCAGTCAAATGAAGGAAAATATTTTCAAGTTGATATCCAGTATTATGTGCAGCATGAAATTACGCTGTGCTTAGTGGTGTGTCTAGTCTTACCTTGCATTTCAGTTCATTTGGGTTCACAAACATGAACTCGGGAATCTATCTGTTAACTTTTGAATTTCTCTGTACATGCTCATCTGTCTCCAGTCTCTCCATCCAAGTTTTGTCATCCACAACTGTCGCTGTTTCTTAGGTTACTGTAAGAACTTTTGAGGGATGCAAGTGATATGATGTTGAATTAAATGTTAACGTTTCAGAATTTCTTTCCACTAGTTTTCCTCGAAGGGGTCAGTTGCGCCAGTCCCCTTTCTTCAGTCTCAGTTTAGTGCCCCTAGCATAGGGAAAATACCTGAAGTAGGCTACAGATTCTGCTAGGGACTCAACAATCCTCTCTTAATGCTGAAGCAATAGTGTTGGATTTACTAGGGGCCCTACATGGTCAGCTCTGTCATCCCTTAGATGAGGAATTAACATTTCCTTCTGGAAGAATTCCTGTGTCACATAATTGGAAATGATTGATCACAAAATGCCTTGAGAAATGAGTAGGGGGATCACATCCAAATGCCATTATACATTCTTTTCCTTCGTAAAAACAATTCCAGTGCCCAAGGCTCGTTGGCTCTGCTGTCTCCGATTCCCTTTAGAAGGCATTTGCAGCAGCAACAGCTGGTTCCCATTAAACCTGCAATTTGTCTGCATGGTGTACCTGTTACTTTGCCAGGTACAAAATGGCGTTTTCTGTATTTAAATGCTGGAAGGCTCTTCTGGTTGAGAACAATAATTGTTTCTTAGCTCCCTTTGATGGAGTTAGACCTGAATAAAAGGATAACCTCACAGACATGAAGGGGGCAAGGTTACTTTTACTGCAGCATCTGCTACTGTTGCTTCTTTCGAGTTGGTCTCAGGAAATTAGTCATCCTGCGAGGTTTCTTTTAATGTATCTTGGTTTTGTGGTGAAAAGAGACATCTTGGAATCTTCTTTCCAGGAAGAAAATCTTTTCTCTTGCTTTTACAAGTGGGTTTTTATCCAAGTCTAACATTTCAGCCATAGACAGTAAGGATTAACATTAAAGATAGCTGGGAATGCTCAAAGCCTTATGGAAAGCTTGATGCCTAGAAGTAGCTTTTTGTTAAATCGGCCCTTTTATTCTTTCCTTTTCTTGTTTAAATTGGTTTTTGCTTTACTGATCAGCTTCTGTTTTCATTTGTTTGCCATCAATTAAATGTTGTAGCTTGCTTTTTTTTTTTTTTTTTGAGCCACAAGGCATCCAGCTGTTGTTTGCTAAGGAAGAGACTCCTGTTTAGCAAAATCTCCACCTGACTCGGCAGGGATAAGCACTCTACCAGTGGTCAGCAACCTTTCAAGCCAAGGGCTGAAGTAACCTGACTTCAGTCCAGTGTGGGCTGGGTGGTTTCCATGACGCATCAGTGGTGGGGGGCTTTGCTTGCACCCTTTCCAGGCCCAAGCAACTTGGAGCTGCGCTTGTGCTGCTGCTACTTCTCCCAGTCCCCCAACCCTCGGCCGGGGTGCAGGTGCAGCTTGCAGGCAGTTTGGTGCTGCTCTGAGGTCAGGCAGCTGGAAGCCACTTCGTTGCTGCTGTCACTTCTGCACACCAGCTCAAACGTGGGGCGGAGAGGGGAAAGCAGGGAGGGAGAAGTGGCATGAACACAGCTTGCAGCTGTTGAGCCCTGACTCAGCTCTGCACTATTTGGAAGCTGCACCCACACCCCCTCCAGGGGTTTGGGAGCTAGGGGCCAGGAAGGATCAGCAGCAGTGGCAAGGTGCAGCCTAGCCCCGCTCAGGTCCCTGGCTCAGATGCAGGCATGGTTATGGGCAAAGCTTTGGAGCTCTGCAGGCCACATCTAACCCACAGGCCATATGTTGCTGACCTCTGCACCATATTCCTTTAAGAGCTACTGAGTTACGGGAATCACAGTACTCAGACTCCTGCTCTTTCATGTCTCCATGGGCACTTCTATACATGCTCCAGGGGTGATGGTGAGGGGGGCAGCACTTTTTAATTAGAGCAGTTCAGAGAGCCACTCTAATTAAAGCACCACAGCATCTTGTGCATCAGTGTCCCTGCACCTGAAAAATTCAATGAGCTTTAGTTCAAGCACCCCTGCCACCACTTACAAACTAGTCAGGGGGGATCAGCAGGCATTGGGGGAGTCACTGTTCCCCCGAACACTGCCAGGAGTGACCAGGAATAACAGTCACAAGCTGGCAGAGGGTAGGTTTAGGTTAGATATCAGGAGGCGCGACTTCACGGTCAGGGCGGCTAGGGTCTGGAACCAACTTCCAAGAGAAGTGGTGCAGGCTCCTACCCTGGGGGTGTTTAAGAGGGGGCTGGATGCACATCTTGCTGGGGTCATTTGACCCCAGTACTCTTTCCTGCCGTGGCAGGGAGTCGGACTAGATGATCTGCTCAGGTCCCTTCCGACCATAGAAACTATGAAACTTTTAATCATGGGGACTCTGATGCACAAGATATGGGAGGCTGCTGGAGCACAGTAATTACCACACTCCAGCAGACTCAATTAATCGAGTCTGCTCCAATGCTTTCTAATTACAGCACATTGGAACTGCCTCCACGCTCATGTATAGGCACCCTGTATGTCCAAGGTTGTTGGTAGTGTGTCTTAAAGACTTTTTAGTAGTTGAAATTGTGCTTAGAGAATTATTTCTCGGACCGTTGCTGTAATGTGTCAGTGGAAAGGAGCCTGAATGTTAGTGGAAAGGCTGAGCCTGGTCCTCAGCTTCCTTAATAGAGGAAGTTTGGTATGATCTCAGCAGTTTTGCTGCTCAAAACAAGGGGGTTGGACTCCACAATCTTTCAGGGTCCCTTCCATCCCTTACTTTCTGTGATTCTATGATCTTATCACTCTGAAGCAATCTACCAGGTGCCTTTACAAGGAATAAATGCCATCATGCCCTAAGGCCTTTGAAAGGAGCAGGGGATAGCTCCTTGTTCATCCAAAATCCAGGTGAGGGGTTACTAATGCTATCTATGGTCAAACTATTGTTCATATTTGCAGTGGGTATCAGGGAGGCAAAGATTAAGGGACACAAAGGATCATTTTACTACTTCTGTTTTAATGACCTTGTTTTGAAAACTTTAAAATTTCTATTGTGGACCTGAAGGTGATGAGACAGCATTTGCTTTCAAATGTCTTCGGTGCCTTTCATGATGGATGCAAATGTGACCCAAAGTGGTTGCTCCCTTTACTATGGAAAAATGCAAAGAGAGGACCTTATCTCAGTCCTGTTCTGCTATCCTTGTCCAAATGCCGTGTAGAGTATGGCTGCTGGATTAGTTAGGCAGACATCATTTTAATTAGGATAGTAAGTTTTTTTTTCTTTACTTCAGTTAAGTGATAGTAGCAGTAATTCTTTGCATCCTTTGATCTCTGTTCAAGTCGAAGCCTTATTAATTCATTGTGAGGAAGGTAAATATCCCTGTTTTACTGATCGGGAAAAGTGGAAGCATTAAGTGCCAGTACTTCTTTGCCTTTCCAAGTTGGATACAAAGCTGAGATTAGAAGTGAGTTGTAAATTCAAACCACTAGCAACTCAGTGCCTCTCGTGTTGGCTTTGAAATGCTCATTTTTGTATAGGAGTCATATATTTACAGAAGATAACAGGTAATTGTCACACTTAACATTTTAACACAATAGGAACAATTTTTGTAGCACAGGACACTAACAGGGCCTCTGTACATTCATGCTGACTCCTTTGTTGGTCCTTTTCCTCATTGTCCCTTCATGTCTTTTTGTACTAATCAGCACAGCTACAACATTTTCAAGGATAAAATATTGTGAAGTTGTGGCTTTGTTTCGAGTACTTGTTGGATATGAGAAATTGTCATTGTCCATCACTTTTTGGCTGTATAAAAGTGCTGTCGTGTCACTCATACCTGAATAGGATTAGAAGCATTAATTGCTATATTTTAGATGGATTTGTCCACCAGTGGTTACTCTCCGATTAAAAACAAACACTAAACTTCTCATTTCAGATTATTTTAATAGCTGTATTCTAGTTCGTCTGCATTTTCATGTTCAGAAATAAAGACCCTGGTACTGATAAGCTGAATATAAGCCAACGCAGCTCTTGTTGTAAAAAGTGCCAACAATATGCGGGGCTGTATTAGCAGGAGTGATGCTTGCAAACCAAGGGAAGTGATTCTTCCTCTCTGCACCACTGGTGAGGCCTCACATGGAGTACTGTGCCCAGTTTTGGGCCCCCCACTTGAAAAAGGATGTGGAGAGATTTGAGAGAGCCCAGGGCAGAGCAGTAAAAATTATTAGGGCCCAGGGAGGCAAGGTTTTTGAGGAAGGGCTAATTACTAAGGTTATTTAGTCTGGAGAAGATAAAGCTTAAGTGGCATGGGGGATGGATTTGATAATTCTTCAGATGCCTGAAGAGCAGTTACAGAGAGGATGGAGATGGGCGTTCTCTGTGGCCAGAGGGGACAGGATTAGAAGCAATGGCCTCAAGCTGCAACAGAGGACATGTAGGTCAGAGATTAGGAAGAACTTTTCTGACTCTCACAGTGGTCAAGCACTGGAACAAGTACCTAGAGAAGTTGGGGAATCTCCATCTCTGGAAGTACTCGAGAGCAGGTTGGATGGGCACTTAACTGGGATGGTTTAGTCGTGACTGATCCTTCTTTGAGCAGGGGCTGAACTAGAGGACTTTATGAGGTCCCACCCAGCTCTACTTTTTTATGATCCTGTAAATACTTGCTTATATGCATACTTTTTTTTGCTTAGAGCATTACAAAATGGTTTGTGAGGTGATGATCAACACTTTTAGGCTCTTACATCCAAAATACACACTCTTGTTTTCTTTCTAACGTCTACTTATTGCATCCCTTGAGAGGTTTTTGAGATGCAGGGCATATACCTTTTTATGGTTTTTATAGAGTTGGATACAATGGGCCCCTAACCTAGTTTGCCTTTTTCAGTTGTGTTTTGCAATATAAATGTAAATTCTATTTTTGTTGATTTTGTTCCACATAATTTAATCGTGTGCTCTGCTGCTTGTTTTCAATAAGCTAAGCTGTCCTTAGTGTGCTGAGATGCAAAATGTATTGATTGGGATATGGGGTGGGAAAACGTTCTTGACACAGAACTCAATTATACGTTATAGCTTTTCATAGCACTGCAGATAACTTGACTAAATTGTTCCCCAATTTCCTCTTACAGGACTAGTGAGCAATGTAGTCTTCACAAGTCACACTGCTGAACAGAGACACCCACTCCTTGTACAACTGCAGAGCCTTATCCGAGCTGCAAACCCCATGGTTTCATTTATCCTGGCAGAAAATGGAGTTGTAACAAGGTAATGCTAAAGTGTATGCTACTTTTGATTCTTATGCTGCGAATGAGAAACAAATGAGCTGATCCCTGTAGCTTTTCTTTTTGTTCAGGGGGGAGGGGAGATTATGAGCTAACACTAGCAAAAAGCTTTTTTTCTTTTTTTGAGCCCTTATTTCTCTAATAACAGGAATCCTTATCTGTTCTTTGAATGTTGACATTTTTACACCTCTGATATACTTCATGCAGATATTCTAAAGCAGAGGTACCCAACTTTCCTGCCCCATAGACTGGTTGAGTGGCATAGGGTCAGTCTGCTGGCCAAATCTCACGTGGGCCTGGTCTGCAGTTGCAAGCCAGTATACTGGCCTGGCTCCATGCATCTGGATTCAGCCACATGCCATCCCAGTTTAACATGCAAGGCTATATCATCCATCCCCTGGGGCTCCTTCAGGTCCAGAAATTTGGCAGCATGGGAGCTGGCACTAACCCTGCCACTGCTACCTCACTGCCAAATTTCCAGCCCCTTTGGGAGCTGCAGAATAGTGACACTGCTCTGCAGGCCACAGATCAAGCACCACTTTTTTAAAGCAGTGTGATTCACAACAGATTTAAGTGTTAGAAAAGGGAACCTACATAATTCACTAGTTCCTAACTCAACAAGTAAGTCCTATTCAGTGTGAACAAAAGTTTTGTATTTGGGGTTCCCCTGAAGTCATAGAATCATAGAAAATTAGGGTTGGAAGGGACTTCAGGGAGTTGTCCAGTCTTAAGCCCCAGCTCAAAGCAGGAACACCCCCACCTATATCATCCCAGCCAAGGCTTTGTCTTGCCAGGTCTTAAAAACCTCCAAGGATGGAGATTCCACAACCTCCCCTGGGCAGCTTGGTTTAGTGCTTTACTACGTTCTGAGTGAGAGTTTTTCCAATATCTAACCTAAACTTCCCTTGCTGCAACTGAGCCCATTGCTGCTTGTTCTGTGATCTGCCACCACTGAGAACAGCCAGGCTCCATCCTCTTTGGACCCCTGTTCAGGTAGTTGTAGATTGCTATTAAATCCACCCTCAGTCTTCTGCAGATTGTATAAGCTCAGTTCTCTCATCTTCTCTTCAGAAGTCATGTTCCCCAGCCCTCTAATCATTGCCCTCCATTGGACATGCTCCAATCTGTCCAAATCATTTCTGTAGTGGGAGGGCCCATAACTGGACACAGGACTCCAGATGTGGCCACACCAGTGCTGAATAGAAGGGAAAAATCACTTCCCTCCATCTCTACTGGCAGCATTCCTACTAATGCAGTCCAGTATGCCACTAGCCTTCTTGGCAACAAGGGCACAGAGTTGGCTCGTATTCGGCTTATTGTTCACCATGACCACCAAGTACTTTTCTGCAAAACTACTGTTTAGCCAGTCAGTCCCCAGCCCATGCTGGTGCATGGGATTGCTGCTGCTTAAGTGCAGGATTGTGTACTTCTTATACAACTTTGTGAGATTTCATTTGGCCCAATCCTTCAGTTTGTCCAGGTCTCTCTGAATCCTAGCCCTACTCTTCAGGGTTCCTACTACTCCCCCACAGCTTGGCGTCATCCACAAACTTACTGAGGGTGCACTCCATCCCATCTTCCAGATCATTAATGAAGTTACTGAATGAAACCAGTCCCAGGACCATCCCCTGGGGCACTCCACTTGATATTGGCTGCCAGCTAGACATCGGGCAATTAATTACTACCATTTGAGTCCAACAATCCAGCCAGTTTTCTAGCCACCTTACAGTCCTTTCATCCAGTCTCCTCAGCTTGCTTGTGCGAAATATTGTGAAAGACTGTATCAAAAGCCTGATTGCAGTGGAGATATAATACATCCACCAGTCTCCCCGCATCCACAGAGCCAGTCACCTCATCATAGAAGGCAGTCAGGTTGGTCGTGCATGACTTGCCCTTGGTGGACCCATGCTGACAGTTCCTAATTGCCTTCTTCTCTAAGTGCTTAGAAATGGATCCATGGAGGACCTGCTCCATAATCTTTCCAGGCACTTAAGTGAGGCTGACCAGTCTGTAGTTCCCCAGTTTGTCCTCCTTCCCTTTCTTAGATGGACACCATATTTACCCTTTTCCACTTGTCTGAGATCCCTCCCAATTGCCATGCGTTTTCAAAGATGATTGCCAGCAGCTCTGCAATCACATTGACTAACTTCCTCAGCATGCTTGGGTGTTGCATCCAGCCCCATGGACTTGTGCACATCCAGCTTTTCTAAATAGTCCCTAATCTGTTTTTTCACTGCTGAGGGCTACTCACCTTCTCCTCAAAATGTGCTGCCCAGTGCAGTAGTCTGGGAGCTGATATTGCCTGTGTAGAATGAGGTGAAAAAAGCATTGAGTACGTCAGCCTTTTTGCATTATCTGTCCCTGGATTGCCTCCCCCATTCAGTAAAAAAAAACAAACAAAACACAACACACTTTCCCTGATCTTCCTCTGTTGCTAACATACTTGTAAAACTGTATGTCCTTACGTATAAGGAAATTCTCACTGTATTTAATGTATTTGATAGGTTTACCTGCTTCCTAGATGCAAAACAATGCCCAATTAAGAAAAAAGGACTTTGTTTAAAAGAAACTGAACTTTTAAAAATGTCTGAAGAACAGAGAATATTTTAGTATGCTGTAATTCAGTAGAAATATAGCTTAAACTTAAACAACTTAAACATGAAACAGTAACAATAGTCACAGTACATTAAAATTTTTCTTTTTATAGGAATGAGGACATTAAGCTAATTCTCTCAGAAAGCAGTTTTTCTAATCCTCAGATGATGAGAGCTCGGTATCTAATGTATCCTGGCTGGCAAGTATCTATACTGAAGTATTAAAAATGTGTTGCCTTACTTAATGTGAAGATTAAAGAGTCTCACTAGCTTAATTTATAGTTTTCAAGACCACTCATAGTCATAGACCACAGTTGCTTTGTTATCTCTTTTTTTTCCTTCTGTCAGTATTTGAGTGGGTCTGTACTGCTCAGTTATTAATGTCAGGCAGTACTGCTGAAAACCGATGCAGATCCATGTGCTTTTACCTCTTCACCTCAAAGCATTTGCATAGCTCTGTATCGACGTGGCTTACCGTCCTGCAAGCCTTTGAGGAGTGGTAGTACTTATGAAGGAGAGTGAGTGAGTTTTATAGATAAGCAGTGTGAATGTATTTTATGGTCTTTGGCTATATTAGTGCTAAGTATCTTCTCCCCCTCTTCCTCCCTATTTAAATTGACTGCAAGGCTGATTGTTTTCAGTGAAACAAGGAATGAAGGCCTAGGAAGGATTTGGATGATTCATGGGATGGGTTAGGTCAATAATAATCGAAATAACTGAAAGAGATTTCATTCTGACTGCTGCTCACCCTAAATGAAATTAAGTAATGGCATCAGTCCAGTTGTTGGCAAAAGTTATCCCCAGCAAAATCAGCATCTTTTCTTGGCAGTCTCGGAGGCCAAGGGCTGAAACTATGTGAACTTGGCGATGTTTCCTGAAATTCAGGATTACAGTACAGTGCTGGGCACAATCTGTTGTTGCTTTTTTTACTTTCTCCTATACTTGTACAGCAAAAGACACCATTCCTCAGAGCTATCCTTCTGGCTTGTTCAGTATTGTGGTTCAATTTAGAGCTATGCTGTCCAACTCCTATGCAGGTAGGGGCGGCAGGCCACATCAGCAGGGGCTGTGGGCCACACCAGTACACCACATGCCACATGGCTGGCCCAATCTCACCCATGGCACCACTGCTACACCGTGCTTCGCAGGGGTACCACGCCTCACCGCACTGCCCCCTCAGATGTGGGCAGGGACTAGAAGCCCGAGAGGGACCCGAGAGACATCAGCTGCTGCTGGAGCTATGGTGGGGAGCAGGGGCTGAATGGAAGTCCGGGGGTCACTCATTGGGGGGCTGTAAAAACAACATCTACATTTGCCATATGCTCATAACTAACACTTACCTCTAAACTGGGTTTGAATGAAGTTTCTGAAGTAAACCAGCATGAGGCATTTAATGATAGGGCTTGGAAACCACACATCACCAGAAGGGAAGAAATCGGGGCAGAAGAAACCACTTCAAACCTCTCGACATGAAGATTGTTTCTTAATGCAACACACACGGAGAAGGAAAACTAATGGCAGGAACAGCATTGAAGAGGTTCCCTTATCTTAGCCTTGAAACACACTTGCATACATAGCCCTTCGTCTCACTAACACTGTGTTTATATTGTCTCTTCTTGGACATGATTTGTGTATTATTTCTGTCCGTGAAAGCTTATCAGTTGTGAAAAACCACATTTTCTTTTCCTAGAAACATGTTAGATTAGCTGAAGCATAGTTGAGATGCATTTAAGTCTATGAGAATTTCTGTTACCTCAGTTCTGATGAGAGACAATCTAAAATATCTTGTCCCAAACTTTCTTTTTAAAGGTATGAAGGGAAATTTGGATCCGGGTCTGTGTTCCCACCAATGGTTCAAATCTGCGTGTGGTTTAGCCGTCCTCTGGAAAAAACCCGCTTTGTAACTAAATGTAAAGGTAAAACTGAGTTTGGGTAACTTTGATTCAAATCACAGTTTATAATGGTTGGAGAGGGGAAAAATGTGTAATAAAGCCCTGCACTACTCACTGCCTAAGTGAACTTTTGCTTAGAAATGTTATTTCCCCATCCTTAACCAATGTAGCATATGTAATATTTTCACATCCTGCTCTGAAGTTGTTTAAATAAGTCTGAATTTAGGCTTATAATATTTAGATGTGCATGTATTCTATATCCTTGTGAATATGCTTCTAGAATAGATATAATCATGCCTTTCCTTTTTTCATAGAAAGACGTTTTAAAGAGTGTTGCCTCCCTCAACATGGTGTAACCTGGAAAAGGGGAATACAAAGATGCATTTTTGTATTCTAGCCCAGTTAAAAGCTCTTATCCTTTTTCTCCCCATTGGGGAAGTTGCATGATTTTTCTTGACATTTCAAATAGGATGGGCTGCAGAGAATCTAGTAATTTCACACTTTTTGCTGTCCTTATTTAGAGATTGCTCGGGTACACAGTCTTGAATATGAGCTACACCAGAAAAGAGAAAAATAGATTCAATATATTGTTTTCTTTCTTTCAAACAGCGATCAAGTCTTCACTTAAGCCAAGCCCTTTTTCTGGGAACATATACCACATTTTGGGCAAAGTTAAATTTTCAGGTAAGTGACAAAGTACTACTCACCAGTCTTGTGATTGGTTATTTTATTTGAGGTTTGCTTGCCTAATCCCCAAATAAAAGATAAGTGGTTTTTGCATTTAAAAGAACTTTTGTGCACACATGTCCATCTGTTACCTGCAGTCCGCTCTCTCAGCCCAGCATTTAAAGTAAATATGTGTTCTTGCTTGTTAGATTCTGACAAACTGATTGAAGTCTGTCACAACACATCATCTAACTCACTAAGCCTGGTACCTGTTCAGGAGGGGCCAACCCCTCCTGATTCAAGAAATGATAACAGAGATTGCAGCGGCCAGCAGGAATGCTTCCTTGTGTTCGTCGGCTGCTCTCTCAAGGAAGAGGATATGAAAGACTGGCTCAGAGAAACTGCAAAGCAGGTTTGTGGGTATATTTTCAGCCTTTTGAAGTTTCCTGTATATTATATGGCATAATGATCAGAGGAGAAATCTGGATGCTCTTAAAATACTTGTTTTATTATTATTAAAGCAAATTGGAAACGAGTTAATCATCTGTATAAGGTAGCTATGATTCCAGTAATAGAAGTGCTCTTTTCAGCAAAACCATTGAAAAGGTTCACAAACACCAACCAATTTAAAACTTATTTTTAAAACATGCCACAGGATATTCATGCAACAAATTGCTTGCCTTTGAATGCTTCAGGAAATAGAGCACATCTAGATAAAAGTATTAGGAGGATTTGGTCTGAGATATGGTTGCCCTGGAAATGGGGTAGGATTTCAGACCAGTTGAAACATCAGGCAGGCAGTGAGCATTTCGCAATATTTCAGTGTGTGAAACTGTATTTGGATGTAAAAGTAACAGGAGCAGCAGGGACTGTCATAATTAGGGTGTAGTGTTGCTATTCCTCTCTCTCGCTTCTTCCATGGCTCTTGATTTTCATCTCTCAAGCTCATAGTTTCCATGTTTTGTGTCTATTGAAAGGTAAAAGTCATTTTGAAAGTTTAAGCTAAAGTGATTAGGCTATTTTTGGTCATTAAAATATTGACTGGAAGAGGAAGAAAATAGCCTTGCACCGTGTGTTTGTGTAATACAGGGTGTTTTATAAAGGCCTTGTGCAACTTTAAACTTTAATAACTTTGGATGTAGACATGATGGAAGCAAACTGTAAATGGCAATTCAGAGCATAATTCATTACATTTTAACACAATACAGCTCAATTTTCTAGACTTCAGCGTAACCACCATCTTTCGTGATGCATCATTCAGTCCAGTTTTTCCAACTCATAGAAAACATTTTCCAGTTGCTGCTAAGTGATTTCACGAATTGCATGTGTGACCCTTAACCCTATTCGTAGCTTACACTATGCTAAAAAATTTCTATTGTGCTTTTAATTGCTGTTTCTGTTTTGCTTCTATCATGTATATCCAAAGTTATTAAATTTTAAAGTTGCACAAGAACTTTATAAACACCCTGTATATATATTATTACATGCACACATTGATTGGAAGAGGAAGAAAAACTTTTCTTCTTCCTTTTCCATTCAGAGTGTGTGTGTGTGTGTGTGTGTAATATGTTCCTTTTTGTTTTTTAAAATGCTCTGCAGCCCTCTAGGACTGAAATTGCTGGGGCAAAAAAATAGTTGAGTGCTCAGGAGGAAACCTGTTTTTTGATTTATATGAATTAGTCTTCCAGGAAAACAAAGTATTGACATAGGCAGCACACTTGTTTTCTTCTACCTAAGTTTGTAAAGGGGATAGCTTGGGGAGGGCCTCTCTATGCCTGTTTTGCATAGGTAGTATAGCGTCACTAGGAAAAGTAAGGTATTCAAAGTATACACCCTTTAAGATGGTCCAGGACAGGTTGGCCAATCTGCAGCATGTGCACCCCAAGTGGCGCAGTGAGCCTGTGTGTGTGGCATGTGATGGATCAGTAGCACAGTAGCAGATAGGTGAGGGAGCAGAAAGCTGAGCAGTAGATCTGATGAGGAGTGCAAGGTAGGAGGCAGAAAGCTGAGCAGCCAGTCAGGCAGCGGAAGGGGAATGAAGTGGCGCTGGGGCAGTAGGCAGGGGTATAATTTATGGCCTGGCCTGCCTGCCAAAAATGTTGGCCCCACTGGTCTAGAATGACTGCTCCAGCTATCCAGGTTATGGATGAACATGCATAATTGACTATACTACTTTTGACATGCATTCTGGTATCCTTTTTGATGTTCTGCTTTTAGTTTCTCCTCAGCAATAGCAAACATTTTAGGTTCACATAGCATGCTGTACAACACAGCTTCTCTGCCTGTACCGTATGTTCTAAGTAGTTCTCCAAAGACCAGCAGGGAGTTTGCTGTTAGAGGTACCACTAGGACTCAAGTTTTTCTTCTTGGTTCATTTCTGTTTTTCCAGGTCAATTGGAGTATTTTAAAGAAAGATTAAGAGATGTCACATGTTATATAGCATGTAAACAAAATTATTTCAAACGGATACTGTTTCATACATGGCAAGGCATTTGTCCTTTTTCAGGTTCTATTTAATGGTAAAAATGGATCTATTTATTTCTGTACATATGAAAAATACTTTTATTTTTAAGCCAGTTCAGCAATGTTTTTAAATTTTAACCAACTGTAAGCAAGATCATTTTCAGAAAGTTGCATTTCCCTGGAAAAAAGGCTGCCAATAAGGCTTCCTTTAGCCTCAACACTAACAAGGGACTCAAGGGATATACATAATTAGTATTTCAACAACTTATGCATATTGTATAAAAGAACTGCTTCTTTTGGTAGAAGAACTCGATCGCTCTTTAAGCCTTGTACCTTTTCAGTACAGGGCATTGTGTGTCAGTATTTAACAGTAGATATATTTTTATTTTACGGTCAGTCATTTTTCAAGGTATTCTCAATTTTCGATATAGCCTCTGAAAGAGATTTATACAAGATCTGTAGTTTTTAACCTTTTTTTTTTTGATAATTTAGTCATGAATGCTTTAAACAGTGTTATTCAATATGTGTGTTTGCAAATTAACCTACAGAATTTTTTAAAAGCATCACTTCTTTAGGCATAAGCAGATAACATGTATGTATAGATTTGTTTTGCTTGTCCTACTTCATATTTACAAGTTTCCTTGCTGCACTCCTTTTGTTAATTTAATTCGGCTATTATATCAGTTTTAGATGCATAACTAATGTCCAAATCTATGTACAGAAACCTCAGAGGAAAGCCCTGAAAACCAGAGGAATGCTGACTTTGCAGGAGATAAAAAACATTCATGTAAGTAGATGACAGTGGTAGGAGAGCTTAATTTGACTCTCACTTCATTAAATACCTTTTTATATGATAGAAATCTGCTGTAAGGGCTATAATCATGTGTTGACAGTGCTATCTAACTTCAGTCAAGTTTCCAAATAGCCAGATAACCTAACTGAGTTTAGGGAGTGGGAAGATAGGAATAGCAGTAGTCACATTTTGACAAGTATTGTATCTGCTTTGCCTCTACAACTACCCAGAAATAGCTACCATATTTTTTTCATGCACTGTCTATGATGTGCTGTGCCCAAGGGGTGCAGAAACCTCGTTTAAGGTTGCCTGCACATAAAGAAGTTTATTGGTCTGTCCCTGCAGCGTCTGCTGTTAATCTGGGTTTTGCTTATCTTGCTCTTGTTGCAGTATGTTTTGAAACGCACACCCAGAGTGTTACTATGCTGCTCTGTGACCTCTTGTTAAAAGAGAAAATGATTAAGCTCTACAACCTCCTCTTGTACACATGGCATTTCTAAAGCATCTAAGCGAGGGATGGGCAAAATACGGCCCATGAGCCAGATCCAGCCCACCAAGGGATTTTTATCTGGCCTGTGACAGGTCCCTGGGCCCTACCCAGCTCAGGTGTGGGGGGCAGCTCAGGCTATGGTGCATGCAGCTGGTCCCGCCACACCTGGGCATACCGCAGGGCTGGGGAAGCACAGCAGCTGGAATTTGCTTCCCAACAGCCCTAGCGGTGACGGTAGGTCCTCCCAGCTGCCAGTGCTAATGTTGCTGCTTCCGCAAGACCCAGCCATGCTGCCCAGGCAGTCCAGCCTTTCAGCCCTGCACCCACTGCTGAGTAAAGTGGGCAGATTGGGTCTACATGGAGACCAGCCCGGGACCCATGCAAGCAGGGTGCGCTCAGCCAGGCAGGTGGGATGGAACCATGGTTGAGCAAGGAGCAGCATCCAGGAGCGGGATGGGCAGGAGGGCCTGGGGTTGGGATTGCAGGTTGTTGACAATGCAGGGCTGGGGGCCTGGGACAGAGCCACTACCTGCTGCCCATATGTCTCTGCGACTGGTGCTGGCTCCATGGGCTGGGGCATGCAGGGAACCCCTGGCCCCATGCTGTCACCAGCTATTCCTCTCCTGGATGCTGCTCCCTGCCCTCCCGCAGCCCTGTC
This sequence comes from Crocodylus siamensis, assembly GCF_052110815.1. Classification (NCBI taxonomy): domain Eukaryota; kingdom Metazoa; phylum Chordata; order Crocodylia; family Crocodylidae; genus Crocodylus; species Crocodylus siamensis. Next base: position 7,055,000 of record NC_143396.1, on the reverse strand, counting down.
CCTTCTGCCCAGCCAAGCATGCCCGTGCCTGCACAGGTCCTGGGGCAGTCTCCATGCAGACGCTGGGATCGCCGAGCAGTGCTGGTGTGGGGCCAGGCCCCAGGGCAGAGCCACTTAAGGAGTTTTGATGACTTGTTGTGGGTTGGGGGGGGCAGAGGGTAAAGGGGGTGCTGACCCAGCCCAGGACAGCTCACCAAAGCTCCCTAAGTGGTCCCCAGCCAAAATAATTGCCCACCCCTCATCTAACCAAATCCCACGTCTTAAAAAAATCCTCATAATCATTAGCATCCTGGCTACTGTATGAACCTTGTTGGTAATTCCAAAAAAACCCCAGCTGAGTATAGATATAACAGTCCAGATAAATTATCTTGCATCTGTCCCTGTCGTGATTGAAGTCTCAACTTGTAGGTACCTTCTCTGTCTGGAAAATGCAGGGATGTTCATAAAACAAGAAACAAACATTAAGCCTTGTCCTCATTCTGTCTGTGAGAACGCTGTCCTGAGCAGTAGCTGCTCAGGGAACAAGCAGGGTGAGGGAATGTTGTTACTGAGTCGGAACAAGTAAATTGTACTCTGTCTTGCACTGTTGCTTTGCATGCATGCTCACCAGTGGACCAGAGTGTGCCTTAAAATGTAGGCACATCAATATCCTTAAAAAGGGACAGAAGAACTTGGTTGCTTACTGGAAGCCCATCTTATAATAAAGGTGGAATACAACCGCAGTCGTCTTCAGAATGTCCCTAAGCTAGGACAAAGGTAACATGCTACTCAGCTGTTGTTATTTTTTTCCAAAACTGATTTTTCTATATATGCAGAGTTAATAGAGTCAAGCAACAGTTTCTTTTAATCCAGTCTATTATTGACATGTTTTAAAATAACTTCTTGCATGCGGTAATTCAGAATTGCCTTTTTGCTCTGGCATTTCCCAGGCAAATTCTTCATAAAGATCCCTTGCAAACACGTGTCTGCTTGGTGTGAGAGCAGCTTAACCAAAAAAAAAAAAGCAACAGCTAGGTAGCATGCTGCCTTTCTCCTAGCTTGGGGATGCAATGAAGACAACTGCAGTTGTATTTTTTTCTATGTAAAACATGAGAAGAAAAGGCTCAGAAGCACCCACATAGTTTTCCATGCAACTAGTAGTGGATATGCAAGAGAAGATAGTCTCCCAGTCCCTTCACAGATCAGATCTTTCAATCCATTTGTTTTCCCTGTTTTGTATTGATCATAGTTTCTAGGGTCGGCAGAGACCTGAGCAGATCATCTAGTCTGACCCCCTGCCATGGCAGGAAAGAGTACTGGGGTCAAATGACCCCAGCAAGGTATTCGTCCAGCCTCCTCTTAAAGACCCCCAGGGTAGGGGCCAGCACCACTTCTCTTGGAAATTGGTTCCAGACCCTAGCCGCCCTGACCGTGAAGTCGCACCTGCTGATGTCTAGCCTAAATCTCCCCTCTGCCACCTTGTGACTGTTATTCCTGGTCACTCCTGGCAGTGCTCGGGGGAACAGGGACTCCCCCAGTGCCTGCTGGTCCCCCCTGACTAGTTTGTAACAGGCCACTAGATCCCCCCTCAGCCTTCTCTTGCGGAGGCTGAACAGGTTCAGGTCCCGTTGCCTCTCCTCATAGGGCCTGCCCTGCTGCCCCCGATCATGTGAGTGGCCTCCTCCAGACCCTCTCGATGCTCTCCACATCCCTCCTGCAGTGCGGCGCCCAGACCTGGACGCAGTCCTCCAGCTGCGGCCTGACCAGTGCCGCACAGAGGGGGAGGATCGCCTCCCTGGACCTGCTCGAGATGCATCTGTGGATGCATGCCAAGGTGCGGTTGGCCTTCCTGACCGCGTCCCCACACTGCCGTCCCACGTTCATCTTGGAGTCAGTGATGACCCCCAGATCCTTTTCTGCCTCTGCCCTGACGAGAAGGGAGTTCCTGGCTTGTAGGTAGGTTGTTCCTCCCCAGGTGCAGCACCTTGCACTTATCGGTGTTGAATTCCATCCTGTTCTTGTCCGCCCACCCCTGTAACCTGTCTAGGTCCAGTTGCAGCTTATTCCTCCCTTCTAGCATGCCCACATCCCCCCACATCTTAGCGTCTTCAGCAAATGTGAATAGGTGCTTTTTACCCGCTCGTCCAAGTCACCAATGAAGATGCTGAACAGTGCGGGCCCGAGGACCAAGCCCTGGGGGACCCCACTGCCCACATCCCTCCAGGCTGAAAATGACCCATGCACCTCCACTCTCTGGGTGCGGCCGTCCCGCCAGTTGGGACACATCTGGCTGTGTGGGTGTCGACACCACAGCCCCCCAGTTTCTTAATGAGAACAGGGTGAGAGACAGTGTCAAAGGCCTTCCAAAAGTCCAGGAAAACAATGTCCGCTGCTACCCCTGCGTCTGAGGTGACCTGGTCGTAGAAGGCCACCAGGTTGGTCTGACAGGACCTGCCTCTAATGAACCCATGTTGGTTGCCCCTAAGCATGACCTCCCCTGCTGGCCCCTCATGCACATGTGCCAGAATAATTTTCTCAAAAAGCTTGCCCAGGATCAAGGTAAGACTAACTGGCCTATAGTTCCCCGGGTCCTCCTCCTTCCCCTCTTTGAAGATGGGAACCACGTTGGCCCTCTTCCAGTCCTCTGGCACCACACCAGAGCACTACAAGTGCTCATACAGCCATGCCAGGGGTCCTCCAATGACCTCAGCCAATTCCTTTAGGGTGGAGATCGTCCAGACCGGCTGACTTGAATACATCCAGTCCCTCCAGAAGCTCCCTGACTAGTTCCTCACTGACCCTTGGCCTAGATGCGCCTCCCCTGGGGCCTGAGGGGGGCCCAGTTGGGGGATGACTATTCCGGTCCCTGCTCAGGAAAATAGAGGCAAAGAAGTCATTAAATAAGTTAGCTTTGTCGTCTGGTCTGATGACCAAATTTCCTAGCGTGTCCTGCAGGGGCCCCACATTACCCAGAACCTTCTTTTTACCCCCTATGTATTTAAAGGACTTCTTGTTGTCCTTAATCTGGGAAGTTTGTCCCAGTTCCATCTTTTTCTTGGCCTTCCTGACTGCCCCCTACATCCCTGAGCAGCTGCAGTATAGTCCTCCCTGATGATGGCCCCTCCTTTCCATTGGGTGTGCCCCTCCCTTTTAGCTAGGAGACATTCCCGGATGCTTTTGGTGAGCCATGGGGGCTTGTGTGCCCTCCTGCCCCCTTTGATCCGTGTTGGGATCACCTCCCTTTGGGCTTGGAGGATCGTCTCCTTAAGGAGTGACCACTCTCCTTGGACATCCGGCTCCCCTCCCCTCCGGGACCTCAGTGCTTCCCCAACTATTCTCCGTAGCTCATTGAAGTTTGCCCTCCTGAAATTCGGGGCTGCTGCCTTGCTGCCGGCCTTTGCCACCTTGTGCTGGATGGTGAATCCCAGCAGGTGATGATCGCTGTCGCCCAGGGGGTCGAGCACCCGCAGCCCCCTCACCAGGTCATCTCCCGTGGCCAGCAGCAGGTCCAACAAGGCGCCCCCCCCGGTGGGGCTGTGCACCTCCTGGGTTAGCCGGAGGTCCTGCTTTCTGGGTAAGAACCTACGGGAGCGGTCAGACCTGGCTGACTGCTCTTCCCAGCAGATGTCCGGGAAGTTCAGGTCCCCCATGACTACCACATCCTTAGCCTTCACCACCTCTCTGAGCTGACCTAAGAATTCCTTCCTGGTCGAGCTCTTCCCCCTGGTTGGGAGGTCTGTAGTCGACCCCCACTGTTAAGTCTCTTTCCCCTCGATTGCCTTGTATTCTAGGCCTTTAGAATATTCCAGATTCATAATTATTTCAAACTGTATCAGAGAAGAAATATTTACAATAGATGCAATAAATAGTGATAATAAGGGAGGAGACATCTCTGTTCTTGTGGATCTGAGAGTATTTTGCAGAGCAGTGCAAAGACGAAGCTTATATTTAAGAGAGCTTTTCCTTTATTCTTCAATTTGTATATAAATTTTAGCTCAGCTGAAAATGACCTTTCTTTCTTGCTCCAGTACAGGACTTCTAACAGAAAGCTAAACTGACTTCCATAAATGTTATGTTCTTTGCCATCCAAGTGTGATCTGGCTTTGCATACAACTTGTAGCAAACCACTCGGGCTGCGTGGTCATGCTTTAGTTAGCAAGTGTGGCTCAGTATTTTCATATTAATAATTAGACTTCACAGTTAACATTGTGTTGGTATGAGTGGGGTCCATTTGCATCTGTCTGCTGACTTTGATAGGCAGCCCCTTTTTCCATTTATATTAAAGACTATCTTACACAAGTAAAAAGATATGCAGGGTGCTACATGTTGGCTAAAGCATTATGAAACTCTAAGGCAAGCAGGACAAATTTTTTTTTACGCTTCCTCTAGAAACACCCATAGGTTGCTTAGCTTATAGCCAAAAGGGAAATACGGTTTTTGCAACCGTTAGCCCACGTATGGAGAATACTTTGTACCTGGTTGGGAAGGTTCAGCAGAACAGCCATCCGGCCTCTCCTTTGGTTTCACCGTCATTGAACTTGGGTGTGTGGGTGTGCAAGTCTGATACCTTGAAATGTCTAATACCTTTTAATGCAGGTGAAACGCCATCTGGATCCGCTTCCAGCTGGTTACTTTTACAACGGAACGCAGTTTGTGAATTTCTTTGGGGACAAGATGGATTACCATCCTCGTATCCTTCCCATTGTTGTTTCAAATCTTTTTTTGCAGGAAGTGACAGTGCAGACTCAAACAAAATATAATCTGTTGTGGCAGAATATTGCTTCAAGTAGCAAGTGGTATTGCCAAGTGACTAGTTCAGATGTTCAAGTCACTGCGTGAACGTTTGCTGTATTGAGTTGTAATGTTTAAATAAATCATTGAAGCAGCATAGAGTAAGTTACTGAGTAGACTAAGATATCATGAAACAGCATCAGGTCCTGGTGAAAATAGCATGTGCTAAATAATCCTTTGTAGACCGCATTTGATGGAGAAGGTAAAAAGCCCATAGCGCTTTGAGCACACTCACTTAAAATTAGCAACCCTTGATCATTCATCTACAATATTACTTTGTGAGTTTAAAATATGGGTGCATTTGCTTAATTATTTAAAACTCTTAGGTGTCAGCTTCCCTCATGTGTGCTGTCTTTGCTTTTATGCTGTGCAGGATTCGTTTGATAGGCCCCAGTGGTGTGAGAAGTTTGAAATAAACAGAACAAAAAGAAGCTATTTAGTTTTCTCCTTGATTACCTTTTCTCCCCAAGTTGGTAGATAATATTTTGTCTCGTTCTTTGATGGTGGCCACTGCTGTACTAGCTCCCCTATTTCAGTAGTCTCCTGAAACCTTTTGTCCTAAGTAGTGAAATATTCTCATTAATAAAACGTTGAATCTGATTTCATGTGCTTGATTAAGTTTTCAATATTCTACAATAATCTTAAGTAACTGATTTCAAAGTAAATGACAGATTCAGGTGGATTCTTCAGTTCTGTTTGGAGGAAGAACATCCACCTGTCCTTCACCAAACTGAAGAATTTGGTTTTAATTTTTAAAACATTTAACTTCCTTCATGAATAAATTTTCCAGCCATAGTAATTTTGTATAAAAGCTGCAAGGACACAAAGCAGCCTATACTCAAAGCCTTGGTCTTGAGTATTCATCTAGGCACTTTTGTTGATGGAATTTTTAATCTGACTTTTTCTCATTGAAATCCATTTTAAACTCCCCCATTTATGTTATGGAAGGCCAAGAAGTAGAGCGCTTTATTTCGAATAACACATCGCAGTGGTGACTTTTTTTCACAGCTGCTATTGTTAAAAATAATAGCACTCAAAAGTCTCTTCCCTTACACTAATCAGCTCTCATAAGTGAAGTCCCATCCCTTCAGAGGTCAGCGTGTATTTACCTGGCCTAACTACTGTGGAAATGGGAAAATAACCTAGATTTTTAGAATTCATCATAAACTAGGTGGAAGCAGGAACTAGGGATTTGGAAACCTGGGATGTTTAAAAACAAAAAAAAAGCCCTCTACTCTGTGATGACAGGCTGAGCCAGCAAATAATGTTAGAGAAGCAATCAACTGAAATGGAGACATCCTTATCACATACTGCAGTGAATTTTGACCAGCTCCAGAGAAAGCAGCCTGATTCAAGAAAGCCATGTGGTTGAGAAATGAATTCGTTTCCCTCCGTGAGAGCCAGGGAATTTTCCAAATATCTTATTTACAGCTGCAGACACTTTTAGGTACCGTTTAATAGTCTCACTCCATGTTTCTCAAATGCGTGTACATAGCAGATTTCCAGAGGGTATATGTGAAGAGGAAATGGGAAAGCAGAAGAAGTGAAAGGGAAATAGAAAACGAAGACGTTTAAAACATGCGCTACTGTACAGTCTCAGGTTGTTGGGGAGTCAGTGTGGGTGTCATGAGTGTTTCCATTTCTATGGGATCATACAGGGACACAGGAATATAACCAACCTACAGAGGGAATGTGACCTAAAAAAGCTTAAGGACTTGCTCCCTCTAGCTGAATGCATCTTTCAGTTTTTTGGATGGTCATTCACATCCAAGCACAATTCTGTGATTTATTTGCCAAGAACTCCAGCTTTAGGCCAACATAAGGCTTAGTCTGGGATAGAAATATTATTGCCTGGTATGCAAGACATAACATGTCCTTCCTATCCCCAGTAAACAATGGATGCACAGGTAGGCCCTGATTCTCCCGTTGGAGTATCAGATAACTTAGGTTTAGGTCCACCTGAATTGCTGTAGATACCTGTAAACCTGATGTGCTGGTGCTTCATACAGCCCTTATTTTTAACTCTTGAGAGTAACAGCTTCATTTTGCAACTTCTGCAGCCACCCCCAGGAAAAGGTAAGGACAGTCAGTTTGAACTCTGAGACTCCCAGGTGGCAATGCCTTGCATTTTGACACCTCCTGCATCTAAGTGCATCCACGGTGGCATATTTTATTATCTAAATATGTATGTCTTAGTAGTTCAGTTGCACAGTTAGTACAGCTTGTTTTTATTTGAATGTATGCTGTCTTTGGCTGGATACTTTTTTTCCCTTAATGTTTGACATCAGTGATGGACCAGTTCATGAATGACTACTTGGAAGAAGCAAACCGAGAAATAGAGAAGTACAACAGAGAGCTGGAAGAGCAGGAGTATGACGACCTCTTTGAGATGAAGATCTAAATATGTGTGTTTTGAATTTCTGAGCCACCAAGCAACTGTCAGTAACCAAAAAATGCTGTTGTCCTTCCTGGTTAACAAGAAAATCAAAAGTGAAGTGTCAGTTTTCAACCATCCTTCGAAATAGAAGAGTTTGTTCCTGTGAGGTTGGCATTTTTAATCTGGTAACCGCTAAGTTATTTGTACTATCTGGTTCATTTCCACTTCACCTGTGCGCCAAATCATAAAAAGTATTACCTGGAATCTCTCCAGCTAGTTGTGCAAAAATACTGTGTACTTAAGAAAAAATGAATTTCCCAAGAGGCTGAAGCCTGATCATGAAACTGGTCTGCTGTATTGATAATCAAACCCATAGCTTGGTTCTTTAAGTGTCCTATAAAATGTTTAGCACAGATTTTGCAAACATGCTGATAAATGCAAAAAGGGCCAACGTGGATGTGCGCTTGAAGCATGTCAGCATGTGGGATTGGGGGGTGTTCCTAAAGCGAGAAATGGGGGAACACTGGAAAGGCTCTGAAGAGAGTTCCCAATCGTACTGCTGTTTTTGGCTCTCCTGTGAAATCCCTGCAATGCCTGAATGCGTACATAGTGATTTGATCTTCTATAATGAGATGTCAGTACATTTTGGTGAAAAAAAGATCAGTGGAGATGCTTTGCTTTCTCCCCTGCCACTATCGTGAGGTGTTGTGCAAAATGCATTACAGGCAAGATGCTGTAATCTGGGACCTGCCATTGCTAAAGGGTTTTCTTGTACGCTTTACTCTTGCAGCAAGTGCCAAGCAGAGCATGCCAGGGGATGAGTCAGGTATCTTTTAGCTGAAGAGAGAGAGGAATGACAGCAGAGGAATAATTATTTCCAAAGGTGAAACAATAGCAAAAGATAGGAAATAATTCCATTTCAGGCTTGGAAGTACCTTTGTACGTGAAGCTTTTAGAAAAGCCTGGTGCTGTAGCCTTCCACAGAATTGAAACACACAGGGTGAATTTTTTTTTTTTCCTTTGCAAGAGTCCCTGCTGGTTTATTTTTCCCTCAAATTGATATTACAGTGGAAATGATTGGCACCTTGTCTTCTAAATTAAATCCTGTTTGGAGCATGACTATGTAGAATGCCAGCTAAAGGACTGTGAGATGGCATCCCCTAGAAGCTATTTAGGTAGGATTATTGAAGTTGATTTCCTTGGAAAACAGATTGCTGTAGCTCATTACGTACTTGGAAGCGAGCTAAGTAGAAACCAGCCAGCCAAGAAAATGTTGACTTGTGTATGCCTTTGCTCAGGAACAGATAACAATCTGCTTTTAATGCAACCAGAACCTGTCTGTTGGCCAGATGTACACGATGAAATAAGAAGTCCTTATTGACATATTTATCTGAAGACACTTATGGTGTCTTTGGTTAAAAGGGACCAGATTTCACTCTGTGCACTAGTCTAAGGCTACAGAAAAAATAAAGCCTTAGGAAATGAATTCTGTATGTTTGGAGTATTAAATGTCAGTCGGGCCACAAAAATCAAAAGCTCTTTGTAGATGAAATTTTACTATGCATCGCTACCAAGTAACTCGGGGAGTTTTCTGAGCTGTGATCATTGCACAGCATGGCCTTTGGATTCCAGGTGATGCAGCTTAGCATTTAAATGTTGTGAGGCTGCTTTTTAGATAGCTTTCATACCAGATCCAAAAAAGCTTTCTGAATTTAGGAGTTACTTTGCGCGACCCGAGACTTTGTAAAGGAAACCATATTTTTCCCATTAAAGTCCAGTCCAAGCCAGCAATTAGTTCCAAGTTCTTTAAGGCTTTCTAAGGCAACCCATAGTACAGGTAGAGCATCATAATAAGGCTCATTTAAGTAATCTATGCATGGCTACACTTCAGTCTTTTAATATACTGTAGTGCCTGGTAGGTAAATGTAAGTAGCAGTTTATTTCAGGGGAGTTATCAGTGTTTAGAAACTAAGTAAAATTGGCTGCATAAAACTGGGTATTAAGCCAGAGGCTTGAAAATTCACAACTCTGGAGGTAACATTGCAATAAAAGGGGCATTAGGGGATTAGAAAAATGTGTACTCCTTTGCCGGTGTAACTTAGCAGAAAACACTGTTGGCTCCTTCTAGGCCTAAATTGTCTAATGATCTGTAAAAGCCATATATCTAGAATTAGCTGTATGACTATGTAATGTCAGGCAAAGTAACCAAAGTTGAGACAACAGGCACTTTGTCAACATTTTGTCTCAACTTGGAAGCCGATAACAGTGTAGATTTTTAAGTGCAATTGATTAAATAATAGACGAAGTTACTGTAGGGTATTTTGCTCCTCTGAACTCTTTTTAAGAATGCCAATTTGTGCAGCTCTTGAAAATTTGAATGTGAATGGGCTCATTCATCTCGTGTTACTTTAAAACTTGCTATATACCAAGGGATGCCCTATGAACAAAAAGGAGCTCATAAAAGTGCTCCAATCTAGTTTCTTGCTGCACAGATCGAGCAGTTTTTAAAGCCTGTATCAGAAGAGATCACCACAAGAAAGGCATAGTATACATATTATATGCTGTACTGCATGCTGAGTGGTAACAATAACTGTGTAATATGATGAAGACCTTTCACCATACTGGTACTATTTCAATTAATATATTTTGGTATTGAAATAATTTGATTACCTCAGCTTTTTCATGTTTGACTGTGATTTTTGGGGGAAAAAAAAATACCGAAATAGAGAAACTGTGACAGTGGTATCCTTTAAACATAGCAGTGCCTTGCACGTGACGTCACTAATGCACTAAGCATGTTACAAAAGTCGATGTCATGGGTTGTATTGCTTGCACCCTTTTTTTTAAAGGAGAAACGGTTTTGGTGAAAGGACTTAAAATTAACCTAGTGGAAAATATTAGCACATGTGGTTCAATTTTTTAAGGTGGGGGGGGGGAAAAACTCTTTGAGGACTAAAATGTCTAAATATTCAATGCTGCTGATTATTTTAATAACAGTTGCTGAAGCATTTTGGAGTTACTTCTGATGGTCAGCAGCACCTTTTTTAGGGGAAGAACATAACTTTTATATTCGTGTCAGAAATGTAAATACCATACTGAACCCCAGTTATAGGGTAATCTGGTTTTTATTGCTCTCTTGAAATTGAGAGAGGAATTGGGTTACTTAAAGTATCTACTTTTTTGAAATTTTTTACTACTGTAAAAGTGAAAAAAGCACCGTCTCTATGTAAGCTGCAAACCTTCAGATACATTAAGAAGTGCCATTACACTGTTCCTTATTATTTGTACTGTATACTGAAAATTGAAAACAGTAAGTTTTTTGTCTGATCATTTCTGGCATTGTGATGAAGTGCTAAGAGTCCTCAAGGAGTTTACATGCTTTGCTGACCTTTTAATGTTAGCAGCTTGTGGGTTGGTTTTTTTTTTCCTTACTGAGAATGAGTGTGATCAGAAGTTACTGAAGTTATAGGGGAGGAAATGTGACAAACTTACAAAAGGAACGCTTGCAACTTGAATTGAACTGCGATCTAGGAATATTTCTTTGTAAAACGGTGGAATTTGTTGCTATTCCAAGTTTTACACCTTGTCTTTAGCTACAGAGGTTGCGGGGAGAATTGAAGTTGCTATTAAAAGTTCCTTAATAAGTTTTTTTTTTATGGAGAATTTTTTTTCTGAATTTGCACAGATATAAGCTCTGGAATACCTTGTTGGTGTTCTTAAAAGGGAAAATTGTAACTAGTAGAGTAAATCATAAACTGTGATTTGTTAGAACTACAATGTTAATCTAATTTTAGATTGTTAAAAATGTACCTCAAAAGGCTAGTGAGAAATTGCTTCGTTTTTACACAATTGTCAAATATAACACATCTCACTTTACAGTGTGCCAAAATTCACTTTTTTATACTAGTTGTCAATGCTTTAATATTTGCAACTTGTTAAGTTGAAAACGTTGTATTTACAAACACTACTGTAACTTCAGTTAAACTGAATTGTGTGATTGAAGCTTTTTTGCTTATTATTGTATTTATTACACAACTTGATTCAGTAAATATAAAATCTACCTTTCCATTTATTTTTGTATTGTTTTACATGTTTATACTTGCGGTCTGTGATTTTTGTTTTGTGTTGTTTTTACACCTGTAATTCAGATGTGATGCTGACAACCAATAAACAATATCCATCTGTTGCATTTAATTTCTGTTCCTCTGATAAATTTACTATTTAGGCATTTAGTGGGCTTTTAAAACTTAGATATACTGATATTATTGCTGTTAATAATAATATCTACCCCCCAGCCCTTTCAGGAATAGTCGAACTAAAATGTGAGACATGGCCACCAGACCGCTAATTACATAAATTACCATGTGTACATCCTTAACTTCCACTTTCTAGTTTTGTGTAAAGATCACTCAAGGATCAGGCTGCTATTCTCATGTTAGACTTCATGCAAAACTTTTTAATTATCTGGATAAGACTGAAATGATCGTAAATTTTAAATATCTATACAAGTTTGTGTCTGAACTAGTTGCACGCTTCTAAAGATCATGAAGGTCTTTTCAAAGCATGAGATGTATCGTGTGACTCGGCAGTAGAATGATTTTATTCAGAAGGAGCAAATGCATTTAATGAGTAATGTTTATCTCAGAATACTTATAATGGACAAATAGAAGAAAGCATGTTCATTTTATGTCTAAATCCTACTCCTCTGATTTGTGTATGAGAGTTGGTCAAAATAATGCCTCCCTCCTTTTTTCTCAGCCAAGTATTGAAAAATATTAAACCTGCATGGCAAAGGTGTACATCCCCCCTGAACACACACACCGCTCCTTTCCAACATGGCCTTCTCCATCGATGGCTTCTTTTTCCTCCAGTGGTGAACACGGACCCATATCCCAACCTTGAATGATCCCTGTTGTGCAGCCAGTGTCGCAGCCTCCATCACTGTGCTGCCATCCCAGAAACTTTGCCCTCATAGTCTGTCCTTCATCCTCTGGGCTGTGGAGATGGTGGGGCAACACAGTCCCTCCAACCACTGAGGCTGCCTTGTGCCTTTTGGGGTGCCCAACTTGGGGTGCCGACCAGCCTTGTCATGGAAAAGCAGTTCCCCAAACGCATGTCTGTTGGGGTGATCTCTGCCCGCGATGGTCCATTTCTTCAGGACCTTAATATAAACTGGTGACTATACTAGGATCCCCATACCCAAGAAGTCGAGAAGAACATTGTCCTTGTGCAAGACTGACTTGAGATGATGGAAATAAGGATTCATAACTTCCTGACTGAATGCTGGGTTACCTTGTCACCAGTGAGATGGTCATGTTGAAAAATGGCTCTGCGTTCAGTGATTATCTACAAATTTTCCCTCTTAAGTTTAATATTTTTCCATAATAACGTGAATGGGTTGCAAGATTTATTTGATCAATATATTCGAGACCTTAGCCACCATAATGAAAAACGAGTCGATGGGGCACTGAATTTCAGTCTGTATTCTGTATAACCCGGTATGTATTCCATGTTCTTTATTTCATTGTTTGATTATATATCATTACATTTCTACAGTAATGAAAATCAGTGTTCATTTCTTACTTGTGATTCGAGGTGTTGATGAAGCTGGTGATAGGGAAGTTCAGCTAGCTACAACCCTGTCTCCACTGAAACCATAAATGCTTTTCCTGGTATAGGGGCTTCTCAGACAACCAGTAAAGCTACAGGGCAGGAAGGCTCAAAGCAGCAGTTTTGAACTGCACAGTGAAAGTACTTTTAATCCAAATGCTTTGTATATAAGTTGCTATATAAGAAAAGCTGTATCTTTGCTCAAAGTATGCATTTTAAATTGAGATTTGAAGATAACTGCCTTGTCTGATCCAAGATCTACTTTGTCTGTAGCTGGTGTTAAAACTGCCCTTAACTTCCAAAGCATGTTGGGGAGAACAGCTTGGTTACAAGCAATAACAATAGATTGGAGAAGAAAGAAACATCTCAAACCAGTTACCAAGCAGGAAAAAAGGTGTTTTTGTTTTGTATGGAGCAAGGTTTGCTTGGTGTGTGCAGAGATGAGTTGCTGATCCATGGCATGATGATTTTTCAGTTTTCCCTGAAACTTCATTTATCATGTCCACCTTTTTTTTGAAAAAGTGATGATTCAAGCTGGCTGGATAGTATGGACGTCTGTTCGAGTCAACTCCACTGGTAGTCGTTTGCAGTCAGCCATGTCACAGAATTATTTTCACAAACCAATCGACTTCCTCTTTAAAAGGGAGTTATTTTTGCCTGTTTGCACCTTTCCTGTGAGAAGGTTATTCTAAAACCTCACTGCTTTGATAGTTAGACAAGCCAGAAGGTGTTTGGGCCTTATCTTTTCTTGCACCAACTGCATAGTTAAGAGAGATCTTAAATGAACAGCAGCACAGGGTAGGTGTCTTTGTATTGGTAGGAGCGTTGCCAGCAGGTCGAGGGAAGTGCTGTACTGGGGAGGCCGTATCTGGAGTCCTGTGTCCAGTCGTGGGCCCTGCACTGCAGAAAGGATGTGGACAAATTGGAGAGACTACAGCCATGGGCAACAAAAATGTTTCGGGGGCTCTCAGTCTTTCCTCATGACTTATGAGGAAAGACAGAGAGCTGGGCTTATTTAGTCTGGAGAGGAGGAGACCGAGGGGGACTGAATAGCAGCCTTCAGCTCCCTGCAGGAGGGTTACAAAGAGGTTGGAGCTGGACTGGTCTCAGTGGGGGCAGATGGCAGGACAAGGAGTAATGGGCTCAAGCTGCAGCAAGAAAATTTGAGGTTGGATATTAAGATAAATTTTCTGACTAGGAGGGTAATAAAACACTGAAACAGGCTCCCCAGAGAGGTGGTACAATCTCCTTCCTTGGAGGTTTTTAAGACCCAGATAGACAAAGCCTTGGTTGGGATGATGTAGCTGGGGCTGGTCCTGCTTGGAGCAGCGGGTTGGACTAGATGCGACCTCTTGAGGTCCCTGCCAACCCTCATTTTCTGTGGTTCAACGGTGTCCCACTGCCAGTTATCCTCAGGAAAACAAACACTTTCGCTCATGTAGATGTGGTTAACAGGCCCTTTCTAGTTGAGTATTTCCTGGGCCACACTACACCCCTACTACTGATGCTTAGAAAGGGTCTAACTTCCAGCCTGAATGTAATAGGCAACTCTTGGTCCTTCTGGATCACGGTGTAGGCATGAGAGGTCAACAGGACCTTCAAAGGGTGCACGTAGGCAGGAGTATAGAGGAGTGGAGGCTGCCCAGACCTACCATCCCTGCTTTGGACCATTGAGACAAAATCCAAAGGCCCGGCTGTTGGGTGCCTCAATGGTTGTAATTATTTGTGTCCAAGAATTGATGCCAGGTCTCCCACGTAGTAGATGGGGAGTCTTGCTGAATAGCAGGTTCAGCCTAAATATATTCATGGCCATATGAGTCTTTAATTCTGCTAGCCTTGTCCTCTGATAAACATGATTGAATTAGAAATGGGGGTTGGGAAGGACCGATCCAACAGTAAAAAGAAGCATATTGTGCACATTTCAAGTTTGTCACTTGCCATCAAATGAAATTTGAAATTATTTTTAAAACAATCTGTTCTTTGACTGGAGGGGGAGGGGGCGAGGCACTGGGGGAAGGTGTTCCTTTGAGAGATGCAAGTCTGGCGTTGGATCTGTAAAATGCTTCCTCTGCACTGTTGACAAAGTGTGAAATGGATGGCGAGGAGGAATTTTCCCTAGCCCCGTTAAACAGCCGGTGTTTGCAAGTGCAGGAGTCGTTTTTCTTTGTGCATGAGCTTTTCCCGAGCCCTTTTCACCGTGCTGCCGGGAATGTGGTGTTTGCTTCAGCCTCCCTACAGTGCATTGAAATCAAGCAAGGGGGAAATACTTTTCTTTTTTTCTCGTGTGATGGATACACAAATTGTTTTCTTGGCATCTTCCTGGGTGATAGCAAGTGCCTGGCTCCGAATGCTAAATGCATCTCATCACATGCTTAAAGTTGGGGCTTTGGGGCTATATCCAGCCCAAGTTGAGTTGATAGGAATTTTCCATCGGGCTCCCAGTCCCTTAGGGTGGAGGATTCTGGAAAGTTACCTCTTGGCATGACTTCATCTTGATCTACAGTTGCTTCTTAATTGGATTTGACGAACAAATTCATAGGGTCCTGATAAAGTTTGCATTATCAACAAACTTTCCATTCATTGCTGTTCCATTTATCTATTGTCACTTTTCAAACTTAAGAGTCCTCTTTGGAGTTGCAGTTGTGTCTGTATTCATGTCTCTGGATGTATGGATTTATTTTTCTGCTTTAGGTTAAATACATTTTGGCCCTTGAGTGTCTAGGATCTGCCTGCCTCCTTCCCATTTAGCTTCTGCTGCTTGACTTTGCCCAACAGTTCACATTAGAAGGCTAAACGGAGGTCGCTACAGCTATAAAATAAAATTATTTCAAAGTGATTTTTTGCAAGGAGGATTCATGTATTGCAAAAAAAAAAAAAAAAAGACAACTGGTTTCATGCAAAATGTGCTGGTGTGTGGTATACAGAAGGCTGGAGAACTTTGTCCTGGAGCGGTGGCATCAAAGGGTTAACCATTAAAACCAGCACTTGTTCCAGCTGTGTTATAAAAATCTGGAAAATTAAATGTATGTAGGGAGAAAACCCTGGCAACTGTTGAGCCATCTGTGACTAGGGGTTTCCTAAACATACGCAAACCTAGTCTTCATCTCGTGTCCTCTTAAAGGGTTTGCCTTCCAAATTTTCTAAATGTTAGGTGGTCCAAGGTCAGGAGACTTGTCCACTACCAGAGTATTACCCAAAGGCCTGCTAACGAGTCCAGAATGCTATTTAGTCTTCCCCCAAAAAACAGGTAATTTTACAAATCCCAATTTCTTTAGCTTTTTATCCCTATGTAAATGTCAAGCTGCTCCCAGGTACTTTTAATATACAGCTGCACCTGCCTCTCTCTTATTTTATTTTTATGTATTTAGTTTGTAGCTTGCATGGTGATGCTTTGCATTGTTTCTAGTGGAAGGGTCTGGTATTTCAACCAGTTCAGTATTCAAGTGCTAATACACTCGAAAGTTGGGGCTGGTCCTGCTTTGAGCAGGGGGCTGGACAAGATGTGACCTCCTGAGGTCCCTTCCAGCCCTACTTTGTTGAGGAAACAGAGTTGAGACTACTTTAGTAGGGAACAGGGTTGGGATATTGTACAGTAAGACCTAGGCAAACTTGACTGGATTAAGAGAAATTGGATTAAATTTACTAACCTAAATGCAAGGTCATGTCGTCTAGGGACTAGCTGCTAGGAGTTTCTGCTAAAAACAGAGCTCACCAGTGGGGGATGAATGAAAGAGTAACACAGGCAAGGGTATAGGAGTCTGTCATGAGTCTGGCTGAGCAGCTGATGTGCTGTGGTGTTGGAAAAAGGCAGGTGATGTTCTATGTCCACGTATTATTAGTAGTGTCAGGGATGTATTAATGCAATTGTAAAAGACATTGGGGAAAACTCAGGAATCCTGAGCAGTTGTGTGCAATGTGACGACTTCCCAGAAGGGTGACCTAGGAGGACCAGGGTGGGAGGAGGGCTTTGCTTGCAGCAGGAGACTTAAGCCGCTTGGCTTCTCTCCTCTCTGCCACTGTGGCTGGGCCACAATAGCTGTCTGTAAACACGTGGGCAGGGAAGAGGTGAGTCGAAACTGTCTCTGAATAAATTGTAGGCTGGAAATAAGACTGAGAAGATGTTTGGTCTTCTACTGCACAACCATAGCCAACTAGTTTAAGAGGAAGTTTGGTCAGTTTCATAGATTTCATAGACGTCAGGGCTGGAAGGGACCTCGGGAGATCATCGAGTCCAGCCCCCTGCCCAAAGGGCAGGAAGTCAGCTGGGGTCATAGGATCCCAGCAAGATAAGCATCCAATTTGCTCTTGAAGGTGTTCAATGTAGGCGCTTGAACCACCTCCGCTGGCAGACTGTTCCAGACCTTGGGGGCTCAGACAGTAAAGAAATTCTTCCTTATGTCCAGCCTGAAACGGTCTTGCAGGAGTTTGTGACTGTTTGACCTCGTCATCCCTTGGGGCGCTCTGGTGAACAGATGTTCCCCCAGATCCTGGTGGTCACCCCTGATAAACTTACAGGTGGCCATCAGATCCCCCCTGAGCCTGCACTTTTCCAGGCTAAGGAGTCCCATGGCTCTCAGCCTGTCCTCGTAAGGTCTGTTTTCCTGACCTCTGATCATGCGCGTGGCTCTCCTCTGGACTCTCTCAAGCTTCTCCACATCCTTCTTGAATTGTGGAGCCCAAAACTGGACGCAGTACTCCAGCTGCGGCCTCACCAAGGCCGGGTACAAGGGGAGAATGACGTCCCGGGATTTGCTCGAGAAGCATCTATGGATGCACGCCAGCATTTTGGTCGCTTTACTAGCCGCAGCATCGCATTGCAGGCTCATGTTCATCTTGTGGTCAATGATGACCCCCAAGTCTCTTTCTTCTGTAGTGCTATCCAACGTAGCACTGCCGAGCCTATAAGGGTGCTGCAGGTTTTTCCTCCCAAGGTGGAGAACCTTGCATTTTTCGGTGTTGAACACCATCAGGTTCTCGTCTGCCCATTTGCTGAGCTTGTCCAGGTCAGCCTGGATCACCCGCCTGTCTTCTGGCGTGGATGCTTTGCCCCAAAGTTTGGTGTCATCGGCGAACTTGGCCAGTCCACTCCTGACTCCAATGTCCACATCGTTAATGAAGATGTTGAACAGTATAGGTCCCAGGACAGAGCCTTGAGGGACCCCACTGGTCACAGGGCACCACGATGAATGACTGCCATCAATCACAACCCTCTGGGTCCGACCACGAAGCCAATTTCCCAGCCAGCGGATCGTGGTGGAGCCAAGGCCACAACTGGGCAGTTTGGCCAAGAGGTGATCATGGGATACCAGATCAAAAGCTTTTTTGAAGTCAAGATATATGACATCAATCTCTTCTGCCTTGTCCAGGTGATAGGTCACCTGGTCGTAGAAGGAAATGAGATTGGTCAAACAAGACCTACCCGCAACAAACCCGTGCTGGCTGTCCCTTAGGAGTTAGCCTGGGCCAGTCCCTCAAGGATGGCCTCCTTAATAAACTTTTCTAAGATCTTCCCCAGGATAGAAGTCAGGCTAATGGGCCTGTAGTTAGCCGGATCCACTCTCCTCCCTTTCTTGAAGATCTGCACTACACCAGAGCTCCAGGAGCTCTCGAAGACCCGTGCCAGGGGCTGGGCTATGACGCTCGCCAGCTCCTTGAGTACCCTGGGGTGCAGGTTGTCAGGGCCAGCTGACTTGAAGGTATCCAGCTTCTCAAGGTGTTCCTTCATGAGGTCAGGATTGATGGAGGGTAGGGGATCCCCCTCACCCAGATCTCCCTGTCCCATAGCAGGCATGGGCATCCCGTGTGACTGAAAGACTGACGCAAAGTACCTATTTAATAGGTTGGCTTTTTCCTGGGTGTCCTTTGTCAGTTGCCCCATCTGGTTTAGCAGGGGTCCAACATTGCCCTTGCTTTTCCTCCGGCTCCCCACATATCTGAAAAAGGACTTTTTGTTGTCCTTGATGTCTGAAGCTAGTTGGAGTTCAGTTGCAGCCTTGGCTTTCCTGGTTTGCTCCCTGCAGGACCTGACCAGCGTGGAGTAATCCTCCTTGGAGGTGAATCCCATCCTCCATCCTTTGTAGGCTTTCCTTTTTAGCCACAGTAGGTCCGCTAGGTCCCTGGAGAGCCAGGGGGGCTGCTGTGCCTTCTTGCTGCCTTTCCTGCGTGTTGGAATAGATTTAGCCTGTGCACTGAGGATCGCTTCCTTGAGAAGCAACCACTCTTCTTGAACTCCCATCTCCCTGGGGTCATGGTCCCTAAGGGCCTGACCGACTAGCCTCTTGAGCTTGTCAAAGTCGGCTTTTCTGAAGTCAAGGGCTTCCGTGTTGCTGACTGACTTGCCAGCTTTACGGTGGATGGTGAAGGTGATCAGCTTGTGGTCGCTGTCACCCAGCTTCCCATCAATCACTAGGTCGCTGATTAGGTCGTCCCCCATAGCCAGTACCAGGTCAAGCAGCGCTTGCCTCTCGTTGGCCCATAGACTTCTTGAGTCAGGTAGAGGTCATCCACGCACGAGAGAAAGCTTTGCGCCCGCTCAGATTTAGCTGAGTGATCTTCCCACGAGATGTCCGGGTAATTGAAGTCACCCATGACAACCAAGGTCCTGGAGCAAGCGGCCTCAGTCAGTTCCCGGGCGAACTCCTGGTCAAGCTCAGGACTTTGAGTGGGAGGTCTGTAGCAGACTCCCACCGTTGTGTCCCCTGTGCCGAATTCCCCACGAATTTTTACCCAGAGGGTCTCTAGCTGTCCATGCCGGTCGCCAACATCAGCTTGCAGGGACATGTAGCTTTCCTTCACATAGAGAGCTACACCCTCTCCCCTTTTGTCAACACGATCCCTCCTGTACAGGGTATAGCCCTCTATCCCCGTGGTCCAGTCATGGGCGGGGTCCCACCAGGTCTCCGTTATCCCAATGACATCGTATTTCTTTGCACTGAGCAGGAGGACGAGCTCGTCCTGCTTGTTGCCCAGGCTCCTGGCGTTAGTGTACAGGCAGGCAAGTGTGCCCTTGGGGGCTCTTGCCTTGCCCACAGATTGTACCAGGGCTGGGGCAGGGGTGGGCTCCCTGAAGTGCCCCCTTAAGTGCCTTGGTCCGCTGGCTTTGCAAGGGCCGTTCAGCGGGCCAGCAGGGGCAGTCGTCCCCCCAGTTGATGAGAGTGGTGTAGATTTTTAGCAGGGAACTGGACCTGATGCTCTAAAGTCAGGGGTGCTCAACCCTCCAGATCCAGCCCACAGAGCCATATCACCCAGCCCCCCGGGATCCCCACAGCACCAAAACTTGGCAGGATGCAGGACCGGATCCTGATGCATGGGCTGGATGCATGAGACCCTATCCAGTCATGTGGGGAGGAGCCAGCACAGGGCCCAACCATGGTGCATGGGCATTGATCCAGCTTGTAGACTGGTCCCAGGCTATTCAATTGGTGCATGGGGCCAAAACCCGCAGCACCACTGCTCTTGGTTGTCCCTATCTAGGATCTTACTAAAAACACACAAACCCCTTGGAATTAAATTTCTGGGACCACTTTTCTCAATTTTTTTCCTTGCCTTTCATATCTGTGACTCTGGTCACGTTTGCAAGGGGACCAATTCCGCTTGGCCTTGGGTGAACCATTAGCCTCCCAAAGACTGCTGATTGGGCGTTTCCGAGGCTGTGTGTCTATAGAGGCCAGTTGCCTTGTTTGCTTTGTGAGTTAGGGTAATTGCAATAATAAATTCACAACAGGAATTGCATGGAAACAGAATGCTTGGAAAATGAATGGCCCCGGGTCTAGTTCCCATTGTAAACGCTCTTCGAGGTGCTCATACATAGCCCCTATTGAATTGCTTAAAATAACCCTTCACGCTAGTTTGATGTCTCGGTAGGAAAGAAAACACCCAACAGCCAGGCCCAGAGGATTTCAATAGCTTTATTTCTCCAGGACAGACAAAAAGACAAGGAAAGTGAGTCTGAGTTCCCCATTCATAGCTCGGAAATCATTAGGCACACAATGCATTGTATGGATCACTGCCGACGCGCCCGACACAGCTAAAACAGGAAACTGGTAAGAGTTAAAACTAAGCCTCTAGCAAACCCCACCACAAACCTTCCATTTTTCTGTGTTATCAAAGTTAGTTCAATATTTATTTTATATACATCCTGTTCCGGACTTTGATTTGGTCCATATAGTGCACCTTCCTGCCTTCTAATATCTGATTCATTACGTGACTGATTTTCTTTCTTGGCCCTCCCTCTGCCCATTTTAACTCTTTATCTTGTCACCGTGGAAGTTGGGTCTTTGGATGGAGTTGGTCTGTGGTGCTTTCCCCCCACTTGGACTTTGTCCTTTATAATTTGTAAGCAGTGGACCTGCTTGGCTTCCTTTTGGGGAGGATGGTAGTGGATGGATGTCTCACGTATCATCAACTCAGGGTATGAGCAGGTGTAACAAAACTTTTCAAATGCCTTTTAAATGCGTTGAAGGAGCAGCAAGAAGACACGTATGTGCCCGTGAATCCTGCTTTGGGTCCTGGAGCACAGTTCCCAAATCCTCCCAGTTAGGATCATAGGAAAGTCGGGCTGGAAGGGACCTCACGAGGTTATCTAGTCCAGCCCCCTGCTCTAGGCAGGATCATCCCTGACTAAGCCAGCCCAGCCAAGGGTCTGTCCTACCTGCTCTCAAAATCCCAGGGATGGAGATTGCACAGCTTCTCTCTCTAGGTGTCTCTTCCAGTGCTTGACCACCCCCACTGGCAGAAAGCTTTTCCCAATCTCCAACCTAAATCTCCTTTGCTGCAGCTTATAATCACAGGCAATGAGGGTGGGAAGGGACCTCAGGAGGTCACATCTAGTCCAGCCCCCTGCTCCAAGCAGGACCAGTCCCAGCTACATCATCCCAGCCAGGGCTTTGTCAAGCCAGGCCTTAATCTCCAAGGATGGAGACGCCACCACCCCTCTGATCCAAGACCAATCTTTGAGGAACGCCTCTAGTAATGTCCTGCTATGCAAATAGTTTCCTTTGCAACATCCTCCACTGTCGTCTCTCTTTCAGCCGGGTCCTTCCTCACCCTCCTAGTGGAAGGTTTTCCTCGTATCCAACCTAAGCTGGAGACTGTTGCTCCTTGTCCTGTCCCCTGCCGCCACAGAGAAAAGCCCATTTCCATCTTCTCTGTAATAACCCTTCAAGTGTTAGAAGACTGTTATCAAATACCCGCTCTATCTTCTCTTTTCCAAACTAAATTACCTGAGTTTTTACAGACTTTCCTCATCTGTCTCGTCTCCCAGGGCCCTGATCTTTTTTGTTGCCCTGCTCTGGACTCTATCCAGGATGTCCACATCCACTTATCCTGCCTCTACTCGGCTCTTGGCTCTGCCCTCCCATCTACCTGGTTTTGTTCCCTTAAGCTTGAAGTAGCTGATATGGGGGAGTCCTTGGGTCCATAGTTGCCTGTGAATGCAACGACTTGAAGGCCCCTTCCAGGCTTCTCCCAAAGCCAGTTGTAGCCGAGACTCTGGGCATGTTGCACTGCCCTGAGAGCAGGCATTGAAACGCTACTGGTAGGGGTGACATGATTTAACCAAGACCATGCAGGGAACCCATGGCCGTGGCATGAGTCTGTGCCCCTAGAGGTGCTGGATGGAGGGCTAGGAGCATTTAAAGCTTTTGGCTCCCACTCTCCCAAAGTCTCATTTTCATAGGATGATATAAAAGAAGTGCTAGAAGGGACCTCAGGAGGTCACACCTAGTCTAGGCACCTGGTCTGGATGTTGCATGTAGTCCAGCCCTGACTCAACCATCCCAGCCAAGGGTAAGTCTTTACACATAGTAAGTCTTCATCCTAAAGGGCTTCCCACCCAGACAAAGAGAGGCTGTTTTCCCCTCTCTCTTTTCCAGCCAGAGAGCTCGAGCCCAGTGAGGTGGAATGACTTGCCCAAGGCTGTGCAGGAAAGGCTGTGGCAGAGGCAGGTATTGGGTCAGTTGGGTGACTCTTACACCAGCATTGGGCCAGAGAGACACCCCACCTCGCTCGTCACCACCTGCAGAAATGAGGTGCGACAGCCCCCAACCTCAAAATGTTACAACACAGCTGAGTCCATGGAGATGTAAGGCTGGGAGGGACCTTGAGATCTAGTCCAACCGGGGATCGACCCTGCGATGTTAGTATTATTAGCACCGCTCTTTCTCTCGGTGTCCTTGAAAAAAGCAGCCTGACCCTTTCCCTCAACTGCTTGCGGACCAGTGAGCGTCCTGCGGCTTTGCTCGCACTGGTGACGGGGTCGGAGGGTGGTGGGAAGGGATCTGGGGGGATCCTGTAGAAGGACGTAAAGCCTCACTTGTCTCTCATTATGTGGGGCCAGAGAAGCAAGAAGGAGGGGGAACAGCTCCAAGTGGGTGGTGGTCTTTGACCCCCCCTCTCCATCGCAATAGCAGCACCGAACGGGAGCTGTCACAGGAGCCGGCCGTGCCAGTAACTCATAATGGGGTCTCTCGGCATTTCTATTAACGACCCCTTGTCTCCCGATGGTCCAAGAGACAGGTGAGAGGCAAGAATTTTTGAGGCTGATATCTTTTATTGGACCGGCTGCATGGTTCGGATGGACGTCGTCATGGGCTAACACTCCTCCAAAGGCCTCGGAGACCGAAGCAGACGCGGCCGAGCTCAAGAGCAGCTGGAACAGAAGCTGGTTAGATGGGGTCGCGATCTTCTGTGCGGGGTGGACGTCTCTGGACCCAGGAAGGCTTTGAACAATACTTAACGCTTCCAGGATGGGATGGGGGGACAGGGAGTGAAATGGCATGGGTAGCAATAACTGATACTCTGCAATAGGAACAGCAATACGGGGCTCTGAGGATGGCTGGTGCGGAAGATGCTTTCTCTGCACGAAGCATTTGAATCCTTCAGCCTCTGGCCACATAGTGTGATTTTTGCGTGGGTGTGAGATAACAACGGGGGGTGTGCATGCATGCCAGAGCACAGGGCACATATGGGTAGGCATGAACTTGATATGTCTCTGGAAGATGTCTGCCTCTGTGAGAGAGATTTG
Source organism: Crocodylus siamensis (assembly GCF_052110815.1). Lineage (NCBI taxonomy): Eukaryota > Metazoa > Chordata > Crocodylia > Crocodylidae > Crocodylus > Crocodylus siamensis. The sequence goes on along the minus strand of NC_143396.1, from coordinate 7,031,220 downwards.
GGGAATGGGACGACCTGGGCTCTATTCGCTGTTGTGCCATGGCCTGCAAGTCGGGTCCTGCCCTAATTATTTCGTAGGTGTCACAGTGTGATCCTCTTCCCCCTACCAGCTCCAGCCCCAGACAAAGCAGGAAGGTTAAAAACAGAGAACTGGTTTGATCTGGGCTGGCAGTCTTAGGTTTTGACTTGCATCAAGCACAGGGGTGGTGGTGGCTGAGAGGGGCGGGCAATCATTCAGCAATTTGACTGGCAATTAGCTCCGATTAGCCTTGATTGTCCTGGGCCAAAGTGTTCATTCAGATTCATCACAGGTGCTTAGAGTGGGACCAGGAGCCTGTGGACCCTAGGATGAAATTCTTTGTTCCTGGAGCAAGCCCTTGGATAGCTTGATCCCTCTCGCTTTGTAACAAGCCTTCACCTTAACAGGCTCCATAGCTTCATAGTTTCTAGGGTTGGAAGGGACCCAAGAAGTGTCAAGGAGCTGCCCATCTCCAGCATTAGCAGTTTTTGGGGACTAGCAAGGTGAAACAGGATCACGCTCAGGCCCCCTCTACACGTGCCAGTAAAGGCAGGATTGGATCCAATGCGTGATCCACACGTCCCACCTCACAAGTCATACGTGCATGGCAGGACGTGCCATGGTGGGATCACGCCTTATTGCCAGTGCTGGGGGTGCCCCGATCCTGGGCTCCCCCCTCATCAGCAAGAAGCAGGGCTGAGAGAGCCTGGACAGAGTGAGCACCCAGCTATAAAGTGAGCGCACATTTTTGAGGTCTACCTTTATAGCTGGCTGCAGCTGTTTCTCATGTGATGAGTACTTTGCACGTGTAGCTGGTCCCGAGGCACAATTAACCAGTTAATAGCACGATTCCTGTAGTGTGTGTGTGGGGGGGGCTGCCTAGTAAGTGGGAGCAGGTCTAGCCTTGCAGGTGTCTTGGAAACCACTTTCTTTCTACGCTGCTGCTTCTCTCTGTCAAATTCAAATGGCTCCGACAGTCACGAATGAGACTAATATAGTTGGAGTCTCTGGTAAAGCTCTTAAGTTCATCGAGACCCCTGCCCTTAACCCCCCCCCCCCCCCCCGTGTGTGTGTGCCTGCACACACAAGGCGGCATGTCTCTTTGCCAGGTCACAGCCCTCTTTGCAGGGGATGGGTGAGGCTGCAAATCACCTGCAAATGCTCAAACAGCAAAGCCTGCCTCTTCACCTGGTTCAGATCGAGCAGAGGGAGGTGAGGCTGCAAGATGCCCTGTGAAGCATTCACATTTCAAAAGGATTTAAGGCAGGGAAGGGGCAGTGACCACAACTGCCAAAGAGCCCAGCCTTGGCTTGGAAGCCAGCGTAATTAAAATGAAAAGCCTTCCAAGCTTTCATCTAATAACCTCCAATTGGAGGAGGGTTATATTCCCCAGGAGAGCTGTGTTTATGGCAGATTGCACCTGATTTAATTATGTTTTCTTCTGAGGATTGTAATGTTTGATTTCAGTATAGCAGGGCAGGGAAAAAATTAGAACAAAGAGGGATAAAAAAAAAAAAGTGCAAAGAACAAAAAGTTAAACAAACTAACCCCTCCCCCCCGCAAGCATATCTTCCCCTTGCAAAGTGACTACTGGGAACAATGAATCTGGAATACTTTGTCCTTTGGTGCTGCTTACCCTTGAGGGACTCTTTCCTTATTCAAAGAGCTGGGCTGGGATATACATGCCCTGTGCAAGTCCCATGAGCCCGGCTGCTATTACAGCCTCAGCCCTAGGTGGCAGGGAACAGCTCCGGGATGAACCTGTGTAGAGCCGCAGACACACGACCTGCTCCTGGGTGTAACTTGCCACTGGTGTGCACTTATCACCAGGGAGCCCGGTTTTCTCGGATAAAAATCCCAAATTCTTGGATTTTAAAAAAAGCAAACCCCCAAATCCACATTTTCCACGATTAAACAAATGCCATATCAATCCAAATAATATATAGTGGTGTTTTCTTTTAATCACAGAAAAGTGTGTCTTTGGGGGAGTTTTTTTTGACTCGGAAAATTTGGGGGGTTTTTGTCAGACAAAAACCAGGGCCCTTGCTTATCGCAGCGGTCTTTCCTGCCCAGGTGCAGTGCAGGGGCTGGACCTGATGATCTGTGAGGTCCCTTCCAGCCCCTAAAATGTGATGAAACTATGATTTCTGGAGGAGTGACTTCGCCCTGAAATAGGATGACTTGTAGTGGTGCATGGCTGTGGTTGTGCATCTGCTCCATCTTTATCACAAACAGGGAGCAACACACCTGGGGTTGAAACACTGCCTCTGCGAGGCGAATGGAGGTCTTGTCCCTGGGAGCAGGAGTATCCGATCCGCGAGGCCTTCCCCTATTCTTTGATTTTCCCATTCCCTGTGGTATCGGAGGCCCCATAACTGGCCATGCTCCCTCCAGCTTGCCTCGCTAGCAGGGAGGAGCTGCTGTGCAATTCCCCCAGGATGGGAAGAACATAGGATCATAGGGCTGGAAGGGGCCTTGCAAGATCATCTAGTCCAGCCCCTTGCTCAAAGCAAGACCATCCTGGACTAAACCTTCCCAGCCAAGCATCTCTCCAACCTGTTCTTGGAAACTTCCAAGTGTCCGTGTGCTGGCTGTCCCAGCCAGGGTAGCCCATTAGCTCCCTCCAGCACGGGCTGTTCTTACAGGACTGTAGTGGGTTGTACAGAAATGCCCTATGCAAGGCTGCTGGCTAACCTGTTGCTGCTGCCATGACTCTCCATGCCATGTAGATGCATGTGGCATGTCTCCTGAAGCACCTGTCAACATGCTTCATGCAGCTGCTGCAACACAACAGACCATCATTGCTCCCAGAGTCACGTCCCCGGCATTTCGTGGTTGACGGGGCAGGCTTCATCCGGTGATTGGGCTGGAGAGGTGTCTCTGCAGGATCTTTCCAGCTGCCCCAAGCTGGGGTGCATGAGTGGAGAACAGCTGATAGGATTCCCTGCATCAAGCATGCAAGTGCATGATAACAGCAGCAGCCTCCATCCTTCATTGCGGTTCTCATGATAGTAATGAAATGGGAAACCAACACTGCAGATCTCTACTGAACGCTTCAGCCTCTGGGCAGTGCCAGGAGCTTTTGGCACTGGAAAGACCCACCATGGCTTACTCTGTCCACATGAAGGAGAGGGGAATGAGGGATATTTTTCTTCTCCCTCGCATTGCTTATTTCCACCTTTGCAGATCCAGTCAGCAGCTTTATTCTGACCCAAATCTCCACCCCTCTTTAGCAGTGTGAGAGGGATGTGCATGCTTGAGGATGCCTGTCTAAGCTCAAACCTCACAGAGCACCTCTGGGAGCATCTGCTGCCGTGTGCCTGTAGGGAAGGCGTCCACCTGCCATTTCTACTGCAGCCGTGCAGGCGAGGAGCAGAAATCTTCTGTCAAAGGAAAGTCTCACTGGTACTAGGAGAGGTAGATTCAAGGGCAAAGTGTGCAACCCCCCCCCCCCCCCCCCCCCCCGTGCCCCTGTGAGCTAAGTAGCTACTGCCCACTCTGTCAGCCGGGGCAATTCGATTATCCACAGTTCATCTGCTATGGCTGAGTCTCCTGCCTTCCCCACACAGATGCTCGCGTCTTTTATCTTGCTTTGGTAAATTGGCATGAACTGTGTTCTGACATCAGATCACAATCCCAGCACTGTCAGAGGATGGGGCTTTCAAAGAGTTGCCTGGGGACAGTGTCACGAGGCTGGTGGCCCTCCCATGCACTGCTTGGGAAGCTCTTCTGTTTCTGCTTCCACCAGGGACAGCGCATTGTTTTTCCAGGTCATCATCTATATTAGTGCCTCGCAGGCAAAACACTGAGGAGAAGTCTTCCTTTTCTTCCCAGACCAGGATTTTACCCCAGCTATTTTCAAAAGCCCCCTCCCTGCCTCCTTAGAGACAGTCCTATGGGTATTGGCTTTGTACCAGCATCAGAAGGTCACTTGGGGTTTCCCGTGCTCTGCAGAAGCGTCCTCTGTGCTTTGAATTGTATTTCTAGACTAAGGCTGTGTATATTAGTGATGGACTCCACTTGTATAAGCTGGGGCTGCTTATTGGTTTTACAGTGCAAATGTGTAAATAATTTGTTAAGGATTTTCAACCAAAAAGCCGGAAGCTTGGGATCTGCTTAGCTAATGCACCTGTGTGCTGCGGCTTGCCTTGCTGGCCTGAGATTGACTCTGACTCTGAGGCCGCATCCCCACGAGCACGTGCGCACCACTTGTGGCACTGTAAACCACACACACACGTAGGCTCACAAAGGCATTTGCTGGGCTGCTAATTAGCAGGGTGGTGGGTTTTTCTGATACTGAAAGATCCCACAGCAAAAAAAAACAGCTGGTGGCGCATGTGGCTGCAGTGTGCTGCCCAGAACTGGAGTCTGGCCATCCAGAGCTGTGCCAGCCAGGCTCCACGTGCCCAGATTGCAACTGCTGCAGCCCTGGGAGGCCTCCAGGACCCCAGGGAAGGCTGCTGAGACTAGCCCAGGTGCTGGGCCCAGCCTCCCCTACCCCACCCAGGGCAACTTGCGGTGCACCAAAGCATGCATGCAGGAATGTTCCCCAGGAACAAGCCGCAGTGCACAGATATGTGCTGCTGTTATTTGTCCCTGGGGAAATACATGTTTCTGCTCATGGGAATGCAGCCTGGGAGTCCATCTAAGGGTCCCAGAAGATGCTTTTTCTAATGAAGTGCACAGGCCCGGTTCTGCATGGTACTTGGACCACTGGTCCCAGCCTGGGGAAATGCCCAGTGTGGACCCTGGGGAGAAAGTAAGTGTCACATTTTGGAGAGGGCAGGAGCAGAGTGGAGGAGGTGGCTGCCGTGGCACACAGACCAGGAAGGTTTATGGCGTGTCTGAGTGGAGACACCTCCGTATTTCTGTTCCTGATGAGGCGTTTTGGACATCATCCCAGAGAAGACTCTTCCCTTCCTAAGAACTCCTCTAAGTCCAGTGCCTGCTGGGTGGGGTTATTTTCTATGCTGCTCTGTACAGGTTTTGAATGCCTTGAACAATCATTTGTCCTCCTGAAAGGTTGCCCACTGGTGTAATTCGGTGTGGCTCATCCTTGACTCCACAGGGAAAGCTGCACGCGGCTTTGTCTTAGCACGGTCGTCATGTGTCCGCTACTCGGTGTTACACAGGGCAGGATGAAGAACGGTCTCTTGCCTGCAGGAATCGGAGCTCCTGGTAGAAATGATATCTTCTATTAAACCAGCTAGATATTTGCAACAAAAAACCTACCTTATTTACAAATATGGGGGCAGATCAATAAATTTTTTGTTTTGTTTTTGCAAATATCTAGTTGATCTAATAAAAGATATCACCTCTACCAAGAGCTCCAGTTCCTTTTCCCTGTAGACCAACATGGCTACAACTTATATCCCTCTTGCTCCCAACGCAGACGATGGGAGCGCTTTGCAATGGCTCTTAGTTGCCGTGGCCATTCACAGCCCAGCCCCGACAAACCCTAGGTTTCATACCTGGGACTGGGTGTTGGAAAATTAGTTGACTTCGGCTCCGTTGTCCTCTCTTGTCGGCTACCTGGTGCTATGTAAACCAGTCCAGCCTGTTTCATGGTTGGGTTATTGGGAACTAAATAACCCGCGCCTGGGCTAGCCCGGGTGTGGAGAGTGTGCGGAGTACAAACAAGACCTGTCAAAGGGCGGATGAGCTCCCTGCAAGCCGAAGGCCATCCGTGCCTGGAGGGGAGGTGGGCGCTACCAGGTCGCTCTGCCCGAAGAACCAGCGATGATGCAAAGTAAGCTGACTAACTTCACCGGAGTGGAGAAGGGTTGTTACAGCATATAAGGTGAACCCGCGGTCGTAGTGGCCTTGAGATGGACCTTGGCTCTGGAAATGGCCAGTAGCTGGATGGCAAGAAAATACACCGGAAGGAGGATTGTGGGAAGGCTTGGAGAGGACTCGTCACACTCGAGCAGAGGCCATGGTGTGGAGTCGCGGCACTTGGGCTTTAGCCTGCATGACACAGGTGGGGGCCTGAGCTTGGCATTTAAGTCCTACCAGGCTCAGATGAGAAGTCTCTATGTGAGGACAGGAGTCAGGTTAAGGCCCCAGTGAACTCTGTGGCTAACGAAGTGATTACTGGGTTCGATAAACACAGACATACATAAATGAGAAGAGCGAAACCACAAAGGGCAGGAGGCAACCTCAGCAGACCCTTGATCTCTCTCTAGCTACCTGCTACTAACTAACTGAGCTACCATCTCCCAATCCCCAACTCCCTCAATCTCCTGTTAGAGAGCATCTGCAAATCGTAACTTCGATTGCTCCAAGTGTTCAAGGCTGGTATCCAAGTGGTACACATGCCATCCCTGAAGCTCATAGTTATGTCACCACTGGCCCCGTGTCTTGATCAATGGAGATCCCCAGGACCTGAGGCATCTTGTATCCAGATTCTGTTATAGCTCAGGTTTTGCAATCCTTGGTGCTGATGAGCTTTTGGCCAGGAGTGCTGGTTTTGCCGGGAAAAGGCCAGATTGACTCTGACTCTGAAGGCAAAGGAGAAGTTTTCTGCATGCATAACGTCCCTTTATCTCTGTCATGTGTCTGCTCCTCTTGAACTCTGCAATGCTATTTCAGGGATGCCCTGAAGGTTAAATCTTAAGGGGTGGGGAGCTTTCACCAGGCCCAGAGACTTTAGCAGTGACAACTAGCCACAGCCGTCAGCTTGCAAAATCGGGGGTGGGAAGGGGGGGCCATGCGTATTCAACACTGAAATCCAGCCTGGTTCTCTGCTGTCAGGGAAGTGCATCCATCTTGCTTTTCTTTTAAATCTTAATTGATTGATTTATTTTGTTGTTGTTGATGTTGCTTTTTGCTTTTGGGTCTTTTTAAGTCAGAGCCTTCAATTAATTAAACATTGTGATTAATCCAAGTTGCTTTTGGCTTCCTCTGTGTTTGTGTGAGTGAGAAGAAAGCTTATACTGCTCTCTTGTAACAGGCTGGACAGAAGGGAAAAAGCATGTAGCTTACTCTGGGCACAGCAGGCCTCGGACTATTATCTTAGGCAGGCGGCAGCATGGGATCTGTCCACCTCTGTGCTTACAGGACACCTTTCTGGCAGTATCTGAGCACCAGCGCTGCGTGGAGAGGGTTTCTGCCATTGCACATGAATCACTTGCTGGTCATGTGTTTTGCTCTCGGCTGCTTTTAACTGGTGCAGTTTAGCAATGCTGTGAAAGTCTCTTTGATGCTGTTCCTTCTCTGTGCCCATTGAGTTTGTGTCTCTAAATGATCCAGGAGAGAGAAAATCCCGATGGCACTGCGGAGTCCAGATTTCTCCGCGTAGTCTGCAGCGCAGCTGGAAGCGCCATGGGCTCCTACGTCCCTGTTGTGCATATCTCTCGCCTGGACCAATGATGCTTTCCAAAACCTCCGGGCATTGCGAACTGCTCCTTCTCGAGTCCTCTCGGTCACGTCACAGCCTGGGACCAGAGTGGCGGCAGAGCTGCCCTCTGAGCCCAGCGGCCTTTCCTCCACATCAGCATGTGGGCAGATTGGCTGGCTGGTGTGGACCTGCTCTCTGGAAACAGGGAGACCTTGAGTCTAAGGCGGTTACGTGGGACAGTTTTACACTGTTGGCTCATAGTCAGCTTACGGTCGGCTGTAACCCGCAGCACTTCACTACAGTACCGCAGTCTAGCCCGTCGTTGCCCAGGCTGTATTTTTGCATGCAAGTATTTTGTCCCTTGTGCAGGACTTTGCACGTGTCCTTGTTGAACGTCATCTGATTGTCTGTGGGTCGTTTATCTGGTCTCTGCAGGTCATTCTGGAGCCTAGCCCTTCCCTCCAGGGCATCTGCGACTTCTTCATCCAACTTGGTGCCATCTGCAGACTTGCTGAGCATGCACACAAGCCCATCCTCTCAATCATTAATGAGGATATTAAACAATACCAGAATTGACCCCATTTCCTACCTCTTCCCAACTAGACTTTGAGCTGTCGATGACTACCTGATGATCCACTCAAGTATGTGTCCACCTTACAGCACTTTTGTCTAGTCTGTATTCCCTTAGCTTGTTAATGAAAATGTTGTAAGAGATGATGTGAAAAGCCTTGCTAAAGTCAAGGTCCATCTCATCCACTGCTCTCCCCACTCTCTTCCTTGGGTGTTAAAGAAACCACGTCTACATCATGCTCCAAGCCTGTCCCTTCTCCGGAGACATTGCACCAGAGCTTCTGGGGTGGAAGTCGGTACCCCAGAAGGGCTCCTGAGACATCAGCTCAACAAGATGATGTTCCCAGGGGAGTTTTTAACTTGGGGAAAATTATTTGAAGGGGATGGGGAGCAGAATCCATCTGCTCAATTCATTTGGCCATATCTAGTAACCTGCTCAGAGCAGGAAAGGGAAGATGATTTCCCTTAATATCAGACCATAAGTCAGGCCAGAAATAGGATGCTTGTCCTTACAAAGAGCTCCTGGAGAGGGGCATCCTCAGTCACAGCCCTATGTGAGCTGTCTGAGAGGGGCCACCAAAGGCGGGTGAGTGCCATGTAGGGTGGTTAAACCACAGACAAAACTAGCTGTGCTCCAGGCGTGGCAGGAGTCCCTCCCTCCACTTTACCTCCACTTTCCAGTGTCAGAGAGGAGAGGGTGAGTGTGTTAGAGCTGTGGCAGGAGTAGGATTTGGGGCGGGCGGGAAGGAGGACCAGGACAGGGGCTTGGTGCAAGGCTGGAATCAGAAGCGAAGCCTTGGTGGGTTCAGTCTGGAGGAGATGGATAAAGCAGGCGTTGGACAAGCTGGTATGGTTGAGTGGGCAAAGATGCGTGGTTATAAGGAGGTGGGCATGGCTTGATGCGGCTGTGGAAACCTATGCGCTCCCCGGCACGTGCTTCTTGCACGGGGAGGAAGGGCACTGCTGCCAGGTGAAGCTGGGTGCCGAAAAGGGATGGGGTGGAGCAGGGCTTGGCTGCACGGGGGCTACATTCAGTCTCCCCCTTGATGTCCCCAGCTTGGTAGCGTGACGATGCCTTGGGGTCTCCAGAAAGAAGATTGGGATTCGGAGCCAGGCTTGCTGGCACGTCTGGGTGACCCAAGGAGGCTAAAAGGAAAGATGTGAGAGCCTCGCCAGAGAAGAGGCGGAGAGCCGGTAGCTGGTGCTGGCCTGTGTGAGCTCACGCTACCTCGGGGGACGGCGCAGGAGCAGCAAAGCAGGCTTTCTCCCGCAAAGGACACCGCCGGTCTCCCTGGAAGGGTTTATATTCTGGCAGGCAGCCCACGGAGGGCCATACCTCCACGCTTTCCCTATGCTTGCCGCAGTCGCATCTTCACTTTGCTGTGCAGATGCTCCCCATTGGGTTGGGCAAGGCCTTGCTGGGTGTTTGGTTCGCTCCCGAGCTTGCTGCTTAACCCGGTGACTTGTACGAAGCGGGAGCAGATGCGCACTTGGGGGCACGTGCGCTAAGGAGCTGACCAAAAGCATATGCGAGGAGAGGGACCGAGGAAGCCTTTCTTGTATCCTGACTGGGATCTGATGCTGCGCAATGGGTTCAATTCACTACGGCAAGGCCCTGAAGTGGACCCCTTCTCCCCAGCCTGGTGCAAGAGTTGGCCATCTCGCCGAGGTCTCCACTTTGGGTTCTGGCCTGCCCCACCTAGGTCACCGTTTGGCCCCATATGTAAACGGGGGAATGACATTCCTGCCTTTATCTTTAATGCGTAGCCCTGATCCTCCTTGGGGCAGGGGCCATTCCTGGATGTTCAGCCCGGAGCCTGCTGAGCTCTGCGCTGTCTGATAAAGCTGGTACACGGTGGCGAGGTCCCCAGTATGGCTTATTCAGCGGGGCCTTATACTTGTTTCTTCCCCAAACTCCCTCGCCGCCAGTAGGGAGAATGGCTTTTGGCTTCGAAGACTTGTTCTCCCTGGTATCCCCATGGGCTTTGAGGGTGGCAGCCTGCTGGAAGGGCACCTGAGCAGCTATGTTATGAATGATTCACTCCAAAAAGTAAAACCAGATGCGTTATGCAATCTATGGGGTTTCATTTGCTCAGCGAGCTGTTGCCGGGAGGGTCCATCCTTGCCCATAACGCGGTAGCTGGCCCGAGAAGGGGGCTCGAGGCTGAGCACTGGCACTGAAGCAGTCAGAAACCAGATCCTGAGCTGGGGGCAGCGACAAAGCCAGCCCAGTAGCAGTGGGCAGAGCTGAGCATCCTGCCAGCACACGAGGAGGAGGCCAGGCTCAGGATGGGGAGCTCTCTAAGCCTCTGGCCTTCTCTCTGCTTTGGCCATTGCATCCTTTCTACTGCCCGCGAGTCACTCGTATAGCGGGCGAACCTCTCCTGTGCTTCTCTCACCGTCTCTGTTTTGCTTTGACTTTCCTATAGGCTCCAGCGGAGCCCGGGCGTTCGAGTGACGGCAACCGCTTCTGCCTCTAGCGTCAAAGGGAAAGCGAACGCGCTGGGGAAAGCCTGGCTGCGCTCTCGCATCAGCCCACGACGACGAGGCTTGTCAAAAACAGGATGCTACTGTGCTCCCGTCCCTGGCCACCTGTCCCATCCGACCAGGATGCATCTGGGACCGTCCTCCTCTTCGTGCCCCGGGGAGTGCCTGCGAGACCGTGACACCTCTCTGACATTGCGTGGTGGGCCAGGTGACACCCCCCCAGAAACAAGGGGAGGCCGCAGGGACCGGACCCCTGGTGACTCGGGCTGGTTCTCCCGGAGGAAAGATAAATTACAGCAGGAGAGGGGAAACAAAGCAAATTAGCACAGCTGTTTCCTTCCTCCTGTTTCTCTTGCTCTTTGAAACCAGTTATTTCTGGTGTCCTTACTCAGGCTTTGTTTTCCCTTTTTGCGGGATATTTGCTATGTTGCCTCCAAAGTGCGTCTGCAGGGCATATGGAAAGATGAACCCATCCAACACGTGTCCCCAGCCATTAGGTGCCTAAGTATACACGGCCACCACAGGGACCTGGAGACCCGGCAACATTTAGGATAAGGCTCCAAAGGGACCAGAGGGAAGATGGACCACCGGCATCACCTCCACCTTGACTTCTTCTGCTCTCTAGCTCTCCTCTAGATCCCTCTCCTGGCTGGGCTCCGGGAGAGCAGAAATGTCACCCTGTCTGGGTCCGAGAGGGACCATGATGTGCCCTTTTAACGCTGGCATCACAGCTCCTACCTCCCTCAGCCAGCTCATGTGTAAAAAGCCAGCTGGCTGGAAGGGCAGCCAGGCGAGGATGGGCTTTGTGCGGCTGAGAAGGACCCCAGGACCTGACTGGTTCTGCCCCAGCGATGCACCTGGCTTGCAAGGCTCATTTTGCAGAACACGGTGCGATCCTGCAGCCCAGATGCTCTCTCTGCCACCAGAGAAAGTGCACTTTGGAGGTGCTTGAAAACAACCTGAAAATACTCCTGGGTTTCGTCTGCTGTAGGAGTACGCGTGAGACCTGAGCATGGAAACCAGGTGTGCCCTTGGGGTCTCTAAGCAGCTACTGGAAGGCAAGAAATTGAATCGTCGTCCATGGTTGTATGCTTGTCATGTTGTTTCTGGGAGCAAGCCTTTTAGCCAGAACCCTTAATACATTGAATTCAGTTGAACTGAAGCATAGTCCTATGCTCATAGAGTTCAAGGCCAGGAGAGACCCACCCTCCTGGGCAGAGCCGGCATTGGATGCGTGGGGATCTGCTGGCAGAAGCTAACATCTGGGACCAGCTCTCTCCCATCCTCCCACCGGGTGAGTTTCATTGGCTTACCATAACGAGCGTTTGTACGCGCAGCGTTTTTTGCCCTTCCTTGCACTGCAGCGGCCTGACTGCAAAGGCTCTTCCATGGCCAGGCCCCTGGGTCCTGCCCCTGGTTGCTCACCCCTAAAGCCAGCTTTGACTATGAGCCAGACACTGCCCCTGAGCCGAGCGATTCTCTCTTCTCCCCAGCAGCTCCCCTTCTGCCCATCTCATTGTATCATCCACAGAATTGCTCCGCCGGGATTGTTTTTCTGTTGATTAAAAATGCCAGGTCTGCCCCCCCCCCCCAACTTACAGCCTCCCTCTGCACCCCCCGGTTTCATGCTGACGCCCCCTTGACAACTGCGAATGCTTTAGAGCTCTGTCAGCCCGGTCTTAATCTACTTCACCTGTGATTTATTGATGTTATGTGATTACGTTGTTGACATGACCTGATTATATTTAATCAGGTTGCCGTGTGGATATTAAGTCGAGTGTCTTACAAAAGTCTTTCCACCTCCAGATTTCTTTTTCCAACCAAGTGTATAATCTCATCGCAGAATGAAATCAAGTGTGTTTGTTTCTTGCATCGATGAATTTAATCAAAGATCGTTGGTTGTGCATTGATCACACGGACTTTTCTCTTACGTTGCAGTGTGATAGAAAAGTCCTCGTGGGTATTTAGAAAGGAGTGTACACTGGCTTGTAAGAGCTGCCAGAGCACAGCAGGATGTGATGCTCTCATGCCTTGTAAGCTAAGCAAGTTTGGGGCAAGTCACTGGTGCTTGGAGTGGTCGTAAGAAAACCTTCACGGTATAGGCGGCACTGTCCAACAGCGCGACACCGGCTGCTGTGATTAGCTACTGGAAGTGCTGCTATAATTGAAACCATGTGTCCAGTTCAGTAACGTAATTCCCAGCATTTTTGCAGTGGGCTTCGGAGAACGGTGTAATAGGTTTATGACAGCAGAGAGCAAGTATGGTAAAGTTAAATCCAACATACAAAACAAAGCAATGTGCTTGTCCACCGACGTTGGACATTACGTGTGCGTGCATGTGAGAGACAAACCCTCTTGTGATGACTTTGTGCTCCCCTTGTTAACGGCACCCGCCTTTTGTCTCTCATCCCCTGCTCGGCTGATATGGTTTCTGGGGTAGAGAGAGGATGTCCCGAATTGGCCTAGACAGGCCCAGATTTTGCAGGCTGTCCAGCCGGTTGGTGTAAATTGAAGCAAAAGTCCCAGATTTGGCTGCTAGGGGCAGCGGCAGTGCCTGGGCCGGCTCCTCCTGAGCAGCAGCTGGAGGCTGGCGGGGTCCTGATCTGGGCACCGCTCCTCCTGCCTGCCGGGGAATCGGCCGAGGCAGGGGGCCAGGGCTCGGGCACGTGTTCAAGGCAAGCCAGAATGGCTTCCCCCTGCCAGCAGCCTCGTGCCCAGCTGCTGTAGTCACTGCCAAGGCCCAGGCTGTGCATGGCATCCCTGGGAAGCTGCTGGCGGCGTGGGGAGGTGGGGACTGCTCTCAGCTGGGTCCAGGCTCTGAACCCTGCCGTCAGGGCTCCTAGGAGCTATGGGGTCGGGATCTGTGTGTGTGTGTGTGTATGCATGTGCACACAGAGTCAGGTGTGGGTGATGGGTGTGTGTGTGCAAGAGTACAGGGGTGTGCACACACGCGCTCTGGTGCCACCCGTCAGGGGTTCTCTTAACAATAATATGGCTGCCCTAGGCAGAGATCACCTGTTATTTGTACAAGGCTTAGTACGATGTGGCCTGGATGCCTAGTAGTAGTAGCTGTCGTTGCAATAATATCCTGTGACTTCACGCAAGCTTCGACAGGAGAACGTATGTCCTCCTAGGCAACAATTTCTCACAAGCAAGCTCTAGGTAGTCCTTGTTACTAAGCTGTTACCAAAGATCAACAGAATAATTGATAATGCTACTTACTTTTTTGTGTCAATTTGCAGAGGCTGAAAGAGATACGCAATAAAGGCATGCAGGAGAGCTCAGACGGCACATACTACGTTACCGTGAGTCAGTGCGTTACAGTTAACAAAAACCTTGACGTCGTTTGAGTTTGCTGCACTCGGGAAGTGTTTTCGTGTCTTCCCTTGCCTTCTCAAGCACGTTTTGGAAGCCATTTGGTTTTGCAAGCCTTAGCGATAGAGCCTTTTTATAGGCTGCGGTCACGAGATGGCTCAACACGTGTCAGTCGTTGGTTCATTTTGCAAATTGGATTATTCACTTGTGCCACAGAAATAAAAGCTGTGGAAGACGCTTTTGAATGGCGATTAGGTTAAAGGGGCCTGATCTCAGCTGGGGTTTCTAGACTCCACAGCCGCATCCACACGAGCAGGGATGTGTCTTTATAGCCGCACAAATAGTCGTGGCACAGATTTGTGCCCCTACTTTGCGCCGCAGTGCAGGCCCATGCCCGTGTGCCTTGCAGTGGTACGCGTCCTCCTGCTGCTTCATGTGCTGCAGAGGGGGACTGGCTGGGGCACAGGGTGCCTCGGTAGGGGCTAGCCTTCCCCGGTGCTCCAACCAGCCAGGGAGTGGCACGGGGGACAAGGGAAGCAGGCAGCCCATAGCTTGAGCCACACTGGCCCAGCCAGCTGCTTTGCGGCCAGCTGGGGCTCAGGGCACCTCAGCGTGGGGTCTCCACAGCCCACGGAGAGGGGAGAACAGGCAGCCCCGGGCTGTCTTCCCCCCCCGTCTCCACATTTGTCCCAGCACCTGCCGCTTTTATGTGGTTTGCACCACTTTTTTCCGCAGTTTTTTTGCTACTGGGAAATCCTGGCAGCAAATTCTGCCCCAGTGCTGCAAATGAGCAGCGCCGCACACTAATTAAGGTGCAACTTATGCGGTTTGTGGCATTGTAAAGAGGTGTGTAGTGCCACAAACCACACATCCCTGCACATCTGGATCCAGCTTGCTGGAAAAGAGAGCAAGGGAGAGTTCGCTATGCCATGGCATTTCTGCAACTGTTTGGCAGTGAATTGTTTCTCGTTTTGGAAAGCTTACATACGTGCACCCCGATCATCATTTTCCCTGCGGTATCTGTCCAAGAAGGAAAGGCTTCTATTGTTTCTAGTAGCTAGTGCTTCTCCTTCCTGATTTCTTCCAAGGTTTTCCAATTCATCTTTCCATCTTACCCTCACATTGCCAATACTCTCCTGCAGTTCCATGGGGGACTGCTGTACTCCTTCCCTTACTTTTTTATTTCATTATATTGTTTCCTAGAAGATCAGTCTAGTTTGAATTTCTTTTTAAGAAGTATTTTTTTTTACCTTATTTGCCCATCAAAAGCTCCCAATAGGGGCATGCCAAGCTACATTCCTGCCTTTCTCTCTCATATTCTTCTCACAGTTGTCTGCATAAATTTGGGTCTGTTTTGACAAGCACATTTCTTATGCCTTTTAACCCCCTCCGTGTCCTTTTCCTTCTTTGCTTCTCCTGCCAGATTAAGTCTGACATCTGGGATCTTATAAAGGAGGGTGTTTTGAAATATCTCTTGAGAAACGAGATGTTTTCACATTTTTCTCCTTCCAGTTTTTCAAAATATTTTTGGCAAGTCACAGAAACTTTTCCAGGAATTTTCACGACCGGGCTGACCAATCGTTCTCTTCCTTCATAAAGTGGTGTTAAAAGAATGGGAGAATTTGGGGGGGTGGGGGGCAGGGATGACATCTTCTTCTGGACCAACTCTTGACCAACTGTTCTTCTGGACCTGAGGAAGGGGATACCGTATTGCCCCACAAAGATCTCCCAGTTATACAGTTGGTCCAATAAAATGTATCACCCCAAAAAATCCTTGCCCCTGGCTTATTTCCTGGACCAGCACAGCTATAACAATACTCCAACATTTAGAATGACCCATTCTTTAAATGTGGAGGTATCTAAATAATGGAAGCCTTTAACTTCCTCGGACATGTAGGCCACGAGGAAGAAAAATGGTCTTGAGATTAGGAACTGAGTTGGCACTTGGGAGACTGAAGATACGTTCTTTGTATGACATGGGGAAAACTAGATAATCTGTCCTGGATGTGGACACATGCTTGTCTTCAATATGGCCAAAGAGAAAATGGGTCTGGCCAATAATGTATACAAGGGCTTATTTCCCAAAATGGAGGAGAATGACGAGCTTATCGGTAGAGGGCATTTAGAAAGGAAAAAAATATACACAAGACAGTGGAAAGTTTTTAAATAAGAGTTTTTTACAGGGCCAAAAAGCCATGCTGCCCCAACCAAAAAAGAACACAACTGGTTCAGTAGGGAAGTGAAGGCAGCGATTGAAATAAAAAGAAATATGTAACCAATAAATGGAAAAAGGGTGGAATAGATAGGAAGCAATGCTGAGGGAAGCTAAAGAAATCAAGGGACAACCCATCGTTGCCATGACAAAGGGCAATAAGAAGTATTCTTGTATTAGAAATCCTAGCAATGACTTTACCACATGGACACAATAAAATATATCCAGGGCGTTATAGTAGAGCAGCTCCTGATCCACCTAACCTATAATTCTTTAAAAACCAACTGCCTGGGGGAGGCAGCGGGATGTCGATTCAGGCAATGCCGGGAGAGTCAGTTGACTTCATGACTCATCATCTCCCTGATTCCTGCTAATCTTTTCCCACTCCACAGGTGTTAATGACCCCTCTCCTTATCGTTGATCCTGCTGTTGCACAATGCAAACTATCATTTCTTCTGCTAGTTTGCTGCCTATTAACCATCCCTGTAAAGTCTGCCTTCTGTTCCACAGCCCTGCAGATTGTTTGTAGCTCTAGCTAAGAACATTAACTCAAATGTGGGCATATTAACTCAGGATATGGAAGATTCTCAGGAACAGGTGTAGAAATGACTGATACTGGATTATTGGAGGCACTGCCAAGATACTTGAGAAGGCTACATTTTGTTTTATAAATTTGAATAAGAGACCTACATTTAACTAAAAAGACTATGGGATGAATGACAACATCTTTTGACCAGGCAAAAAATAGTCAAAATAATTTGTTGTGGTTTTTTTTCCCCCTAAAACTTAATATATCATCTAGCCCATTCATGTTGTTACATTTGTTTTTGCTTTGATCTTGAGCTGAATAATATAGCACTAGGCCCCTAGGATATTTTTAATGCTTCTAGCTTCTCTTTAACTGGAAAAAAAAAAGGTTGTGTTACATGTGATGATGTGCCACATCACTCTGTGCTCCCTTTTTCAAAACCCTAGATTTTCCCAAAACTATATCAATAATGATGTAGATAGGGCAGAAGTATTCAATAAATATTTATCAGATATTTGGGAAAAAATCAGGATCGTGTGATTATATCAGGGTTTTTTAACTCGTGTCACCCTTTATAGTTTTTTTCTAGTTTTAAGGGGTGGGGGAGGTGGAGGGGAATGAGGAAATCAAGGCTTCCATGGTGAGGAAGAGAGTGGGGCTGGGGCTGGGGCTGGGGTTGGGGTGGGCACTGCACAACCAGGGTGAAATGCGGGACGGAGCCATGGGCAGCTCGTCCAGCAGGTGGGATGAGGTGGGGGGGTGGTTCCTGCTGCTGCATGCACCCCAGGAAGACATGGGGGGGCATGTGCCCCTAGAGCTGCATGTGGGGCGAGGTGGGGTGGACTGCCATGTGGGCTGGGGCTGGGGTAGTGCCGAGTTCTTCTCTGCTGCTGCTGGGCCAGGCTGTGCTGGGGTGGGCCGCAGCAGTGCTGGGAGGGGGGCTATGGGAGGGGCTGCAGCCACTCCAGGATTCACCGTAGCACCCCTCTCCAGCCCACCTCCTAGTGCTGCCACTGCCTACCCTGAGCACAGCCTAGCCCAACACCCACCCTAGGAACAGCCCAGCACTGCCCTGGTCCAAGCCCGCAGCAGCAGCCTGCCCTCACCGTGCATGCAGATCCGGGGGTACATGTGCCCTATGCCCTCCTGGGGGTGCATGTATCGGTGGGAGCCACCCCCCTCCATGCACAGCTCATTCCTGCACCCCGCTTTGGCTGGGCAGCCCCTGCCCTTGTCCCTGCCCCAGCCCCACTCCCTCCCCCACCTCTGGGGCCTCAATCTTCCTCCTCCCCCATACCCCTTCCCTCACAACAGACTGACCAGCTGGGCCTGGCTACTCTCCACGCTGCCGGACCATGCTTCTGGCCACCTGCATGCTGTGCTGTGGCTGTGCGCAGCACACACGCAGCATTTTCCAGCCACCTTATCATCAGCCACATCAGTTCTGCATACCCCATACAACCTTTTTAAGTACCTCGGGGTATGTGTACTACCCTTTGACAACCACTGGATTATATCATATGAAGATGATGAGCTACTTTACTGTGATGGAAGAAATTGATAAACCTCATCTAATAGAGATAAATGTTCTCTAATCAGCCTCTTGGCAAAGGAGATCACTCACCTGCCGATATAAATAAAGACCAGAAGAGTGCTGATGCTCTGTAAATATTTCAAAAGAGCATGCACAATATCCCAGGTAACAATTGGCTAGTTAGTCAGATCCCAGTCCTGGGCAAAATAATGGATAAAGCTGATTGTGATACAATTGATGAAGTATGAAACGGCAGAGATATAATTATTTCCACTCAACATCGTTTTATGGAAAAATAGGCCACGTCAAACAGACCTGATTTCATTCCTTGATGAGATTATCATTTTGGTAGAAAAGCATAATTGCGTGGGTGTAAGACTCCAGAGAGGCATTTGATGTAGTGCTGCACAGCATGAAGAGATTACCACCATGCAATATTAATAAAGCACACAATTAGGAATTGGTGAAATGATAGATATCAAATGCCCAACCACAGCGTGGGCGAGTGTCTTGTACAGTTCTGTCAGGATTGGTACTAGACACGACATTGTTCAGTATTTTTATCAATGGTCCGGAAGTGAATATTATTATTAATATTATTTAGATTTATATCCTGTTCGAGGCAGAAAGGCTTCAGAGAGGCTTACGATAAGTGGCAGACAGGCCACCCAGAAGAAACAACAGTGGGATCCCCAAATAACCCTTCAAAACTAGGAAACATGACATCACAGCTGATGCTCGCAGGCTGGCAGAGCAAAAAACAATGCTGTGGACAGGGCAGTGGTGTGGAGCAGTGTGGGGAAAGTCAGGCCCATTCAAATAAAATGGGGTTTTAATAGTGCTTCCTACCATGCTGTGCCTGTAGGGACCAGGAACGAAGATGGCAGGGGCTAGGGGAGGTTGCTTTTGCTTGTTGGCCTCAGCTAAGGTTTTGAAATGTTGTTTTTCTCCATGCAGCGGCTGACTCTAGAGTGCAGTGACCTGGGGCTTGTCCCCGCTGGGGGCTCCTACACGTGCAATTAATTCAAAGCAATCAACCCTGGTGCAGTTTGCACACCCAGAAGCTCGCTGGTGTTTCTTTGTGCCTGTTCTTGGGCACCTGGTCCTCATCCTGCTTGAGCATGACGACCGGACTGGACTTATTGCTGACTTTGGAGCCTGCTTGTGGGGGTGGGTGGGAGACTTATTACTGCTGTGATGTAGACAAGCCCATAGTGGGCGGGACCCTCAGTTCTTTGCCCTGTGTGACTGAAAACAGAGCTTGTGCCCCCCAGCTCAGAGTCAGGAGCCCTGCAGTGCCCTAACCACTGAGCTATAGCATCTGAGTCTCTCTCTCTCTCTTTCTCTCATTCATTCATTGGCAGTCATTAGTTCTGGGGCCCCTAAAAAAACCCTTCATTTTGAGTGAGTCTTCATTGACCCCCCTCTCTGTGGAGTCTCCTGGTTGCAGTGGAGCAGCACATTTCCAGCAGGCCATGTATCTTGGGGTAGGTACATCATCCATTGGTGTGAGCACAGATGTGCCTCGTTTTCCTAGGCGTGGTGGCAATGCATGCATTTTACAAGTAGGATGCATCTTGGTGCAGAACTATCCAGCAGTATAACGTGTGGTGGGCGACCAGGGCACCAGCGCTGCAAGCTCACGGGCCACGAACAGCGGCTGCCACTGCAGCTGCTATAGCCCACCCACCCCCTGCCGCCCAAGGCTCGGCCCCTGGAACTGTCCACGTATCCTCGTCCTTAGTGACATTTCCTCCCAGTCATTCCAGTATGCCGGGGCTTTTCCACTGGCTGCCTTGCTTTACCTGAGATGCCCTTGCTTTCCGTGTACAGCAAGAGCCATTTTCATCTGAGCGTCTTCAGCACGTCACGCTGAAAAGGCTGTGGCTGAAAAGCAGTGGAGGGTATCCCCCGGTCTGCTCCTTGTAAAGCATCCCAAAATAACCCTGGATCTCGTTCAGAGAGCTGCGCCGTCACGATGGAAGAGGAAACCAACCATGCCGCGTGGGCTTAGGGGTGGCTTTGCAAAATACCGCACAAATATTCACTGCCTTATCTCCTCCCTTCTCCCCATATGAAGGAAGGGCTAAGCCAGGGTCAATCTCCGCTGCACGCAAGGTGACGGCCCCACTCCAAATCAGTTCAACCCTTCCTTCTGCAGTCGCGGTTCGAGGTGGTCATCTTCACCTCCCGTCCTAAATGATCACGTGAGACCGTTGTGCTTAAACTACATGCTGCAGCAACAGTGTCCAGCTCCCCTCCATAGGGCATTTCAGTGCCTGGCGATGGAGTTGCTCTTCATGCCCACGCATGTGTTTGGTAAGGATGCCTTGCCAACCTACACGCAAGTTGCCCGGGCAGGAGTCCCATCTCTGTTACAACAGTGCCTTTTAGCTTGTGCCAGACCATAACTACACTTGTGACTATGCTTTTGGTTTTTATACTGAGGCAACTTGGCCAAAGAAGCGCTTTCCTGAGTGTTCCCATCTCTGATTTCAATCCCTCGATGCCCATAGGTAGCATGCAATGCATTTACATGTCAGCCTCGCTAATGAAGACCTGGTTGAATGTCCCAGAAGAAATTTTAAAGCAGCAGTTAAAAATAAAATATAACCCCTGCCCCTCCCCTGCCCCAAAGCACAAACTCCCTCTGGAAACCATTAACTTCCTTCCTGCATATTTACAGTGGTAAAATATTGCTACCACCTGATGCTTTTTGTTTTTGGCTCCAGGTCCTATTCCCCCCCCCACCCGCTCTCAGGAGGAAGAAACCACATGCATTTCCAAGATCTGGAAGAGATGTCAAATAAAACAAGCTGCAGTTAGTCGCATGGGTAAAAAGTGGTAAAATAACCGTCCTCTAGAGGAACCGAATAACAGATTCCTCTTATATGCATAAACTATTAAGAGACCTCGGTGTGCTGGCTCTGATCAGCTTGACACACCATCTCCAAGTGAGAGGAGTGCTGTAATATCCTGCAAGGAGGAGGCTGCACCGTGTATAGTGTTGAGAGTCCACCTGACACGGTATTTGGGGCTGTTCTTTTCCCTTCCAACCTGATAGCTCTTCTTTCCTTCCTGGGCTCTTGGGATCTTTCCTCCTCTCCCCTGGATCATTTACCCTGAAGACCCCACATCAAATGAGAGGACAACCTCCATGCTGGTAGATTGCTGGCTGAATTTAGCCACCAGTTTGAGCAGAGTCCCAGCTGGCCCTGTATGCACTTCCCCCTCCCAGATCTTGCTCTGAGTTGGCTTCAGCTCGGTCTTGGCGTGCCCAATGACGAGAGCTTTGTAGGCTTTGGGCATCTTGACCCGAAATGTGACCCAGCTTTGTTCCTGGAGCACGCCAGTTCTGGGCTGTAGCAGTATGCACCCTCTCCTCCACCGGCTGTACACCCTGGGGAAAGGGGGCCACCGGCGGCTGGAGAAACAGCGGATGATGTAGTCGCAGACATGGGCAAAGTCCTTATGGTCCTTGTTCCTGCCAAAGAGCCCCACTTTGTAGATGCCTGGCTCAGGAAGCAGGATGCACACGCCGACCTTGTTTCTCAGGTGAGTGAGGAGGACGTATCTCTCCATGGGGTACTTGTTGTTGGCGACGTTGTCCGTGCTCAGGACGGCCGCCACTTCGACGTCGGGCCGCGCGTGGAAGGTGATATTACACTTGCCCTGCAGGGTGGTGATGATGGGGGCAGGGTGGCTGGGGTTGGAAAGGCCCCTTCCACGGGTGTAAGTCCCGCTCCCACAGTGCATGCTGAGGCCAGATGGGAAGAGCTCGTTCCGATTGATGGGGCCGGAGCAACGGATGAGGAAGTTGGCTGCGTTTTTGAACGCGGTGTCTCCTAGGTCTTTCACAAACACCGAGAGCCGGTAGTAGCCCCGAAAAGGACACAGCACGTGGCAACTCAGCTTGTCTTCCTCGGCTTGCGATGCCAGGCACTTCTTGCTCAGAGAAGCATCTAACTCTTGATGGACCAGCTCGTAGGTGGCCAGCAAGGGCCGCGTGGTCTGTAGAGTCAAGAGCAATGATCCCCTTGCCGCGACCACCAGGTCCTCTCTCCAGCTGCAGTCCTCGATACCAAAGTCCTTCACCTTTTGATGAAGGCCCCAGAAATGGAAGGGGTTTTCAGGTAGGTTTTCTCTACTGATGGGCTCCAGGCACTGGATCTGATAGGAGCACACCCAATGATAGGGGCCCGGAGAGTCTGATGGCCGCGCGAAGACCATCAAGTCGAACAAGCCCTCCGTTGGGGGGGTAGCTTTGAGAGTCATGCTCTGCTTGGACACTGTCATCATCCCATGAGTCGTGCCCATGTCGTCTTTGCTAACTTCACCAGAGAGCTTGGAGAGGTGGTAGCTAAAATCTGTTGGATGTGCGCTCTTCAGGGCCACTGTGGCTTCCCCATGAGCTGTAAGAAAAGGGTTGGAAATACCTTTTTAAGTGGGAAGCACATGGCTCAGCGTAAGCATCGTGGCTTATTCATTTTGTCTCTTTTTGTTAGCAACTGTGACACACGCGGTGGAAAACTTTGCATATGCAGCACGGGACTGGGAGCCTCCAGGGTCTTGAGTTCATAGAAACTAAGGGCTGGAAGGGACCTCGAAAGATCATGGAGTCCAACCCCTGTGCCTGGCTCTACTAAGTTGGACCCTGGGCTATCCCCTCCCTACCCGTGTGCTTCAGTTTCCCTATCTATAGAACAGGACAGATGGTATTTGGGCTGCTGGGGCAAGCACTTGGGGTAGGACTGCCAGTCGCAACACAGAGAGCCCCCGAGATATTCTCCTGTTCGTGTAGTGGACTCTATAGAGCTCGAGGCAGCACTGCACAGAGGTACTGCAAACCAAATAGCCGTGTTAGCATGGTGCTGTCCCTAGGCAAATTAGCTCTGCT
The DNA here is from genome assembly GCF_052110815.1 of Crocodylus siamensis. Classification (NCBI taxonomy): domain Eukaryota; kingdom Metazoa; phylum Chordata; order Crocodylia; family Crocodylidae; genus Crocodylus; species Crocodylus siamensis. Next base: position 7,008,319 of record NC_143396.1, on the reverse strand, counting down.
GAGGATGCCATGTGCTCTACAGACCTCGGAGACCTCCAGATAAAGGGCTGTCGTCAAGCAAAAGATGGTGGCAGTTAGGTCAATCTCGTGAGTCCTCGATATTAAGGGGAGTAGTTATTCCCCCGGTCATTTACACTTATGTGACAAACCCGGTGTCCCATCCTGAGCTAATTTTACAGTAGCTCTCCCACTCGAGGAAGACATCGGAGGTACAGGTCTGATGTGCTGTCGTCATAGCAGGAACGCAGCTGGGAGGATCAGAAGGCTCCAGCCCAGCTGGTAGGAAATCCCAGTGCTCTCCGCCAGGCTGTACGAACAAGTTCAGTTTTTCCAATTTTTTTTTTTCCTTTCTTTCTGGCTCCCTTACCGCTGAGAACATCCATGTGCTGTTGTCTGGGAGCCAAATCTAACCCAGCAGGAGGGAAATACAGGAGTCCCACTCAGGGCTGTATTCTTGCCTGCACCTGATGCATGACTTGGTACTGTTTGTTCTGCTTCTGCTACTCAGAGCTCAGCTCTACGGCTGAGGTAGTTGTGCAGCAAATCTTTGAGTTTGCCAGAAGAAACGTGCATCTCCGAGTCGCTTTTTTTTCTTGGCTTCGATTCTTTTTAACGTCGATAAAATATAGCAAATACATGGCCTATGTGATGTATAACGTGCATCCATACCTAGGTTAGATGCAGGGATGGTACCATATATATGTATATATTTTGATTGAATTTGCCTACCTATGTGCAGGCACATAGACATGCCTACATATATGCACGCATGCAAAATGCACAACATCCTTTAAAAACAAAGGTGATTAGATGGGGGAACAATTCCATCTGCAGAGACGAGGATAATGTCCACGTCTCTAGATCAGCTAGCACAATGGGACTGTGGTCTGTGGGCTTGGGGCACTGGCCTCAAATGAATATAGTAATGATGGTAAGAGATGTTATGGAGGCTGCTGGGATAGTGGCGACGGGTCTGAAATACCTCTGTTACTTGACCTTCATGCTCCGTTCAGGAAAGCAGTGGGGTGGTTTATCTATTATCCATTGGGTTGCTGTGGAGGTTATAAAATGATTGCTAGCCTGTATTTTAACCCATGTATGGACCCAGATAAGCTCCAGTTTTATGCTTCTTGCAGACACCAGGTTTTCTTAGCATATTTTGGATATCAAGTGTCCCCACAGCAGCAAACCCTCCATGAAGAGGCCGCAGGCCTTGCGTTGCATGCCAAGCCTTGCATGGGTCCAATGAAAGAGACCTCACTAGAGGTTTCCAGAGAAGAAAATACCTCTCTCCATCTTCCACAACCAGGCTGCTTTGCTGTGTGTGAACCCTTCCTTTTCTAGACATTGAAAGCTTCTCATTCTAGTAGCTACCTTTTAGGGATCTCCTTCTGCTTTTAGAAAGATGAGGTTGACTTTGAGGCAGCACAAGCAAAAGCCTCTTAAACTCTTCATCTTCTCCAGCCTCTGCAGAGGAAGAAAGCTTTCACCCTTGGTTAGAGAGCATGAGAAAATGGGGCCTGGATGTCTCTGACACCTAGAGAGATGTTCAAGAGGCTTCATCAGCTCACTGATGCGAGGCTCATTAATAGTTCTGCGTCTCTGCTTTGGTCCTCGGTACATTTTTCAAGCATAACACCTCCGAGTGCTCCTACCAAGTAACAAGCATGTTTACTTATCTGCATTTGTGCAACTGAATTGCAAACTCTGACACTCTGGTTCAAAGGCATTTTGCATCCACTCTCTCCACGTAGAAAAAGAGAAACACAAGAGGCCACAGAGAATCAGGCCCACAACCCCCTTGTCTTCTAAGGGACACCAAAGCACTTGGAAGATCATGACCTCAATTCCATAAGGTACTTAGATATGTGCTTTAGTCCCACTGACTTCAAAAGTCCCCGAAGTGAAGTGTATGTTGAACTGCTTTGCTGAATGGGGGTCTAGGAGTACAGGGTTCAATCAACCCCCATTTGAAATGTAGCTGACTTGGAGCAGTAGAGAAGACAACGTAACAGAGAGGGAAATTTAACACTGATATTGTTGGGACTCGGGGCCTGGTCACAATACAAATATAGTGTGCTAGGGTAGGGTTGTTGGTAGTAGCGGTGTTGGTCTAAGGACATAGGCAGACAAGCTTCTTAGGGTCGATGGAATACCTTTTATTAGACCAACTAAATAGTTGGAAAAAAAGTTCTTTGCAAGCTTTCAACCACAAGCATCCATCAAAGAAAAAAATATCTAATTACCTGTGGGTGCCCACTTCTGCCAAGACCATCACTCCCTCTGACTTCTCAGTTCTAACCCTCAAAGGGAACTTACAAAACACTTTTCGTAGACGAGCCTACGAACTTCACTGCATCAATCTACTGGATACAAAAAATCATGGACTCAATATAGACTTTGGATTTATGACACATTACTACCTGCCTGACATCTGATTCCCCAGGTACCTACCTGAAGCTTACCATTTGCATTCCTTCACACATTTCCCCCTGCCCCACTCCCCTCCTATCTCTATCTTCCAAACTGCCACCTGTTGACATTTTCACAGACTTCTCGTCACACTTTTAGCTTGTTTTCTACCTTGGAAAACTCAGAACAACAGCAGAGTTTCCCAGTGCCTGAAGAAGGGTATTTGTGCCCGAAAGCTTGCAAAGAACTTTTTTCCGACTATTTAGTTGGTCTCATAAAAGATATCACATCTACCCAAAGAACCTTCCCTGCCTGTGTGCTAGAGCAGTTAAGTCCTGCACACTGACACAAAAGGAAGCTTTTCATTACTAAGAGGAAATTTTCTGTGCGGATCCTGATTTTCATTATTTGTCACAATGTCTGCGGTAGGCTGAGAAGAACATTTGCAAAGAACGGAGTGGTAGGGTTTTATTATTGCCTTGACTGCCCAAGTTGTGACTTGGCTCATGTAGTAAGTGCAAACAATAGTCTCCTGGCAGCTCTTCAGTAGAGACATCACTGATGACAGAATTTATTAACTGCAGGTTTGCTCACTATTAAATTCAGCCAATGTTCGTTTCCGAAGCTGCTGCCCTGTTTGGCTGCATCATATGAGGATCTTCGGAAAGAAAGAAAAGAAAGGAACATTGTACCCAGCCTAGCCAGAGATGGTCAGATTATGGAACACAATAACGAGCTCAGCTTTGGGAAGAAAGCCCTCAAAGATAATTAGCGGATATGTTTCAAACAAACGTTTGTGGGGCGTTGAATTTATTCCACCAGTGAGCTAAAGATTCCTTTCTTTAGAAGAAATTAGGTGAAACCCGTGGATGTGTTCCAATGCAGTTTCCACATCAAGGCATTTAATAGTTTCCTACAGATGGTTGATGTGCGTTGGGCTAATTGCTTAGCAAAACACTGCAGTAACATGTAGACACATTTTTACTTTTCCAAAATATTTTAAAAAGCTTCCTTCCCCTTCTGCTATTGTATCTAAGGCATATGCCACTGATGACTGGAGATGATGATGGAAAAGGTTCTGGTAAACCAATTGGACGAAATTTTGCTGTTTTCTTTCTGCCGTAGTCCTCATTGATCTGGATGTGATGAGCAATTAAAAAGTCTCAATTTCCACCCCCCCCCCAAGGATGACGCTTGATATTATCTGAAAATCAGGTTCCTTTGAGAAATCTCAATTGAGTGCCAGAAATGGAAGCAATCAAGAAGCCATTGTATGTGGAAATCGTATCCATGGGCTTTTAAGCTAATGGGAGTTGCATAAATTTAAATCTGAACAATATTAGGGAAAAACAGGCAGATCTTGTAATACAGACCTCACGCATATAATTTGCACTAAAGTTATACTAGATTGTAAGCACTTTTTTTCAGATATTAAGCTCCATTTTTGTAGGTGTAAGTTCACACCCAGACTCTTCATACACAAAAATAGAGATCTTTATAAGGGCTGAGAGGGTTCACAATTTAGCTTTTTAAGCAGACTCATGAGATTGGGCTGGTTTTTGAAAATAATTTTAGTGGTCAAATCAATAGTACTGGTCAAAAGAAAGAAAAAAAACAAGGATTCTTCTAGGGAAAAATAAATGTTGACTTCTCTTCCAAGGAAAAACTTTGAAAACATAAATCAAAATGAAAATATCAATTGAAATCACAATTTCCATTTCAAATTGGACATTTCAGTATCTGAAAGCTGAAAAAAGATTGACGTGAAAGGCAGATATCCCTCCCTCTCTTCCCATATGCTTCCCAGTGGGGCCGATAGCACAAACGGCACGTAGGGTCCGCTTGCAGTTCTCTTCTATTGGGGGAGAGGAAATGTCTGGGGGCCACCTGATATAAATAACACACCTGACAGGCTTGTGGAGGTGTGTAACATGTCCAGACAGTCATGCTTGCATGATCATTTATGAAAAACTTGCAAAAGTACTCCAAGTGCTAGGCTTTAACAAACCTATGACGAATTGGGACAGCAGAAAAAGCAAATAGTCAATGAAAAGGGCATGTATCAGGGCCTTGGTGCCCTGGCTGGTGAGAAATACAATCAGTGAGCAATGTGAACAAAGAAAAGGAGAGTGGCCCAGCCTCAAGCCAGAGGGACTATCAAAAAAATAAAATAAAAATGGAAGCGATACTTTTAGATCTTGTTCTCCACTAGGGATGAGTAGGGAGAAACTCATAGGCTCATAGAAATGAAGGGCTAGGAAGGACCTCGAAAGATCATCGAGTCCAACCCTCCTGCTCTGGGCTTGAGAAGGTTCCTCTACTCGAGCCCGTCTTCCTATGATTACAGTCCATTTGGTGTCGATGAACTCCCTCCAGCGACTAGACAGCTGAAAAAGTGGGAGGCCGTCTGCCGGTACAGGAAATATTGAAGCATGGTGCTTCGAAATGAATACAGCTCTTGTTAGTAGTAGTTGCATGCTACGAAACCAGACCTCATGGAGCAGCTGGCAAAGAGTGTCCTGGTCCCTAAGAAAGGCTGACCGACTAAAACGAACAATTATCGTGGTCTCTCTCCCTCCCATCACTGCCACAGGGGATCTATAGCAGGATGCTGCTGAATGGGATTGAACCCTTCGGTGCCCCTCTGCCAAGTGGGTTTTTAAAGCACAAGATCAATAAGGAACACGTCCGCTGAGCGAAGCCGCTACTCAGGAGGCCTTAGGGCAAAATGCTGCCTTGAGCTGTGATTTTTGGTGGTGGTTTCTCAGGAGCGTTGATCTCTGCCCTCTGCTGCTGGCTCTTGGCAATCCTCTGGTACTCTGAGAGTCCAAAACTCGTAGCCAAGGTGACTGGAAAGTCCCAGGAGAATTGCAGCTGTGCTGTTCGATCAGTGACTCAAGCACTAATTAGCTCCCGGCGACCCTGGATGCACAGCAGAGCGATGTCCTGGCTCCCTGTCTGTTTGCTCTCGTTGCAGATTAGGTATTCAGTCGAATGCATCATTCATTCGGTTTCCCGGCGGATGCCTTTCCCACATCTTACCAAATCACTGTCCTTTTGTTCATCAGCGATGCAGTTCTCTTGGACACTGATCTCGACTCGAGGCAGAGCCACCTCGATGGTTGGATGCAAGCAGCATGCCGCGTGGGCCTGGAAGTGGATACGGCCAAAATAAAAATTCACTGCACTTGGAGAATCCAGAGCAGTCTGGGGCGAAAAAAGGCAAATCTGATGCCTTTCAAATAAAGCAACGTTCAGTGTCAAAAAAAATCTTTGCTTTAGCTGCATTTGAAAAAAAAAAAATAGCCAAGCAGAAGTGTATTGTATTCATCCACGTGAAGGCTGCCCAATGCTGCCGGGTGCTATTGCACGTGGATCCCAAACTCGGTTAGTGTCAGTGAAGACGTTGGCTGCTCTCGGTGCTGTTGGATGCGAGTGTGCACGCTCATCACACTCAAGTACAAATGACATGAACTCCTGCAGGAGACCACAGCAGAGCCTTCACTGAGCAATGCAAAGAGGAGCGGTGGGTGGGCACCATCTCCGGCCACCAGCCGGGCTGCGCTCTTCCCTGCTTTACTCTGCGTGTTGCAGACTAGGCGGCAGCGAAGACAGCCCCGTGTAGGGCAGTTCTGGGTGCCCCCTGACTTCCGGTTGCTTTGCCCTGCTGAGAGAAATGATCGACCTGGCATCCAGCTGTGCCCGACGGTGAAGTACTCCAAGCCTCATCTGTCAAGCCAACAGCGCACGGCACTGCTGCTGCTCCTGCTGCTATCCTTTTATATTCAGCCGTGCATCACTTGAGCAACCACGTCAAGCTCAGTGCTTCTTGGCTGATGGATCTCTTTCCCACAGTCCTTTGAAATGGCAGCATTTGTTTCAATGGGCATTACTTGTATAGGGGACTGGTGGTTTGAGCACGAAATTGGAACTCAAAAATTCTGGGTTTTGGTTTGGAAGAGCCTCCCCACCCCCCGGGATGAGACAGTCTTCCTCCCTGGAGATCTTCAAAAAGCATCCGGATGCCCACCTTGCTGGGGTCCTCTGACCCCACCAGTCGTTCCTGCCCATGTGTGGAGGGGCTGGACCCGATGATCTGTAAGGTCCCTAACAGCTCTGAAACTCTTCCCACCGGGGCTGTGGTCTTGCTGTGTGACCTTGGTCACACCACTCGGGGAAGTAGTAACCTGTACCTCCCTCAGAAGATGCTACAAGACAGTGTAATCATGGAAAAGAAGTGTTGGAAGGGACCTCAGAGGGTCACATCTAGTCCAACCCCTGCTCAAAGCAGAACCAGTCCCAACTACAGCATCCCAGCCAAGGCTTGGTCTACCTGGGCCTTAGAAACCACCCAGGATGGAGACTCCACTACTTCTCTAGGTAATGCATTTCAGTGCTTCGCCACCCTCCTAGTGAGAGAGTTTTTTTCCTAATATGCAAGCTAAACTTCCCTTGCCGCAACTTGTAATCCTTGACTGAAAGGAGGTATTGATCACCGAGTCATTATACCTCAATTGAGTGCATATCCTTTGTTTTCAAGGCACATGGCCATCAATATCAGGAAAGCCCAGGTCTGCTGAAATATGGTGTGCCTTTGATTTTTGAGTAAGTAATTCCACTCGTTCCAAAGCTTCATGCTGGGCTTTGTTTGCGGTCTATTAATTCTTCATAGCAAGCATGTCAAGCCCCCCTGCTCCAAGCTTGCTTTTTTTCTACAAGATGAAATAAATGGCAGGAAAAAAGAATAAAAACCTCTATGTTGGGACATTTGGTAGCAAAGGAACACAAAGGATTCAAGAAAGAGTCTCAGATGGGAAAAGGTCATGCTGTATTTGACCCAAAAAGCCCACATCAAACACCGCCGAGACAAAATCTCCCTCTTTCTCAAGAAAGGACAGGGATTTTTTCAAATCACGCTTTGTAGTCTTGTCTCACTGTATAAACAGTGTGAGAAGAAAGAGAAGTCACGTCCCGCCGTCTCGTGAGGCTGCTGACCAGAGCCGAGCACTTTGGGAACGCTGCAAGGAGGAGTTTCGGGGGTCTTAGAGCTGTTCACAAACATTAATGAATGAAAACTCGTTTCCCCGCTGCGAGGTAGAGACATTTTGTTCCTGTTCTACAGACAGGGCAACTTTGGCACAGGAGGCTTTCAGTGACTTATCTGAATTTACTGTGATTCATGAATTTTGACTCCCAGTTCTTCTACTCTACCGTGCAATGGCCGTGATTCAGGGAAATACGTAAGTACATCGTTACGTCCTATTGACTTCCATGGGATCTAAACATGCACTTGAATGGGAATGCCAGATAACGCAGTACTTTTGAACAAGGAGGCTCTCAGGAGTTGGGACCCATCAGGTACAAAAAGAAGTCGACTTACCGTAAGGATGGAGGAGCTGGGCCCTCGCTTTGTGTTTACCTGTTTTGAGAAGGGAGACGTCTGGAGAGAGAAGGGAGAGCTGAAGCTTGAAAAACTCGGATGTTTTAAAGACTCTCTGTTCAAAATCTTCCAGCGAGACGTGTTGTTCAACCAGCTGCCATGCTGGGTCTTCAGGCCAGTGGGTCTCAATGAAGTATTTCGGGTCAGTGAGAAAGAAGAAGTCATTGTGTCTGCCAGAGTGGGAAAAGGATACCAGAGAGTGAGGTTGTTACACAGATTGCCAATTGCTCAACTCATGAGGGGGATACGGTGAAGTGCCAAGTTTATTGATTAAGCACTTAACACACACACACACACACACACACACCATTCACGCCCCGATTTCTGTTCTGCCCTGCTATACATTACCAGTCTTATCGGTGCTTGGATCAATTTAGTGGATCAGCCAAATTGCTCGTGAGCGGGAGCCGGGCTCCTGCCAGTCCACCTCATCAGACAAACCAATGCTCCAGGATGACATGCGGAATGAGACCCAAAACTGATATGTCTCGCCCTATCTTTTATAGCCTTGCCAGTTCCCCCAGCCCTCTGGGCTTTTGCTGGGTTATTGCTCTGTTCTTCCCTGAAGGTCAGTTGCCATTGCTCTCGCACTGTTCTGGGGCGGATTCTTCTTGTTTTGGGCTTTTACCTGTCTGCATTCTTCAGCCGGTCGCCAGCTGATGTTTTCCTTTTCCACAAACACTCTCTCACCCATATAGCATGCAAAAGAGTAAAAGGTTGAGTACTTATGTCAAGCTACAGAACGATACAAAATGGAGTTTCTTAAGGCAATGCGAAACTCAAGAAAACACATAACATTAGAAGCAATAGGCAAAAAGTCTATTTGTATAACAAGGTCACCATGCAACAGGAGAGCCTGAAGCCCTAATTCAGCACTGACGGGAAAGGGAGCGTCTACGTGGCATAAATGAAAGACCTCGGAGGTAGCACAGCAACTTGTGTGCACAATCAGGCCAAACCCATTTTTTCTCTCCAGACCTGCTAGACCCACAACTTCATGGACATGTTAATAGGGTAACAAATATGTGACGGTTCAGTCAAATGTCTCTCTTAGGCACGTCAGTTAATCATACTCCCACAGAATCATACTGGGTAGAGTTACCAGAGACTCAATCTGTCATGATTGAAGTCGGCTCAGCCCCTTGGTGTAGATCAAGAGGGGCAGCAGGGCAATTGTATTGCTAATGGAGACCACTATTTCCTCTTCCCAGCCTGCTTCTGAGCTCCTCTAATATAGGTGCTGAATGCATGGATTTCCTCTTGCTGAAGATCTTAATACCGAGAGACTAAACTGAAAGCCCTTGCACCCGAAAGAAGCCTGTCCAGCTGATCTGGGATGTCTTCCTAGGGCACAACAAACTAAATAATCCTGATTCTTTCAGCTTTTCCTCATCAGTCATGTTTCCAGGCCTTAACTTTTGTTACTTTCTACTAGCCTCTATCTAATCTATCCACCTTTTTCTTCAAGTGCTGGGCCCAAAATTAGACACAGTACTCCCAATGAGGCCTCACAGGTGCCAAAGGAGTGGAAGAACCACTTCCCTTGGTCTTCAGGTGACTCCTGTTGATGCAACCCAGTAGCCTCTTGCCTTTTTTTTGTTTTGCAACAAGGGCACGCTGCTGGCTTATATTCAGCTTCTGGTCCACTGTAACCCCCGGGTCCTTTTCCGAAGTACTGCCGCCAATCTAATCATTCCTCAATCAATATTTGTCTTGAAAGAGCGACTCAGATTTTACGTCCTAATTACCATTTCCCAACCAAGTTGGATGTATTTTCTTTTATCTGTCCTCACAAATCAGTCCTTAATAGCCACTTCACCAGTCAGCGTTCATGCTTTTTCAGCCCTCTCAGTTTCCTTCATACTGAGATGCCTGGAAGAGAGAATGGTGTTTGCAGACACTTAAGACCAGAGCCACCTTGCTTGACCTCTGGCATTACGTGGAGCAGAATATTTCCTAGTGATTCCTGCCTCAGCTCTGTCCCTTGAGCTTGTGGTTTAGTACGGCATCCAGTCACAGTTGAAAGTTGTTTCAAAGATTTAACTACCCTCTTGGTTAAAAATGTTCACCTGATTTCTAGTATGGACTTGTCTGACTTTTTAGTCTTTAGCCATTGGGATTGCTTTGGCCTTCATTTGTTGTGTGAAGGACCCAGTGTGAACCAGACCCACAAAAAGCAGCAATCCTTTGCCTGTTCCGAGTGCCCCGCGAGCGGATGCATCCCCACAAGATGTGCTGCTGCTGCTACTTGTCCCCAGGGAGCACCAGTGTACGCGTGTTGTGGCACGTGGCACGTTGCCCTGGGTGGGGTAGGGGAGGCTGGGGCCAGCATCTGGGCTGCCCCAGCAGCCTTACCTGGCTCCTGGGGGCTGCAGCCATGGCGATCCTGCAGCAGGGAGCCTGGAGCCTGGCTCTGGTTTCAGGTTGTGCGCACTGCTGCCACTTCTAGGTGTGGGGTTTTTTGACACCATGATCTCCCAGCCCCATCCCCCAAACTGCAAATTAGCAGCATGGGGGACACCTGCATGTGTGCCACGTGCAGTGTGCACACTCGTCTGGGTGTGCCCAATGAGCCTACTCTTCCCCCTGTACGCTCTCAAACAACTACCCCAAGCCCCTAAAGTTTTAAGTTGTTCCAAGTAAGATAATTGCCCATTAGTAATTCCACAATGACTTCATTATGCAGCACTAGAGTAAAAAGAAAGTGACAACTTCATAATATAGCTAATGGAGAATTATTAAATTACACAAATAATTTTGCTAGAGTCATTATTTACTTAGTCAGAAATGTGCTGAGAATTTGCAAGTAATTATATCTAGCCCCGCATAATGATAAAGTTGCTTTGGAAATGGAGATTAATTGTGTGAGGAGTGACACGTATTTTTAATTAAAACAAGTGGCAGGGAAAAGGTATCATTTGATTATTCCTTAAAAGCCTCTATTTACAAGGCAGATGACTTCTGTATTTGCATTTTCAATTATAAAACACAACGGTGCCATTCTCTGTTCTGATCTTAACGCTTCAGATTTTCATTCCTCAGGTGCCTCTCAGCTTGCTAAGGGACTTTTTAAGACTCCCACTTCTGGGTTGAAGTAAATCTTATTGAAATCAATGTTCAGGCTTTTTTTGAGTGCAAGGGCTTTCAATTTAGTCCCTCGGTATTTAGATCCTCAGCAAGAGGAAATCCATGCATTCAGCAACTATATTAGAGGAACTCAAAGCAGACTGGGAAGAGGAAATAGCAGTCTCCATTAGCAACACAATTGCCCTGCTGCCCCTCTTGATCTACACCGAGGGGCTGAGCCAACTCCAATGCAAGTCGATAGAAACATTGCCGCTGACTTGAACTCTGAAGCAGAGGCGTAACAGGGCAGTTGGGCACCCAGGGCAGCAGCAACCCATGGAAGCAGCACTGACCTCCAGCTGCTGCCTTGCTGCTGGGGCAACTGTTATTTTTCTGCCCTCCTCTTCCCAAGTGACTGGATCTCCTGTCCTGAAGCTGCTAGACTGAAGGACTCTACTATAGTCCTCTTTGCATAGTTAGAGGAAAAAAGGGTACATGCATCAGAGAGGCAGCTGCATGGCCAGGGTGAGGCAGGAATAGCTCCTATGGGTCCGATGGCACAGGTTACAATAGCATGTGCCAAGGTGATGGGTGTGCAGGGAGGTATTTAATCCATAAAGGTCTCTCTGAATTGCTCTAAACTGGGGCTGGCAACCTATGGCCTGCAAAGTGAATGTATCTGGCATGTAAAGCAGGCCTTGTTTATTAAGCTTTGTGCAAGAATGTACCACTTAGGGGTCGATTATCTAAAAAATGGCACCTCTGCCTTGCCTTAGGACTGAGCCGGCATCCCTGTCCTGCTCTTAGTGGAAGGGTGCTGCTGACCCTTGCTCTGGGCCATAGGATCTCAACATGGAGGTCCTAACAACCTCCATGGGCATGAAATCATGTTTTAGGGACTCAGTGGTGACAAATGACAGAACAAGGAGCAATGGCCTCAAGTTGCAGGAAGGGAAGTTGAGGTTGGATATCAAGAAAAAATTCTCACTAGGAAGGTAGTAAAGCACTGGAACAAGTTACCCAGAGAGGTGGTGCAGTCTCCATCCTTGGAGGTGTTTAAGACCCAGGTAGACAAAGCCTTGGCTGGGATGATGTAGATGGGGCTGGTCCTGCTTGGAGCAGCGGGTTGGACTAGATGTGACCTCCTGAGATCCCTTCCCACCCTCATTTTCTAGGATTTGATGATTCATAGGGCCAGATTTTATTGCACCTATTATTTGTCCAGGTGGAGTTAGGCTTCTTCTGTAATCTGTCCCATCCTGCTGACCGCTCCCCCCTCCACTCAAAATTGCTCCTGCTTTTTTGGAACATGCCATCTTCTTAGCCTTAAGGCTAAGTCATAAAAGGCAGTGAGGAAGAGGAGGAGACCTATCCACCTCTTGTGTTAACTGGTTTTCAAGGACTTCCAAGGGGCCTAGTAGAGGAGGGTCTGATACCTGTCATAACTTCTTGATGGCTGGAGGGGAAGATGGTCTTGAATGGTTTTTTTTTTTTTCTCCATGGTATTAGGTGGGGGTGGTTGCACACACTAGCAGAGAGCTGCTGGTGTAAGCACATCAGCACTCGGTGTGTTTCCATCGGAGTTGAGCTGGGGTCTCACCTGGGAATGAACCGTCTCTTCTCCACATCCACGATGCCCGCGCCCCAGCAGGTGTCCAGCAGGTGCCACTGCCCTTCCAGCTGCACAGCGTTCCACATGTGGCTGGATTTCTTCTGCAGGCAGCTCAGGCCTTGTCGGTATCCAGTGCCTCTCCCATAACCTGGCACTCCAACACAGCTCAAACCTACTTCCCTGGAAGAATACGGTTGGTATGACATGTAACCACAGGTTAGGTTGGCCACTGGTCAAATGCGAGCGTCATACACCGCTGGCCACTCAAGTGAATTGATAGGCTGTGGTTGCCTTAACTCTTTTCCTGGCTATTTTGCAGTCCACAAAGGGAATTTACACTCATATGGTTGTTGTTAAGCTCATTGTTCCTGCGTTACTATTTGTTTAAGGGGTTTGTGGTGTTTGTAAATGTTAGTACTGTCCTTAAATTGTCATTCATTCAGACCGAATGATTCATTTTGGATTAAAAGGATGAAAAATACATAGAAGAGCCAAAGAAAAGGCTGCAAAAGTGAGAGAGAGAGAGAGCATGCATGTGCTTACATATATCCTTTTGGACAGCCTGCGTGGAAACAATCATGGACTGCATTGTTTCTAGCTGGGACAGACACTCACGGAGAGTCAACATGAGGTTAGGTCAAGCGGTTTGTACCTGCACATTTCCTGGCATAAATAGGCATAACCAGAGCAGACACCTCTTCTGGTTTTCAGGACTTGTTCAGGCGTGTGGATCTTCTGAGACAGCCCTAGGAAGCCATCCACATCATACTCTACGGGGAGGAAATGTAACCAGCCCCATTAGCCAGAGGTCTTGTCTAGCCCTCTCATGAAAGGAAGCTGGTGATCCCTTTAAAAGAGTCCCTCCGTGGGGGGAAGTGGCTGTTGCTTGGGTTATTCCAGCAATGGATGGCCACAGGTGCATCATACTGCATATATGTATCAACACATAGTGAGTCCACTAGGAAGGTAATGCATTAGACTGCCCTGGATTCAAACCCTTAAATTAATAATGATCACCATGAGGTAACACCTGGGATAATATCTTTTGTACATTAGCACAGAATTAGCACTAGTACAGTGGTGTTCAGTCACTCTGGCTCTGCAGACCAGGTGTGCGGTGCATGGTCAGCACATGAGGTCAATCCACTGCTCTGATGCACTGCACCAGCCTAGCTCCATGCACCATCTGTCTGGGGAGTGACCCCAGATGCTGGATCCAGCCTTGGAAGGACCTGGCACACTAGAAACAGCTATAGCCTGACCCCACGCATTGCACCAACCCCAAGCCACACTGTGGGGTTGCGTCATCCAGCCCATGGGGGTCCAGAAATTTGGCATTGGGGAGCAATGGCAGCCTTAATTCCTGCATCTCTCAACCATGGCAAGTAGCACTGCTAACTCTACCCTGCCACCAATACTTCTGGACTTGTGGAGAGCCCCATGAGCTGGATGCCAAAGCTCGATGGGTCAAATCCAGCCCAGGGATGGTAAGTTGAGCACCACTGGCCTAGCACACCCCAAGCAGCAGCTCATGGCCACAGGGGATCCAAAGGATAAACTGAGGTTGGCAAGAAGAACGAGGTATGATGGATGGAGCTCGCAGAGTGTTACTTGCTCACTCCTGTGGCTCATGGGGTAGTGAGCATTGGGGTGTTTTGGCCTTATGTGAGTTCAGGCAAATAATGAAAGGCTACTGTCATTCCAAGAATGTCCCAACCCACATGTTTCCAAACCCATGGGTGTCCATTCCTAATTTTGGCCAGATTGGAAGTATTGATTGTCATGAGCGATGGTCTCAGGAGCTGCAAGAACCAGTGTGAACGGTGGCTCTGGCTCTGAGGAGCTGGCGAAGGTGTTTCAGTAGCACGGGGTGGATGGTTCAGTCTCCATACGGACCGCTGGTTCCCAAATGTTGGAGCCCACTGAACTACTCCAGCTTCTAAATGCTTTCTACATTGCCAGTGGTTTTTGACTCCACTCCTTGTATTAAGAGTGAGAGAGAGAGTCCGAATCTGCAACAGGCCCAGAGAAAGGGGTTCCCTGTAGCTGCTCTGGCCCCACTGCAAACCAGGTGTTGAATTGTTACTCAGCCCCAGTCCTCCACTCCTGACCCGTGGGAGCAGACATGGGCTTCTCTCTTTTCTGGGAGCAGCTCAGACCTCTCCTTGCAGCCAGCAAATCTTACAGCGGGAGGGGGCCAAGAAGCGTAGCTGTGGTTCCTCTATCTCCTTGCCCTTCTCCTGCCACCTCGTCCACGGCGTCATGGACGTAGCCCTACCACTCTCTTGCCATGGCTAGAGTTGCAATCTTCTCTGAGGGGAGGCATAAAGGCTGCTGCAGCACAGTCCTACACTATGTATTGTCTATCTCCTCCTCTCTTACACACCCACAAACAAACCCCAAGTATTTGCAAAAGAGAGAAAGCCAAGAAGGCTGCCTATTGCAGCAAAGGGGGATTCGGACATTTATCTGAACCCCTAGTGCAACTCTGATGGCCTGGCTACTCCTCATCCTTCTTAGGTTTCTGTTTCCTTGGGCGGTGTGGCCTATGGAAGCCAAAGGCACCATTTCAGCATCAGCAAATGGAAAGCCATTGTGTACATGACTTTTTCCAAAGGGGGTCTTCATGGAAGACCAAACCATGGTGCTCATCCCTCTCCTTGATCTGTACATGAATTGTCCAGCCTTGTTTGCCCTTTCACAATGAGGACTGGTTTATGGAGAAACCGATTAACACCTGCGGGTCCATTCCCTCTCTTTCATGTTCAGTTATTCAGTATAAACCTCCCTCTGCTTCTCGACAGGCTTTCATGAAACTGTCACCAATGTGGTTTGCTGTAGCCTTGTCTCACTGACCGTGGTGGCCCTGAAATAAGGAAATGATTGACCCCGAAGAACTGAGGAGGGTCTGGAATCACCAGAGTAACTGAGACCCTCATGATCTTTAATGTGCTCCTGGCTTATATCGGTGAGGAAGGGCAATTCTTTTATCCCCCATGTCACATAAGGGAAATTGCAGCCCAGACAGACAGAGAGGTTCGAATCCACCTGTTGGGTAGCTAAATGTATTTAGGTGCCTACGCACCATCCTATTGCACCCTGTTCAACTCCTTGATAACCCATGAATGCATCTACTTTTGTAACGCAACATCATCTGACCCCTCAAATTGATCACAGAGGGGAAAAGATCCCACCAGTTTTTGCATTAACTGTTCATCAGGGACTTGAACAAGGTGTAAGAGCATCACACTTGTGTACCTAAGTCCCTGTATACACCTAGTAGGTGGGACAGAATCGGGACCTAAGTAAACAAATGTCATACACGAGGACTGCTGTTGAGCATGGACCCAAGCCCACGTCTCCCATGTCTTCCATGAGTGTTTTAATCCCCAAATCTCCCCCTTCTTCCTCAGTTGAACTTCAAATCAAACTGTGGGCCAAACTGAAATGGAAAATGTACTTACCAATGTTGTGACACAACCACATCCAGATCGCTCTCACCATCTCCAGTTTGCTCTGGGCCTCCTCCGTAATGAGCCGAACGATGGTCTGGACCGATGACAAACCCTGCCTTGACTTTATCTGGGGTAGACCAGATTTTATGTGGTTACCTCAAGTGTGTGTGTCACCAAACCCACAATGCATTAAGGGCTGTGGAATGACTGATTTTTCCCAGTTTGGTGGCCTACTTGAAAAATGTAATGGAAATTCATTTTGGGTTGAACCAAAACTGAAATTTTTCAGTATATTTTTCAAACAATGACAACAACAATAATAGTATCTATGACTATAATAAAAATACTGCAATAATAATAACAGTAACAACAACAATGATAACAGTAAGTGTTTTTCTGGTTGAATAAAAAGTTTTGTCTTTAGCATTTCTTATAAAACAAGGGACTAGATTCACAAATCAGAAAAAGATGCTGTGATGGTATCCCCTCCCTCCCCCCACCTCCCTCTTTATAGCCAGGTACTTAACCCTGACACTGAAATGGGCCCAAGGCCCCTCTCCATGATTCAGTCCTGAGGGGGGTTACATCCAAGGGCAATCACTTGGCGAGAGGGTATTATAGGCTGGGTCAAGCACTTCTCTTGAGTTTTTTCCATTCTGTAGATCTACTAAAATATTCACTGGGTCAGAGAGTGGGAGAGCCACTCTTCAGGCTGCGTGTCAGGACATTTGCCTTGGGGCTGGGACATCTCAAATCCAGCCACCTCTTCTATTAATACTTAGGTATCATAATAAAAATAGACCAGACATAGCCCGGGGTTGGAGACTGTAGGCCAGAACCCAGCTCCAAATTGGGCAAAAAGTGTGGTGGTACCTGGGCTTCCAACTGAGTGTCCTGAACATGGGGCTACAGGGTGACAGGTCAGAAGCGTCATCACCTCTTTAGTTTTGTGACTAGCATCCAAGTCCAGGCATGTTTTGGGTTTTTTTAAAAATTTGCCTGGTATCAAATTTATGCTCAAGTCAATGTCAGTCACCATATTTACTGCACAGTACGGGCATACGCATGTAGATGCATGCCCTTGCTGCACAGTAGTTTCAATTACTGAGCAGTAAATGTGCACATGTAGATGCATCCACTGCTTCCCAAGTGTCTTAAGACCTGTTTCAGCTTTAACTATGACAATTAAGAGATGCCCAGTAGATGTCTGGTCAAAAGAAGGGAACCAGCAGCTCAGCTGATATATGGGAAGAGGGAGGGGGGATGTTCTTGATCCCATGGCAGACCTGTGACACTGTGGCTGAGATCACGCCCAGTGGGGATTCGTGCCGACAGAACGCACCCACCGGCCCCATGCATGGCCACGGTGGGAGTGCTTTGCCTTCCTGTTGCTGGTATTTGCGAGCCGTAGGGGAAGTGAAGAGGTAGGCACCAGCTTTCACTGTTGTTGGTACTTTGCAAATGCGGTGATTTGTTTTCACAGATCCCAGCTCCCAGGAATGCATTTTATGTTGGGTTTTTGGGGGGTTTTTTTGCTACTCTTCATCTTCGCATCCTCTCCAATTCCTTCTTGATCATATTAAATAGTCTCCACAGTCCTAATGTGAAGCTTGCAGGGCAATAAAATTAATTGCATCCGAATCCCAAGAGATGTTAGCCGCAGGCTAGGTGTGAATTACAGATTTCTACAAAACAGGAGGAGCAATTATTTCAGCGCTGAATAAATAATTAAGCTTTTGCCCTCTTTCTACATAGTGTTTGTTATAGAGTTAATGAAAGCTCATTAATTAAAATGTTGGACCTTTGGCTGGTTACGATTCACCTGGGGGCAACCTGATGCTGGTTGATGTTGGTAACATGAAGAAATAAGAACTTGTTTTGTGCCCGTTCCTGGGTCACTTGAACAGTCAGAGTTTGTATCATCACAGCCAACTTTTAGCTATTGTAAAGGCTCGTTCTCCGGGCCCATGGGATGAGTCGTAGACAAGCAGGCTGGCAAGGCCCTCAGGAGCTCATCTAGTCTAAGCCCCTGCTCAAGGCAGGAACAGCCCTGCGTTCGCCATCGCAGTTAAGTGTTTGTCTAACCTGCACTTAGAGACTTCCAGTCGTGCAGACTCCACAACCTTCCTAGTTAATCTGTCCAGTGCTCAGAGCTATGCTCAGAGTTGGGAAGTTCTCCTTAAAGTCCAACCTACATTCCCCTTGTTGCAAGTGAAGATAGTTACTCCTTGTCCTGTCCCTTGCAGGCCGAGAGAACAATCTGTCACTAGCCTCTGCACAACCACCTTTCAAATATTTGAAGACTGTCATCAAATCCCCTCCCAATCTTCTCTTCCCCAGACCTAATAATCCAGTTTTTCCCAATCTTTCCTCACAAGTCACATTTCCCAGGTCTCAAATTATTTTTGTGTCTTTCTGTTGGACTCCTTTCCAGTTTGACAACATCTTCCTTGAAATGCGGTGCCCAAAAACCGGAAAAGCCAATTTAAATAGTGTTGGTCATTTGTTTGTTTGCTGGCTGGCCTGGAAGGAAGATATCATAGAGTATCTCATGGCTGAGAAGAGGCAAGATTCAGCTATGGGAGTGTAAAGGAAATCATTTATCGAGGCCAGTGAACCCATAGGCACTCTGTGGGGTCTCTATGCCTCTGTTTTTTTAATTTCTCTGAATAGGAAAAACACTGGCTCTCCACCTCCCCAAATGACTAAATATAGCCATCACATAAAGTCTCTGTGGCTAGGAACAGATGCCATATTTATCCCTGGATAAGTTGTTCCTGTTTTTGACCTGGAACAAACATATCCTGGGATTGGTGTTTGCATGCATCGCCTTCTGATTGGGGTTGAGTGAGCAGCTGACTGCATGACTGCTTTTGTGCCGTTGATTCAAGGATGCGGTCCTGTCATAACTGTTCAGATGTACTTTGCAATGTCCTTGGATAAACTATTAGCACTTCTTACCAGTAATTTTTTTTTTTTAGGATTTATCCCAGGACAATGGACATGGGCATCTGTGTATGACTGCACGTTGTCCCAGGAGAAACTGGTTCATCTTGGGATAAGCGCGACATCTGTTTTCAGCTTTTGTATCCTAGCTTGGTTTAAGCAGTTATGGGTGAACTGGGAAATACAGGAAGTCTGAGTACAAGTGTTTGAGCTCTCTTTGGCTCAGGGCCAAGGTTTTCAGCTGTGACTAATATTTATCAATGCCCAACTCGAGACCTTTTTAAAAGGGCCTTATTTTCAAAGGAGAGGTACTCGTAGCTTTCTGGAAAATAAGTAAGCCCTTTAAGATGTCTCAGGTGGGACATGCAAAACCACAAACCGTCTTGCGAAAGCTTGATTCTGCAGCTGTCTCTTATTTTTCCAGGGGTGAAAACTCGATTCACACCAAACCAGCAACTTTCTACTGGGATTTTTTTGCCTATAGGTACAAGGTGAAAAGGATGCTTATTTTTCATCAAAGCACGAAAAACCTGAGATGTGTGTGCCTCACTGAGAGTATCTGGGAAGGCTGTACCTTTAGTACCTACCTGCTCGCTCGCACGTAAAACATGGGCATCTATGTGGCTGAAAACCTTTGGGTCTGGATAGAGGTCTTTCCTTGTCTTTTTCTGGGCTGTTTCTGTTGCATCAGACTGCACCTGCTTCTCTCCCTTTACGCCATCCAGCACTGCTTCAGAAACCGATAACTGGGAGTGACTCTTAACCTGCCCATGAGTTTTCTCCGGTGCTTTTTGGAATACCGGTGTCCTTGGGGTTGCCTTACTGCTGTCATCAGCTTTGTTTGCCCAAAAGAGAAAGATGTCCTTGGTGGGGGAGCCCTTTGGGGCATCTTTTATGCTATGTGTAGATACAGTGTCCTTCAGCATGGCCTTCCCATTCCTTCTGCTGTCTTTGGCAACCCTTTGGTGGGGCTTCTCCAAGAGCTTGCAGTTAACCTCTTCATAGGTGCATCCCGGAGGTGTGTTTCCATTGTGGAAATCTGATGCTTGACTCTCCTTCCTGGTTGGTGAGCTGCTGTTTTCATGGGATAGTGTCAGCTTTTCACTGTGGTTCCTGCACTCAGCCCATCTTGCTGCGCCTTCGGTAGGGTGGTTTCCAGGCTGGTTGGTGCATCCTGAAGAAGAGCAAGTGGTGGATAGTTGCCTGTTCCTATTGGCACCCAGGGGTCCAGGTGACTTGTTGCTGTCAGGATCTGCCTTCATTGGTACAAATGGAAGTTGGAGGAAACCAGAGAGACCTGTGATGGAAACCAAATGGTTCTTGAAATGAAGTATGTACTCTGCACTAGTTACCTCCCTGGACACATCTACATGTGCTATTAATCTGAAGTAGGCTTACTTCACAGTAAGCCTGCTGGGGCAGCATGTCTACATGTGCTCCCTCTTGGCAGCAGATTTGCTCCCAATGAGCACATCTACACATGCATTTACTGCACAGAAGCTTACTGTGCAGTAAGCAGTTTTTACTACATGTAACACACATGCAGCCGTTAAAGCACAGTAATGCGTTGTGTACGCTGACTTGGGAATAAAGTTAGTCTCAAGTCAGTCCACACACAGTGTTACTGGGCAGTAAGGCATCTACATGTGCATTACTGCACAGTAACTAATCAGGCATAAATTTGATACCTGCATGATGCACGTATCAAATTTACATCCAAGTGAGCATAAGTCACCATTGTTACTGTGCAGTATAGGTGTGCAGGTGTAGATGTGTGCCAGTACTGCGCGGTAATTTTTGGTTACTGTGCAATAAATGTGCACGTGTAGATGAGCCTAATGGGAGCAATCAAGAGAGGAGTGTTCCCACCCTGCTCTGCCCCCATGCAGGAGCCATCAGGAGGGATCCTGATGTACACAGGGTGGGAGAGCTGCGCTGAAGACCTCTCCCATCCTGTGTGCATGGGGACAAAGCCCTGTTCCCAGTGGAGCTTCCCTGCATAGCCTGGAGCTGGTTGTCATCCGTCCTGTTCTCAGGCAGGTCCCAGCCAGCCCTGGGCTGGGCAGGGAACTCTCCTGGTACAGGGAACTCCTGGCCCCGACTGCCTTATTGGAGTGGGGGCTGGGATCTTGCTCCATGCACCTGGCAGCTGCCTGTTGTGCAGAAAAGCTCTGAGCATGGAGCCCAGCCAGGGCAATGTCCCCCTGCCCTGGTAGCAGGCAGCTCTTGGCCCCAGCTCAGATTGCAGAGCCAGGGCTGGGAGCTGCCTGCTGCTGGGGCGGGGGGACATTGTCCCAGCCTGGGTTCCTCAGTGGAAGGCCACCCTGGCAGCACACAGGTCCCAGGGGAGGGGATTGTCCTCCTACCCCCCGCTGCCTGGGCTGACCGGGAGCAAATTTGCTCCTGCTCAGCCACCTACACACGAGCTACTGAGCAGTCACTACCTACATTTGCAGATAGCAAATTAACCCAGCAGTTGACTAATTGACCGCACGGTAAGTATCCGCACATGTAGACAGTGATGCTTTACTGTGCAATCAATTAGCCAACTGCGCGATAAAGCATCTTGTGTAGACGCGCCCACTGTGATGTAACTAGGGTGAATCAGGACTTGATGGAAGGGAGCTTCAACTCATGACACTGGAGGTTCCCATTGCTACCGTGAAGGAGAGAAAAGGAAGGTGAAGATGGTCTGAGATTACCCAGTGAGGTCATATTACATGCAAAAGAGTGTCTTCCTTTCTTCAGGCAGAAGGTTTTTTTTTTTTAAGACGAGGCAATTAAAAACAAGGGAGATTCGACTGGGAAGGAGGTGCTGAAAGAAGATTGATTGAGGTATTGGAGATATTGCAGATTATTGGATCTTGTGATTCCAATAGAGAGCTTGGATTTATTTCTGGCCCTGCTATGTGCTCTCTGTGGGGGGAGGGGAAATGCCCCTGTGCCTCATTTTCCCTGTACGTGTATTTTTTCTACCCCAGAGGGAGGCGTTAAGCAAAGCCTGTGGCCACGTAATTAGCATCTGGGTGTCCGAGACAGATATTTTGGCATGCAGGTATGCAAACAGAGGGCTGATAGAGGCGTATTTGTTGAACTTCTCAGTTTCTGCAGAAGAGCGTGGCATCTTGCTTGGCCCTGCTCTGCCTGCATGGGGTTGATTGGTTTCCTGTCACTGCTAAAGCCTGTTTGGAAGGAAGAGGTGGGGAAGGGACGGTGGAACGACAGGCCTGGGCTGGGACCAGTGTGGTAGATGGCTTTTCCCATAGGAGCACTCCCAGAACCAGCTCTGGATCACATTAATGCCAAATCTGCATCGTCAAAGGGACTGTGCCGGGGAGAGATGCAGGGAAACAGGCAATGTGTGTTCTGTGCACTACACACCTGAGTGAAGATCGGGTCCATTTGATCAGCTCTAGGTACGTGCCAATAAGCCTGCTCCCTCGGGCACGCTTTTTGGTACATGGTCAATACTTCGCTAAGTCTATGCTACTTTGATTTGGCTGTTGCATGTACAGCAAGGACCCTTCATGCTTACCTCCCACTGTGGTCCTGTGAATGGTATAGAAGTGGCCTATGCCTCCCCAGCATGACCGGAGGAAACAGCAAAGCATTTGCTTCCATTGCTCTGGTTTTTGTTGCTAATCCTTGCAATAACGAAATGACTATTTGTGCAATGCAAATAGCCTGTCCTGCTGTGAACCACTCACAGTGCAGCCCAGAAATGCCACTCATGGTATTCATCTAGCTTCTCCCAGGCAGAGACAGGTTGGATTTTCAGCATCTAGCCTGTAATTCTTGCCTGACTCTTCCAGTAAAGCAAAGCACCCACTACGTCTGTGTTACCCAGCCACCCCCTTTCAGCTGAGGACTCGCTTTTCCTGCCTTCCCAGTTGGCTCCACTCCTGGGCGATGGAGAGGAATGACCATCTCAGCAATCTACGGAAAGGAGGTTTTCCATAGGAGATAGTTTATGTAAGCAACTGCTGAGCTGGCCACGGCAAGGTTTCCTGTTGGCTCAGCTGGATGGATCTCGGCTGCTTGAATGCATATAGGTTACTCGCAAGCTGTATTCCACAGCCATTCTGAAGATGCCATTAATGCATTAAACTTGCACTATAATAACAGCAGCTCTGTGCTATAACTCTGGAGAAATCTGTTGCGTCAAAGCTCGGCAAGCCTAGGAGTTTTTTCCATCCAGCCAACAGAGCTGAATGTAAGACGATTTGAATCCAGAGGGCACCTAAACTGCATCTTGGACCCTTTTTATTGTTTTTTAGACCTCTGAGTTTACTTTTAAACCACTTCTGAAGCTGGCTGCAAACCAGCTCCCAAATGTGAGTGGGAGGGGTTTTCATGCCTGGCTGTTCGCATGTGCAAATGCAATTGGTGTGTGAATGCAGGTAGCTACGTGCATGCAATCCATAGGCATAGACACCCTTTGGCATGTGCCATCGTGGGTTTAATTTGCAGTGTTATGAGCAGGCACTGAAAGGTCACTTCTGAAACCTTCATGCCATCCACCCCTCTCCTGTGCCATAGAAAACTTCTTACCAAGAAGGAAGAAAAAAATCAACACCCCTCCGGCCATCAGACAACTTGGAGGCAAACAGATTGCTTGAACTTTTATTTGAGCCTAATTTATATAAAATGAACTTTTCCACCCAGGGGAACCTATTACATCTTTTTATTCTCCTGTGCAATATGAAGTTTCATTTCCACCTGGGAGAAATGTTGCCACCTGTGCATTCTCCTTTGCCTGAGGAAGGGCGAGTGAGCCCAAAAGCTTGCAAATAAAGAATGTTTTTGTGCAGCTATTTAGTTGGTCTAATAAAAGACATCGCCTCTGCCAAGAGTTCTGCATAGGGTTGGACTCGATGATCTAATAGGTCCCTCCAACCCTCAAATCTATGAAATCTATAATTTTTACTTCTGAAACCTTGGGATTTTTCAGCTGACATGTGCAGTGCCCAATAGCCAGGTGCCAGCTCAGAACTGAACTCCCAGCAGGATGATCAAAATAAGCCTTTCTGTAGGGTTTCGTATCCCTGGGAGGTACAGGAGAGGGTGCATCTAGTGCATGCAAGAGGGGACCAGATAGCAGGATGCTGGATACTAAAACCAGCTCTGAGCCCCAGCAGCTGTGTAATCCTCAGCAAATTGCTTCACTTTTCTGGGACTCTGTTTCCCCACCTGCCTATGTCTTGTCTCGTTAGACTGTCAGCTCCTCAGGAGAGTTGCAGGAATACTAAATTTCCAGTATGGTGATAAGAAAAGGAGGAGAAAAGGACCCTTAGGTGCAATGTGACCCATGCATCGCTTCCCCACCTCCCCGCCTGGGGCTAGAATAGCACTGGGATGAATAAGTGCTCTCTCTCAAGCATCACCTTGCCTTGAGTGTTGCTAATGAGAGGCCGTTGCTACTGGGAGATGCATTTCCAAGGGGTGGAGCTGCTCTGTTGCTGTTTGAATTTGAACAGCAACCCAGGCAAGCCTCTGGCCCCTTATGAGGGATGGAAAGCCAGCTGCATTATCTTTTGGTTCAGCTCCAAAACTCACACCGGCAGGTCTTTCCCATCTCATGCTGCCAAGGGCAGTGATCCCTGCTTTCAGGTTTAGGAATCAGACAGCTGAAACGACTTTGTAATTCATCCTGGGACTTTTAGCATGGCTTGCAGACGAGGTGGCATCTACCAAAGACTGCCGTCCTCATCCACAGGGGATCATAGCAAAGTAGGGCTGGAAGGGGCCTCATGAGGTCATCTTGTCCACAGTCATCCTTGCCTAGATCATCCCAGTCAAGTGTCTATCTAACCTGCTTTGGACAAGTCTCAGGGATGTCTCTAGGCAGCTTTTCCCAATGCCGAACAACCCCCATGGTCAAAGCCAGCGTCCTTGCTGGCAGCTTTAGCGGGAGGAAAGGAACTGCTGCATCCCTGTCACTCCAGGGATCGAGACTGGCACTTCTAGATCAGCGCCAGGGGATCTTGCACTGGTGCTGGACGGCTCGTGCCTGGGTGTGGGCTAATAGGGGAACACCTATATGGCGAGGATATAGAGAAATGACCTGGAGATTTTTTCCCTTTTTAACGTCTGCAATGAGATTGCGTGCCCTTGTTGCAAAAAAGGCTCACAGCGTACTGGGCTGCATTGGTAGGAGCGTTGCCCACAGACGGAGGGCAGCGATTCTTCCCCTCCATTCAGCCCTGGGGAGGCCACATCTGGAGTCCTGTGTCCAGTTTTGAGCCCCACCCCCGAAAGGATGTGGAGAAATTGGAGAGAGTCCAGTGGAGGGCAATGAAAATGGTTCAAGGGCTGGGGGGACGTGGCTTGTGAGGAGAGGCTGAGGGACGTTGGCTTATTTAGTCTGCAGAAAGAAGACTGACTGGGGTTTAATAGCAGCCTTCAAGAACCTGCCAGGGGGGCTGCAAAGAGGATGGAGCTGGGCTGCTCTCAGTGGTGGCAGATGACAGAAGGAGCAATGGGCTCAAGCTGCAGCAAGGGAAGTTGAGGTTGGATATTAGGAAAAACTTTCTCACTGGGAGGGTGGTGAAGCACTGGAGCAAGTTACCCAGAGAGGTGGTGCAGTCTCCATCCTTGGAGGTGTTGAAGACCTGGCTTGACAAAGCCTTGGCTGGGATGATGTAATTGGGGCTGGTCCTGCTTTGAGCCAGGGGTTGGACTAGATGTGACCTCCTGAGGTCCCTTCCTGCCCTCCTTTTCTATGATCAAGTTTCCAGTAACCTATAACCAGTCTAGCCCAGTTGGGTGGTAACTCCACGCATCACCTAGAAGTGCAGCAAGGATGGGGCAGTCCTGTTTAAGGCAGCAGACTGTAGCTGAAACAGCTTTAACTACCTAGGGTTCAATAAAAATCCCGCAGGGACTGTCCTACATCAGGCAAGGAGGGTGTTGGTGTGATCTCTCAAAGGGGTGCCCATGCTGCCTGGCTATGGGGCAGTGGCAAACTCTGGGAGATGCACCAGTCAAGCCTCAGAGAGAAAGAAGGACCCTGGGAGGCAGAAGGGAGGAGGGCTTAGGATGGAGTCAGCAGAAGTAGTTAATTACCAAAGGACCCCCCCCCCCCCCCCCCCCCCCAGAAATGGCAGCAATTAGCCCTGGCAGTGGGAATTAACTGGTGCTGCTATTCTGGCAAATTTGACTATGGCTGAGTAAGCAAAGCCAAAACCAGACCCACCCTCTCCTTATGCTCGGTAAATAATAGTGACCCGTCTTGCCAGGGCTCACGTTTCTCCCATGCTGATACACACAGCGGGAAGAGGCAGCTATTTGAACACAATTTCACAGCTGCAGGTGGAAATGGGGATTAAGAAATGGCAGGTTTTACTTACCATCAAAGTCCTACTCCTGATATATCTGTCTCGCCCTGCAGTCTGCCAAGGTCAGGCACATCCCGGCGGTTCACAGGTCCCTTTTATATGCTTATCATGCCTGGGCCGTCCTCATCTGCACCTCACTAGTGCCAGTTGAGCTAAAAATACTGCAAAGCATGGAAGAATGTGGCAGCCACTTGCTGGCAGGACCCGACAGCTCTGTAGGAGGCACCGGCCAGAGCGCGGCTTCTGTATCTCTATGATACAGCTGCTGGCGGAGAAGATACGCTACTCTTTCATGTCAGCGGCTGGCATTGCAAGGGCAGTGTGTGTATTTTTGCCCGGCCAGCTGCTTGTGGTCAGCACAAGTCTGGGCCAACCAAATACCATATTTTATCACATACAACACACCCCCAAATAAGACACACGCCTTGTTTTGGGAAGGTCGAATGAAGATAAAAAGATCTTTCCTTGAAAATATTGCCAAGTAGCAGTAAGTAACTGCGCACTCCCTGTACTGATCCATGCGGACCCCTTTGCAGCTGAACTCTTCCACTTTTTTCCCTTGGCAGATGCTTGTGTTACAAAAACCACTGTTGCTGTATTTCCTTATGTATAATGTGCCCCCCTGCAATTTTCAGCAGCCGATTTGTCGGGGGGAAAGCTGTTTGTGGTCACTAATGAGAGGAGGAAATGAGGGTTATGGGTCAGGAAAATGAAAAGGGTATCAGTTGTTTATTGGGCTTCTGTGGCACCCCCTCACTTTGCAAACCCTCCGGGTGCGTCTGCATGCTTGAGGAGCACCTCAGAGAGCCTGAAATGGGTTGGACATGGCCATCTGAAGAGTGGGGTGAAGCGCCACCAATTATACAATAATATGCCCAAGATAGAAAGCTAATTGGAGCATGTCCAGTGCCACCAATGGTGGCTGCATTACAAATATGTATATGGGGTTTTGCTCTTTCTTGAGCAAAAAAACAGAGGCAGACTCGAGACACCCTGTCTCTCCCTTGAGTCCTTCCTTCACTCTAGCAGGGGCCCAGGCGCATCCCTTCCCCTCCCACTCTTTTCAGGGCAGAGGCATTCAGCCCAAGTTGCCCTCTATAGTAGCCAGGGAAATAGGATGGCAACTCCAGCGGTGGGGCACAGTTTCCGTGCAGGGAACAATCCTGTTGCAACAATACCACTATGATAGCGAAATGGCCCATGTCTAGGGCTAGGAAATGTGTGTTGTATGCAAGAAAATATGGTAGTTTGCTATTGTAACACAGCCATCTTTCATTCAGCCTGTGCATACATCAGCGAGCTCTGTGTACTTACCGGCTCGCACCTAGCACTCTGCTCCAGTGGCTATGTTTTGTCCAATTTGGGAGGTCCCCTCCTCAGTTGGAGCAGTGGTGGCTGTGTGGCAGTGTTCCTGCCTACCATGTGGGAGACATGGGTTCAAGTCCTAGCTGAGGTGACTTGGGGTGAGTGAAATAACAAAAAGCAGATCTTGGAGTGGAAAGGGGCTATTGTGGTTTCTCCCCCTCCAGGTACTGAGACCCTATGTTTCCTTGTCATTTTGCATTTTGTGCCTTTTTATATTTCACCTGTTTGTTCTGTTGTTTGTGTTTTACATTTTGTTAACCCTGTTTTTTGTCAGCGATTGTAAGTGTCTGACCTTTGTTGAATCCTGCCCCCATGAGGCATTGTAGAGTCCACTATACCCTCTGATCTATGCCTGTTATGTTCCCAGTATTAAAAAGTATATGGTTAAGTCCCCATTGGTGGTCTAGCTCTGCTCTATAGGGGAGGAGAGTCCCTACACCTCCCACAGCGCTTGTGCACCTGCTCTGATCCCTTCAACGGAGAGGGGGGAACCTCTTGGAGTACTGCCCGGGTTACAGGTGCAAAATGGAGCTTATGCTTCTTCCTTTCCCCCAAGCTCAGCATAGCAAACTGCAAACCCTTGCAAAAACCAGGAGATTATTCTTGAGACCATGAGGTTAAATTAAATATAATAATTCTTGGTGTTTTTTCACAGCCTTCTGTTTTTTTGGACACTTTGAGTACTCTCAGGTTATAATTTCAGGATTTCCTTTGCAGTCCTGAAAACTGAGGGTGCCTATAGACATGCTCCAATGCATCCTAATTAGAATGCATCAGAGCAGACTCAATTAGTCTAATCTAATTGGAACACCCCAGCGTGCCTCACTGGCACGTGTATTCAGTCTCCCATGTTTCAAAATGGCCATGGTGGTGCTTTAATTAAAACTCATTGAATGAGCTTTAGTTAAAGTGCTCCTGTGGCCATTTTGAAATGCGGGACACTTAATACACATGACAGTGAGATGTTTTAATTGGAGGGGCTCCCCAGGGCCTGCTCTAACTAAAACAACCCCCCACCCCCAAACACATCTCTATGCAGCCTTAATCACATGGGGCTGGGACTTTTAGCAAAGCACTAAATATTACACATCTCCCAATTAAATTGCAAAAGTCAGTAATGCCGCCGCTTTTCTCCCCAGTCTGTTTTGGCTGCCTGGTCTCTCAAAAAGGGCCTCTAGTTATGCATTTATACATCACCGAGGATAATGGGGCCTTGATCTCTGGTGGGATCTCTCCTTGTTACTGTAATACAAATACCACACTTAGTGCTTTGTGGAAAGGTTTCTTAATGAAAGTACGTCACTATATGGCAGCTCTCGCCCATCTGCTGCACTCTGTGCCAGTTGCTACGGCAGAAAAGTAGGTGTTATTGAAAACCCAGAGGAAATAACACATCAAATGTGTCAGTCACTCAGTGGCTTTGTCTTGGGCTTCAAAAAGAATGATACATATTTCAAATACGTTCCTTTAATGCACAGGTTTTTCTCTCAGAGTGAGGAAGAACACAGGGCTTTTGACAATTCCCTTGTCACGGCACTTTTTAAGTGCCTACTTGAACCAGAAAGAAGCCTCTGACTTGTTTTTTATATTTATATATATCAAATGAATGAAAATCCCACTGGGCTGATGCATTCTCTTGATGAGCTGGCATGGGAACTGCATAATGAGTGACGATGGGCTAGGGGTGCCTTAGTCACACGTGAAAGAAAAGCCACCCCTGCCTCCCCTACCTTGGGGGTCTTCAAAAGGAGATTGGATAGATATCTAGCTGGGGTATTATGATCCCAGCACTTGTTCCTGCCCAGGCCAGGGGGTCGGACTTGATGATCTGTTCAGGTCCCTTCCAACCCTAGAAATTATGCCTGTACCCATCTGGACGACATAAAGCTGACTCCAGAATCTTTAAGATTTAGGTGTGGGTGGGAACACCTTAGTTGGCTCTAGCATTTTGTGCTGGGTGATAGGCAATAGCACCATCTCACTGAAATAGCTTCACACTAAATGAAGGAACAGTTAAAATCCCTCTGTCTAACCATGGCTGCAACAATGGGAAAATACCTCCCACGGATTAGCCCGGGCACTGATTATGCTGTGTAGTCTGGGTTTTTTTCAAGGGTATAATAATAAACGCCGACAAAAGAGAGGAAATTAGCAGCACTTGAGAGGATGTGCCAGGGAGGGAAATTGGATGCAACTGATCTGGCAAAAGGGTGCGCTACGAACCTGGCACTTAGCCTGAATGGATGCCAATGGCACAAAGGAAGGAAACAGTGTCTGATGGGCACATCCAAAGAACAGAATGGCCTATGAAAGGCTGCATGGCAGGGAAGAGAAAGAGGGGTGGGCCAAAGTAGAGATGGCAGGAAGACATAGAAGAATGGGTGGGATAACAAATAAACACAGCGGCGAAGCTGCTGACACACAGGGTCAAATGGGAAGCACTATCCATTGTGCCACCAACCCACCAAACCTCTTGATGAGAATGGCACTTGATGATTAGGTTGATTTGCTCACAGCTGCGTGCCTGGGGGAAGAAGCCAGCAGCAAAACAAAAGACAGAAGCAAGGAAGGCACTGGGAGCATGGCAGGACAGAAAGTGATAAGCAGGAGAGATTGCTTTTTGGGCAGAGTGCTGGCTGGAAAGCAGATGGGGATTTCTGAGCCAAAAAAAAAAGATCCTCCTAGTATTTGCTCTATGCTATGTTCAGGGAAACAGAGTCTTGTGTGCATTTAAATCCCTTCTGTATCCACATACCCTCTGCAGCTTCTCCATGTCTTCCTTAAAATGTGGCGCTCAGTACTCCAACTGAGGCCTAACCAGCTCCTAACCTCAGCTTTGTTGATAAGTAGGATTGCATCAAACAAATGCCAGGTCCCATCATGGATTTCTTTTCCTAAGGGGAATAACTTGAATACTGACCCCCTGCTCAGGTCACCATGACATGTCATGCGTATTTCTAGGTGTCAGCCCATAGTGGAAGCATTCGATAACAAGGGAGAAAAGCTTATTGCATGGGATTGGCTTGTACAGAAGCATGAAGTTTGGGGCATCTAATGAGGTGTTCTGTGCTCAAAAGATTGCCAAAAAAGCAGATGAAAGGAAACTTCTGAAAAGCAGCGAACAACACTTCTGAGCCCTTAGGTTTCATCCTCTCAGGAAAGACAGAGTCTTCGTGCTCAAGTGGCAATACACCGATCTCTCATTGTTCGCTCGTTATGGGCCTCCAGACGCACCGGGCTACCATGACCGTATGTAGCAACAAAATGAATGTCTGGAGTCGCAGCCGGAAGAGCGGTCGCCACAATAAGCAGCAGGTTGACAACTGAGCAGTTCCTATTGCTCCCAGAGCTGTTACAGCGCATATCCATTGCACTCGGCTTCGTTATCGGCTAATGTGCCTGTCTCTCCTGCTTCAGCCCTGGCTCCTTTGGTCCTGTTCATCTACCAAAGTTCATACCAGTTGCATGACCAGGGCAGGTGGGCAGCGTAGGGTTGCAACTGCACCTACGTGATCGTGCCAGGAGTATAGCAGCAACTGGAACTGCCCCCGTGTGTAGCAGCTGCCTTGGGTACCTGCTGCCTGCTCCCACCCCAGAAGTGCACTAAGGCTGATCTGGATTGTCACTCTCAAGACTTTGGTCTAGGATTGGAGCTTGTGTGCCGATGCAGGGGGACAGGGAGCATCCAGGGACATCCCACTGCTGCAGTAGAGAGATGCCTGCTGTGTTACTCCTTTCCACTTTTTGCTGCTCTGCAACTTTCCAATGCACAGAGGGAACAAAACCCATGGTGCTCTTCTTTGTCCTGACATAGACTCGGGGATACTTGAAATGCACTGTCCTTGCTTTAAAGTTTTTGGTTGAGCCGTGGGGTGTGGGGGTGATGATCAATCCTGCGACAAGCAATCACCACCCCTGCTACCCCTTTTTAGGGGAGAATTCAGCTTTCCTATCAGGTTAGTGGGTTGATGATCGTAAATCAGTGGTGCTCATTTTTCTGGCCCTGTGGGCTCAATCAGTGGCATGGGATTTGTCTGCAGGCTCGATACAGTGCAGAATGAGCCCATGCACCAGCATAATCTAGCATGGGGTCATGTCATCCAGGCCCTGGGGCTCTCCGCAGGTCCAGAAACGTGGCATCAGGGGAGCAGCAATTAACAGCGCTGGTGCTCCCCCACTGCCAAATATCTAGACCCACTGTCAGTCATCATCTGCGTGGGTAATACCCACTATGCCCACTTGACGAGCTCTGTTTTTCTGGTTAAAATTTTTCTAAGACCCTAATGAAATGTCGTTATCCTTTGTGCAGGACGACAGATAAACAGAGCTGGAGTTAATGTAGCTCGTGGAATGGAGGTCCCTATAACCATAACTTTGCAGCTCTCCCTCCGGGCTGTAGATCTTGGAGGTAAGGGGAGGGGGCTTTGAATGCCTGGGGTAGCGAAGAGGGGTCTAGGCTGTAGCCGTGTTGCTCTGAGGGCACAGGCAGACAAGATGCTTTGGGTAAATCTGATATCTTTTATTAGACCGACTCAACCTGGGGTAGCTAAGGATCTGGCAGAGGGGCTCCTCTGAGCAGGGGTTATGGGGGTATCTGCAAAGATGCTGCTAGGTTAAACCAATAAGAAATGGCTGGTACAGACTAGAGGTATTGAGTTCCACATTTCTGCATTGGGTTTTAATTGCCCACAGGAGTCTAATCAAGAAATACTTTTGGAGGGTTATAGAGCTTAAAAAAACCAAGCTGGATCATGACATACTCATGCTATTTGCTTGCAAAGCTGCAGTTAACGTTAAGAGCTAGAAAGACCTGCTTTGGCTATTATTCTGGAGACCATGAGATTAAATTAAATATAATAATTCTGGGTGTTTTTTCACAGCCTTCTCTTTTTTTGGAGCCTTTGAGTACTCTCAGGTTATAAATTTGCAGGTTATAATATTGCAACCAGAGGTAACAGCACAACGGCTGAATTGTGACTAGCAGCAGTAAGCAAGTGATTTCTTTATAAGAGTGTTTTCTCCTAAGAGTGGAAGTTGCCTGAGTGTGTTTCCAGGGTCTAGGACTTCACTAACCACTGTTGAAAAATGATTAGTGGGGTGAACCAAAGGAGGAAAGAGGGAAATAATAGGTCAAAGGGACTTTTGTCCATTTGTTACTCAGGTTGGTGGGTAGGGAAACTGAGGCAAAGAACTGCTGGCCAAGATTGTGTAGAAGTTGTAACACATAATAACACCCTAAGTCTTGTTCTGCTTTCTCCCTCCAGTCCTGCATATGGCTTTCCTCATTCAAGCTGATGATTTGATCTTTGAGTAGACAGCTTTTTGCCTTTTTATCATCTGGCTTTTGCTGCTGTAACAAGCGGGGAAAAGCAATTGAGCGATGCCCAGCCTGTCTCTGCTTTATGTGATGCACTGACTTGGCAGATGCATCCTCCTAGCATGTAGTTGAGTCATCAGCATTTGCTGATAATGGCAAAAAAAGAGAATCTCCCTTGCTCGGATCCTCTGCCAGTCATTTCGGGCTGGGAGATTTCGTTCCTCCAAAATTAAATGAATGATGCATATTTTATGTGGGCACTGTGACGAAGGCCCATCTGAAAACAGCTGAGTTTAACAATATTAAACTTCTGTTACTGGTGTCTGGCCAAGCTCTTCCCTGCTAGAGACTGTGGAAACATGTGGGCCTGTTCTGCATTTCAGATTCAGAGACAGAGCTGTTGGTTGGGAGTGTGGAAACAGGTCAGATGACTTGTCCCAGGCCACACTGATCACTAGGAAACCTCCTGATGCCAAGTCTAGTGTCCTAACTACTGAACCAGAGGGCCTAGAGGTTATATGGACATAAGACTGGAAGGGAATCAAGGCTAGATAGATTTATATATTGGTAGTGTTTCATTTTAATTATGAAAAATGTGGATTTTGGGTTAGTTTTTGTAAACTGAAAATTGGGATTTTTTTTTTTTTTATCAAAGAAAAACCAGTATCACTAGCAACCACCACCTTTTATTTTTGCTAAGCCGCACAAGCCATTTCATTTAGCCTCTTCCCATAAGACAGGTTTTCCATTCATCTTAGCAGCACCTATTCCAGTTGAATCTAGTCTTTCTTGAACATTAGTGACCAGGACTGTAGACAATGCTCCAAGTCTTGCTCTTGCCCTGCATGATGATATTAATGCTTAGCTACCCCTATTGCCTTTTGCATCCTACTGTTCCATTCACCCTTTTCATGGATGCATCATGTGGTTGCCTCTTTGTCATCGCATGCTTTTCTTCTTCCATAATTTCCAACTCATAAGCTTCCACCTCATCGAAGAAATTCATATTACACTCTAGCTCCAAGTCCATAGTCTGTTTCTATTAAATTCCATCCCTTTTCTATTATTCCAGATCCCAAGCTCGCACACTTTCCACATATATTATTGGGATGCTCTCCAGTATTGATCATGTCTCCCAACTTGTGTCACCAGTAGATTGCACGCTCGACTTGTTGCGTCAAAGGTCATGTGATGCATGGACTTGGCAGATCCATCCTCCTAGCATGTAGTTAAGTCATCAGCATTTGCTGATGATGGCAAAAAAAGACTATTATTGAAAATATGAAATGAGGTGGTTTCCAAGAAGTATGGGGAAGTCCCCCCACAACTTCCCTCCTATCCTGGATACGATACCTGGAAATGAAGCCTTTGCGTTTGAAGGTCCAGTTGTCTGGGTGCCGGGCACTTTCATTCTCACTCAGTTCATTGGCACTACACCTGAGACGAATCTACTCAAACAGCTAGAGACGAGATTGCTGGAAAGAAGTTGCTCTGGGCTAACTCTTGGCAAATATCACCACTTCAGAGCTGGACACATTAAAATCAAACACACCGGTCGGCTGGTCATTTGTATTTTACGAGGCATGGGGCTGGCTCAGGACACAGCACTCGTTGCCTGCAAGCTATAAGCAACACGACGGGGCGCTTGTACATGCTATCGGCTTTTTCAGGCTAAAGATATTCTCTGGGTTTATTTCACTCTCGCTGGCTCTGGTGCTGTCTCCACGGCAGGCTGCCTTGCCTGGGGCAAAGGTGCTGGTTATGGGTAACAGAAAATGGAAAAAAAGATACAAGCAAAAGAGCACGGTGATTTTTACAGATTTCATAGACATTCGGGCTGGAAGGGACCTCGGAGGATCATCGAGTCCAGCCCCCTGCCCAGAGGGCAGGAAGTCAGCTGGGGTCATAGGATCCCAGCAAGATAAGCATCAAATTTACTCTTGAAGGTGTTCAATGTAGGTGCTTGAACCACCTTCGCTGGCAGACTGTTCCAGACCTTGGGGGCTCGGACAGGAAAGAAATTCTTCCTTATGTCCAGCCTGAAATGGTCTCGCAGGAGTTTGTGACCGTTCGACCTCGTCATCCCATGGGGCGCTCTGGTGAACAGACGTTCCCCCAGATCCTGGTGGTCACCCCGAGAAACTTATAGGTGGCCACCAGATCACCCCTGAGCCTGCGCTTTTCCAGGCTAAAGAGCCCCGTGGCTCTCAGCCTGTCCTCGTAAGGTCTGTTTTCCTGACCTCTGATCATGCGCGTGGCTCTCCTCTGGACTCTCTCCAGCTTCTCCACATCCTTCTTGAATTGTGGAGCCCAAAACCGGACGCAGCACTCCAGCTGCGGCCTCACCAAGGCTGAGTACAAGGGGAGAATGACGTCCCGGGATTTGCTTGAGAGGGAGGCCGGCAGCAAGAAAATCCCTACTCTTCATAGTTGCACTGTGTCATGAATGGAGGTTAATTAGCCATTGCCTGTAGCCCCAGAGCTTTCTAGACAAGAAGGTTAAAGCTCTGAAGTCTGCTCAAAGGACAGTGAGTCACTTCTCGCTCTGCCTTGTTCAGCCAGATCCTAGAAGGACCCGTCCGTCGCTCTGTCGGGTGGGCTGCTCTAGCTCTCAAGGGATGCGTAGACACAGAGTAAGAGAGATGGGTTAATAATCTCTGTAGCTCTCCCAGGGCACCCAGTGAGCTGAAGGCAGGGCTAGGTCGATTTTTTTTTTTTAAATCTCAGGTGGTTTTTGCTAGGCTCTGGGATCTGCTGCATCCTGCCAAAGACAGCCTTCTCCACAGGGCACGTTATCCCTTCGCCGCTCACCTGATTGCACCAAGCGCCCAAGACTGAACCCAGCTAAATGCACCTGGGTTCCTAATCCCTGTGTACCCCGGCTTGCTGCAAGCTGCAGCTACATAGTCCTGGCTGGCAAGGTTAAGGCAAATCATTAAGTGTACCAAAATAAATATTAGCAATGGTTTATGGCAAGTGCTTGGTGGAGTGAGAAATCTGGCTAATAATGGCATCAGAAAATGAAGGATCCTTCAACAAATGTTGGCTTTGCTTTTGTGCAAAATCAGGGTGCCGTGCTTGTGTGGTGTAAGGATTATGAAGTACTCAGCAGGCCAGCAATGAAGGAGGATGTGAAATGATATCAACTCTTGATGAATGTTCTCGAATTAGGAGGTTAGGATAAGTTGCACCCAAGCGTCTCCTGACGGGGGATGAATGAGTCTACACCTGCTATCTCCCGCTCTTTGCAGCATCTGCTACTCTTTCCTAGGGGGACTGAGCCAGCTGGACCATTGGTCTGATCGGATATGGCAGTTTTTACATCCTTACCACAGTGAAGTAAGCAGCAGCAAGGTGGACACAGTGGACTCCTTTGTCCTTCTGGGACACCTCGTGGTGATGACAAGGAGGATACGGCGGCTCTCGTGGTGGGCCTTTCACCTGGGTTGTCTTCTCAATCTGTTGCTGCCTGCGTAGAGGCGAGACTTTTACGCTGCTACTCACAGATAACATGTATTTCTACTAGTGCTTGCAGACACGCCGAAAGGGCAAGAAGGAGGCACGCAAGGAAAATATGGAGCCGTGAAGAACTACTAAACAAGAAGCTGCGGTAACTGCAGTTGCCCGATTCGGGACACAGAAATCCCCATCTCCAACTCCTAGAGAGGGAGGTTGGTGTCTTCAGTAAGTGGTTAACTCAATGAGAATTCAAAAAAGGGTCTTCTCCAGGGCTGCCCCCACCCCAGGGGGCTCTTGTTGGATCAGTTATCCTCTAGGGTTTCTTCTTTACAACTTGGCCCATGAGCTGGAAACGAAGCTAGAGCTTCTCTGGTTCAAGGCAGTTCCCAAGTCCTTTTTAAGCTGCCCCTGCTAAAAATGCACAGTTATGCTGGCAGTAAGATTAGCCTAGTGGCTCCTGCTTCCTTTGGGCCACAGAGCTGAGATCTGCCATGCCCAAGGTCTAGTCTACCACGTCCTGTTTGGATGCAGCAGGGCAGGCTGGTCTAAGGACACAGGCAGACGAGGTTCTTGGGGTCAATCCGATATCTTTTATTAGACCGACTCAAATTGTTGGAAAACTTCTTCTTAGCAAGCTTTCAGGCATGAACGTCCTTCATCAGGGTGAGGAAGCATCTGCAGACGGTCTGCGCTCTGGTAAAGCAGCCAGGGGCCAGTATGTCTGCAAGAAAGCCAGTCAGTGCAAACGTAAATTGAGGTGGTCAGTAGGCAGAGAGTCTTGCATTTAAAGTCAACGAAGTGGAAAGCAGTTGTGGACCTGAGCCCTTCACTTTGCTTGGCTGTTTTGCAAAATCTCATATTTAAGAAGAAGAAGTGCCTTGGCCGTCTGGAGAGCAGCATGCAGGGGTGGGTGCAGTCATGCCGTTGCTCCCCGCTTTGATTCCTGGTCTACCCAAACTTTAAAACCAAGTGCCTGGCAATGGGCAACAGCATTTCTATTCAGGCAGTGCTGAGGGAGACGGGTGACTTCATGGCTCGTTGTCATCTACCTGATTTCACAGGTGTTAATGACCCACTCTCCTTTTTAATGGTCTTGATGTTCCACTATTCAAACTATCCTTTCTTTTGCAAGTTTAGTTGTTCCTGGGAATGTCTTTCTTCTGTTTCACAGCCCTCCAGGCTTTTTAGCTCTAGCTCAAAACCTTAACTCAGGTGTGGTAATTGTAACGCTGGGGTAGAAATTATTAACAGTGAAGTATCAGAGGCGCCGTCAAGACACTCGAGAAAGCTAGAGTTTGTTTTACGGATCGGAGACAGAATAAAAGAAGTACATTTAACTGTAACGACTCCAGGACTGACAATACAATATCTTTTGACTATTTTTGCCTAGTTTGTTGTGGGTTTTTTTTTTTTTGAACATTTTATATGCTGTAGCAAAGTAGTACCCAAGCCAATAGCTGAATTTGTTTTTGCTTTGATCTTAAACTGAATAATGTAGTGCTAGCCTATTAGTGACGCTTCTAGTTTCTCCTGCACTGGAGAGAAATACCTGTTGTGTTGCACGTGATGGGGCACCGCACCATGTGCACCCCCTTTTCAAAAGCCTAGATCCGCCCATGGGTTGGGACAGTTTGCAGACCTCTCACTGATGTTCTTAGGAAAGGCATTTCCCTGCTTTCGCCTCCTTTTCCTATAAGGGCATCCTAATCCCAAAGGGCATAACAGTCTTTTGTCTTTTTAGACGACAGTCCTCTTTGGGGCTAACTTTGCTCAGCCACTGCAATCTTTGCTGAGATGGCTGCATATTAGATGTCCATACAGTGCTTTGATTTCCAAGCGCAACCCGAGCATAAAAGTTTCAGGGCCCGCTTCTCCTAACCTGAGGAGAGCTGTCAGCATTGGGGTTTTATTTTATTTGGGCTATCTCGTTACATCCTGCTCTACAAATGGGCTCTCCACAGCGCAGCTTGGGTTTCGTTTTAATGAAGGCATCTTCTCTGGGGCCTGAATTTGCAGACGAGAGAGGACCTCCCGGCGAGACGACCGGTGAAGGAGCAGAGACAGCCTGCGAGACACGGTAAGGGGATCCAAACGAGCCGGGTGCATTGAATGTCTCGTGGAGCGGTCTGGCAAGCAAAATAAACACAGGCTGCCGTCTTCTGAACTAGAAACGTTTGGGTTTGGATTCAGAGGGCAATGCTGACTGTTTGCCCAACGATCTCTCGTTTTGCTGTTCTCTCACTGCCTGGGCTACCTTGTTTGGGGCTTACCGTGTTGATTTGCAGTCATTCGTTCAAGTCCAGTCGTCTTGGGCTAGGCACTAGGTCCACTCCTGCCCTGGACTCGGCCAGCTGCCTCGTAAGGTTGGCAAACTTTTTGCGGCTGCGGGCTGGAACGATCTGACTTGGGTCCGAGGTGGGCCGGAGCTAGGACTTAGTCACTTCTACTTCTCCCTGGTGCCCAGCTGTAGCACAAGTATCCCTCCTGGCCCTGCCATCCAGATGTGGCCTGGCATAGTCAGCCCTGCCATCCTTCCCCACCCATACACCAGACTGCGCCAAAGCCCACGGGTCCATAGCCTCATCCGCTGGCTCTGTGGCACATAGATGGCCCACCCCTCTCATAGGGAACAAGCAATGCAAGCTACTCCTGTTTTCACACAACCCCAGTAACAAGAGGAGATTGTGACTTGAAGTTGCTGGGCCTCTGTGAGCTCTATGTTGGGCGGTTTCATAGTTAGTAGGGTCGGAAGGGACCCGAGCAGTTTCATAGCTTTCATAGACACCAGGGCTGGAAGGGACCTCGGGAGATCACTGAGTCCAGCCCCCTGCCCAGAGGGCAGGAAGTCAGCTGGGGTCAGAGGATCCCAGCAAGATAAGCATCCAATTTACTCTTGAAGGTGTTCAATGTAGGTGCTTGAACCACCTCCGCTGGCAGACTGGTCCAGACCTCGGGGGCTTGAGTCCGACCCCCTGCCATGGCAGGAAAAAGCACTGGGGTCAAACGACCCCGGCAAGGTGTTCAGCCAGCCTCCTCTTAAAGCCCCCCAAGGTAGGAGCCAGCACCACTTCTCTTGGAAGTTGGTCCCAGACCCTAGCCGCCCTGACCATGAAGTTGCACCTCCTGATGTCTAGCCTGAATCTCCCCTCTGCCAGCTTGTGACCGTTATTCCTGGTCACTCCTGGCAGTGCTCGGGGGAACAGGGACTCCCCCACTGCCTGCTGGTCCCCCCTGACCAGTTTGTAACAGGCCACTAGATCCACCTCAGCCTTCTCTTGTGGAGGCTGAACAGGTTCAGGTCCCGTTGCCTCTCCTCGTAGCGCCTGCCCTGCTGCCCCCGACCATGTGAGTGGCCTCCTCCGGACCCTCTCCATGCTGTCCACATCCCTCCTGCAGTGCGGTGCCCAGAACTGGATGCACTACTCCAGCTGCGGCCTGACCAGTGCCGCACAGAGGGGGAGGATCACCTCCTTGGACCTGCTCGAGATGCATCTGTGGATGCACGACAAGGTGCGGTTGGCCTTCCTGACCGCGTCCCCACACTGCCGGCCCATGTTCATCTTGGAGTCAGTGATGACTCCAAGATCCTTTTCTGCCTCTGCCCTGACAAGAGGGGAGTTCCCCAGCCTGTAGGGATGGTGCCGGTTCTTCCTCCCCAGGTGCAGCACTTTGTACTTGTCTGTGTTGAATCCCATCCTGTTCTCATCCGCCCGCCCCTGTGACCTGTCTAGGTCCGATTGCAGCCTATTCCTCCCTTGTAGTGTGCCCACATCCCCCCACATCTTAGTGTCATCAGCAAATTTGAACAGGTGCTTTTTACCCCCTCGGCCAAGTCACTGATGAAGATGTTGAACAGCGCGGGCCCGAGGACTGAGCCCCGGGGGACCCCACTGCCCACATCCTTCCAGGTCGAACATGACCCGTCCACCACCACTGGTTGTCCCAGTATCTATCCCGAAACAGCACCTGTAAGTGGTGCAGTGAAGGCAAGTGCTGCCAAAGGTTGTAGGCACTGATGGTTCCCAAATATCACTCCGATTTCCTGCAGCCACCATTCACCATCCAGAATAACCCTGCCAACACCATCCATTCACTCCACAACCTTCCTCACTCAGCCAGTCCCTTCTTTCTGGCACGGGGAAAGCAGCAGTTGTGGACGCAACTTTAGTAGGGTCATTAGGCTGCTTGGTCCAGATGTATTGCCACTTACACATCGTCTTAAGGAAAAGAAGAGAAGACTCCATAACACATAACTTCATCCCATGGGTGTATCTCTTTATAGCCCCTTGTGTGCCTCCTAGACTTTTCCTTTTTATGTTAATTCAGAAAGCTGTCCCTAGCCAACGTGGGTGTGACTAGCATCTCGAAACATCATGCCTAATAGGAACAGAAAGGATGGGGGAAATAATGCTCTGTCTCACCTTGTACCATTCTCGTTCTACTCGGTTGTAAGTACGAGGACTACTCCTAGGTCTCCGTTGGCTGCATCGATGTTCACCTGACTTAACATACACAAGGTTGGTAGGCTCTAGCCCTTTGCTAAGATCTTTGCCTGACCAGGTTGATTTAAAAGCTAAATATGGGTGCAGGCAATTTCTCCATCTTTGTTTTGTGGGATTCTTTCCTCCGAACCCCAAGAGCACTAAATGAAAAAAACAAACAAAAAACCATCAGGGTCAGAGCAATGCTAGTGCTGCACTTAACCACAAAAGCTGCAGTTTTCAATGAGCTCCATGGCAGGATTTAGGCACCCAGTTCTCCAAGGGTTTCAGTGAAATGTGAGCCCCTAACTTCTTTAGGCTTCTTGGAAAACCCCACTGTAAGTCGACAGCCATGATCTTGGATGGATTTAGTCTCTTGCATTTCCTACATGAATCTAGTGACATCTGACGGCATGGGGAGTCACTTGTATCCATCTCCTTCCACTGAGATAATCATATCCTTTCCAGTCATTCTGAATCTGTTTGGTTTTTTCCTCCCCTTTTTAATTTGAATGCTGCCATTCAGAATTAAAAGTGACCTTTTTGGAGCAGAATTATTAGGAAGTTAATGGCATTTTGCTGTTTCCAAGTGGGTTCTGTGTAGGCATCCAGTGTTTTATCACCACGTTGTGTACTGTCTGGTGTTGCGGCATTGGCTGGTGCGTGTTTCTTCCATTTTGTCGGCGATGATTAGCTCCTTGTAGTCCTATCTCCTTAATCAGTTTGGGGTCTGGTGCCTCTTCTCCAATGCTTTGCAAGCCCCCTAGCTCAGATCCAGGGCTTGCCTGAGAGCGCAGGTGAACAAATAACCATTGAAATTGGGAGGTGCAGGTTGTCATCAGCTAAAAAAAACTTAACTCACAGTGCTCACTGTCTCTTTTCATTCACCTACTCCTGGCTGCCATTAGCTTAACTTGAAGCAAGGAGTAGGAAGCCAGGGAGGAGTAACTCCGCCCAGACAGATACCCTGGCAGGAAGTTAGAGATGATGAGCGGGGATCAAAGTTTATTCCCAAACTTTTTTTCTCAGCAACAACTCCATTTATGACCTCATTTCCTCAATCCCAGCCCACAGCCCCCTCCCCCAGCAGTGCCCAAAACCTGACGGCCACCCATGGGAGGTGGCGGCTGATGAGGATGGAGCAGAGCGCACAGCCGGGCTCCCTTCTCTGCCCCATCCCCTCCTCTGCAGGCAGCATTGCCGGAGCAGAGCCCATGGGATGGGACGGATACGGGCTGCCCGCTACAAGCTTGGGGCTTCCTGCCCCGCTTCCCTGCCCACTGGAGGGTCCATGTCCCAGTGGGCACCGCACCCAGCTGCTGCCGGGCCTCGCCTTGTCGGCCCCGGCGGTGCAGCCCTTCCCCCGACAACGGGTCCTACCCACTAGGCCGTAGAGGTGGCTCCTGCCCAGAGCTAGTCCAGCCCGGCTGCAACCATGCACCCCTGCTGTGGGTGCAGAAATCACAGGTTGCACGTTTATCGGGATCCCATCTGCTGATGTTACAGCCACATTTGGGGTCACGACCCACAGTTTGGGAACTGCCAGCTTATACTAAGCTGGAGGGACCTACAAGAGGAAAGCAAAACAAAGGGGAGTGCTATGAAACTGGTGCTCGTGTCCATGCCAGTGGTTGGCCCAAGGCCACAGGGCTCTGACTGGAGTTGAGATATTGAAGAGATGTTAATGCTCAGTATGTCATTTTTCCTAAGGGATAGGCTGGTGATTCTTGGGGTGCAAGCAAGTTGTGTTTTAGAGCTCCTTACAGAATTATGAAGGGCACCATGCACCCAAAAGCCAGCC
This sequence comes from Crocodylus siamensis, assembly GCF_052110815.1. NCBI lineage: Eukaryota > Metazoa > Chordata > Crocodylia > Crocodylidae > Crocodylus > Crocodylus siamensis. The sequence continues at coordinate 6,965,628 of NC_143396.1, read as the reverse complement.
CTCTGTCGGATGCACGTGCACGATTGGCTTAGTGCGATTCACACACCCACACTGCCACGTAAATCAGCGTAATTGTGGCTTGGGTATTTGTGCATCTCCAGCCCTTTAAAATTCAAGGTCAGATCATCGGCTGCCGTGATTCGGAGGAGCTGTACTGGGTTTGTTGCCATTTTACACCAGTGAAAACTTGGCCTTGGGGGTTTACTTCATTATACTTGAATACAATCCATCCTCTTCCCCGCTTCCCTTGGGGTCTAAGAATTGAGAGAAAGGGGAAGCTTCTGTTTCAGCCATTAGTCTGACTGTCTTCCCAATGCAAGAGCGGGGCGAGTTGCTGATGAAAAAGGGGAGCAAGATGAGGCAAAGCAGTATGGCTGCGCATACTCCATGGCTTATATCATTTATGTTATGTGCTACGAAGCTTTAACTTTTATTCCTGCTGGCAAGTCACTCTTTAAATCTCCTCTCTTTAAACCTCCTACCCACAATGGGGCTTCAGCCTCTGCACCCATAAAAAAAAAATCCAATTCAATAGAGTCTGGTGCCTACATGTGGTGCCTTTTTTGCTCTTCAAGCAGTTGAAATAATATGCAGAAACCACAGGCACGACCAGGGTCCCTGGAACGGCTTTTACTAACTCTGTGCAAACGTGCGAAACTTCGCTGCCTGCTCGCTAGCTTTCTGGCAGCTTCGAAGACATGGACCTGCCAGTTTGGAGGGACCTTGGGAGGCTTGGAGGGTTGAGAGGGACCAGAGGGATAATCTAGTCCAACTCCCTGCATGAAGGCAGGAATTGCTGTTCCTAAACTATCCCACACAGATGCTCGCACCTATCCAGCCTCATCTTGAAAACCCCCAAGGGAAGAGATTCAACAATGTTCCTGTGCAGTTGGTCCCATTGTCCCACTGCTCTTGTAGATGTATTTATTTTTTAGATTCAATTAATTTTCTCTGCTGCAGTGTAAGCCCGCTGCTTCTTGCCGCGTTGTTCTCCCCCTCCTTTATGGCGACCCAAGTATTTGCTATCATGTTGACCCTTCATCTTTTTTTTTTCCAAACTAAACACCTCTATTTCTCTCGGACCTTCCTCCCACAGCGGCGTTTCAGCCCTTTTAGCTCTGTTGCTTACGGCTGCATCCTCTCCCGTCTCTCTGCAGCCTTTTTAAAACACAGACTCCAAAAATGCACACAGTCTTCTTTGGCAATCCCTCGCAGTCAAGGATGCTTGCCTTCCATGGTTGTCCTCTCTGTGGGTTTGAATATGGCTGATCCAGGAGTCCACCTGAGACCCAATACAGCGAGGCATTATCACCTCAGGCCCTCAGGGACCATGACCCCAGGGAGTTGGGAGTTCAAGAAGAGTGGTTGCTTCTCAAGGAAGCGATCCTCAGTGCACAAGCTAAATCTATTCCAACACGGAGGAAAGGCAGCAAGAAGGCACAGCAGCCCGCCTGGCTCTCCAGGGACCTAGCGGACCTACTGTGGCTAAAAAGGAAAGCCTACAAAGGATGGAAGACGGGATTCACCTCCAAGGAGGATTACTCTGCGCTGGTCCGGTCCTGCAGGGAGCAAACCAGGAAAGCCAAGGCTGCAACTGAACTCCAACTAGCTTCAGACATCAAGGACAACAAAAAGTCCTTTTTCAGATATGTGGGGAGCCGGAGGAAAAGCAAGGGCAATGTTGGACCCCTGCTAAACCAGATGGGGCAACTGACAACGGACGCCCAGGAAAAAGCCAACCTATTAAATAGGTACTTTGCGTCAGTCTTTCATCAGTCACACGGGACGCCCATGCCTGCTATGGGACAGGGAAATCTGGGTGAGGGGGATCCCCTACCCTCCATCAATGCTGACCTCGTGAAGGAACACCTTGAGAAGCTGGACACCTTCAAGTCAGCTGGCCCTGACAACCTGCACCCCAGGGTACTCAAGGAGCTGGCGAGCGTCATAGCCCAGCCCCTGGCGCGGGTCTTCGAGAGCTTCTGGCGCTCTGGTGTAGTGCCCGAAGACTGGAAGAAGGCCAATGTGGTGCCGATCTTCAAGAAAGGGAGGAGAGTGGATCCGGCTAACTACAGGCCCATTAGCCTGACTTCTATCCTGGGGAAGATCTTAGAAAAGTTTATTAAGGAGGCCATCCTTGAGGGACTGGCCCAGGCTAACATCCTAAGGGATAGCCAGCATGGGTTTGTTGCGGGTAGGTCTTGTTTGACCAATCTCATTTCCTTCTATGACCAGGTGACCTATCACCTGGACAAGGGAGAAGAGATTGATGTCATATATCTTGACTTCAAAAAAGCCTTTGATCTGGTATCCCATGATCACCTCTTGGCCAAACTGCCCAGTTGTGGCCTTGGCTCCACCACGATCCGCTGGCTGGGAAATTGGCTTCGTGGTCGGACCCAGAGGGTTGTGATTGATGGCAGTCACTCATCGTGGTGCCCTGTGACCAGTGGGGTCCCTCAAGGCTCTGTCCTGGGACCCATCCTGTTCAACATCTTCATTAACGATGTGGACACTGGAGTCAGGAGTGGACTGGCCAAGTTTGCCGATGACACCAAACTTTGGGGCAAAGCATCCACGCCAGAGGACAGGCGGGTGATCCAGGCTGACCTGGACAAGCTCAGCAAATGGGCAGCCGAGAACCTCATGGTGTTTAACACCGAAAAATGCACGGTTCTCCACCTTGGGAGGAAAAACCTGCAGCACCCTTATAGGCTCGGCAGTGCTACGTTGGTTAGCACTACAGAAGAAAGAGACTTGGGGGTCATCATTGACCACAAGATGAACGTGAGCCTGCAATGCGATGCTGCGGCTAGTAAAGCGACCAAAATGCTGGCGTGCATCCATAGATGCTTCTCGAGCAAATCCCGGGACGTCATTCTCCCCTTGTACTCAGCCTTGGTGAGGCCGCAGCTGGAGTGCTGCGTCCAGTTTTGGGCTCCACAATTCAAAAAGGATGTGGAGAAGCTGGAGAGAGTCCAGAGGAGAGCCACGCGCATGATCAGAGGTCAGGAAAACAGACCTTACGATGACAGGCTGAGAGCCATGGGGCTCTTTAGCCTGGAAAAGCGCAGGCTCAGGGGTGATCTGATGGCCACCTATAAGTTTATCAGGGGTGACCACCAGGATCTGGGGGAACGTCTGTTCACCAGAGCGCCCCAAGGGATGACGAGGTCGAACGGTCACAAACTCCTGCAAGACCGTTTCAGGCTGGACATAAGGAAGAATTTCTTTACTGTCCGAGCCCCCAAGGTCTGGAGCAGTCTGCCAGCGGAGGTGGTTCAAGCGCCTACATTGAACACCTTCAAGAGTAAATTGGATGCTTATCTTGCTGGGATCCTATGACCCCAGCTGACTTCCTGCCCTCTGGGCAGGGGGCTGGACTCGATGATCTCCCGAGGTCCCTTCCAGCCCTAATGTCTATGAAACCTCCTTTGTTTTACATATATTTGTGAAACTAGCATTTTGGACCACATTAGCTGGCATCACATTGCTAACCCGTGCTGTGACTGTGATCTAAAACCCTAGATCAGTGGTTCTCAACTTGATGGCCCCCCTTGGAAATTGCCAGCTCTTACTTTTCACTCATTTCTTGACTACAGAAAAATGCTGGGGCAATTTTCCTGTTGCAAACAGCTCAGAAAGACCACAGCTGGGAAGAATGGTTTTAACACTATGGTCTGGGATAGAAGTTTCATAAACCAGTTTGACCTAAACCAGCTAAGTCTGATACTACGTTCAACCAGGTTTATCCTAGACCAGTTTTGGCCATTTGGAATCCAGTTTGTTCTGTTATAGGTTTAAACCAGTTTCTGATCACTTAAACTGGTTTCTGTGCAACTGTCCCTAGCCTATGAATTCCTATCTGAAATCACTGGGTTTATCTTGTGAATCATATTTGCACACCTAAAATAGCATGGCACCCCCATGGCATCCTTGAAAGGAACTTGAGGCATCGCAGGGTGTCACGGCCCCCTGGGTAAGAGTCACGGCCCTAAATATTTCTCAGCAGTGCTACTGCGTAGTTGATTATTTCCCATTCAGTATTTATACATTTGTTTTTCTTCCCTAGGCGTGTTTTGTATTTTATTCCATTGTCTACTGCCCAGTTCTCCCATTTATCAAGAACCTTTTGAACGCTCCTTGTAGCCACCTACATCCAAGTCATTAATAAAGCCATTAAGCAGCATGACGCCTAGACCAAGTCTCTTTGGAAAGCCTCTTGATTCCTCCTGCCAGTCTGACATCGATCCATTAATAGTTCCTCTTTGCTTAAAGTTATTCAGCCGGTTTTGTATCCAGTTCAGCCAAGGATGCATCCAATTATTTGTAGGGTGTGGTGAGCATCATCAAAGAGTTTGCAAGCTGTTTAAAGGGGTAGCACACAAGTCTCATACTCTACGCTGCAAAACTGGTATCGAACTGGAATGAGGAGCTTGAGTCTGACACCACGGACACTGGTGCATGATTTGATTACTGCTACTTGTCTCATTTGCATTTCCATAGTAGCCTTGCCATGAACCACCAACTCCGTGTTCTTGAATCCGTACAAACACAGATAATAAAAGACCGTCCTTGCTTCAGAGATGTTATGCAAGACCCAACCACTGGACACAGAGACAGACAAGGGAGCAGAAGGACAGTAACAATACTGATAGGCAGAGGCCTCAACTTTTGTCTAGTTTGGGGGTTGTTTTGTAGGCATCACAGCAACGAGACTTTCAAGGACAGGTTGGACGGCAGATAATGAGGTGGTCTGAGGATTGTTTATGAAGATCTCGTAAGAGTACAAAGCAGCATGGTAGAAATGCAAAGGTGCTTGCTTGAATATCTAACAAGTAGGTAATGAAGCCTGGTGTCATGGGCTGAATGTCCTGGTACCGAATGAGAAATGCTAGGTCTGGTGGAAATAGGATGTTAGGAGCCTTGAAAGGAAAGAAAAGCCACTTTTGTCAGACCTGACAGAGAGGGTGCTGCCAAAGAAGAGGTGCACGGAGAAGGAGGATGTGGTTAAAACAAAGCATTACAAAAGCTCTCTCTAGCAGAGTTCAGACTGGATGCAAGTGGCACGAGACTGCAGATATCCAGGTCACGGAAAGGAGGTGTTAGTAACCAAGAGGAGCGATGAAGCAAATTTTAGCTGGGGAAATGCATAGGAAGGGCTGCATCTAGCAGAGATAATCCACACATCTTAGACGTAGCCTGGATGTGAAGCCCTGGAGAGAGGGCGCTGTCAAGGATGGACCCCAAGTGACGGGCGGACTTAAATTTGGACAGGAGGAAGGAGGTGGCTCTTCGCGTTGTCAACAGGAAGGTGGCAGCTAAATTTGTGTTTGTGGTTGAGATTAGCTGGAGGGAAGATTTAGGTAGAGAAAAGAAGGGGGCCAAGGATAGAGCCCTACCTAAAAGATCATATCCGTGCTGGTAAAAGCCCCTTGAGCTCTTAGCATTGCTTGTATCTCATACATAAGTGACCACAGCTTTAAGGCTTTGTTGGAGGTGTCTCATCCAGGGCTTGGCCTGTGGGCGTGGACGTGGGAGGGTGCCACAACTTTGCTTTCTAATCTGAGCTGCAGCGGGTGGTGGCGACGATGGCTGAGACGAATCTCTGATCCGTTGAGGCCTCCTATTGTATCACAAGAGCAGCACAGAGCACCCGATTCCTCCCAGCTTTGGGTTACGTAAGGTCCACATGTCCCAGCCCTGGACGTGATGGAGCAGGAGCTTTTCCAGGCAGAGCTCCTGCCTAGCAAAGCCCTCCGCTTTCCAAACCATGTCATATTTGTGCAAGCACCAATTATGGACTCGCTCCTACCAGCAAACATCCAATTAAAATGTGCCGTTTCCATGGTTTCTTCATCACCAACCCAGAGAGTTTCTTTTTTGAAGCTTGGTTTGGTGAAATATTATTTTCTCATTAGGAAATGGCCTCATTAGGTGGTCGCACTTCGAAAGGCTCCGCCCAACCCAGTTGAACTTGCCTGGTTATTTCTTGAGCGCTCAAATCCAGCGTGTGCACGGCTCCGCCGAAAACAAAGGGCCTGGGAGGAGCTGAACGTGACAGCTCTTCTTGGTGACCTAAATTAAGTGAGCTGGGATGGGAGCTGAGGTTGAGGAATATTTGCTGCAGGGTTTAGACATGCTTCAAAGGAAGCATGTGTCTTTGTCCACAACACAAGAGGAAGTGCAATCCGTTCCCAGGGGGAAGGAGGGGGTTTATTATCATTTCTTACCATCTTCCCCCCGACACATATGAGATATGTTTCCGAATATTTTACTATGCGACATGGATTTTTTTTTTTTGGTGAGGCTTTCATCATCCTGTTCATTTTAGCTCCTCTCATGAGTTTCTCAGCCCTGCTTTCTCAAAGTTGTTCTTTCAGAGCTGCTAGGAGATGAGACCAGCGGGTACAACCGAGAGAGACTCGCTCCCTTGGGGGAGAGCTGAACTTGACTTTTGAATCTACCGTGCAGGGAATTGAATCCAAAGGGATTTCCCGCAGGGTTGACACAATTTAGGGCAGCGTGGAGAAATGAGGCTCCCTTGCTTTCCATTCCTGCCTCTTTTCATCGTTCCTTCCTCCCTCGCTAGTCAGACCATGTCCCTATTCGTGATAGTCTCATTATTCTCATGAGCTCCCCTGTGCTCTTTGTATTTCCAATTTTCACTCCTCCCCCACTTGCAGCATTTTCCAGCTTTTCTCCTTCCCCATTTCCAGCCACCTTCTACTGTCGGTTTTTTTTGTTTTTTGTTTTTGTTTTTTTGGGGGGGGGGTTGGGTTGTTTTTTTTTTACTTTCGGCCTTTTCTCATCCCCTAATTTTTTATATTTTTTTTGTTCTGTTCTTCATCTTACCGGACAGCTGAGGCAGGCAAGGGGAATGTGTGGTGAGACCTGACAGCATCTGGGGCCAGGAAGAGAGACTAAAATGTTGAATAAATGGTAGAGCCCTCACCCCAGCCGGTATGAACCCCTGATTCCACAGTTGCAAACTTCACCCCTTGCCAGAGATGCTGAATTTTAAAAATTCAGTGTTTATTTTTTTTTTAAGTATCTTTCTAGCCTCTACGGTTGTGGACAAAATACTGAGAATGTGTCTTAATGGCAAATGTATAAAGTGAACCCCGCCTGAGTGTGCGAAAAGGCTGAAACTATTGTTCTGGAAGGTACAAATGACCTCCTTCAACTCAGCTAGGGCCTTCATTTTAGGAATTAACTTGTTCTCAAGATGCCACAGGATTCTGCCATGAGATCTGCCATTTGCTTTAGCTAAAGACCTTATTTTATTGTGTACGACATACCTTTCCCCAAAAACTAGCCCCTAGCAATTGCCGTACACATTATATGGGAGAAATACGGTAAAAGCAGATGATAGTCACTGGGCAGCCTTGAAGGTAAAACCTGCACTTAGCTCACAGGGAGCAATGCAAAGATCCCTCGCCGCTACTGCTCAGTCGCTCACTATAGGGAAAGATTTTTGGTTTTCGTTCTGCCTCTTAGAAGCCAAGTACATCTTTTATTCTGGGGCACGTTGTATGCCAGAAAATAGGGCATTTTGTTTTCTATCTTCCTTTCTCACCAGGATCTTGCTGTCCAGGTTTCTCTGCAAGGTAGACTTAGTTGCCTTACCCTGCCTGTCCTGTGCAAGAGCTCAAATCCAAATTCCTGCTCCAGAGCTATGAGCTCTATTGCCTAGAAACAATGCAGTGTTCAGCATCTTAAACTCCTTTCTTTCCTGATAAATATGAGACTGGCTATGGAGGAAGAGGGTCTGAGCAGTGCCTCCTAGACAACACCATTGGGGCTGAGGCAAAGAAACAGGCTGCTTGGGGCTGCTAGTAAGGCAGAAAAAAAATCTATCCCTAGAAATAAAAAGAATTGCTGTCAAACCTAAGATGTCTTAGGCAAGGTATTTCCAGCAGAGTGTGGGGAGTATTGCGAGCCTTCATCTGGTATACTGTACACAACATTGTCTCCCTAAATCCAAGAAAGAGGCATTTGAATGAAAATACAGTCAGACATAGGCCGTGAGGATCAGGCCACTAATCAATGAAAAGCAGGTTCATAACCAGATCCTGCAACAGCCTTCCAGGAGGAGTGATGGGGGGCAAACATCCAAATCGCGTGCAAGATAGAGGCTGATGAGGCCTTCTGGTCCCCTAGGATAACAAGATACGATCGCCCAGTAGGCCCTTTTCAGTGCTTTCTCCCATCTTGCCATGAATTTATGTCAATGAATATCTCGATCCTTCTTCAGTTTTAGGTTTTGCAGGGGGGGATGGGAACAGGATGGATGGATACCATGGCATCAGTATCAGTGAACCTGTGGAACTTGGAGGGTCGTTACTGAAGGGATGGGTATCTTGCGGCGGTGGAGCTGTAGGAACAGGCTTCCCTGCCTCCTTCCAAGCACACGTGCATCTGAGATGGAGCAAGCTCTGCAACCGAGTTCCTGAAGGTTGCAATAACCCCTCTGCAAGTGTCATCATCAGGGCTTGAGCATGAAGACCTAAATGTCATCATCAGGGCTTGAGCATGCAAACCTAAGTCCAGAAGGTGGTAGTAGAAGAAGGCTGGACCAGCGCAGTGGACCAGCCACGGTAGAGATAATGGTAAGATACCTTATAAGCACGTGACCATGGCACCCTGGTTCAATGGTACCATGCTTTGTACAAAGCACGTGTATTAACAGTTCCCATGTAAAGAAGTGAAGCGGGCCCTGTTGCAAATCTCCCAGCTTCCTACAGCTGGCAGAACATAAAGCTCATGTAAGCAAGCAAGCTGAGGATGGGGTCTGTGGTGTTTCCTTCAGATGCTGCCATCGAGGCACTCAGCGTACTTGCTTTTCCCCACGAGTGCATGCCACCGAAGCCTACTCGAAGCAGGCTGCAACCATTGAGAGGCATTTTCTGGCTCCTGGCCTGTGAGCTCATGAGATTTGTCTGGTCCCCTGAAGTGAAGATGGAACAGCATTTCACCACCGTGGAAACCTCAAAGCAAAGCAAACCCATCAAAGCCATAATTATGCCTGTGGTGCGTGCAGGGCTCAGCTCTGGGAGGCTGGCTGTGTGCCCTTCAGATGCAGAGAGGTTGATGTTACCCAGCACTGCACATTGTGGCTGGGATTTGGTAGCTCGGTTGTAATTCTGCAAGGGGCACCTCCAGTCAGATCACTCTTCTGGCAGAGGATGTATGGGATGTATATGTATGTCTCATTTGGCAGAGCTTGAAGAGCTTTATATGTATGTGTGCATCCCGGGAGAAGGGTCTGTGCTGTGTTTTTCTCAAGCAAGTCCCTTCTAGCCAGCAACAGAATAAAATCAAGGGGTCTTGTGCAGCCCGTCAGCAAGGAAGCTATACCAGATTGGAAAGGACAGTGAGGGCACTGCGGCTGAAAAGGCAGCTAGCACCATGGAGGAGGCTGTGTATAAGGACAGATTGCAAAGGCTAGGGGTATGCCTGCATAGCACCATACACTCCTATGTCAAAGGTCCTCAGGCTAGCTCCAGATGAACTTGCTCGGGCACCAGACACAGGCCAGGTGGTAGTGTAGGGCCTGGAGAAAGGGCACTTTTTATAGATTTCATAGATTTTTAGGGTTGGAAGGGACCTTAGTAGATCAAATTCCCACCCCCAAATACCCATATACTTTTCACCCATATATTTTCCATCAAGAGGTGCAAAGAAGAGCAACAAGGATGATGAGTGCTATGGAAGGGCTTTCATATGAGGAGACACTAAAGAGGCCAGGCCTATTCGGTTGAGAAAAGAGCTGCTTGAGAGGGCCCGTGATGAGTGTCTACGAAATACCAGATGGCAAAGTCAACAGAGATAGCGGTGACGTACGCTGATGTAAATAGTCCCATGGGGGGGAGTGCACTGCTCACAACAGGTGTAGTTACAGCATCTTGCCATCAGTTGAAAGGGAGCAGCAAATAGCCTGTGTCCCTCCAGCAAATGGCTGCTCCACGATAGCTGTGGCTTCACAACACTTACACCGGTAGTATTTTACTTCTGATTTCCTCCAGGGTTGTCTTCTATGCTGGATTCACCTATATCACATCAGTGTAAAGGCTGCCATAGGTCTGATCCCTGCTTATAATGTGTTGTGGGTCCAAGCCTGGACAAGCAGCTGCTCCGGGGTAGGTTGAGGTAGGGGTAGGTTGGGGGGTGATTCTTCTTCTTAACCTTGGGTCCTGTCACCGTGTTCAAATCGGAGTTCAAAAACAGGTATGTACAGCTGCTCGGTCTGTGGCCTTAATGAGGTCCTCGGTGGTGCGTGGCTCTCCCAGACGTGGGCAGGCTGCTGGGTGTGCCGTAGTCTGAAAGTTTCCTCCACAGTCGCACGGGGTGTTTGCATCGTTAGAGTATCCCCATCTTGCATGTTGCCTTAAGTCTCATCAACCCCTGGAGGAGGTTCAAGCTTCTCCATGTCGGCTAATGAAGCTCCATGCCTTCAGGGAGATGTTTGGCAGTTTTGATAGTCATCCCAACTCCCCCCGGGGTCATCTCAAGTCATGATTGCCATGTTTTTATTCATGTGACTGTCCGTGTTGCATCCAGGGGCTGTGTTGGACAGAGGAAACTTTTCCTTAGCTCTGGTCTATTGGGAGCTACCAGGTGGCCACGTAGCGGGCGCCTCTTCTCTTCAATCTGCCAGGCGCATTTCATTCTGCTTGCTACGACTTTCCTCGTGTCTCATGGGGTGGTTCCAGCAAACAGATGGAAACGTTGACATCCATTGGTTTAAAGCCCCCAAGCATTCACCTGCAACGTTTGTTCATGTGCCTAGCATCTTTGCACGTGCTGTTTTTTCCCAAAGTGGGCATGCATATTCAGCTACCAAATAGCAAAGTGCAAGTGTTGGTGAGTGATGCTTAAAGAGAACAAGGGATGGTCATGGAGGGGGGACTCAGCATCGGGTGGCGCTCACAGCATGGGAATGGCCGTTTTGTTGAGTGGGAAGGTTGAACCAGGGCTACCAGTGGAATAAAGAGGAGGGGGGTAATGGGTAATCAAAGGGGCACATGAGCTTCCAACAAGGGAAGTGTGGGAGAGGGCAAGAGGAGGGACAAAGCTAGGTGCCAAAATCTGTGAGGACCTGGATGGCCATGACAGCAGTGGCAGGGGAGGGAAGAGCCAGCTGGAGGGCTTCTCCGAGGAGGAGAGCTTGTGAGAAGTGGAAAGAGGATCATCCCAGCCAAGGCGTTGTCTAGCCAGGTCTTAAAAACCTCCGAGGATGGAGATACCGCTGCCTCTCTAGGTAACCCGTTCCAGTGCTTCACCACTCCCCAAGTGAGAAAATTTTTCCTAATATCCAACCTCAACTTCCCTTGCTGCAGCTTGAGCCCATTGCTCCTTGTCCTGCCATCTGCCCCCACTGAGAGCAGCCCAGCTCCATCCTCTTTGCAGCCGCCCTGCAGGGAGGTGAAGGCTGCTATTAAATCCCCCTCGGCCTTCTCTTCTCCAGACTCAATAGCCCCGTTATGATGCAGAAGGAGTCCGGGGAATGGAGCCCACAGAGGAAGTGGAATAGAGTAACGGTGGAGATTACCGTTCCTCCCTGCGAGCGTTGCAGCGTGTGCTGACTGATCAAACAGCGTAATCCCCAAATAAATATTGAATCAGCCAGAAGAGGAGCTGCCCTTCGAGCAGAAAGGGCCGATGCTATGGCAGCAGCAGACCCATTCAAAAATGCAAAAGGCAGGGGAGAGCGGGCAGCGGGCGGGGAGGCGGAAAAGAGGAGAACGTGACAGTGCTTGAAAGAGTGTCTGCCGGCGGGCCTGCGCCTTGCATGGAGGACATCAAAGATCGGGGGGCTGCAGCAGGATCAGAAAGACCCCATGAATGAGAGGCAGAAAAGACTGGAGCTGCTATGTTTAAAGAGGCGAGAAATAAAAAGGGATGTGAAAGATGGATGTGAAATCAGGGTGTTGTCTACCTAAGAATGGACTTGTGCTTATCATACCAGACTGGGGAGCACCCAGATCTCCTGGGCCCCTAATTCCCTGCACCACCTTGGGTAGTCACGCCGCCTTTTTCCAGTGTAGGTCCCCACTGAAAAACAGGGGTCTTCACGCTCCTGGTGTCTACCTTGCCCGCTTGGATTGGAAGCTCTTCAAGGATGGAGACATTTCCTGATAGGCATATGTGCAGCACCTTGCACATTGATGGTTCTGGGTGCTGCACATATAGAACAAGGATAATAAAGATCCAGGAGACATTTAATGCGAGCACGAGGTGGAAAAGCTATGCACGACCAAAGGAAATATCTTCTTGCATCCCACGGCATGCAGCTGGGGAGCTCGCAGCATAAGACCTCCCTAGGGCCAGGAGCTGACCAGGGCTGCAAAAGAAAAGGATCCTTGGCTGGGAACATCTATGGTTATTTAAAGCGAGGGCAGAAACACAGCGAGGAATGTATAAAATGTCATGCTTCGGGGCCAAAGCCTGCCACTAATCAAAGAGGGCAGCAAGAGATTTCCCCTGTGAACGCATTATTTCACAACTGTCCTGAGGGGGATATTTCCAGCTTGCTCCGAAGCATTTGTTACCGGCTCATGCTCGAGAAAGGCTATTGTGCTATATGGACCCTTTGACTGTATATGGATAATTGGACTGATGGGACTATATACGGATAACCAGGCGGACCCAGTCTAGCAATTCAATGCTTTGCTAATTAAAGGGCAAGCGCTTGTGCTGTCTTCAGCGTACAGACTTAGAGAAACATGGCTATTTTCCTTTGCATGGGAAATGCTTTATATAACACGAGCAAACTTGTCGCATTAACAGCAAAATCTCTTCACAGACTGACTTTTCTTGCCTTGTGTCCTGGCGCCTCTATGTTCAGGGACAGGATTGATTTGCATCGTGGCCGCGTTGCCATGGCAAATAATACATATGCACCCCTGTTCAATACCAGCCATCAAATACTTTACTATTGGATGACTGTCATTTGGCTTTGGAGCCCAGAAAACAGATTCTGAGAACCACTGAGCTGTAGCTGATGAAAATAATTTTATAACCGCCTCGTGGTGTCTCTCAGCCCTGGCACCAAATCTCCACGAACCAGAAAAAATGAGAAACCTGCGAGCTGGGTTTCTAAAGCATCTTATAACTGAAGTTGGATTCTGGATATGCTCGCGATGCATTTGGGAGGGACGTGGGCTTGCTAAAGCCGGAAGGAGGGAATGCATTCAGTGCTTGTCTCCCTTGTTATTTATGAAGTGTTGGCAGTGTTCGGGTCTTCACATCACAAGGGAGGCAGCCCAGCCTTTAATGCTGATGATCTAAAATAGTTCTTACTAGACATACTGTACCAGGGAAAGTGTTTAATGAGGCCAATTGCCTTTGAAAAATGTATCTCGGTGGTACTTTTGTCCTACTATGCTCCCTCCCTGGGAGTGTCAGCTGCAAAGACAGTGCCTGCATAGCTGCTGGTCTGGTCTGCACCAGCCGCCTCTGTAAGTAGAGGCGACGTGGGCAAGTGGACAGGACGCTGGATTGGGAATCAGGAGATGCGGCCACTATTCCCAACTCTGCCACCGACTCCTTGTATCACCGCAGCCCCTCTTGCATTTAGGTTACCGTCTCTCTTTGCGAGGACTCTCACCCCCATAAGCAAGTGGGAGAAATGTGAGCTAAGCAGGATTACGCTGAGGTCCACACACCGCTGGCCGAAGAGACACAAGCAAAGAGTGACGATTGATGGGTTGATGCTGGACTGGCAGAAGATTTCAGGTGCGGCTCCACGGGGGTCTGGGCTTGGTCCGATGCTGCTCGGCATTTTTATGAATGACTCGGGTGCCGCAACAGAGAGCCCCCGATCAAGTCTGCAGATGACACGCGATGGGGAGGGGTTGAACCCCATGGGATGGTAAAACTAGAATCTAGATGGATCGTGATCGGTTAAAGAGCTGGGGTCATACACAGTAGTCTGTAACCCAGCTGAGGCAAACATCGGGTGCTACACCCAAAGAGGGAAAAAAATAAATGCACAAATACAGTACGGGGGAATAACGGGCTGGGAATAGCGCTGCTAAGAAGGATTTGGGTAAACTGCAAATTCAACAGGAATCAACAATGTGATGCTGTCAAAAGAAAAGCAAATGGGATTTGGGGTTGTGCTCAGAGAAGCGGGGCTTTGAGAGTGATGGTAGCAGCCTGCTGGGTGCTGGTTAGGCCTCGGCTCATGTATTTTGTCCTCTTCTGGGCACCGGCTCTTGAGGACATCGTAGAGAAACTGGAGGGGGTCCAGGGAGCAGGGATGGAGAAGCCAAGGGGGTTAGAAGGCAAGCTGCTGGAGGAACGGCTGAGAGAACGAGGTGTGTTTAATTGGGAGAAGAAAAGATTACGGAGGAAATAATAACTGTTTCCAAATATTTGAAAGGCTGCTATAAAAGAAGGAACAACAGCCCTCCCTTGTCACAGAGGGCAGGGCATGAAGCATTCGGATTAAACGGCAGCGATGCAGATTTCGCTCAAATCTCAGGAAAAAACTCCCTCGCTGCCCGTGCAGTAGGACAGCGAAATGAGCTGCCCAGGGAAGTCAGGGACTCTCCTTCTCTGGAGGTTTGCATCACGAGGCTGAGCAGACATCTGTGTGGCATGGGTTAGTGCAGAGGGATGGGCAGGATGAGGTCCTTTCCAACCGGCGATGCTGTGATTCGGTGTGTTCAGCACCTTGCATGATGGGGCCCTGCCAGCATGCGATACTTGTTGTGCAATCGGTAATAGCAAGCGTCAGCGGAGACGCTCGGGCCGTTCCTGTCCTTATTGCACCTCTTCATTCTCCAGGGCTGCCACATCGGTGTCTCTTACCAGCATTATGTGCGCTTTGAAAACGAAAGCCATGCTAGAGCCCACCCCGCTTGGACTCAGTGCTGGTGTAACCCCGAGCAAGGAGAAATAATGAGCTAAAAGAGATATTGGGAAAAGTTAGCATGAAAAAGAAATGACCTTGGTTATCTCCAGCAGGTTGTGTTGGTAACACCTGAGCTGGGGGAGCAGCGATGAGCTCTCATTTCGGAGGATGTAATTGCTCTACTGCCTGCAGCCAGCTCTGTGCGCGCGCGGGAGAGCAAGCAAGAGTAGGATTCAACTTCCGCCCATTTCTTGCCCCAAAGTATCCCTCCAAACCTGTGCTTGCACTCCGGCTGTGGTGCCCGCACCACTACAAGCATGGTGGGGCAGGCGTGGGGATGAGCTGTCTACGCATAAAGACCAGTCACAATCTGCCCCACAAGCTGTCTTCTGCACCGAGGGGGACAGTAACACGGGGGCAGCAGCCAATTGCCAGGAGAGAGTTGGCAAAGGGATGCAGAGGACTGTGTATGAAACCTTTCCACTTTCAGTGGTGTTACCCCGGCTGTGTATTCGGGTTGATCCTTGGTTTGGGTGTCTGGTCACAAGGACCCATGGCCCAGAGCACATGCTCAGCATGTCATGATGGGGTTACTTGTGTAGTTTCAGGAGTAGGTCAGACAAGGATTGGGTTGGGATAGTTTACATAGGGATGTTCCTGCCTTGAGGAGGGGCTTGGACTCAACGTGGCCTCCTAAGACCCTTTCCAGACCTATTTTTCTATGATTCGAATGATTCTTTGCTGGGCAACCGATGAGAGGTGCAAAGGGAAGGGAATTTTTCACTTTTTATCTCAGCCTTGGAGGGAGTCGTTTGCGGTTGCGACTCAAAGGATCAGGAAGCATCCCTCTCTTTCTCTCGGCTACAGCTTCCTGCGCCCAGGAAGACCCTAAGCAGCTGGGGTGACAACGAATGCATAGCAATCCTCTCTGTCTGGGCACTTGAAGGGAGGCAGTCTTTCCCCTTCCAGCAGCAGCTAAGTGACTCTTTTTAGAAAAGGCTGCATGCAAAATACAAAGACAGGTGCCCTCCAGAAACGGGATTGTTCCCCTCCTCTTTCCTCGGGGCCGACGCGTTCCCCACACTGACAAGAAAAACAGTGGTGGGTCCCAGGAAATATGCAGATACGGCAGTTCCTTCCAGACACAAACTGCCAGCAGGATTGCATGGGAAAACCGTGGGACTTGCCCACGCTGTCTGCTTTTTGTTCCTCCCTCTAATGGCTGAGAAAATCATAGCTGAAGGTGACTGGGTTCTTCTCTCCCCTCCTGCAAGGGTTACCAGGGGCTTTGTTCTGCCTCTTTCTTCCATGGAGGCCTTTTAATCAAACCAGTGGACTTTACCTTCTCTTTACCTTGCTCTTGGAAGGTAAAACGTCTCCTCCCTAAGGCTCAGAAATGCACTTTTGTAGCTATAACGACATGAATGGTCTTTGCCTTCATAAGGGGTTCGGTTTTCTGGGAACGGGGGCACAGAGTCAACGTCCCCCTCTCCTGGCTCTGGGACCTCCACCCTTCCTCCAAGAGCCACGCTGCCGAGGGCGCCCAGCTGGCTGCGGCTCCTAGAAGGCCTCTCAAAGGCATTCATGACGCAGAGAGGAAGCTGGGTTGATTAGTCAGGGTTAGGGCCATCAGATTTTCTGTCCCCTGGGGAAAGAGCCGGCCCTTCCCACCGTCCACTGCTCCAGGCCCAAGCCAGCTCTTTCTCCTTCCTCGTCGGTCTTTACATGTCTTCCAAGAACTGCAGCTCTCCCATTTCCTGTCTTCCCTAGTCCCTGTCATCACTTGCAATTGATGACCCCAGCAATACATTTCATTCCCGACCCAGAGGACATTGGGTTTTTTTTCTCCCGAGAGCATCTCTGGTTTAAGGCCGGTGGTCAGAACGTCTTGTAGATGCCTGAAGCTGGCAAGACCTTTGCCCACACTCATGTAGGATCCCCCACGTCGTGTCCTCTAATTGCTTTGAAGTTATCCAGGCAAGATTAAGTATGTCTGCAGCGGAAGCTGTCAGGGCTGCTGATGGTGGAAGCTGTGGGATTCCCACCAAACAGGCATTTGCTCTAAAGACGGTATTTCGGGCGGCTTTGCCTGATGTGGAACGTGTGTGTCTCCGAGCTGCCTGCAGGGTGGCACGCTGCCTGTATTTCCAGGGCTGGCAGCTTTCAATAGAAATCTATTTTTAATGAAGCCAAGATGAAATGTGGCTCCCAAGCCCTTGATCAAAGGCAGATTCCTGAAGGCGAGACGTCCTCAAGTTGCTCGACTGGAAATTAATTATCGAAACCGTCGAGTTCAGCTCAGGCAATCACACGGAGACAGCTGCAGGAGCTGGGTCGTTCTTGTCTGAGAGAGAGGGACATCAATTTACTTGCTTTATGTTTCCATTTGGATGGATTCATAGTTTTGGCAGGAGAAAAGGGATTCCTGAAATAAACAGAAGGCTTTCCTACAGTCAGATCTTACGGAAACAAGACTGATGTTTGACTCGCTCCGTCTCTCTTTCTAAGCCCGTAGGAGCTGGTACATGATTTATTCATGGAAACTTTGACCATGAATGGTACTATGCATCGGGCCCTCTATAGTCAATGGGGAGAAGACTTCAGGTCTGCTCCCTGTGGTCCTTCTGCCACTGGTCAGGTTCGATGATGTTAGGGCTGCGCTGCAAATTCAAGCTCGCTACCTTGAGCTTTCAACCTCTGAAACCCATGCCACTGCGGGTATGTCAACACCTGCTCCTTGGAGCTCCTAGAGGCACCCATCTCACGTCTATCTGCCTCTGCTCCACATGTGTTAAGCCCAGCACCAGGGCAGTGGAAACCAAACCCCACCACACTGAAGACAAGATCTTGAGAGCAGCAGTGGGTAGAGGCTGCCCTTAGCTACAGAGGCAATGGGTTTTAGCAATAGCCACTTCTCTTCTCTGGGGCATCCTGGTTGTAGCTTGTTGTCCAAGGGTGGCAGAGTCTATCAATGGGGCATGCCATCCCTAAGGAAGGTATCGGACTATTGGCTTTCCCAGCTGGAGTAATTACAGCACTGGTGTTGAGCAGGGAAGCTCCTTCAATGGAGCTGCTGTTCTCTGTAGCTCCTGCCCATCTCGGCACGATTCACACAGCTCTGAGCCAGGGCTTGCTCTGCCATGGGGAGCCCGTGCAGCAGCTGTGCACAGATGGGACATGCTCGGTCCTGTCCGGTGCACACAGGACCACATGCCATCTTCAAAACGTGCAAGAAAAAAAATATTATTTGACTCATTTCTGGATTGGAGAGCATGAAGCAGCAGCACAAAGAAGGGGAGAGTATAACCCTAGGCTGGGGCATGACAGCGGAGGAAGTCAAGCAGCTGGCTTCAGTTCTTGCATCTTGCTTTGGACTCGTGCTGGAGGCTTTCACACCAGGTGACACAGGTGTAGGTGGGTATCTGGTTATTCCGCCTGAAGAGTCAGAGGTAGCCAGATGTGGTGCTGGGCGCAGGTGTCCCGCAGCATCAGAGGAAAGTAGAGCTGGGCAGCACCTCACAAAGCCATCCAGGCCAGTCCCCTGCTCAAGGCAGACTCATCCCTGACTAAACCATCCCAGTCAAGTGTTGATCTAAACTTTTCTTGCAAATTCCCGGGGATGGTGCCTGCTCCAATGCTTGACCACCCTCCTAGTCAGAAATACCCTCCTAATCTCCAGCCTAAATTTCCTCTGCTGCAGCTTGAGGCCGTAGTTCCTAGTCCTGTCCCCTATGGCCCCAGAGAAAAGCCCATCTCCATCCTCCTTTTAGATTGCCCTGCAGGTATTTGAAGACTGTAATCAAATCCCCCTCCATCTTCTCTTCCCTACACTAAAGAATCCTTGCCCTTTCCCCTTCAATCCTACCTCCCAGCCCTCTAATCATTTTTGTTGCTCTCTGCTGGACTCTTTCCAATCTGTCCACATCCTTCTTGAAGTTTGCATCCCAAAACTGGACAGAGGAGTCCAGGCGAGGCCTCACCAGCACTGAATAGAGCGGAGACATCACTTGCCTTGATTTGCAAGAGACACATCTGTTAATACAACTCAGTATGCTATTGGTTTTCTTGTGTAAGGGCCTTGTCTGCCATTGGCTATGGTACTGGGCTACTGAGTCTAGACAGATTTTGTCTTTTTACATACACTTAAACTTTTAATAGCCAACTGTCACCATTAACCCTAACCCTAAATTCCAATCATGATCCTAAATACAGTCCCAAAGTCCTAACCCAACCCTTACCTCAGCTTCACTCTTCTGAAATAAAAACAACAGGGAGACCCTATCATAACAAGCCTCACAAAGGGTGCGAGCAGTGGAAACCCATGGGAGCTGGGTGTGTGGACCGGAGAGCAGTGTGCAGCAGGATTTGCATCTGTATCTTGGCAAGCAACCGCTGTCCCAACCTCACCCTCTCCCCAGTGCCGTTGTGGTATCTGGGATTCAGCTGCTGCAGCAAATAATGAAAATGAATTGATGAATAAAGTAATTGGAAGAGGCTGCATTCTTTTCAGTTCTACCAGGAAAGAGAAGAGGAGAAGATCAGTGTTTGCCGAGCAAAGCCTGGTGAGATTGGATGAGATTTGTGAGGGTGTAACACCTGCCGTAATGACCCCTCGGTCCCTGCTCCCAGACTCCGGGTGCCACAGGATTACTGGGCTACCGGCTGTACCTGTGGCTGGCTTGCAGCTCCTAAACCTGACTTTCAACCTTCGGCTTGAGCCCTCCTGCTTGCTCCTGTTCATGATTGCTTCATGAACCTGTCTTGGACCTCCTGGCTTGGATCAGCTGCTTGCCTTGACCAGAACCTTGTCTTGACCTTCATCTTGCTCTCTTGGATTAGCAGGGATACCTTCCTTCTTAGTATTACTAGGAATACTAAGAAAGAAGCAATAAAGACCACAAAAAAGCATTGCAGCTATTATTAGAAACCGTCTGTCAACATCCTTTTAAGCTAATTAAAAGTAATTCTACGTGGCTTTTTTTCTCATTTGAAATTACCCATGGTAATTTTAAAGATATTCAGGTCACTTACAGAAGCGCAGGCTGGATTTAGCAACTCGGGTTTCTTACTAATACTAGTGTCCTTGGATGAATCCACGTGCTATAGAGACATTCATTTATTTGATTTATATGCTGCCCTCCCCTCCCAAAAAGATGATACAGGGACGCTAACAATCAAAGCAAGATAAATGCTCAAAGCAAGTAAAATAGCAAAATAAAACAGAAAATGTTAAAACAACTCCCCCAAAATACTCTAAAACACAACTTTACCTGCTAAAACCCTGCCCAAATAAGGCCTTACAATGGTTTCAAAAGATGTCCGGACTTGGGCATTAATACGCCTCACTGGAAGCTGTTCCAAAGGTGAAGAGTCACTACCAGGAATAACTCCCATGTAATGATTGTTGATGGAAAACTGTAGCCACGAAACCACTACTGGTTTGTTCACAGCCTCACTGGGGATGTAGGATCGTGGATAGCTCAACTGGAACAGGCTACCCAGAGACGTGGCGGCATCTCCATCCTTGGAGGTGTTGAAGACCCGGGTAGACGAAGCCTTGGCTGGGATGATGTAGCTGGGGTTGGTCCGGCTTGAAGCCCGGGGATGGAGTAGCTGTGACCCCCTGAGGTCCCGTCCAACCCTACTTTTCTATGATTCCAACTGGATTGGGTAGTCTGTTTTGGTGTCAACACCACCCCAACCAATGTAGCATTGCTACTTAATGGGAAATAATGTCCTACCTAGCTGGAACTAGCTAATATTATTAGGGATGTTAGCTACCTTAGAAGCTGTTGAGCATGAGATGTTGCTGGTAAATCTCTGGGCTTGGGCACTTCAAGGAGGCTTCCTTGAAGTGGCATCAGGCTTTTCTGCCTGAGAAGTCCTAAAAGGCTTGTTCTGGGCAAAACTCACTCATCACCTCCAAGGGCATCCTAACGTAGGACACCACACAGCTCCAGATAGCACCCATCCTGTTGATGGGGAGAAGTCAGCGAAGGAAACTGGGCTGCAGTATTTTCATGAGGCTTATGAAGTAGTGCTTTCTAACGCCCTCTCCAAGGGCTCAGCCTGAGCAGCAGAGAGAAACTCGCTGGGCATATCTACACATGCTATTCAGGTGAAGCAATAAACTCGGGTGCTTATCACACCCAAGTTTATTGCTCCTGGGTGCTGCTTTTACATGTGTGCCTAGGACTGCAGCGTGTTGAGCCAGGTCAGAGCAGCCCCGGCTGGCAGGAAGCCTGTGGGGTCGGCCTGCCAGCTCAGGGCTGCTTTAGCCTGGCTCAAGGTGCTGCAGAAGGGCTGGCCGGGGCATAAGTGTGCTCCAGGGCAGGGCCAGCCAGCTGCATCAGTGTCTACATGTGCAGTGCTGTGAAGTAAAAAAACTCTGCAGCAAGATAGTACTTGTATTTACAAGTATTACTTGCTGTGGAGTTAATTCATTTCCTGCGGCCTAATAGGGCTGCATGTGTAGATGTGACAAATGTACAGTGGAGCTAATTAGTGTACTCCTGTAGACGCGCCCACTGAGACCAGCAACTGGAACCTGCCCGAGAGGAAACAGGATGAGGGTCCATAAGAAAAAGACCAAGATGATGATATACAAGAAAGCTGGGAGAAACAAGCAGACAGAGGTTCAGCAGCCATTGGTAAGTCAAGACCGTAGGATAGCATTGTAGATAGGGCAAAGTGGATTTTAGAAGGTCAGAGAGCAGCAATGATCAAGAAAGCACGTTATCTACTATACCTGGCCAGAAGAATGTAGCTTTATCTTCTGGTTTTGCAGGCCATTGTGATTTCAAGGTCATGCCACTGCCACATGCTATACATGAGGCTACATCTTAACTTGATCCAGAAGCTGGAAGGGGCCCAGAAGATGGGCATGCAGTTCTATGAAGTGAACAAAATCTTTGCTCAGGACCAGCACTGGCCACCTTAAGTTCAATCCACTGGTTTTGACCCATACAGCCTAAATGTCCCAAGACATACCGATGTGAAGGACTTGTTTCTTTGGGGGATGCACTGCCTTGCTTATGGTCAGTGAAGGTACTGATCCCCTTGCTCTAATACAGCAAAACCTGTTGAAGAGTTTGCATGATGAAGGCCGTGGGCTCTGGAATGGTCTCCTGTTCTTGTCTGAAATCACAGAATCACAGAGAACGAGGGCTGGAAGGAACCTCAGGGGGTCGCATCTAATCCAACCTCCTGCTCAAAGCAGGTCCAGCCCCAGCTCTGTCATCCCAGACAAGGCTTTGTCCAGCCTGATCTTAACTCTCCGAGGATGGAGACTCCACCACCTCTCTGGGTAACCTGCTCCAGTGCTTCACCACCCTCCTAGTGAGAAAGTTCTTCCCAATATCCAACCTCAGCTTTCCTTGCTGCAACTGGAGCCCATTGCTCCTTGTTCTGTCATCTGCCCCCACGGAGATTTAGATCCACATCCTCTTTTGAACCCCCCTACAGGGAGCTGAAAGATGCTGTTCAATCCCCCTCAGTCTTCTCTTCTCCAGAATAAATCAGCCAAGTTCCCTCAGCCTCTCTGTGTCCATATCCTTTCTGCAGCGGGGGACCCACAACTGGACACAAGACTCCAGATGTGGCCTCCCCAGTGCAAAATAGAGGAGGAGAAGAATCATTTCCCTTGATCTCCTGGCAATGCTCCTACCCATGCAGCCCGGGATACCGTTAGCCTTCTTGGCACCAAGGGCACACTGCTGGCCCATATTCAGCTTATTGCCCACTGCAAAATAGCTTGGTTTGGTCAGCTTTCAGGTTACACTGCAAGCTCCTTGGTTTCATCTGCTTTCTGCAGAGAGGTGGGCCAGTGCCTGGGGGCTTGGGTCAGCATCTGATTGCAAGCTGCAGCTTGGTAGGCAGAACAACACACTTCGTTGTGCTACTTTCAATCATCCTCAGGGTGTCCAGAGCTCCCCAGGGGAGTGGGTGTTGGCAGACAGGACCGCTTAGGGGCAGACAGGACCCACAATTTCAGAGAAACCCTCTAAGAAGAGAAACACCTCCATGATCTAGCTACTAATTGGCAAGGAGGGAAAGTCTGTTGTCCTTCTGAATTGTCACAGGCATTGATTGCCGTGTCCCGCTGATTCCCAACTGGGTGCCTCAGACCTGATTCAGTAAAAGGGAAGTTGGTTAAAAGGGGAGTCTTGAGGTAGAGATTTTCAGAGGAGGGCTAATATAATTAAGTGCCCAATTGCCACAGAAAATCAAATGAGAACAGCTAGCTTCCCTAGACTCTCTTGGCCATTCCAGTCTAAGGGTCCATTTAAACTGCAGTCCTTGCTAGACCTAGAAATTATGCAGACACACCCTAGTGAGATTTAAATTAGCTTGCTAGGCTACAGGAGTCTGGAGCTCATAATAGGTTACAGATATGCCCAAAAAGTTGGGTGAATAATTCAGTGGTCAGCTTCTGCTGCAGGAGCGTAGGGTTGATGATGCCATAGGCATTCAGTCCAAGGGGATTGCCCTAGGTGAGGGAAAAGTGGAAGTCAGAGTCAAGCCTGGTATCCCTGCTAATCCAAGATAGCAAGCTGAAGATCAAGACAAAGTTATGGTCAAAGCAACTAGTTGATCCAAGCCAGGAGGTCTAAGACAGGAACTGGAGCAATCACAAAAGAAGCGAGCAGGAAGGTTCAAGCCCAAGGTTGAGCATCAGTTTTAGGAGTTGCAAGCCAGCCGGAGGCACAGCAAAGCAATTGTACCAGGCTGCATGCCTGCAGGATTGCAGCAGAGGACTGGACCAGCTGGTTAGAATAACTGAGACTTTATAAGCAGGCAAAAAGAGGACATGGGAGAGAGAGCCTGAAGGCAGCAACACCAGCCAAGGCTTTCTCCAGGTCTAAGACCAAAGGGGCAGGTTAGCCCTTTGTGGACTATGGTAAGGCTTACTAAGAAGGACTAATTGGTGTTCAAGAGGTCTCCAGAGTGGCCAGTGGCACCAGGAGGTAAAGACTGTGTATAGTTTAAAGACTGGGAGAAACTTGAGAGAAGCGGGGTGGAGCCCAAACCCACTACAGCAGCCTACTGCCCAGACAGCTAACCGCCATCTCATACAGACCAGCGTAGGTGGGGTATCTCCCTGAGGAGGGACTCAGCTGGATTGTCTGATTACCTCTGGCTGGGGTCTGGGACTGGATCAGCCCCAGCTGGTCCTCAGCTCATTACAAGCACTGAAACGGCTAGCAGTATCACAGCAAGATCATTCAAAACCAGCCTGCATATGTCTGTTTGAGATAATGACAGCAGCCGTAGTCACCAGGAATTGTACTGTTGAACTCAGCTGCAGTAGGATCAAAAGCCAAAGTGTTCTCATCGCTTCCTCCATCCCTACAGCAGCTGTCTGTTACCCCTGCGTGTCTTCTGCTCGTGGAATAACCCCTTCCGAAATCCTGCGCTGAAACAGTGAGGAAGCCTATTGCAGGACCCTGGACAGATCGGTCTTACCTGAACATCAAGTTGAGCATGCAACTGGAGGACCTTTGAGCCATTGCATTTCTGAATCCTAACACCAGACTAGTTCATTCAGGGAGTGAGGGACCTGTCTATTTTTTCTCAGGTTAAGAATATCCAATGTCCTGTCAACTCTGAATGCCTTGAGCACCAGCTAGATAAAGGCCTACAGCATCTGTAAAGGGGAGCATAACCCCCATACTCCCCATAAGGGGTTAATTAGATCCTGAGGTTTTATTAACCGTGTCTGTCCCACGGAGAAGGTGCCATAATGGTCTGGTTGGGGGACAATTTAACAGAGAGTGGGTGCATCTACACAAGCTGCTAGGGTGCCACAGCATCCATTGGCAAAAACTATGACGCCGCTGCTATGTCACTATAGCAATGTGATCCCTTGTCACAGCACATCGCTATGGTGATGTAGTGACCAAAAGTAACCATGTGCAGCTGGCATGGCGCAGTATGCACTGTTACTGCGCCGTCTTTTAATACTTCCAAAATGAATACTAAAAGATGACTCAGTAACAAAGGCACCATACAGCCACATGTAGGTGGGCCCAGTGAAGAGCAGTAGGAAGGAGACGTTTTCTCCTATGGAAGGGTTTTAAGACAAGACAAGGCAAAGGGCTAGATGCAGAGTCCATTGACTGAGCGCTGTGCAGAAGAGTGGGGAAACTGGGGAAGAGAAGGGACTAGACAGCTTGCATCTAGGACGGGCAGAAGTTGAGGCTGTATTTTAATTTTCCCGAATTTCTGCTAGGAAACCCCATAAACTGCTGCTTTGAGGAAGGAGGAGCGAGGCTACGGAGCAATATCAAAGGGGCAGAAAATGCGATGTTAATTATCACTATTCTGTCCATCACTATTCCTTAGGGACGGTGTTAATCAGTAGGGGAGGAGTAGGACTTCTCCATTCTCTGCCCGATTCTGAGCAAGGTTTGGAAGAGTTGTGGGTCACCTGATCCGAATTGGGTCCTAACCCTCACTCCTCCCATTGGAGCTGTTCCATGGGGGATAAAACATTTACATAGTTATCAAGGCACAAAGCCTCTCCAGCCTCATGGTGAAGCCAGTCATGGAGGAGCTCAGGTATCTGTTTATCTATATGAAGTGGAAGGGGAAAGCACGGCGCAGCGAGAGATAATGGATCAGTGGGCACTAACCCAAGTGATGGCAGAAGCCAAATCTCTGACATGGATGTCAGCTCTGCTTTGGCTAGAGATGAGACCCTTGAACTTAAGCTAGATCAGGGTCTGGTCTTCTGAGTGGACAAAATGCTGGGTGGAGCTTGCTGCTTCTGAAAGGCCGGGCAGAAGATCCAGGAAGAAGAGAAGGACTTAACTAAAAAAGAGAGGGAGAAAAAAATATAAACTTAACAACTTGCACCTGTCCTAGTCTCTACCTTCTTAGTACTTCTATAGAGCATCAACCCACTCCCTGGAGTCTTACCCTTTTGTCAAGGCCCGTCCATGGGAGACAATTCTCACTCACTTATACATCCATTTCCATTCTCCCTCTGCCCAACTAATCTTCACTTTCTCTTTAAGGAAAGGTTGTTATAGTTCTCAGGGTCAATTTAAATTATTTGTTGTCAGTGCAGGGGCATGCATACTCCATCCCAGGGTCACTTTTCTCTTACGACCTAAAGGGTGATGACCCTTAACTGATTATGAATGCAGGGAAGCTGCATTAACGTGGGTTGTTGATAAAGTTCCCCCAGATCAACTGCAGGGAAAGGAGAGCATCATCATGGAAGTTTGACAAATATTCTACCCTCAGAACACAATTAACCCCAAATGGGTCATGGCTGGGGAAAACCACCTACACAAACCCACTGTCTAAATCACATTAGAAAATATCATGTAAAATGATAATGCAGGGTGGCAGAATTGCAGTTAGGTTGATGAATTGGGACAATTCTCCAGCTGCCTGGAACAGCTGCCAAGTGCTAAAAAAGATTTTGTATTACAACTTCTCACTTCTGGGATATCTACTTGGAAAACTGCAGTCTAGAGACTGCACCTTCAGAGTTCCTGAATTCATTTAGACTGGGCCCTATTTCTTTTGTCATGAACTTACAAACCAGAGGGGAAGCTACACATTGCACTGCCTGTTATCTGTAAAATGGGTTGAATCTAAACAGCTCCCAAGGTGGCTCACATGCATTCAATGGCAAGAAACTAGCGCTTAACTTTTTATTTTTATTCCTATGAACTGAGTGAATCTTCATGCAAACTTCCTCACCATTTGGGTAGCACTTGGTGTGATTACATCGCTTCTCCAGATTTGGCACCTGGCTCTTGGCCTTCCCACTCGGTGTGATCCTGGCAAGGCAACTAGAAGCTTAAGCAGAGTAACTTTTGATTGTAAGCTGTTTATGAGTGCCGCTACCCGGTACCCACCTCTTGGGGCCTACTAGTACCTATGCCCTGCAGGATTTCCCTATTCAGTAGTCTTTCCTGCCACGTCTTGATGTTCACATTAGTAGGGGAGGCTGCACTGAGGACAAGGCATGCTTATGAAGAGGCAGACCCCATCTGGTCTGAGGCTCCCCCCGAGCCTTGTCCCAATTTTAGTCTCTCTGAGCCTTATAACTCAAGGCCCATTGTTCAAGGCTGTTAGCTCCTGGCTCTGCTCCAGTCACACCCTGTGACCTCAGGTTCCAGCACCTGCAATATCCACTATGCAGGCAGCTGGGGGCCTTCAGTCCTGGTTTTATCAGGCCACCTCCTGCCTTACAGTCCAAGCAAGCTCTGCCTCACGTGGCCACAGAACCTACTTAAACCCTCTGGCTTTATAGTCCTGGCAAGCTCAGCCTCATTCAGCCACTGAACATACTCTAGTCCCAGGGCCAGACACAGGTGTGGGAACCGGGTGGCTGCCCGAGGCCCAGACAGAAGGGGAGGCTAAAAATAGTAATTTAAAAATTATTATTATCTTTATCTCTGGCGAAGGGGAGGCTAATACCAAAAATTCACCCAGGGCCTCTAGGAATCTAGGTACGGTGCTGTTTAGTCCTTATCCTCTGTCCACTCTGCACAATTTCAAATTCAGGGTACCCCCAGTCCCTGGTACTAGGGGACCGAAAAGCTTTATTTATGGATTCTTCCGGCTCTTTTAATGCAACGTATGGGGATGCTATGGCCCTGAGAACACATAGATGTTCGTAGGTCTGCATTGCTATGACTCAGTGCACCCTCTGTTTCCCCAGCCATTTGCTCTATTGAGTTCAAATCCTCTTGAGTTGTAATCTCCGTATCTTTTTGTTGCCAAGGCAACAGCAGCATCCACTTCAGGAGTCTAAACATACCTAGCTTGAGCTTTATGCTTTGGCTCCTGGAACACTTCATAAGCTGTCTTTAATCTACTTCCATTTCCTAGGAGGTTCCCACTATTTTTTCATTTAATTGTTTGTTGCTCTAAGGCTAGGGAAAGGGGAATGAGATTGTCCTAGCTACTTGATCCATGTAGAAAAATATTAATCCATTAGAAAATGTGTAACCCTTTCCTGGCCTACTCAGATCTCCTAAGCCTTAATTACTCAAATGGCAACAGTGGGATTATCAAGCGTGCTAGAGAATTCATGGTCTGACTTGTGGCCAGTGTCATAGGCAAAACTTTGGGCTACCAGCTGTTTCAAGGGAAGTGAAAAGAGAGGTAGTTAGCTGGGTTCATCTGGTCAGGCAGAAGGCAGTGTAGAGATGCACATTGTGGACTAACTAAATCAGAGATGCATCGTTGATTCAGTTATGCTGTCAGGGAAATGCAAAAGACAGGATATTGGATAATTATGGGAAAAGCCCATAGAGGAAACTTCATCTTAACCATGAGCAGTTGATGGCATGTTTATGTCCTGCATTATGAGACTTTATGGTTGTTAATCCCTAGTAATAGCTAGTGGCAGTGAGTTCCACAACTTAATTATGAACTGTATGAATACATTAAAATTTGACAGAATATTTTTCACCTTTTAATGTTACTGGTTGTCATTTTTTTATGATTGAAAAAAAGCCTGATATGGGAGGATAAAGCTAAGTAGGAATTCCCAGCTTGCTTTCTCTAAACCATTTGTTATTTTACATAACTCTATCAGGTCACTTCTAACTCATCTCCTCTCTAAGCCCTGTAAATCCCCTTGGGGTCAGGAATGCCTTTCTTGATTTACTGATCTGAAATCCTTTCACCCCTTGTCAGTAAATCACCTTCCTCAGTAAGGGCCTTGTTACAGGGTAATTTTAGGTGACTTCTGGAGCTCTTAACCCCTGGACTAGGTGCATATTAACACCTTTTAATTGGTTTAAAGCACTTGTTATTCAGCTTAACCTTACTTCACTCTAGGGCAGGGTTAACTCTAATCTGCCCAATTTTGCTCCTGTTCCATTATCTTCCGGCCATTCTCCACAGCTTTCCTGCCCAAGTTGGAGTCCTCCAGCATCCCAGGAAGCAGTGAGCAATCAGGGATGCTGAGGCACAGAGGAGCTGGGCACAGCGCCTCGCCCCCCGGGACATCTGCCAGAGTGAACACCACAGCCCTGGAGCATCTGGAAGTCACAGTGCCTCCAGCCACTGCTCCCAGTGGCTCCCAGCTGGTCCATATGGGGAAGCAGCAAGCCAGTCTGGGAGCAGAGAGTCTGTCCTTCCCCTAGCTCCTAGTCCTGTCCCTGCTCACCAAGCCTCTAGTGCAGGGGTGGGCAAAATATGGCCTGCAGGCTACATCCAGCCTGCAGAGGGACTTTGTCTAGCCCATGGCAGGTCTCTTGGTCCCAGCAGGCCCAGGCACCATTTGGCCTGTGGCACATCCTGCTGCCCTCTGGGCACACAGTGGAGCTGGGTGACTCCACAGCTGGACTACCTTCCACTGCTGCTGCCACTTCCCAGCCACATGGTACTGGCAGGGACCCGTGCACACAGCCTCATCCCCGGCCCGCCCTGTACCTGCTGCAGACTTGCCCACCCACTGAGCAGTGGCAGCAGTGGCAGTAGCTGGGCAGAAGCTGCTCAGTATGGGGGAAAAGTAGCTCTTTCCCTTCACTGCTACCAGGCCCTTCTTGCTGCAGCTGCCTGGAGCCCGTGCCTGGGCTGCCCTGCGGCCCTCTACATTGCCACCGCTCCCCCTCTGGGCAGCCCGGAGGCAGCACTGACGACAGTGGAGAGGAGTCGCAAGGCAGGCTGGCTGCGTAGGCTGGGTTGGGGCTGTGTACACGTGTTCCAGCTGAACTGGAGCTGGTCCGCTCCACCAAACCAAGTCCAGAACGGGCGTGGGGTGGGCTGGGGTTGGGGCTTGGGCCAGTGGTGGTGGCAGACAGAAGGAGCCACAGCCACCTGGGCTGCCTAGAAAGGTGGGGCAGGCCAGGGTTGGGGCTGGGGCTGTGTGCTGTTGTCACAGGGCACATGGGCTCCAGGCTGTTGTGGCAGGGAGATGCCAAGCGGCCCTTGGCAGCTCCTCTGAACTTCCTATGTAGCCCGGGAGCCCAAATAATTGCCTGCCTCTGCTCTAGGAGGAAGTCACAGATGTGCCAGTAAGCAGCAGTCAGAGCAGGTGTTTTGTCTTGCTGCGTGACTGCGCCTCTAAGCTGAACAACACTAAGCTGATTCACCTTTGTTCAGCTTAGAGCATAAGATCTGGCAAGGCCCCAGGAAAATGAAACCTCTCAAATACTAAAGGAAACATTTTATATATGCTTCCTCCTTTGTCTTCTTTTGTTTTTTAATGTTGTGAACTTTTGTTCCTCGCTTTTCATCAATGTGCTACAATAGTGAGGTAGTGAACGGCGTCCCTTAGGAAAAGAAATGGCTTAAGTTATTATTTTTATTTTGTCACCCTTAAGTAGAACAGGCTGAACTGTTTTCAGCAAAATAGTTTTGTGTCAAAAATGCACTTTAGTCAAAGCTGAAAGATGAACGTGTCAATTTTGACAAAACTTTTACGACGTAAAAGGCTAAACACATTTCTTCAACTCTCATCTCATTTCAATAAGGGAAAAATGTTACATTTAGACTTCATCTTTGTGATTCATTTTGTTTTGACTTGTATATAAAAATATGTCAAAACAAAATGAATCAAAATGATACAGTTGAAAAGTCTTATTTTGTTAACGTCCTCAAAAAGAAATGATTTAATAGTTGCAAATTAAAATTCTTCTGAATGTTCATTTCTCAGGCAGCTTCAGATTTTTGGCTTTAAATTCTTATTTGGAAATTTCTAATTTTAGCCCAATTTAGAAAGGGGAGGGGGAAGAGGGAGAAAGAAAGAAAGATTGCCTTTTCCATAGCAAAATGAGGTGATGTCTTCTTTTGGACTAACGTGATAGCTGGGAAAGATGTTGGACCAATTTTCAGGCACTAAAAGCTATTACAGATTATTTCCTTCATGGCATAAGTATAAGGTGTATCTACAACTATACTCTTTTTGTAGATGTAAACCACATTTACACTACAGGTGTTTGCTGTTAGAACTTGTATGAGCAAACAGTGTCTAATACAGATGAGCCCTAATGCTGCCTTCTACTTTATGCTCATGAGTAACCAGGTGCACTGAGACAATACTTCCCCTTCCTGCAAGGGGAAATCAAATATGCAGGCAAAGCCACTGTTCTTGTCTCCTCTAAGGTGTTTGTTTCCAAGGCACTTTTAACCTTCAGTCATGAAAGGGACCTTGAGGGTTATGTTACAAAGGCTGACAATGACTTTGTTGCCTAGAGAAAAATGCAAACCTGAGCAACATGACAAAAGTTCTGCTTTCGGCCTGAACAGCAAACAATGCACGCAAGGAAGTGTAGCCTCAGAAGAAGTCGATGTGCCCTGCCTTCTGTGTGTGCTATCGCTGTGCAACCTTTGTGTTGTTCAGCATTCCTACAATGCAAAAGTGGAACTGAAAGGCGTTTGTAAGGAAATAAGTTGCCCTCATTTGATGCATGCTTCTATCCTCCAGTCTCAAGATCCACGACGGGCTGAATTCTGAAACCCAAATCCATGCTAAGTAGCTCTTCCATGCTGGCGTGTGGTCTACAAGGTCCTAACTGGTCTGAGAGCTACCTCCCTAAGAGACCATCTCCCACTATGCCACACCTGTGATCAGGAGAGGTGACAACGTTGGGTCACCTCAGTTTAGGGTGATCCTGGCTTGGTGGATCCCAGGACTGTGAATGTTGCTTTCCTTCTACCTCAGGCCTGGATCTGGAATACCAGGCATTTATTAATAGGCTGAGGAAGGTGCCAGAGACTCATGGTCAATATGGCTGTCTATAGAAGAGTTGGTTGGCACCCTAATTAGAACATGTGGGAGCGACTCGATTAATCAAATCTGCTCTGCATTCTAATTAGAAGGCTCCAGCATTGCCTCGCTGTCATGTGTATTAAGCCCCCCTTGCATTTTAAAATGGTTGCAGGGGCATTTTAACAGTTTGAGTGGCCCCATGGCCATTTTAAAATGCAAGGCGTGTGGCGGGCCAGTAGGGGGCGCTCCTGCGTTGAGCCGCCCACCTCCCTGTGCCCGACCACTTCCCAGGCTCCGAATGCCTCCCTAGGGGTGCCTTATGCTTGGCCGACCCCTCTCCCGGAGCACACTCGCTAGTCTGGGGGTAATGTCGCCACCACCACCCCGAGAAGGGACTGTTTCAGCCCTGTGTCCTTGGGGAAACACAGGCCTAATAGTCCGACGGGTACTCGATCCAGTACAGGCACTTGGGGCACTTCCCCAAGTCAAGGGGGCAAAAAGTAAAGTCTCCCTTAGTCCGCAGACCTAAGGGGTCTCTTAGGCATAATTTAGACCCACCCCCCAATAAGTCTCCCACGCCAGTCAAAAAGGAGAACTTTATTGATTACAAGGGGTAGGGTAAACTAGGGTACAGGGTTGAGCAATATCTTAGAAATCCTAAAGAGCAAACACTGTGGCTGAGGTAGCCTTTTGATCACGCATCTGTGTTACTGCCAGCTAGATCTCTACCCAGATCTCGAGTAGCTGACTCACACGCGTCTTCCAGAGGTCTCCAGTTTCCCCTCGGGAGTCTTGGGGTGAGAGAGAGAGCTAGGTTCGGATGGTAAGGCTCCTCTGTCTCCCCTGCTTTGCTGCTGCTTCACCTCATGGCCGAAGAGAGCACCTCCTTCCCCCTCCCTAACCTATATAGCCCCTGTGACCTCATTCACCTGGTCCAGGGGAGGTCAGCCCCAGCTGGCTGTCAGCCAACCAATTTGAAATACATCACCTGTTACCGGGCAGATTCCAGCTCCCCAGGTAGATGCCCCTCACCCAGGTGGCTGATGCCAGTCACGGTAGGCAGATGGAGCAGGTTCCCCCCCCCCCTCAGGACTGCAGCCAGCTCAGGTTACCTAAAGAGACAGGCTGAGGTGTGAATCCTCTGCTGGCCCATCTAATCACATAGTCGCAGGGCAGAGATTTTGGGGAGAAACCAAGGTGGCTTTCTGCCACAAGGGGCTTCATGCACATAACAGTGAGCCGTTTTCATTAGAGCAGCTGCCAGGGAATTGCTCTAATTAAAACAGCCCCTTTCCGCCCTGCAAGCATGGGTATTGGCAGCCTAGGAGAACAGAAAGGCTGCTGCCTGTAATGATGGAAAGGAATTTTTATCAAGGGACGGCTGGGAGAGATCTTGTTTAGCTGTTTTACTGCTGCTGACTTTTTTATGTTCTACTAATTATATATTAAAAGGAAGTAGAACTCATGATAGAGGTGCTTATCTTTTATTAGACCAACTAGATTTTTGCAAAAAAAATTCTTTAATTGCAAGCTTTCAGGCTCAATTTTTGTGCCTGAAAGCTTGCAATTAAAGATGTTTTTAAAAAAATCCAGCTGATTTTACAAAAGGTATCACCTCTACCACAAGTTCTGATTCCTTTTGCCTCTAGACAAATATGGCTACAATCTGGATACCTAATTATATATCAAGGCACACTGAGCCTGTGATAGGCATCTTTG
This sequence comes from Crocodylus siamensis, assembly GCF_052110815.1. Classification (NCBI taxonomy): domain Eukaryota; kingdom Metazoa; phylum Chordata; order Crocodylia; family Crocodylidae; genus Crocodylus; species Crocodylus siamensis. The sequence continues at coordinate 6,932,359 of NC_143396.1, read as the reverse complement.
TATTATTATTGACTTTTGGAACACATTAATAATGTTTGGGCTGAAAAAAAAATATGGTATCGGGCCAAAGAGGCTGGATGGGAGACTTCTAGAAGAAGCAAAAGTTGGAGGTCAATCATCCACCAGGAGGCACTCTTCCTGCTTGAGTTTTGAGGCTGTTGGTATGGCCGTGGCAGGTTTGCTCTGAAATAATTTACTACTCTAGTGTGAAAGTAGAGTGGATACATGATATGCAGGCTTACACTGGTGGATGGTGTTCCAGTTCAGGGTAAAATTCTCCAGAAAATGAGAAGTAACCTTTTTACACTAGTGTAAGTCACACCATTATATGGGTTGTGTGTCTCATCTCCCAATCCGTTTCTGCCGGGGGTCACTATTGTCTCAGTGGAAATTGGCTCCCTTGTCGCTTAATGGTCAGATGCTGGAATGACATCTACTGCAGGCGGCTATAATTGGTTACTTCTGTTCCTAACCGCAGAAAAAAATTCAGAGTAAAGTACTCTGCAAAAGTCAGGTTGTGTGTCCACAGCTTGTGTTCCAGCTAGCTGTCAAGGTCCTCTATACTGACGCTGTTTCCTTCTCTCTGTTTGTGTGTATATTGCCCCGACCCATGAGGCCTTGATTCTTGAACAAACTTTCTAAGTGAGCGATGCTAACATGGATAAATAGTGCTGTTGCACTGATCACACTCATCCGGTTGTTCCGGTCCACTTCCATCTTATGTACCGATTGTCTGTTGACCTAGTTTCAACAGAATATTACTATTGTCACTATGCATCCTTTGGCTTTCATTTCATATGAGTGGGATACCACATTGTTTGCAATGTACTGGGGACCACGCTACTGCCACCAAATTGATATTATCCCCATTTTATAGAGGGCAGGGGAGAGCATGAGGCACAAAGGGAAGGAGCAACTTGTCCCTGGTTGCAGAACTGGAAATACCAGGGCATGTCTTCTCATTAGCTACATTCGTACCCTTCCATCAACCAAAAACTAGAGAAGTAACAAACAACTGTTTTCCAAAAGCCAGCAAAAGCCACAGCAGCTGCTTTAGATCTTCATGCCAGCTCCTCTTGCATAAGGCTTGTTGGTCCTCCCACCCCATTCTTGAGCAACATTTATTTAGTTCTATTTGCATTTATGAAAATCAGCCTGCGACCCATGCCCTGGGCACATTGGCATCAGTGGAACCGTAGTCACATTGACAGCACCCTGCCAGCCAGTGGCAGCATCAAAGGCGATCTGGATTCAGTTCCCTCTGACACAATACCACAAGAAAGAGCAAAGACTCAAAACAGCATCTTCAGCCAATTGCCTGATGCAGCCAAGATCCCCGTCATGTCCCAGACAGCCAGAGCTTCATAAACAGATGGGCTTTACCCATGTCCTGAAGATCCGCAGCTCCAAGCTCCCAGAGAACAGAAAGGGGAGCACATGTCCAGCTGAATAACCCTGTGCCAAGAGTGTCTTGCTCCTGACCTGCTTTCAGCATTTGCGTCATCCATAGGAAGATCTAATGTACCCTGGACTGAGAAAATGCAGAGCATTAAATGTTCCCTCTCGGTTTTGCCTTGGAAAATCTTTGGGCAAAGCCATCGCTCTGCTTCAAAGGCTTATTTTTTTCCTTCTACCCCCATGACACAAGCTGCAGGGCTAGACCCCCTCAAGTCGGGGTATTTACCTCTTGGTCTGTGGTAACCCACAGCTCGGAGACAACCTCCTTGCTCCTCAGCAGCACCCATCTCTTGGGGGTAGGCAGGAATCAATCCCGCGAAACTCTTATAAAAATTTACTCATCAATATTGTCCAGCAGTAATATGATGTTCCCAGGTCCCATATACGCAAAGTACTTATTAAGTAATCTGATGACTTGTTCCAGTAGCCCCTACCCAACCTCACTGTCCCTGCAGGGTAAGAGTCAACCTTTCACTGCAGTCACAGATTTTAATATGTATTGCAAACTCGTTGGGGGCTGGTTCCCATCGCATGAATTGACCATCTTGGGTTGGTCTGGGCATCTTGGCTTGATCTGGCCATTCTCTGAATCAAACCCTTCTTAGCTGCAGGTGGCTGATCCCCTCTAAGCACACAAACCAGACCTTCCCCGCTGGAGCAGTGTCTTCTTCAGCCACTTTCCCTGACCAGGCCCAGACCAGGCCCAGATGATCATCCCAGAATCACCCGGGCAACATGCGTCTAACTTTTCTTCTTGGTTTTGGAATGGCAACCATCCCGTGCAATGAAACAAGTCACGTGCGATCCACCCCTCTTCTTTGTTTGGGAGTGAAGCTCCTTTCCCCAGTGAAAGTTCATTAATTGATTAGCCATTCTTCTAAGGCTTTCCTGTCCTCCAGAAAAAAAGAGCCGGTCCCCCTGGGAATGCCAAAGGATAGTACCCCGATCCGTAGCCAATCACAGCGTGCTGACGTGGACCCAGGACACCTCACAATTATGTTGAAGATAAATTGCCACAGCCAATAAAGAAATGGCTTCTTTTTAACATTAGGAAAGAATATGGAGTGTTTGTGTTGCTTTTACGAAGGAGTCTTTTTCTGCTTGTTGTTTAACCTTGGAACTGCCAAAAAATTGCAGCTGTCTTTTATGCGTTATGGCTCCAGCTACCTAGTGTCCAGATGTAATACGAACTGCGAGCTTTCCCTAATTTAACCAAAAAATTATATTTCTCCCAGACATTTCTTAGACTTTGAAGTCAAAAGAGGAACAAAGAAGAACAAAGAGTTATAATTAGGGACTTACCAAAATTAAGGCTTCAGGCAGCTGATTTCATGGGCCAATCATGGGGCTGGCCACCATTTTCACAGGCTTACCATGGCGGGGCCTCTGTGCTTCTGATTGGCCAAAGGGCCCCGACAGTCCTGCCCCTTGCTGCAGATTGGCAGATGGCCTGAAACCACAGCTTAGTTACCCTGATTAAGTCCATGGAAGCTATTAAGCGACATGTTATCAAGCAATCTCAGCATTCAATTAAGCTTTAAACTCAAATGTCTTATGAAATTACAGTTCTACGCACCATGAATTGTAACTAATACCATCACTACGCTTTATTAAATAATGCTGCAAAAAGGAGTTTCCTCAATGGTAACTCTGAGAGAGGCAATTCGTGCTAGCTCTTAAATGCTAGCACGCAGCATCCATCAGCAATTGCTGCTGACGTCCTCTGTGTCTGCGGGGCGGACACTTGTCCGTACCTTGAGATGGCGTGCTAAGAGTCCACTGATCTCACTGGAACGGTGGGGCAGCATTTTGCCAGGGCTATGGAGGCTGGTTACAGCCAGAGCCCCCAAACACCGGCACAGGCACGTGGTTGGGGTCCAAAGTGTGAACAGAACGAAAACAAGGCAGCCGGTTGTCTGAACCGCGATGGCAGGGATGGGTTGTACCTGGAACAGGTCCCTTCTCTGCTGGTTTTCACGTTGACAGCTTGACAGCTCTTGTGATGTCTTTGACCCAGCGTATGAAATCCGTCAACTTGTGCTCATGGTGGATCGCAGCCTTCAAACCGTGTTAGAAACTCCATCAACTGGGTGGCATTTTCTGCCATAAACTTCACTTGGTCTTGAACGTCTCCCCGTTCCAGGTTCTTGCACGGCTTAAGCATGCCCTGTGTCCCGGGTGTGATTTCCAGTTCCTTTCTCACGGACCGCTGGTAGCACCGCATATGCTTGCCTTGGTGATGGACCATGCATGCTGAGCCACAATTTCCACCTTGTGAGCACAAGCTTTGGGGGCAGGGACAGTCTTACGTGGGTCCCCACTTTGACTGGCAAGGTACTCCCTGTACCAGAGCTTACGGCCTGGACAGTGCTTGAAGGCTTTCTCGAAGGACAATGCCAGGCTATCCACATCAGAGAACTGCATACGCCAGATGTCACTTATTAAAGACAGGACATGCACATTGCTGGTGACATGAACTGCGCTGAGCAGCACTCCTTGGAGCACGTCAGAGAAAGCCTCGCACATATACCTGGCATTGTTGAACAGAAATGCTGAGATCTTGTTAAATTCAAAGCTGTAGTTGACAACTGCCTTCACTACAGCCCGAGCCGCGGTAGAAAAATGGACAGATGTCGGGGAGACTGGTTCTGTTTGAAAAACAGGCAGGTCCTGCTCTGTCCAGTTCCCAGGTACAACTACTATGCGCAGCACATGGTTATCTTGAGGGCTGATGGCTTCTTCAGCCACAACGGAGAAGGATTCATACTCTGCCAATGCAGACTTTGTGGACGGTACATGCAAAGCTAGCATTGCAAGGGATAGTCTTGATGAAGCTTGTTTAAACAGGAAAACTGCCAGCATTTTGCATGTTTTGGTTCAGGTCGTCCCTTAACTTGGGGTGATCAAGTCTCTCCAGCGGGATGTTTGCTGCTGCAAAAGCCTCCGCAAGGGAAAATGCCACCGCTCGCCTTACCAAACTGCTCTCTCTGGTCCTTTTAAACAGGGAGGACATGGCTGATTGTTTTCTGCTCTGACCTTCAGCCTCTGCAGCAGCTTTTCGCTTCACACTTTAAGTGTCGCTCTATATTGGTTTTCCTTGACGCATCCAGAGACACGCAGCAGGCGGTGCAGAACAGCCTGCCTCTATCCGTGTGCAAGGTCCCTGCAGGATACTGCCTTGCATGGTGCAGAGTTGAAATGTAGCTGGATGTCTCGGAGGATTTCTTCTCGCTATTCATCCCTGCTCAAGCCTCCTCAGGCGGCAGCATGCTGCAGCAGCATACCCCTGCCTGCTTAAAAGATGGCACCAAAACCCTGTTGTTTCCCTGACTGGCCGCAGGCCGGCACGTGCACTGAACCTACATCACAGGCTCAGTCTCTCATTTGCTCCCTCTCCCCCGCCTCTTCCCCACCCCCGTGCTCCAAGACCGCAGGGTCTCCCACCCTTTTCTTTGTTGCTGATAAGTTGTTTTATTTTTTATGCATTTATTTTATTTTTTGTAGCAAGCCCGCCAAAGTTACGGAGCCTGCCCTTTTTCCCAGAAAATGCCTGGTTTTGCGTTTTCCGTGGGAAAAAAAATTGCAAAATCATGATTTTGGTAGGTCCCTAGTTACAGTCTGTATAAAGTCCCCTTCCATATCACTTGCTTTTTCAGTTCCACGGTGGATCGCAGTTCCGTCGGCTCCCCGGCAATGTGTCGGGATTTCTGAGAAAACAGGACAGGCAAGATGTGATTTTTTTAAAATAAAAATGAGGAGAAGTAAGAACGATTGCAACTTGCTCAAGCACTTACATATGTGTTCCTATTAGCCAAAAAAATGGTCAATAGGAACATAGCTGCTACTGTCACCTTCAGTTTATCAGCCAAGGGACAGCTTGAGAGTTGCCAGTGAGAAGGGTGATTTCCTACTGGGCGGCTCTTCTGGTTCTCGTCCTCTTTTGAAACTCTCTCTTTGTTAGAAACTTAGCATCCGATAAAGGAAATCCGAAGAGATGCACAACAGAGAAATACAAGACCAACCTAGCTGTACAGAAAGCTGTTCAGCATTCACCTTGACATCAAATTCCTTAGAGAAACCACAAAACTAACACGGGGTTTGAAGCAAAGTCCTGCCACGCATGATTTCTTTGGGGTACTGGACGTTCCATAAAACTCAAATGCAAATGGAAAATTGGCGTTTCCATCTATTATTAGCAATATTTTTTATTAAGAAAGCAAACGCAGAACAAGACAACAGGTACTCTGTACATGCCAAGAAGGCATTATTTGTGAGCATTTTGCACAGATGTAAGCAATACCCTTGAAATGGCACCAAGGTCCATTGCAGCTTCATTTGTTTTCTGGGTTGATTCAAGTATCACTTGAACTAATAACAGCCTCCTCTTAACACTTGTGGTCTTATGCTGTTTACCCACAATGCTTTTGTTTAAATGTTAAGGACAGTGAATGAATAGATTTAATTTTTCTTTGCGAGCACGTTAAAATTGTTCCCATGTTTATTTGGGTTTCAGCAGGCTTCCATCTTGGTTTTAAAAAAATAACATTTTCTCTCTGATGTGAATCTTATCGAAATATCTTATCTTTTTGCAAGATAATTACTTTGTCATCTTAACTCTGCTCAAGCTGATGTCAACAACTGTTTGCTAGAGCACCCTTGGGAAAACCAGGAGTAATGGCCACAAGCTCCTGGAAGACCATTTCAGGCTCAACATTAGGAAAAACTTCACAGACAGTGTCCAAACTGTGAAATAAGCTCCCTCCATAGGCTGGTGCAATCACCTACCCTGGAAATCTTCAAGAGGAGACTGGACGGTCACCTTGCTGGGGTCACTTGACCCCAGTTGTCTTTCCTGCTTGGTGCAGGGGGCTGGCCCTGATGATCTACCAAGGTCCCTTCTGGCCTCTGTGAATCTATGAATCAATCTATAGATGCTGTCATGGTTACAGAATTAGACCAGTGCTGAGCAATCTTGAAAATCCTACATTTGACTGAGATTTAGGAGATCTGGGTTACCTTCCCAGTTTACGTATTGACCCAAAATGAGAATAGTTAATCTCATCTGTCTTCTTGGCAGGGCTCTGAGACTCATGTTTGAAAGACACCTTGAAATGGTTGGATGCAAAGCTAGGCAGCGCAGCCGCACAAAGGGTCTGGATTGTTGCTCGTGTGAACATTGAGAAATCGGCCATGAGGCCCAAACCAATCCCATTAAAAATGACCAGCGAAATACACAACCTATTGTAAGCTAGGTTAGCAGAGCCTTCTGCACTTCAAGAAACCTGAGTCCAATCAGGTATCTGTATATTAGTCCCTATGAAGACAAGTAGTGAGGACACTGAAGAGCCCACATGACCAGCCCCAAGGGGATAATCTGTGACCTGGATAGTTAAAGACAATAAGGAATTTTTCAAATACTTTATCAAACAAAAGTGATGTTGTAGCCATGATGGTCCAGGTATTATGCAAGAGGCAAGGATAGCCACTGTAAGCAGCAGATTTCAATATCTTCCATTTTATGATAATGTTAGAGTGATGGTCCAGGACCTGAAGAAGAATGTCACGTATTCAAAACCTTGTCTAACTCTACCCCAACTATGAAGCTAGCCAAATAAGAGACATCATTGAAGATATCTTTGCCTCTTTTAGAAAGTGAAGGAATCTTAGCAATGACATTGGCATATTGCTAGGTAGAAAGAGTACAATTGTTCATGAGAATGAAAAAAAAATAAGAAGCGCTCAATACATATTTCTCTTCTATGTTTGGGACAAAGCCAGGTGGTGCAGTCTCATCTAGCAACAGTAATGAAACACTTCCCATTCCAACAGTAACAAAGTGGGATGTTGAAAAGCAGCTACTAAAGCTAGACCTTTTAAAATCAGCAGTTCTTGATCATTTGCATCCAGGAGTATAAAAAGAGCTGACTAAGGAGACACGTAGTCCATTTCTGTGGACCATTAATATTGATTTTTTAGTAAGTCTTGGGATAGAGAAGAAATTCTAGAAGACTGGAATAAAGCTAGTTTTGCACAAGTATTTAAAAAGGTTACATGAAATGACCTGTGTAATGTTAGGCTTGTCAGCACATCGTTGATTCGGGATAATGGAGCAGGACCCACGGGACCCGATAAACAGAATTCCTCTTCTATATCAGCCTTATCTTTATGCGAAGTCAGCTATTGGTTTAAATTCACTTGCACCACACTGTTTTATCATTAATAAATACCTCTCCGATATTTGTTACCTTCATAACCTTTAAGGATGTGTACATATGTACTAACTTTCTGACAGCTAAACTGGTTTAACTTCTTTAAGTTGACTTAACCATCAGAGTGTAGCAGAGTAGACTTAAATGCAGTGCAAGATAATACACCTTCAAGGTGTATTACCTTGAGCCATATTAGTTAAGTAAACCTAGCTTACAAGATGGCTGCCATCATGTTAAATTGCTGTACGTAAGTACGTTCTGACACGGCTTAATTTGACTTAGTTAAGTCACCTTATTTTAAGTCGATTTACTATGTGTATACACCCCTATTTGTCCTTCCCAACTTCTCCTTGGTCCTTCTCTTGATCTAACGCCTGGCACTTCCATACTGAAACAGTTTTTTAGTAAAATGATCTTCCTCTGCCCTTCTCAGCATATTCACACCATCTCAAATGCCTTGCTTGTATATATTCATTGACAGCCGTTACTTGAGAAATCATACTTTCTTCCCTGTTCTTTTTCTTGCCATGCCTGGTCCAACCATTTAATCATCTTATGCAAATGCTGCAGGGTAGGTTTACTCTAGAGGAAATTACTCTAGAGTAAATCCACCCCGGCAGGCTTCTACACATGCGGAGATTTTGGAGCAGTTTTGCTACTCATTAGGGGTGTGCAAAGTGGGCGTTATTCAATTCAGATTCGGCCTGAATCAGGGACAGTGATTTGATCGTTGATTTGGATCGCTGTTCCTGATTCGATTTGGCTGAATCCGAATCCGAAGATTCAAAGCTGATTCAGAGGATCAGCAGTTCAGACATAGACACAGTTTTAAATGTTTTTTCTACATGCCTCAAGGTATTAGGTGCAGCTCATGAGCACTGCAATGCTGGCTGGGGTGGATGGTGCATCCCACAGGAGTGTGGGGGGCCCTCCATGTGCTCGGTGGTCTGGCAAGGAGAGCGCATGGGGCCCCTCCGCCACCCCCCAGCTCAGCGATCGGCTGTGGGGGGACCCTGGGTGCCCCTCCAGACCCAGGAGGCACCAGTTGCTGAGCTAGGGGACATGGCAGTGGGGCCCAGCATGCTCCCCAGTGGACCCAGAAGTGGACCAGAAATCCTCTGGTCCACTTCTGGGTCTACTGCTGAGCACGCTGGGGAGCCCCTGTGCTTCTGTGGGACACTCCATGTGCCCCAGCACTGCAGTGTTCATGAGCCCCTGATACCTTGAGGTATGTAGAAAAAACATTTAAAGCTGCGTCTATGTCTGAATCACCAAAACTTTCCAAATCTTTCCAGATCAATTTGGAGGGTTCCAGTTTGATTTGGAGAGATTAAAGGGTCCTCTGATTCAATCTGGACCCAGAGATTCAGCCACCGAATCGGGCCAAATCTCTGCCAAATCAAATCAGAGACCAAAGCTTCGCACTGCCCTACTGCTCATGGCAGCAGTCTGCACCCATCTCCTCTGGCCCTGAATTGGCCCCCTGCAACAACCAGAAGGAGCTCTAGGCTCCCCCCAAGTGCTAGCCCAGGGGCTGTGAGGAAGCACGGGGCCAAGAGACAGTTATCTTCTGGTAGGGGCTTGGAGATTGCTCCCTGCCCCCTGGAGCTGCCTGGGGGCAGAGTCCACGTAGGGACAAGGTCTCCCTGCCTCGGCTGCAGGGAGCTCCCAGCCCCGGCTCCCAGATTGGGGCAGGGGGGTTGGAAAGAGCTTCAGGGCAGGGACAGGTCCCAACCCCCTGCCCTGATCCCCCAGTGGGGCAGCTAGCAGTGAGCACCCGGCTGGGCAGGAATTCCCCACCAAGCCAGGGGTTCACTGCTAGCTGCCCCACTGGGAACTGTCCCAGTCAGAGGCAGGCCCCAGCCAGCTCCAGGCTGCCCAGGGAATGCTCCCCATGCAAGCATGGAGTGAAGGCTGGGGAGATTGTTCCCAGCTCCAGCTCCATGATCACGGACCAGGGGCTGGGAGCTCTCTTCTGCTGAGGCAGGGGGACAGAGTGTGTTTGTGTGTACACACACATGCACGATTTTATACTGTGTATGCATATTAATAGTATGTATTAATACATATTAATATTATTAGCATGTAGAATACCATCCAGTGGTTGGATCTGAAGCTAGACAATTAGACTATTTAGGATCAGAAATACAGCACAGTTTACCAAGGGCAGTAACAGGCTCCGTATCGCTGGATGGGTTTGAATCAAGCCTGGATGTTTTAAAAAAGGACAAGCTATAATTCACACCGGCATTCATTCAGGAAAGTCATACACTTTGGGATATACAAGAGGTCAGATCAGATCATCACAAGGGACCCTTTTGGCTTTACAAACTATGGGCCAGTTCCAAAAGCAATCAATGTCCATGTTCATCTCGCCTTAGACGTCCAGAATCGCTACAGTGGGAAGTGTCAGAGAGCAAGTGTGAAGGGAACGGGGGAAATGAAGCATTCCTGAAGCTCCACCAAAAAGCTAATGAAGTGATGCAGCTGGACAAGGGAATGAAGATGAGGGTAACCAGGTCTTATTCCTCAAATGGTGCAGGCCGTAGCTCCCTTTGACACTGCGGTGCATTCAGACTTGTGGCTGACTTCACAGGAGTTAGACACATGTAAGCACATAACCTGGTGCCGTCTGTTGTGCAGGTTCGAATGCTGCTGTTTGCTTGCCACGACTAACAAAGATGCAATTTCTTGCCATCAGGGTGAATGTCTCCTAAACACAATCTAATGACATTTGATCCTCCCTTCAAGCCTAGGAAAACTGCTTTTGTTTTGTGACAGATTGCCTAAGCAGGTGGCTATTCGCAGCAGCAAGTTCTAGCCATTTACAGTATCACCCCACACGACTCCATTTCTCCATCGGCTAAGCAACATCATCCTAGTAGAGAATGAATGAGAAAATGCTGAATAAAAAGAATGTGTGTCCGGGGCACCACTGGCTGTTTAGTGTCTCCTATTGTCACAGCTAATGTATTAGTAAATTGAAGGTAAATATACTTGTTAGATAGTAAATGGTGTTAATTAAGAAGTGGGTCTTGTAAGCCTCGTTAGTAGGCATCTACTCGCTGCTGTTTTCAGGCTGTCAAGAACTCTACTAAACTGGCATATGTTGAACTGAGATTAGGGTTGTATCAGCAGCACTTCTGTCATAGTATTGTGACAGCTCTGTGAGTTGTAGACTCGTGACTGTCCTTGTGACTGTCTGAACTCTCTTATATGACCCATATTAAGAAAAGAATCTTTCTTTTCGAAAGGGGCAAAGGGTTGTGAAGTCCTGCAGTTTGTCTTGCTAGGTCCCTCTTACCATGAAGTTGTGATGCTGTCAAGAAGGAAAATTTGCACAGTCAGGTTGGGGTATATCCATCTGTGCATCTATCTCTGGCCTTCCTAGTCAGCTATCTTCTCTCCTTTGGTCTCTTCCACATACACATGCCTCTCTTCTAGATCCTCCATTCAATCAGCTATGTTGCCTTCTCCATCACCTCTTCCTGGAGAGGTGGACATGCAAGGTGCATGCAAACTCCTGGAGGGTCTTTCCTCTCTGAGGACATCTACACCACCTCCGTGCCATGCCTAGAAGTACTCCTATGAAGCATTCCCCAAACACCTGCTAAACCTCCTGTCAATTCCTAAAAACAAGGCAAGACTATATGGCCAGTGACACTCAGTGTGTGCCAAAACCAATCTTAGGCCCTCTGCCTTGGGTGTGCTTACTGGCATGTGCTCAGCCTCTCTCTAAGGCAGCTACTTTGCTGCATTTCCAGGATTCGGTGTGTGCCAACGAGCAGCAAGGAGCGGATTGGATGTTTGTCTCAACATGGAGATTTCTCCTCGGCATTTCCACCGCATTGATGCAATGCAGGTGGAAAGGATCTCCTTTCCATTTTTGCCATCAACCCATGAAACAAGCAGTGTGGCATCAATAAGACCATTGGTCCACTGCCTAGCCTGTTCTCCCTTTCTAGGTGGCAGTCCTCCATGTGACCCCCAGAGGCCAGTCAGGATGGGATCATGGAGAAATTCCCTCACAATCCTGTATGTGCAAGACTTGAGAGCAAAACCTGCCTTTTGCAGACATTGGGTATGTGGTCTGACCTTTGGCTTGAAGGAGGTCTTCCTGTTTTTTTCCACCCATCAATATTTAGAGATGTCCTCTTTGAAAATAGCAGGATTGGACTGTTGTAGCTGTGTTGGTCCAGGAAATACGAAAAAAGAAAAGTTTTACACTGATATCTTTTACTGGGCCAGCTGCATAGCTGGGAAGGATGTTTGATATGTTCTTGGGCACAAAATGCCCTTCTTTAGGTCAATTTTCCTGCTATTTGAAAATATCATTTTTCATGTCTGTTTTCTTGTGCAGGGACCGGGACTTCCCCTCTGGGATGCCAGATGGACTTGAGGAGAACGCCTCTAGACCTCAGGTTGGGGAAGACCAGGTTAGAGAGCTTCTGGAAGGGCTGGACGTGTTCAGATCAGCGGGTCCAGATCCTCTCCACCCCAGGGTGTTGAGGGAGCTAGCAGGGGTTATTGCATGGCCCTTGGCACGGCTCTACGAGCACTCGTGGTGCTCGGGCCAGGTGCCGGATGACTGGAAGATAGCTAATGTGGTCCCCATCTTCAAAAAAGGGAAGAGGGAGGACCCGGCAACTATAGGCCCGTCAGTCTTACCTCTATCCTTGGGAAACTCTTTGAGAAGATCCTCAAGGAGCACATCTGTGATGGGCCGGCTTCAGGGATGATGCTCAAGGGCAACCAGCACGGTTTCATTAGGGGCAGCTCTTGTCAGACCAACCTGATTGCTTTTTATGATCAGGTCACAAAGGCAATGGATGCAGGTGTTGCCATGGATGTAGTCTTTCTAGACTTCAGCAAGGTCTTTGACACCGTCTCCCACCCCATCCTCATTAAAAAACTAGGTGACTGTGGCATTGATGCCTACACAGTCAGATGGATTGCAGATTGGCTGAAGGGTCGCACTCAGAGGGTGGGGGTGGACGGGTCATATTCGACCTGGGGGAAAGTGGGCAGCGGAGTCCCCCAGGGCTTGGTCCTGGGGCCTGCGCTGTTCAATTGCTTCATCAGCGATTTGGACAATGGGGTAAAATGCAACCTGTTTAAATTTGCTGATGACACCAAAATTTGGGGTGAGGTGAGCACGCTAGTAGGGAGGGAAAGACTGCAGCAAGACCTGGACAGGTTACAGGGGTGGGCTGACATAAACAAGATGCATTTCAGTACTGACAAGTGCAGGGTGCTGCACTTAGGCAGTAGAAACCAGCAGCACACTTATAAGATGGGAGACTCCCTTCTTGAGAGCACGGAGGCAGAAAGGGATCTTGGAGTCATTATTGACTCCAAGATGAACACGGGCCGACAATGCGAGGTCACGGTTGGCAGGGCTAACCGCACCTTGTCGTGCATCCACAGGTGCATCTCAAGTAGAGCCAGGGAGGTCATCCTCCCCCTCTATGTGATACTGGTCAGGCCACAGCTGGAGTATTGCATCCAGTTCTGTGCGCCCCATTTCAGGAGCGATGTGGACAACATTGAAAGGGTCCAGCGGAGGGCCACACGCATGATCCGGGGACTACAGGGCAGACCCTACATTGAAAGACTGCGGGACCTGAACCTGTTCAGCCTTCACAAGAGAAGGCTGAGGGGGGACCTGGTCACTGTCTATAAACTCACTAGGGGGGACCAGAAGGGTTCGGGGGAGACACTGTTTCCCCTCGTGCCCCCTGGCATGACAAGGAACAATGGACACAAGTTATTAGAGAGTAGGTTTAGATTAGACATCCTCAAGAACTACTTCACAGTTAGGGCAGCTAGGAGCTGGAAACAACTTCCTAGGGAAGTGGTGCTGGCTCCTACCCTGGGGATCTTTAAGAAGAGGCTTGATGCCTATCTGGCTGGACTCATTTGAGTCCAGTCTTTTTTTCCCGCCCAGGGGGTTTGGGCTTGAAGATCTACAAGGTCCCTTCCGACCCTACTTCTATGATTCTATGATTCCATAAATGCGGATTAGCCTTTTGATGTTGGTATGTTTGTGAGACAGTTGAGATATTATCAGCTTTGCACATTTGTTATGAATTGCTTCTCTTTTTTTTAGATCCATAGGCTCTAGGAGGCCAGAAGGGATTATTAGATGAACTTCTTGGACCTCCTGTATATCATGGGCCACTACATTTCACCCAGTAACCTCTGTATCAAGCTTAATAGCTTGTGCTGGGTAATGGTGTTTCTTCCGGGAAAGCATCCAGTCTTGATCTGAGGATGTCAAAAGAAGTAGAAACCACCATTTCCCTTGGTAGCTTGTTGTTAATCAACTTGCTGTCAAAAGTTTCTACTTTATTCCCAGTTTCAGTCTGTCTGGCTTCAGCTTCCAGCCACTGACTCTTCTCATGCCTTTCTCTTCTAGATTAGAGAACCCCATTAGCAGAGGTGCACCAATACACTGGTCCAATATTGGATCAGCACCAATATAAAGAAAATTGACTGCATTGGAGATCAGCCCGATGTGGCTGATAATGTGGCCGATAAGTGGCCTGTGCATGTGCACAGCCGCAGCGCAACACTTAGGTAGCAAGGGGCACAGCCTGGCAGCATGGAGAGCAGTGTGCGGCTGGTAAGTCTGTTGTGGTGGGTGGGGAGGGAAGGGGCATGGGGGTGAGGGCAGATCCAGGTGCCCGCTGTGAGGGAGGGAGTGGGGCTCGGGCTGCCCATCCCGGGTGGGACAGGGCATAGGACAGAGCCATGGCTTGTTGGCGGGGGGGGGGGGGGGGGTGCTAGGGCTGCACCAGGCTCTTCCTGGTGGGGGCTGGGCCAGTCTGCACTTGGGGCAGGGTGGGTGTCAGCGCTGGGAGGGAGGCTGAAGGGGCTACAGCGAATTTGGCTGGGGCTGCAGCTCTCCCATACACCCCCTCCCAGTGCCACCACCGCCCATCCTGAGTGCAGCCCAGCCCAGCCCAGCCCCTGCTGAGAAACGGTCAGCACAGCCCTGGCCCCAGCCCACCCTACCCCATGCACAGATACGGGGGCACATGCCCCCCCATGTCCTCCTGGGGTGCATGCAGTGGCTGGAGCCGCCCCCCTTCTCTGCACCCCCAGATGAGCTGCAGCTCCATCCTGTGCCCCAGCTTGCCCCAGCTGTGCAGTACCTGCCCCAGCCCCTTCCCCACTCCCTCCCTCACTGCAGGGGCCTTGATCTTCCCCCCCACATGCCCCTTCTCTTCCCCTTCCCCTTCTACCACAACAGACTTGCCAGCCATACACTGCTCTTCAAGCTGCTGGGCTGCATATTGAAAAATCGGCTATTGGTATCAGCTCCAAAAATCTCTATCGGTGCACCCCTACCGAGTACCCTTTTCACAGAATCATAGAAAACTAGGTTTGGAAGGGACCTCAGGAGGTCACATCTAGTACATCCCCTGCTCCAAGCAGGACTATTCCCAACTAGATCATCCCAGCCAAGGCTTTGTCTAGCCAGGTCTTAAAAATGTCCATGGATGGAGACTCCACAACCTCCCTGGGTAGCCTGTTCCAGTGTTTTACTACCCTCCTAGTGAGAGAATTTTTCCTAATATCCAACCTCATCTTCCCTTGCTGCAACTGGATCCCATTGCTTCTGCTGTCATCTGCCCCCACTGAGAACAGCCCAGCTCCATCCTCTTTGGACCCCCCTGCAGGGAGGTGAAGGCCGCTATTCAATCCCCCTCGGTCTTCTCTTCTGCAGACTAAATAAGCCCAGTTCCCTCAGCCTCCCTGCAGAAGCAATGTGTCCCAGCCCCCTAACCATTTCCATTGCCCTCCACTGGACTCTCAATTTGTCTACATCTTTTATGTAGTGCGGGGTCCAAAATGTGGAGGCCAATCTTTTGTGCAGGTGCTTGCACACTGTTTATGATCACCGCTCCATCTCCTTTTGGAGGAGCTAAACAGATCAAGCTTTTAAGTCTCCCATTGTAAAATATTTTCTCTAGCTGCTGAGTCATTTTTGTGGCTCCTTTCAATTCCCTTTTCCAACCTGTTAACATCATTTTAACACTGTGATCACCAGAAAGCTACATGGTATTCCAGTGCTGGCTGCAGCAGTTCTGTATAGAGAGGTAAAGACATTCCTCATGACTTCCATGGATATACCCCAAGGGTTGCATCCCCTCCTTTCCCCACAGCAGCACACTGAGTGCTCGCATTCACCTGCTTGTCCATTAGGACCCCTTTGTCCTTTTCACGGTTGATACAGTCTGCCCATTCCCTAGGCATGGCCTGCCTTCCCCATTCTGCATAACTGTGTACCTAGCTGTATTAAAACACGTGTGACTGAATGGACCCCGGCTTGTCATGCGCTCCAGATCACTGTGCATGACCATCCTGTCCTCATTATCTCCCACTCCACCAATCTGCATCATTCACAGTTTTTATCAGCAATGTCTTTGTGCTTACATCTGTGGAAGAGCACAGGTCCCAGGACTTGCAGAATCCCCCTAGACCTCCCCCCAGTCAATGATGATTCTTTATTGATGCCTTCCTTGTGCAACTGTTCAGTTCCCAAATTTCTCATCCTCCTGCTCTGGACTTTGCAGATGAATGCCATTGCTGAAAGATCCTTTCTTGCAGGGGTTATAGGCAAAGACTGATTTGTGAAGTGGATGGGATGCAGCAGAATCCAGGCAGTGGCAGCGAGGGCCCACTTTAACAGAGCTTAGCTCTGAGCACACACAACTTCCAGCCTGCCCCATGCCACCAGTCTCAGCTGCAGCCACCACCTCCCCTAGCAGTGCCGATGTCCCGCTTCTCCCTGCCACCAAGCTACTGTGTGCGGAAATGCCGCAGAAGCCCTCTCAGCTCCATGTGCTGGGTAAAGTGGTTCTGCAGGCTGGATCCAGCTTAGAGCCTACTGGGTGTTGAACCCTGGCTCATTTGCTCTTCCTACTTAACAATTTGGCTTTATTTAATTTGGTGCCCTTGGATGTCAAAGCTGGAAGGACTGTGGTTCTGTGGCTCAGTGAACTAGGCACTGATCTAGTAGGAAGAGTGTCTTGGATGCTAGCCCTTGCTTTCTGCCTCCAATAGTGTTCCTGATGTTGGTATGTAACCAGCATTGGACAAAATGCTAGGTAGAAGTGGGGGTAGGCAAAAATGGTGGATTGGGCCTAGGGCCAGACTCCATTTTCCAGCAGCCCCTGCCTGCACGGCTCCCAGCTGGTCTCCAGGATCATGGGGCCGTGATAGCACAGGGCCCGGGTAGAGCTGCGATGCACCCCCACCTGCCCTTTCCCACAGAACCAGGGCTCTGCCCCAGCCCCATGCTGTCACAGCACCATGATCCTAGGGTCTCCATGTAGATTGGCCAGGTTGGGACCGGGATTTGGGGGCAGTAACAGCATGGGGCTGGGCCCGGGGCAAAGCCTTGGCGAGGTCTTCCATCAACCCAAGGAGGAGGAAGCACCTGTCATGCACATGGGAAAACTTGCTTAAGGGGATCTATTGAAAACAATCTCCCAATGAGGCTCTTTGTTAAAGACCCCAAAGGTTGGTGAGCACCAGTTGGTATCAGTGCCATTTCTGCCTCAATTTATTATACTTCCTGGCATAAGATACCTCTTACGTTGGGCTCTTTTTCTGCCAGAACATCTCATATTGCAATTAGACAAATATATAGATGCAAGGGAACAAAATACCAGAAACTGCATGAGATTTAGCCTATGAGTGCTTTGTTTTAGCTTCATGGTTATTCACAAAAATCCTCTGTCTTGGAGGGAGGGGTGCAAAACAGTGGAAGATCCCAAGCTGCTGAGGTGTAGCTGAGGACTGCAGTGGGAGGACTGCATGGGAGCTGCCTGCCTCCTGGACCTCAGACGATAGTGAGAGTCATATAGGGAGCATGTTCTTATTCTTCTCCAGACTTAATTTTTCCCCTGCTCAAAGGAAGTTCAAGTGCACAAGTGCTGTTGAGCAGGTGTATGAAGAAGGCTGGAGCAGAGGCTGCAGCCTGCTTTTAAGCTTTGGTCACTGGAACTGAATAATAGCCTTTCCCCAGTTGTGTGTGTGTCAGGGGAATGGGGCTGGTGGGAGGTAAATACAGCTGTCCTGATGACTCAGACAGGGAACATCAGCCTCTGGGCTAAATACACGAGTTAACATGTAGGTTGGAGTGGGATGGCTTCCTTTACGCTTGGTCCAAAAGCTGGAGACCATCTCTCATATCCCTGTACTCCCTGGGAGTCATCTCATTTCTCCTCTGTGTCCCTCACTCCTCCACCAGAAGCAGCCAGGGACAAAAGACTGGGCACAGACTGGGGAATTCAGCACAACTCTCCCCCCCAGTTGAATAATGGAGTCCTTGTTACTAAAGCCAGGGAAGAGGGAGAAGAAGTAGCTAGTAGCTAAGGACCTTGTACACGCCACAAAATTGGCCTTTAAAGATGCCCTTTTGCATTGCTTTACTGGCATTGCTGTTTGCATGTTCAGCAGCATATTCCGCTTTAATGCCATTGTTGTTTGCACGCTCGGCAGTGTATTCCACCTTAAATGGCTTTGTTCCCAGCAAGATAAAACACCTCCAAAGGGTTTTTGTTTGCTACCTAACAAAGTGCAACAGTGCACGGGATGCTGGAAGCTGATGTGTTTGGCACTTGGTGGGCTCCACGCACCTCAGGAGCTGTGGGACCTGGTGGCAGCACATGCAGGCAGGCTCTACTGAAGAAAGGGAAAAAAAAGCAGAGAGCCTGATCTTTTTTTTCTCTCCCTGGAATCTGCCTGCCTGAGCTGTGCTGGGGTCCTGGTGCTTCCTTCTGCAGCTGCAGCGCCCCCGGGACCACCCAGGCTGGGTGCCAATGGGCAGGTGCCACCTGGAAGGCCCCCACACAGCTCAGGGGCTTGTTTGCATGCTTGCCCCACCTGCCCTGCCGCTGAAGAGCCAGGTAAAGACCGGGGCCCCCACCCTTGTGTACATGCCGCAGAGGTTTAGTTGGGTTTCAT
Source organism: Crocodylus siamensis (assembly GCF_052110815.1). NCBI lineage: Eukaryota > Metazoa > Chordata > Crocodylia > Crocodylidae > Crocodylus > Crocodylus siamensis. The sequence continues at coordinate 6,913,712 of NC_143396.1, read as the reverse complement.
TCTCCCTAAATTGAAACGGTGTTTTTAAAAACTCATCATTTCAATTTAGGGAAAGCTAAGCTGAATTAACCCCCGTGGTGTGTACAAGCAGCCTAAGTGTCCAAGATGGGGCCATAGGCAAGGATTCCATCCCATGGCCTCCTGGTCACTACATGCTTAGGCTGTCATTTTTCCACACAGTAAAGCAAACCCTTTGCAAAGTTTGTGCCACTGGTGTGTTCCTGCCACAGTGGGATCTGGCAGGCATAGGAACTCTTAATAAAGACAAAGAGGTGACAAGGAAATCAGTGAATCTGGAGAATTTCAGGCTATATCCAAAGGGAAATGCTATCTTGAAACTATGAAGGGTTCTTTACATCTTGATTGCAGCAAATCTCAGTCTTTTGGGTCATTTTAGGGACCAGCTCTTCACAGAGATGTTAGTATCTGACCCGGCTTATACTGGTGTAGACCCAGGGTTACTCCTGCAGAGTGGCCTGGCTCCAGATTTACCCTGTTTTAAACCAAAATCAGCATCGAGTCCACAGGTCAGGCTGATCTACCTTGGCAGTCACAGAAAGGTATTACCATCAGATACCAGCAAATGTAAAATGACTCAGTCCCATCACTAATAGAGAGGGAAACACATGGGAAGAAGAAGGGACTAAAAAAACCACTAAAGTGCCACTAATAGCCAGTTGTACCAGCAGCATCAGCGGAAAGGCCAAGGATTAAACAACTGAAAAGATCACACCGTGTTCTTCTGCACAGAGGATTTTATTCTTTCGAGCTGTCATTCACCAGTGGTAAATTCACTCTCAAATTTTACAGGAAAGATAACACTTAATGATGTCCATTTAGTTAACTCAATTCGTGTTCTGTTATGAAAGGCTGGAGGCAGAGAGGGGGGAAAAAAAAGAAAGAAAAACCCTCCAAACCCCAAGCTCATTTAAACACCAAAAGGTCACACGGTAGTTAATGCAAAATTGGGAACAGTACGTGCAACTGCTTGTCGTTTTGCTTCATTATGTAATGCACAAAACCACTCCAATTATGTGACTTGAGAAAATGCTTCGGCTCCCCTAAGCCTGCCGTACCTATGGGTTGCTCAGATTACTGCAGTGAAATGTCTCTTGTTTTCCTGAAGTTGGGGCCTCATCCAAAGCTCATTGAAGTCAATGGAAGCAACTCCCTTTAACTTCACCACACTTCAGATCAGGCTGTTAAGTAGCACGTTAGGAGGTTATTAGCAGCTAGGGATTTTTTTTTCTCCCCCACTAAGCTATTGGAGCACAAATTGGCAATGTTTGTTGCTTCCTTTTATCCCCACTGGGGATGTACTTACTTTTGTTTGACCTGGCAGGCATTGGGTTGTTGATGTGATTTCACAAATAAATAATGAGGATCAGAAGAGCATGAAAGTCCATTGTAAGAGGGTTTTGTTTCTTTTCCTGCGCTATATAATGTTACACAGTAAGGCACTGGAGACAAATTCGATGGAGTACTGTTGTGCAGAAGAGGGATAACACAACAGCAAAGAAAACTGATGTAGGATTTTTAAGCCTTGTGTAAAGCTGTTCTGTGCCCATCACTGGCTATAAGATGCAATAAAAGAGGTATTAACCTTGACACCTAAAAAGCTGCTTGACCCATAGAGCTTCTCTCAAGCACGGATGTAACAGCACTCGGAAGACTTGGTTTTTTATATATAAAGATTCTTCTTTGCTTCCTGTTTTAAAAGAAGATGGCATTGCTTCTTTTAAACAGCAGGCAGTCATGAGTGTGTTAATAACAATGATAATAATGTTGATAATAATACCTACCTATGTTGGGCCTCTGCCTGACTTACCTAGATGTCGCAGTCTAGGTGGCTAGAGAATGCCATCTTGGTTGGCACGGAGCCCAGAGACCATGTACTTAAAATGGGGCTGGGACAGGTATTATGGGTCTGGACATCGCAGGCAGAACCAGATGCTCTCCCTGCTGCTGGAAGAGGCCCTGCATTTCTCCTGATGAGTGGTGTGCCCGGGGAACAGCACATGCATGCTGTGCTGCAAAGGTGACCAGGGAAATCCTGGATGCACTACTAATGGCTGGATGGAGGCTGGCTACACTTGGCCCCAGGAGAAATCAGGAAGGTTCATCTGTCCACAAACCAGAGAAGGCTAAAGTGAACACTAGCCTGCCTGACCCAATTGATGAGTGGCTCAGCACAGATGCAAGCCTACTCACCGCCGCAGAGTGAGGACCACCCAAAAACTCACAGGTCCGGTGGGGCTGAGAGAGGGCAGCCCACTGGGCCTTGCAGGCACCAAATGAGGGGGAACCCTGGAGGGAAGCCCCACAGAGGTTGCATTACCCATCAGTGTGGCCATAAGCCCAGAGTGCACCAATGAGGGACCAGCAGAGCAGCAGGCCCCAAACCAGTGTGGCATGGAGTGCCCTGGGGCTATGGCATACCTGGTTCAGTGGGCAAACAGGAAGGACCTGTAGTGGGAAACTGGCTCATTGGGAAGACAACTGAGCCCCAAAGGGAGTGAAGGTATACAGAGCACTCAATTGCCCACACTCAGAGTTGAGCTGCTCAGTGTGGGGGCAACATTGCCCTGTCTACCACTCAGGACAGACTATTTAAGTTAGGTTCTTTGTTGTGTTGAGACTTTTGTGGAGCACAGGATTGTGGCAAGACCCCTGAAGTGCTCTTTCTTGCCAAGCCACTGTATGGGAGGAGAAGCCGATGATCATGTCATGGCACTGCTTGGATCCAGCGTGATACCTGAGTGGAAAGAAATGGGGTATAGGGGAGGAGGAGCCCTGAAGAAGACAAACACCAAAGGACTTCCCCCTGAGTCCTTAAAGGAACCACTGAGCACCACCTCCAGAGGTATATCAGGGAACAAGTCATGGAGGGTGAATAGACTCAGGTCCAAGGTGGCCCCAAGTGACAGGGCACACACATTGGTCTGTACAGTGGGTGTGGGCCTGTCATATTACCTCAAGAAAATGGATGCCAACTTCAAGGTCTTCGAGGAACTGGCTGCCCACTGACTCCAATGGTGCCACAACCTCAAGCAAGTGGCAGCCTGTTTCTAGGTAAAGTGTCTTTCCCTTGAAGCAGAGAAAAAAAAGGAGGGGAATCCACAGCCTCTCCTCTGTGGAGACACTAGCAACTTCTGTGGACAGATTTGTGGCTCAAGGATTGGACTTTTAAGTCACCTCAAGTCTCATTAATGGGTTATGCTAGAGATTGTCTTCTAATTAAGGGATTGCTGCTACTGCCAATCATGATAATAACGTTAATAATAATAATGTTAATCACAATAATGCTAAGTGATGATAATGTTAATGCAGCACTCAGACCAAGGGACCAAGTATTCACAAGTTAGGAGCTCTGTGCTCTTTAGGGCTGTACATGGCAATGCCTGAGTGAGATGGGAAGAAGGGCATGAAGCTAAGGTGCAATGCAGGCACTGCTCTGTGACCTCTCCTCTTGGGCTCTTCAGAGACCTGCCTCACCCTCCAGGTAAAACAGAGCATTCCCAGGGATGCTCTGTAACACTCACCTGAGGAGCCACCTTTGAGATGAGCATCGCACCTGCCCTTTAAGTACTGCTCCTTCCTCACATCCTGATTCCTGTTGCTACCTTACTGCACGCATAGGCTCTGTGCCTTCAGTGGGATTACTCGTATGAAAAAGTTGTCACGTACTAAGTGTTTGCTGGATAAAGGCCAGGTTTGAGTGGAGGCCCCTGGAGCCATGGCCACCTAAGTATTAAACATATATAATGAAATAATAATTAGGCAGGGTGGAAACACATCAAACATAACTCGGCTTACATATTTCAGAGAGGGATGGAGAAAGGGGTGAGCCGCTGTGGTTGAACTTTCATTCACTGCAGGGCAAGGGCGTGCAGACAGACACATACCATGGAGATACTGTTGTGCAACCAGTGCCTCCCCCTTTTTAACTTGCTGGAAGTTGTTTGTCCAAACAATTATTGAGCACAGTCCACCTGGTGACAAGTTGGGTGCAGAGATGATGTTAACACCACTGTCTCTTCTACAAGATCCATTTAACAACCTGACTGTGTGGGGAAAGATCTATGTGGGTTAGGTTGAAAGCACCAAATTAATTTAATTTCTGGACAAAGATCCCCAGAAGTGCATGCACTCACCATCCCACCCGGAGTGCTATTAAAAGCAGTCCACAGCATTGAGTATATATTGACGCACACGAGGGAAGGGGGTGAACAGAGCAATTCATGTAGCTATAAATATTTTGTCAACCGTAGCATCATTTAGACTGTGTCCCAGCTGGAGTGTCTGCAGTAGCAGAAAGGAGAGAGAGAGAGACTTGTTAGTCTCTGAGAAGTCAAGGAATTCACCAATATGCCTCCCACACTGCCTGCCAACTACTTAGCAGCTCTGTTTGCACTCACTTCATTGCTGCTTGTTTTGCCCTCTTTCTGATCTTCAGGTACAGATGCTTAGCTGCCTAAATATATCTGAAGTTACTAACAACCTCACCTCCATGGTCCTATTCCCCCAATCATAAGTGTTGACTTGGGGATGAGTGTGTTGCAGGTACGTTCAAGTGGGGCTTCGAGTTCGACCCTGGTGGCCTCTAGGAAGGTATGGATTCATACTCAACTTCGTGATGACAAGAGGATACAGCAGCTCAAGTTACAACACTTTAGATGCTAATCCAGCAACTGCTAATCCAATTGCCCTGTATTGTTGTGATGGTTCTCAGCTGCTCTGGGCTGGTCAAGTGTAGGAACTCACTTGAGCGTACTAATTTGAGTGTACTGTGTAGGAGAAACCACCCCGTCCCGTTTCTTTTGACACGTTTCCTTGCATGCCTGTTTGAAAAAATAAATGTGAAATACTATAAGGAACACAACTCTCACAATATAAAGGAACAGATTTTCAAAGGTCTCCAACTTTTGCTGAAAGCCAGGAGGTTTGAGGAGCATGCTGAAATCCTCCCTTAAGAGATAGGAAGAGAAAAGTTAGCCAATCAGTATTCCTGGTTCTTCCATTTGGGGGCGCACAGAGGTTTCCATTACCCTGTATCTCGTGTAGGTGTTTAAAATAATGCAAGAAGGGTGGGCATTCATAGAATCACAGATTTATAGAAAATGAGGGGTGGAAGGGACTTCAGGAGGTCACATCTAGTCCAACGCCCTGCTCTGAGCAGGACCAGCTCAAAGTAGATCATCCCAGCCAAGGCTTTGTCTAGCCAGGGCTTCAAAACCTCCAAGGATGGAGCATCCACAACCTCTCTGGGTAGCTGGTTCCAGTGCTTCCAGTGCTTTTCCTGCTAGTGAGAAAGCTTTTTCCCAATATCCATCTTCAACCTCCCTTGCTGCAGCTGGAGCACATTGCTCCTTGTCCTGGTACTCTTTCCTGCCAAGGCAGAGGGTCGGACTAGATGATCTTCCTAGGTCCCTTCCGACTCTAGCTACTATGAAACTATGAAACTGTCACCTGCCCCCACCGAAAACCATTCAGCTCCAATGAGAACAGTTCAGCTCCATTCATACCATTCTCTAACCACACCCTCGACACTAGAGCTGTCTGCAAATTTTCTAATACTGGGGGACAAGGGGAAGGAGTTGGACAAAAAATGTTCTTCACAGAACTTAAATTTTCTGCAAGGAAATGTTGAAGATGCCATTTAAAAAAAAAAAAGGCATCAGGAGAATTAGCTTAGAACAACTTTTGTTGCCTGGTCACTACAGTTTCCCCTCTACATCAACTGGGAATTGGGCAATCGCAGTACAGCATGGGAAAACGGGAACATCGACCACCCAAGCTACACTGCCCTGGAGGCTCTGTAGCAAAGCAGAAGAGCCTAGACTCTAGGTCCTAGAGTAACATCCAGCCAAGTTGAAATCAAATTCTTGTAAGCACAGCTGTATCTGTCACCCACATCGCCTGCCCTTTGCAATGCTCTAAAAGACTATACAAGGTATTGTGCAAGGGAGTGTTTGGATGCAAATATTCCCCTTTGTTCTCTTCCCCCTCCACCCTTAACCCCGTGTGTACACAGATTCCTGTAGTAATTGTTTCCTGTAGCATGCACGAAGTAATAATGGAAGGGAGGTGACAGGGAATGGGACTCTATGCTTCTCAAATTAAACTGTCTCTTTATTAAGAAAACTCTTTGCAGACAGGCTGCAATTCCAGCTCATTTTCAAGGCCCCTGGGAGCAGACTGAGTTTCTGGTAGAGTCTCCAAACCCATCCCTACAGAGGCTGTGTACCCTGCCTCCAAATCCCATGGTGGCTCTACCCTAAGACAAGAGGAAATTGCTCTACATGCTTCCACGGCATGGCAAGCTCTCGGTGAGCACAGGTCATCATCATCAAGTGCTGGGTGTTACAGGGACTCAGATGAAACGAGTGGGTGGCCCCAACCCATATTCAGGAAGCCATTGCTGTGGGCACCAATTGGCAGTCAGAGCCTAGTCCCAGAAATAGATTTCATAGATTTCATGGACATCAGGGCTGGAAGGGACCTCGGGAGATCATCGAGTCCAGCCCCCCGCCCAAAGGGCAGGAAGTCAGCTGGGGTCATAGGATCCCAGCAAGACAAGCATCCAATTTCCTCTTGAAGGTGTTCAATGTAGGTGCTTGAACCACCTCCGATGGCAGGCTGCTGCAGACCTTGGGAACAGCCTGGAGACTTCTATGTCTTCTAAGCCTGCTCCCTCCTATGGGCAGCGCTTCAAATGCAAGTACTAGTCCATGGAGATGCGACACGCAGATTTTAGCCATCTGCAATTGGACTACAGCTCTCAGACTCCAGCACCCAGTGGGTGACTCTCATGAACATGAAATCCACTAAAAAGCTTTTCTTTTGGAGTGACATTATTTCTGTCCCTCCCCGTTTGCTGGTTGCAGGGTCTCTCCCCCCTATTTGCAATCACTCTGTGAAGTTAGACTCCAGCACTGGATTCAAAGTTTGAGGACGTTCAGGTCCACTATTCCAGGTCAAGGCTATTTCCAGCTATTTTCAGGTTACTAGTCCAGTTCAAAGCTATTTCCAGCCACCTCATCCATCCCACACCAACTCCTCTGGCGATCAGGAGTGGAATAGTTTAAGTTTGAGGGCAGTACAAAGCAAGTATTGGCTCCTTTATTAAAAAAACTGCCTTGGAAAAGCACATTGTACAGTACAAAATCCCAGAGTTCAGGAACACTTGATGAAAGAGGAGATGTTATTCTTGGTTAATAAATAATATAATCAGAAACATCACTGCGTCTTGGGAGGAATATTCCTGTCTATTCAACTTGATAATGCAAGTGGCTATTTTTAACTTGCTGGCTGTTTCTACCCTGTGAGATTATGACCTGGTGTGTGAGTGTAGGAGTCATACGATGCATTAGTTGTAACCACACAATTGTCATTCACATTCAGTTACCTGCCACGAGTCTCTGGTTCCAGGACAGCAGGGTATCAAATAAGAGTAAAAAATTAACATCTCTCCATCCTTGACAATAGAAACAAGAACATTGTTTTTCTGCTCACATGCCACCACAAAGGCAGCCGAGCAGATTTTAACCAAAATATCAGTAAACAAACCAAACAAAAATATCACCCACCACTGATTTAATACCAACCGGGACTACATCAACCCCAGCAGAAGTTATATCATTATGGCGGAAGAAGAGCTCGAATGGAAAATGGAGTTCACTTGTTGACAACGGTTGCCATTAAAGCATGTCATGTTCCCCATCCACTGGTATCTGCGATACTGCAATATTTCTCCTATGCCTCTCTTTGAATAGCGAGCAAGTATCGTGTCCTAGATATGACAGTGGGTAAATGTTGACATTCTGGTGTCAACTAAGATACAATGGAAAACACAGCGATATTATGCATCAAGCAGTGAGATTAAAGGGACTCGGAGATGTATGATTCACTTATCTTGGGAAAGCCACCGCTTGCTGCCTGATCCGCTGAAAACAATGGCTATAACAATGCTTCCTAGTCTGATTGAAGTATTGCATGTCTCAATTCTGGAGGTGCATGCATGAACGATACTCTAGAGATACCACATATTATTCATAGCGGAAAGGTAAAAAAAAAAAAAATAATAATATTGAACGCCTTTAAATGATGGAAGCATGAGGAAACCTATTTTTAAGGGTTGCCAGGTCTCTGATTGAGTCCATTCACACTGCCAAATAGTTTTGGCCAGAGGGGTGGTGCCTGGTCTAATGCCGTTGTAAATACAGGATGTTTGAGTGATAAGGCCATTTCCACCGAGTATGGAAACTATTTTCTTCATGGAATTCCTGTGTTTCAGCAATTATGAGTTACTTGAAAAGTGAATGTGCTAGAGGATTTCCCCTCCAGGTTCCTGATCAGTGCAGTGCACGTGGCTTGACTCTGGTATGAACTGTGTCCTGCACACTGCACCTTTAAAGGCAGAGGAATCTCTCTTTGCAGCAGGCAGCTTTCCTACGATGTGCATATACGTATCCTGCCGCAGAAGAGGTGTAAGCACATCAGTGCCTCAAGCATTTGGGCAGTTTTCGTATTCATCTCTGTGAGACAGTTCCTAAGCTGTGAAATGGGAACCCTAATTCTCCATCCACTCATGGGGATGTTATGAAGACCAGCAAAACTCTCCACAGTTCACCCACCCCATGCTAAACAGCCCTGCCAAAATGCTCGGGAAATAAAGAGAATTTTATGTTCACAGTAGGGCCAAACTGATTTGCATCAAATCGGGCCTGTGGCCTTGAACTGATTGTGCAGATTCAAAAGGCCTATGGCATGAACGAGCCTTTCACTGAAAGGGGCAGGGATCCAACGACAAGAACATATCTGATCACGTATTCAAGACGAAATCATAACGCATTCATAAATTAAGTCGCATAAAAACGGAGCTCCTGCAACATGCATTCCTGCCTGATTTTGCAACGTTAACAGCCTTTTCATATAGCTTTTGGGTGCAATATATTAAACAGAGCAAGGGATAAATGATGGTCTCATGTCAAACAGCAATCAGAGAAACCTAGAAAGCCAGATAAGCAGCTTAGCATAGTGCTTTGCCACTTCAGAGGGGGAAGCTGCTTTGCAGTAATAGCTGGGGAGCACTGGTGTGGGTATGACAGACAGTCCAAGTCTGGGTTATGCTTCACAAAAGCATTCCCTGGATCAAAAAGGTACCGCTTGCATTGCCCACTGAGATCTAAATGTACCTCCTGAATTGCCCACTAAGATCTAAATGTGCCCCCTTTGCATTGCCCACTAGGATCTAAATACACCCCCTGAATTACCCACTAAGATCTAAATGTACCCCTTGAATTGCCCACTAAGATCTATATGTACCCCCTTTGCATTACCCACTAAGATCTAAACGTACCCCCTGAATTGCCCATTAAGACCTATATGTACCCCTGGCATTGCCCCTTAAGATCTAAATGTACTCCCTTTGCATTGCCCACTAGGATCTAAATGTACCCACTCTGCATTGCCCACTAGGATCTCACCCCCTGAATTACCCATTAAGATTTAGATGTACCCCTTTGCATTGCCCACTAAGACCTAAATGTACCCCTTTGCATTGCCCACTAAGATCAAAATATACCCCCTTTGCATTGCCCATTAAGATCTCAATGCACCCCCTGAATTGCCCACAGCAGAAGCATTTCTCAAGGAAGCCTTGGGAAACCTCCTAAACACAAACCCCAGGGTCAATTTAGGAGTGTTAATCACCTTCCACATTCCTGACCCTAGTCTAATCTCTACCTGCCTCCTCCGCCTGGCCAGTGATCACCTCTGAAGGGAAGCATCTGAGAGGGAAGCTCTTCCCTGGCTCAACAATGAGTCTCCTCCTCCTGCAGACAGTGGGCTCAGGTGGGCCAGGCTGTCTCATTGCAGCATCCTAATCAGGTGCAACAGGCCCACCTGAGCCTGGCTTGTCTCCCAGCTCATTGCAGCCCAGAGCCAGGCCTTCAGCCATTAGCCGCCGGCTTGTTTTTCAAACCCCTGGAAGATTCCAGGGGGGGACAGTTAAACCCTCGCCGGCTGCTGTGCGTGCGCTTGGTGGTGCAAGGTGCCTCTGCCATCCCCTCCTGCTCTGTTTCTCCTCTTTGCCTAGCCTGGAAGAGGTGTTGTAGCCCCAAGCCAGTGCATGCAGTTCTTAAACAGCTGGGGCCCAAAGCACATGCATGCTGCTGAGCTGTAGGGGGGTGGGGGTGTGCAGGACCCCCAAAAGGAGCAAAGCACCTTGGGGCAATGTCAGCAGCACTTTAAAGGTCGGGCAGGTGGGGTCGGTGGTTTCCTTCCCCACCCCCATCAATAGGTGCTTCTGTCTACGTGCCTTCTCTCCTAGTAGAGATCTTGATTCTCCCTGGCACGTTGCAGGGGTGTTTATGGGGAAAACCTCCCTTGCACCAGTCGAAGGGGTAGAGAAGAGAGAGAGGGAGAAAACCCAGTCCTAGTCCTCCTGCGCCTCTAGAAGATGAAGGCCGAGCCAAACGCAACAGAAGATAAAGGGAACGTCCCCTCCGCTGGAAAAGGTAAGGTTTGCATTCTGTGGATTATTGGTTTCTCTGTTTGCTGCAGCATTTTAAAGCCCTTTCTTCTCCTGGACAGAAGTAGCAAATATTGCAGTGCCACAAAAAGGTCTGTTTTGCATGAGATTAGACTGCGGGCTGGCTTTAAGGAACGTGATAGAAACAAAACTGAATAGAGGATGCTAGGCCTCAAGTTGATTTATGCTCTGTTGAAATAGCAGGCTTAATTCCTGTCCTAGTCAGAAAAGCGGTGTGCGGAGACGGGTGAGTGAAGAAATGGCTAGGGGTGTTGGGAGACTGAAGGCCTGGGGGTTTGACAGTGGATTTGCAGATCTCTGCAAAGGAAGGAAGGGGAGCATCCAGTTTGCTTTCTCCAGGACGCAGCACTAGTGACGCTTGAGAAAAGTCTGGGGTCTTAAACTGGTGATACAAAGACAATAGAGTCTCATCCATGACTAACCTGGGGAATTCCTGCTGCAAAGTGTCTGTTAGGAAAAGCCTTCAGGAGACTGTGTAACAGGTTCCTGGCTACTCAGTAATGAGATGATAGCAAGCCTAACCAGGCCATTTTCCCCCAAGTAAATGGAGACGGCTTCCACCCTAAGGAATGAGGGCAATGCACAACTCCTAGGTGGTGGGTGCTGGGGAGAACCGGCCTCTTGAAATAAGCTGTTCTGTAATTATCTGCCACTGCGCTTTTATTTGAAGTCTCTAGTACTAGCTAGAGAGAGCATTGTAGGTGAATGGCTAATCTGATCTGCTAAGGAAAGTCCTTAAATGAGCCTCTACAAAAGAGAAGAGTGTATGGAGGGCCCTCAAAAGGAGTGCAGAAGGGGACTGGTAGCTAGTCCTTCCACTGGCTCTCGTTAATTAAGGCTTCAGCTGAAAAACTTGATGAGAGAAATGGCCATTTTTGGGGTTAGGAAGGATGTTTACCCCACTGTCAGATTTGTGATGGATGGTGAGGGTTTTTTTTTTTTTTTTGCTGCTTTCTGTAGTGCACAGTGTGGCCCTCTTCCTTGGATCTTGTGACCTTTGCAAGAGCTGCCGTTGTCCCCCTGCTTTACCCCTAACAGGCTTGGGTGCTGTGCCTTGTGGTTGTGTGATGGCGGGGTTGATTGCCTAGTTTTAGTCCTTGATGAGACAAGGTTTTGCTTGGGATGGTTTGGATAGGAATGATCCTGCCTCTGGCACAGGGTTGCAAGCTGACCTCAAGAGCTCCCTTCCAGCCCTCTGCCACTGAGTCCAAGAACAGCAGAGGCTATGAGCTGGCTTTGGTGTCTTCCCTTCCTCCTCGTCAGAGGCTGCCCAGTATAGTGTTGGCCTAACTATTGCAGGATGGCATGGCAGAAAATTGCATGATGGGAAGTGGGTCATGAAGTGCTGGACCGCTCATTGGGACCCTCTGAATGTTGGGCTGCTTGTCTGAACTTGAGTCCACTTTTCTAGCGGTCTGCTGTCCCTGTTGGGCACACAAGGGCAGGGCCTCTTGCTAAGGGAGACTCGTCTTTCTCCATCTTTTGTCTTTGCCTCTTGCTGGCGCCAGGCCCGCGCGGAGCGAGCGGCAGCTGAGAGGAAGACTTGTTGGTGCCCATCTTTGCCAATGCCCTTGTGGCAATGGAAGTGGAGGGGTGGGAGTGACGTGCACAACGCTGAAGTCTGCCACAAGCACAAGGATTGGGGGTGGAAATCCCTGTTGCACAACAGGGGACAGCACCTGGCAGTTTGGCTCAGTGGGTTTTAAAGGAAAAGCAGAAAATACTGCAGTGTGCAAAAGTTGGGCACCAGTTGCATCCTTCCTAGCCCCTGATGCCATCTGACAGCCTAAGAGCAAATTAGTCTTGCAGATGCTTTGAGGTGCAGCTTCTCCACACTTTGGCTTCTCATGAAGGTATTTGGAGGAGTAGCTCTTTTTGAATGACTTGGGTTTGGGCTTTTTGAATGGCACACAGCTTAGGTGAATAGCTTTTAATGAAGAGATGGCTCCTGCTAGTCAGTCATGTGGATCTGCTCCTGCCGGTCCCCTTGTTTGTGCATAGGAGAGATCAAATGAGTGGTGGCATAAAATCAGGATGACTTGCATGTGTGTCTGCCACGTGAAAAATAGCAGGTCTTGAATCAAGTGACATTTCAGACATGGTGTCAGGTATGACAGCATCATTTCTGCTACAGAACACTTCTCATTTCCAGCAAGATAATAGCCTCATTTCATTTGTTTCTCTCTGGTTGGGACCTGATTCAAAGTCTGTCGAGCACAAAGGAAAGTCTCTAGCTTGCTTCAGTGAGCTTTGGATTTGTTTCCTCCTGTCAAAGTACTCCTTTTACTATGGAGCCAATGTCCTTGGTATGTGGTATGTATTGCTGGAGATGGTTGGGGATTTGATTTTTGTCTGAAGAACTTTGACGGGGGAGGAAGCAGTTTCCACAAAAATCAAAATTTCCCACAGGGTTTTTTGGACTTTGATGAAACTTTTCAATATTCTGCTGTGCTTAGGGGGAGAGGAATCACTTTGTTTCTCACAACATTTTATCCTGAACTGAAATGTCTTGGTTTTGCAGAATAGTTGGTGCTGAGCTGATGCAACACAACTGCCTCTTTCCCTGTGGTGACGTGTTGCCGCTTGGATATGGGCATCTGCCCTCTCCTTCTTGGGCCAGCCATTTGGGCCAATTTGCATCTTCCGTTGTACGCTGTGTTTTCTCCCTCCTGTTACTCAAATGGTAATGTGCATTGTAGGGTATGTAGTGTAGTTGTTGAGACCATCACACTGAAGAAATGAGAGCTTTGACTCAAAGCGCCTGTTCCATAAAGCAACCTGCCAGCACAGGGAATGCACAGGTGAAGGGGGTATTTTCTAATGAAACACTTGCTGCAAAATGAAGACTTGCTGAAACAAAATCTTTCCACAAGAAGGATTAATTTGAATGAGTTCCTGTTTCATAAATTACTGCCCTTTTTTATTTCTATAATTTCAAGACAAAATGTTCTGGAATTCTTTAAACAGACCAAAAGGTCTATGTTACTTGAAATGACTTTTTTTTTTGGTCTAGAAATGTAAGTTTAATTGTATTTTAAAAAAAGCAATATTAAATAAATTAAATATTTGAGTCTTATATAAGATTTTTGGGGGTTTTTTTGGTTTTTTTTTGGTTTTGTTTTTGGAGGGGGGAATTTTGGCATTATTTAATCTTCACCCAAATGAGGATGGAAAGGCTTCTTGATTATTATGATAGGCAGTAATAGTGTCATATATTTATAATAATCAAGAAGCCTTTCCATCCTCAATTGGGTGGAGATTTAAATAATGTAAAATCCCACCAAAAAACCCTAAGCATTTGGGTCTTGTATAAGATTTTGGTTTTTGGTGGGATTTTACGGTATTTAATCCTCACCCAAATGAGGACGGAAAGGCTTCTTGATTATTATGAATATAAAAGGTAAAATCTCACGAAAAACCAAAATCTTATTTAAAACCCAAATGCTTGGGGGTTTTTTAGTGGGATTTTACATTATTTGATCTCCATCCGGTTGAGGATAGAAAGGCTTCTTGATTATTATGAATATATAACAATAAATAAAATTTTGGTTTTTGGTGGGACTTTACATTAAGACCCAAATGCTTTAAGCGTGTGCGTGCGCGTGTGCATGCGTGTGCGTGCGAGTGTACACACATTTATGGGCTGTGACTCCAGTTTTGTATCCAGCTGTGATTTTTTTTTAATGTCAGGCTGTCTACAAACGAAACATTTCAGATCTGTTCAAAACAAAATGAAACACTTAATTTGATATTTTCAATGTTTGTGATACTTGATGCTAGGGCATAATAAAGGAACAGTTGATACAGTCACTTTTAATTTAAAACAAAAACCTCCAGTAGCGTCTTGTACCTGCCCCTGAGTTTCCCTGCTGCTTTCTTTCCCATTTTCCTACTTTTGAACAGCCTTTTTTTTTTTTTTCTTTCCTTGTCTGAATGAAAATGGCTCTGGTTATACCCAACTCTGCCAAATACAGAACTAAACAAACCAAAAATATTACTCAAGTGACTATTATCTTGTAACAGTAGATGATTATTTTGGGCACAATGTGGGATTTTTGGTTGATCTCTTAAGCTGCAAATTTGTTTTTTATTTTCTTCCTGGGTTTTGTATAATAATAGTGTTGGGGGGGGGGGGGGGAGTATAAAGTGATAAATGGTGCAAGATTTAAAATAGTCTCTGCTGGAAGTACATACGTGGCACTCCCATAGCACTATTATGGTGACATCTCTGCACCTTTCATCCTTGAAATCAGTGGTTTAATGGAAATGCGCTTCCCCTGTTGGATTGCTGCCTCTGGGGATTTAGCAGCTAGAGTCTTCTGCCGGGGGCTGCTGCTTACCATAACATCAAAAACCCCTACAGCTACAGAGACTAGCCAAAGAGAGATGCTGAATGCTGCTCTCCAAAGCCAGCCAAACCCTCAAATCCTGTTAACTTATTAGAACCAGAAAATAAAACTGTCCACCCAGAGGCGGGTTTTTTTTTCCTGTCTCCAAGCAGAGTGCAGTGCCAAAAGTAAGCAAGGAAAAATGAACTGCGTTCGAGAATTCTTCCAGTTGCATTGAGATATGACATTAGTCACAGAAGAAGGATTTCTAAATCGGATTGCACTTGACAACAGATGAGGGGGGGTGTTGTTTTCTTTATGCTGCAAGAACTTGCAAATCATGGTAGAAATACATAAGTGCAGGAGATGGGAGGGGGAGTGTTGATCCCAACTGCTGTTGCGCTGCTTCATTTTCTTACAGCAGGTAATCCAGCACCTGAAGCATTGCGAGCCATTTCCAGCTGGAAGTAGCAGGTCTTCGGTAGCAGTTTCAGTGCAACAGGTAAAGGATGGCTTGTCACTTGTTGCATGGAGGCAAATGGTTGATATTCAATAACGCATTTGCCCATACTTCATTCTCTAAACTGGCAGCTCTGAGAGGTTCAAAGCTGTGCACTGTAAAAGGGACAGAATACTTTGTTCACACCAGAGAGCGGTGGATGGTGAGGCAGCGCTGAGACACTTATGGCCCTTGGGAGTAGAAGGAGCTGCATTTCAAGGCATTCAGTTGCTTTTTTGCAGAGACCTCTTGGCCAAATACAACCCAGTGAGCTCCCAGACCAAGGAGCAATGGTCTCAAGTTGCAGTATGGGAAGTTTAGGTTGGATATTAGGAACAACTTTCTTTGGAGGGTGGTGAAGCACTAGAATGGGCTCCCTAGAGGTGGGATCTCCATCCTTGGAGGTTTTGAAGACCTGGGTAGACAAAGCCTTGGCTGGGATGATGTGGTTGGGGCTGGTCCTGCTTTGAGCAGGGGGTTGGACTAGATGTGACATCCTGAGGTCCCTTCCAGCCCTTGTTTCCTATGATTCTATATCCAGGGCCCCACTTATCACAAGGTTTGTATAGAGGAGATGGGACAATTCAAGAGTTGATTTTTGCATGGTCCTGATGCAGCCAATCCTCAAGTGTATGCCTGTAGTTAGTGTGGCTCACACTGACTTCCACTAAGTTAGACTCATGGTCTAACTTAAGCCTTCACACACCAGCTTGTACGTGAGGAGCAGAGTGCTCTGCACTTGGCTGTACTGAACCTTTGACTAGGAAACAAAAACACTTCAACTTGTGATGTTTGCGAAACAGGCTTTTATCTCTTGTTCAGAGAATATATAGGTATACCTTCTTCAGGCCCTGGGCTTGGCTGGGAAATGGAGGAGGCAGAGCATGCTGAAACTCAACCTTTGAGTGGTTTGGGAGAAGCAAGGTGTAGCAGTAGGGGTGTGTATCTAATGGTGGCCTACCTGTAGGGCCTGGTTGCATTTTGCAGTTACTACTTACTGACCAAGTTGCACTGGCACTCAAGACTACCTCTTTCCTTCCACCTCTGCCTTCATTTTGTCTTGGGGTCAGATGACTGGCCTCTTTCAGACCTGCATCTGAGTACCGTGATGCCTTTTGACGCCTTAAAATGGAGAACTGCATTGATATGACACAACCTACTGGTTACGTCATGCTGGCTCTGCTTTCAGCTTCCTCAAGTCATTGGAAGAGTCTTATGTCACATGTACATAAGGCCCTTGCTCCTGGGTATCCACATACAGTCCTGGGTGCTGGGCTTCAGATGTCCTTTCTGACTACTTGAGTAAGAATGTCCCAATCCACCCAGGGCTCAACGCATCCTAGCAGTTGAACTCTGGGGTGCTTACTACTTTTTACATGAAAAGGTCCAGTTTAAGGGGCCCATTTCCTTTGGCATGCTTGTTCTCCCCCTGCCATAAAGCATTCCTGATATGGTGACCTTCTGGGAATGTGAGAAGCTTGTCTGGGTGGACTCGCAAAGCTGTTGAGGATGATCATGTGGGTCAAGGTGAGAGTGCATTATATTGATGATCATTTGTGTGGGGGGGTGTTGAAAGAAGACAACTACTTTTGAGCAACTTGATGGTACTTTAGGTCTGAGCATAAAACTTTACCCAAGCTCCTTTCTTGGTGGTGGAGTGGTGGTTTCTCCTGGGCAGAAATTCAAAGGCGTTTCTTGCCATGTCTTCCACTAATCCCTGGCTGGGGTTTGAGTAATGCTTGTTTGTCTCTTGATGGTTGTGCAGCTCTCTGAAAGCATTTTTTTGGAAGACTTTTTGTGCATTTGGGACTCGCACACATGGATTCCAGAACCCAAAATTTACATCCTTTCTTTCCATACAGAGCCGTTATTAAAGCCAATATTTCCAGATGTTGCATGTTTCTCAGTCTCCTTAAGTACAAAGCTCACACTTTAATGAACAAAACCAAAATGTAGAAATCTGCACTGGATTATTTTTTTAAAATGGCATACTGAATGCTGACATGGGCGTGTTAAGACTTTGTGGCAATGGCCCATTGGACTAAGGCCTGTATGCATAATATGTGGTGGTTATAAGAACAGGGACTGAGATGGATCTTGAATCAGGGATGTATGTACCCCAATACGAACCTTCCCCCATGCCCATATGTGTTCATAAGGCTTATTATAGGGTCCAGAATGTATTTACACTGAAGAGATGTGAGATCTGTGCCCAGAGAAGATCTTCTTGTGGAAGTAGCGGGGGAGATGATCAGTCTTGTTGCTAATGGCATTTGTATGAGAACTTCTGGGTCCCTAGCTTGTGTTTTTAAATAATAGGTTGCATTTGCCAGTTCCTTTTAAATAAGACGACAGGATCTGTAATGTGGCATTTGGTAAGCATCGGTCTCCTCCTGATCTTGCTGATCAGTGCATTTTTTTTATAGTAACATTTTGAACCACATACTCCATACCTCTTCTGTTTGCTTGGGATTCCTCTGAGTTCAGGAGTGGGGGGAAGGAACGGGGGAAATAAATTGCTATGAAGAAGCGGTACAAGTGCCTTCCTGCCATCCTATCAAAATCCCAGAGCCACCCATGAGTACAGCTGTAGTTTGCTCTCTGGTTCCTGACAGACATTACCAGGATGTGCCAGGCCCCCAAACTCTTCCTACAGGCCCTGGCCAGGCTCGACAGTCCTCCACCACCACCAGGCATCCTGGGACCTCATGTTTTGTCCCTAGATCTGGAGTCTTCAGCAAGTCCTTTCTAAACACAGAAGCAGTAGTGATTGCACTTAAATCTGCTTAAATTGGTGCAGGCTTCTTGTGTGTGGACTGTCTTAACTTTAGTGGCTTCAGCTAAATTTTGGCTAACCCACTTGAACCAAACACATATAAGAAGCATACATACTATTAAACAGGTGTGGCTCTAACAAGTTGAGTTTTAAAACTGTCAGTCTGGTTAGTACCTTTGCTTGCATGTCTTAAAGTGAAGAGGGAGGATAATGCTCTTTTACGTTCATTTTATAAAGCTCTTGATAGAAACAGTGGCTGGGGTGGGATATCCACATTCATGTAGGCTGTAGGATTTGGTGTCCCAAAACCAACCCAGACGGACCCCTTCTGTAGCCTCAGAAGAGGCTTCTGTAACTGCTTTGAAACAATAGCTCTCCAAGGGAGGATTGTTATATCTTTCCAAATGCCCACCTTTTGGTTTTTAAAAGGCAGAATGAAGATCTTCCTTTAAAAAAACTGGTAAATGGGAGTAAATAACGGAGTAGCATCTGCTGCCATGAGAGCCTGTGGTGGGGAATGTCTCCAGCCAGCTGTTAGGGAGCCCCAGGTGGAAGGTACGGTACCAAACTTCCTGCCACCCTCTGCCAGAGGCAGCAAGTAGCATGACGATATTTTGTTGCTTATAAAATGCATCCCAGTTCCTAATGGCTGAATTTATTTTTGTGTTGTAAGCAAGTGAATAAGGTGTTACAGTAGGTTCTTGCTATTTAAGATATAACTTCCATTCATCAGAGAGTCAATGTTACAATTCCTTGCATGGCCATCTTCGCTGGAGCTCATAGCCAGTTGGTTTGTTGGGGTTCCCCCCCACCACCACCCTTGGCTTTTTCTGGCATTGCATTGTAGCATCAAATGTTTCAAGTTCAATCCGAGTCTAGAACAATGCTCTATATTGGTGGTTTTTCAACCTTGTTTGACTCATGGCACCCCTCGGAGAATGCCAGCTCTTGGTTTTTGTTCTTTTTTGCCTATGGAAAAATAGTAGAGCAATTCTGCAGCAAACAACTCGGACCACCGCAAGACGGAACATTTTTTTTTTTTTTTAACCGTGTGGAGTCCACTCTTGAAATCTCTGGGTTTATCTGGTGAATCATGTATAGGCATTTGCACGCCTACCGGTGCAAACATTATGCACCCCATGGCACCCTTAGAAAGATCCCACAGCATCGCAGTTAAGAATTGCTGCTCCATGTGAATCTAGCTTTCTAGTTTAAGCTCGGGTCCAGGCTGAATTGTTGGGAGCTTCTGGTGGTGTAAACACTTTTTTATGAAGTCAATATAAAGTCAATAAATACTTCCTGTTTCAAAGTCTGCTGTGCTGCCTAATGAAAGACTCATATAGATAAGCAATGTGCTGGGTGAGATGAGATCTGAAGCCTTCTATAAGTCTCCTGCCTAGCAGGGGACCCAGACAATTCATTAAAAATAAAACACTCCAACTTTTAAGATGAAATGAACTCCTGTTTCATTTTAATGATATTGTTATAGATTATTCAGTAATGCATCATATTTAAATTGCATCTCGAATTGGATTTGAAGGTCCACTGACTTTGAAATCAAGAGGATGGTGGGGGGTGGAAGAGGATGAAGGCAAGTGGATTACAATGCCTCATGTCCTCATCCTGCAAACTATACCATTATTCTCTTGCTGCTTTTCAGTCCAACAAATAGTACGTGAATAATTGCTCTGTAAACTGATGAGACTTGAAATGCGGGGCTGGGGAGAGGAGATGTGTGCGTCGTCTCCCCTAGCTTTTTAGTGTTTTGGTTGTTGTTATTCATATCGGTTCACGTTGATAGTCCGTGGAATAGTAATGCGGGTGACTGCAACGTGCATAGATTATTGCAGTGGAGCTCAACTTCTTGGCCCTGTGGGCCAGGTGAGTGGCACAAGGCACATCTATCTGCATGCCGGGCTTGAGTCCTGGCAGACTGGCACTGTCCCCGCCCATCCCCGTATGCTGGGATCGGGTACCAGATGCAGTGTGCAGGGCCTGGAGACTTGACAACAGCAGAGCAGTGCCATTGCTTCCCCCCACTGCAAAATTTCCAGCCCAGTGGGCCTGATAACAGGGCAGCATGGGCCAGGGGTTGAGCTCCCCTGATCTACTGAGATGCCAGAAATGAAGAAGCTGGCAAGATTTTATTTATTACTTATTTTGGGTGCTATGGAGGACATAGTTAGATGCCATGGAGGACAATCCTAAAGGGTACTTGTGAGAACCTAGAATTTCTGTTTGCTGAAATGCCCTTAGCCAGCAGCTCTTGCTGGTGACAGATGCCCACAATTGTCATTCTTGGCCAGTAATGTCCACGGGCCAAAGTCCAATGCAAATTTAAGATGGCCTAACTCCTGTCATGTCCCTCTTCACGTGCATCCATTTGCCAGCACGAGCAAGCCTGCCTTGCACTGCTTCTGAGGCCGATCGCTCAACTGCCTCTTCCTCTTCCGTTTGAGCGGTGACTGATTGGCCTGGTTCTCACTGGCTTGTTAATTTTACTTTTAGCTAGACTAAGCCTGATGTTCAAATAGACTTCAGGAGTTCATGTGTGAGCTTTGGACAAGTGGTTTGTCCCTTGCATAGTTACAGCTGGAAAGCTGTAGTAATTAGGATGACTTCACTACAGATTTTTTTTTTTTTTTGGCTCTGCTTCAAGTGGTAAAGTTTGGCTTCAAATCAGGAGCAGCACACATTTGGGCTCCCTGGGTCGGATGCAGACTGTGGGCTTGGGAGGCCAGATCCAAATGCACCTCTGTTAGCAGGGCAAATGGCAATAGCATTAATCCCTGCAGGTGCCTGAGCCACTGTTTCAGCTTGGAGAGCCTTGGGGGTCAAGGCCAGCAACTCTCACTCCACTCCTGTCTAAAAGAGCTCCCAATGGACTCCACTCCTAGACCCTCCAGGAGCCCCCGACATGACTCCATGAACTGGATCTGGCTTTCGGATCATAGGTTTGACGCCCCGACCTACACAATCGGAAGGATCGAAGGAAAGAAAAGGGTAGGTGTCTTGGAGAAAAATGATAGCTATCACTAAAGCTATCGAGACGCTGCTTGTAGGCATCTTCTGTTCTGCAGGGTAAGAAGCATCCACGGCAAAGAGAGGACCTGGCCAGGAAATCCAGAGGAGTTGCGGGTGGTCAGGATTTTTTAGACTTGTGTAACTGCTGAGGAACCTACCTCCTTCCCCCCCCCCCCAATCAGAAAGGTGGGATTACCTACCTTCACAAAATCCAGACACTTGCATTGGTGCAGGGCAGAAGGAAAAACGGGAAAGGCCTGATGGTTGTCCCACTGCTTCTCCTACCATCCTTTCATCGGAGCATATTGACAACAAGCGACTTCTTCAGGCTTTGAAACTCAAACTTCTAACCAGTTTAATGTAATGGCTGCAGACCCGCACGTGGGATTTCGTGGCTTCCTTCTGCACTTCAATGAATTGCTCAACTGTGGTGCCATAATGCGTAGAAGCCCCGGGGCATGGATCTTATTGTGTGAGGCACTGTACAAACAGCAAAATGCTGATGTCTGAGCCAAGGAGCTTACACCTAAAGTGTATGATGGGGAGCGCATTTGAGGAGATGGGTAAGACAGTGTGGTCACTTAGTAACTTGCCCCAAATTTTAGTTCTGCAGTAATTTTTTTTTCATACCAAGAGGCAGACACACAACTGGCTGTCCTGAACCAGCCGTGTGCAGTGCGCACTATTGCAGTGCCCAGCCACTTGGTGCCAGGGTGTGGCAGAATGCCACCTCTGCTTCTCCCCAAAAACTCTGCTCTGTGACAGTTTGGTTAAGATAGGCCCTGCAGAGGGTACACGCCCTACCCTATCTCTCTAGGTAACCTGAGTTGGATACGTTCCTGAGGGAGGGGGGAAACCTGCTCTCTCTGCCTCCGTGACTGGCATCATGTACCTGGGTGAGGGGCTTGCTCCCTGGGGAGCTAGGAACTGCCACTCTACCCAGCAACCAGTGATGCATTTCATATTGGTAGGCAACAGGTGCTGGCCTCCATTAAATCAGGTAAATGAGGTCATAAGAGCTATATAAAGTAAGGACTGCCCAGGAGGAGGGGGCAGCAGCCATGAGGGAGACTCGGAGAGAGAAGAGCTGGACCATCTGAAACTTGCTGTGTCTCTCTCTCAAAACGCATGATCGAGGAACTGCTTGCCTCCAGAGGGAATCTCCACCTGCCTCTGGATGATGCTTGTGAGTCAGCTACCTGAGATCTAATGAGATGTATAGCTTGCAGTAACTCGGATGCGTGATCAAAGGCTACCCAGCCATGCCAGTTTGCTGTATGGGATTTCTCTGGTACTACTCAACTCTGCACCCTATTCCAACCCTACTCCTTGTAACCAGTGACGTTCTGTTTTGTACCTAGTGTGGGAGACTTATTGGGAGTGGGTCTAGATTATGCCTTGGGGTCCCCTTGGTTCGGCTGACTAAGGGAGACCACTACTTGTGCTTCTGACTGAGGGAAGCATCCAAGGTCTTGAAGTAAATCAAGTACCATCGACGGCTACTAGACCTTCATTTCCCAGGGGGTGCAGAGCTGGAATCAAGCCCATCCCTGGGTGGTGGCAGTGTTCCCCCAGGCTAGCGGGTGTGCTCCAGGAAGGGGGCCGGCCGGGCATGAGGCGCCCCCAGGGAGGCACTCGGAGCTTGGAAGGTGGTCAGGTGTGTGAGGGGGGTGGCTCAATGCAGGAGCACCCCCTACTGGCCTGCCACAAAGGGTACTTGGTTTGTATGGAGTCCCTACCACAGGATGAGCATAAGAAGGGGAGCAGATGTACAGTAAACCTATGGCAGACTTGTTCAAGGATTAACTTCACCTGGGGCTTGAGTGATTTCCTACTTGGCAGGGCTGTGCATCGCAGGCCCCATCCAATATTTTTGGATTTTGTTAAAGTCCATGTACTTCGTCGCAAACGTGTTGTGTGCCTGCCCTGTAATAACTTCCAGCACTGCCGTTCCCACCTCTGCTCCAAAATCAGTCTGGACTTTGTTTCTCATCGGTAATACAGCAACTGGAACTTGACTGGCAGCTTTGTCTAGACCAAAAAAACAAATCCACATTGTGTAGCTGCGTTGATTCCCATGGAATAATGGCAACATCTTAGTTTTTTTGCTAATAGAAATATTGAGAGCCAAAAGTGTGGCTTGGTGTGGCTTGGGCACGGGAGGATAAACAAAGCTGCTGGCTTGTCGAAGGGGAGGAGCAGCGTCTGAAACTAGAGTCTTGGCCTTGGTGGCCCTGTAGAGACTTGAGGGGATGGGGGGAGACGTGTAGTTTTGAGGGAGAGTAGATCCAAAATACAAAGGAGTGAGTACAAATTATAAAATAAGAGGCATTTGTAAAAACTTGGAAGAAGTAGCAATGATCTGAAACTCCAGAAAGACTTCTCTCCCTCCAGATCTTCTAAGTAAAATAAGGGATTACACTGCAATTTTTAAAATAGTGTAAAACTGCCAGCACAGAACAGTTGTCCTCTGTCACTTTCAGGGAAGGCAACTTTTTCACCCTAGCTCACAGGCCTGGGTTTTAAAGTACCAAACTTATTTCCATTTTGTAGCCCAAAAGCCACTGGGTGAAAAACAGGGACACAATGAGAACCTATAGGGAGGAGATCCCGGGCTGGAGTGGGGAGGCAGCGATACAGTCCTGCTCCACCCAAATTTAAAACCATCTGTATAGAAGTGAAGGGGCATTTCTGTTCCAGCAGTGCTGAGAGAACGAGCCATGAAGTCAATGCATCATCATCTCCCTGATTCCTACAAATCCCTCTCCACTCCACAGGTGTTAATGACCCTTTATCCTTTGTGATGGTCTTGATGGTCAGATCTGGAATGGGCTGCCAGGGGAGGTGGTGCTCTCCCCTACCTTGGGGGTCTTTAAGAGGAGACTGGCCATGCACCTGGCTGGGGTCATTTGACCCCAGCGTTCTTTCCTGCCCAAATCGGGGCTTGGACTTGGTGATCTAGGAACGTCCCTTCCGACCCAAACAATCTATGATATTTCAGTATTCAGACTGTCCTTTCTTCTGCAATGTTGCTGTCTGTTTAGCTATTCCCAGTAATGTCTCTCTCCTAATTTGCAGCGCTACGGGCAGTTTTTAATTTCTAGTTTAAAACCTTAACTCAGGTGTGGTAATGTTAACTTTGTGTAGAAATGACTGAGTGAAATATTGGAGGCGCTGCCAAGACACTCGAAGGCTAGATTTGATTTTATGAGAGATGTGCACTTAAATATAATGACTATAAAACTTCTTCATGGTGAGGGTTGCCAAAATTTGGAATGGGCTTCCAAGGGAGGTGGTGCTCTCCATTACCCTGGGGGTCTTTAAGAGAGGGCTGGATAGGCACCTGGCTGGGGTCATCTGAACCCAGCGCTCTCTCCTGCCCAGGGCAGGGTGTCAGACTCGATGACCTGTGGAGGTCCCTTCTGACCCCAACATCTATGAATCTGACTAGTGGGTTTACCATACCATATTCTTTGACTTTTTTTTTTTTTGCTTGCTTAGTTTGTAGTTTTCTTAAACTTGATATGTATAATCTAGCAAATTTAGTGCCCACACCAATAGTTACACTTGTAGTTTTCTTTGACCTTAAACTGAATAATATAATGATAGCCAGCTTAGCCTATTAGTAAAGCTTCTAGTTTTTTCTTTAATAGAGGTAAAATGTGTTGTGTTACGTGAAATGCCACACCACCTGCTCTCCCCTCCTTCAAAATCCTAGACCACGCATGAGAACCTGTAAGGGAACATTGGTGCTCTGACGGCTGGTCCTATAAAGATGCCACCCACAAATTTTTGCCCCTCTCACTTTTTCCTGGACTATCACGGCTATGAGATCATCCCCAAGCTACCACTGTGATGCTGTATAAATGTTCTTGCAGGAGATGCAGCAGAAATTGCGTGGATTAGCTTGCTATGCCCTTTGAGAAGAGCTTAAATCAAGGAGTAGGAGCTCTGAATCCTCCAGGAGCAGCAGTTGCAGCTAGGGAATCCCTCTGCCTACACGGATGTCTCCGAGGGCAGTGAGCTTGCACAAGACAAACATCCAGGTGTCCTAAAACTTCATTAAATATACCAGCTGCCAAGTGAGAGACTTTTCTGCAGAGGAGTCTTTCTGGGGATGGCTGCATGGGCAGAAAAGCCTCTAATGAAGGTGATCAGTAATAGCGCTGTTCTTCTCTCCGGTGTGCGATGCTCACAGCCTGTTGTGCTGCTATTACTTTATAACTGTCCCCAAAACTTGCTAACCTTTATGGGGATGTAGGCTTTCTTTCTGTGCTTCTTAAAACTCAGTAGTAGCCTTGGGAGACATGGCCGTCACGTAGGATCATGTGCAGGACTTCATGACAAATATGCAGGCATGTTTTTTTGGTTGGGTTGACTTTGCTCACTTCACTTTTTTTCTCATTGCTTGGCTTTCCATAGAACAAGACTTGGCTTGGACTTCTAAAAAAAAAACCTGAAAAAAAAAAATGGTGTGCGTCCTGTAACTTATCCCTCTTTCATGTGGGAGTAGAGTTGTCTATTCCAGCAATTCTTTCCTGAGATGTAAAAGGTCCCCCTCCCCCCCTTCTTTAAAACCTTGATTGATCTGATTCTTAAGCATTTCTTATTTTCCACCTGGCCTCTGAGCTGTCAGGACTCAGTCAGGTACTTTCAGCTGTTTTCTCTGCAACGTTGAGGGCTTGACCTCAGACAAACTGCAGCTCCTTTTTTTTATTTGCGTAACGTGACTCCAGAATCCGGAGGCTTTAGGAATCTGCCGAACCTGAGGAAGCCCGTGGGACCCTACTTGCTGATCATGGCCAAAGGAGGACTTGCTTGGTCCTTGGCCCTTCTTGGCTGGTCATGGGCTGTAAGCTCTTCCTCCAAGTCCTGTTCCAGCATTCACTGCCTCCATGTTGTCTGCAGCCATCCCAGCCTGCCCTTCTAGGGGTAATCGTGATCCCTCTTACTTTCTAAAAGGAAGCTTCTGCCCTCAACAGCCAGGTATCCCATTTCCTGATCCTTTCCTCTTCCATTGCACCTCTAGCCTCAGACTTTTAGGTAGCTTGCCCTCTGCCCCATGTTCCTATGGTTTATCTCTTCACCTGCTTATCCAGATATTTATCTTTTCCTGTTAGAGTTGATAGCACTTCCTCTGTCCTTAGGTGACTTTTTCTGCCGGGTTACGCTGCTTGGGTCCATGTCAATGTTTCCCTCGCGTGACCACTAACTGCAGCAATATAAAAAATCCAAGGGCTTGTACTTCCAGTCCAGCCTGGAGTATCTTTTGGTGTGACGTAGGTAGAAATGGCTGCTCATCTGGCCAGAGGGACTCGTTTTTAGAAGGATGGCTTGAAGCTAAACTAGGGCTATTTCTTCCCATTGGCCTGGGAATAATGCTTACGGATGCTATAATCAGTAGCTTAAACCGATTTGATTGTCCTTTGGCTTTGGTTCATCACCCTACCGTGGATGCAGCTGCAGTGGTACAAAGGTGTCTTGTGGCTCTAAGTGTCACCCCATCCATGCAGGTTGGTGTAGCTCACAGTGTGCTGTGAAGCTGGTACAGGGGAGTCTTGATGTGACGCTGTTCAGCTGATATCCTCACCAGAATGCATCCTAGCCTTTCATTGCCTCCTTGTATGAGTTTCAGTCCAAAGAATATCCCATTCGACCACTCTGCAGATTGCTGGCGGGTAGCCTGTCTTCAAGGCGCTAGTCAGCCGAGACTGGAATATTCAGCAGGCTGTCTGCATCCTCTTAGTGGGGCACTAATGCATAGTCTTGACTCCAAAACCAGAAGATTTTAAAATCTATTAAGGACTTGGTTTTGCAGAGCTTGTGCTGACATGGGAATAGTCATCTGAAGATAACAAGATGTGGCTGTTGTGAAATGCCAGCAATCTCATCAACCTGCAGTCCATAGAAGCATGGCAATGGAATGAGAGAGATCTGGAAAGTTTTCAAAGTGGTTGCTTATTTGATGCATCTAATGCGCCTTTCCCTTGCACTTACGTATTTTTGGCAGGACAAGCAATTTCCACCAAGCTTTTCAGATGATAAAATTGCTGGGCTAAGCATTCAAATATTTAAGGGACTAGCTATCTAGCTGAACTTGCCGGCACCTATTTGCAAGCTGTCGTGCATCTACGAACGTGTGAGATCAGCAGGGGTGGGGTTTTTTTTTTTTTTTTTTTTTTTTTTTTGAAATTGCGATCCAGTCTTGGTTAACCTTGTGCATGCTATTTTCTAGGGAGTCTGCATTTGTGTCACTTCTTCTTCAAATTGGGCTGCCATTTAACAGATTAGAGCGCTACCCATTTTAAGGTGCCTGTTCACCGCTCTTCGGGAGGCTTGCTTTCCTCTCGCTTTGCAGGGATTGTTGAAGCATGTTCCACTCCATTTTTTTTTTTTTTTTTTTTATGCCATCCTTGTGCTGTTTTGCTGTCGGCACTGAAGGTTATGGTGACCTCTTGCCTAAAGATAAGGTGGTCTTGTTGTTTTTGTTTTTTTAGATAGAAACAACTTAAAAGTCCTTGGCTGGGAGAAGAGAACAAAGATATGGAAGCCAGTAGAAAATGAGACAAAACAACATGGGTTTATCTGAGGAGGATCGTGTTAAGCTAATTGAGTGTCCTTCTGTGACGAGATAGCAGACTTCTTGCACTGGATGTAACTTAGATTTTTTTATAGCAAAGCTTTTGGTTTTGCAAGTATGTTCATGGGGCGAGTATTGAGATGAGCTTTTTTGGATGAAAACTCTGGCATAAGATCAAATGGCTACAATCTGGCTATGGACGAATTTTAGGTTGGAAATGAGAAGATAATTGCCAGAAGGGAATGCAGTTTTTTGGAACAGTCAACTGAGCTTGGCCAATGGCTGGATGCTTATTTAAATCTTCTTCTGTAATTTAGGCGGAGCTGCGAGGCTCCAAACATTTAGGAGAAGTGACAAAATATAAAGATGAGCTAGTACTTCCCTTGCTGCTATTGAATTCAAGAGACAACTTGCTGGTCTCCAAGGGATAAGACGCATGCAAAACAATAACAGCAGTAATTTAGCAGCAGGGGAAAGATGTGTTTTTAATTTTTTTTAATGAAAACTTAATTTCTTCCATACTACACAAGTGTTGAGGGAAAGATAAAGCTTCAATATTGTCAAAATCTATATACTTATAATCATAAGAAAGTAGGGCTGGAAGGAACCTCTGGAGATAATTGCCCGCCCCTGGACTAGGCTATTTTGGGCGGAGGGCCACTTACTGAGTTTTGGCAAGCCATCGAGGGCTGCATGGCAGATTTAATATTAATTTTCTACATTTTTTAGGGGCTCTGTGGGCCGGATAGAAGGGCTTGGCGGGCCCCATCTGCCTGCGGGCTGCATTTTGCCCACCCCGGTGTAGTCCAGCCCCCAGCTCATACTAGGATCCTGCATGTCTCAACCATCCCATACAAGACTTTGTTTAATTTAATACTAAAACCATAATTGGCAACATGCCTTGTGGTTGTGTGTGTTAAGGTCCAGGGACACCCAAAAAGCACCTTTTACATGCCTCACATTAAGGAGGGGGCGAGGGCTGGCAGTGTCCTGTTGCTGTACAGTTTGTTAAAATGCATACCCAAAAGTGCTTACTTTCTCCTGATTTTCATAAGACAGTGCTCACTTTGTGGTCTGTTGAGAGATGACTATAATCACCCTTGTGCAAACTGTTCCTAGCAAACCATCTTCCCACCTTGCAAGGAATTGCCTTCATTGGGTTCTGACTTGCTCACCCTCCGCTCCCACCTCCAACTCCTCAAAGACGATCAGTCCACAGCTGTCAATTTTCCACTGTTTGAATCGTCTGCATTCGGAGTGGAGAGGGAGCTGTGGGGGCCAGGGATGGTGTGGATAGTTCTCAATATAAAAATTCACATGCTGACTCAATAGTATACTTCAGTAGTGCAGCTGGAATATCGATGCTATCGGTCTTGTTCAAATGGTTCTTGTGGGTGTTGCCTCTTCTTTTGTGGAGGGACAGTGTTTTACTCATTTGGTGTTTTTAGTCCATCCTAGTTTGCCTACAGAGTACCTGCATGTTCAGGATGTCCACCTGTCTCGGGTAATGGATGAACTGTATTTCATAGTCACAGAATCCTAGACCATGAGGGCTGGAAGGGACCTCGGGAGGTCACATCTAGTCCAACCCCCTGCTCAAAGCAGGACCAGCCCCAACTACATCATCCCAGCCAAGGCCAGGTCTTGCGCGCTTCCAGGGATGGAGAGTCCACCACCTCTCTGGGTGACCTATTCCACTGCTCCTCTGCTCTCATTAGGGTCATCTGGCGTGCCTGGCACTTGCATTTACCCACCTGGGGTGAATGTTAATTCTTCCATTCTTGGAGTCGCTTGTACCTGGGGTTGGGTACAATTTCTCTTTCTACTGCAGGTCTTGCTGGGTTTCTAATGCCAGTTTCTTCCCTCCAGGAACCTTTGATCAGTGATGTATTGCTTGAAGCAGGCTGTTGCTTGCAATTTTTTCCCCTTAATTATTATTGAACAGTTGGAACAAAGCCTCAGTAAGAGGATTTAGAAGCAGTAAATTGCCTGCACTCGTCTAGTCTTCTCGAACAACCCGGCTCCATTTGTCTTCTTGCTGCTGGAGTGAAAGAATTTCTCTTCGCGGTCGCTTTCCAAAAAACGGAGTGGAGATCAAGCACTTGTTTGGCATTAGGTTGGCATGATCCCCAGTTCGGAGCTGATCTTACCTACGCTGCCTTAAGGCAAACATGAAGTGCTTTGTCTCCACTATCTTTTAGAGAGAGATAACTAAGCATCCATTTTTATAACTGCCAGAAAGCTGTTGGGAAACAACTGGAAAAGCATCTTCCCCTCTGTCCCAGAGATGCTGATTTTTCCCAGGTGAGACCCCTAACTTGGAGTAGTCCATAAATGGTACAGAAATGTCATTTCTAACAATAGATCTAGATACAGGAAGGATCATTAGTCACCTCCACACTGGTCACCTCGCTTCCCCATCTGTTTTGCCTTGAGCAACTGCCTTATTAGAGTCAAAAATATTTCGGATGCCAGAATATACCATGTCAACAAGCTGCTCTCACAAACACAAATAAATCCCAGGTCCTTGGCGTGACCTTCAGTCCAAACCCAAAATGATTTGGCCATCTCTTACTCGGCTGTCCAAGAATTAATTGCCTAAATCCCTTTGACTAAAGCACGGGTCTACCAGCCACTCGGACCCTGGAGACCTCACCTCCACCATCTACCTGTGCCTCCATTTCCCAGCTATAAAATGGGGATGAGAGCAATTCTTTTCTTCAAGTGTTTTGGGGGGAAGTGCATTGAAGGATCCAAGATGCAAATGGCGCTATAATTGCATAGGAGGAGGCAAGTGCATTAAGTAGATCAAATTGGTGCTGATCATTCTGAGGGGGACAGGGCTCTAGGCATTTGCTTTAACACTGAGCACGCCAATTAAGACCATTCTTGGGGAAAGAATCGTAGGAAGTGAGGGTGAGAAGGGACCTCAGGAGGTCACATCAAGTCCTGTCCCCTGCTCCAAGCAGGACCAGCCCCAACTACATCATCCCAGCCAAGGCTTTGTCCAGCTGGGTCTTCAAATCTTCCAAGGATGGAGACTCCACCACTTCTCTGGGTAACCTGCTCCAGTGCTTTACCACCCTTCTAGTGAGAGAGTTTTCCCTACTATCCAACCTCAACTTCCCTTGCTGCAGCCCGAGCCCATTGCTCCTTGTCCTGTCGTCTGCCCCCACTGAGACAGCCCAGCTCCATCCTCTTTGCAGCCCCCCCCCCTCCCCGCAGGGAGGTGAAAGGCTGCTATCGAATCCCACCTCGGTTGTCTCTTCTCCAGACTAAATCAGCCCAGTTCCCTTAGAGCGTGTGCAAACATTCAAAGCACTTCAACTGCTCTTAAAAAAAAAAAAAGTCTCTACTGTGTTTGAGGTTGATGTGCCAATTGACTGGGGTGCAAGCTCTGTTCATAGCGTCTCCCTGTTGGCAGTGCCTGCAAGCACTGCTTGCTGGGGTGAACACCTGCACACATTGCCAACTGAATGCAGCAGCTGTGGGGTCCTCCAGCATCCCAGCATGCAGTGCTTACAAACAGCCCCCAGGAGACCGTAAGCAGACCCCTCCCCCTGACAGCTGAGATGCTAGGACAGCTGTGGAGTTGAACAGGTGTGTGTGTGTGGGGGGGGGGGACCACCTGCCAGAAGCCCCTAGATCCCACACCAGTCCCCAGACTCCTTACTTGCCCCACCAGCCACTCGGACCCTGGAGACTTCACCCCCACCTCCCAAGGGCTCCTCCTCCTTGGGGTAACCCCTGACTTCCTGCATGGCCTAGGGGTTCCCTCTGCCTTCCAGGCTGAATAAAGCACAAGAAGAGAAGGGTCCATTTCCCCTTGCCCCCCCACCAGCATGCAGCGACACTCCAGGAAAAGGGAGGGCAGTGATCTGCACCGGATTACAAGTTTCTCTGAGTGCATCTGCGCGGAGATTATAAGGGCATGTTTCGCTGCGCTGCCAAGGGGAGATTCCCCATACAGCCCTTGACAGCCCCATGCGTGATTTCCCTTCCTTCCCACCCACATGGGACTTCAGGACCTTGCATCTCTATGCATGGGACTGTGGGTGTAGGGCTCTGAAGTGACATGGTAGGGGGATAGGTTCCCCCTTGCACAACACATTTGAAGAGTGCCCACAGCTCCATGCATGTGGCAGCAGGCAGAAGGCACCCAAGTGCTGCATGGGGGGGGGCTCCTACCCCTGCAAGGTACATCAAAGCCAGCACAGCCCCATGCAGGGTGCAGGCTTTAAAGTGCCATGGTTGGGGGGGTGGGGTTAATGATGCATGGGGCTGTAGCACTGGCCTGTCAAGTACTGGGAGGGAGATGTCTCCCTGGCAGGACATTAAAGTCTGCACCTACGTCCCTGTGTAGCCCCCATAATGGAGCCGTGCTTGGGGAAAACTCTAACTTTGTGCAAATCGCAGCTCTTTCTCTTCCCCGTGTGCATGGGTCTATGTTGTGGGGGGCGGGGGGCAGGGGAGGAATTCCTTCCTCTCCCTTTTGCTTCATTGAATAGGCAATGCTTCATACTACATTGAGGATTACCTAGAAGTCAGGAGACTCAGGAAAAGATGGGGCTAGGATCTTTGCTACCTCCCCTCCCAAGGCTTGAAAACCCCAAGCTCTGATTGCAGCAGCTGGGCTTCCTGCAGCCAGAGCTCCAGTTGTGCCCAGGGTGGCAGGGGCACAGCTCCCCAAATCTGGCTGGACCTTTCACTTCAAAAACCAGAGGAAGTATTGCTGGAGTGGAAGCAGTGTGGCCCCTGGGGACCAGCAGCTGGCCAGCCCTGATCCGTGGCCTAGGTTGCTGTTACCCATTCCCAGGTAGACAGGGGAGCCCACAAAGCATGCTGGGATGCATTCTCTGGGTCCCCCAGCTGCTGCCTGGAAAGCACACAGCCAGCTTTTTTGTACTTGGTTTCAACCAGTTAAATCTCAGATGTCTTAAACTAAATGGCTGAGCTTCATCCAGTTGAATCCAATGTTTGTACACACCCAAAGGGGAAAATAACTGCCTTGAATTTGGTGTATGCAGAGCAGGAATCAGTAGAGTGGGTGTGCTACATGGCTGTGTCCCAGGTTGATTAGAGCACGGAAGTGGTAATGGTCTATACTTAGGGTGATACATCCCCATTTGGATTTTGGAAGCTGGCCCGAGCCCACAGGTGAAAATTAAAATGAGCATCCCAGGTGTGGGGCAGGGAGGTGGAACAGCAGGAGCTGTGAAATAGGAAGCCCTAGGAGATGGCAAAATTGCCCTCCAAATAGGCTAGCTTGATTAGTGGAATGGCCATTTTAAGAAGGGGAGACAATTGTTAACACCTATGAAGTAAAGACCAATGGGTCTTTAATGGGCCGTTAACTCCCTTAGCTGCCTGAACAGCAGAGATCCTGGTCTTCTCTGATCGCAAAGTCCCCAATTTTCAGTAAAAAAAACAAAAGTAATCCCAAATCCGCATTTTTTTTTTTTTTTTTTTTTGTCTGGATTTGGGGTTACCTTTTTATTTTTATGTATTTTATCTTTTTTAACTGAAAATTTGGGACTTTTTAAACTGGAGAACCAGAATCCCTACTGAACAGTAATACCAGAGTTGCACCATGCCACCGTACACCCCACTCTCCACTTTCGGCAATGCCCTACCTTGAAGTAAAGGGTGGGGTGGGGACAGTGCCCTGGATTTCGCATTGTCCTATATGGTCATCCAACCTATACCTCAACCAGCTGGTAGTAGGGGACCCTTTCCACCTTCCAGCACGTGTCCACTATGTCAGCTCTGCCCATCTCTTCACTAGCATAAAATGGTGACTACCTGATTTACCTTGGTTTTTACACGGGCATTTTTCTACCCCTCCTTGTAACGGGGACATGGAAAGTGGGGGTCAGAGGCCACTGAAACCTTTCCATGGACGGAGGTGCATTTTAATGTGCAGTGCTCAGTGAATGAGAATGCATGAAGTGGTAAACAAGAGGTTTCATCCTACCGCCAACAAAAGCAACATCTTTGGTATCGGTTTTCAGCTTAGTCATAGTTAAGAGGCAGAGGGAGAGCGCGCCTTCAAACCAAGCATTTCTTCAGCACGTAAAACATTTGGATTCCATAAGCAATTGTCCTCCTGACCGTGCGTTTGAGGACTCTGCGTGCTTAGCAACCACTCGTCGCATTTTCCTGAGGTTACTTCCTAGATATTTCAAGGTAAAGCAAATCTTTTTTGTTCTCTTTCGCTTTCCTTTGTTGCCTGATGCACTGACAGCGGAGTGATGATGGACTTGGACTCATAACTGAAGAATGCCTGTTGTCTCTCAAATCTCATTATGATTGGAATTGTATTATGTAAATCTTCACAAGTGTGCTCACAATGTCTGACGCACTAAGACAAAGCTCTCTTTGGTTAAAGTTTGGATACATGGAATAATCTAATTTATTCTTGGCTTTGAAAATTTAAGTTTGCAACTCCCAGTCTTGTTCACATTTGTATAAAGGGCACTTGATCTGGAATATCTGAACAAAGCTGCTCTTGCCTGTTGCTGGTTTTGGTTACAAAAAAACCCCGCTGCGTGTCTTGCACCATGAGGAATATGACGTGTGTGCGTGAGTCTATGTGAACCTCTGTCTAAACCTGGCCCTCGGGTAAAGTTAAAGAGAACTCATTTTCCCTTCCCCCTCACCCCAAAGCAAGCTATTGGTAGCCATCTACCCGCCACAAAAAAAAAAAAAATCCATGGTGATGGTTCGTAATAGCTCACAAACCACTTCACAAATCTACAGCATGTGCCCTGTCCCCTGCAAAATACAGTCTTTTATGTCTCCAACTCAAAATGACTTGAATTAGGGGTCAAGAATGAATGTTTTAGTCCTCACTAATTGTGCGGCAGAAATAGGATGTGCTTAACTTCACCCGCCATGAAGAACCAATGTTTGTGTCGGCAGACCTTGCCGTGAGGAAGGCGCACTTTTGTCTGGAACGTGGCATCCTTCCTGAGTTCAATTCTTGATACAATCCCCTAACTGTACTTGTCTCTTTAAAAATGACTAAATTGATGTCCCACTAAGGGGTCTCATAATAAATAATGCTATAGTAGCTTGGAAACTAGTTTTGTAGTCTGAGACGAGGAGGTGGCTTTCAAGGTGTCTATAAATCTGGCTATGTAGATGGCTTCAGCTCAAAACCTTGTATCCAAAATATGCTTGTTTTGGCCAAGTCTTGGAAAAATTGTTTTCTGTTAACACTTTAGCGGAGTTCTTCATCTGCCGCCCAGGGGACTTGAAAGAGAAGCTCTATCCAGATGCTTCAGACCAATGACAAAGTGAATTGGTCACTCCTCAGTTAAGAAATGACTCTATCCCAACCTCACTTGGACTTGTAGGGGCAGTAAAAAATAGAAACAGATTTGACTTTGACCTGAGCACACAATAGTACCTATGTCAATGGGGCTTTTTGCCAAGCTTCCTGCTGTGGTGGTGCTTCTCAATGCTGAGTGAATGATCATCATGATACAAATTTGCTCGTGTGACTTTAGAATCGTACAACACGAGGAATTGGCAGTAAGGGTGCACCAGCAGAGGCTTTTGGGGCTGATACCAATGCCTGGTTTTAAAAAAAAAACAAAACATTTTTGGGGCCAAAACAGCTCGTTAAATGCTGATCCAATTCCAATATGCAGCCCCGCAGCATGGAAAGCAGCATCTAGCTGGTAAATCTGTTGTGGGGAAGGGGATGGGGGGAGAGAGGGAGGGGCAGGTCGAGGCCTTCATGGTGAGGGAGGGAGTGGGGCTGGTGCTGGAGCAGATGCTACCCAGCTGGGGTGGAGTGGGGCAAAGGACAGAGCCACAGCTCATCCACGGGCCTCTGAGGGGGGTGGGGGATGGCTCCCACTGCTGCAAGTACCCTGGTATGGTAAGGGGGGGCATGTGCCCCTGGATCTTTGCGTGGGGTGGGCTGTCACTGCAAGCTGGGCCTGCGGTCTGCGCTGAGCTCTTCCCAGTGGGGAGCTGGGCCGGGTTGCACTTAGGGCATG
The DNA here is from genome assembly GCF_052110815.1 of Crocodylus siamensis. Taxonomy (NCBI): domain Eukaryota; kingdom Metazoa; phylum Chordata; order Crocodylia; family Crocodylidae; genus Crocodylus; species Crocodylus siamensis. The sequence goes on along the minus strand of NC_143396.1, from coordinate 6,877,941 downwards.
CGGGGGCTATAGCCTCCCTCCCAGCACCACCACCACACAGCCCAGCCCAGCTGCCCTGCTACAAAGAGCTCGGTGCAGCCCACCCTGTCCCACACACAGATCCGGAAATGCATGCCACCCCATGCCCTCCTGGGGTATGTGCAACAGCAGGAGCCACTCCTTGCGCCCCCATGCCCCCTGGATGAGTTGCAGCTCTGTCCCATGCCCTGCCCTGCTGCAGCTGGGCAGTGTCTGCATCTGCACCTGTCCCAGCCTCACTCCCACTCCCCCCTCACTGTGGGGGTCTTGATCTCCTCTCCCCCCCTCCCCCCCCGGCAGACTTATCAGCTGGATCTGGCTGCTCTCCTAGCTGCCTGCATGCTGTGCTGTGCTGCGCTGCAGCTGTGCACATGCATGCAGCCTTTATTGGTCCCGTTATCAGCTACATCAGATGAAAAAAGCCGATGGCCGATGCTCAATTTTCCTCATATCAGTGTCAGTCTGATATGGGACCAATGTATCAGTGCACCTCTGGTTGGAAGGAACCTCAGGAGGTCACATCTGGTCCAACCCCCTGCTCAAAGCAGGACCAGCCCCAACTAGGTGGTCTCAGCCAAGGTTTTGTCTACCCAGGCCTTAAACCTCCAGTGATGGAGGGTCCACAACCTCTCTGGGACTTGTTACCTGCACTGAACACTGTCTGGAAAGGCTATACAGAGTCTGTCATGTTTCCCATCCTGTTGTCCGTGGACTATGTAGCGTGTTTTCTTCTGCATGAGGGGTTCACAGGGCACACCTGGAACTTGAAGAGGGGCAAGTGAATGGATATCCATTTGATTTATTAGGCTGTTGGTACTCGACTACTTTAAACTCCTGGTGGAGTGAGCTTTAATTGTATTGTTTTCAGCAAGGATATGGGGAGGGTTTTCAGGGTGCTCAGTCCGTAGATACCTTTTATTCTAAATTGGTGCCTCTCAAAATGGGACGTCAGTTTTTGAGGATGCTCAGGAGTGGGATGGAGGTTGAGGAGGGGTGTGGGAGGGGGAGCTGGGAGGGGAATAAATTCTTCTCTCTTGGGTTGTTGGAGAGCTTAGTGTGGTTGTATCCTAAAACCTGGTGTTTACTACCCATGATACAGAATCGTGGGGTTTACAACTTCACAACAACGTAAGGGGTATATACAACCTGACTTACAAACGCTACATCAAAAGAAAATATTGGGGACGGGAGGGGTTCCCCCTCTACAAATTCTTTAAACTTCATGCATTTCAAATCTGGAGGGTTTCACGCTGTATAGTAACAGGTGCTCAAAATGTCTATTGAGTTTGAGAACACAATCCTTGGAATCAAAATTGATCCAACTCGGGTATGACAGTTTAATGGCTTAGCAGGTGACTTGACTTCTGATGACTTTACAACTCCTTCAACTAGGTCTTCTGTGAAGTGCCTCTCCTGTAAAGCTGCTACCTGGTGCATCTTATTTTTTTACATACAGCATTTGTCTCTCCAGAGAGAGAGCAGGTGGCCAGTTGTGAACCGTGGCTTTGCCCACTTTCAAGACTATTAAATGAAATGGGGGTACATCCTCCTCCAACCCCATTTCAAGAAGAGAACCAAGTCCTGCTCTCAGAAGCCGTATTTCTAAGTGCCTGCCCTCGGTAGAGAATTTGGACGAGGGATCCAGAGTAGATGTAAATGTAGAGTTAGACACCCGAGAAGGGGTGGGAGTTCACCTCCTTATTAACTTGTACTATTTTTTCCTAGCTAGCTGTGTCTCCCCATCCAGAATACAGTCTTTGGAATGGGTGCTGTCTCCTGCAGAAATATCATCAGTAATGAGCTCACTTAAAGTTGTGTTTGAAAATAGTAAGAGGTTTCTCCTTTCAGAACTGGCAGGGCTCAGTGTTGTTGGGAGCTTAATTGGTTACAAAACGAATAATGGCACTCAAGGGAAGAGATGCAAGATAAAAGAACAAAGGAAGGAATTGTGTAAGCCTCCGTCTGCTCCCTTCCAGTGTTAGGAGGCGTGCACACATTTACTGTACGCCCTCCTCACTTGGAAGCTTTTGGGGAACATCTCATTGCTTTAGGACTTAACTATTCAGGGGTCCATGAAGTGGCAAAAGCTTAAGTGCCGGTTAATTTGGTGGTTTTTTAATATTCTTAAATTACATGATAAAACCTTATCCTCTAGAAAGGGAGGAGAGAGCCAGAAGGGAGAACAACTTCAGTCTTCCACCAGTGCCGGTTTATGACGTGCTGAGGCTCTAAGCTATGCCCAGCTTAAGAGGCCCCATACAATAAAAAGAATCCATGCAATCCACCAAAATGAATTTTCATGAAATTATGATGAATTATTGTTCTTTCTGCACAAATTTATGAACTCAATATGAATAACAACTGTGGAGCCATATATATAATACATATGTAATAATAAAAAATAATATGGCTCGAATAACAACTGTGGAGCCATATATGTATGGCTCCACAATTGTTATTCATATTGAGTTCATAAATTTGTGCAGAAAGAACAATAATTGTGTGTGTATCCCTCCTTCTCTGTCTTGCCTCTTTCTCGTATCTGTCTCTCTCTCTCTTTCTCAAATATGTATATAAGTGAGAGGTGTGTGTATTTTTTGTCATATTAGAATGAAAATGTCCTTTTTTTTTTTTTTTTTTTTTTTTTTTTGAGGCCTTTCGTATTGTGAGGCCCTAACCTGCAGCTTAAGCCTAAATCTGGTGCTGTCTTCCACTGAAGATTGGAAAAAACTGATTGACAATGAGGGAAGTAGGGAAAAGTAAGCAAGATAACTGAGTTAAAGATGCTTAAGAACAGCTTCATTGACTGTACCAGTGTGAGGGTATTTTGCAAAGTAGCTTAAAAGCTCCTGGATTTCTAATGTTCTAATGGAAGTAGTTAAAGAGGGGAACAATACCAAATTACCACCGATTTTTAATATGGTAAAAAGAATTAGCCCCTCTTTGAAGATGTTCTAATGAAGGCCTACATTTACATAAATCTAATTGGTATTCTTCCTGTTAGGAGAAGGGTGTTTGTAAAGCAGGAGAAGCTGCCTATACTTGGCTTCATGAGGCTGAAATTTATGGGAAGAGGGGAAGTAATGAAGGATGGGGCACAGAAAAGCAAAGTAAATCATGATGTAAAAACGAATGCACTCGGCTGTTATTGCTCGGTATAATAACAGCTTGTTTCTGACCTAACGATACAACAACCAGGCTTCAGCTTTCCATGGAGCATGTGGACAACCCTTAATAGGACACACACTGGACACAGCCTGTGCGGGCACCTGATTGTACAGGTGGAGCCTAAAAACCTCACCTGGCCATGACTGGCAACCCTGACCAAACCATGGAGCTCCTAATAACATCCTGCCCCAGATCCAAGTTTGAGGGCGACATCCTGGAGTTGCACTCGCTTTCTGGCAGGGCGTTGGCCTGGTTGGGGAATTTGGAATTAAAACAGTGACGACAGCTCTTGTGACGTGAAAGACGGAAAAGGCGGGCGACCTTGAATGTTGGCAACCAGTGGAAAGCCTCTATTGACTTCAAAGAGACTCTCTCTCTTTTCTAACTTAAGAGGGGGAATGCATCAATTAAAAAACATCTGATTTTTTTTTTTTCTACCAGCTCTACATTTATCAAGTGCTATGTGGTGATTTGAGCGATGTGGACATTGAGCAAAACAGCCCCATGGTCACTGTAATCCGTCTGCTCAAAGGTAACTCTCACAACTGGCTGCATCTGGTGTTGGGTATACGCTCAACATCGAGGCAGTGCAGATGGCTGACTTGTTTCCTATGCGTAGTAGTGAATCTAGTGTCCGAGCAGGCTATGAATGACGCGCTATCTAAGCTAGTCCTAAAAGATTCAGCGCCAGGGAAAAACCGACCTGTGAGCTACACGTGTTTATCCATATCATGTAAATGAGGGATCTATTTATGCTCTTTTTGCATCCCTCTGTACTTGCTCTTGGCTTCATCTTGCTGTCCTCAATGTATTCATCCTTTTAAATGCATCTGGAGACCAGTTGATGGCTGCAAAATTATGCAATTGAATCGATCTTCCTGCCTGTGCCATGGGGTGAAATTAAGTATTGACGTTTATTACAGGATTTTGTCACCTTCTGAAACGTAAAGGAAGCTTGGCAAAATATGAATATCCTGATCTTTAAGTTGGATCTAACAAGATTTAGTGAAGACCAGTGTTTCGGATTCCACTCGTGTTCTTTGTGGTCAACTGGGTCTTCACGGTGGGGGGGCTTTAGGGTGAATATTTGAGGATAAAGGAGCACTAAGACTGCAGAGTGAAGCATTCAAGCTAGGAGGTGTTGGAAAGAAGGATGTATGAAAATAGGTTTTATAAAAGTAACGGGGCTGTTGGCTTTTTGCTTTTCTAAGAACATGGTGGGGGGACACATGCCCTCATGTGCCATCACTGTTGCTCACAGGGTTCAAACTTAAATGCATTGCCTAGGCCTCTTGTTTGTGCTAACAGAAGAATTGTTAAAGGTTTACAATCTACTATAACTTTTTAAACCACCTCCCTCCAGCTCCCTTTCATCACTTTTAAAAAAAAAAAAAAAAAAAAAAAAATTGAGATGGTTCTTGCTCATGGGTTTCATAAATGTTTGCTAAGAACGGAGAAAACTGTAAGATGGCAGCGGGGGGGGGGGGGAGGGGAAATCTTGGGTAGAGACCAGTGGCTCTCAACTTTTTTGAGACTCAAAGCACCCTCGAAGTACCAACTTTCAAGTGTGGGTTTTTTGACTACAAGAAAAATGATAGAGCAAGTCTTCTGTACCTTGTGAAGTCTGGGTCGGCGTTTGCTTGCCTAACAGTGCTAATATTGTGTGGAGCCTCACGGTACCCTTCAAAGGATCTCATTGCACCCTGGTTGAGTGTGTTGCACCTCTGGACTGGAGTGTTCTGCGCTAGAAGCACACCTTTTGCTGGATCCTGTCCAACCTGGTCCGCTCCCCCCTCCACCCAATTTCAGGATCCTGTTGCAAACCTAATCTCTTTGCCCTTCTGATTTTTCTTTTAATAGGCGTAAGTAGACAACACCAAATGAAACGCATCAGCTATGGTTAAGGTGTCCCAGTACAGCTGCTCTGGGTCCCTGGCGAAGCGCACCTGGCTGTATCCCTCCCACTGATCCTGCTGGCAGCGTGTTCCCTGCTTGCAGGCATGCACCCCAGGCAGTCTTTGGGATGCACCTCTAAGTAGGGGAAGGTCCGGTGCTGTTTGACGGTCCCAGCCCCAGGGCTGCACCCAAGTGCTGATGTATGCGTCCGAGGAAGCCCAGATGGGGGAATTAAAGCAGGCACCCACAGGTCTTCAGAGGTCCAATCCTGCATGCTCAGGGAACAGGAGCTCCTGGAGCATGCAGGATCAGGCCACCAAAGCCTCGGGAGAGGTTGCCCATTGTCTCTTGCCTTAAAGCAAGCAGACGTTGGCTGCAAAATAAGCAGTAGGATTTTGTGCTGCTGTCACAGCAACAGATTTTGGACATCTGCGGCATGACTGGGCAGCACTGTGGGCAGTGGGGTCCCGCAGGGCTCGGTGCTTGGACCGATACTCTTTAATGTCTTCATCAGCGACTTGGACGAGGGGGTGAAATGTACTCTGTCCAAGTTTGCAGATGACACTAAGCTATGGGGCGAAGTGGACACGCCGGAGGGCAGGGAGCAGCTGCAAGCAGACCTGGACAGGTTAGACAAGTGGGCAGAAAACAACAGAATGCAGTTCAACAAGGAGAAATGCAAAGTGCTGCATCTAGGGAGGAAAAATGTCCAGCACACCTACAGCCTAGGAAATGACCTGCTGGGTGGCACGGAAGTGGAGAGGGATCTTGGAGTCCTAGTGGACTCCAAGATGAACATGAGTCGGCAGTGTGACGAAACCATCAGAAAAGCCAGTGGCACTTTGTCGTGCATCAGCAGATGCATGACAAATAGGTCCAAGGAGGTGATACTTCCCCTCTATCGGGCGCTGGTCAGACTGCAGCTGGAGTACTGCGTGCAATTCTGGGCGCCGCACTTCAAGAAGGATGCGGGTAACCTGGAGAGGGTCCAGAGAAGGGCCACTCGTATGGTTAAGGGCCTGCAGGCCAAGCCCTACGAGGAGAGATTAGAGAAACTGGACCTTTTCAGCCTCCGCAAGAGAAGGTTGAGAGGCGACCTGGTGGCTGCCTATAAGTTCGTCAGGGGGGCACAGAAGGGAATTGGTGAGTATTTATTCACCAAGGCGCCCCCGGGGGTTACAAGAAATAATGGCCACAAGCTAGAAGAGAGCAGATTTAGATTGGATATTAGGAGGAACTTCTTCACAGTTCGAGTGGCCAAGATCTGGAATGGGCTCCCAAGGGAGGTGGTGCTCTCCCCTACCCTGGGGGTCTTCAAGCGAAGGCTGGATGTATATCTAGCTGGGGTAATGTAGGCCCAGCACTCTTTCCTGCTTATGCAGGGGGTCGGACTCGATGATCTATTGAGGTCCCTTCCGACCCTAGCATCTATGAATCTATGACAAGGGGCACAGGAGGCCATGTGCTTGGCCTTTGTGCCACCATCAGTTTTTATGGTGGTACAAAGGCAGCATCTGTTTACCGGCGGTCTTCTTGCTCGGCCAGGGCCAGTGTCTCTCCCAGCTCCTTACCGGATATCAAGGTTTCTCCACATCCTCAGGCAAGGACAGAATGGGCAGCTAACGTGAGGTGTTCTTTCTACTGGTTATCAGAAATCTCTTGAATCTCCCCTCTCTTCCACCCCTCCCTCCCAACTCTCTTCCATCAGTCTTGTCGTTTTGGTTTTTTAACTTGGGCAGGGGTGGCAAAAGGCAAATTCTTAAAGCTGAAAGTATCACAGAAGAAAAAGCCAGCAGAATTTAACATAAAGAAAACCAGGGCATCTTCCCCATGATCGCCTTTCTCAGGAGAGAGTATAATGTTCCAGCACACGAAACATTTTTTGCTCTATTGGCTAAACTTATAGCAAAGTTACCGAGCTTTGTTTTCAATTGCTTATAAAGGAAAGCATCAGGCAACCTTAATATTGGGTTTGATTTCTTTCTTTTAAATTAAAAAAAAAAAAAAGAACATCAGCTGTTATCTTGTTTGGAAGAGCATGTTCCAGCAGGGTGTTGCAGAGCAGACTTTGCTGATCTCAAGACCCACTGAATTATCTCCAAGACCTCAATAAAGAGATCGGACACTGTCCACCTGGACCGTGAGTGCAAGTGCAGTTGGCTCTGCTGAGGAGGCATCGTGTGGTGGGTTTTTTGTTAAATAACCCAGTGTTGTTATGGTAGACTCCAAGACGCATGCAAGTGATTGTCTATTAAAAGTACGCTTGCAACTGCAGATATTCCAGGGGTCATGGGCCATGTAACCCTCCCACCGATACACAATTAGAGGCTGAAAGGACATTGTCTGCTAAAGAACTTCCTTTGACACACCACCCTGCTGAAACAGCACGACAGCAGTGGTGTTTCATTTTTCAAAGAGCTATATTCGGCCAAGATTGTAATTAGGACAATGAGCAGTGCCTATCTATAAAACAGCATGTCTCTTAAGAGTTGATTTATTTTGAGGAACGGATACGATTCCAAAACATTTTTATTCCTTTTTTTTGCTCGCACGCCCTCCTTATTGGTTGCTGAAGAATAAACATGGTGTTGACCTAATGAAATCTTCCTAAATGGAAGGCTAAAATTGGCTGGGTGACTGTTTGGTATCTGTATCAGCGTGTCATGTTGGGGCGGGAGCGGGGGAAGCGTATTTTGCTCTTTTAGCACTTGGTTACTACCTTGGATGATTTTAAAATGTACATTTGCAAGTCAAACCAAAGTGAGCTGCATATTGTAAAAGTCCGTCCATCTGTCCATCCCAGATGTATTTTGGTTGGGGCCATAACCATCTGTAAAGCTTCGAAAGAGTTGAAGACTTGACTGGAGTCCAGCTGAAGTCCCAGGTTTAGGAGTATTACCCAGGGTTATAGCAGAGTGCCTAATTGCGGATTTCGGACCTTTATTGTTCTTCTCTCTTCTACCGTTTTGCCCCCGTCTTGTGGTTTATAGTGGGAGGGGGGGTTGCACCATCTGTAGTTTCACTGAGTCGGTCTTGTTCTTGCATGTCAAAGGTTCCTTCTGTTCCCATGTCTTCTCCCGAAACTTTTCACGTGCCATTCTCCCTCTTGAACTACTGCATCTCCTCCTATGCTGTGCGGTAGGCCTGCACAAGGTGGCTAGTATTCGCTTCTGATTCTGGTGACTCAAGGGACAGTGATTCGATTCGGTGTCCCAAATTGATTCGGCCAAATCCAGCTTGGAGACTTGGCTGCTGCTGAATCTCCAAATTGCCCAGGCCTATCCCCCACCCACTCTCCTAGCCCGGCAATGGCTGCCCCGCCAGCCCCAGCTCCTGGCATGGCTTAAAAAAGCCTGTACTTGCCGGGTGGTGCTGGGCAAGGGGGCCATGCCCACTGCCCCATGCTGTATGGGGGGCTCTGCACGAGCCCGCCCACCCCAGCCCCGGCCCTTTAAGGAAAAAAAAGAGAACCCCCAGACTCACCACTCCTGCTGGCAGGGGCAATCCCCGCTGCCCCACACAACATGGGGGGCTGTGCATGAGGCTGCAGAAGGAGCAGAGAGTCCCAGGGTTTTTCTTGGCTTGTTGTTTTTCTTAAAGAGCTGGAGCTGGCCCTGGTGGGGCACCCGTGGTGGGGGCTGGGGAGTGAGGAGGGGGGCAGAGGGCTCGTGGCAGAGCCTCCAACATGGCATGGGGAAGTGGGAGGCAGCAGGGATCGCCCCCCCTGCCCAGCAGCACCAGTGAGTCAGGGCTTTTTTTTTTTTTTTAAGTAACTGGGAGCTGGGGTGGGCAGGGCAGCAATGGGGAGACTGGAGGAGCAGGCAGGGGATGGGGCCTGGCAGGGGTCCCCCCATGGTCCCCTCCCCCGCCCCTACTTTACCAGCTCCGAGTCCAGGTCCAGCTCCCTCCTGCAGCCACCAGGGACTGCCCAAACCATCAGAGCTTTCTGAATCTTCACTGACGATTTGGAGAGCTTCGAATTGATTTGGACCTTTTTGATTGGTCCCTGACTCGATTCTGAGATTCGGCCACTGAATCGGACCGAATCTCCTCCGAATCAAATTGCCGCCCAAAGTTTGCACAGCCCTACTGTGTGGTACTGGGTTTTCTTGTGCTCCCTGGCTCCTATGTTGGAGACATCACTCAGTATGTCCTGGGTACGTGGCTCTGCTCGCAGGCCGCCTCCATCCCTCCAAGCAAACTATCTTTTTGCATGTGCATAGAGGCTTTTCTCTGATTCTTATGTATGTCAGTCTGCATCTTGCCTCTTCCTTAGGTTTTCCGTAATAGAGAGAGAGAGAGAGAGAGAGAATAAGAAATCCTCCTTTTCGGAAAGAAATGTGAAGCCAGGTCATCAGCGGGTACAAACCTCATTTTTGGTGTTTCAAGGGAGCTCTGCTGGGGACTTGAGTTGGCTCTGCAGCTCAACAGGACCCAAACCGTACTGTTTTATATGTACTACTTGCAGTTCTCTGCTGTCTTGAAACATGGCTCTAGGGCCCCATCTTCAGAGGCTTTCTGCCCCCGGACCCATTTAGGAGATCTGCTTACCTCCCACCTGACAAACGAACAGGGCTGGTACAAAGCGGCATTTGTATTTTTGGTAACTTCTCACAGTTGGGTCAGCACAAAATCGGTTCATGGGGAAACATTTTGTGCGTCTGAAGCCTCGTGTTTGGGGGAGGAAGAATCCCCCTGCTTGTTGGGATACTGGGTTTTGGGAGATGTGGGTTCAAATATCTATTCTGCCACTGATTTTTTGCCCGTGTGACCTTGGGAGGGCGTCGCAAAGAATTTTTGGTGAATAATTCTTAGGGATCGATTCATGCAAGTAGGAGTTGGACCATCTCATTTATGTTGATGAGATGTAAATATAGAGATAAAAGGAAGAAAAACTTTAAAAGCAGCTATTTGAAGCATGTAAACTGAGAAAGCTGGTACCCTTCTGCCCCGCCCCGCCCCCCCCCCCCCCCAAAAGCTTGTGCATAATGTTTTAATACTGTCCTGCTGAACTATTTGTGATAGTCTAAAAATGACTTTCCAGTGTCTAGTCCTTCCAAACGCTGAGTGTTAAGCACAATGATGTAGTAGTGGGTATGTTGCATTAATCCTAGGGTTTCTGAAGCAGAATCATTTTTGTCCATTGTTGGGAAAGGATTTGTGCAACCACATCCAGCTGTGTGGTTTTTGCTGTATGTGAAATAATAGACCATGGATCATGGAAGAAAGATGACCCAAATTATGTGGTGGGCACAACAGAAGTGTAGTGGGGGGGTGCTCGAAATGATACTGTCAACTCTTTGAAAATATTACAGCTTTTAGAACTGTGGCTTGAGAACCAGAGTACCTAATTTCTAGTTGGTGGTAAGTTCATGACATTCTGGGTTAAAAATAAGCTTGCGTGAACTGCAAAGGAAAATGAGCTCTGAGGAAGAGTCCTACTCATCCAAATTCACACTACTGGTATTTTTTTCCAAGTTGATCTTATTTGCTAGTTGAAGATAACTCATGTCTTGGTTAGCCAAGTTTTTATATGAATGCTTCCTTGGATAAAAAAAAAAAACAACAAACCATGTTAAATGATGATTATTCATGTAACTGCTCCTTAAATGTTCAGAATGGCTCAATATTGTGTTTTCCTTTGGGACATAAACACTTAGCAAACATTTCAAATTAATCAACACTTTCATTTTTCCCCCCTCCTAATGCAGCCGCAAAAAATAAAAATAAGAGTGGGAAGCAATAAAGCGAGCTCTTCCACCCACCCACACAAATCTAACCTTGCAAAATTTCAAAAATGTGCGGTCACTACAGATGCTTTTGTTGAAAACTCTTTTCCCCCCCCCGCCCCCCAGTTAAAAAAGCAGTGTTAGTGCATTTTCCCCCTTCCCCACACCCCCAGCACCTAACTTTTTATGTAATTTTGCCTGGCAAAGATCTAACTTCTAGTAATAAAATGACTGGATGATGTTGTTTTTTTTTGTTTTGTTTTTTTTTTTCTTCTTGTGTGCAAGATCGTCCTTATCTCTACTCCTGTTTCCTGTAAGAGTCCCACGGGGCTCTCTTTGTGGTCATCCCTTTCTTCCTGCTTATCTGTGGGAGATCTCCTCCTTATGCAGACATGCACTGAACTGCCATGACTGCAGATGTCTTGCAGATCTGCCCATCATCTGTCTAAACTTAAAAAATCTCTGCTCATCTGTCTGATGGCTTGTTGGGTGCGTTTTAGCTGTCAGCTGAAACGCAGTCTCGCTAAAAGCAGAGGAGAGCTCAATCACTGTGTGAAAAAATTATTCCCAGCAGGATTTGTGACTTAAACATAGTCTGGGGTGGCTTCAAACAGGGATAATCCTTGCAGTTTCTCCTGTTATTGCTTCACCCATATATATGTACCTGAAAGGGAAGGAAGAGCATTTAGCCATTAATTGGCTTTTTCGGACATAAGAAGCCAAACGCTTAACATTTTTTCTTGGCTTTGGGCAATTGATATTTCTAACGAACTGTGTGTGCTTCTTTCCTGAGGTTTTGATTGCATGGGTTTGGTGCTGGAAGCGCACAGGAGACTAGGCTGGTTCTTAGCTAATTTGTACTGTCTTTGACATCAGAATTAAGACTTTGCATTGCCTCTCTCTCCTTCCACCTTTCAAGCTGGGATCTTCCTTCACGGGTTCATCAGGTTGCAGTGGGTCAGGTGCCGAACGGCATAGCTCCAGAGAACCTAGGTCCTAATCCTGCAAAGATCCCAGCCCGTGCTTAATTGATGCATACAGTGAGCGCCTGGTGACGTCAAGTGAGATCTGCTTCTAAGCCATGAAAGGGATCATGTGGGTCTTGGCCATTTTAGGTGGCCCTCTTCCCATTGACTTAATACCATAGTATAGTATTAATTGTGGAGTTCCTGGAAGTTTTTTGCAAAATTGTCCGAGTCTTCTCTGGGAGCTGGGATATTGGCTCCTGGTCTTCACTAAATGCTGGGCATTTTGGCTAGTAGAAAGGGTTTTTTTTCCCTGGGGTTGACTCTTTAGATCTCCAGATGTTCTGTGTGTTTGGGATAGGGTTGAAAGGGACCTCTAGAGGCACTGGAAGTCTCTCTTTCATTGCAGCTGAAATTTGCTTTAGTGGTAAGTGAATTTTGAAATGCTGTTTGTGGCATTAGACTTGGTAGGGATTTTGGTGGCCCCATAGAGGGACTCTAAGACAGTGGGTCTCAGGGTGCTGCAAGATTGTTTTAAGGTTGCTGCACAATATTAGCTCTGTTCTGTGTATAATGCCTAGACATGATTCGCAAAATGAGGTCTAAAGCATTCGGACCTGTTGTGGTCCGAGTTCTTTGCGACTGAAGAATTGCTCCCTTTTACTTTTCCAAAGCCAAAAAAAAAAATAGTGGAAGCTAAAAGCTGGCATCTTTCTTTCTTTCTTTCTTTCTTTCTTTCTTTCTTTCTTTCTTTCTTTCTTTCTTTCTTTCTTTTTTTCCCCTCAAGGGGTGTTTTTTGGCATCTGCGGTTGGCAGCCATCCCTCTAAGACTTCTTGCACTGTTTGATATATCAATAACGCATCGCCATTAACTGGGCCTAGGGATATTTGCCTTTCCATTAATAATAATCAAAACTGGCCATTAGCTGAAAACTGGCCAAAGCAACAATGGTATGCACCTATATATGCATATGTGCATATGATGTGTATGTATGCATCTTTTTCTTTCTGTCTGCTTCAAAGATGAGGATGGGATTGGAAACTGACTTGGAAAGCTTTTTTTTTTTTTTTTTTTTATGGTAGACTAGTTTTGTATTTCGATTGGCAGAGTGGTTTGGCCTATGGTAAAGGACATCTATCCACTTGCTTGGCAATGAACTGCTCGAGTCACAATCGTTATAGCATGAAACGTGAATTGGAAGAAGATTTGCTAATGTTGTTGGAAAACGTTGCAACGGGAGCATTTCCAGGTTTCATCTCCCTTTTGCAAAGGTACTACAGCACAGAGATGACTTCTCCTAGGTGAAATGTGGCCCTTGGTTATCGCAGGGGTGGGCAAAATGCGACCTGCCAAGCTATGCTATCCGGCTTGCGGGGCCCCTAAAAATACTTAGAAAATGTAACATTAATGTGCCCTGCGCTGCCTGGCATGCGGCCCTCGATGGCTTGCCGAGACTCGGTAAGCAGCCCGTTGCCCGTCCCTGGGTTATCCAGTCTTAACCCAGTTGGAGAATTTGAGGTTAAACTTGAAAAATGAGGCCTTACGAAAGGTATGAAGCTGACTTAATACAAGTTGTATATTTTGACGCTTCAGGCTACCCCCGAAGTCCTGTTTTGATGCTTTGCTTTTCTCCAGCTCCTGGGGAGGATTTCAGAGGGGCAGGGGGTGACTGACGGGTCTGAATCTGCTGGAAGCTGTGGTCAGGCTGGCACAACTGCTCCTGGCATGGGAGAAGATGGTTAGATGGCAAAAACCTTTGCCCACCAGCGTGCTATGCAAGCCTGGGGACATTATTACAAATCCACCCACTTTGAGCTCTGTAAACCAACAGGCAAGCTTTTAAAGGTCAATTCATTGTCCTTTGACTTTTAAACCTCACTTGGCTTTTGACTGCAGTGAGTGAGGGGACTAGTTCTGCCAGTGCCCTAACCAAGGCGAGCTTTTACAGAGAAGAACATTCACTTAAAGGCTTCTTGCTTTTAATTTCAAATATTATTCAGCAGCCTCTGATTTTTCTTTGTCTTGGCTTAAACGATGCTGCATAAGAGGTGGAGGAGAAAAGTCTGCTATGCAGAGCTGCTCCTTTCCTCCCGTCTCCTTTCCCCCTTCCCCCTCCAGCTCCGAAAAGAAAAGGCCAGCTCGCAAGGCACGTTATCAGGAGGAAGCAGATGAACCATTCTGGAAGCTGAAAATAGGACACGCAACAACTGCATCTCTTGGAGACTTCAGATGGATCTGAGACCGTGTCACGCTGCTGAGCCTGCTGGCGTTTAACCATAAAAGCTGCATAGATCTGACCACTTATGGGTCTCTCTACGACTAGCTATATGGCAAAAGGAATCACTTTTATACCCTTTTATTTTTTTTTTCCCTCGCCAATTTTCCTTGCAATACCAAGAAACTCGAGTGACGAGAGAGGGCCCCACGGTGCTATTAAACTTCAAATGGCATTCTTGAGAACAGCAGTGCTCTCGAGAAACTGGTGCTAAATGACCACGCGAGAGAAAACGGGCTCTGCAGGAAAGGTAACCTTTACCATAAGTGAGGCCGAGAGCGCTGCTAGAAAAGCTCAGGGAGCTGCTAACTAGCACAGTGGAGCTCCAGTGCTCGATGGTGGCTCTGAAGGATTTTCTCAATTCAAAGATGTCATAGTGCATGTTGTTTAGTTGAATTTTATATGAATAGTTTAAAGCTTTTTTGTATCCTTTATTCCCCCCCCCCTTTTTTATTTCAAAATATTTCTGAGCTGATCTTACGGCAATTATGCACACAGTGCATGTAATGGTATTTCCAAGAAGCAAAGAACCTGATTTAAAAAAAAAAAAAATTAGATCCCACACTTCAATTAATCACCTCATCCCTTAAGACTATCACTGCCATCAGGACTTTAATAACTTCCTCCCCTTGAATACACAGACCCTTTCCTGCCCCTCTGCCTTCTCGCCAGCCAGAAAACAGATTGGCCTTGCCATCTGCCTCGAAGGCAGCTGGATTGGGGCTGCGCTGGACCAAGGAAGGAAATCGGTTCCAGGCTTCGTGCGACCTCTGAAGTTTTTTTTTTTTTTTTTTCTTTCCCCTTCCTGTTGCTGCCTCGCATCACTTCTTAGGCTTCAGCTCTTACGGCTGAAGGATGCTTTCTCTGCTCTTTCCCCTATTGCCAAATGGGGTGGGGTGGGGATGTAGGCTTGTGAAGCTCCGTCGCACAGCAGAGGCTGTGCATGGCTTTGCCTTGGCTTTTTTCCTATCCTTGTGGGGGGTTTTTGTGGAAGTGTCCAGGTGAGAGGGGCAAAAGGGGCTTTTGTGGCAGTTCAAGTTGTTTTACAGTTGCATGCATTTCTCAAGATTTTTAATACTCTCTACTTCATAGTTTCATAGCAGCTAGAGTCGGAAGGGACCTAGGTAGATCATCTAGTCCGACCCCCTGCCTTAGCAGGAAAGAGCACCGGGGTCAGATGACCCCGGCAAGGTGCTCATCTAACTTCCTTTTAAAAATCCCCAGGCTAGGAGCCTGCACCACTTCCCCTGGAAGCTGGTTCCAGGCCCTAGCCGCCCTGACTGTGAAGTAGCGCCTCCTAATATCTAATCTGAACTTACCCTCCGCCAGCTTGTGACCGTTATTCCTGGTCACTCCTGGCAGCGCACGGGGGAACAGGGACTCCCCCAATACCTGCTGATCCCCCCTGACCAGTTTGTAGCAGGCCACAAGGTCCCCCCTTAACCTTCTCTTGTGGAGGCTAAACAGGTTCAGGTCCCGTAGCCTCTCCTCATAAGGCCTGCCCTGCTGACCCCTGATCATACGAGTGGCCTCCTCTGGACTCTTTCCATATCGTCCACGTCCCTCTTGAAGTGTGGCGCCCAGAACTGGACGCAGTACTCCAGCTGCGGCCTGACCAGTGCCGCACAGAGGGGGAGGATCACCTCCCTGGACCTGCTCGAGATGCATCTGTGGATGCAGGACAAGGTGCGGGTGGCCTTCCTGACCGCGTCCCCACACTGCCGGCCCACGTTCATCTTGGCATCAATGACGACTCCAAGATCCTTTTCCATCTCTGTGCTGATGAGAAGGGCGTCCCCCACCTGGTAGGGATGGTGCTGGTTCTTCCTCCCCAGGTGCAGCACCTTGCACTTGTCGGTGCTGAATCCCATCCTGCTCTCATCTGCCCACCCCCGTAACCTGCCTAGGTCCGATTTTTGCAGCCTATTCCTCCCTTCTAGCGTGCCCACATCCCCCCACATCTTAATGTCATCAGCAACTTTGAACAGGTGCTTTTTACCCCTCATGATGAAGATGTTGAACAGTGCGGGCCCGAGGACCGAGCCCTGGGGGACCCCACTGCCCACGTCCCTCCAGGTTGGACATGACCCGTCCACCACCGCCCTCTGGGTCTGGCCCTCCGGCCAGTTGGCGACACGTCTGACTGTGTGGGTGTCGACACCGCAGCCCCCAGTTTCTTAATGAGAATGGGGTGGGAGACAGTGTCGAAGGCCTTCTGAAAGTGCAGGAAGACGATGTCCACTGCTCCCCCTGTGTCTAAGGATGTGGTGACCTGGTCATAGAAGGCCTCCAGGTTGGTCTGACAGGACCTGCCTCGAATGAACCCGTGTTGGTTGCCCCTAAGCATGTTCTCCCCTGCTGACCCCTCGTGGACATGCGTCAGGATAACTCTTTCAAAAGTCTTACCCAGGATTGAGGTAAGACTAACTGGCCTATAATTTTCTGTGTCCTCCTTTCTCCCCTTTTTGAAGATGGGGACCATGTTGGCCCTCTTCCAGTCCTCTGGCCCCACACCAGAGCACCATGAGTGCTCGTACGGCCGTGCCAGGGGTCCCGCAATGACCTCTGCTAACCTGTTTTGACCCCAGTGCAGGGGGTTAGACTCAATGGCCTACTGAGGTCCCTTCTGACCCCAACATCTATGAAACGTTCCTGAGCTGAAATAATGTGTTGAAATTTTTGGAGCTTTTACCTTTTCAGCTAAAATAATTTGAAATCGCCACACGTTTCAGTTTGACCTGAATGTACATGTTTTCTTTTGAAAAGGGGTTTAAATCAATTTGGAAAATTTTTCCCAGCTCTAGTGGTGTATATATGCTGTACCCACAAGAACAATAGAAAAAAATTACCTTAAGTACAAAAATAAATTAAAGAAAAGACTTGGCTAGCACTTGTGCTGGGGGGCAGCTCTCTGCAGAACGCTGTCCTCGTGCTTCTGGGGAGTTATCAGTTCATGAATTCTGGTATAACTATCCAAAAAGACATTTTGCCATTGTCCATGTCAGAGATTACCTACTAAAATCTGATGATAAGAAATTGGACCCCCAAAAACCTGAATACTTGGGGCTTTGAAATCTTTGAAACTTTGTGCCACTTGGCAATCTGCTTTTCAAAGAAATGGGAAGCCATTTTCTTTGGATCAGTCTGTTTTGGAAGGTACCCATAACAGTACATTTTAGTTGGAGGCCTCCAGACTATTCTTGATCTGGGTGTAGAAGACAGGGCAGGCTGGCACTTTATGCCTTTCTGAATGAGATGATCTTTAAATTTTCTTAAGTTACTTTTTGTAGAATCTAATGAAATAAGCTTTTATAGGCTTTTATTTTTCTGAACAAGTTAGCCTGAAGTCGGGCAGAAGGCATGGCAGGACCTTTAAAGACTAACGTGGACAACTAACTACCTCTCTATCCATGGACCCAAACTGTAGAGATGGTACCGAGTGGCTGTGACGACTACTAGGGAAGGGAAGGAGGAGGCAGAAGGACACAACGTGCAGTTGCATAGGAGAACTAGGTCTTTAATAATCATGTCGGACTTCCAAGTTACTTTGTTCTTCCGCCATTTGAAATATCATCTCGCACTCTTACCAGCTTTTACCATGTGAGCTGCATCTGCTCACTTGTCAGTGGCCTACAACTAAATGCTTAAGAGTAGTAGAAATATTTGTTCAGAAAAACTTTTTTTTTTGAAAACCGCTTCCTGTCCCTTGATTCCCTAGCTTTTCTGGGAGGAGAATAAATTTATTTTGGCTCCACTGTCAAGAGCTCAAAGCTTCTGGGCTGTGTATTTAATATTTGCATTAATGTTAAACGGAGAGGTGGAGAGCTTTTTTTCCTTTTATAGTGGATGTTAAGCATTCCCATTCAACTTACTGCGAGAGAAATTCGTAACACAAATATGTATCCTTGGAGGACTTGGATTGCAAAGTGGTGAATATTGTATTATGTACTCTTCTGCTGCTTGCTATTGCATTGTTTCATAGATTCATAGATTCATAGATGCTAGGGTCGGAAGGGACCTCAATAGATCATCGAGTCCGACCCCCTGCATAAGCAGGAAAGAGTGCTGGGCCTACATTACCCCAGCTAGATTGACCCCAGTGCTCATAGATTTCATAGACATCAGGGCTGGAAGGGACCTCGGGAGATCATCGAGTCCAGCCCCCTGCCCAGAGGGCAGGAAGTCAGCTGGGGTCATAGGATCCCAGCAAGATAAGCATCCAATTTACTCTTGAAGGTGTTCAATGTAGGTGCTTGAACCACCTCCGCTGGCAGACTGTTCCAGACCTTGGGGGCTCGGACAGTAAAGAAATTCTTCCTTATGTCCAGCCTGAAACGGTCTTGCAGGAGTTTGTGACCGTTCGACCTCGTCATCCCATGGGGCGCTCTGGTGAACAGACGTTCCCCCAGATCCTGTGGTCACCCCTGAGAAACTTATAGGTGGCCATCAGGTCACCCCTGAGCCTGCGCTTTTCCAGGCTAAGGAGTCCCATGGCTCTCAGCCTGTCCTCGTAAGGTCTGTTTTCCTGACCTCTGATCCTGCGCGTGGCTCTCCTCTGGACTCTCTCAAGCTTCTCCACATCCTTTTTGAATTGTGGAGCCCAAAACTGGACGCAGTACTCCAGCTGCGGCCTCCCCAAGGCCGAGTACAAGGGGAGAATGACGTCCCGGGATTTGCTCGAGAAGCATCTATGGATGCACGCCAGCATTTTGGTCGCTTTACTAGCCGCAGCATCGCATTGCAGGCTCGTGTTCATTAAAACATTGTTGCATTAAAACAAATTGCTTATGAAAGCAGAATGAAAACTATTCCCCGCTCTGTGTGTGTGTGTGTGTGTGTGTGTGGGTTGGGGGGGGGGGAGGGTGCTTCTTTGGGAAGGTAAGAACATAGCCTAGAAAGTTGCTCGTAATAATTGCTTATATGCAACTGATATACAATTATTTGATTTAGAGGCAATATTTTAGAATGCTTTTCAGTGGCATTGTAGTAAGTTTTTGAAAAACTGCTGGTTGCTATACCTTTTTTTAAGTTGGAGGCAAAAGGGAATCCCCTTCTGAAGGGATCTTAATCTTTTAATGTAGTTTTATAGCTTGCCTTTAAGGTCTTAAACTGATCAAACATACAGCTGCCTACAGAAGTGATTTTTCTCTCTCCCTCTTCTTGAGGTGAAATCCCCAGCTTGTCATCTTGTGACCGACTCTTTCTTTTAGCATCTGGGTCAGTGGTGTACAGGCTGTTGTCTGCCGTGGCTGTAATACAGCAATTAGGGAAATATGGTTGGCACAATGAAGTGTCTTTTTAGAGAAGCTACTGTTCCTTCCACCCTCTCTGCTGGGGAAAATGC
Organism: Crocodylus siamensis; assembly: GCF_052110815.1. Lineage (NCBI taxonomy): Eukaryota > Metazoa > Chordata > Crocodylia > Crocodylidae > Crocodylus > Crocodylus siamensis. The sequence goes on along the minus strand of NC_143396.1, from coordinate 6,858,545 downwards.
CTTTGGAAATTGGCTCTGGTTTATGCTTCTACTCCAGCCTGAAAGTTTCTGATGCTGGACAGGTAAGGTACTGGCTGCTGTTGCCTTCTCCTCTCCCCAGTGAAACTTGGAGGACGCCCTCCTCAGCACAGAGGTGGTGGCTATCATTTGCGGTCTCTCCTACCCAAGTTTATTGCTGCACGAAGCATGGGGAAAGGACCGGGAGCTGCTGCCGGTAGCAGGAGAAGCACCGGAGTCTCCTATTCTACTAGCTTGTACAACGATCATTCGGGAGATCAATCCCCTTTGCTTAAAGTCCATTGTGTGTTAGGGACGCTCTGGACGCAAAGCTAGCACAGAGTCTAATGATGTAAGTCCATATTTGGGCCCTTAACTGAGATGCTGCACATCTCTAAGAGTAGCTTGCATGTTTTTACTTGCTACAGACCTTTGGCTGCTTATACAGCTCATCTTCAGACTTTTGGTTCTGGTGCCAAAGCTAGCGTAGTATTTTTTGCGGGGGGACTTAATACAGCCTGTGAATTCTCCTCCACTGGGGATATTGACAGTCATAAATGACTCAATTTTGGAGCGGGCTGTGGGGAGGCTGGCAAGAAATAAACTACAGCTATTGCAGGTTATAAGAATTCCTTGTCTTCCTCATCTGTCAAGACCAGGGGCCTAGAGCTCGTGCCCCATCAGGGCAATCCCAGTGGCCTGCTGTAATTCTTTATTAAACCACTCCATTAAATGGGAAGAAAAAAACGAGTTGAAAAGCAAAGGAGTGAGTCTCATGTCCACTTGCAGGTGCACAGGCAGGTTTAACGGATTTGAAACTTGGTGCAAGCAGAGACTTCTATAAAAAGGATGGTAAATGCAATGTGAGGATGTGTGGTCAGTTGAATACCAGCTGGTGTTTCATCTACTGCTTCAGTGTGCTGTGGGTGCATCTACACATGCAGTTCAAAGCAGTAAACTCCAGCTCAGATCATGCTGGGGTTTATGGCTCCCGGGTGCCACGTTTACGTGTGCGCACAGGACGCTGAGCTGGGTATGAGCAGCTCCAGCTGGCAGGGGCCTCGGGGGTCAATTTGCCAGCCCAAGGCAACTGTGCCTCAGCTCAGCGTGCTGCAGCGGGGCTGACTGGGGCACAAGGGTGCTTCAGTGTGGGCGTAACTCGCAGGCAGCCCCTCTCTCTATAGTTCCCTCCTGCCCCAGCCATCCCCGTCGGTGTCTATATGTGCATTGCTGCACAGTAAATAGCTCCACAGTAGGATGGTACTTGTAAATACAACATTAAGGATAATCATTTAGTACTTGTGTTTAGCATAAATGCAAGTGCTATCCTACGGCCGAGTCTTTAGTTTACTGTGGCTGCATGTGGAGATGCAGAGACTTTTTACTGTGGAGCTAATTAGGCAGCTCCACGGTAAAAGTCTCATGTAGATGTGCCTTGTGTGACTTTAAATGGTGGCTCTGCCACTATCCTCTATACCGTTAATTGGTTTCACTACTTGGCTTGAGTGCTCTTTCTACCCAGGTGTATTGCCTGACACGCAGTTGCACTAAACTTCTGCATTTTGCTTCTGAGTCCATGTGCCAAACCTACCAAGACCTTGTAAAAGATCGGTGTCTCAGTCTTCCAGGTCAGAGAACCACCTGCAGATTTTTGAGGAGTTTGTGTAATGACCTAACATTTTCTCTAAAGCGTGTGCAGGACTTCTGGATTACAGAAATGCCTGCGAGTGGGTTGTGAGGATGTATGCCCGTGCTTTACCCTATGGGTTGTAACGTTAAAACGGCAAAATTCCCTTTGTTCCAGGAGTCCTGGCAAGAGAGGAAGGGCAGGCATCTCCTTCACACTGGCTTGCATGAGGAATACCATATTTAAATTGATTTCTGGTTTCTGGAGTTTGGTTAGTTCATTGCCCTTATGAACTTATTCAGAGCACAATCAACCTTTTGACATTCTCCAAAGCTTTCTGACAAGCCAGTTCTTTGTGTCCCTTGACTTCGTTTTGCAAAGCCAGGACTCTGCTTTTCCATTAGCATTAGCACAGCATCTTGGCTGCATCATAAATTTGGGTTTGGGAGGTGACTTAAGTATGGCCTAACTTGTCTGGTTTAAGGAGTTAGGCTTGCATTGGAACATGCCTGCTCTCTACTAAAGAGAGCCCAAGCCCCCTGTATGGCAGGGTGTATTAGAAAAGCAGGCGGTGACCAAGTCCTGAAGGACTGAGGTCTCTTCTCTCAGTAGATCCAGTAAGTCTCCCTTAGGCATGAAAAGCAAGCACAGAAATAGCAAGGGGTATGAATGCTAGGTGACAATACTTGCATTTAGGCTAAGCCAACCCAGGTGCTCAGAGCTGAGCGCTAGACACACTGGCCAACTCTTCAGTGAAGATGAACCCGGGGAAGTATTTCATAGAGCCATTAGAGCTGGAAGGGACCACAGAAGATCGTCGAGTCCAGCCCCCTGCTCCAAGGGCAGAATATCAGCTGGGGTCATAGGATCCACTTTCCTCCCTTTCTTGAAGATGGGCACAACATTGGCCTTCTTCCAATCCTCGGGCACTACACCAGAGCGCCAGAAGTGCTCGAAGCCCAGCCCCTGGCACAGATCTGTGATGCTCGCCGGCTCCTTGAGTACCCTGGGGTGCAGATCGTCAGGGCCGGCTGACTTGAAGGTGTCCAGCCTCTTGCAAGTATGTTGCAGGTGAAGGTGTTGACCAAGCCTATGCTAGCTGGTAGGGCTGGTCGTGATTGGTATTATGCACTTGAGAGGTCGGGGACTGAAGAGGCAAGGAAGCAGTCCAGCAGAAAGGGTATTTTTGTTCAAGGAAATGCTTTCAACTGCACTGATGCACGGCAGCTTCTCAAGCACTGAAAAATGTGTAAGCATTAAGACTGTGTGTGATGCCTTTTTAAAAACCCTAGCTAAACATTTTGGCTCTAACAGTTCAAAGCGTGGCCATTACAATGATACAGGTGAGTTGAGAAGGAGGACTTAACTGTGAGCCAGTGGAAGTTGGCTTACTGGTTTGCCATCAGTAGATGGGTCCCTCTGGGCTACTCTGGTAGGTAGCTAACAGTGAAATCCTAAGGATCATCTTTTGACCAACACGGCTACAACCTAAACCCCTATAAGGATCAGGTCGGCATTTGTACTGAAGCACATTGTTTATCTTCATGCTTTTACTTCTTGGCACTGAATACTAACTCCTTGTGTCTTGAGAGTAAATAAAAGACCACAGGCCCTTATTTCTTCCTTACAGAGCTCTGTTGCTCCTGAGTTATGAGTCCAGTTTTGGAAGGGAGCAACTATCCTGTTGACAAGTCTCCAGTCTGCCCATTTGGGACAGAGGTGCAGGGATACGCCTCGTTAATCTGCCGCGTTGTTGTAGCCCATGGATGGAAATCACTCGGATATAACCGGCTGCAGCTTCCTGCGGCCTCCTGACACGTGAGGATGTCTGAATGGCTCGTTTCTCTTCCCTACACAATTAGCTGCTGCTTCTTGCCATGGTCCTTTTTGACAAATCTAAGGAGGAGAGGTCTCCCCAAGGTCCTCGTAGCATGTTGCACTCAGGACATGTTTGTCTAACTTTAAAACTCTAGTATTTGTGTGTCCAAATGCTGAAATATGTGCTAAGTGCCCTTGTAACATAGCAAAGTTGGGCTTTTTCTGGTGAGGAGCATCTCATTTATACGTGTTGAGCTGCTGTCGGACTGCTGCACAGAGGTAGTACGATCAAGGCACTCCAGCTGGTGTGACGGCTGTTTGTTCCTTCGAGGGCCCCGGCACTTAGGATGTGTGTTGTTTGGATCCTAGTAAACATTACTATGTGAATCTGCCCGCCGTTTCCTACAATCTAACTGCAAGACGTCCTAAGTGTAGCATGTGCCAAGACCCTGAGCCTCACAGACCATAAGGCTTCTGGGCGTGCCATTTGAGGAGCCAGCAGTACTTGGTGTGATGTGGCCAATGTCCTGCCCAGTCCCAATAACCCACTTTTATAAGCTGGGTCACTGCGGGGACGGCCTTTGGCAGGTGTCTGTAGCGGGGCTTGGATGTGAAGTTCTGTAGCTATACGGAGACCTCTGAGATGGCCATCCTCTTTGGAGCGGTGGAAGAAGAGAGCCTGTTATGGGGCTTGGGGTACATGAATGCTTATTGGCTCCACTGGACTTGCTGGCAAGAGGTGGCAGAGAGGCATTTGGTTTGTCTAGACAGGATATTTCCTGAGGATCAGCATGTCCTGGTGTTTTAAAATGCTTCGGAGATGTGCGTATTCTGGACAAAGATGCTTGGCCCACATCTCCTACTCCCCAGTGTGTAGCATCACTTGAGCTGCATGAGCGGGGCACATCCCCCAAGTGCCATCTTGGGAGGGGCACCTGGATAGCAACCCCCTGCCCCCTGGAGTATGCAGCACAGCCGCAAAAGTTGCTGTAAGAGCAACGCCTTTTGGCACGTAGACCATACTACAGCAGCTGGGGGCTGTTTTTCGAGTCCCCAAGGTAGCTATGACTTCCTCTCCCCTCTACCTCCTGCCCCCACCTCTTCCCCCTCTGGTTGCCCAAACCCTGCTTGTTGCACCTCTGCTTCTCGCTTGGAGCAGCAGAAGTGCAACAAGCAGGGTTTGTGCAAGAGAAACCTGTCTTGTGGGATCTTGGAGGCCTCAGGGCTATATCCTGCCTCCTTTGTCAGACTCTCCTTTCAACGTGCTCTCGGGCACTGAGATGCCTCGCTGTGTCTGTGTAACTCCTTATGCTTCAAGCCTGACCGCCACGTGCATAGCTTGCTCATGAAATGAGGTCAGTGCCCAGATGAAACTGGCTGTCTTGAATCCAGATGCTATGGAGGGGAGGAAGGTGGCAAGAACTGTTTAGCACCGTGCTATCTTCCATATAAGGTTCCTTCATCCTCACATGGGTACCTGTGCTAGAGCTTTTTTTCCTGGATTAGTATCAGACGCCTGCAAAAGCAACAGCTCTTGGCTTATTTGTGGCTAACCAGGAGACCAGGCCAGACCCTCTCCAAACTATGTAGACTTGGCCTTAATAGTGCAAGATTTTAAATGCTTTGCCCCTGTTCTCAAAGTAATACTTCGGCTTCTCCAGTGAATGTGGAAGTCCAAGGCCCGTATCTAGCCATGTGATATGTTTAGGATCATGCATGTCCATGGTTTTTTCTCATGAGCATCTGCTGCTTCATCTACAGCTGCACCTGATGCAAGTCATTCTAGTAAGGGCAAAATTTTCTTTTTCATTCACATGTGCAAGGTCATCCCATAGCTACCAGTGAGGTCTCAAAATGGCTATGAACCATCAGCACACATGAGGAGTGTAAGGGCAGTTTTTCCTTGGTTTAGGGATAGGGAATGGACCCTTTTCATAGGACCATGTCTATTCTCATGCAAAAAGGATAATAGACTTTATAATGGGCTTGGAGTATTAAGGGCAAAGTGTCTTTAAGTTGAAGTTTCATATTTCTCCAAACGGATCCAAGGAAATCCACTGATGCTCTGTGGGCTAACGCATCGGAAGTCCCCTCATCATCTGTGCTTTATTAAGCAAACCTTGTCTGCCTCAATGTTCTTGGTGCACCGAGACATCTTTACCATGAATGAAAACCTCTTGGTCTCCTTTTGCCCCTTCATTTTGGGTGTTGGGGGGTGGGGCACTTTACCTCCATCAGCTCTTTTTTGATAGGACTCTCTTGTAAAGGGTGGTGGAAATCAAACTGAGACGTGTAGATACTTGTGGTAGTGAACACTTTTTTTGGACTCCTAATGAGCTCTTTATGTCCAATTCAGGTGGTGAAATTAAGGTTTTCAGCATGGCTCCGTCAAATGGACAGTTGTCTTCATCGTGCCGTATGCCAGACTGGTGAGAAGTGGAAGGAAATGCAGAAAGCACTAGTATCTCTGCCCTGGTGTTTGCGTAACAGAAAGCCTTTCTGGAGGAGGGAGGCAGGAAACAAACTACCATGCACGTATTAATGGCACCCGTTGATCACCCTGAAATAGTGGGCCATGTGCGTAGAGATGGTGTTGTGTTCCTTGCTACCATAAATGTATTTATTGAAGCATCCCATTTTAACAGCATCCCTGGAAAGAAGTTGGATAACCGTAGACCCATCTAAAAAGCATTCCTGGATCAGAGCTAAGATTATGCTATGACGAAAAAACATTTTCTTTGTTTATATGGTTTAAGCGCTCTGTCTCCAAGAGCTTCAGACTTCTGGGTACTTGGGTTTACAGTTCAAGGATTTTGGAACTTCACAACCATTTTACAAGAATGAACAAATTTCAGGAAAAAAAATAAAATAAATAAACCCCCTTCTAAACCAGGCACAGTTAACTCTTGACATGGTGCAAAAGTTGGAACGAAGCAAAAATAATGAAACGCCTAAAGCAAAGGATCCTTCCTCCAGGGTCCTTTCATAGAATCGGAGGAAAATAGGGCTGGAAGGGACCTTGGGAAGTCACCTAGTCCAATCTAGTTTTAGACCCAGGCTCTTCGTCTGCATCTCACTCTCTCTCGGTCGGCTTCTTCCTAATCCCTACAGCTTAAACCTCTGTCGGGAGTCGTTCCCCTGTGCCTAAGCCGTGCAAGGAGAATCGTGGGAACAGCAGGACACCTGATCTAAGGTTGACCCTCTTTGCATGGAGGACCCTTAAGACTGACTCTTGAGGGCTTTCCCCTTGTTACACCTCTGTTCACTGTAAGAACCCCTCTCGACACTTCCTGGTTAGCCCAAAAAAGGTGGAGGATTTAGCACCAAGATGAAGGGCACAGAACACTGTAACAGAGGCTGAAGAATGAACATACCAATTAGTCTGTCTCCTGGTGGTGCTTTTTTCTTTCCTTTTGGATTTTAAGTAAACTTTTAAATGGTTTCAAGCTACCAACCAACTTTCCACTTGAGACTATTGATGTGCCAGGTTTGAGTCAACTCCAAACCTGAAGTTAATCCTAACAAAAGAAATGATCACAACAGGCATTACTCGAACGTGCTACGTACAGCTTTTGTTTCTTGAGAGCTGAACGTGGTTTTCGAACCTCTTGGAGGAAAAAGAACACCGAACAGTGTCGCTGGGTTTCTCTTTAAATATTGAAGTGCTTAAATATTAAAGTATTTAAATATTGGGGTGCTAAGTATTTGGGCTTGCAAGTTGGACTCAGCAGTAAAGTCCATACGTCGCAAGAAATCTACCACCCGAGAACTCGTTTGGATCCATAAAGCCGTGAACTTTAGAAGAGCGTCGTTCATGCATTTAGACATACAAGCGGTCCTCAGACTTGCGGCACAATTGGTTCCTGAAAACCGCGTCTTAAGTCGAAACATCGTAACTTTTTTTTGAAGGGCTTTTGGTTGGACTTTTTGAAGGAGTCTTGGCTGTAGGTTTTTCTGGAGTCTTGTCTGCTTTCTTAAAGAAAGTGTCCAAGGAAGCTTAGACAGATGTTCTCCAGGGTGACGCAGCAAACTTGTTCGCTGCAGTGGCATCACATCAGATCAAGCGTTGTAAAGTCAAAACTGAGGTCAGAAAGTTGAAACGTGGTGTCAACTTACAACATTTTGCACTTAAAACGTTTATAACTCAAAACGTTGTAAGTTGAGGACTGCCAGTATAGGTAGTAGAGTATGTGTGAACATCAAGGGCGGAGGGTCTAAGTCTGCCTCTCCTTGGGGAAGAGGTCTCCGAGCACAGAAATGGACAAAAAGCGGTGCATATGTATTCAAGGGCTTCTATCCTTAGACTAGGATTGCACACGTCTGCAGGTCCATGTGTGTTGCGTGTCTCATACAGATTATTTGTGCAATAATTGAATGAGGAACCTCTTGGCATAGAATGGGCATTGAGCCACTGAATCAGGAGATAAGAGACCCTTTGTTTTTTCCGGTACGATACCTCAACAATACGTGCTCACTACAAGACCGTTAACTTTTCTGTGGGTTTTTCCAGCTCTGTTTTGAATAACACTTATTTAGAGGGGGGAAGCTTAATTCATGACCTAATTGACTTAATCAAGGACTTTTTTTCCTGCTATTCAGACGAAATTACCTTGTTCAGTTCCACTCCATTATTTCTAGTTTCCTCTGCCAATTACCCTAAACAATTCTTTCCCTTTTCCGTAACGTTGGCTCTCATCTTATGCTGACGGACCTTTTGCTGTCTTCCTCCAAAACCTTAATCCTTTGAATTGTCTGTTTTCTGGATCTTCTCCAGTTTGCCAAAATTCTTCTTGACCCCAAAGCACCCAAAATCACAAGCACTGATGAAATGTTTTTGATTATACAACATTAAGTTAAGTAATGTAATTTTAAAATGGTGCTAATTAACGTGGTAATCAAGGGGCTGAGTCCTCCTATAGCTGTGTGTGCCCATGGATGTAAGAGTCCACGTACTTGATCTTTTCAAAATAAAATACACTTAGTCCAGTTGTTTTTCTGGACACCTCCCAAAGTTTCTAAAACTAGGAAAAATAGTGTGCATGGCTCTCTTATCTGAATTGTAACCTGTGCAGTCTTTTAATTGCAATCTTTCCTTTCAACTTCTTTGCTTCACGGTGGATATCTTAATACCAAACATATATAAATCATGTGAAAGACTTTGTGCTAAGCTACTCTAATTGTATAGATGAAGTGTGGATCTTTGCTGGAATATAGCTTGGCTTCTTAACATTTATCAAGCATTATTCCTGCAAAAAGCCTGGGCTCTGGCCACAGTAGGAGTCAAAACCAGCCCTGGAAAACGTGGGGCTATGACCTGTGAAGCTTGACTTCTGGAGGCAGTGATGCCTCGACACTGCAAGTCCAAGCTCAGAATTGGTGCTTGCCCAGAGCTGGAACAATAGGAAATGCCAGGGAACTGATGGTGTCTAGGAGATGGCTTCAGCCTTGTGCAGGCTCAGGTTGTGAGAGATTTATGCCCGTCGCAGTTGCCTAATTCTCTGCAAGTCATCTAATTTGGATGTAAGGGGCTATCCCAGAGCAGAGTCATTCAACCTCTCTTCCATGCTTTCTTCTCATCAAAACTTTCTTCAAGAGACTCTGCTAACTCCCAGGATTGCCCAGTGTGTGGTGGGGGGGAATCTCAATGATGCCTCGTTGGGTTCCAGGAGAGTTTTGGGATCCACATGGCTTTTTAAGCAGAAGACCCCCCCAAGAAGTCTTACTTGTCCTTTTTCCTGAAGGAGTCCTGCAGTGGCTTCACAAGGACCAAGCTCCAGGCTTTGAGATCCTGGCTTCTCTTTGTCCTTGCCTTTTCTGGCAATTTAATAGCATCCCCCCACCCCTCTCCCGGCTGCAAAGGTCTTTCTTTTTGGCCAGCTCCCGTGAAGTGGCGTGTCTTCTCCATCGGAGGGAGTGTCAAAGTGCCAGTGTCCCAAACAGCACAGCAACCTGCTTCAAAACAAGTAGTCTTTGTGCCGCTACAGTTCCTCCCGGTCCTTCCTTAGACTCCACTCGATCCCTCCCCGTCATATCCCTTCTTTGCTCCCTCGTTCTCTGAGCCTCACTCATCTTCGGGCGACCACGTGTGCTCTTGCAATTGCAGTATAACCTGGATCATGGGGAATAAACTTTGTGCTTATGAAACTTTTACATCAATGCCTGCTCCTGCCAAGCTCCCAAAAGTGTTCCCCAGCCGAGCTGTGCACTGGACCATGGCCCACTTAGCCTCCTTTTGTCTCTGGGAGTAGTCTGGGTTATTCTTGCTGCTGTATGTCAGGGCAAGGCCCAAATACAGCCCTCTTGACTATATAGGACCTGCTCTTCCATGTTGCTAGATACTGGGGTGAATTTTTCATTTTTTTTTTTTTTTTCCCTGGTCGGAGAACCCTACAAAATCCCCATGCCTTGTGTTGGTCTTCTAGGAAGAGTTTTTTATGAAGGACTTAAGGAAGGAGGAAGACCTTGGCTTTCTCTTTGACATGGCTCTGAAGACCCGTGCTGTGTCTGTCTCGAAACTAAACACTTGCGCATATGTGGCTGCATCTTCTGATGCAGCTGATGAGGAAATTTAATGAAGATCAGCCGTAAGCAATAAGACAAGCCAAGGACTTATCCTCTCTCTCCTCTTCTCATTACCAGGGTGAATACACTCTCCTCATCTTTGACCAAATGATTTTTCCCCCAGAGCTTTCAGGAACCGCTTGAACTTTTAGTGCTTCTAGTGTTCCTGGCTAGGGGGTCTTGCCCCTCCACTCATGCTCAGACTGGCCAGGTTTGGGGTCGGGCAGGAATTTTACCCAGTGGTCAGATTTGGTACAGACTGGGGGGAGGGGGGCTTTTGCCTTCCTCCATAGTTGGGTGCAGGGCCCTCTTCCTCAGATCTGGTTTCGGAGCAGATTCACTGCTTGCACGACCTCCTTGGATTACAAGGCTCGTTCTAGACTGACTTTTTTTTTTCCCCCAAATCTTGCAGGTGATCTTTTTTTCTGGCTCATCCTGCATCCATCTATATACCAGCCAAGATAGTAGACCAGATGTCACCATCACCCAAGTACTACTGTCCTTATCTTGCACCACTTCTTGTACAGACAGCGGCTAACGAGGGCCAAATGGAGAACAGCAGCTACAGCCGCCCGCAGAAAGGGGCAAAGTCATTGCCTTTACTTGTCCTGTTACTTATTAGCAGCGCTGTATTTGCATACTGCACATTATTGGGAAATAAAAAGTGATTCTACTTTGCAAAGAAAGCTTTGAAGGGGACACCTGCCTGGCCTGTGGGGCTTTGACTCTATTGCAGCACCAGGAGACCATATTGTGGAAGATTTAAGGGCAGAAGGGACCTAGCTCAACCGCCTGCTCAAAGCAGGACCATCTCCAACTAGATCATCCCAGCCAAGGCTTTGTTGAGCCGAGTCTTAAACACCTCCAAGGAGAGATGCCACCACCTCTCTGGGTAACCTGCTCCAGTGTTTTGCTGCTCTCCTAGTGAGAAAATGCTTCCTAATAGCTAACCTAAACTTCCCTTGCTGCAACTTGAGACCCTTGCTCCTTGAGATGCTTTAAACATATCACTACTATTCTATGGGAGACGAGGCTCTTTCTTAAACTTAAACTTCCTTTAAACTTTAACAAGCTTTTGAATGCCATGAGTTCCTGAAGAAGGGTGCACTGCTTTTGCAAGCTTCAGTCTCTCTCAATCATGCAGGTGTCTACCTTTAAAAGATGCATCACCTACAAGAATCCTTGTCTCCCGCACCTTTCCTGGACCATCATGACTACAGCATCGCTCCAGCACTACCAGCAACATTGCTATGCGTTCAGTTGCCTTGGCGCAGGCCCCCACCCCCAACAGCAGGTGCAAGAGGAGCAGGCGTGTCCAGATGCCTCGAACTTGCTCATTTTGAGAGGCGAAAAAGCGCAGCAGCTTGATCTCTGCTAACTTGCAAAGTTCGTCAACCCTTGGCCAAGGGAGCGGCTAGAGATAAAAGAGCATTAAGGATTTTGTAAATGTGACTGGCGCTATTTGTGAGTCCAGTATCTCTCTTTGATGCGATTCACCAGATTGTATGTGAAATAATGGCAATTCCTTTCTCTGCCATGAACCACGCACTTTTGAAGTTTTAAAGGCTGTTTTGAGGGAAGCGATTAAATACTGATGTGGAGCAGGAATTGCAGCTGTAACTGCTTGTGGTAGCTTGGCATGGGCCAAACAAAAAGTATATTTTGGCTTAAAACAAGCGACACCCAGCACACAGATGGCTGAAGCTGAAAAGTGGGCCCCTTAGTCATTTTGTTTTTACCCTGCGTTGCCCTGGGTGTGACCACTTTGCATTAAGTATCTGAAGCCAAGTACAAGCATTTGCTGAGAAGCATTGCAAATACCCGTGCTTCCTACGCACCCAGCCTTGTGGCTCCACCAGCGCTTTGCCCAGAGAAACGGGTGAGCTCACAGACATCAGAAGGTCACAGCCTTGTTTTCATACAAACTTTGCCTGCCCTCCTACTTAACCTCCTTCTAATGTGACTTTTTTTTTTTTTTTGACGTCCAGTGCTCCCGGCAATAGGAACCATACTGGTCTAAAATAGCTTTGATGCACAAATGCTATTTAATAGGTTTAGTGGTGGTGGCAGTAGCAATAGTTCACATCAAAAGATTTTGGTTGCCTTTAGCTTGCACAGTAAAGCGGTTGTTTTCCAGGATGGGATGTGGACGACACAATAAGTGATATTGAACTTGATGTTAATAGTTCCTTTCAGTGTTTATGGTCTAGCGGTGGTTACAGCTGCATACTATAACTTGCTATAAACAACGTGCTCGCTGATGAGTCCTGTCTGTTACTTGATCTCCCAGGACTATATAAATAAAGCAAAGCAGCCCAGTCCTGTCAGGGGCCCTAACTCTTAAGTGCTTATAACGTATAATACCACTTCTCATTAAGGAGAACTCGCCACTTTTTTTTATTGTCTCCATTTCGATGGTATGATGCGGCCCGGAGGGAGAGACTCGGCGGGTTGTCATGAAGCCTCAATAACGATGCAAGCTTAAGCGTCCCTATTGAGTGGTTAGCCCGGGAATTGGAGCGGAGGATGCGCAAAAACTGGGACTATTATTGCTGTGGCTCAAGCTAGGGATGTGCTGAAGGTAGATATTCAAGGGCAGGCCTTCACTGGAGATGCCGTTGCTCACGCTAGCGAAGTGAATGATTTTGACGGCTTCCAGCCGCGTAGCATCTACGGCGGCAAGTGGTGAAAATTGCTGTCTGTATTAATCCATTCCCTGGCCACCATTATAGAGTGGTGCTACGTTTTTGAGCTGCGTAGGTAAATCTAAGCTGTTGGGTTGAATGTCCCCTACGGCTCTGCTTAAAGGGGCCCCCATACGTTTCAGTCTGGTTGCAATTCCTACATTTGTTGCTCCAGGGAACTTGGTTTCCTATAAAGGCAGGAGGCAAATCCCACTCCCTCCCCCCCACAAGGGGAAGAGTGGCTTTGATGGCACCCGATGAGCTGCCCGCTGCGTGAAATAAATGCATGCAGTTACTTCACTTGGCTGTCTAACTCCTGCTGTTATTACACGTCAGATGGGATGCATTTGGGCAAAGCCGTAGAGCTTTTTGAAGCGATACCTTGATGCATATTGGGTGAGGTGCTGCCACAGTCCTTGTAGTTGATAGGATCTGCTGGAACAGCGGGCTCCCGTGATCTTGAAGGGTGAATTGGGCCCTTTTGATACGGCACAGATTTGAAGTAAAATGTTGGGTTTGAAATACAGGGGGGTAGGTTGTAGCCATGTTGGCATGGGCTGACAAGGTGCTTTGGGTAAGTCTGATTTTTGACCAACTCAAGAAGTGCAACAGAAATACAGACTGCAACTTCAGGTTGGCTGTTCCAGCAGCTTCTTCAGGCCTGTTTTTCTATTGTATCCAAAATTTTTTTCCATATATTGGAGACCCCGCTATGAAAATATGCAATACTTGCATGGCATGTACAAAAGTAAACCATTTAAGCCAGAAATCCAATGCACCACAGCAGTGCAACCCCCATTCTCATCATAAATGCACTAATATAAAAAAGAAGCTTTCAAAGAACAGACTTTTTCAGCCCAAGTTGAGAAAATGCCAGAGCTACTAACACAACCCAACGTGGTGTATCGGTTAGTGCACCCTTGTGAGGCTTCGAAGTCGTGCACCGAGCACTTCCTAAGTTCGTTACTTGGCCTCTCCTTTGCATTTGCTGCGAGCAGACTGTCAGCTGCTGTTAGTCTGCCAAGCAAGATGAAAGACACCAGCCTGAGGTGTGAAGTGTCTTCCAAACCACATTGCAGCGCGTGATTCCTCTTTGTGTCGGTGCATTCAGGCTATCTGGAAGCCGGGCTGGTCAGTCTCTGCTCGAGCGGCTTCACTTCTCTGCAAGTCCTCGTGAATCTGCTCCAGAGTCTGTCGGCTGCTTCCAGCATCTCCGCTCGGGGGAGATGGCTTTCCTGGTCAGGCTTTTTCTCTTTCTTCTCCGTTTCGAATCGTAGGCTTTCTATGGCTCTCTGCTCTCCCTGATATTTGTGACAGTTGCAGGTAAAGTTTCTTACCTCCTTTTTAATTTGATATCTGGCAGTGGCTTGAAAATATGGGAAACTGTTCTTAAAATGTGAATAGTGGAAATATGGGGGAGGCTTTAATTTTTTTATTTTACTTTCTCTTTTTTTTTTTTTTTTTCCTCAAGCAAAATAAATCTTGTTATGTCTTGAGATTTCAAGGCTGTTAAGTGTTCCAGTTAGCTGGTGCTTTTACCATTGCATGGTGCTTTTAATTGCTCTTTTGCATAAAAGATGCATGACATCATTTGGATGTACTCCCACCATATGAACATTGTGCTTCATGACATGCTCAGCAGCGGCAAATGTTGGATAAGGACCATGGCTTATTAATCCTAAATACATTATAGTGTTTTAAAATAGCTAAACAAGCTCCACGCCGAACTCCTTATCTACAGCAAGTTGCCTTCAGCAATAGTGAAAACATTCCCATAGTTTGAGTCATAGCTAACTGCAGAAGAAAAGCACGAATTGCCAACTACTAGATGTAGACTACTGAGGTTTTAAATTCAGTGTGCTCACCAAAAAAAAAAATAGTCCAGGTAAACTTGTCCTGGGATAAGGATTTTTGCCACCCCGATTGGCCAAAATTAACATTTTAAAATACAACCATGCCATGCGTGATTGCGCCTCTTATACGGGGTTTTGTATGGTGCATGTTTATTTGCCTTTCTGAAATGAATTTGGTCACGTTGGGTTACTTGCCTTCCCTCCCTTAGCAGCAGCATAATTTAAGGGTCTTGTTTCTGGAAGAGGAAGAGTGACGCAATGATTGTTATGAATATAATAACTTTTTTTCCCTATCACGTGAGCTGTAATGTCTAACTGGTAGATGCACAGTATTTCTCAGAAATCCTCCAACCCAGTTGATACGTTATACCTTTAATGAGCAGGAGCATCCAAGCCCTCAAATATACACTGAGGATAGACAGTGGCTCCGCTGGGCTATCATGCCAATAACCCACGCATTTAATAGACCCTCTGCTGAATGACTGTCTCCACCTGATGCAACAAAACAGCTTCTCCATTTGCTCTGTCTTATTAGCAATGTGGTTTTTTGTCATTGCTTTGATCGGTGAAATACAGAAGTGCCCGTAAGGAGGTGTTTTTTGGTTTAAACTACCCCAAACCCTTATGTATGCCGCAGCTAAAGAAACAGAATTTGCTCTTGGCTAGTAGATCACGTATGAAAACTTGGTGTTGAAGCCTGTTCTCGTGCAATGGTCTGAGGTTGCTATTTCTACTACCTCGCCTCATTTCTTGAAACTTTTTTTTGGCTAAGTACTGCTTTTGGGCAGAAGTAAAACCGCCCAGAAGCCAGCCATGGCCATGTAGTGGAGGGTAAGAATTTGGTCACTAGCTACTGACCACAAGAGGGTCCCATGGCTGTGAGTTCCTTGGGTGAATGGTATGCTAAATCATTTGCCTTCAGTCCATCTGTAAAATGTTGCCTTTAAAAAATCCAAAAAACATAACCAAAAAAACGCAGAAGCAGCTCGATTTTGGTGTTTTTTGTCTCTTATTGCAACTGAGCTGCAGTTACTAGTTCTGTTTTCCCCACGAACCCACTTATTCAGTGGTGTTAGCAGAAGCTCGCCATAAAGGGCTGTAGCCAGGTCTGATCCCTGTCGGATCAAGATCTAGCCCAGTGAGTACTACTTCGTATGCGAGACCCTAACGAACAAATGAGCGTGTGCATGGACTGCCGGTGGGTTGGGACTGATTTATTCCCTATGAAACCTTGATGGCAATTGCTCCTTCCTCTTATTACTCCTTTTTGGTTGCATTAGGCACTTCCAAGTAGCTTCTAGCTGGGTACTTTTAATTTGCCAGTATGTGCACATCCAAAAAAAAAAAAAAAAGTGTAGTCCTTTAAGTGCCCACATTGATTCCACTCTTGATGCATATTCTCCTGTACATGTGATATGAAGCTGTTGGCCAGCACTTTGCGGTGGAGCCATGACTATGGCCTCTACCTGGATGGCATCGGGGACAACCTCTTTAATGGCACTGTTTCTTTTATTAGTGTTGTGTACTTATTAGGGCTTGTTCCAGTGGGTCCTGAGCAACTTTTTGCTGCTTTCTGAGTAATATTCCTGCATCTGAGAGATGCTGCTGAGCAGCAGTGTGAAGTCTGATCTGTGCACTTACCCTCTACTCCTTCCTGTGGGCTTCTGGTTGGGGTGCCAGTGCTTGGTGGGGCTATCCTGTGATCGGCAAGCGTGTAGGACTCCTTGTTCCCACCTCCAGGGCACAAACTTCTGTTTGCCAGGGTGGAATTTGTGACGATCGCTCGAACAACGAAGGCTACCGTCACGGGCACTGTTAGAGTCCATCACGCTCTCCTTCCCAGCCATGTGGATGCTTGTTTGTAAAGGATTCTGTTTCCTGGCAACTTTAGAAATGATTGGCTCAGCCACCCTTTCTAGTGGCTGTGGAGGGAGAGAAGGGAAGGATAAGGACGTTTTAGGTGCAAATGCAGCCCCAGCAGACACTGCGCCACCAAAAGTGTCCCGCCCTGTGCAATGGGGCAGGCAATGGGATCTGTGTGGATCATACATGCTGTAGCACCGTGCCTCACAAGCAGCCACGGTCTTCCCTGTGTGTTGTGTGCTGTGGTGTTACTTGGTGGGGCGAGGGGTTGCATTGACTGAGATTACCTCTCCTGTGACGAGTACAGTGTTGCTTGCTGGGGCAATGGGCATAGGGAGGCCTCTGTGTCCCCTTGGGCATGGCCTTTTGCAAGCTTTGGCTGAAGCCCTCTATCTTCCTCCAGCATCCATATATCTTGGAAGTGGTTCCATGCCTCTTCCCAGTGATGCAAATACAGGGCCAACTAGCACTCACCTTGGGGAGGCAGGATGGTGCTTTCCTAGATGTGCCATGTCCTGGGCCCTACTGAGAAGTGGGCAGATGCTGGGGAGGACAACACTGGAAAAGCGACCAGCTAAATTCACCAGTCTCTTGGAACTGCCTCCTCCATCCCTTGACTATGCAAGTACATGTATGTAAAGATGGGGTAAAACTTGCCAAACTCTCACCTTAGGCCTGGTTTTTAAAGTATCACACTGGCCTCTGCACTGTTTTTAAAAAAAAAAAAAAAAAAAAAGAAAAGAAAAAATGCTTTTGTTCAAATTCAGGTCCTTGCTTTGTCCCATCCTTCTCTTTCTGCTTCTCATCTTCACAGTGTAGTATCTTAGCTTCCTCTTCCTGGACTGGACTACCCCACCCCTCAGGATGGCAGGTAAGGCTGAGGATAGCATGTTTGCCTCTTCTCTTCATACTCGCTGTCCTATTAGGGTAAATGGCATTTTCTTTATAGAGTTACATAAGCCTGAGGAGCAAAACATTACCTACTTTGCAACTGTTGTCTGATGAAGAACTTTCTCATTATTGCTATTGCACTCTCATTATTATTATTAATATGTTCTAATTATAATACACATTATTATTATACGCTTTATTATTATTATTATTACTCTGCCTCCATTCGCATTCTTAGGATCTGATCCAGTCCTGCCTTGTATCTTGACGCACTTGCTTGCGCCTGTGAAAGGTGTGGGCAAAAATACCTTGGAACCACACGTCACTCCGTATAGACATTACTGTGCAGAGCTGTGAGTGGTTGCAGGGCAAAGTGTGTCGGAGACCTGGACCTTGATTGCTAGGTGGTTTTTAACATGCATCGCTCCAAAGCTCAGCCTTGTAGTTGTACCATCAAATCAGGAATGAGTGAGGACAGGAGCCTGCCTTCCAGATCTTATTAATCCGTCGCTCTGAGGTCAAGCGGGGATTGCTCTTCCATCTCAACTGTAGAAGCACCTTGCATCAGGCTCTCTGCTTATGCAACCCAGCGTTGACAGCTCCAGGAAGGGGTTGTTTCCCAATCCTCTTCCAGAGGCTGCTGCCAAAAGCGATGCCTGCTCTCCCTGCTGAGCAGCCTGTTTTTACTGCACCTCGCCAGCGTGGTTGCACAGTGTGATGCTGCTAGGGTGAAACGTCCCTGTTTCGTTCCACGTTCCTTCTGAAACAGAGTTCGAGCTGGTCTCGGGCTCATTCAAAGCACAGGGAATATGAGGGGTTGCAGTTTTGTCAGGGTTGACTGTAGTTGTACTAGTAAGTTGGACAATGAATTTCATGGGATGGTTTGGACAGCGCTGATCCTGCCTCAGGCAGAGGGTTGGACCCAGGGAGGTCTCTTCCAGCTCTACTTCTCTCTCTCTTATATACTGCTAGAAGAGAATAAGACAGATTTTATTTTTTTTATCTTTTTATTTTTTAAGAACCTGTTTGTGCGTGCACTTAGTTGCCCCTGAAGCTTTCCTCGAGATAAATAGTGGTACTGTTTTGCTGTAGCTTTGCATCCTGGCACTTCTTGAATGCAAGCGCTTCAAAAACACCTATCTAGCCTGTAGATCTAGCTGTTTGGGTTTTTTCCTTCTGGCCTCCAAACTTTGCTCTCTGATGTGAATGGCCAGTGTTCACCCACACAAGAATCTGGAAACTTTGCATAATGGATACCAGAGTACAAGCACTTTGCATAGTGGATAGCAGGGAAACAGGCATCTGAGCTCAGTCCGTTTGTGCTCGGAGGAACCCCCTGGACCTGGTTCATTGCAAGACAAACGTAGGGACCTGAAGAGGAATGCCTTGCATTCAGAAGCTGGTCTAACTTTTATTCCAGCTGTGCAGTTATTCCAATAAATGATATCCCCCTAAAAGACATTAAAAAATCTTTGCCTCCTAAATGTAGTTGATGCCATAACAATAAATAAACCTGCATCCCAGTGCAAGCATGCAGTGAAAACCCTGTTAGATCCAGCAAACGTTTGGCTCCTACACCCCAGCATCACACCCCTTTTAAACAGACCGGTGCTAGTGGCATTAAGACACTAGAAGCCTCTTACCCAAGTGTGTAGGAGGGCTGCATTACTCCTATGACTAATAAAGGGGCAACACTAGAGTAGGAGAAATGTGTGATGCTTGCTTGCTAAAGAGGTTCCTGGTTCTCCTGGATTTTCTGTTTGCTACGAAGAGAAGTGTAGCCTACAGGGCTGCATACTGGATTGGGGAGGGAGGGAGAAATCCTCTTTCTCTCCCCTTGGACATGGCTAAATTAATCCTATTGGAGACTTCGTAAGCTCCTGAGAGCTTTGGGGGTTTGGCAGCAGACCATAGTGTGCTAGACAGGGACGATTTTGAAGTCTGTTGCCTGACTTCAATTACAAGCTGAGCACTCTTGCCAGCACGCTCGGTTTTTCAGGAACAATGCATGTTTCCTGCGAAGTCAAACATGCGGTTGAGGTGGTGGCATCTTCCTTCCTGGTTCTGACACTGGGTTTTTTTGTTGTTTTGTTGCTGTTGGGTTTTGGTTTGTATTGGAGAGTGGGAGGGAAAGGAGAAGGTTTCCAGACTTTCCCGTTTTTCGTGCACGTGCTCTCTTGTGCGTGGCCTGGGGCAGAATTGTTACGGAGACGCAGTCGAAGCATCACCCGTGTTACTTGTGCATCGCGCCATCTAGGCAGCGTGACTGGACTCTGAAGGAAGCCGTTCTTCTGAACTTGAGACTTCGACAAACGTTTTCCCTGTTTTTTACATCCCGACTCGGCATGCAGTTCCTTCCCCTGACTCTTCCTGGGTGAACTTGGTGGTCCTCCTTGACCCCGCAACCTCTCTCTCCTTTCCTTTTCCTTCAGCTCTGCGCCTGTTTCTCCACTCCCGGCTCTACCACACCTTTGATCTGGTGCTGTCCGTCTGAATTGACTGACCCTTTGCTTTTTGGGGGGTTCCCCCCCTTAGGATTTTGTTCTCCTATGACCCGATTGAGTGTTTTGGATTACCAAACAAATCCCCCCTCTGGCTCCATTGCCACCACTTACTGAGCCCGTCGGCTGTCGATGGGGGACGTCCAGATATGTTCTCGGAGCAGCTCCTCCACAACCCCTCCGCCAAAAACATGCAATACGACAGTGGATTGGTCAGCCATGGACTAGAGCGAGGTAAGTACCTCGCTGCCCATTTTGGTCCAGCAAGGATGTACTGCGTTAGTTGGTGCTGGCCATTTGGTCTTCAAACACGTCGGCTTCACGTGAACATTGGTCCTGTAACCATACAGCCGAGTTTTCTTGCTGAGTTGATGACACTTTAGCATAAAACTACTATTGGCGTGAGAGTGACCTAACCTTCGCGAGGCGCTGATGCCTTTCTGAGGACGCCTCCCGCCGGTGCTACAGAAGCCTGGCTTTGGGCGTGGGCTGCACAGTCCTTCACTCCCGGGCGCTGAGCTCTCCTCCATCCCTCCCCTGGAGCAGCGCTACCTGGGAAGAGGAGAAGCATCTCTAAAAGCAAACGATGGATAACCAGGATATTATCCAGCGCTTGAAATGCATCTTTCCTTGTTTTACAGCGCTTTGAGATTGGCAATGACACGGCGTCTCTGCTGCCCGTCTGTCCTGATGCCGGATTCCCTCTTGGATCCGTTTCCTCAAAACATTTTCAGTGGCTGCCTTGTTAGAAAGCCATGAATGTAATTTGCTTCTTGGAAGGAATGGGCAGCTATTTTCCCCATTCTCTTGCTCTTCCTGCCCTGCTGTCCTCTCGCATTTTTTGCACTTCTTCGGCTGACTACCTGCTGCTCGCACGCCTAACCAGTCGGCTTTGTCGCTCGGACCGCCTTTTTTTGTTTGTTTGTTTGTTTTTTCTTTCTTTCTCCATCTTTCTCCAGCCACTCAAGTCGCCTTTCATGTGTGCACGTCGGGCATCTCCATGTGAGAGTCACTCTCCAACAGTTTGTTTTTTTTTGTTTTTGTTTTTTTTAAATGCCCATGAGGAGCACATGCACATGTATGCCTTCCCCCCCCCTTGTTCCATTCGACTTGGCTGCTATAAAAGTTTTTAGCTTAAGTCCAGCGGGCAGTTCAGGCTGAACAGACATGAGCTGCTGCTCCAAGAGGAGAATAGCTATGCACCCCCCCCCCCAACTTTTTCAAAATGGATTTAAACAGCCTGTTTTCTGATGGGGGGGGGGGGAGGGCCTCATGCCTCTCTCAGTTTGTTCAAGTCTTCCTTCATCTTGCTGCAACCAAAGCCAAGGTTCCTCCTTTAGCTCCACTTTTTTCCCCCTTCGGTGACTGTCGATCACCCACAATTGCATGTGACCCACTTCTCGCTTGCCCCCCTTGAGCCACTTGCTCTTGCTTTTCTGTCTTTTTGTTCCTTTCGCCGATCCGCTCGGCAAAGCCCCGTCAATTCTCTTCCCCGTGGCACAGATCTCGTCAAAGCTGGAAAGAAAATCCGAGGGCAAGCGTCCCGAAGCAGGCTAGAGGGAACTGACGGGGTGTACACACGTGCCAACTTGCTGCCAGTTCAGCTGACTTAAGTCACCTTAAGTGTCAGAGCATACACGCGTATGTGGAGCA
Source organism: Crocodylus siamensis (assembly GCF_052110815.1). Lineage (NCBI taxonomy): Eukaryota > Metazoa > Chordata > Crocodylia > Crocodylidae > Crocodylus > Crocodylus siamensis. Next base: position 6,837,097 of record NC_143396.1, on the reverse strand, counting down.
GAGCTGACTTAAACACACCTGGGAGTCGTATTCACTTGTGCTGCATTTATCTCGAGTGGCGTTAGTTAAGTCGACTTGGCTCACAAGGTGGCTGCCGCCACGTCAAGGAGCTGTACGTGCGTATGCTCTGCTGTGCCTTTAACTTAAGTCGGTTTAGTTAAGTGGCTTTATTTTAAGTTGACTTCAGTAAGTGTGCATGCACCCAGGATGACGGTTGCCTAAATTAAAATCAGGTGGGGGGAGTCCAGAGGGCTGCAGGGTTTTGAGGGATCCAATGGACCACCCAGGTTCATGGTCTGCTGGTCACAAAAGTATCTTAAATCCTCGATTTACTAAAGTCAGGTTCATATAGCCCTCGTGTGAGCCTTGAAGGGAGCTGCGTGGTACCTTGTGGACAGCTGGCCCAGGATGCAAAATGCTTATCTAAATTATGAGTTAACTGCAAGGATATGTAGTTTTCTCTAATGATGGATGTCTGCCTGCCTTGTCCTCGCCGAGGCCTGGTTTCTGCAAGGCTGTGCCTGCCTCGAACGACAGCAGGCAAGAGGCAGCGCTCTCGTATTCCTGGTGGCTCTTAGTATCAGCCGGCGGGGTTTGTGTGTGCAAATTTAAATCCCAACACAGGCTGCCATCCCCGTCTTTAGCAGAAGAGGTTAAACTATTAAACCCACGAATCTTGAGCCATTAAACCAGCAGTCGCTAACTTATGCAACATAAGCAAAATTTCAGCAGAACCACAAATAATTGCTTTCAATGCGCTCACCAGCTCAAACCAAACATAATCTGATCAAAACCAGATCACCCAGGTCTTTCCCATGTTCCCGCTCGGATGCCGGCTTGGGGTGGGGAGTGCGTCTGGCTTTTTCTCGAGGGCTGGAAGAGGTTACACAAGCCTAGATTTCTTTTCTTTTTGAAGAAGAACAAATGGACAAGCAAACACCTCAGTTGCTTCTGCCTCTGTTAGATTTGCAACTTTTTTTTCTTCTTTTTCTGGCGTCCCCTTTCCCCTGAATGCAGTCGGGTCTGTGTTTTGGAACAGATCGTTCTTTCCCCCTCTGTTGTAAGGACACGATGTTGAGGTTTCTGAGCCCTGAGGTAGCAGGAGCCAGGTGCTAGACTGATGGGTTTTTTGTGGCTGTCTTAGTTCAAAGGTAATTTGGAGCCTGGGTTATTTCTTGCTTTTCTTCTAACTATGTTGACTCCCAGCGGCGACGCTTAAGTGAACGGAGCGCCGGAAAGATGCCCAGTCCGAGGACGAGGTCGTGCCAGGCTCTGTCCACTGTAATAGCTTCATCAGCTCTATTTAGTGAGCGTTTCTTTTCCTTTGTGCATGTGTCCAGGGCTAAAATCTGGCTGGTCCTCTCGCTCTCCCCCATGGTGTGAAAACTTTGCTGGTCTTCAAAATATACTTGAGACGACTTAATCTCTTCCCCCGCCAGGCTTTCAACTGTCAACTTTCATTTTCCTTCAGAGGATGAGTGTTGAATTTCCTTCCCACATCTTTTAATTTTTTTATTGTGCTGTTTTTAATACCGTGCTCACACTGTGCAAACCGATCTGCCGTCGGTTTCCACTTCTTTTATTCTCTGCGTTCCTGAAGTTACTCATCTAGTGTCTTAGAGAGGGAGAGAGGCCGGTGGCGAGGCGCAAATCAAACACTGCCCCCATTTTTGCAAACAACCAAGATCCTGGTGATCGCCAAACGAGTTCAGCGAGAAACCGGAGCTGGGACGCTACAAAGGACCGGCCAAGGTGCCTCTCCCGGCTGGCGCTGAGAGCGGAAGGGGACCCGGGCTGGGGGGAGTTTCGGACCCGCTGCCCTCGCAAGCACCTCCCCAAAGAAGTGGCGTGATGGCTATGAATGGGACAGCGTGCGGCTGTGTCCCAGGTTGGCGCGGTTTCCCCATCTCCCTGTTCATGAGCAAAGAGGGAAGTGTTTAATGAAGCCTTGGCAGGGAGGAGTGGGGTGAACCGAGGCTAGCATTTAAAAAAAAAAAAAAAAAAAAAAATCCCCATGTTTAGGAAATAAACTTCACTTTTGCACTTTTTTTTTTTTTAAATTTCCTAAATATGGGGATTTTTTTTTTTTTATTTTTAAACCATCTTTAGCTTTCCCTGAGCCGGACGGAGGGTGTGAGAGCTTGCAGAAACGGATAATTTGATTTCCTTCCCCTGCAGGTTCCCCGCGGTGGCCGAGCCCGGGTTCGGCGGGGTCTTTGCAGCACCTTCCGCGGGGGGCGGGGGCGGAGGCGGCGCCGCGCCCCGCCCCCCCCGCCGCGCCCCGCCCCCCCGCCGCCGCCGCCCGGCGCTCGCGCCGCGCGCGCTTAAAGCGCCGCGATGGGGGCGGCCGCTGAGACCGGCGGCGGCGGCGGGGCGGCGGCGATGGCGGCCAGGCGCGTCTTCCACCTCCAGCCATGCGGTGAGACCCGGCCCGCGCGAGTGCTCCCGCGGCGCTGTCAGGGGCGACATGCGTGCGCGCTACGTGTGTGTGCGCGCGCGGAGGCACTCGGTGTGGGTGTGTGCGCACCTGCGGGCAGTGTGTGTGTGTGTGTGGGGATGCACACGCACACGTGGAGGCGCTGTGTGTGTGTGTCTGCACACGTGGGGGCACTGGGGTGCGCGCACGTGGGGGCACTGAACGTGCGCGCACACTTGCGCTCACTCGCTGGCGGTTTAAAACCCGCCGAGCGGCGCGGGGGCGGCTGGGGCTGGGGCTGGGGCTGGGGCTGGGGCGGCTGGCTCCCGCCACGGGGAAGGGAGACTGCACTACCCCTTCCAGCTCGTCAACCCTGGTTCGCTTGTGAAATGGGAAGGGTGGGACAGTGCGCGGGTACCACGGTACAGAGATGTGTGTGTTTTATATTGTATGTAACCCCCCCGCGTGCACACACGTTATCTTAATGCATACTTGTGTGTGTGAGAGGGGGTGGGGGTTCATGCACGCACGTGTAAAAATCCTTCTCGTTTTTAGCCGCGCTTCAAAACGGGGTTCTATATTTGGTCCAAACTTTTTTGCAATCCGGCGAGCAGGCCCACTTTTTAAACATTGTGCAAGTTTGTTTCTATGTGTTGTGTTTTATTTAAACAAACAAGGGGAGGGGGGAAGATCCCTGTTACTTCCTCAGTCGCGGTGGGGTTTGTATTGCTGCTTTTTTCCCTTTTTTATGAGGCTTAGCTAACACTGGATTTGGAGTTTCCCATCTTCTGAAAGTGTTTTGCTCTGGAGTCGAGGGAGCTGTAGGTGGCACAGCTGCCTAGTTTACAAGGCTGTTTTGGAAGTGGTACTCGCACGTACCTGTAACTTTCTTTTTTCTTTGTCGGGTTTGGGGTTTTCCCCTCCGGTCGGCGTAAGAAATTTGCTGCGTCTCTTTAAAACCTGCCCCATTTCTCTCCAAACGCCAGCTTTCAAAAGAAACCGGATTGCTCACTTGGATCCACCAGCTCCCTTGCTCAGGCGCTTGGGTGTGAAGGGTTTTGGGTGTTAATTTTGGGGCGTTTTGCTGGAGTTTGATGTTTTCCAAACAGACAGTGTTGATGCCAGAAGCGTGCATGTGAATAATGTCTATCTGATGGCACTTTGGATGTCTTCCAAGCTTTCATCCTCATCCTTTTTAGATTACAGGAAGAGCTGCAGCGCCTGTTGTTTGGGGCTTTCTTTTTTCCAAAGGGTGTTTTTTTTTTTTTTCTGTAAAACTAGTGCCTCGCTGGCTTAAGATTTGAGCTGTTTTGTTGCTTCGCTGGAACAGTTACTATTCCTCCATAGGGAGCTGTTGACCCTGCTGGAATAAAATACTCTGGTCTGCAGCCAAAGCCCTCTGTATAATAGGCATTTATTTTGTGCTTCTCACCTGGGCTGTTCTTGCGGCCTGCTTTTGCAGCCCGGTCTCGCACACAGCTGTGTATTGGGACGAGCTGGGCAACAGTGGAAAAGTCTGCCCTTGTACACCTGTGGTCGTGTACAGCATGGCCTCATTTTTCTTTGTGGAGGAAGGGGGAGCCTTGGCTACACTAGCGCATCTTGGCCTTGATGGTCTCCGACACCGCTGGCCTTTGCGTAGCTGCTACTTCTTTTTTCTTTTTTAGTGATGACGTCGTACAGGAATAAATCCCCACCCCTGCTCCAGATTCACCTGCACCTGAGGTTTGGCACTGGGGATATTTTTGGTTCTTGACTAAGGCCTGAGGCTCCATGAGTTGAACGCGGTTAGAAACGCTAGGTTGACGTATAGGTGGGAAAAGCCAAGCCCAACTGCACTTTTCCAAGTACATTTGGAAAGCCGCTGTTGCACGGAAGGGTTGTGGTGTACTAACCTGCAAAGTGCTGGCGCCGCGGCTTATAGCAACCGGTTTGGAGGATTATGCAACTTATTCTTTCCGCGGAGTCCTCTATAATAACTTATAGTTTGCTCAGGGCGCCAACAAAAAAAAAAGCACTGCATCTTCAGAACCGCGGCATACCGAAATGGCTTGATCAAGTGTGCAATAGTCTGCTGGTGCTAGTTCAGGAGGGTCTACATCGCTCGCTTCCCAGTCATCTGCTTAGCTCCGAGTTCGGGCACTGAAGACGCTAAAGCTGTCGCTGTGTGTCTGCGCGCGTGGATTTGAATAACCCGCAAGTCCAGTAATTGCAGTACGCGCCTTCCTTGGAGTACCCCGGGGCACTGCTGTTCATGCACTTGGATTATAGGTCGTATTTAGATACGAGACGCGTAGCAAATGAAGGGGAAAAGTCATTTCCTCATTGTCCTGGGTGGGGTAAAAAAGACCTCTAGGATGTTGGCCATCGCTCTCTTTAAGGCAGCAGATATCTGTGCCATCCAACAAAAGCTACCGGCGCACGCAGCAGCAACCTGCTCAGCCACAATCCTTTCGAGAGAAGGAATGCTTCTCGACGCCTCGCTTCCTGCTAAAGGATTTCACTCGGAGTAATTATGGGACGTTGAATAACGCAAGCTGTTGCGATACGTTAGATGACACATCACATGAAACCAAGTCATCTGCCCTGTAAATAAATAGGTAAAGTACTGTGAACAAGTATGTCGGGCGGGGTCATGGAAACGCGGTCACGCCTCGTGATCCCGCGACGGGGAAGCCAAGCGGCACTGTTTGACCTGAGGACGATCGTGATGCCGAGCTCTCCTGAAAGAGCTCTGCGATCTCATCATGGAAAGCGGTTCTGTTTTCGTAGCTGATTGCAATGCTGATTTTAATCAACTTTTTCTTTTTCCACCTGCCAAGTTGAAACCAAGTTAAGGAGAGTCGGGCATGTAGTGCGAAGCTTCTGATAATCAGCAAATCCAAAATATGATGCAGTGTTTAGCAAACTGCCTACCTCCAAACTGTAACCATGGCAGGGTGGGTTTCTTCTGTTGCCTCTCCATGGTTATTTTTGTTGTTTTGTTTTGTTTTTTTCTTTTTCATGCTGAAAATGCTCAATGTCTGTCTCGCTTCTGGCCTTGCAAAGTCCTCCTGGATTCCAGGAGCGCAGCTGCGTGCCTGCCTTTTTGCTCATCAGGAATAAAGGTTTTGCAGCGAATACAGCCAGGAACACCTGTGCAGTGCTGTTGCCATCAAAACAAAGCTCACCGTTTTTTGTTTTTTTTGTTTTGTTTTTTTGTTTTTTTTATTTCCCTCTTCCAGCTGTGTGTGCTCTGTGAAAATTAATTGGAACCCAGTAAATTTAAATCCTGTACAGCACAAAAAGAAACGCAACTGGCTTCCTCTATTGCAGCTGATGGAGTTGGGTGGGTTTTTTGGGGGGGTGGGTTAGGAGAGCAACATCAAAAGCTGTGGATTGCTAAAGTAAGAAGATGGTGGCAGGGGAGGACGATGCCCCTGTGAGAGGGGCACTGAGGTGTCGCCATCCTTTGCAGAGCTTGCTGTACATCGGGGGTATCAAACCCGCCCTGTGCTCCAGGCTGGATATGCCATTCCCCACAGCTCTGCCCCATATTTCAGCAGCAGGCTCTAGCCCCTCTGCTAGCCTTGGGGGTCCGGACCCCAGGTTTTGACACCCTTGCTGTACATAAGTTTCCCGTCCGCCCTTAAGTTGTGCTGCGGCTTTGCGCAGGAGAGGTCGGCTCGGTGTAAAGCGGAGAGCACCTTGCCCTGCTGCATTACAATGTGGGCCTGGAGACCGGACTTTAGACTCGGCGGCCGGTAGCGAGATGGGTAAGCATTTGCATGGGGCGTTGCTCCCTTGTGATCTGATTTCTAATCACAGGATCCCCCTTCCTTCCTCTTCTGCCCTCCCCCGTCGTGTGCCAGCTATCTCTGGAAGAAGAGACCGTGTCAAGTCCCCACCCCTGCCAGCTCTCGCTCCAAGCTTCGTTTCGTCCTGTTTAGACTTTCGGGGGAAACTGGGGGAATTGGGGGCAGTTTCAAAGCTTTGTGACTAAAGCCCCCCACAACGGGCTATGAGCCAGGTCACAAGGTGGGACGGGGATGGAGGACATGTGGACATTGCCTATGCGTTGGGCGGTAGAATGAGTATTTTTGGAGTCCTGTGTTCATCCCTGCTGCCGGTGCATCCGAAACAAGGTTGAACCTCCATCGGCCTCTTGAAAAGGATTGGGGAAACCTGCTCTGCCTTTTTTTTTGAGCACATCAAGGAACTTCAACTGTTGAGGTTGAATGAAGGCAAGGGTAAGGGAGAACTTGTCCCATAAAGTGATGGGACTGTTAATAGGAGGCTCTTCACTCAAGGAGACTAAGCTATACCAAGATCCGATGGCCGGACGCTGGAGCTCGAGCCAGTTCCAATTTTTAGGAATGAGGCGGAAACGTTGTAATGCTGAACAACGGGTCATGGCGGATCGGTCCTCTCTGGAAAGCCTTTCGCTCCTAAATAAGCGTCCAACAAGCGGTGTCCCGGTCCCAAGTCCAATATGCATGGTGGAGGTATGACTTCCCAGGATTTTCTTATGCAGCAGGTCAAACCTACGTGACCACGGCTGTGCAACTGCAAACTTGACCTTCTGGCTCTCTTTTTTGGCTCCTCCAGATGGTCGCGTTGCCCGCCAACTCCAAACAGGTTTGTTAATGCTCCTGAGGGGAAGGCCCCCCTAGGCATGGGCTGGGCAGGAGGGACGCAATGAAGCTGCGCTGGTGATGAGACGTACGTCGAGCCGTTCCCGGGCTGCGCGATGACCTGTTTTGGAGATTAACCAACTGGTCCAGCAAAGCAGGACCACGAAGAGGCAGAAGGCTTGGGGGGAGGGCCTGGGGGTTATGGGGAAGTGCCGTCATCCTTACCCTGCTCTCCCAAACCAGGGAGTAAATAGGGAGGCAGAGGTGAAATAGCCATGTTGCTTGCACGCACGAAGGATGCTACCGGAGAGGCTCCAGAAATCAAGGCCTGGGCTAGGTGATGGCTGTTGTCTGTTATTTAGACCTGGCGGCTAACGGGTACCCCTTTATATCGGGCCTGCGGGGCACGAACCTTGTCTGCGTTTTTGTTGGGCCCTCCTGCGTCTTCTCCCTTTCCTACGAGCTCGCTCTTTCCCACGCGTGCAGAGCAAGTGGCAAGCGCTTTCATCTTCATAGGCCTGGACGCACTACGGTGACTCCGGTTTCGTACTGCTGCCGGCTGGTCGGAGCCAGGGGCTGGTGGGGACGTCGGTGCGCTGCAGGAGGGTGGGAGAGTTGTTGGAGGCGCCAAGGTCAGCGGGGACGTGAAGGCAGGGAGGTACAGGACCACGGGGAAGTGTGGGCGGTGTAGAGGAGGTCGGGCGTCGGAGACTCGAGTGTGTCCCCGCCGATCGCAGCCCAGGCTGCTGCCTGCCGGGAGGAGCAGAGGGCACCTGTTCTTACAGGTGTGCGAGCCGAGGTCTGCCTCCTTTGCTCACGTTGCAGTAGTGTCGTCTGCTACAGATTTGGGGCCGTCTACATTTGATTTAAAGAATTTTTTTTTTTTTAAACGCTCGTTGCCCACAAAGCAGGCGCGCTCGCACTATTCACAGGCAAGATCGTAATAATGCTAACATGGCTTGAAACGTAGAACCGGCTTATCAGTCTGCCGCAGAGCTAGACGTCGGTCTCTTCCGGTGCCGTCGCATCTATTTGCATCTGTGCCGTGGCGCTGTTGAATACGGGGGTACAGAGCCAGGCGGAGACGCTGCATTTGCACAGGGCAGGTTGTGGTTTAATATTGTGTTTTCTTCCTTTGTCACCACCCTCCAAACTCGGTAAGGAGTTTCCTGGATTGCATGTCCCCTTTTGCAAGCCCGGAGAGACGAGGAAATGAGCAGCTGTGTGATTTTTTTTTTTTTTTTTTTTTTTTCTCCCCTCCTTCCGCAACCCTTCACTTCACTTCTCTTTTCTTCTCGGTTCCTCTTTTTAACCTCAGCTTGCCCTGTTCCACCCCTGCAGCCTGTGCATCTCCTCCTCGCTGTCTGCGCGATTAATATAGTCTGTCTTTGACCGCATTTTGGTTACTGTACCTTTTCAGAGAGCCTGCACAATGTCTGGGGTAACCGCAGGGTGGGCTGGTGCGAATTGGGGGAGCTGGGGTCGGGAGGGGGCCCTAAACCAGCTGGTCTGGGGGCTTTGTAGGATCGTGGCAAAAAGAAGCTCCCCTTCATGGTGGTGTCTCTCTTGCCTGCCAAACTGGTGGCAGTCCTAAGATGTCCTCAGTGCCTTGGATCGCAGGCTTGGAAGGGGTCTTTAAAGGCGATTTGGTCCAACCCCCACCTCCAGAAGAGGTCCCAGCACTCGAACCCAACTCCTTTTGGCACGCCTTGGTGCCTCGGCAGCTATCCTAGCACCGTGGCTGATCACCTGGACTCGATCTTCCGAGATCCCTTCCAGCCCTAATGTCTGTGAAACCACGAAATCTTCAAGCAGCGCTCGCTCGGCTCCCTACAGGCCCAAGCCAGTGGTGGCCTTAGGGTTGTTGGGGGCCCAAGCAAGAGAGTCATTTGGGACCCCGTGGAAGCCTAAGTTGAAGCAAGAACAAAGTTTTTAGTAAAGTTGTAAGGGGGGAACTGGATAAATAGTCGAGTGTTAAAATGCAAATAGAGCCACTTGCTTGCAAAAACTCCCCCCCCCCCCCCCCAAAAAAAAATTGCTGTGAAATTTTGGGGTCCCCTAAGGCATGGGGCCCCAGACGGTTGCTTGGTTTGCCCACCCCTAAGGCTGCTACTGCCCAAGCGCACCAGACGGTTTGCGTGGAGACCCTGGGAGATGCGCATCCGGCGCCCGAGGGAAGGAGCACCGAGGTCCTGCGCAGCCTTGGTGCCCCGTACCACCCCCCACCTCGCACACGCAGACCTCCTGAGCATCCCCGCTTGCGTCCTTCCTTCGTGCTGCCTTTCAACCTGGCGCACGAGAGCGCGGGGAGCGAGCTGGGAGTACAGCTGGCCAGCAGACCACTTCCAGGAAGAACAGAAGATAAGAAATGACAGTGTTTGCCAGCTTTTACTTTTGTCACCAAAACCTCCTCTCTTTGAAATTGGGCACGCGAGGCTGGTGGAGGGGGGAGGATGGGGAAGCTGATGGACAAGGGCAGTCCTCTGGGTTTAGTTCAGTCCAACTTATTTCAATCTGATTTAAATATTCCTTTTAAAAGCTGAAAAGTGTCTGGAGGTTTGGGGTTGGGGGGGTGTGGGGCAGAGTCTGCGGCTTTAAATAAAGACGTAAATAAATGTGCGGGAATTGCGGCAAAACTTGCAAAAGGGAACTTTTTTTCTTTTTCATGCACTTGTGATGAGAAGGAAATTTCAGTTGTCCGTCTTGAGAGTGCCTCGAGCAGAGATGCCGTGCAATGTATTGGTGCCATGGAAGGCTGCTAAGCCCAATTTTACGGGCATAAGTGTATCTGGAGTTTTGCCCAGGTTCATCTTTTTAGCTCCTGAGGAAGGGTACTTGGCACCCCTTCTTCTCTAACTCTTCTTCCCAACCATCTCTATACAGTCAGTCCAATAAAAGCTAACACCTGCAAAAATCCATACTCCTATCTACTAGGTATTTTAAATTCTAGGGTTTTTAAAGGTATGTAGGTATGTATAAACATCCCCCCCCTTAACTGCTCTCCGTGCCCGTAATGTCCATGTATGGGTGGCACGTTTCTGGTCTCTGTGTAAGTGTGCTCGGAGCTGTACAAGACTGTCCCTGCCTGAGGAAGCGACCCCCTAATTCACGGGCTTTGAGAAAGCGGGTTGATCTGGGGTCCTGCCAGGGAGTACAATTGAAGAATATATGTTTTGAACTTCTTTGCATGTGTTTTGTTGCTTGTGGTCTAGCGCAGAGGAAGCGAGTCTCTAGGAGGAACCGAGTTGCGGGGAGAACGGCTAGAGTTGGTTTCGGTACTGCTGTTTCTTAAGCGAGTAGCCAGCGAAAAGCAGGGCTGGAGAGCAGATCCCTAGTTGGTTGGATGCGTCTGGTAGTGCGAGTTTTTGGGGTTTTTTTTACATGTTTCCTAATGTTGGAGACCCGCGTGTCTTATGTATTGGAGGGTTGTGTGTGTGCAGTGCACACGCTCATTATCAGTCACGTGAGCAACCACCAAAACACTGTAACCCTTCTTGCAACAGGCTTTTTTAGGCTTCGTGATTTGTCTTTGGTTTCTAACTGTGAAGTGTTCGGTTTCTTTTTAATTGTCGAAGCCCAGTGGACATTCCCGATGTCTCTTCCCTGCGCTCCGTCGTGCTTCCTTTCACCCCCTTGGTATCTCCCTTTTATCTGGGAGTTTTGATTATAGCCGCTAACCGTGTGCATATAACCGTTCAGTTGCCTGGATGCAAGACTGGGCTCCGTATGCTACTCTCACACGACGGAAGTTGCAGAGCAAGATCAAAATGTGTTTGATGTTATCGGGCAGAAAACCCCCGCTTTGCAGAATACAGCGGCTGCAGCTTTGAGCGAGCTGTTATACCTTTTTTGGCAGTAGGGTTTAATTTTTTCTTTTTCTCACCCTCCTCTTCCAGCGTCTCCACATCCTTGCCTTGTTTTCCCTGCACTCCTTTCTGCAAGGTACAGCATCTCTTCGGTTCAGCTCGGTGGCTGGCTGTCAGAGAGGTTTCTTAAGGAGGAACCTGGAGCTCGCTCGGTGTGGTCTCCAGCACAATGCGCTCGCTCCGATGTGCAGGGTCACTTTAATTGTTCAATTTTTTTTTTTTTTTTTTTCCCCTTCCTTCCTACCAGAGGCAAATAGCAAAGAGAGGCAGCAAATCTCGGTGGCTGCAGCAGTGAGAGCCCAAGTTGCAGGATAGCCAGCCCCACGGTGGCATGCGAATTGCTTTTGAATGAATTTTTTTTCTCCCCTGGATCGCCAGCATCTTCGTTCCCCCAGTCGTTTCACTTCTGCGCCGGGGTGGGGGGATCTCCGAGAGCAGGACGGGAGCGTGCACATCTGGGATCCCGTGGGTCGTGCTCTCACTCCACCCATTTGCCGCTCACCAATTGGAAGTGCGAGCGAAAGATGCCCTGGATGGATTCATATCGGAGACGCCGAGGAACAGCAAGCCACTGCCTCTCTTGCCACCTGAATGCAAGTGGCACTGGAAAGCAGGGGTGGTGGCTTTTTTAGGAGCTTTTTAGGGAAGACGGCAAGCCCAGGGGACCTAAAGGTGTTTTGCAGCTTTTAACAGCACCTCTCCTTTTTTTATTTTCTTTTGAGAAGTAGTGCAGGTAAGTTTTATGGTCTGCAAATATTGAAGCACTACTGTTGCTGGGTGATGCATTTGAACAGGAAATGTAGAAAAGAAGCAGTGTCAGCTCTTTAATTATTTAATCCATGCCAGTAAGGCAATGCTTGATGTATTTCCATGGGCTTTGCTGCTCTGTAATGAAATCTAGGGCTCATTTCTGATCTACTTGCCTGTGTATTTAGGGATGTTGAATGCCTTCCCCCACCAGTATAATTAAATAAGACCTAGGGTTTGCTGTGCAGAGCTGGGATTAATTTTTTAGAAAATGCACGGGGCGTTCTTAACCCCAAGAGGTTTTTCTAGTTAAAAACGGGAATGCTCAAACCTTGCAACAGCCAGTCGAGCTTTACATTTTGCTGGCTCACGTGGGTAAAGTGTACAGCTCTGTGGAAAGAGAATGCATATATTAGATATCTCACACAATAGACAAATGCAGCCGGGCAGCATCCTTGCTACTGTAGCCTTGAAACCCATCCAGATGAACCGTACCAGTTTTTTTTTTTTTTTATTGGAAACAGCATCCCAGGATGCATGCTGTCAGTCTGTAATGTATTTGCTGTGCATGTCGGGCCACTTGATTTGGACTTGCTGATGGATGAGAAGGAAAAAAACGGCATTCCAGATGCAGGTTTCATGATCTCCCTTTCCTCCTCGCCCTCCTCCTCCTCACCCCATTTTTTTTGCTGCTACTTCATAGGGGTTTGTGATTGATCGGGCTGTAGAAATGCCACATAGTTTCTGGGTTTTTCAGCTTTGGTTGATGGATTTATCAGCATTTAAGATTCCCATTTCTGTTCACTTTTTTTCCTCCAGTGCAGTCATGCTGTTTTTGTGCTTCCATAGGCTGTTTTCAGTCTTGCTGGCAAGGACTGCATTCCCTTTTTCTTTGCATAGCATTTTTGGGGCTTTTTGTCCAGAGCCATGACTGATTGATACCAGGGTCAGCTTGCCAGGTGATTTTTGTCGGCACTCAGCAACATTGCTCTCCTTCTGATCCCTTTAGTGTTTCCGTTATAAAACTTGTTTTTCAGGAGTTTATAGTCCGCGAACTTTTTTGTGTGGATTTGTAGTTGGGCATGGGTTCATACCAGATGCCTTTTTTGGCTTGCAGAATTTTTTTTTTTTTTTTTTTTTTTTTTTTTTTTTACAGTCATGTTTTGGTCCCACTATAGCTATAGAGGGTTGCTTTTTCTCAGTGCCTTTCTACCTGCGTTAGAAAGTCTCTTTAGATGAAGAAAGAAGGTTTTGTACCAACATACTTAGACCTAACCTCATCCTAAAAATCCTCTCCTGGTACTCGGGGCAAGCATGTCGTTTTGACGACTCGCATGCTTTTCCCCCAAACGAGAGCTTTGGATATCCGTTTCATTTAACTGTTAACTAAATCACAGCTGTCCTTAATGCTCTTCTTATACCATTGCTTTCCCAGTGCTGTAACACAGTGGGATCAGGGCAAAATGATCATCTTTTTTCACAGCAGTTACCTGTAGGGGGATTTTTGGAGCTGCATTAACTATTTCTGGAGCTTTTTAACATAGCTGCCCAGTGCCAAAGATCAGCCTTGAGAGAGGAGGGGTGCCCTAACCATTGTCCAGAATATTGTTGGAAGCCCTGCAGCTTAGGATCCCGAATCCACAAATTGTATTTAATTATTTTTTTTTCCAATGAGGTTGCAATATTTAAACTCCTGAAACTCCTGTAAGTGAATTCAGTTGGGTAGAGGAGGGGGCTATTAATGAGGTTTTTGCTTCTAGTGCACACATGCACATCTGAAGGTTGCACTGGAGAGCTTTTCCTTGTAGGAGAGAGGTGGCCGGTGTGTAGCACGGGTGCGTCCAACCAGCTCGGCCAGCATCTGTGTGGCACGTGGCAAACTGGGGGTGGGGACGGGCAGGTCAAGTGGTGCGGAAGGCAGAGCAGCAGATCAGGCAGGGAGCACAGGGCAGAAAGTGGAGCAGCAGATCAGGGAAGGGGGTTGGAGTGGCACTCGGGGAGGGTGCAGGGGTAGCTTATGGCACACCTACCAAAAACATTGCGCACCCCCCCCCCCCAACCTTAGAAGACCATCCTGGGCTGGCTTCAATTGCCTGGATCCCAGAAGAAGTTTGGCTTTCTTGCTCTCCAATATAGTGATCACGCTAGAGTTCACAGCGGTTATTTAAGGGGTTTCCTGCAGTAGTTCTGGATAACCCCCTCCTCCACCTTTTTTTTTCTTCCTCCATCTGAAGAAAGAAATGCTAAATAGCCCAATTAAAAAAAAACAAACAAAAAACATTTGTCTGCTTTTCAACCAAACCCCAATGCATCATAGTTCCCTGGCTCCCATCCTTTTTCTTGATTGCCTAATAAGCGCTCCTGTTGTGCGTAAACCCCACGCACTCGTGCTGGACAAAGCGGCTGCGAGCGGCGCAGGAAACGTGGAGGTGCCGTAGTTCCTCTGCTGCGTCTACGTGACACCTGTACGGGAACTCCGGCCAAGAGCATGAATGAAACGGGAGAGCGTATCCTGCTATTGAAGCAGCTGCACATCGCCTGGATTTCAAAGTAGCTTCCTTTTGGGGAATTGCTTCTGGAAGGCACCCTCGCCTGCGCATCTCTCCGGTGGGCTAGATTTGATGAGTCAACTTCAGAAAGGATTGGGGAAGGGTGTAGGGGGGTGTCGACACCGAGCTCTTTTTGTTGTTCGTGGTCGCGAGGGTTGTGGCAGCTGTGTCGTTCCTACTTGCAGTGACCTTTCATGAAAAGGTGCGATTGCTGCTTTGGGTGCAGTGTAGGAAGCCCAAAACAACATGGGACGAAATTAAATACAGTGAAGGCAAATGCTTTGATACCAGACATGTCTGATCCTGGGGCTGGTGCGCGGGCGTCTGTTTGCTCGCAAGCGTGCTGTTCAGAGGATGCTGCCTGCTACGCTCTTTCAGCATGATGCTTTTCTCCTTCGCAGCCAGCAATTGTGAAAAATGTTAGTTCTCCCACTTGCAGCCTGGGCTCTTACATTTACCATCGGGTGATCTTGATTGATAGGATTTGAGAAAAGGGCTCTTTTTTTTTTTTAATTGGTGGGAGTGAAGGGTGGTAAGAAATACTGAGCATTATCTCCAGTGTAATATGTTTAGTGTCTGGTAGGCTGTAAGGATGCAGCTTTTCATTGTATGCGTGGGCGGAGGGTTTGGGTGAGGATTATGAGCAACCGGTGCTGTGGTTGGGGCACTGCCTGCCTGATGCAGAGCGATGTTATGCTGAAAACACGCCCGCCTCACCCATTCTCAGATATGCCCTGGTATTGCACAGGTCCTTTCCGGAGATGACAAGGGAAGGGAATGGGCCTTTCAAGTTGACTTGGAGCAGAGTTTTTCCAAACTCTCGGGTGTGCCCCCTCATGGGGGATGTGACCGGTTTCTACAGGGGGCACGACTGCCCGTGAGTATGAGAGTCGTGTAACTGCTGCCTGTGCACAAAAGCATCCAACAGGTGGGGGGCATGAGAATGAATGACCTTACCTTGGCATGAAACCCCAGAAGTTTGGGAAACTTTTGGACCTTGGCAGGTATAGGCAATGCAGGCTTCTCCACCACGTCCTAGGAAGGCATGCGTCCCATAAGGGATCCTTCTGGGCTGGCACCCTTTGTGAAGGGGTGAGGTGCCTTGAGGAACGCATTAAAAACCCACCGACGAAAGGAGTAAAGAGCGTAGGTAGGACGTGTGTGTGTGTGTGTGGTGGGGGGTGTAATATAGTGCACGCATGCATGAACACTTTATAAATGTGATAGTCGCCTTAATCCATGCATATCACAACTTGAACTGAAATGTGTATCGCGTTTCAGCGACGGGCGGTTTGCTGCGTCTCAGCTTTGCTGACGAGCTGCCCTGAACCTTCACAGAAGAGAGCAAAGTAATTTTAAAGCAAGAGAACAAAACGGGAGAAACCAAATCGTGTATAAAAGCTGATTTGAATATTAAAATAGCATAGAGCAAAGAAAACCCAAGCCCCTGCTGAAGAATATCCCTGTTCAGCTTTGCCTGCTAAACAGCTTCTCGCGCGGGAGGCATCTGAGCTCTGGCAGACTTGGAGGGGGAAGAAATTCCAGATCTAAAGGGGAAGCGCAGAGAATGACCTCCCATGTGTTTTCACCAGCCCAGCTTGGTGCGTTGATGGTACTTGCTGGAGGATGCTCCTCGATGACCTTAGAAATCTCCATGGGGCATAGGGGAGAGGGTGGTCCCTTGGGTAGATAGGGGTCAGGGTGTTTGGGTCAAAACTAGCACCTCTAATTGTGCCAGCGAGCTATTGTGCGGACACTGGAGCCCTAGTTATGCATTTCTGATGCCCCAGCCCTGTCAGATGGGGATGGTCGCTGTGGTTTGCACCAGCTGCAGCTTCTGGGCCATCATTGCAGGCAGCCTTGAATAAAGAACAAGTCTAGCTTTGAGGTTACGAAGGCTTGGGGGACAGTGGCTAGATCTGAACGTGAAATGTAGGGTCTCGGCCATCCCACCAGGTTTTTACCAACCGGGAGCCGCTCTGCGCCCTCGTGTACTTGAGCACTGCTTGGTGTAAGAGTTGCACCAAGGAGCAACTCGGCTTAATGTCTCCCCTGGGGTTGGATGGGACCTCCCGTGGTCCTTGGTGCAAGTCAGGACCACCTAGGTTGACTGTACTGGAGGATAACTCTACATGCAAATCCACAAGGATTTCTCAGCCGTACGGGAGCTGAACACCGTGATGACCGATCTTATTGGACTGGAATACCCTAAAGCCAAAAGTCTCCCATTGGCCCATGTTTGGTTGTCCTTTAACTGCCAAAGTCCCAATTGGTCTAAGAAAAGAGATCACCTCTACCACGAGTTTTGGTTCCTCTTGTGGGAAATAAGGGACTTATTTCAAGGTGACTGGTGCAGAGAGGAGTAAGGTTTTGGTAGCCTGATGTGTCAGATGCTCTGTTCCCGGGCAGTTAGTCTTGAAGGCACTACTTTGCTCTACCTGAGGCCCATTGCAGGTAGGTGATAAAGGGTTAATATGATCTCACCACTGTGATAAATTGCTGGGTCTACACTTAACTCTTAAGTGGATTATTACCACCTTTTTCTTACCTTGGTGTAAGGCAACCCCAGGGGTCTCTTTCACCCGTACAAAGGCAGGAGGACTACCTTTCGCCTCCCAAGCACCGCTTCTTGCAGTGCGTGAATAATGAATTTCTGTTCAGTCTTCTCATCCAGACGTTAATCAAGCTGATTTCTTAATTGATGAGGATGTGTAATTTGAGTTGACAGGTTTTGAAACCTCACCTTGTATCATTTTGGGTTTCTCTGTATTTAACGCTTCTTTTTGGTTGAAAGGAAACTCTGTGCATACTTCCAGGGCTCTGTCTCTGCACCTTTTAGCACTTATGGTCGCTTATTGATTTTCATACATACTTTGGGAGGGTAAAATTAGTCCTATATGGACATTTTATAATGTTTTCTACCACTCGCGCAAGTTGGATGCCTAAAAGGATCCAAATCCTTTCACCGGGGGCTGATTAACCTCAATGCGCAATAAAGTCGAGGAGGTAGGCTAGCTAAGCTGAGAGCTGAAACCTCAGTTGGTGCGGTCATTTGGAGCATTTTGTACCATTTGAAACCTTTCTAATATCTAGGCTTCAGCTCATTTGAGCCAGGACCTGTACAAATTTAACTGGCGTTATTGCCAGTCACTGCCTGGCGCTGACTGTTCCTATTCATAATGTGTTAGCAATATTTAGTATTGCTATTTCAGTGCCCGGGAGGCTGGCTCCACTGTTGTCCTGTCTTGGTTAGCAGATATTTTGGGGATTTGCAGGCTGTCATCTCTAGGCAGAGAAATCAGCAGTCGGGTATTTCTTCACTTTTTACTCTCTTTACCTGCAAGAATGTATACAAGCCCTCTTCCTCTGAACAGAGGAGTTCAAGGAGATGTTTTTCTGATCCAGGTTGCCACCAGGTTTTTTTTTTTTTGTGTTGTTTTGTTTTTGTTTTTTTAATCCAAAATAATGTTCCAGGCTCCTTTTTTAAATTTTCTCCCATCATTGGGTCATTCTGCTGCTTTTTAGCAGCCTTCTTGGCTTCCTGGCATTTCTGCTGGGTAGCTCCCACATGCACCTACAGATGATCGTCTCATCAACCATGTCTGGATCCTAGGGAAACCTCTAAGCTGGTGCTTAGGTTGGCATTAAAGCCTAATCCGGGGCATCAACCTGCTTTTGGATGTGGCTCATGGAGCTATGGGGGCTTCGAGGGGTGTTCACGTGGAGGATGGCGGGAGGCTTCGCCCATGCCACGTTGCAGCTGGGCATTGGGATGCTTTGCCCGTGCCCTGCTGCCACTGGGGGTGGGAAGAAGCTGCTTGGATCTGAGCTGCATCCTTGCAACCCACTCCTGGAAAACACGGCTGACCCCTGGCCTAGCCCATTTTGCCTTGAGGTGGGGTGGGAGGTCCCCCCTCTCCCACCCCCACGCTTGCCATTGTTTCGGGCATTGCTGAACAAAGGGGCATGCAATTGTCCCCTCACTTGAATTGAAAGGAAAGATGTTCCCAGACAGAGATGCCAGATTTCTCCATCCACCCTCCTCCACACGCACGCATACATCCTTTTAACAGTATATTCTGCAAGTTAGCAAAAATACCATTTGCTTTTCAGAAGCAGGCAGGCATCCAAAAACTAACCCGAGAGCAAGATGCCCTCGCTCTTTCTTGAAGTCAGCTTTTTTCCCGCAAACGGAAAAGTTTAATCATAAGCACTTTTCTCTAAATTTTCAGGGTGTTTATGTAGGTCGAGGTCACTTAAACACCCCAATTTGCTAGTTGTTTCTGCAAATATAAGAGGGAAGGGTCTTTGCTTGGAGCCGTTTATCTCGATGTCTCGGACGTTTCTGAAACGAACCAGTTTTGAAGTTGCTCACGGTGATGAGCGGGGATCCTGGTTTTCTCGGATTTGAAAAAAATCCCCACTTTTCAGTTATAAAAAGTAACCCCAAGTCCACATTTTTTCCATAATTAAAATAAAACACAGCTAAATACATATGCACATATGAATGGTGTTTTATTTAACTCTCAGAAAAATGTGGATTTGGGGTTACTTTTTTTTTTTAACTGAAAAAGTGGGGATATTTTTAAGTCGGAGAGAACCAGGATCCCTGGTGAGGAGGTTCTGACGTCAGCAGAAATCCAGCCCGATCTTGGAAGCGGAGGGCAAGTAGTTCACGGCGATGAAAAAACACCCACGCAAACCCATCTGAATTGACACACGGCATCGGGACGCACCGCTGGAAGGGGCCGCAGGAGATCTGGGCCAGCCCCCGATCACGGCAGGATCGTTCCCATCTAAACGACTGGCGTTGTTTCTCTGAATTGCTCATAAACTTTGAAGGATGAGTAACCACAAAAATGAAACCACTTAGTGGCGAATGGCTCCTGGTTGACCTGAAGAGGAGACGCTCTCCGCATTCGTTTTAATTGGAAACCCAGTATCTCGTAATGTGGGCTGACTCTCCAACATCATTAAAGAGGCGCCGTCACGAAGCCCTGTAAAATGAGGCTTGCAGACGACCTGTTCCAGCGGGGTGTAGCGCGTTGCTTTAAAAAGTGGCGTGCTCATTTTTAAAAAATGAGGAAACGAGATACATCGTTAGCAAAAATTTTTTCTGGTGGGGAAACTATTTTACTGACCAGCAATTGTAAAGTTCAGTTTAAAAGCCTGCAGTAAACTTGCCGTTGTGCTTTGTTGAAAATACAAGTTTGGGAGTCGGTTAGACGAAGCTGCGTGTTGCGTCGGGTACGAGGGCCCCGGGTGGAGGGCGTCTGTCGTCTCGGCAAGATGTTGGCAGCGGGACATTTCTTATCGAGCTTTTGAAGTATCCGGAGAATGTGTTTTTTATTTGTGATTCAGTAATATCGCAGCGCTCGGGGGAGTTTAGCAATAAACTTAAAAAATAAAAAATAAAATTTAAAAATGGTTTGTTTAAGGGAGCTGCGGCATGTTTCCCTGAGGGATTTAATAATGGAAGATAGCAGGATGGTTTTTTGTCTCTGTTTTATTTGGATGCGAAGAACAGAAATGATAAAAATGCACAAAATCAGGAAATACAAACAGTGTTTGCCATCTCCCAGCGGGGTTTGACTGATCCTTCTTTTTCTGAGCCTAGGAATCTTAAATGGCAATATGTTACAATTTCCTACCTGAGCAGCGGTGCCAGGAATTGAACAATTGCATTTTTCTTTTTCTTTTCTTTTCTTTTTAAACCTCTCGTGTGCCAACCCTGAGTCGTGGAAAGGTGTCTAGCCAAATGTGGGACTTTATTGCTAATCTGGCATCTTCTAAACCGCAAGCCCGCGTGTTTCGTGTTGCCAAGTAATCCGGTTTTGCACGGGAAGTAATCAGTTTTTTGCACTTGTGATCTGAATGCGTGGCGAGGGGCAGGAGGTGCGGTTTAGAGAAACAAATGAAGGGCTGCATAGTAATACTCAATGCTGCTTCTTCAAGTTAATGTCCCTTGTATATAGACACAATGTAAGGAGGAAGTCAAATTGGTTGCGGATGGGTTTTGCTTAAAACCCGACTCTTGGTCAACGTAGTATACCCCCATTCCGGGAGTGTCCCTAGATGGGCACATTCAGGCATGCTTCACCCAGTGTTTTTGCACGTGTCAAACTAGAAACACTGTTGAATGGCTGTTCCTTGGAAAGGCTCTCTGTCCGCTCTTGAGATGAGCCACGGTGGGAGGATATCAGGGGATTGATTTCTTCCTCATGTTTCCAGGCGCAGTGCGTGTGGGTACATGAAGCATGCTTAGACCATGCCAAGGGACGTGGTTATATACCTTCCCGGAAACCCTGAAAAATTATGGAGCCAAGAAGCTGTAAAAACATGATTTGGTTCATGGATAAAGGGGAGGCAAATTGCGTTTTTTGTGGGGGTGTAGTGACCAAAGAGATGCAAAGTGCAATGTGAAAAAAAGTTTCCTACTTGTATAGTGCTGTGTCGATGCATACTTTCTTTACATGCTGAATTAGGCCACTGGATTGAAATGCCACATCGGACACACTGAGACGTGCACAGCCTTGTCTTCAGTGCTTAGTATTATTAATATTGCTTGCAAACCAGCTTTTATCCCCATGGGCTGCTGTGCCAAAGACAAAGGCATGGTGTCTGTCTTGTCCTTTATGTCGGGTATCCAGACTGTAGCTGTATTGATCTAGAGGCAAAAGGAATCCCAACTTGTGGAAGAGGTGTGATTATCTTTTATTAGACCAGCTAGATATTTGCAAACCAATTGTTGCATTTACCTGCAGGCCTTTGGGCACACTCGCCCTTCATTAGGCGTAGGAGAGAGCCAGGACTGTAAAAGTTCTCCTAGGTATTTCTGCTTCTATTTCTAAGTTTGCAGTGGCCTGTTTCTACCTAGGAGAACCTGAATACCTGACATAATGAACAAGACACAGACACCATGCATGGAAAGAAAGCTGGTTTCCAAGCAATATTAATATAACTCTAAACTAAAGACAGCTGTGCATGTTTCAGTTTGATTGATCTGGAGTTTCAGTTCAGTGGCCTGTTTCTACCTAGGAGGATTTACAATCTCTGCTCTCTCCTGTGCCTGATGATGGGTGTGTGCGCCCGCAAGCTTGAAGATAAATGCAGCCGTTTGTCTGCAAATATCTAGTTGGTCTAATAAAAGATTATCACCTCTTCCTCGAGTTGCCTTTTGGGGGTTTTTTTATTCCTTTTGTCTATTATGTAATATTTCATGGTTATATAGCACCTGTAAGTAGGCTGCTTGCTAGACAAATGCAGATTATAATTTTTAGTGGGGAAAACAGTGTTGTGTGGTTAGGGATGGGAGGGGTAGATGTGTTTTAAAAGGTAAGTCTGGATAACAGAAAAGTTGAAATGGGGCCTTGAAGACCACGATCGTGGAAGGTGCTGGCTTCATCCAGCTTTGCGCATGGGTTCTGTACTCGAGCGATTGTGGAATTGGTGGCGCAGCCCCCATTGGGGAGGGGGTGTGCGCAAGTTTTGTTTTGTTTCTTTTTCCTACCGTGATAGTTTGATCCGTGAGCAGTGTGTTTGCATCTAATTTACTTGTTCAGGCAGGTGGCGAGGGCATGTGCGCATAAAAGAACTGAGCTGATTTGAGAAGCATCGGGAAGAAAATCTTAGGGACGGAAGGGGACCTGAAGAGATCATATAACCAACTTCCCTTGCTCAGAGTCAGGACCCCGTATACCTGGGCCATCCCAAAAAGAGATTTGTCCAGCCTATTCTTAAAAATCTCCCATTTTCACAACTTCCTTTCGTAGTCTGTTCCAATCCTTAACGACATGTCCCAGTGATCGTTTCATGACATTGGGTGTAGCCTAAATCTCCGTTGCCCTAAATTACTCCTCTTCCTGCCTTCGGCACTCACTGAGAGTCAGTCAGTGACCTTAAACATACTTGAAGGACTGGACCCGTATTTCCCGTCCGTCTTCTCTCTTTCTAGACTAAACAACCCAAGTATGGCAGCTGTTGTGCTGAATGGTCCTCCTGGCAGCTCTTTCGATTCCACGAATACACTGCAGAGGTTGGGAGGGTGGG
This sequence comes from Crocodylus siamensis, assembly GCF_052110815.1. Classification (NCBI taxonomy): domain Eukaryota; kingdom Metazoa; phylum Chordata; order Crocodylia; family Crocodylidae; genus Crocodylus; species Crocodylus siamensis. The sequence continues at coordinate 6,814,857 of NC_143396.1, read as the reverse complement.
GGGAAAACAGAGACCTGTTCGTTGTTTGGCATCTTGAACAAAATTGGCCAAATAGCAAGATGCAGGGTGTGTGTATTTTGGACAACAGAACATCGAAAAATGTATTGATCCCTTTTAGCATGGACCGAAAAGATGGGATCGTGGGTCTGCAAACATTTTGATGCTGGTTCTTAACTTCTAAGTAGGTGGATAGTCCCCTGGGGGCAGGGGGAGTGGATGAGGCTTTGGGCGTGCTTGTGCACGGAGTACCTCTGGGTCCATGGCCTCCAAAGTGCACGACAAAAGTTGGGATATGCGATAAGAAGTTCAATTTGTGTGGTGAATATGGAGTAATCTCTTCAAATAGCTGCTACCCTGCTGAAACCACAGGACGCCTTTACATGTAGGGAACGTAATTGCTAGGATTGGAATTTGGCCAGGATGCATCAGGGTGAACACCTGACTTTTTTTCAAAAGTGCCATCAAATCTCTAATTACAAGGTTAAGACCTCTGCTTTATGGCTTGTCTGATTGTGGGGGGGAGGAAACCCCAGCATCACCAACGTAATAGTTCCCCAGGCAACAAGCCCAAGCATAGGCTCGTTAAGGACTTGGAGGAAGTGGTGCCACCAAATGAAAGGTTGGTGCTGGCTGAAGTGCCCTGGGTTTCTTCTATTCGAGGGTGTTTTGGGGCCGTGGCCCTACTTGAGTTGCGATGGACTCGGTCGAGCTGACCTGCTGCAGGGGGGAGGCACTTTTAGTAAGGACTGCAGTAGACTCTGAGCATCCATTTTCCAGGGTTATATGCATGTTTGTGTGCACTTGATTTAAAATGAAAGGAAATGCATCTGCTCTGGGTGCCAGGGGAGTATAACCATGTTGCTGGAGGCTGATAATGGAAGTCTAATGAATATAAGGGGGGAGAGCAACGCACAGGCCAAAGAGCTCGAACAAGAGAACTCCTTGGGTTAAGCACTCCCATGAAAATGCCATGTGGCTTGTGTGTTTTGATTTAATTTTAACCAACCCAAAAACTTACAGAGCCTAAAAATCCTTTCATCCTTAAAAGCATCAGCTTGCAAATGGTCAGGGTCCTCCATATGCTAACTTTGGGCTTGCTGCAGATTTGAGAATCCTTTTGCTGTTTCGTGCTCCAGGCTTTCCTAAAGGTGTATTTTTTAGGTGATCTCCACTGAAAAGTGGATTCTCTCCATTGCTTTACTTCAGTTGTCAGCATTGTTTTCTGGCACTGGGCTGGAGTGGCCCAGCAGTGGTCCAAGATGGGCCAGTTCTAGGATCTCACTGCTCCCACCATTTCTTCCTGCTAGCTGGGTGCTGCAAAAGCCTCCCACCATCTAATGCCACCCAAGGCCACTAAGCTTTGCAGGCTGGAGCTGTTCCAGCCTGCGGGACATGGGTTGCAGACCCCTTCTCGAGTTGATAGAGAGGTTCTCAAACTGTGGTCCGCGAACCACCCCGCTCCGCCAGCTCCATTCAGGTGGTGTGCAGAAAGGTGACCTAAGGCTAAAGCTGACGAACAGTACACCTGCCTTCCCAGAACTTTGCTTAAAAAAGCAGGCACATCCATCGCGTTAGAAAGGTAAGACTGCTGATTTTAAAATACGAGTTGTGTGCTTTGATTGGTAGAACGAAAAAAGTTTAAGTAGCTCACCGAAACCCTCAGCAATTTGCGAGTGGTCCGCGAAAAAGAAAGCTTGCCGACCACTGCCTTGAAGGAAGGCACTGTCTAGTTTATCCGTTGATAGTTCATTAGCCTAAAGTGTAAGGTCTGGCCACCTACTTCCCTTCCGCCCTTTCCAATGAAAGAAAATAATGCGTATTTAGGCAACAGGCTCCTTGCTTCTCCAGCCTATTGTTCCTCTCTCTTTGCATATTTTAAATGAAGCATTCCAGTGTTTTTGTTTCGTCCCAGGCTAATTTCTGACTCCTGCTTTTTAGCTTAGTATCGTTAAATTAGCCACAATCCCATGTGCTCACTCAAGAACAAATGCAGCCTGCATTATCAGGTGCCACTCTGCTGAATGTGTCTGAGACTTCAACCCAGGCTGCAAGTCGAAATGAGTGTAAGCAGTAAAACGGTGTTAAGTGCACAGTTTTTGTGGGCATAACTTTCTGCCACCAGAAATCTGGCCCCGAGGATGGCTGCAACTGATGTAAATGCATACTCTGAATTCAAGCAAGGAGGGTCTGCTTCTGGCTCTGGGAAATAATCTCTGGTGCCTGGGTCCATTACTGAACCAGTGCTGGTTGCATGCATCTTTCATGCTTGCAAAAATTTGCTTCTCTGCTTCTTGACTTGTTTTTTGAACAGTTGATACCAAGGGCAAACTTTGGGTTTTCTCAGCAGCGTGCCGTTGCTGTGCAAAGGGTTGTTTAGGGGTAAGTGTTTTCGCAGATCTCCGTTCCATCACCTTGTCAAGAGGAGGCTTCTGCTTGGGTCCATCCCTAGCGTGGAACGACCTTGAAATGCCAAACCCAGCAACTTGAAAAATGTTTCAGTGTAGTGGATTTAAAAACTAGACCTAATCCACATGATGGGATTTACATACATGCGGGTAATAGTGGGGAGCTAGATGCATCCTCCCTTAATGGATGGAAGAGGTAGTTAGCCATGTTAGTCCGAAGCCAGGCACAAGGCAGGGCAAGGCAGCACCTTACTAGCCATAGACTTGGTGGCTACAAAACCATATGCCCTTCCGAACCAGTCAAAGTTGCTGAGGTCCCTCCTTCTGCCCAAATTGGTAGGAGGTTACCAGCAGTTTCGTATTAGAGGGGAATATCGTGTGGAGTGGCCTCGAGGAAGAGCAGCCGCAGTCCTGTTTTTTGGAGTTTGTGCAGGAGCTCGCTCCTAATGCAGCCGTCTCTGGGCTCATTGCATGTAAGCATGACCTTCCATCGCGTCTTTCTTCTGTGGATCCTTGTTGAAAGAAACGGGTGCCTCTGCTGCTATGGCTAGGTTTAGGAAGCGGACCAAGAAGGATGAGTATTTTAGGTTGATGTGGGGTGGACATTAGTTTAGGTGTGAACCAGAGAGATGGTGCACTCAACCTTCAACGTTCCCGTAGACCAGGGGTCGGCAAACTCATGGCCTGCAGGCCAGGAACTGTTGGATCCGGCCAATAGACCATAGGCTGTGGCTGCAGGTGGTTTTGCCAGGCTGCCATGGGGACAAGCGGTGGCAGCAGTTGGATCCTAGCACCCACCTGCCTCTGACCCAGGGTAGGTTACTCTGTCCCACAGCCAGAAAAGGTTGCCTGTCCTTGCCCGAGACCCGAAGGACGATGAATGCACCAAAGCATTTGGTTGTGTTGACATGTATGCCCTGGATTCCACTATTGCCTTTCATTTTAATAGGACCATCCCTTGGTAGACTCTTGTATTTAATGTTTGCACGTGTGGTCCTTCAGATGTGACAAGTTGCACTGATGCATTTTGGCTTGTAGGGACGTCTGGTAGTGGCATCTTGGGCTGGAATCATTAAATGAACACAAAGTATTTGAAGTGTGTGAATTTGCCAGAGCTGATGACCATATTGACCTTCAACATTTCCTGGAACGTGCAACAAGCAGAAGGTTAAATTTGTCCCTAATGGAATAAATCCTTCACATTTTGTAGTAATTTTCTTGTGTTCTTTCTCTTACTTGCATACTGCAGTTACAATGATCTTATGAAGTAGGCAAATGCAGTCAGAATCCCTGTGATCTTCTTCCACTTGAACTTAACCTTTATTCTTTCTCCTCCTTTCTAGAAAGCCCACCAGCAGCGATGTCCAGAAATGGGTACTTTTTTGAAGAGACTGGCAAGTATTTGTTTTCTATTTTCTCATAACTCGCATATTAATGCATCAATCACATCAGTTCACGTGTTGACTTTCAGAGGGACTCTGTAGATTGACTTCTTGTAAGAGAGATTAATGATTCGAAGTGAGGCTTTATACTTAATGATTTTAGTTTAATCAGTGATTTTCGGGGGGGGAGAGAGAGCAAGTACATGTATTTGCACTAGTTGGTATAACTCTGAAAACATGTAGATGTAATACTCAATAGAAACTTCATGTGATATATTTGGTACACTTTTGTTTTCAGCTGGGGGGTACCAACTGTGTGCTATAAGCTGAATTAACTATATAGAAATTATATATGTGATGTATATAATCAGTAGTGTGTGTATATATAATATACCTAAACAGTGTTCTAGCTCAGTGCATTTAGATCTTTATCTTATGTTTGCAGCAGTTATTTGCTATGTTCTGGTGGTTTCCCCATGGGATCAAGCCCTTAATAGGATCAAGGTTCCCCATAGGATAGATGTGGTGGTTTTCCCCATAGGATAGCCCTTAATAGGTTCCCCCATAGGATCAGGCCTTTAATAAGATGTCAATAATAGGTCAAGACTATTATTGACCTGTAATAATAGATCTTGACCCATTATTGACTTCTTATTACAACGTCTTCAGAGTTCAGGCCTTGAATACAAGTTTCATGTTTAAAGTAAACATTAAGTTTTGAAAAGAAAAATATATTTTAAATCTAAAAACATAAAAAGAAATCAAAACCACATTTTAACCTATCTTTATTAACCCTGCAGGGGTTAATTTGGAGGATCTCTTGGAAATGAAAAGAACATTTTAATCTGTGTCACCGAAGCCATATTTGACCCTAGGCTTGTATGAGTGGGTGTTTCATCAGCCTATTATAGAAACAGTCCCTACAATTAAATTGTGTAGGTGTCACCAATGCTTGGAAGTGGAAGGGCATCAGTCACGCTTGCTGTCAGCGCTCCTCATCGTGGGTGGTTCTTGCTCTGCTGGTTTTTTCAGGTTCTCTTTCAGGGCAGTGTTTTTTTTTTTTTTCTTTGGAGCTTGGCCACTGTATCTTGTGTTAGGAGCTGGAGTTGGCGTGGGATTAAGTTTGTATGAGGAAGGCCCTCGCCCAGAGCTTCAGGCGAATGCCTAGGTAATTGGTGTTTGGGTCCCCCGTAAGTGTAGGGTGTCATAAAGGATTGTTCTTTGCTTTCAAAATAAGTTGGGACAGATGGAAATGAGCATTGTGAGCTCTGCAGAAAAGGCTCTGGGGGTGACGGTGGGCAGTAAGCTGGACAGGAGCTAGCAGTGTGCCCTTGGTGCCAAGAAGGCGAACGGCCTCCTGGGCTGCACTGGTAGGGGCTTTGCTGGTAGGTCAAGAGAGGTGATTCTCCCCTCTGTTCAGCCCTGGGGAGGCCACATCTGGAGTCCTGTGTCCAGTTTTGGGCCCCCCCACTACAGAAAGGATGTGGACCCATTGAAGAGAGTCCAGCGGAGGGCAGTGAAAATGGTTAAGGGGCTGGGGGACAGGACTGGTGAGGAGAGGCTGAGGGAGCTGGGGTGATTGAGTCTGCAGAAGAGAAGACTGAGGGGACTGAATAGCAGCCTTCACCTCCCTGCCAGGGGGCTGCAAAGAGGATGGAGCTGGGCTGGTCTCAGAGGGAACAGATGACAGGACAAGGAGCAATGGGCTCAAGCTGCAGCAAGGGAGGCTGAGGTTAGATATCAGGAAAAAAACTCTCTTGCTAGGAGGATAGGAACACACTGGAAGAATACCCAGAGAGGTTGTGGACTCTCCATCTTTGGATGTTTTAAAAACTGGGCTAGTCAAAGCCTTGGCTGGGATGATGTAGTTGAGGCTGGTCCTGCTTGAAGCAGGGGTTGGACTAGATGCAACCTCCTGAGCTCCCTTCCCACCTCTTTTTTTTTTTTTTCCCCTAAGATTGTGCACCCTGGTCTGGAGCAGGCCACATCATGTTCCAGCAGATTAAACTCTCATTGGCACATAACAGTTTTCACGGCCAAAGCACCAGGAACATGAACTGGTGGTGATGAGCTCTAGCAACAGTTTTGTCTACCTTGTAGAAGCACTAAAAGCAGCTTGGTGGAGGGAAAAGAGCAGTCAGCCAGGGGATGACGGTGACAAACCCAGCATCTCTTGGGACGCTCCATATCAACGCCTCTGGATGACTTTGTCCTGGGAAGATGCAGTATTTGGAAGAGAACTGAGGGTTTAAGTGGCTTTACTATATCATTAAAAAAATGTTTTATTTTATTTGGGCTTGGTACCTGGCATGAAACACCTAGGTGCATGAGCCTGAGGCTAAAGTATTGCGGGCCTTGATTTGCAATTGTATTAGGGTCCAGCTGGTACCAAAAATCTCAGCGCAGTTTGACTTCCTCTTGGGGCATTCGATTCTCTTCCTATTTAAAGCATTGCCTGGCTTCCTAGGAGGTATGTGTTTCTTTGACTCTGCTGTAGTTCACCTGTCCACACAAGATGTGTGGTGCCTAACTTGCTCTGATCTTTTCTTTGATGTTTTCAGAAACCGGATAGGAAATAGAGCCGTTCCCCCTGCCCCCCCAACCCCTAGGAATCCCTGGCTGGAACAGATCCATACTGGGATTCTTTGCCCTAAGCAGGACTCAGAATTGCTTAAGTATAGATGAAACTATTGTAAGATGAATGCATAATTGGTGCATGCATCCTTGGGCTCAACAAAGTCATCAATGGCTCAGCCTGTAATCGGGTGGTGGTATCAAGCAGGGTTCCCCAGCAGTCTGCTCTGGGTCTGGAATTATTTCATATCATTTGTTAATGATTTGGACAATGGGACTGAGTGCTCATGTTGCAAATTTGCTGGTGAGACCAAACCAGGTGGAGCCTGCGACCTTTTCTGGAAGGAAGGAATTGGAGCAGTCTTGACAGACTGGAGAAATGGTCCGAAATCAACCCAGCGTCTTTCAGTAAGGGCAAGTTCAGTGTCCTGAGGATAGCTCTGGGGGCAGAACAATTGCCTGCACAAATACAGCTTGGGGAATGACTGCCTGGGCTGCAGTGCTGCATGAAGAAAGACTTGGGGGTCATCACTGACCACAAGATGAACATGAGCCTGCAATGCGATGCTGCGGCTAGTAAAGCGACCAAAACGCTGGCGTGCATCTATAGATGCTTCTCGAGCAAATCCCGGGACGTCATTCTCCCCTTGTACTCGGCCTTGGGGAGGCCGCAGCTGGAGTACTGCGTCCGGTTTTGGGCTCCGCTATTCAAAAAGGATGCGGAGAAGCTTGAGAGAGTCCAGAGGAGAGCCACGCGCATGATCAGAGGTCAGGAAAACAGATCTTACGACGACAGGCTGAGAGCCATGGGGCTCTTTAGCCTGGAAAAGCGCAGGCTCAGGGGTGATCTGATGGCCACCTATAAGTTTAATCGGGGTGACCACCAGGATCTGGGGGAACGTCTGTTCACCAGAGCGCCCCAAGGGATGACGAGGTCGAACGGTCACAAACTCCTGCGAGACCGTTTCAGGCTGGACATAAGGAAGAATTTCTTTACTGTCCGAGCCCCCAAGGTCTGGAGCAGCCTGCCAGCGGAGGTGGTTCAAGCGCCTACATTGAACACCTTCAAGAGTAAATTGGATGCTTATCTTGCTGGGACCCTATGACCCCAGCTGACTTCTTGCCCTTCAGGCGGGGGGCTGGACTCGATGATCTCCCGAGGTCCCTTCCAGCCCTGATGTCTACAAAATCTATGAAATGAAGGACCTGGGTTCAAGCGTGCCATGGGCTAAACATGAGCCGACGGTATGCTCTTGTAGCAAAAGGGCCCATAGTATGCTGGGCTGTATTCATAGCAGCATTGTTCGCAAGTCGAAGGAAGTGATCCTTCCATTGTCTTTGGTGCTGGTAAAGCCTCACCTGAAACAAGTTTCCAGTTTTAGGCATCGTATCTCAAAACCAAGGTGCACAGGTTGTGCTGTCTCTCTGGATCGTTCCAACAAAAATGAATAGAGGTCTGGGAAACGGGAGTTGCATGGAAAAACTAAGGGGGGATTTGATAAGTCACGCGGTTATGAAGGGGCTAGTCTCTGGGGCTGCAGAGGACATGGAAAGGAGCAGGTGTCTCCAAATACAGTGAGGGAAATGGGTTGTATATTAGGAAGAACCTTTTTATTATAAGGGTGATTAAGTTTTGCAGCATGCTGCCTGGAGATCTTGTGGGATCTACCTCCTTGGAGGCCTCCAAGAGTAGCTTAGACACGCACTTGTTTGGGACGATCCTGTCTTGAGCAGGGGCTGGACTGGATGACGGTCTGCTGTCCCTTCCAGCTGAACATGCCTATGACTCTTCTAGACATAGTGCTGAAGATGCCAGAGAGGTATTACTTGCTTTTCTTCCTTTTTCTAAACTAGCAAGAAAAAAAAATGACATTTTCTTGTGGATGGTGCTGGTGTACTCAAGATGGCTTTGGGCAAAGAAAAGGGTACATAAGACTCCTGCCTTTTCCCTGTCTGGATTTTTATACGGTCTGAGATTTTACTAACCCACTCTTACTATTTTGAGGCTATAGAGTTTAATTATTAGGTTTACGCAGCCAAAGCACCAGTTGAATCGTGGGGGCTGAACTGTCCTGTGGGAATATCTTCCATCACAAAAGCAGTCAAAGTGGGATCAGTTATTCAGGAGGACCTTGGTATTGGGTACAGTTGGTGCTTGCAGCAAAATGCAAGTGAGAGAGGGAGCCTGGAGATCTCTGCCCAGGAGTGTCTGGCTTTCAGCAGCGAGAAGAGGCTCGAGGGCTTTTATTGAGCTGTAAGGAGAGATGGGGCTGCTTTACAACGCAGGGAGAAAATTCAAGGCAACCTTGTGCTCTTTAGTAAAGCGTTTCACTTTACCCCCTTCTGTCCCCAAGGAAAAGTGCCCCTGCCCTGGTGTCAATCCTTGCTTGCATAGCTAGGTTCAAAGATGCTGGATGAAGGATGCATCCAGAGCACCGCGGCTCCGGTGGCAGGAGCATATGCCAAGTACAATGCAAGTGCGAGCATTCACTTAAACCATTTTTTCCAACGGCCACAAGCAGGCTTTTTTTTTTTTTTTTTCAATGTTGTTTTCGGAGGCTCCAGAGCATGTAGCCTGCCTGCTCCTTTCCCAGCTGGGAGGAGACGGTAGGCGTCTTGTTTCCCCATGGGTCCCAAGTGTCTATTTTGCACAATGCCAGTAAACAGTCTCCTCCCGTGTCCTCGGGGGATGCTCCTTAGTGCCACAGCCCCAGGGCTGCTTCTTGGTGAGACTCTTGCTTCTCACACACTTTCCCCCCCGCCTCATGATTTTGCTTGAATTGGTACCATTACGGGCTGTCCAGGGCGATTGTAACGGGAAAGGGGGTGGATCATTTCTTCCTTTTGTTGTTAAACCTCCTGTCCTTTTCAGAGCCCAACGTTTGGCAAATCTGACCGAGTTTAATCACTGCTGGATGGGGAGCTGCCCTTGAGCCTCTGACTTAATTGAAGGGATTGCTGTGGGCTTCCTACCTTGAGAGTAACCCTCCAAGAGCACTTGCGTAGCGCTCTGCAAGCACTAACCTATATATCGCCCCATGAAGAAAGGAAGAGCGGGTAGGGAAACCTGAGATGCCCAGGAGTTCACCAGCTCTTGTGGTACCACCAAGACATACGACCGCAACCAAGGGACTAGACCCGTGCCTTGAGGAAGCCTTGAAGTCATTGCTGCAGGCCACTTCCTCCCATCTGTCGGTGGGATCTTTCCACTCGGGGGTATATTAAAGCACGAGTTTTTGTAAAGCAACCGTTTCACGATACCACTCTTTATTGAACTGGGGTTTTTTTGAAGCTGTGCCCCAAATTAACATGGTGGAGGCAGCCCACGTTGCCCACTGCCACACCAGTAGTGTTTGCACCTTCTTTTTGGTGCTTTCAGTGTATTGAGACTTTTCTGGAGAGCTGTAGCTGAGTGTTTCTCTGGTTATATGTAGTGTTTTGGGTGTTCAGACTTTATTAGCTTTTTTTTGGTTCTTCCATGGTTCTGCGTTCTGAAATGAGCTGTTGATGGTTTTGTTTTAGGCATAATAGAGGCCCCCGCTTCCCCCCCCACCACCTGTTTTCATGTCCTGCCAAATGCCCCATGCTTTCCTTACGCCTTATAATTAGGAGAGCACTGTCTTGTTGGCCCGCCAGATCTCAAAGGCATCGATAGCCTATTGCCAAGCAAATAGGGGCTGGTCTTCCCTTCTTGGTGTGTTGGTATCAGCGTGTTTAGCCTCCTTGTAGCTGTGTAGCAAATGCTAATTAGGTTCACCTAGTAGAAATCTTAAGTTGTGCTTGGATCTGTTGGCTCTGTATTTCTTACCAATAAAAGTTTATTTTTCTAAGAAATGTTCTTCCAAGTCAAACGTCCGTAGGCCCATGCTGAGTGAGCCATCAGTATCTTTCACCTCTTGTTCCGTTAAGCCAGAGAGAGGTTTCTCATTGCTTTCTCTAGCCTTGTAGTTCTGGGGTCACTTAACCCCCCCCCAAAAAAAACCAACTTTTTGGAGGTCCTATAATACTGCAATATAATTTAATGACCATTGCTGCCTCCTTTTTTTCCTTTCCTTTTGCTGGGATGTGAGTATTCTCTAACCTGGCAAAAAGCAACTTTGTGGGTTGACATTTGCCCACCGACGTTCTTATAACCAGTGAGGAAAGCGTGCCTCTGGTCCTATGAAATCAGGATCCTTTCTAGAAATGTAAGTGTCTAGTCAAATAACTTGTGAAGACCAAATCCAAACTTGAAGCTTTTAATTAAAATCTTTGATTAAACTGGGCTTGGCAGTTCATGTTCAGAATAACTCGTGAACCGATGTCATCTTCCTGCAGAAGCTCTCCTGGTTCCCCTCGTTGCTAAAAGGTGCACAGAACTAAAAAAAAAAACATTGACTGCAAGTGGATTTGCTTTAATAGGAATCGGTCTTAATAGCAAACGCTTGGATTCTGTTACTCTAATTAACTTTTTTTAATTGACCAGGCAACTCTTTATTTTTATCAGCAGGGGATGTAGGCTTCGCTTTTTCGTTTCTGGGGACTTTTAATCCCTCGCAATAAAAACTAACGTGCTAAAAGAGACTTGAAACATTGCATTGTTTCTGAACCTGGCTTAACTAGTATGACAACCTGAGTTTCACTTTCTGGAGTGAATCTCTTATTGCTGGGTTTCCCCCGACTACTTAACTGGTCTTGCTGGCACAGTGAATTCCCCTTCTGTTGGAGGGCCCTGAGGTCCCCGCCAGGCTGGGCTGTTTGGACATACTTTATCTATTTGTTACTGTTGGCTTTTCAGTTTGGTATGTGCATCATGTTTTTTTTTAAATATAGTTTTATCTGTTCAGGAATTGTTTTGCTGAATAATGAAGTTAATCCAAATGCCTGTCTGAAATGAATCCCTTCACAATAGGAATTGGAGTCTCCTTGGTACAATGCCCACTTTCCAGCAGGGAATGCACTGTGACTGTTTGCGATGAACCACAAGCTGATCCTCATCTCTCCTTACTGAAGATCTTATTTCTAGGGCCTGTTTTACCAGGAGGGCTGCACATTAAAATGCAGTGTTTCTACTGTGGCAATTTGTGGTGTAGAACTGAAATTTGGCACTGAATTTCATAGATTTCATAGACCTTGGGGCCGGAAGGGACCTCGCACAGTCATCGGGTCTAGCCCCCTGCCCAAGGGGCAGGAAGTCAGCTGGGGTCTGATGACCCCAGCAAGGTGACCATCCATGCACTTCTTGAAGGATACCCAGTGTAGGTGCTTGCACCACTTTTGGGGGGGAGCCTATTCCAGACTCTGGAGACTCGGACGGTAAAGAAGTTTTTCCTTGTGTTCAGGCTAAAATGGTCTTCCAGGCATTGGTGACCGTTGGACCTTGTCTTCCCTTGGGGTGCCCTGGTGAGCAGCTGTTCTCCCCATCCCTGAAGCACCCCCCGATGTACTTACAGGCAGTCACCAAATCCCCCCTGAGCCTTGCTTCTCCAGGCTGAAGAGCCCCATGTCCTTCAGCCTCTCCTCTTAAGGCCCGTTCCCCTGCCCTCCGATCATGTGCGTGGCTCTCCTCTGCACTCTCTCAAGCTGCTCCACGCCCTTCCTAAAGTGCAGAGCCCAAAATTGGACGCCATACTCATGTGCAGCCTCACCAAGACTGAATAAAGTGGGAAGATGACTTCTTAGGTCTTGCTTGAGATGCATTGGATTATGACTTGGACTATTTGCAATAGTTTCTTGAGAACTGGCTGTAAAATACAGTGATGGGATTTATCCAAGTGCTTGGCTTTGCTTTTCTTTTTTTTAAGCAGATCAGTTTGGTTTTTTTCAGTTATATATTATGACTGATGCACCTGGAAAGTTGGTAATTGCATCTGGCTACTTTTTATGACAAGATGAACCAAAGAAGATAAAACTGTGCTTGTCCAGTAGCAAAGAAAGATGGCAACAGTAGGCTTGCCTCGTTGTTTAGTGTAGTGGTTTTCTACCTTGGTTTTTCATTTGTGGCCCCCTAAAAAAAATTAGGAATGGGGGTGCAGACCCTTTTGACTTGCAAGTGTAGGTTTTCACCTACTTTTGATTGATCATAGTCATTCTTGGGGACCCTAAGATAGTTTATGGATCCCCAGGGGTTCTCCACTACAGGCTGAAAACCACTGTTTATAGTCCATTTTAAAGACGCTCCTGCATTTAAAAATGTAGTGGACATGATGGAAGATGATCCTTCCCTTACTCCCACACAAGCCAAGGAGAGTTGCTGGTTTAAGCAACTTGCTTGGAATATTCTGGGAGCTCAAACAGTAAATTGGCTTCTTCCTTGTGGCGCATAGAGAGGGGAAGCTTGAAATAGTTGGCATACCATTTCTATGGGGTGGGTTTTTTTACTTTCTAGGCTCCAGTGGATAGATAGCTTATCAGGTAAGTACTTTATAAATGAGACCCGAAACAGTCTTTCTTCTCGCTTGAGAATAACTTTGGGAAGCCTGGGAGAGGTGAAGATTTGTCATTATTAAACTCAGTGTCTAGGTTGTCGATGTCCTTTTTTCAGATTGCATGGTTATACCAGCCCAGCCACTGGGAGCAACTCATACCGGAGGTGCAAACGGGCAAATTCAGCTGTAATTTGGGTGCTTCAGGGTGCCTAAATGCTATATTAAATACCATCACTGTAGTATATAACGAAACAATGCTTAGAAGCCATTATTGTTGCTTCTTCTAGTTTGGACTGATGTAGACTTGGTCCATCCTTGCGCCTACAGGTTGCTAATCCAGGGGGTGTTTGCCCCAAGATATCTGATCACCTTGCTCATTACTCTCCAGTGGATCCATGGATCCACTTCCTTGGCAGCTGTCTTTCTCTCCAGCAGATCCATAGATACAATGCCATCCTTTTCTTCTTTCTTCCCCATCTAGCTCTGAATCCTTAATATGCATCTAGTGGAGCAAGCCCTGAGCTGGAAATACTTGAACCCAGAACAGAAGCTTGCTCTCTGTCCAGCCTGGCCTTTCTGACATTTAGTAGTGCCATGTTTTTTTAAATTTGATTTTTAAGAGCTCCCAAATGGCTGAACATGTGCTTGGGATCTCTCTAGACTATCTACACTTCACAGTCGCCAGGTGTAAGTGGGCAAACAAAGTTGATTTCTCTGCGGTGGTCCTGGGATTGTCAGGCTTGCAGTCTGCACTTAATGGATCCCCTCAACTTGGCATTTCTCTTCGTAGTCTGTTGCGAGTTCAGTGGCTTTTATTTCAAGTTTAGAACAGAACTACTCTAGACATTTCTTAACCCATGAAGCAAAACCAAAGCGTAAAATTGTAGCGGAGAAAAGCGTTCGTATTGGTTCCCCCGAATTTAAGACCCAGCTGTAAACACAATTGCTAGCTTTTGACTAGTATCATCATCTGCCCAGTGTGTTTTTTAATATTTTGAATTAAGGTACTGCGGGAGGGAATCAGCCTTGCAAAGTGGTTGTAGCCAACTGTTGTCCAAGAAAAATGCAGTTATGTTTTAGAAATGAGCAGATGACCACACGTTTCATTTACCCTTCGGTGATGAGAGGGGGTGTACATGATCCTGCTTGGCCGACGATATATTTATCATGACAGGTTTTGTAGACTTTGAACTGGAACTGTGTCAGAACCGTTTCCGGGTGTTCTCTTGTTAAAACGAACAGGTGTGGCTGCACTTTTGCATGATGCAAATGCTCGTTTGGCTAACTCTGTACTTGCCCTGCACAAGAGCAGGGCTGTTGTGCAGGGTAACCAACCCCATGAACAGATAATTTTGACTATGATTTGCAATTCTTATATTGTACTCATTTTTGAGTAAGTGGATGATTACGTGGAAATGTGCATATGTTGAAGTCTCCGTATTAGACTTTTAGGCTATATTTTCAGTGTGTGCATGGTTGTGTGGGAGAGACAGACTGTGTGTGTCTTTTATAAGAAGCTCTGAATGCAAAGCCGAGGGCACTTGTAACAACAGTCATACAAAGATTAAGGCTTTCCCAGTCTCTAACTACTTTAATTCTACCCCACCTCCTAATTATTAACTAACCACAAAGTTGCTAGCTCTTTTGAGGCAATACCAAACTTGTATTTTTGTAGCCCATACTTTTAAGGATGGTGTTTTGAGGTCAGTAGGGAGATGCCAGCCTGAATCGAATAGTCTGAGTTTCATTTTTCCCTTAAAGCATGGATTCAACCTTTTTATGTTTTTGGGGTTTTTTAAAAAAAAAAAATGCAGCATACCCCCAAACTTCAAACGATTCCTCTGCACTTGGACTAGATGTTCTACAACTTGCAAGTAAAACAGAAGGCAGGGTAGAGTTTCACCTTTTATAGACTAATTGGAGGCCGCCAACTTGCAAATAAATTGTACAACCATAGCAAAAATATAGACACAAGAGGGCCTTGGGAGGCTGAATCCAACCCCCGTGCTCAAGGCAGCATCATCCTCACCTGAGCCATCCCAGACGATGTTGTTTCTAATTTGCACTCGGATGTTTCCGGCGATGGAGACTGCACAAACTTCTAGGAAAGCTCTTCTGTTGCTTAGCCACCCCAACAGATAGTCAAGAGATTTAGGTGATCTTTCTAAATCTCCTTGTTGCAATTTAAATCCATCGCTTTTCTTTTTCTGTCCCGTGTAGACAGAGCAATTGGTCACCATCTTCCTTTATACCGATCTTTTTTAGCTTCTCCTTTTAAAGAGGCCTGTCGTTCCTTCTCAGTGCTCCCCAGACTAAATAATCCAAACTTTCCATGACTGTCACCGTTTTCTAGGCTGCTAATCACGGGTGTGCTCTTCTTGGCTCTTTCCAGCTTGTCCATTTTATGTACCGTGCCCAAATTTTGGACTCTTGCTGCAGGTGAGACTTTTACTGGTGTTGAATGGAAGCATTGCAGTTACCAGTTCTCCTGTTAACATAGCCTAGTATACAGCTAGCCTTTCTTCTACAGGTCAGTGCAATGCTCTTGCAATCAGCTTGTGCTCCACTGTCACCCCCGCGGTGCTTTTCTGCGGTGTTGCAGTCCACTGGCCGGATCCAGTCTGTGGGCACGATCCGGTGTGCAGTGCTGCCTGATGGAGCTGCTTGAAGTTGGCAGTTCGGCATCAAGAAGTGGTAGCAGTGTTATATAGCCACTGCTTCTCCACTGCCTCATTTTTGGACCTAGGGGGAAACCCGTGGACCTGATTACTACATGGCTCCTCAGGCCAGGAGTGGAGCCCCTCTGAACTAAGGGCTTTCGACTCTTAATTTGATCCTTCTTTTTAAGTGCCCACTACCTCACCCAGTTGGGTGTCCACCGCAAATTTATTAAGTGCACTCTTAGTTCCATCATCCTAGTCATTAATCTGTTAAGCCTGAGCTAAAATTAATTAAAAACAGAGTCCATTAAGAACCTGGCATCTATTTCAACGCTATTTTTTTTCTTCTAAATAATGTAACTGGGAAAATGAGGGGAATGGGGGAGATGGGAGATCTCTAAAGTCCCAGACATCAATTTAATCTGAGACCATCAGTGCCATTTATGACTCTGTGCTATTATACGATGTGTGCAGGGAGCTGAGTTAAGGTGTTTTAGATGGATCAACTCTGCATTTCATTTAAGGCTGTATTTTTTTTAAGCTAGCTCTGACTTTTTGTTTTGCAGAATTTGCTTCAAGTATAATTAACAACCACCCTCTGTATTTTTACCTGAGGTGTGTCTATAGATGCATCGAAAGAAAATTCTTTCCATCGGTCTTAACATCCTCTAACAAAACCCCTGTCGAAACAATGCATGGACTCTGTCCACAACGGGCAAAGAACTGTACATTGCAACCGTTGTATGGCATCCACTGGTTAAATGCTGTCAACTTCCCTGATCATTCCCTCTTAGAAATTGGTGTAGCTTGTCCCTCCCTGGTTAGTTTATAATACCACTGCTGAGCATGAGAGACTGTAAACACCACTGCAATCCGGTTTTGAAACTGTGCACATATACAATTTAAAAATTGGCTGAAAAAGAATGGGGTTGCTCAATGCGACCTCCGATGGCTTAGCTGGTAAGTGCTCATATAGGTGATGCAGATGAGCTAAAGAGCTTGCAACTCATCCTGAATGAAACGGGGTTAAACTTAACAAGATTTTGCTACACGGGTACTTAATGTCGTCTTGGTTAACGCTGTTTCGTTATACGTCGCTCATCTATTAGAGAACGCGCTCGTTTTAACGTCTCGCGGTGTTTGGTTATAAGGTTGTTTGGCTGCTGCCTGCTAGGTGGTAACTGCTGTGATGTGATTGGCTTTGCTTGCCATCGTTTCGCTTAAAGTTGTGTTTTTCAGGAACATAATGACGGTGGTAAGCAAGGAGTAGCTCTACGTGGAACGGTTATGCCTGCTTGCCCCGTAGACTGCCTTGCAAGAGCTTATACAGGTATCATTCAAGAGTTGCACCATTCAATGCCCAGCGTTAAGGCTAAGGTGACTCCTTATGGTTCTCCCAGTTCTCCAGAGCAAACCCAATGGCTGCATTTTTATTATTTAATGAACTACAGTCTGCAGATAAACATTTTGAAAGCACTTATGCTGGAGAGAAGCCATCCTCATTCCCGAAGAAAAACCAGATTTGGAGTTGCTGAATTAAAACGGCAGCAGAGGGCTTGTTAATATTTCTGCGTTGGCTCGTGTTGCCAAAGCACTGGTTTGCCAAACCAGTGAAGAGGGACAGCCCTGTAATTCAAGCATGTGCTGCCTGCCTTGGGAAGAAGGTTTCTTAAAGAAATCTGGGACTGCTTTCCCATGGCAATATTGCAAGGTACAAATGTGCTTGCAACCTTCAGTGTTCAAAAGTCATAAAGGTATTAAAGAGAACCGTGAATTGCTAGTACTTAAGGCATTGAAGGGTCCCTGTTTTCAAAACTTTCCCAATTCCAAGAGCTAGAATTGTACTTTTTTTTTACCCTTGAAGTCATGATTCTCCTGCCATTGCATAATTTTGAGCGCTGGGGCTTAAGGAAAAAAAAAACTCAGCCAATATTATGAGACATCTAATTTGACGAGGGAGAGAATTTGGCTTTGTGCCACCAAATGCCTTCTGTTAGCAAAGTTGTTATTAATTTTTACTTGCTTGGAGTGCTTGAGGGTAAAATACAGCTGGAAAGGAAATTTAAAAAAAAAAAAAATTGCTCTCAGTGTTCACGGCATTAACAGTGGCATTACCCCGTCATTCAAAAACAAAGCCAGGCTTATTTTTCGTTGCTGCCTTGTGGATATCGATAGCATTAGGTCTCTCCTTAGCGCCCAGTTCTTTTGTTTCTCATGTTGCACAAATGCAGTTAATAAGGGGGAAGGCAGGAATCTACCTACAACCAGGTGCGGGTTTCTGAATCTAGGACTGCCGAGATGTCTGCTCGTGGTCTTGCACCGTATGTGGCTGTCAGCACCGTGTGGCATCTGTCTAAATGAGGGCTGACCTTTGGAAATGGTTGACTTCTGGGGACCGTGCTTCCTTCATGCTACTGACTGTATTGCCCCAGTTAGCATTCAGAATTGTGCATGTATAGCCATGGGTTATTTGGTGCCAGTTTGAGTTTTTGGGGGGCTTGTTTAAAATTAAGTTACCCGAGCTTTTTTTCATCGTGGATTGGAGAATAGAATGAAAACAGGCTCTCGAATCCTCTACCATCCCCTCCAATTGTTCTCTTGCTACTGGTGGATGTTGCATGTATACGCACAACCTTTAATTGATATTTCCAGAGCGGATCGGGTTTTGCTTTTTTCCTACCACTTCTTGCATTTGGAGAGTTTTATCTCATGAAAAGTGCTTTAAACTCGCATGTGTATCAAGTTGGTTGGGATACAAGATGAAGCAGCTGTTGATTGGACGTAGCTTTATTACCGGGAGAACCAAAGGCGCGGATTTGCCAAGGCATGCGAGGCCGTTGCAGCACGCGGCTGTCCGTGGCCCGTATGGTTGGCTGCTTTTTCGCACCTTTTGCAAAATCTCCCACTTCACTGCAGACTTTAAATGAGGACCCTGGCTTTGTCCCACGACTGTTGCTACTGGGGGAGCTGGCAAGGTGGCTTCATTCAGGTCACCAGCTGTATCCCAGTTAAGAAGCTGTTTCCCTTTCCTCTCTACCTTTGCCATTCTTCAGGGATTTAGGTTGAGGTTTTCTGTGGCGAGTGGCCGCCTTGGGCCAACTTTTAAAATGTTTGCCAAAGCTGCTGCTGTTCAGGATAACCAGATTTAGCATTGCGCATGTGAAGCGAATTCTGGCGGTCCTTTTTGATCAGCCCTAGCCCTGCTGTAACTTGGAGCAAGGGCTCAACATTTGCCAGCAGGATGATCTTCATGTCAGGGATCATTTTTGCTGCAAGAGCAGAAGTCTTCCCAGACTTGGCTAACTTTCATAATCACTTAGAAAAACCCATTCCTTTTGCTAGCAGATAAAATACCCGACGATTCAGTCTGCACTGAGCATGTCCTGTCTTTCTCAGGTTCTGCTGCTGGTTGGGCCGTACATCTGCCATTCGAGCACGCTCCACCCAGCATTACAGGCTGAAACCAGACTGTCCCAGTAATGGGTTGTAACTGGGACTTGCTTGAGGGACAGCCGTGATGCCCCCTAGTACCCATGCAACTGGTACCTAGCTCTGCCTTTAGGGTACTGTCCCCCCCCCCGCCCACTGTGCTTTGATGTACCTATTGCATTGAAAGGGGGGCTGCCTAGGCGTCCTAGCGTGAGCCACAATCTGCCGAATAGCCAGCAAGTCCCTCCTGGACACTGCTGATCCCAATCCTGCCCTTAAACTGCATGGGCACTCCTCGCTGCCTGTGCCCCCCCAGGGCACCTGTAAGCCTTAAAAGCTGATTACATGGCTCTGACCCCCCCGCCTTTATACCTTGCCCAGGCCTATCCTTGCCGCCTCTGAGGCTTTGGGCCCCTGCCCCTATTGCTGCCCTACTCTAGGCACTGGCCCCTTGGCCCCTGTCTCTGCCCCTCTTGGATGCGGCTGCCCCTTTTGGGGCTCTGGCCCCACTCTGCACCTTTGGGCCTGACCCCTGACAGAGCATGGGTGGTCACATGCCCCTCGGGTACTAATGGGACCTCCAAACCACTCCTCAATCCCTTTTACACCGCCCCCCCCGGTATAAACTATAACAAAGGAATATGCTTTTCTGGCTACCTGTATACAACAAGGCTTCCCCTTATCCTGGGTCGCAGCCTTGTGTTCGCCTTCCCCAAGGTAGCTCTCTTGGCGCCTCCGGCTCTGGAGCTCCTTCCACTGCAGCTTCCAGGGCCAAATCGTCCGCTCTGGCTCAGGCCCTGGGTTTATATAGCTGGGAGCCATGCCCCATTTGGTCCTATGGCTCGCTGAGCTGCCACGGATGTTTCCCCGTGCAGGCTTGCTGCTGCACCAGGGCCCGTGTTTCCCAACCTGGGTCCTGCCCTGCTGGGTTTTTGCAGAGGAACCAGTTCTGCGATGAGTGCTCCTAGCCTCTGCCACTTCCCTGGATGGCTGTTTTCCTTGTGACTGGTCCTTTTTTAACAAAACTTCTGGCTTTGTTAAATGGGTGCACCAGGTCTGGATGACTTGGGGCTGGGTATTGAAACTCTTCGACGGGGCTCCTGTCTCTACTGCATGACCTTCTGCTAGAGCACGGAGGAGAAAGCTCTCATTTTTAAATGTGGAGTGGACCGGCTAATTGGGAGACGACCTCGCAGCCGGCCTTGAAGGGTGGGGGGGATGTGAGGGTTTGGTAGGCCAAGGGGGTTGGGGCTGGGATAGCAGAAACTAGGGAGGACGAGAGATGACTGACCAGAAAGTGGAGCACGGAGAAGATCTGAGGACCGGCGAGCCGGAAGACTGGGAATAAGGGACTAGGCAATGAAACGGGAGATGGAGTGGCATCAGCAACCCTTAATTTGGGCCCCCGGTGCACGTGCACCACGATGCGCGTCTGTCGAGGTCCACTGTTTTTCCTCGCAGGTGCCCCGTCCACGTCTTTGCAGAGAACAGACCATGCTAACCAAGCGGGCTGCTGTTCAGTGCTTTATCTACCTCTAGTAAAGCCGCGCACATTTAATGAGGTGCCAGGCTACGCTGTGCTTAGATCCCGGCCTGAGCCCAGAACGATTCACTTCCCCATCAGCATTACTTATGCCTACAATAGTGGAGCGCTCCACAGACATCATTTTGTTTGTTTAGCGTGTACTTAATTTTTTTATAGTTGCTGAGCAACCCCAGCGCATACCTGAGTAGGTGGCTCTTAAATACCAAGTAGTATAAGACAATGATCTTTGCTTTCAAAGATGGGAAGTGCTTCGCAGGTATTGCAGTGACAAGCAAGACTAGCATATTGATTAGTACACATGGGGACTTCCACGGGAACAATATGGATAGCGATGCAGGTCACTTGGGTTTTAACTCATGGCTGGCTTAAGTAATGCTTGAGGTTTTGCACAGGATGGCTCCTTGCTCAAATCGAAGGTGAGATATTAGACAGGCATTGGACTAAAATCTGTTGCCTGTTTTTGTGTTCCAACTTCAGGGGGTGGGGGGTTGTTTTTCCATTTTTTTTGAGCAAAATGGATTCCTAATATTGAAGCCTGATAAAATAGTTAATAATATGGAAACATAAGGCAGCCAAAATCTGCCAACAGCAACAGAATCTCAGTCCAAATCCACCTTAAAACAAAAATCAAAACTCCAGGATAATTGAACAGTTTCTTCTGTCATGTGCGGCCTCCTCTATATTCTTTCGATCAGACTAGGATTGTCTCTCGGGTCTCTCTGTGGGGATGAGCAGTTGCCAGATCTTTCTTTTTTCCCCCCCAAAAAGCGCTCTCCTTAATTGCTGAGGCAGACTGGAGAGAGGAAGCCAAGTACCTACCTGCCTGCCAGCTGGGAAATCAAAATGCTTAGTTCAGGCCATGAGCAAATGGCGAACGGGCTTCAAGGATGACAAATCAAATGACAGTGATTTTTTTTTTTTTTTTGCGTGTGCTAATTAAGAGATCCCCGCCAGTTCGGCTTTTAGAGGCAGGAAGATCTTGGGCTTCGGCTGCAATGATCTGTTATCGGACCGAGGACTTGAGGAAAGTCGCTTGACGTGTGAAAGCTTGCCCAACAGCTTCCCCAACTATTTGGTCAGCCCAATAAAAGCTATTGCGAAAAAAGCCTGGACTCCGACCTCTCCTTGAGCGTCGTGGCTACAACGCCCCAACAGTACCGCAAGGCAGAAGTTTCGCGGTGCCGAGGTGGACACCGGCTCACAAGGTGGTTGGTGTTTGTACAACCCATCTTTTGGAAAAATGTTATAGATAATCCAGAGTTATGTTCAGTCCCTTTTTTTGGGAAGGGAAGAATTAAGTAGCTAGAAACCTCCCTGTCCCCATTGAGTTTGGGGATTGCAGTGGTGCGAGCTTTGAAATATGGGTACCTGTTTGCCTTGCCGTGCTGCTTCTCCATCCCTCACTCCAGTGCCCGGCTCCCCTGCCACTTCAACCACCAGCTCCTTCACTCTCAACCCGCAGCCTGATTTGACTCTTTTTTTTGGAAAAGAAGATCAGCAAATCCTGCCATGACCTATTCACTCCTTCCCAGCTCTGCTAGCTTCCCATTTGTCTCTCTATTGCAGCCCCTGGCCACGGCTGGTTTAGTTTTACTGGCCCTTTGTAATCCCATCTCCTTCCAGCTGTTGACCTCCCCACCTACTTTTCTTAACCTCATTCTTTCTAACGTACCCATTTCAAGGCAGCTGAGAGAGCTACTGATCTTCTTGTGAGTACCTGGTACAATTAATTGCTTGAAGCTCATCCACCAGTGTAGAAGCTGCAGCCTGTGTGCCAGGCTCGTCTTGATTGGCAAGAGTCAAGGAGTCATTGGCCAGAGGTACCAGATTACACTGGTTGCACGGTAGACACAAGTTTCTGTAACCTTAACCAAAAGCGGGGAAAACAGCGGTGGTGCCGAGATCTCCGCTTCACCATTGGCCACATGTAGAATTGCTTTGAAGTAACTCCCGTGTCCTTTGAAGACATGCTTGGTCCCAACCACCAAAAGACCCAGTGCTTGTCAGCTGGTCTGCATCAGCCCAGGCCTACTATTGGAAGTAGAGGTCATGGGGTGGAAGTCACCCAAATTGTCCAAAAGTGGCACTGGCTAAAACTCGGGCTTTTGTCCTTTCCAGGTATTGCCACACCTCCCTGACCATGGGTTATCTGGTGCCAATTTGATTTTTTTTTTTAATGAAGTTACCCCAGCTTTTCTTCATCATGGATGAACTTTGATTGGAAAACAGAGTGAAAACTGTAGATTAAATAGGTATTGTATCACTCGTAAGACATGATCACTATTTCCCTGTGTAATGCTAGGCTGGAGATGGAGATGCTTATTTGCTTCCTACGCAGCAGCATGACAATTAAGTTTTGAGACGGCGGTAGTGAACTTAAGCATACAATTTCAGTTGCCTACTTTTCTAGCTGTTCCTTTCCTTCGATCTCATGCAGATCTTCTCTTCTGCAGACTAAATCAGCCCGGTTCCTTCAGGTTCTCCTCACCAGTCCTGTCCCCCAGCCCCCGGACCATTTTATTTGCCCTTTGCTGGACTCTCTCCAATGTGTCCACATCCTTTCTATAGTGGGGGGGGGGGGGGCTCAAAACTGGACACCGGACTCCAGGCTGGCCACACTACTTATACATATATGGTGGCTTGTAGGCATGGGCCCAGATGAAGACTTGCCTTCAGGTTGCTCTTGTGACCACGGAGGATACAGTCCTTGACTGCTAGTTTAGTTCTGCCAAACCATTTCTACAGCACTAATGCATCCTTCCTCGGACTCCTCTGGAAGCACTTGGGAAGGATCCTTCAGCAACGGTGGAAACGCACCTGCAACGTGCCTTTTATACCAGAGGAAGCATGCTTCACTTTTCTTTGTGGGGGATGCACAGTGCAAAGTAAGCTGTGTGCGCATGCACGCGCGTATGGGGTGGGGAAGGGAGTTATGTAGGCCACATTTTGGTTTTCTATAAAGCACTAAAAGACCTAAGCATGCAATGATAAATCAAATAAACCCATATAAATTCTATTGTCTGCAGATTGAGAACTAGGATATGTTTCTGATTTCAACCCGGGAGATGCACAGTCTGCATCTTCCTATTAGTCAGCACATCTTACAAGAACAAACGCTGGAAGATAATTTGCAACAGGATGTGCTGAAGTTCAAGTGTCATAATCGTTGGAGTTCCTGTTTGCGGTCTTGAAACTAGACAGCGTTGTTGTTGTTGTGGTGGCAGAGTGTCAACCCCCTATCCTTAAGAAATGTATTTTATGTTTGAGTTCTTGGCAGTCTTGAATTCATACTTCGTGCAAGGTTTTTAAAAGTGCCATCAGCTTTTTATTTTCCATTACGTGGTATTGGTTTATGCCTCCAAACTGGTTGTCTAAGCTTGCTGTAGTGTTAAAATGCACTGCCAAAATGTGCCTGCTTGCTTCGGGCAGTTTTTATATGCAACGATATATAATATCATTGCCACAAAGAGGGTAGAAGCTGCCTGAATAACTTGGGCAATACAAAACTGGACACTGCAAGGCCTGCAATAATTGGTATGTACTATACATTTAATAATTAGTATTTACTATACATTTACATGCATAAATGTATTTCAGCTGCTTTCAGGACTCGTAGTAGAGATGATCTCTTTTATTAGACCTACAAGATTTTTGTAAAAATCTTTGCAAAAAATAAAAGCTCATCTCTACTACAAGTCCGGATTGCCTCTTCCGCCTAGACTGATCCGGCTACAACCTGGATACCTTTCAGCTGCTTTGCAACAAAAGGCTGTAGCGATATAGTTTCTCCATCTGAATGAGACTTGATCATAATTATAAATGTTGCACAAGAGTCCAAAATAGCTCCTTTCAACAAATGTGGTCTTACTTTCTTGGTGTGTTCCCTTATTTGATTAGCCATCATCTCTGCCCTGACCTCATAATTGGGGTACGTGTGGAAAATGCACGAGTCTCAATGGTTGATCGCCCAGTATCTTGCTTGTTAGACCAGACGGTTTAACATGGTCGGGTTTCAAATAATGGATCGAGGTTGATCTCCCGCAGTGCTAGTTATTGATCAAATGGTAGACCTGACTTTCTAGCTGGAGGGCCAGCTGCCTCTACTGAAAGGTTAATGGAGCCGTTTAGGCTCTGGCTTTACTGTCTCCGGTTTGGCAGATGAAATTTCTAAATCGGCCCCTTACCTTTGAGAGGGGCTACGGGTGAAGTTGCATGTTGGTTAGACGATAGCAAGGGCACTCGGAACACAAGCACCCAGCTGTTCAAGCTTGTTAACTTGTGCCAAGTGCCCTTGAGTCGGTTATGCTGCTTCAGATGAGGGTTAAGTCTGGGCTGGGCTGCCTCGCTTGTGTGAGGGTAACTTCTGTCTGCTCCATGTAGATCAAACAAGCGATTTGCAATCCTCCAGCATCCCAGGATGCACTGCTCCCAGCCCATCCACCCAGAACTGGGATTGGGTTCAGCTGTCCTGGTGCCTAGCAGCACTGTTTGCTAGCCCTCTAGCAGCCAATCGGAGCCATTCAGGGAAGAAATGGCATTAACCCTTAGTGTCTGATTGCGCACGGCACGTTTTAAGTCCAGCACTGCTTAACAGGCCACGGATTTGGTACGGTTTACGTGCAGCACGTAACTGCACCCTAAATGCTATTGAAATGGGTTGCTGAATGCGATTGGCGCCCTTCAGTGCTTGGAAATGGGGCCTGAAGACCCCTTAAACAAGTTTCATCAATCTTGTATTGGAGATGTCTCGATGTCATAGCCCCCCGCTTACACGCACTTAACACGGGTCAGCTTCATATGTTGGTGGCCCCTGGGTAGAGACTAAACCCTGCAGGAACCTAGCCAAGTCCCTGCCCTCCACATCTAATTTTAAAGAGCAGGGCAGGTGTAAGCAGATCACTCCAGCCTTTTCAGCAGCACAGCAGTAGAATAAAATAATTCTGTATAGAATTTGAGAACAACAAAACCAAACCCTTTTATTTTATTTGGGGGGGGATTTCTCTATAGCTTGTACAGAATAAATTTTATTGTGTATTGTACTTTACTTGGGCTGTTTTTAAGACCTTTTTTTTTAAACACAAGTTACTTGATTTCCCTGAACGTGTTGCATGCTACCTCTGGGTGAGAGGCCTCGTCGATGCCAAAAGATAGGGCAGCATTCTTCTACACACCGATGATTTTGTAAGGTCCCCTCCTGTCCCCAACTTCTACGAAGCTATCGAGTCAGGCCGAGCTGTTTCATGCCGTGCTCCCCAAACACGTACCTCTCTGACCTTTGCAGATACCAAAGCAGAGAATCCTTCTGACCGTTTTGGGGCAGATGTTCCTCACTAAGGATAAGAGTAAAAGGTCCATTATTTTGGCTTGTGAAAAATGTTGGAGAAGTGTGAACATTGATGGTGTTTGGTTTGATTGCACACACAGTGCAAAGGATGTAACGAAGCATTGTGTTAATCTTCTGGGCAGGTTATCTTAAATGCGACACAGATGACGGCTGTGAGAACAAAGAAGAAGCGGGAGGAGAAGAGCTCTTTGACACTGTAAACTCTTCAATCGTGTCCGGGGACAGTATCCGGTTCTTTGTGAATGTCAATTTGGATGTACAACAGAATGTAGCTGGTAAGCGCACTGACTTTTTCATATATATATATTTTTATCAACGTTTTGGAGAGTCCAACTGCAGTGGCTGCTTCTCCACCTTGTATTGAAAGACATTTACCCTTCAAATATCTGCCGGTGGCATCCAGGAGACCATTTTCAAGCTCAGGCATCTTTCCAGGGCACAAAAGCATCTCCTAATAGGCACAAATCAAACATTTCAAAACCACCCCAAGTCCTTTCAACTTTTGATGGGAAGACATTTGGTGGAGGTGAAGAATGGGTGCTTTAAAATTGAAGCTCCCACATCTTCTAGGCTTCCTCCTAAGCATCCTGATTCCCAAAAGCACTGCAAACCAACCAACTCCCGTGCATCTGAAAATCAGAGTATTTGTGCAGTGCCTAAAATGAACCTGGAGCTTGAACTTTAAGCCTGTGCTTGAAAATGTGGGTGCTATAACGTCCACCCAGTTCTTCTGCATGCATTCAGTCTGTGCCGCACCGCACGTGGCTACTGCTCGTGAGATTTAAAGAAGGTATTGCGGGGGGAGAATCCCAATTTTGAAGGGGGTTTTGTTTCATTCAGTTACTGAGGTTGGTTGTGATCCCTTGTGCTAGGGTCATCAGTGGTGCAGTTTGCCTCCTGGTTTTTTTTTTTTTTTTCAGTGAGAACTGAATACCTAACTGAATGTGTT
Organism: Crocodylus siamensis; assembly: GCF_052110815.1. NCBI lineage: Eukaryota > Metazoa > Chordata > Crocodylia > Crocodylidae > Crocodylus > Crocodylus siamensis. The sequence continues at coordinate 6,788,161 of NC_143396.1, read as the reverse complement.
ACCGGAAAGCTTTCTGTCCTTAAATGTTAACATTTTGGAAATGGCATCAGTTAATACAACTCTGCACTTCTCGATGTTTTGTGTTTTGTTTTGGACTCCGTTTAAAACATGCACATAAAAGGGGCGAAGACACGTGAACAAATGCATCTACTGTGAACTCGTGAATTAGTAACCTTAGAAAAATCAAATGTGTTTGCTGACCCACATTCTTTTAACGTCCTGTTTTCTAGTTGATGCATCTCAATGCCCCTGACAGACGGATGTAGACTTTTTTTTTTAGACTGTTTGTCTGTCTGGGCAGCAATTAACCCAACTGATACATCTGTAACACTGGCACTTCGGTAAATGAAGCCAACTGATGTTGGCGGCACGGAGTCAGCAAGAGTTGCTCATGATCAGATTTTATTTTGCTTGCTTTTCATAAGCTACTCGTTATCAGGGCTTAACATCTGAACTCGGTTCCTGCCTGAGGAGCCTGTATTATAAAGGCACCAGCAGGTGCTAGACTCTGTTTGTGTTTGCAATTCAAGATGGGCTGAGGTAGGAAAAGTTGCCTGTTTTTTAACGGAGTTTACCCCTCCTTCCAACTTTCCTGGCAATGGCTTTTATCCACCTCTGGGAAAGAATGACTTTTATGAGAGCAGCATATATATTTTGACAGCAGCATTCTTCTACACACCGATGATCTTGTAAGGTAAATAGACTGGTCTGCTTCAAATGAAAGGTCTTTCCAGAAAGAAGAAAATTTCTACATGAGAATCCCTGGATTCCTCCGTGGGGTTGCTTTTGCATCTGGAAAATGTATTTGAATGTGTCATGCTGTTCAGAAAAGCTTTGGGGCTAAACAAGAAAATGGCCTTTTTACCTTTTGGCTTTGAAACTTGGGCTTCCTCCCCAAACTTGGTATCAGTGCAAAGCCTGCTCCCATAGCTTATCAAGAAGGTTTATGGTTAATGATCTCCAGTTTAACAAGTAGAATCTGAAACACCTTATATTTTAACTCTGGCTAGGTGTCTAATTTAACTTAGTGAAGGTTGCTGCACAATATGCAAACCCCGATTTTAAATCTGTAAAAAATACTGTATTACATTCTGCTATGGCTTCTAACATACGGGCCTGTTCAAGAACCAGCCTCTCCTTGCCCCGCAAGTCTCTTCGTAGCCTGGAGGGGTGATTTTTTTTTTTTTGCCTTGAGGAAAAAGTAACCAGAAGCACTTAAGCTCTGCTATTTACTGACTTCATATGAAGGTTGAAGTTTAATTTTGTCTGCATTTAATTTTTATTCTTTAAAGCCTGGTATTGGAGCAGTGTCACTTCTTTGCAGAGTACATCTTTGGGAGTTAGCAGTGCTGCTAATGTTTTTGGAGGATCCTTTGGTATTTGAAGAATAATCCTGTTTCTCTTCTGAGCTGCCTCTTTTTTTTTTTTTTTTTTTTTCTTCTTCTGTTTTTGTCCATTTGGACTGATGTTATACGCTCCTTATCCCAATGCCAGTCTATTAACAACATCAAAAGATGCCATCGGACTTTGTCTTTGTCCCTTTAAGTCATGTGGCATTGCTGAAATCCGGCTCATCCTGACCACAAGATTTGCATGTCCACGATTTAACTGTAATGGTTTTTAACCCCCTGTGCAACATTTTCCAAAAGCGCCAGAATAGCATTTCCACAAGGTGAAGGGCTCGGTGAGCAACTGTTACCAGGGCATCCAAGGGGAGAACTGGGAGTAATGACCACAAACTCCTGGAAGAACAATTCAGGCTCAACATTGGGGAAAATGTCTTCACAGTAGGGGTGTCCAGACTGCGGAATAAGCTCCCTCCAGAGGTGGTACAGTCGCCGACCCTGGAAATCTTCAGGAGGAGACTAGACAGCCACCTTGCTGGGGCCACCTGACCCCAGTTGTTTTTCTTGCTTGGTGCAGGGAGCTGGACCCGATGATCTTCTGAGATCCCTTCTGGCCCCTTACAATCTCTGAATTTAAAATTTTAAATCCCCGTAATTTGAATGGGATTACATGCACCCAGTGGGAATAACAATAACATCATTATTATTATTTTTTGCTGGAGCATCTCTGCAAGTTAGGTACCCAACATCCGTTAATGTCAGCAAATAGACCTTTAGGCTCTGGGACCAGGTACAGACATTACACTCTTACCAGTGTAAAAAATTGGTACACTCTTACCAGTGTACCAATCAGATTGGTACACTCTTACCAGTGGACCAGTCAGAAACCAGTCTATACTTGCAATGAACAGAACAGAAATTTGGTGCACACATGGCAGAACCTGGTCTAAGATTTGCACCCCCCCGCGAACGTGCGTTCTGTTCACTACCAATGTAAACTACGCCGCTTACAGAAACCACACAACTTGCATTAATTCTGCCTCGGGCTTTTTGAATGTCTGCACCTAGCCTGGAGGGCAAAGAAGTTAGCGACTAGATCCTTTTTCAGAAAGGGGCACTTGCTCCGGAGCACAGTCTGCCATATCTGCACTGGCTAAGCCTGCATTTGTTCATTGATTTTAATCCATAATGAAAAGCACATCTGCTTTGTTTTGTTTCTCTTGAATAGTTGCCAGACATGGAGTCTATAATCATTCTGACTGAGCAATATTTTAATCCTCTGCACTTAAAAATTAAATATATAAAATAAAACCCTACAAGAAGTGAATTAAGATTAGTCACAATGACGAGTTTAGAGGATGATTCAGCAGTTGCAATGTCATCTTATTCTTACCCCCCTGCCTCCTTTTTTTCTTTTGGGTCTTCATCCCAACACTGCTGTGGTTGGCTTTTTCATATCCAAATTCTAATATTGCTTGCTTCTTGGGGTGCATTGTCTTTGGCTAACTTTTCTGCAAAGTTTCTATCTACCTTCAAATGCAGTGCAAACAATAAGCATGCGTGGAAGCGCTTTGAGCCCTTGAGGAGAGGTGCCTGAAGGCAGTATAAATACATAAAGGAGAATTATGGACTTGGTGACAGCTCTGCCTTCATCCCATCTAGTTAATAATCTCCATGTGATGGATGTAGAGTTTGCTACATGCATAATTAGATGCACTTTATTGTTATTTTAAAACCTCTCTGCATGGGGATTAGACCAAGTTGGGCAACAAAGCATAGCATAAACTTAAAAAAATTTAAAAAAAAAAGATGGTGATCATAAGCTGTCATCATTTCTGCATTGGGTGCGAGGAAGTAGCTACAAATAAGAGTCACTGGAAAAATAAAATCCAGTGTCTAGGGTTAGCATACACTGCTTATACTTTTAAGACTGCAATATCCAAGTTGGCATAGATGTTGGTCACTAAAACAGGTCTGTTTTGCAGCTTGGGTCACTCAGTGCGACTTTCCCTTGGGGTAGGGGACAAGAAAACTTCATCCTCATATGCTGTGGTTTATGAGATATTAGTGATGGGTAAAGGTGGGCAGGCTATATACTGTTTAGAGGCTGCACTTTATTTCTGGTGCGATGGGTTCATCGATGGCACACACTTGCTTATCTCTGTCTGGAGGCCAGCTCTGCTCTTGAGCCTGCAAGGTGTTTGAAGGCGGTGTAAAAGTAAAGGAGAATTTTGGATTGCATGACGGCTACTCTACCATCCCGTTTGGTTTAATAATCTCCATGTTGGCGTGAGTTTGGGATCATCCAAAATGAAAAATCCCACTCGTGTCTCTGCCCTCCAAGACCCCTCTATGTCTCCAGGTGTTTCCAGGAGGTGGGGAAGGAAATAGTAAGAGACGGATGGGGAAGTCTTGCAAGGAGCTCCTAATAGTGAGTGTTGCACCTGGGAAAGACTTTTCCTCATACCTTTCTCTGGATGCCCTTTGCAATTCAGTGTTGCTCTTCTGGGGATTGAGATTTTCCTTCAAGGGAGGTGTCGACGAGGAGGTCCTTCCCGGTCTCCTGTTACACTGTCTTCCCAACCATCATCTTAGAGCCATCCATCTTCAGTTGGCAGCAAAAACTTTCCTATTTTAATTTCCATCTTCAGTCACTTCTGGCATAGCCCTGGTCGCCGTCTGGCCTGAGCGTCTTCTGGCAGGGAATTAAGTAGCAAGACGGACATCTGTTGAGGATGGTTTGGGACAGGTTTGTTGTTTTTTTGTGTTGGGGTGGGGGGGCATCTTGCAGATGCATCAGCTGCTCTGATATTGGAGAAGGCAGATGGGAGAAGAGTGCAAGGCGGGGAGGTTTAGGAGGCTTCTTAGCATCTGAGGACTTAGTTCCCATCTTGGGCCAGGCTTGGAGATAGCTCCGTCTCCTGCACCCATGAGCTCTGCCCTCGTGGCAGAGCGTTTTGTGGTGTCCGAGCTCACCACCCTGAGACTTAAGACCATCTCACAGGCTGAGCATTTCTTCCTTTCCACCTAATTCAAAGTGGCTGCTGCTTTGGCTGAGCCAGGAAGGACCCAAGTCCTCTGCACCCTTTCTAGGTACCAGGCTGCAGCTGGCAGGGCATGCCTCTCGGGTCTGGGACAGAAGTTGTATAAACCAGTTTGACCCAAATCAGGTAAGTCTGATACTACATTCAGCCAGGTTGATCTTAAACCTGTTTCAGCCATTTTGGAACGGGTTTACATGCAATGAGCTTCTGTTCGGTTACAGGTTTGAGCCAGTTTCTGCTGACTTAAACCAGGTTGTGTAACTTCTGTCCTTAGCCTAGAGGAATATGGCAGTCAGTCACTTTTTAGGACCCTTCCTGGGTGTTTCTTAAATGGTTTTCCCCTGGCCTTGGGAGGTAGATGCGCAGGGGGAGCTGAGGACATGATTGTAATGGGGCAGCGAGTCCCATTTGCTCACCAGACTCTTCAGATGGAAAAGGAGTCTGTTCTATGCTCGCGTATAGGTTGTCATTAGTGGCTGATTTGGTGAAAGATCAAATGGGCATAGCCAAATGGCTTTGTGTACCAATCCCTTCTTGACTCTAGGCCCAAGCGTACACGCATGGCAGTGCTCTGCAAATGCAGGGTGTCTGACATGTAGCTGCTCTGTACTTGAACAGTCGTCCCCTTCCCTGCATCCCTGCCCGGGGTCTGCCAATCTAGACAATTCTGCTTAACATCAGACTGAACGATGGGTCCATTTTGGGTAGGCTTTGATTCTCTTTTTGTAGGTGAGGATAGATCTTTATGCATCTCTGCCTATATACTGCTTTTGACGCCTTCCCCAGAATTGCAGGGTTGGAAGGGACCTGGTGGGGTTATCTAGACTAATCCTTACACAATTGCAAAATTAACTATCAATTTTCTTTCCCGTGGAGCTGACTAGCATTTGGGCTTCATACTAACGGGTCTTGTAGTGAGTCTCTGCAGTGGATTAAATAACCAGCGGGGTGGACCTGAACCCATCCCTTTCATCCGCATTTGGGAAATTGCAGATCTGCACTTACAGGGCTCAGGCTCATCACTAGGAAAAAAAAATATCGATTGGCTGCAGCAGGAAGTCTGCTATCACTGTCTAATGTGTCAATATTGCATAAGGTTGCAAACCGCCTCCTGTTAGTTGGGCATAAATGTGGTCGGTAGGCAGTCATCAAGGTAATGATGAAGTACAAAGTAAATCCTGCTTGCCGAGCTGCCCATAACCAGATGCTTTCCCTTTATATTAGGATTGGAGCAAATACTTTTTTCCCCATGGCTTTTTCTTGTGTCATCCCAGGATCTTGAAATGAAATCATGCTAAAAACGGTCAAACTTCACCTTGTTCCCCATTTCAACTTTTTTAGTGTGTGAAACCATCCTTTTTTATTTTTTATTTTTTTCTAGGCTGGGTTGAAGTTGGGCCCATCTGGAATCGGAGGTGTGCAAGGCTCTGATGCTATAACTTGTTTACAATCTGTGTATTTTTAATTTTTTTTTGTGAGCCATCTATGAATAAGTATTTTTATTAGCAGCCCCAACTTTTAATTGGAGCAGGACTGGCATGTTGGTGCTTAAAATGAATGCAACCTTCCCTCTCCGCTCCCCCTCCCCCAAATTGTGGTTTGTTTGGGGGTTTTTGTTTAGTGCAAAACCAATCAGGAGGCAGGATGTGGCTTTGTTGGAAATATTGGAACACATTTTACACTTCACAAGAAACTAAAGATTGTTCCGCCCTCCAGACAATAGATCATTCCTAGATACATAGAGTCGACAGTTTCCTGTAATCTGCTCCAGAGATGCACACGTGCGCACACACTCTGCCGCTTTTACTAGCAAAACGGCTTTCCAGCATGCGGTCAGGACCCTGTTAAGATAATTAAAAAAAAAATAAAATAAAATAAAAAGGTTGGGGAGGGGGGGAGAGTTGAGGAGAAATGCTAGCTGGTGGCGCCAAGTAATTCCAGGGAGAGCAGTGTCCAGAGACGGGTGGTCTGGGCCTGAATGGGTATCATTCGACACACAATAGTCACATTTCCTCATATTAATACCAAAGTCCTTTTTATGTCTACAGGCACAATGCCGACCCACGAGTTGCATCTGATAACTCCCAGTTTAGAAGTTTGATGTCAGTGTGGGATGTCGGCCCCTCGGGGTTTCCTCCGCTAGAATGGAAAGTGGATGCAGCCAATTGTGTTGCCGTGAGGGGGACTCCTGACCTCCCCCTCTGCCCCCCAACAGCTTCCCAATTAGGGTGGGTTTTTTTTCTTCAAAGCCGTATTTCTAAACCAGACGTAAAACCATGCGCCCCACCCCTGTGCGCACTGTAGGTCCTTCACATCCGGCTCACTTCAGAGGTGGCTGGTTACCTACAGTGGTTTAGGAAGAGACTTTTTTTATTCCCTTGCACTAGCTGATTGCTGTTAAATGGACTTCCTTTCCTCCCCTGACAATAGTTAGGGTCAGAACATTATCATCGGTCCTTTTCTTCCAGGTATTAAAAACTCTTACGTTGACTTCTGTATGCTTCAAGGCAGCGCGGGGATCCCAGCTGTGCAGCTGAACTATGTAACGAGCAGGGATCCTGGTTTTCTCAGATTTGTAAAAAATCCTGTTTTTTGGGGTTTAAAAAAAGTAACCCTGAACCTACTTTTTTTCTGTGATTTTTTTTTAAAGCCATGGAGAGAGAGAGATGGAGATATAGCAGGGGCGGGCAGTTATTTTGGGCAGAGGGCCACTTACCCAGTTTTGGCAAAATGGTGAGAGCCACATGAGGTGCCCCAACCCCTGGTCACCATCTTGGGACCAATGTCCCAGGGCCAGCACTGGTGGGGCCCAGAGCGGGGCGCAGGCTGGCGGGGCTCTGTGGAGCTGGGCTGGGCTGCAGCAGCAGGGAGAGGGGGGAGCTGGCCCAGCCCCACAGAGCCCCTGCCGCCCTGCTCTGGGCCCCGCCGGCACTGGCCCCAGGACACCGGTGCGAGCCCCGTGCTCCTGCACCCGCACACTTTCAGTACCCCCAGCCCCACGGTACAGGCCGAGGGCAGCATGCAACCCCGACCTCGCGCTCGCCAGCAGGGAAGGAGCTGGTGCTGAGTGTGGGGGGGGGGGGGTGGCCCCTCACCTGCCCCACGGCCAGTGCCCCATGCTGCAGCCGCTCGCAGCCCGCGTGGGGCTGCCTGTGCCTGCTCAGGACAGCCCCGTGCAGGCCGCGAGTGGCTGCAGCACGGGGCGCTGGGCAGGGAAAGGGCCACATATCCTCGCGCTCAGCTTTTCCTAGGGCCGCTTGTTTCCTCATTCCTTCCCAGCCCAGGGTCCCCCCCTACCCTGCCCCCTCCCCCCCACACCTTACTGGAGGCTTTGGTGCAGTGCAGCCACGTGGTCCTAGGCCAGAGGCCCCTGCTAGGGCTTCTGGCGGGCCAGGGTGGGCCCTGCTCTTGCAGGAGCCCGCCAGGGCCTCCCCTGGATCCTACTGCCCCTGGCTCCTGTCACATTTGACAGGAACCAAGGGTAAATCAATACTAATTGTCTAAATTGTTTTTCAGGGGCTCCGCGGGCCAGATAGAATGACCTCACGGGCCAGATCCGGCCTGCCGGCTATTTTGCCCCTGTTCTAATGCGTAGTAAATTTAGTACCTCCACTGTGAGGGTCTAAGGAAGTGCACGATGGGCTGCATTGATGCTCAGTAACAAGCACGCATAGTTTTTTAAGTTGTGCTTAATCCTCAGTAGCCTGCTGTACTGTGCATTTGTGTAATTATGCAGTTTATGTGCCGCTTTAATGCTCTGTAAAACAGGCTACTATTAATTAAAGCTCATTTAAAGCACCCAGTGGGTGGTGCAGTCAGTCTTCAAATTAGAAATGTACTGTAACTTATTGAGGTCCACAGGGCATATAACCTGATCTGCTCTTCTTACCTAAAAAAACCCAAAAAAACAAGGTATCAGACTCACCTAGAAAAGAATGAATTCTTGCTTGTGCTCTGTTTTTTACTGTTTGGAGGTAACTGTTTATTATGCCAGCACCCAGAGCAGGCAGTTGAGCTGCAGACCCTTTTGCTGTGGCTGCTGTACAAACGCCGACGTTCCCTGCCCCAAAGAGCCCCCAGTCTGAGAGCTGCTCCAGCCAGCGTGGGCGCGAGCTAGACATCCGCTGTCCTCGCCTCTCTTGGCCCTGGTTTTCATGGGCTCCAAATGCCAGCTGTGGAAGATATGTTTGGGGAGAGGATCTGCAATAAAACAGGGTCTGCAAGAGAGATAAGTGATAATAAATAAGTGATGAGTGTTCATTTCAGGTTACGTCATTGTTCTACCTTTTTCAAATGCCATAAAAAAAAAAATCCCCTTTTTTTTTAAATGGAAGTAGAGACTTTCCATTACGTTCACCACTTCTCTCTCTCTTTCTCTCAAGGGAGGTGCCGTGATGAGCTTCAGCTGGCTCTGGCAAAACTTTGCCTTAAGGTCTCTTGGATAATTTCACGTTAAGCTTTTGTTTCTATTTAGCGCTGAACCAGTCCTGTCCTTGCCGCTGTGAGCTTCCAAGGAGAGCCCTGCCAAAGCTCTTAACGTACCAGTGCTTTGCTTTTTGTCGCTAGCTTCAAAATGTGTGCGCAGCTCCCCATACACTTCTTCGAACCCATCCAAGTAACATCTGTAGATAAGTGTGTGCAAACCTCCTTGAAAACGACAATACACCCGTTATCTTCGCAAGGCCTGTTGTACATCTGGTGGGTTTTCCTCTCCAAACTGGAGTGCAGCCTAACCCGTAGAAAGGCGCTTAACAGCACGGCTGGCTATTCCTGTTCTTTCTCTGCATCCTTTCAGATGTTAAAGCTTTTGCTTGGGTAGCTAGACTCCCTCCTCCTCCCCCCCCCCCCCCCAATAGATCTTTCAAGCCATATTTTTATATACTACTTGTTGAAAAATAATGTAGAAATAAATATGCATAATGGCAGTGGTCTCCTCATTCTAGATGCCCCTTTAATCTCTCATCATCCTTTCCCCTTCTTTGTTACAAAATTTTATTTTTGGAGTATTGCTGACAGCCCATCAAACCAGGGTCATGTTGGTTGTGTCCAGCCTAGCTCTAGTTCTGTGTCCGCTCTACCTATCTAGGTTTTCTTGTGGCGGTAGATCAATAAAGGTATCGGCACACCAACAGCCATTAAGCCAAGCCAAAGGAGGAAAGCAAAAGCCCATAAGAGCTTCTCCAATGTATGTCCTTCACCATGTTGGCTATGGCCAGATAGCGACAGACTCGAGAATTTCAAGTCACCTTCAGGATGATGGAGCAGACCTGGGGTGGTGTCGCCAAGAAGGAGGGCGTCCATGCTAGGCTTCCTTCCCTTGGAAAGGATCCAGGCGGCACGCTGTCTGATGTGGAGATGAATGAGGCTCCAGGACTTGGAACGCTTTGCCATGTTGCTGAAAATATTTTGAGGAGTTCTTCTTTTGTTGTTATTTTATTTCAATGGCCCTGCTCCAGAAGATGTAAGCCGAGGTGGGTTTTTGCTTGCTTTGGAGAGGCATGAGAGTTTACTTAAGATGATCACCTAAGAAAATTGCTGGCAGCAGTGGAGCTGGGATATGGCTGTGACGGAGATGGGTGGAGATGTGCACCATATAGCAAAGCAAAGTTTTGAATTAATGCTGAATTCACATGCGTCCTTAAAGACGGAGCTGAGGACAGATTTCAGACTGCCGCACACCCACAGATATCTTTTTCTTTTATTTTTATGCATTCTTAATTCTGGAGCCACCTATTGCATGCTTTTTAGCTTTCTTGCCTTCCTCTGTACACTTATTGCTCCTGAGCCTTTCAACCACATGTCTCCCTATGTAATTAGGCTAAATCTGAGGCTGTTGTAAATGGAAAGCATTGGCGAAGTGCTGGCTGTAACAGGAGGAAAAATGCTCAGCATTTCTGGTTTAGCTAGAGGCCTAATTTTTTTTTTTTTTTTTTTAATGCAAAATACCGTTTTCAAAAGATGACGTGTAAATCTCACACTCCAGGAAAATATAGTGTAATAATAGTAATCGGTGGAAAATTACACGGGGAGACTTTCATAAGCTGTAATAATTTTTAATCTACAAATTATTAAATTTTAGCAGGGGAAATAGCTACAGGATCTGCCATCTAAGCTGCTCTATCCAGCCATACCTAAAGCCTGTTACACAGCCATATCTAAAATGACTAAAGGCTGAAGATGTGGGGCTGGGTCCTCTCTGCTGAGTGAATCGCAGTTGCGACTCGAGTGTTTCTCTCTAGCTCAGATCCACAACCCCAAATATATGTCTCAAGCCAGGTGTTGCTTGCAAGTGGGCTGGCTAAGAAGGGGTAGATGCTAGAGCTTGAGCGAACACAGCTAGCCAAGTGCAAAGCCACCCATGGCCAGTAGCATGACTAGGGGCAGTGGGTGACCAGCACATGAGCGCTGGGTGCTGAAGTATAAGGGGCACCAGGATAGACTCCAAGCAGGTGCCACAGTACTGTGTGGATGAATCCATAGTTAGCCCTGGTCTCTAGGGACAGGAGCTGGTGGCACCTGGGGAAGGTATGGGCGTCATGGCTGTTTCAGAGCTTTGGCCATGGGGAGTGAGGGCATGAGTTGAGGGCGGTCGAGGAGTTGTATTGTGTTGGCCTCAATCCCCTCCTCTGCTACACCTTCGCCCCACGTGGAGATGTTGCTGTTTCAGCAGATGTTTCGGCACCCTTGGCACTCGTGGGTTTCACACGCGTCCCTCCTGCGGCTGCTGCGTTTGCTGCTGAATTCAGCAATTTCCTGTTGCCGGATGGTGGCAGTGAACACCTGTGGAGTGCGCAGTGGTGTCTGGACTGGGGCAGGGGCTGCAAGAGGGCCCTTGCACCTGGCAGCTGCTGCATTTAACCCCCTGGTGTTGAAAGCCCAAGGAGACCAGGGCTGTTGGGATGTGATCCTCACGCTGCAAAGCTGTAGACTTTACCAGTCATGCCTCTGCTCCTTCCTTACAGCAATGTGTGCAGTTCCAGGTAGATATTCCTTGTGGCCAATCTCACTTGTCAGGCCAGCTCAAGATGAACTGATTTGAGCGCAGGCAATTTATGTGCCTCTGCCTGGAAGGGATAGCCTCTCTGTGGTGAGCTCACTTTTTTGGAAGCTAATGGAGCTAAACGAGCTCTACAGTGCTGGAGGAGGTGGGCCAATGATGTAGCTTGTGCCTATGCATAACGTGGATGATATTTTTAGAATTCGGGGGGCAGGAAGGGAGCTGGATCAAGTATTTTATGCATACATTACTTCCCTTCTTATTAAAAATGCTGGGAGCTCTTTATATGGGGGTGGGGGAGATCAGACTGGGGATTGCTAACTTCTAATAGCCATAATTGTAGGATAAGTTTTTGGACCCATCCACATCTTTGCATCTATGAAGTCTGTGTGTGTATGTGGCTGCTGCTTAACAAAAAGCTGTTCCATATTTCCATTGGATTTGGCAGAATTGCAGAACAGTGGCTTTCAGTGTGTGTGTTGTACACTAAAAATAATTGCTGTATATTCCTACCTACAATTCAACCAGGCTTTACTGCTCTCCAGGTGTACCATAGAAATTGTGTGCAACTCACACAAGGTCACCTTAGATTAGAGGTTCACCAATATATCAGTCCATATTCGATCAACACCAATAAAAGGAAAATTGACATTATTGGCGATCAGCTTTTTTGGCCAGTGTAGCCAGTTTAATGTCACCCATAAATGCTGTGTACACGTGCACAGCTGCAGCATGCATGTGGCCAGGAATGCATCCCAGCAGCTTCCAGAGCAGTATCTGGCTGGTAACTCGGGGGGGGCAGATCAAGGTCCTCATGGTGAGGGAGTGGGGCTGGAGTAGGGGGCAGGCGCTGCCCAGCTGGGGTGGGGCAGGGTGGAGCTGTGGGTGGCTCATCCAGAGAGTGCAGGGGCTGGGGAGGGGAGTGGCTACCCGTGGCTACATGCACCCCTGGGGAGGCATATGCCCCACTAGTTTATGTGCAGGGCGAGGGTGGGCAAGGGGCCAGGGACTGCTGGCCTCTTTTTCTGGTGGTGGGGAGGGTTGCAATCGGGGCAGGTTGGGCAGCAGCAGCGACACTGGAGGGGGTGGCTATGGAGTGGGCTACAGCCACCCCAAAAGTCAGAGTAGCCCCGCCCCATAGCCACCTGTCTCAGTGCCACTGCCGCCTGCCCTGCATCTGCCCACCCTGAGCACAGCTTTGGCCCAGCCCCACCATGCTGGGAAGAGGCCAACACAGCCCCTGGCCCTGAGCCTGCAGTGAGCAGCCCACCCTCGTCCGGCATGCAAAGCTGGGGGGAACATGCTCCCCTGGGGGAGCATGCAGCAGCAGGGTGCCGCCCCTCCTTGCCTCCCGAAAAAGCTGCCCATGGTTCCATGTCAGACCTTGCCCTGGCTGGGCAGCTCCTGCCCCAGCCTCACTGCCTCCCTCGTTGTGGGGCCTTGATCTGGCCCCCACCCTATACCCCTCCCCCCCCCCCCCCATAGACTTACCGACTGGACGCTGCTCTCCAAGCTGCTGGGCTGCATATAGGCTATCCGATAGTGTTGGCCAATATGGCTGGTTAATAAATGGCTATCTATGTCATCCAAAAAAATCAGTATTGGTGCACCCCTATCTTTATAATTGACTTATATGCACAAAAATATTATAATAAATCCCAAGTTAAAGTTTTTTGTCTGTGTGGGTTTTTATTCTAGTTGTTTTTTTTTTTTCTTAGCATGGATTCTTTACTTAGATTCTCCTGTGGCATTTTTGCTAGGGCAGTAGGATCCAAAGACTTTCTGTGGTTATCAACTTATTTGGGCAAATAATTCCTTTCCCAAAACTAAACCTGAAAATGTGGGTTCATCTTGTATGTAAGGTTGGTTTATAATCCCAGGTGTGCACGCACACTCTATCGTTTTCAGTACAGCCAAGAGTACAGTTCAACAGAGAGAAATCCATACTTCTAGAATATAATTTAGACCTAATGTACTGTCTTCGGTTAGTGTCCACAAGCGGTTGGACGCATTGCGTAGTATGTTAGCAATCGGCAACCTCTTCCAAATACAATCCGAACCTTATGAGAGAGGGAGGCTTCAAGAGGTGTTCCTTGGCTCATCACACAAGTTTGTTGCATTTATTTGCTTCTGCCGATTCAAGAAAGTGGGCAGAAACTTTGTTTACTTCTTGGTAACCTTATCTCCTTACTGTAGTCGTGCCTATTTAATCGCTGGTTTAGGATGGGAAACAAAGAACATGTTTACAAGGTGAACACGCGCAATTATTTCTTCAGTGCCCTTTTGGTTTTGGTATAACAGTATGCCTGGAAAAAAAAAAAACAAAACTCAAAAACCCCCCCAGTTATTTTGCAGTGCTTAATGTTGTCTATGCGACAAATCGGGCCATTATAAGTTAATAGCAGGTGGCACAGATTGTTTACCATTTTTGTCATCAAATCATCATGCCACTCAGTCTTGTTTCAGTGTGCTACTGCCAAGGGGGAGCGGTGATGTGGAATTTTTTTTTTTTTTGGCAAGTGGATCCAAAAAACAGGACGGAGATTAGGTGGGTGGCTGCGTGGAGGCAGGCGGGAGGGGTGTTTGCAGTGATCCCCAGAAACATTGTCAGTAACATGGGGGGAAAAAATAGGTTTGCAGGATTTAGTTTGGTGCTACTTAGTGGGTTGGGGGAGTGGAAGTGTCGTTGCTAATGGACAATGTCAAACTTTCCTAAGACCTTGATGCATCTTGTTGACTTGCTTCATTGTGTTTGCTTGCAGTGCAATACACAACAAACAATTTGCATTGCTTGTACGCAAGTGAGTCGTTGCTGGTAAAAGCTTATTACGTTGTCATTAAGATGATAAGCTTCTGTTTCACATTTAAGTAGTAGCATATGATACCCACAGCTGTAACATCTTTTTCCTTTTAAATTCTTTTCCAGCTGAAAATGAAAATGCTGGCTGTGTGTTGTTACATACGTCTCGGAAGGTAAGAAGCAGTTTTTGTTGGTTAATCCTTTTTAACTTGCTCTAGTGGACTTCACATTGAAGGAATGAGCTTGATCCACACTTTTTTTAATTGTTTAAATTAACAGAGAACATGGTCACGTGCTTTAATTCTCTAAGCGTGCTGTTATCAGATTCCTAAAGCTGTCTCCTGCCCTCTGTCTTCCGGCATCTTTTGCCATCAAAATGTGGTTTTTGACTGTTGTATTCTTGTCCCAGACAATTTAGGACCAAAATAATCCATCACTTCTCTGCCTGAAGGTGGTGGGGGGAGGAGGGGGTCACACATTCAGCTTGGCAGCGCAGGCTTTTCAGCTTCTCTCAGACTTAAAAATGAAAGCACCCAATAGACATTGTAACCGTGATTCAGTTTCCTGTTTATCCCTGCTAATCGCATCTGCCTTCAGGAGGTTCAGCCCAAGTAAATTCCCTTGAAACAGTGTAGTCAGAAAAGATTACTGCACTTATTTTACACTCAAGGGGCCCTAACACAATAATAATAATAATATGGGAATGAATAGGTTCCCTCAGAAACAGCATTACTCCAGACCCTTCATTAAATCGGAAGAACACCCGGAAAGGGTCAGGGCAGTGGAGCGATGGACTTGTGCTCTACTCACTTAAAGATCCTGCAAGGTCCCCTCTACACATGCAGGTAAAGGCAGGCCTAGGTCTAATGCGTGATCTGCACCATCATGCACATGTGCATGGCAGGACCAGTTGCATCTTATGGCCGGTGTAGGGGGAGCCCAATCCTGGGCTCCCCTTACATCTGCAAGAAGCAGGCACCCATGGCTGGGAGCCCCCTTTGTGGTGCAGGAGTCTGGGTCCAGCTGCGCATGAGGCCAGAGCCCCAGCAGACACAGGACTCTTATTCCCGGCTGCAGGTGAGGTGCAGCCGGGACCAAGAGCCTCGCACGGGTCGGGGGTTTTACCCACCTTTGAGCCTTGCGGACCATGGCAGCCACCGGGGCTCAGGGGTTGCACCTATGTGGCTGGAAAGCCTGTCAGCTGATGGGCTTTCAGATGTGGGGAGACCCTGCTAGGTGTGGAAATGAAAGCTTGGTAGCAACCAGCTGTAAAGTTAGTACAAGTTTTCAAGGTCTAACTTTGTAGCTGGTTGGAGCTTTTTCTTATGTGATAGGTATTTAGCACTTGCTGGTCTCAAGGTAATTGTGCAGTTAACGAGTTAATAGCATGATACCTGTAACATGTAGAGGGGGCCTAAGATATGGAAGCTGTGAGTGAGATGGTGAAAATGTTAGGTGTTCCCTCCTGAAGCCTCCTACTTTGAGGCAGTCACCCTCTTTAGTAACCCTGGCCAGCCCTTCCTGTTGATCAGATTGACTGATTTATTTTAACGGAGCTACTAATTCTATGGTGTAAATGTATCAGTTATGCGATAAACTTGCAAATGTTCAGGGGTATGAATGTGGATGTGGGTTCAGACCATCAACACCAGTGCATAATTCAGCTTTTGATCCAGGTCTAAATGTTTCACTCCTGATTGTATTAGTAGGAATAGGTTCTCTGAAATGTGGTCAGATTTGGACACTCAAATTTAGCCTTGAGGTGCCTTAAATGGTAGGGCTGTGTAAAATGTGGCTGGCTGTTTCGATTCGACGCTGTTTTGACTCATTTTGAGCTTGAAACCGCTAAATTGAATTGAAACAAGGGGCTTTGAAACAACAAAACAAGGCTAGTTGAAATGTTTCAAAACAGCTAGGTAGTGGGAGACGGGAGAACCAGGGCTGTGCTCCCAGCGGCTCCACAGCCCCATGTGGCGCAGCCGGGACCGGAGCCCTGGCTCTCCCTGCCTCCCGCAGCCGGGCTGTGGGAAGCCGAACACAGCGCGGGGGGAGGAACTGAAACAGTGGCGCTGCTTCGACAAGGCGAAATGGAGCAGCGGTTTCAAATCAAAATGAAATTCAAAACAAAACAGCGTTCCCTCGAAACTCAAGTTGCAGTGGAGCGGTGCCACTTCGCACAGCCCTGTTAGATGGTTATCCAAGTGCTTATCATCAAGCCCCTATATTTGGAAATCTGGGTTTTACTGTGAATTGTTTGCTTGCTTTTCCCCTCCCCACAAAAGGGAGAGGGGAGGGGGAGCATTTCAGATGGCAAGTGAAAATGCTGTTTTCTTGTTTCCTTCCCTGCCCTTCAAAAATAGGAATTTTTCAGCAGAGAATCAGGGCCTGCTTTTTAAAAAGGAGAAAAAGATGCAAAGGATAGAAAATTTATCATATTTATTCATGCCACACTTACCCTTTCCTCGCAATTAGCTTCCCAAAGTGAGGGGGCATGCCTTTAGCAAGGAAGCTGATTTTTCTGCCCAGAATATAAGCATGGAGATGCTGTAAGATGACTTTTTTGTTGCTTTTCCTTCACTTCTCTCCATAGAGCTGCTGGAAAGAGGGGCAGAGTCCAGCAGGGATAGAGCTGGTGTGGAGGGGAGGTGAAGAACGGTGTGGTTGCACTCAGCTTTGAACAAACCTCTCTCCTCTTTTTAATGGTCTTAATCTTCCACTAATCAAGCTCTCCTTGCCTCAGCAGTTTTGCTGTTAGCTGCTCCTGGTCTCCTTTCTCCTATTTCACAGCCCTGCACACTTCTTTTGTAGCTCTTTACAAGGTCCTAGATACTTCCTATAGAGTCTAGTTTTCTGCAGCAGCCAGTCTCTTGACCAAAAGCTGAAACTACCAAGACTGGGTGACAATTCAGCTGTGAGAGGGTTAAAACTGCCTTTTGCCTGAGTGATAAAGGAAGGCCAAGTGAGCAGAGAACTCAGCTCTGCTTCTGCACTATATGGCCATTATTTTGGAAAAATCCCCCCCCCCATTTGTTTTGGGGACAGCAGACTGAAGTGCCATGTCTGCCTTGGGGGCGCGTGGTGTGTGAGAAATTAGGGTATGTGGCAGCTGGTGTGTTCTGCTTTTTGCCTAGTTTGGCTTCACGCCTCCTTGCTCGCTGGTAGGGTTGGGAGTCTTTCAGTGTGCTGTTGTATCATAAATGCCAAACTGTCAGATACTTTTGCAGGGTTAGATAAGGATTCTGTTGCCAATTTGTTTGCCTCCAGGGGAGGACCGGTGCAAAGTGCTTGCGAGGCTGCGTTCAGAGGCGATGAAGAAAAGGGATTAGAATTGCCTGGAGAGAGCAGATGTTGTCTTTTGTTAAAGTGGATTTTTGCTTCTGCTTGAAAGCTGCTGCGTGATGCTGCGTCGTTCAGCCGAGGAGTGTGGATTAGCCTAAACTCAAAGCATGTTGTGCGTGAGCCAGCATGTGATTTTGGGCAAATCCAGCTGGGAGGAAGGCAGAATGCATTTCCCCGTCTCTCTGAAGCTGTCCCGCACCCGCTTCCCCATAGACCCGCTTACGCCACGAGCATCTTACAGGGACACTACAATCTTCCAGGGTGTCCGTTTCTTGTCTGCCATCTCCAGGGCTGGCTGAACAAACGGCTCCTTCCGTTTGCTGCTCAGGGGCACAGGATTTGTTAAATTGTCTCTTCTTCACCTAGGCTGTCCTTAGTATTGCCATTAGGACAGCCTGTTGGGCTGATTTTGCAGGTGAAAAGACAGCCACAGATTTCTAGGGTCAGAAGGGACTTAGAGTCCAACACCCTGCCCCAATCCTATAACACTCTTGAGTACATCACTTGGCATGTGGTGAGCAGGGCCATGCTTCTAAGTCCAGAAATGAAGCAGTAAAGACCTGCCCCCCCCCCCCAAACCCAGGATGTTCCCCACCATTCATGTTGGGATAGGTGTCCAGACCACTTGGGGGGGAGGGGGGGGGGTGCGTTTCACTGCCTCTCTTCTGGGCTCGGTCTGTGTAACGCAAGAGTTGGATGGCTTGGTCATGCTTCTTTCTGGTGCTCTCCAGAGTGCTATGGCAGTGATGTAGTCCTACAATTAGAGACCAGTTCAGGTGTTTTAAAGGCTGTGACCGCATTTTATTTTTTTATTTTTTAATGCATTCTGGTAAACTCGGGTGCATTGGTTGTCAGATAATGCATCCCTGAGCACCCTATAACAGAATAGCCTTCCCGGTGCTTTTTGTATGGTCTCTCCATCAGCTGCTGCCTAGGAAAAACAGGTTCCCAAATACCCTTTCCCAGCAAGTATATTGAAAGAGCTGATCTGTTGTTCTTCAAAAACCAGTTTGGAAAGGCTCCATCCCGAGTTGCATACGCAGCGCCAATCTCGCTGCTCACGTTCACGTCCGTGCGTGTGTCAAAGTGACTTTTCGGACCCGATGTCAAAGGAGAGCTAACTTCTGGGGCTAGCATATCGGTTCCGCTGACTTCAGGTATCCAGTGTAAAGCTTTACTTGTCCTCTTTAGTGTTTGTTTTCCAATTTAATTCTCTGGGACGGAGTGGTGTGTCTGACGCTGCTTGTTCTCAGCATACCAACACTCTTACTTTAGTGGCTTGCCTTGGGCAGTAGCTGGTGGAGATGCACGGGCCATGCGCAAACTCCCTTTATGCCACCTCTTTGCATAGTCTGATTTCAAAGAAAGGAAGTTCTTGCCCCCAGCTGGTGCTAAGCTTATGTGCCCCATAAGTGTGAAAAGAATGGTAGGCAAAGGTTGTTGGAAGGATATGAACCCGTTTACAGAAATCTTGCTGGATTTCTAGTGATCTGCCTTGAGCAACTGTGACAGTGGGCAAAGCATAGGGAGTAGCACGCCTGAGAACAAATTTTTGGCGCACCTTTGCGAAACATTCTTTCGGCATTTGCACGATGGATCCAGTTGCCAAAACAGCAGCAGCTCAGCAGCTGTGCAACGTTGGATCATCTTGGATAAGCAATCAGAGCTTTGTTGTAGGCGGATCATATATGGAAACCCATACGTCGTCTTGGCTAAGGAACCACTGCTGTGGCTGATGAAGTGGGGAAGGAGTTTAAGTCCCTTTCTTCTATTCCTGTAAATACTTCAACCTTTTGAAAGACCCGTGCTCTTTCCGCAAAGATGGCTTGGGGTGCATCATGCTGCAATGACCTTTTAGACGTGTAAAGGAGTTCGGTTATTTTCGTTTTTTTCTACGAGCTGCCATTTTGAAAGAGCCTTGTCATTAAGTAGACTTGAGCGTGAAGCATCCCATTGAGATGGGCCTTCTTGAGAGAGATTAATGTCTGCTCCTTCACAAATGGTCTGTGCTTGAACAAACATGAACGTTGTGTCCATGGGATAAGTTCAGAATATCCATGTCCTGGCACTTCCAACTACCATATTATTCCAGCTATGTCGACCTCTTCTCCTCCGAAAAAAAAAAAACCAAACAAAAAAACATAAAAATTGAGGTTTATCTCTAATTGGCACCAGTAATCTGGCTGTAACTTGCTGTTACACCTACTTTTTGATTTGATTGTCTCACAAACACAGATGTGTGTTCAGAGGGTGGGGGGAGATGTTTCTCTTAAAACTGAACCTACAAATTAAGCATTTTCTCTATGTAGGGTTAACTTATAATCAAGGCAATCCAGTACAGCACTTTCTATGCATGTCTTGTATACCAAAGAGGGCTCCTTTTTAACGTTAAGTGGTTATACCTCCAATCAGAGGGTCTTTTAATCTGTTTTGTCCATTTACCCTGCAGGGGTATTGGTAAGGGGCTGTTACCCCCATGTCATGGATATGGACTCAAAGAACCGAATGACTTGACTTGCCCACAGTAGGGAGGGATCTGTGACAATGCACGGACTTGTATGCTGCTTTCCTGACTTCCCGAGTCATCCCTGAAACTCGGGACTTGCCATGAGACCTCTGGCGTTTTTCTTTTGCCGGGAGCTCCTTCTGGTCAAGCCCGCAGGGATGGGCTCTTTGTCCGGGTCCTCCGTTTGGTGACGCGCAGCTGAGCCTGCTCTTCGAACCCACCAGCGGTGGGAGCGGATAGGACTTTCCTTGGATCAAGACGCTAGAGCCTGCGCTTGAGCGGGATGCTCTGCATCTCCAGAGTCTTTTCGAGTAATGTGTGGAAAGCAGCTGCAGTCCTTGTGAAAGCAGGACTCTGAGGATGAAATCCTTTTTTTTCACATTGAACCTGTCTCTCACTCTGCCGACCCATGGGTTTCATTCTAGTCGCTTTTATTGCTCATCAGTCTGGCTTTCCTAGAGACGCTTCCCATCCTGTCCTTCTGGAGGGAAGGGGATCTGCATATTGCAGCATTGCTTCAGACTTCATTTGTACAGAGCTGCCTGCAAATAACCCCCATCAGGCATTGATCACGTAATTAGGATTCCTGTTAAACTATTGCTTTACCCTCACGAACCACCTCTGGTTTGTCCACCTTCGAAACCTCTCTGCTACACGGGCCGGTGCCTCCACCAGAGAGCTCCCAACCTTTGTGCTGCTTCATATGTGCAGCACCCAGGATGCAGACCCCTTACTTAACGGGACCTCCCCGATGTGAAAAAGAAGTAGCGATTCAGTCCGACCCTTCTGAACAGATGGCAAATGAAGGCTTTGAGCCAAGGAAAGCCTTGTTGGTTATAAATTTTAAGTCCTCCTCCATGCAAAGGATTCCGCGTGAGAAATTGATTGATGCAAAGTAAAACAGTGTTAATTGCAATGGCTGTGGCGCTTGTATTGACAAGTTGATAGCTGCCTTGGTAATTGCAGTCATTAGTAAAATGCTAGAGAATTGTGCACTTTGTGTTAGGCTTTGAAATGGAAAGGGGGTAGTAGCATTTTGTTGCATCGGAGTCGAAAGGTGGACCCTCACAATAAGGATCATCAGGAAACTTTTTCCCCCAAGCCGCCTCCTTCCAAAGTGCCATGAGGCTAGATTTTTTTTAAAGGTACACAAGCACTTTTGATTTTTGTGGTCACTAGATGCCGAAATGGCTTTTAAAAACATCGAGCTTTTAGGGATTTGGAGCCTATTTTCCATCGACATAGGCTCCAAAGTACCTGAGTCTGTTTTGGAAACTGTGTGCGGGGTCCTAATTCCTCTTGCACAGCAAAAAAAACTTGACTCTGAGTACGTGGAAACTTTTTTGTCCCTTTGGCCCGAAACTCCTCTAAATGCTTTTTTTGTTTTGTTTTTAGAGTCGGCGTCTGTGGGTGCTCAGGGCCTCTTAAAAGTGCCGTTGACAGGAGTGGGCTTTGCAGCTCAGTAAGCGAGGCAGGTTTTAGGATAACTCAGTTTGCAGAGAAGTGGCTGGGAAGGTAAGGAAAGGTCGTGTAACCTAGCCTGGCTGTGTTCTCAGTTGGTTTCTGGAGCCGTTTCATTGAGGCTAAGAGTGGTCCCTGGCAGTAGACAGGGAGCGTGGTGCTCAGTCGTGTCCGGTACTGTTCGGTAGCTTGTTGCACGAAACTCAACCTTGATAGGCGTTGGTCTCCTTTGAGAAGAGCAGGCTGGTTTGGGTTTTTTGGGGGTTTTTTTGTATTTTCTTCTTCGGTCTTGTTTGCTCGCATCCTACATCACTTCCCAGTGCAAGCCTCGCAACTTTTTGGAAATGTACAAGCAGGTCTTGGCTGTCTGATCTATAAGGAGAGCGTTGTTGAGCTCAAGATACTTCTAGCCTTAGCCTGTTGCTATAAATTATTTGAAGCTTTTTTTTTTTAAAAAAAAAAATGTGCCGCCTTTTTATACATTTAGGCTTTTAGCCTAATCTTTGCACTTTGCTTCTCTTGGGCAGTAACACTAAATGTTAGACTTCTGACGTCAGGGCTTAAGTGCTACCCAGACATCGTGCTGACCTTCCACACAGAGATGAATGAGCCTTGGTAGTTTGGATCTCCGGTTCATTTATAAAAATGTATCGGGACTCATGGTAGAGGTGATATCTTTTATTAAACCAACGAGATTTTTGCAACAACAACAAAACATTCTAGATGGCAAAAATCTAGTTTTTTTTTGTTTGTTTGTTTTTCTAACAGGATATCACCTCTACCACGAGTCCCGATTTTTCCTTTCGCCACTAGACCAATATGGCTACAACCTGGATAACTTTTATAAAAAGGAAATGCTTCACTCTTAAAAGATTCAGAGCTTGGTAAGGAATTTAAAATCTTCAGATCGAGGCAGGCTAGGATGGCTCCTTGGAGGCCAGTTGGTGTAGGGGGCGTGAGCTTTCATAGGTGACATCCTACGTTGTCAGATGCTACGTTTGGTCCAGGGCATCTCTGCTCCACCTGCTTCACTCAGGCCTCGCTGTCCCTACCAGAGGGGATGTTGCCAGATTAAAGAATTGCCCACATTGTCCAGCTTGTCCACTTACCATGCGATCAAAAATTTATTAGCAACAGCAGAACAACTTACTGCCTAATGAGACAAATATAACCTTAAACTCTGGCTTCGTAGCTAACTCTGCATGGGGGAGGCAGGTGATCTAGCAGTCTGCCATCGCACGGGAGAAGCACGTGGGTGTCTAACGAGGTGCCGTCTTCACGCAGTACCTGAAATTAAAGAACTTCGAGGAGGAAGTCCGAGCCCACCGGGACCTGGACGGATTCCTGGCCCGAGCTAGCATCATCCTGGATGAAACGGCTACTTCCTTGGATGACGTGCTGCGGGAAATGCTGAAACACTTTGCGGAAGATCCTGACAACATGGAGCCAAGCTGCAACTTTGAAAAAATCATGAGCACTTTATTTACTGATTCAGGAACCCCTCGGGAAGGGAATGGTAACTACCTTTTTTTCCATGTTTTTTATTTGTAACAAAAACATTTATTCCCCTTAGCTGTCTCCCTGTGGTTCCCTTATTGCCTTCCCCCGGGGGCAGGTTTGGGCTGCTTATGAAAAGAGTGAATTGCTTTTTCTGCCATGTTCTTCGTCACGTGGGTTCTTAAGTCTCTTCCTTTCTGGCCCACGCAGACTGTTAGTTTAGGTTTGTTGAACCATGATGTGTCTTGATATATCTGGTATCTGTGAAGTGGTGCCTTTGTGAATTTTTGGAAGATATGCTTTATGCTTAGAAACTAGACCCTTGACTAATGTTTTACGGAGGTGAGCCAGATGCCCGAGGAATAGACCTTGGCTGCTCTTCATATTTCCTCTAGTCTTCGGTTTCGAATGTTTCTCTCATAAAATTGGCCCACTTTTGTGGAAACAATGGTGCTTCTCTGTGTCCTTTTAATTTTCAAGGGTTGTCAACGAGTCCCAGAGAGCCTCAACTTAGTCTCCAGGCCCAAACTGGGCTATTTTGATAGCACATTAGTTTCTACTGCCTCCATTCATAGCTGTAACCAAGTAATTGAGGAACCCTTGATTCAATCTCCTTTTTGAAGACTTAACATTGTTTCTCTTACACGGGAGGGAACTGTTGGTTGTTTAGTCTTCTCCAGAAACATAGAGAGCAACCCTAGGTGCCTACAGCGTTAGATGAAGGAGTCAGTGATTGCATCTAATTTATCTACATTGGCAGTCCATGGCACCACTGGCAAGCCCTGTAGCCTGTTACTTGTGTAACAACAGTAGCTTACCCAAGAAATATTGGCGTTGCATACTTTACCACCTTCAAACTGAGAACCAATTGTTAGCACTAGTATAAAGTGCATATCTCCTATTTAAACCCTTGCCATTGCAATCGTTAGTAAACTTGATGAACAAACCTGACAGTTTCTCCAAGTATGGTATGTACATTCATGCTTTGATTATTCTGTCCTTTTTTTAATATCTCCATACATTTTCTGCCTTTTAAATGGCAACTAAACGTATAAGCTAAGTATAGACTGTCAACAACCCTGAGGCTATATTGATTCAATCTTCACAGGTTAGTCCAAACTGCACAGATTGACTCGATAAGCAAGTGAAGACATTCACTTCTGCTTCTGGAAATGCAGCTGCAGGCCTGCAGTGGCCCAAGCCAGAAGTTGTGGGGTGGTAAAAGATGCCTCCCTGCTTGGGTGGAGCTACCCTGTCCATGGGATGTTTGCAAGGAAGGTGCAAAGCATCCTGGGATGCTGGGGGACCGTGAGTGAGTTTGAATCTGGAGGTGATCTGGGACAGAAGTTCAATAAACTGATTTGACCTAAATCAGTGGAGTCTGGTACTATTTCCATCCAGGTTTATCTTAAATTGGTTTCAGTCATTTTGAAAGCAGTTTGTGCCCTGAACTTCTGTTGCGTTACAGATCTGAACCAGTTTCCGATCACTTATACCAGTTATAAATGTAATTTCTGTCCCTAGCAATAAGCGCACACTATTCCACAGAGCAAGCTATGGGATTAACAGTCCAGTGATTTTTAAAAAAAAAATTTAAAATTTTCCATCATCAAGTCCAGCCTACTATACTCTTTTGCATAATGTGTTGTTCTTACAACCTGGGTAGGTCTGCTTTGTAACAAAGAACAATGTTGTACTCCAGGGCTGTAAAATATTTGAAAGAGCAGTGTTTGGAAACATTAGGCTGAGTGCTTTTCCTCTTCTATCCTCTTTTTCCTGTGCATCAGTCAATCGACCAATAAGTAAACACAGGTCTGATATCTGAGCCAAGGCTTAGACAATGGTTTTCTATCAGGACTCTGAAGTCTGTTTTGAAGCCTGCACTCTGGACTGCAATTTAAATTGGCTTTTATATTCTTTTTTTTTTTTTCCTTTCTAGTTCATCTCCTATCAGATACGATTCAGGGGGTCACAGCAACGGTCACAGGAGTGCAGTATCAACAGTCCTGGCTCTGTATCATGTAAGTACATCAGACTGTTAGACGCTGTCTTGGGAATGATTAGAACCTGAATGTTTTTTGTCTCTGCAAAACAATGCACACGTCACATAAGAGAATGTATTCACCGCTTACGGACATGTAAGAGTACTTTGCTTCCATCCAAGATTTTTGAATTGCTTTATCAATCTCCTGGCATTTTGTGCCGTGCTTTAGGCAAATATTATCTGCCGTTTTGGAAACTGAGATCTTAGACAAGTTTGCACGATGGACTGGGATTGCACAAGGCATTTACTTTGGCACGCAGTAGTAAAGAATCTACTGCTAAAATGCAATGTTCGGTTCTGGTGTTGACACTTTTTTTGTTTTTTGTTTTTCAAAAAAAAAAAAGCATTTTGAAAAATTGGAGCGGTTTGTGGTCAAGAAAGCCCTTATGAGGAACTTCAGAAGCTCTCTATCTCTCTCTCTTCCTCGCATCCCCTCCCCACCAAGAAAAGGTTTGATCACGGTCTCCCTCGTACTTGCCCAGAGGGAAGAGTTCTGGTATTTAAAGGCTCTTTAATCTCTTTGGCAAAGGTCTAATAAGATTCAGCCACTGGTGGAAGCTGAAACTGGAGAAGTTCAAAGTTGAAATAAGGTGTGTGCTTTTAACAATGAGCCATTAGGGTGTGTGGTCCACAAGGTGTGTGGTCTCCTCATATAGCACTTGCACCTCTTTTCTCCAAAACTGAGCCCTCCAAAATTGGGCAGCATATTTTCAACAAAGAGCAAAATCAACTTCTCCACTTGAACAGAAGCAGGGTGTAATAGAGCAAGCAGACACTGTGACTCCTGGATGCCAGGATAGCTTTGAGGCTTGAAAGAGCCGGGGTAGAGCCCAGTGTTAACCCTTTTGCAGCCTGAGGACTTTGCGCTGGCTCAGAGAAGTGAGCTGCTGCATGCGGTGTGTAATGTCTTGATGAGGCTTGTGGTGCAAAAAGCCCACTTTGCTTATAAAGAACTATTCCCAGTAAAGGAATACGTTGCGTGGGGGACCTCGGATGGGTTTGGGGCCCAGCCTTCTTACTGTCCTGCAAGCCATGGATTTCCTGCCGCCTAAGCCAGACCGTCTCTTGGGTTGCCACGCTTCCTGGACACTGTTTCCAGGAGGACTTAATCTATCACTGCATTGGCCATGATGCTGGAACAAACTGTTCTACCTCCTGCCTTGCAACAACAAGGTGCTTGTTTTATTGCGGGGGGGTGTGGTATGCAAGAAAATACAGTATTTAGAAGCTTTATTGCTTGGTAGATTTTCTTTAGACCATTGTACTCTGGCTTGGTGATTGGATTTGCTACGTTATATGGTCTGTCTTATTTAGGACGTCAGAGGGGCAAGGTAATTTCTAGCCTTAAAGATCCATGAATTTAAGTGTCGCTGGCTCACCTGGAGAGTTGAGCGTACATCTTTTAATTTCTAGTTCTCTGCTTTTAATGGCTTGATCACAACTTTTTCAGACTTTCAGTTTTTTGGGGATTAAATTTGCCTGCTGAGGTGACACACATGCCCCTCATTAAATTAATAGCTACTTTTTTAACAAACTAGCCAAATAATCACCATTTGGGGCTTGTTTCAAACTGGGTTGTCATGAGGTAATTTTTGTCCCCTTCTGGATGCCATTAAAATATCCGTGCTATGGAATTTTATTCTTTGTTAATGGATGTCTGAGTTCAATTGTTGGCTTTTTTGGGCATAAAAGGTATTACTGCAGAGCACGGGTTTTTTTGGGAGGTGACGATGCATATGGCATATTACACCAGTTTCAGACGCAAGCCTCTTCAAAATTAGAGCAGGTCGACCTCGTTTCATGCATGCCGTATGTGCTATTGCTATACACCTCTACAAGTAGATAGGGGGTTTTTTCATTTGATTTCCACCCCCTACCCCATACAGGTAGGGAGATGGGAATAAAGTGCATGCATCATTTTGTCAGATGGTAAGGCGCACTATTGCACGGCACAGCTCATGCAGGCCCCAAGCAGCAAACACAATCAGTGTGGAAGTGGCAGCGGGTTGCTATATTTTCAAGTCATGTATTTTCAGCCTCTGGGAGTGCCTGTAGGCTGGAATAGTGCTCATACCCTGCTTGATGCCTTTGTGCAAAAGTTTTGAACTGCTGGATCTCCGTATGTATTATAGGGGTAACATTAAGAACTGGTGAGAAGTAAGAAGTTTGGGGGTTTTTTTGGTTAAGGGAGGGGGGCGGTTTTGGTGATCTTATTCAATCAACTCTGTCTCTATCTCAACTATACAGTTGGTCAAATAATCTATTACCCCCAAAAAAAAGCTTCTTGCATACTTCCAGGACCCCCATGGCTACAGCACTCAAGCCCTGCTATAGTTGAGAAGCACTGATGTCTTGTTAGAATAGGGGAGAATTATTCATTTGTTAGTTGGGCAGACGTAATTTTGCAAATTGGCTTCGTGCATTTTAATGAAAAACATTCCCTGCCATCCTTCCCCTCCTCTTGGAAGCCACAGTTTGGTAACAAATCCCCTTGCTGCTATTAAAACTAGGGGCTGGGGTGTGGCGAGAGGGAAATCTGGGGCAAGTGCTCACTTCTCATCCCAGCCTACGTCAAAGCCTTTCCGTGCATGCGGCTGCAATATTTGGATCCCTTTCAGACAGGGGTGCAGTGACTTGCTCTCCCACACCTTTTTCAGTGAAGGTTAACAATGGGCTTCGTTTCCTTTGGACGTCTCTCCATAACGGTGTGCGCCCTCTTCGGAGGATGTGCAGCCAGAAACGGTCCCTTTTCTTAATGCAACACAAAGTCCTCATAAGTCCCAAGAATCTCCTTCCTCATTAGTCAGAGCCTTAATCTATTTCCTGTGTTGAAAGCTGCCTGCCTTCACTGTGTTTGCTATAGAAATACTCACCTAAGTGGACTCCATGCCCTTTACCTCTAAAGTACGTAGGCAAAATAGATAAAAAATTAGATTACAAGGTCTTCCTGGCTTCTTTAGCTTGCGTGCCAAAATGACACACACTGCTACAGGACTGTATTTAGCAATATAGTTAGTGATCTGCTCGCAGAGAGAGATTTTGGCAAAAATGTGCCAGTCCTTCCGAGGTTGTGTAATTCATGTTCAAGCAGGGCATATCTGCCCCTTGCGTTTTTTTGAGTCTGAACAGTGATAGATGGAGGAATCAGAGAGGCTGCAGTATAGATGAGACGGCGTTAGTGACTTTGATTTATATAGTATATATAGTGACTTTGATTTATATAGTACCTCGGAAGAAAATTGATTTTTCTTTTTTTCAGCGATGAAATTGGAAGTGTTATTCCTCCCTCCATCTCGGTGTGAATCCTGGCTGCGCCGGATGTATAGTGCTAGATCTCCAGCCCATTAGGGGTTTCTTTTTCTTTTTGGGATGAAATTGGCTCCTCGGGCAAGCCTAGGAGAGCTCAAACCCATTTTTTTATGCTATCCTGTGGGAGACCGAGCTGAACTCTAGCTTCATGCTGCTACCAATTGAATCTTGAAACAAGCTTCCAGATGCATGGTTTTGAAGCATCGGGAGCAAAAGCTTTTGAATGCTGACAGTGGGGGCAGATGACAGGACAAGGAGCAATGGACTCAAGCTGCAGCAAGGAAAGTTGAGGTTGGATGTTAGGAAAAATGTTCTCATGAGGCAGGTGGTGAAGCACTGGGATGGGTTCCCCAGAGAGGTGGTGCAGTCTCCATCCTTGGAGGTTTTGAAGACCCGGGTAGGCAAAGCCTTGGCTGGGATGATATAGTTGGGGCTGGTCCTGCTTGGAGCAGGGGGTTGGACTAGATGCGACCTCCTGCGGTCCCTTCCCACCCTCGTTTTCTATGATTTTTACCACGGAAAGTATTTGGTGCCAAAAACCTATATGGCGTAGATATTTTTGCCTCTAGTTTTCTATTGGGGTACTGTACCATGCATCAACTAGAGCCTTTGTATACAAAGCAAGTATGCATTGAATATCACAGCTTGTTTTGGGGGGGGGTGCTGAGAGAGAGTCTTCAGGGAGTAAGAGAAGCATTTTTCCAGTGTTTAAATTGAGCTGTAGTTTAGGGGTGAGAGCAGAAAAAGCCAGTTGATATCACATGCTTGGAAAGATGGTTTCCACACCCCTGCCCTCCACCTTGGCATGACTAAAATCACCCAGATAGTTGTTGCTGAAATCTAGCAAATAAATTCACTTCCAGATTGTGGGAAACCATAAAGAACATACCGGGAAGCGGTGAGCTGCTGAAAATTGTTATAATGAAAAAAGCATAGCAGTCTGCAGCTGACCTTAACTTCAGCAGGTGTGAGCACGAGTCCACCGCAGTCATGGTTAACACGAGCGTTTGAGTGCACTCAGAAGGCAGTTCACTTCCTAGTGAAATGCTTGTGGAGGCAAAAAGGACAGTGGGACTGTTCAGATTTAATTGAAATACTATGGTTTGATGGCATGAATTCATACTTTTGCTTCCATATGAGACAACCCTGAGGCTTGCAAACCTGGGCATGCGAGTGAGTAATGCTTCTTTCCATGGCAAAGAAGGATTTGAAAAATAAGCTTATAACCCAAAGGTGTCTAGTGCTATTGTGCACAATTTTCCTTATTTCCTCCTTTTGTTACTCCAATTAAAAAAAAAAAAAAAAAAAGACAAAAAAAATGAGGGCGGTGTTAGGGGAGAAAAGTAGATGAGTTATTCCCTATAATTATATCTAGTTATTTTACTGCGTTTTTGCTTTAGCTGGTGTGCAAAAGACTTTAATGTAGCTGTATTTTTAGACCCTACTCTCTGCCTAAAGCAAAATTATGAAAAACGTAACCAGCAGCAAAATAAAAACGGGTAGAAAATATGTCAGGGAAAATAACTTGTTTTCAATATTAATGTGAAGAACTGCTTAAAAATAATCTTTCTCTGTTTTTTCTCTAGTGTATTATTATGATTATTTATTCTTACCCTGAGCTAATACTTTCAAATGGATGCTGCTGTCTTTGTTTAAAACCCCCCACTAAATTAACTCACTTTCATAAGAAGGGAGGTTCTGATGAGGCCGGTATTATGCATTGTGGTAGGATTATCCTAAGTGAGTAAAACTAATGAGGGGATAGTGATAATGCAGCCTTTGGGCTGAAGACCTAAAGGGATCTTTAAAGATCTAACTTAAATTCCTCCAAATTACAACGGTCAAATTCGACTGACCCCTCTTCTTGCTGCACCCTGCGCCACCACTTTATGTAGGAATCGTTTGCTGTGGGAGATGATATTCAGTTAATTTGGGATGCCCATCCTCTCGACAAGGAAAGAAGAGTCCTTCTGCATGCCTGCCTGTTGCATTCGGGCTCTCCTGTATTTTGAGAGCTGTGGGAAAGGCAAAGTTGACACAACCCCAGCAGTGGTGGCTGTGTTGAACATGGTCCCAGATGCACAAAGCAGTTTCCAGTTGTCTTGCAGCTGTCTTTCTCCCCCCAGGTTCAGACTTCTTGGCCTGGCTGAGAGGTCAACTTTCCTATCTGGACCTAGACTCTGCTTAAAAGCATGGGCGGGGGACCGTCAGATCCAGACTGGCCTATTTACAAAAGTTGCAGATGATCTGGCTGAATTTCCAACAGCAGTCCCCATCCTTTGTCACTCATTCAGTGAAAAGGGGTGTTTTTTCGTGAATAGCGGGCCGTAAAATAAGCCCCATTCAATTCGTTCTAGGATGCACGCTTGATTTGAAATCGTTGGGCCCCGTGATGTCGGTCCATTGCCCCCTCTGCTCCTTGAAACTTTCATCTGCTAAAGAGCTGTTCAGGCATGATGCAGGAAAGACTCTTTTGAAGGGATTTCTGAATATGCACTCAGCATTTAGGTAGCCCACGCCTACATGAGACTTGCTGTAAGACTTGCTCAGCTTGTGAAACTTTTGTTTAGAGGTCTGGGGGACGGAGTCCTGTTGGGGATCCCGGTTGGAAAGGCTTTTATTGCGGCTCCTGTATCTTTGGCCTGCTCACTGGTCTTGCAGAGCTGCTGGAGAGCAGCCTTTCTGCGCGCTCGTTTTTTCCTAGAACGGCCTGGCAGCAGAATAGACTGCCCAGGGAAATTACCACATTTCCTTTATTGGAGGGTTTTCAAGAGGGGTCTGGATAAGCTTTGGTCAGGGGTATCTTGAGGATAGTTGAGGACATTCATGCAGGGGGAAAGACTGGACCAAAGGGGGGGGCCCTTTCTGACCCTATAATTCTGAAAGTGGTCCTTTGTGGCTCACCAAATTTTCTTCCTGGCATGGTAAGAGGATTCCCATCATCACCAGTCCAGGGTGTTGTCCTAGGTCTCGTTGACCTGGGCAGCTAAGTCGCCTTTCTCCACGTGCTCGAGAGCGCTTGCCTTCCACTCGAGGAATGCAGACACTGGTGGTGCGTGGCTTGCTGGGGTGTGTGAAGATGTACTTGGGCCCCTGTTCTTTAAGTCATGTGAACAGCGCGTTGCCAGGAGTGAACCTCCTCGTTTAACAGTCGGATCTCAGACTCTAAAAGCACAGAGAAACTCTCGCCTGGCCAAGGTCACAAAGGAGTTTGTTGGCAAAGGTGGAAGTAGACTTTTGTCCCCGCATAAATGAAATGGACAGCCCTGTTTTTAAGTGTAAATATTCCCTGAACCATTTTGCTGCCGGTCTATATATCAGGCCCGCTGTGCTACAGCATAGCATATTAGCACTTGAGCAAACGCATGCCGCATTTATGGTGTGCCAGCTTCGTGGGTACGTCAGGGCTGGTACTTCGCAGTTATACATGCATCTCTTGACACAGTTTCAAATTACTGCGCAGAGGGTGTGTCCACACAAGACGCTTCCTGCGGAACTGCCTAATGAACTATACAGTAAATGTTTCCTGTCTACATATGTGCCCTTATTGGGCTGGAGTAAACTAATGTATTCTGCAGCAGGATAGTACTTGTAAATGCAAGTCCTATAAGTAAAATAAACACTGCAGCACCACCACATGTGTGGATGCTGACAGGACTGGCTGGGGCTCGAGGGTGCTCCAGTACCATCTAGCTCTGTGTTGAAGCACCCTTGTGCCCCAGCCAGCCCCTCGGCAGCGTGTTGAGCTGGCAGAAGCAGCCCGGGGCTGGCAGACGGACCGCCCCCCCCCCTCCCCCCCCCCCCCCCAGCCACACCACGGCTCAACATGCTGCTGTCCCAGGTGCACATGAAGACGCAACCCAGGAAAAATAAACTCCTGGAGTTTATTCATGCGCATTAATTCATGTAGATGTGCCCAGAGTTCCTTAAAAGCATGCATGGCATTCGATGATATTAAGCAAATAGAATCGTTCAGATGCTACTGCTTAGCTGGAAAGGACAGGTATATAATTCTAATACATTAATAGCTCAGTTAAAAAGTCCCTGAAGCCTATTCCTTCTGCAGGTCAAGGTCAGACGACTTAATGGGCTGCTCCGAGCTGTAGCTCTTGAAGAAAATATAATCGATAAGGTTCGGTCCCCTTTTGGAGCTTTTGGCCTTCACATTAATGCTGCTAGATAAGTCCTCGATTTGGTTCTATATACTGATTGAACTCAGAAAAGTCCTGCAACGGGATGTACTTCATGTGTCCACTACTTTGTTTAAAGTGGCTTGCATTGCCTGTTTCTTTTTGGCCTTTAGAATAAAAGGACACGTGGTCAGAGTATGTCTGAAGTGTAGCCTGTTACTTTTTCCAAGTTCGGGAGCAGAGTGTCCAACAGATTTGTTGAGATCTGTGGTGACTCACTTCAGTGTGTACTCCTGTAAGCTCAGTATTTCGCTGGGACAGTTTTTCTGCCGTCTTGGAGGACTCTCCGACCGCCTCCGTCTGACAGCAGCCGGTTGTAATAGTCATCTTTTTCAGTGCAAGTACAAATCAACCCCAAGGGCTTTATCCTGTGCTTTACTGAGCTCAAGGTGATTAATTTTTTGGACTGGTGCTTACATTAACAGCACGCTGATCACAGGCGCCGCCTCCAAATACCATCCCCATTATTCTGCCAAGCGCCCAAAATATAAGAGACTCGAGGCCAATCTTCTAAAATATACCACCGCTGTAAATGAGCTTGCACCCCACTTTGCTTGAGTGTAAGTGGTTTGGTTTTTATTCCCCCCCTCGCCCCCCCCCCAGTCTCTTATGTGGAGCTGGTTGACTTGAAGGCTGAACCGGAGTGGGGGGCAGGTATCTTGTCCCAGAACTGGCACTTGGGCCGTGTCGGGTTATAATGCCAAGGTCTGACGCATTGCTGGAGCAGAACATCTTTTACAAGCCAACGCGAGGCATCTGCTCTAAGGCTGCCCTGGCACATGGTGCGAGAGCACCTGCTGTATCTCCCTTTGAGGGCATTATGTGTTCCTCTGCCGCTAGTGGCTTTCCCACTACCCGGAGATTATGGGATAAACTGTACTCTCAGCATGGGTAGTCTTGTGATGGGGTGAAGAGAGTGGTGGGTCTCATTGTCCTCTCTGAAGTGAGCACTTGTGCTGGTTTCATGCACTGGGTAAGCACCAGGACTGTTGTTCTGGTCACCCCCTCAGGAGTCTTGTAGGGTGCTGTGGGTGCGTGCACACGTACTAAGTCGACTTAGTTAAGTTGCCTTATTTTAAATTAAGTCATGTCTGAGCATACGGCTCCTTGACATGGTGGCAGCCCTCTCATGAGCTAAGTCGAGTTGACTAATCGGCGTGCTTTGGGAGGTGGGGATACTTTAATTAAGCGCCCAGAGCGTCACGTGCATTGGCATCCCCATGCTGAAAAATGGTGGGGGGTATGCTTTGAACTAAAGCGTCCTGATGCCACTTTTTTTCAGCACAAGGATGCTGATGCACATGATGCTGGAGTCTGCTGGAGCACAGTCATTTCCACGCTCCAGCAGACTTGATTAATTGAGTCTGCTCCACACTATCACCACAGTGCATCGTAGCTGCCTTCCTGCACGTGTAGAGGAGTCCAGCGTGACTCAAGATAATATACCTCGGCGGTGTAGCATCTTCTGCCACATTTGTCAGCTCTGTTCCATGTATGTGTAAGTTGACTTGAAGTTAAGTCAGCTTAGCTGTCAGTAAGCTAGTGCTATGTGTGCCCCTTCTCTTCGAGGGAAGAGATTTCTTGAATATGGGCAGAACGCAGTTCAGTCCCAAGGTTTCATCTCCCTTTCTCCATCTGTTGAAAGGAGAGAGTAATGCTTGCGTACCTCTGTAGACTTCATAAGCATTAGATCAACCTCACAGGGGGAAGAGTCTGTGTTGAAGTGGCATTGGCACCTCACGGGTCTGTTTGCTGCCAGTGCGTCTGTCCTTGATGTGTTCTTCCTAGGAGAATTTTTCCCTTGTGTCTGTGGTTAATGTGGGTTACTCCACGTTAGGACAGTATTGATACTAAGAGTGCTGCCCCTTGCCTGGCTGTATTTTTTTTTTTTTTTTTTTTTTAACAGCTGAATTTTGGAAAAGTCGTGCTGGTCCACTTGTAGCCCACGGCAAGCTCTTGAAAAGCCTCTTTGTATGTGTTGGTTAAAGTACATGGATGCAAGGGTGGATTGGTTTTTAATTTCTTAGTCTGATGTGACCAAGCCCCATGACTTGGCAAAGCGCAGGAAGTAGAGGCGCAGCGTGGCGATTCGTGCGTTTCACGGTATTCTGTGCTGCCGTGTATTTACTGATTTCTAATTTACCGCCATCAAACCCGTTCTGGAGGTGCTTCATTCACAGCGCCCAAGTAATATTGCAAGTGCACTGCATGAGCTGCCTTGAACCCTGAGCAAAAAAGCTGCAGAAATAGGGTTACATTGAAGAGACCAGGAACCAACTCTGTGTTAATGTGTATAATGGATGACAGCACAGGACATCTTGCCGTTTCCCTGCTTTTTATCCCTAAACCTAGTGGAAGAGCATGGATTGTGGGGGGTTTTGTGCAAATGTTTTAAAAGCAATTATCAGTATGGACCCTAAGGACTACGTTATGGCCTGTTTCTGTGGTCTCTGCTAAGACGAAAAAACAATGTCATTACAATTTTAGTTTTTAAATAGCAGCTTTTCAAATCTCTGATGTTTAAAACACAGTAATTGGTGCCAAAGCGTGCCTCGGAATAATACGGCACATCTCTCTTTCCCCTTGAATAATGAAATGTATTCTTCTGCCGTGTCTATTCCCTGTCAACTCTGTATTTTTCTGTGGAAAAGCCTGGCTCTTTTCTGAGGGATGATTACAGGACTTTATTCCATTAATGCAATCCTGTATGTAAGTGCCTTAGCTCCCGTGCTTATAACAGTCATCTCTCCACAATCATTCAACACCTCTTCCTCCCTGTGTTTTCTGTTTTTTAAGTCTACATCCAGTCTAATCAGACTTAATTGTGTAATACCGGGTATTTGAAGTGTACTCTGAAGTGTACTCTCCTGCTAATGGGTATGTTGGGGAAGCTGTCTGATTGTGCAGGTTGCTTTCCAATTTCAAGCTGTCAAGTCGAAACCCCTTTAAATTCTTAAAAAGTTCAAAAAGACTCATCAGAGATGGAGAAGATGGTGCACTTTGCTCTAGCTGGAAATCCCTCTCTCCGATGGTAATGGGTGCGGTTGGGATGTTTTCCCCTTGAGTCACTCATTCCAGGCACTCATGAGCTGAGCTGCTGATACCCAAGAGAGCACCAAGACCCAGCAGGATAACTAGGGCCAACTTAAGGGGAGGTAGAAGAATAGCATCTGCTGCTGCAGCCATCCCCCTGCATGTCCTGCTGCCCTCCCTGCCTTGTTGTGCCTCTGTCAAGACTGCATATCTCTGCCAACAAACGGTGACTAGAGCAGTCGAGATATATCCCAGGCCAGGGGACCATCCCGGTTGTCACAGGTTGCTCCATCATATGTGGCTCTGGTCTTGGAAGGGCTTATGCCTTGAATTGGCTTACTTGGGGCTTTCCCCTCTTAGATTTATCCCCGATGGAGAAGAGCCAGCAATGTTTTCCTCCTCCGAGACGGGAAAAGTCTGGCTAGCCGATTGCCGCCACTCGGCATTTTTCGTATTGGAGGGTATAACTTCTATACCGACTGGACTTCCTTTGTTACCCCGTAGGGGAGGCTTTCTGTTTCTTATGGGTCTCCGTAGTTTGCCTCGTCTCATAATTGGCGTGAGAAATTTGCTATTGCTTAGATAACATCTTGGGCGTAGTTCATATACTTAGCTCATATGAACCGGTGATTTTGGTGGAGCTCTGCCAGTTCCTGCCACCTGAGGATCTGCCCTGCTGTGCTGAATGCTGTTCTGAATTCAGCCGTTCTTTTAAGTAATGGCTTCGCGATGCAGAAATGAATACTGTACTTCATGAATATTCTAGTAACGATGAACATAGTTGTGCAGCATCTCACAAATAACATGTGGTACCTATATCAAGCTGTCTACAATCACAGCCCAGCCTTTCATCTCTTATTTTGCTGTGTTGAGAGAAGCAAATAATGGATTTCTCAGGTCCATTGCCTAACTTAAAAAAAAAAAAACATGGGAAAGTACTCATTTGAGTCGTACAGAAATAATTTGGGGGGGGCAGTGAAAGAGGAAGGTTGACAAAATTCAGTATTGCAGTTTAGGTCAAGGGGTTTTTTTCATTGGAATTTTTTTTTATTTTGGGGTTTATTTATACCTGAAAGCTTGCAAAGAACAAGTTTTTCCAACTATTTGAGTTGGTCTAATAAAAGATATCAGATTTACCCAAAACACCTTGCCTGCCTGTGTCCTTAGACCAACACAGCTACAACCTATATTCCCTGTGTTTTCCGAGTCATTTTACCCTTTAAAAGCAATAGGAAAAGGAAGAGTGGCATCTTTCAATTAAAAAAGTAAAACTGAGATTTTTTTTTTTAAATGTTGAGCCAGGGTGGAAGGTTAGGGTCAGGGTTGTGATATTTGAGAGGGGCTATCCTGACTCAGGATCACCTCCTAATAGGTGTCCCTAACCCTCATAATAGGTGCCCCTAACCCTGTGATTCCCAAGCAGGTGCCATGGCACCGTGAGGTGCCTTGAGGTCCTTTTCAGTTTGCCATGGGTTAACACGGTCAGGCATGCAAACATGATTCACAAGATCAACCTACTAACATCAAATAGGAATCCATAATATTAAAAGTCTGGCCTGTTGTAGGCTTTCTGATCTTCTTTTCAACAGCAGAATTGGTCTGTTCTTCTGTGGTCAAAAAAGGGAGTGCATTTTCGGAGGGGTGCCTCAAGTCTGCGAGAGGTTGAGGACCACTGCCATAACCTAGTCATTGCATTGCCTTCATCTCGCTACCTTCTGTGGCCAAATTATGGTTTGGTATCCATACAGAACAAAGTCTGAGTAGCCCTTGAGCTATCCAAATAACCCAAACTTGGTTTCTGGTGCCACTGTTCACAGGTAAATAGTAGGAATGTAACTCTAATTAGGTGCCAGCTATTCTGCTCACAAATGGAGACCCCACCCTAAATCTTCCCTTATCTGCTCGTCCCTAGAAAGGTTTCTTGCAATGGTTATCCATCCACTTGGAAGGCTCTTAAAACATAAGTGACCCGCCTAAATTTATTATGTTTGGTCTCCCACGTTGACTGCATTTATTTTCTTGAAAGGATGCTAGGCAAGATTTAAAAAGGTACACCCGAAAGGAATTTCTTCAATGCACCCACACCCACCCCTTTAAAGATGCTTAATTCCAGACTAATCATATAGCAACTCCTTGTAAATGAGCTTATTTAAGAGTCCATCCTATCGATATCCATTCCTGCTCCAGACACCCGACTCCCTAAAACATGAACTCTTGTTTAACCCTTGCTTTGTTCGGCACCAGAGGGCTTCACTTAGAGCATTGTATCTAGTTGTAGGCGCTGCGCTTCAAGAACGGTATACAGTGGAGAGCAACACAACTTAAAGAGGAAAGGTTGAAACAACTGAGATGACTTTAGTCTTTTTTTTTCCTCCAGATTCAAGGGTGGTTTAACATCTCTTCACATACTTAAAGAGTGGTTATAGGTGGGTCACGGAGGGCAGGACAAGGAGTTAATGGTCTTAAATTTCAGCATGGGGAATTTTAGGTTGGACCTTGGGAAGAACTTTCTCATTATGCAGGTCATGAAGCATGGGAACAGATTTAACTAGAGACATTGTGGGATCTCTAGCCCTGGAAATTTTTAAAGGTAGGTTAGAGAAACCTTTGTTTAAGATTAGCTTAGATGGGAATGATCCTGGCCTGAGCCAGGAGGCTGGACTAGATGAGGTCCCTTCCAGACC
This sequence comes from Crocodylus siamensis, assembly GCF_052110815.1. NCBI lineage: Eukaryota > Metazoa > Chordata > Crocodylia > Crocodylidae > Crocodylus > Crocodylus siamensis. The sequence goes on along the minus strand of NC_143396.1, from coordinate 6,749,911 downwards.
TACTTTCTTATTCTATCACCATTTATAAAATCAATATCTGGCATGTCGTCATAATTCCCTATTCCAGGCATACTCCAATGTATTTACTATTGATGACTCTCAGCGTTTTTGATGGTGCCCTCAAAAATATTATTTTTGTACTTCCAGCTTTCCAGCTGTGGATTAAGCCCGTGACAGCTACGTGATGTTGAACCTCTTTTCCCCACATATGTGCAAATAATGCCTATGAGAACTTGGGCGCTAATGTTTGGGCTGGTTGGCAATGCAATTTTTGTTGGGTGGCAAGGGAAAATATACTTATAAATGTCTTAGAATTGTCAGCTCTGTGTATTGTCTTTGAAAATACATAGCATGTGGCTTTCTAAACCAGTTCGTGGTTTGTGCTCTCACGTGCTATCTTGTTTCCGATTTTAAATCCCAATTGTGCATTGGTTCACAGCACGCCCAGAGTCGTGCACGTCACTCAAAGTAGGATCCCATTGTTTAAAGCGTAGCTAACAATGGAGCGAGGGCATCGTCTTACGGTAGCGGACTGCTCTTGGCACAGTGGTACCCTGACTGCCCGGGGCTGCAATACAAAGATCTTTCTGACCCTTTTAAAAGAACTGATTTAATCAGTGAGCTTCAAGGCTGGGAAAAAGAAGCGCTGACTTGGTGAGTGGACAAAGCAGGATACAAGAGGGTGGGTTGTGCTAACAATGCATCAACTGTTTGCTGCTCCCTTTATGTGCTAAGCTTCCCTCCCCCCACAAAAAAATTAATATGGATGAGAGTAAATTGACCTCGGAGGTTGGATTTAACAGGCATCTTATCAGTCCCAAGTCTGTGTCTACAAAACTTAGCCTGGTTTCCTTGTTAAATTGGATTGCCCATTTGGCACCATGAGGTAGTACATGACCCATGGTCAACCATGTTGATGACCCCAACAAAGATTTTATTTTTTCTGGTTTCCTGCTAGCTGTTGTGGTGGGGGACACAACTGAATTAATTTGCTCCCTGCTTAGACTATATTTCCATGAAATGTATTGTTTAATAACTCCAGCCTCCAAATAATTGCCGGTTGTGAGCTTAAAACACGTTGAGGTGTAATGAATGCTTTGAACAGTGCATAGGTTCACTCCCAGCTGTAGGAGACGTCTAGATTGTTGTGGATTTAAGTATAAAGAGGACATTACAGAAGGGGCCATTGCCTTCACAAAAATGTGAGCTGCTGTTCTCTCCCATATTGTGCAAATAAGGAGAGCTCTGCCTTGCATCAAATTAAGGCTTTCTAACAGGCGGTCCTTGGTTTGGCAGGTAGTTAGGTTACTTTATTCATGTAAGTTAACAGCCTGTCCATCAGAAAGCCATCCACCTGGTAAATGGGCCAATATTGAATATACTTGCAAGTGAATTATGCAGAGCTATATGGAAGGAATTTAATTCTTCCCCTCCTACCTGCATGACATACTCCTCTGTCCAGGCCTTTAAGGGCCTATTAGTGAAATGGCATTTGGGAGGCTTGTTAAGATTATAAATTGTGCTAGAAAAGTGGAGGGCAGACGAAGTGCCAAAGCAGCGTCCAGCTCCTTTTAATTGCTGGTCATTTATTTGGCAAATGCTCACTGAAACAAAAAAAAAAAAGCCTCGGAAATAACAGCTTTCCTTGGATTTACATTACATTTTAAAAATACATTGAATGCCATTAAGACTGGGAGGACAAAAGCTCAAGAGTTAGCATAGAGGGTCATTTATCATACGTTGCTCAAAGCCGTTGATACCTGTTGCTGGTTGCTCTCCAAAGGACAGGCGGGAGTACTCGGACAGCAAACGGATGTTTTTGGTAGCTGGAAAATTTGGTCCTGTTTTCTGTTTCATTTTCATATTTCTGCTGTGGACTTCGGGTCTGGCTTTGAACAAGTCACTGCTGCTTTCCACCCCCCGCGTCTCCTCCTTTCCGCTTGTAAGACGATGGTGATTTTTCTACTTCACCACTGTTGTATTGTGATTGTAAACTGTCCAATGTGGTACTTGCTCCTTTATGGAAGCTAACGATGACACAGCCGCTGTACTGAAAACCGCTGTGGGTAAGGGGGGAAACTAGACATCGAAAATGTTAGGTCCCAACTCATGCTGGAAGTCACAGCAGTCTTTGAAAGAGCAAAATGATGGCTTAATTAAACCACCTTCCCCTCTCTAATGGGGCTGGAAGAGGTCCCACTCCTGCTTCCCGAGGGAGCTGTAACGGCACAGTTTTCATCATTGGAGACTGCCCATATTGTCTAGAAAAAAAGACGGAGGATCAGGACCTGATTCTTGCCATGCATTTTCTTAATTTCAACCTAGCGGTGGTGGGAAAACCCTTTTCAAACCAAATTAAATACTGAGGCATCCCTTAAAGGAGCAATATGAAATAAAAGCATCTTTTCCCCTTCCCCTTTCTTTCCCCCTCCATTTCACTTTAAAAGTGCCTTTGCAAACGGTTTAGAGCCCTGGATGAATGGATGTGTGTGGAAATGTGAGTCATTACCTGTGCATTTTTTCTCTCAACAATAAAGGAAGCCCTCTAGCTAGAGCAATTTATCTGCAGCACAGCAGGTTTAGGGCAAGCTTTTCTGGGCTCTTAAAAGCCAGAAAGGAAGGATGAGGAGAAGTAGTTCTGTAAGCTCGAAATCGAGTCCAGGAGTGGAGCCCAGATGGTCCAGCCTCAGAGAGCGGGATCGACATCTAAAAGAGAGAGAAGTGGCTGTCGTTAAAATGCCATTTTTTGTCTGCATCAGCAGCAGTAGTAAAGCCACCTGTTCTTTCATACGTTGTCGTAGCTAGAATTTATTGAGCATTATCCAGGAGGAAAAATGATCTGCTTTTGCACATTGCGTGGGCCCTAACGATTCCTCCTTCCCCGACAGTTGCACTATAAAGTCCCTTCAGCGACGTCATGTTTGCATCAGCCGCCTGGAGAGGCCTCAGAACTGGGGAGAAAACTCCTGCGAAGTGAGATTTGTGATACTGGTGCTTGCTCCTCCGAAGATGGTGAGTCTTGCTGTCAGTCATGCCAATCAATGCCTTGGAAGGTTTCCAATATGGTTGTTTCGTTTTCTTTTTCGTCCGGGGTCCTGGTAGGTTACACGACAACCCATCGTCTAGACATAACGAGACGCAACGGAAAGTGAATGGGACAGATCACCACCACAGGTCTACTTCCGACTAAGGCATTGAGTTATGACAAATGGGTTTTCTCTCTCCTTATCTTCCCGTGCCCCCCCAGGCTCATTAGAGAAGGGAATGACCTCCATTCTAGTGCTGGAAGGGGGAGATGTGCCAAAAAGCTGCCCTTAATTTTGCCTGTTGTGATATCAGTCAGGGCTGAGGATACCTCTATCCTTCTCATCCTGGCATCGGATTGCCAGCAACCCCCCACCTTGTGTAGGCACAGTTATTCTGGCACACCTCTGATGGTTCAGGATGGCATTTCTCATGACTCAAGTGGGTCGTAAGAATGTACAAACGGATCACGGACGAACTTTAAAAAGGGATTATCCTTTAAAAGAGAAAAAGATGGGAAATGGTGGCTGGAAAAGTTGCAGCCTGAAAGGGGCTTGTTAGGGCCCTCCTGTACCCCAACACGCTGGGAGACTGGAGTCCATGGGTGGGGGGTGGGGGGTCAGGACTAGCCATCGATGTTTGCAAATGGGTCCTGGTACAAAAAAAGGTTGAGAGCCACTGGTTTAGGAGACTGGTGGAAGGTATTCTGGTAAAAGGGCTTTGTCTGTAAAAGCTGTATCATCACCAAGAGGTACGTTCACCCTGGAATTGAGGACATCACTGAAGCATCTGTAGATATACTGCAACCAAGCCTCAGTCTAGCTTGGGTACCATCAGGGTGAAAATGCAGCTGCACAGGCCTCATTACTTGGCTAGCAGCATCTCTTTCTTAGTATCGAAATGACCGAGGTTAAATGCGGCTTGGGCATGTCTTCGCATGCTGCACTTGTACCTCTTTTTGCAGCGTAGATGGGGCCAGTGGCTGACCTAGTGTATGGACAGACTTTTTTTTTATACCGTTACAAAGCATAGCAGGGTGGGCCTCTTGTAAGCTTGCATCCACTGATCTCCCGTTACTATTTTTGTCCGCAGATTTCCCGCAGAAAACAAAAGCTAAACTAGGGTTATTTATTTCTGAATGAAAAATGCAGTATGTTGTGGTTTAGGCTTTTTTTCAATGACCACAAGGATCCCCCCCTCCCCCACCACCACCACCTTTCTGATAGATGGAACTGTTTTCTCTGTCTCTATATGGTGTCATAATTCAGCGCACTATCATGACTTTCAATCTCCTGCAGAGATGAGATTTGGTCCTGCTATCTGGACCAAGTTTTTCCAGACTGACTGAGCAGTTTGTACTTTCCAATACAAACATTTAAAAAAAAAAAATTGGATCTCATTCCACTCAGCAAAATCTACAGGCTGAAAACCGCTTTTTCACGTGAAAAGCAAGCAGCAAACTGCACCAATTCATAGAGGTATTTTTTTTTTTTTTTAACATCATAAACTTATTATTTGTTCAGAGCCAGCAAAATGCTGAGCTTTTGGCAAGTAAGTAAGGGGAAGACACTGGAGCTAAGAAAGCTGAGTGGTGATGGCCAGTGTCCAACTAAAGGGAAACAAGTGGAGCCTCTGAAGCAATAGCAGTGAGATGGATTGAAGAAAAATCGCAGTTGTCTTGATTGACTGATTCTTTGCGTTGGCCTTGCTACCAAGCCCAAACTTATACACATGACTCGGTAATTAGAATAGCAAGCTTGTTGGCACTATCAACCCAAGTGTCCTGGAAATGTAACCTGTCCTGGCTTAAAAGCCACTCCGCAACCTTTCACTCTCACCGTCATCTTTTCCTTGCATCCTCACATCTATTATCTCTTTAGAAAGGGTTGAGGCCCATCTTGCTGGGGTGTCATTTTGAGGCTCATCTTGCTAGGATCATCTGATTCCAGCAGTCTTTCCTGCTCAAGTGCAGGGGGGTGGACCTGATGATGTGAAAGGTCCCTTCCAGCCCCTACCAACTATGAAACTAATGTAGTCTCCATCCACGCAGGAAAAACTTAGGGGTGGGAGGTCTTATAGGTGCAGAGAAGGTGGGTATAATTGCATTTGCTGCAGAAGTTGCTAGAAATACTCTCAGAGCCCCTCAGGCTAGGTAGGAGGTAAGAGTCCTCTTGCCAGGAAGCTGGCGAATGGGTCTTCCTTCATCAGTTTACACCAGAATGTTTGCAAGTTAATAGAGCAAACCAGCTTCATAATGGAGGGCACTCCACCAAGGACATGCCACAAACACCTGGGGCTGGGAGTTGAGTCCAAGAGGTGGTAGAAAGAACATGCTGGGAAACCTCAGCTACAGCAGGAGATGTATAGGGCCTTTCTGATCATTGGGGCCCTGTACTTTGGTAAAATGGAGACCATGAGTGCGCAACTCATCTCTGCCACAAGTTGGACCTTGGAACGGCTCCTTTTTTTTTTTGGCAAGGCTAATTCAGAAATCTCTCTGTCTTACAGAAATAATTCTAAAAATACCATGAATGGAAACTATCTCAGTGCAGTAAGGGTGCATTTGCATTGTAGTTGAAGGATGCCTTTGCTCTGAGCTTAAGACATCTTGCACAATAGGGGAGCAACATTTTTTTGGACTATAGACATACCAGGGAATGTGACCTGGTAAGTGCAGATAAAAATCTGTTGGATTCAAGTATTGAATCCCATCCTTGGAAGGGGGAGGGAAGATGTCCAGGATCAATGCCCGATTCTTGAAGGGCTTTTGAAATTCTGCTTGGACAGGTGTCTTCACAGCTGAGAGGAGGATAGGAAAGCCAGGCTGGAAGAGACCTCCATGAGGTCTTCTAGTCCAGTCCCCTGCTTAAGGTAGGATCATCCCTAACCAAACCATCCCAGCCAAGTGTCTGTCCAGTCTGCTGTAGGAAATCTCTTATGGGGAGAGAGGGGTGGAAATTCTCCAGCTGCTTTAGGCAGCCTAAATTTCCCCTGCTGCAGCTCGGGACCAGTGCTCCGAGTCATTCTTCTATGGCCACAGAAAAAAGCCCACTTCCATCCTCTCTGTAATTGCCTTTCAGGTGTTTGAAGATTGTTAGGCAATCCCCCTTCAGTCTTCCTCTTTCCAGACTACGTAACCCTAGTTTTTATAGCCTTTCCCTGCAAGTCCCTGCTTCCCAGGCCCCTAGCCACTGCTGTTGTGGTCTGCTGGCTTCTTTCCAATCTGTCTGCATCCTTGAAGTGTGTCGCCCAAAAGTGGGCACAGGAGTCCAAGTGAGGTCTTGCCAGATGTAGGCTCCTCTGCAGCTCCCAATTTTTGTATGTACCGTTGCTACCCTGTGCAGATACAGAGCAGATCTACCATTTCCTTTGCGCTGTGCTCTGGACATTTGTTCTTGGAGTACTTGGCCTCTACCTGATTAAAGGTCCCTTTCTCACTGTGCTAAAGCTGAACACTCAAAGAACATATCAGTAACTCATAGTTTCTAGGGTCGGAAGGGACCTGAGCAGATCATCTAGTCCGACCCCCTGCCATGGCGGGAAAGAGCACTGGGGTCAAACGACTCCAGCAAGATGTTCATCTAACCCTCTCTTAAACACCCCCAGGGTAGGAGTCTGCACCACTTCTCTTGGAAGCTGGTTCCATGAGGATGTTAAAACAATTTGTTGAAGTCGCTGCCCCCTTCTTTCCTGTCTTAATCCTTTTTTGCTTTTTTCTAGCAAGTACCTTGGAAGGAAATGGGAATTTGCTGCTTTTTAAGAGTTTTAGCTTCTCCTTGCTTTCTCCAGTCTCCCGTGTACCCCTAGCCCCTTCCCCCTTGCATGCATGACACCCATCACCTCGCAGATACCGACTGTGTTGTGACAAATGGGATTTTAACTTTGGTGATGAATAAGTGCAAGGAGCTGGGGAGCTTCTGGAAACTGCCAGTCTGGCTTCTGTCAAATGTCTGTGGAATATAAATTCAGATATGACCTTAACAAAATGTTTTCCGTGAGAATTGGCCACAGTCTCTTTCTACCCATATTTGCAATAAGATAAGGGCATAAACCTTCCCGGGGAAAGGAAAGCTCTTGGCTATATCTCACAGTCCTTAACCTTCTGGATGTCATTAGCTACTAAAGCCAGACTTAGCTTTGAAAATGTTTCCCAGTAGAAGGATGCTGTCAAATAGCTCCACCTCCATCAGTGTTGCAATGGTGTCAGGCCAGGTCCTTCAAAAATGATGCTTCGACTTGAACGACATTTGGATCAGGCCCCAGTTGCACACATTGCAGCACGGTGATTGAGATTTCAGCGGGTGTATGTAGACGGTGCTGCCTTCTGCACTTCCCCGCGAGAAATCTCCCAAGCACCTGAAGTCCGGTCAAGAGTCTTAAAATGTTAATGTGGAGGCTTGCACGGCCTCTGGTTGCAGAGGAAACGTGAAAACCTGCGTACTGCTCGTAGTTGGAAGAGGAACAACTTGAACTTTTTTATGTTAGGTTTTTCAGAGCTTGAATGCATTTACGATGAATAAGCGATACAATATTTTTTTTTTTCCCCCCCTCTCCCTCCAGAAAAGTACAAAAACTGCCACAGAAGTGGGTCGGACGTTTGCCACCATGTTTTCAGATATAACTTTCCGGCAGAAGCTTCTGGAAACAAAAACGGAAGAAGAGTTTAAAGAAGCTTTAGTCCATCAACGCCACCTTTTGACTGTGGTGAACCAGAGACCCTCGGCAGTGAATGATGGGCACAAAACGCACAGCCACAAGCCGCTCAAGGTAGGGTGGGGACAGGTCTGGTCCGTCTACCAGTTGTTTCTGTGTAAAGGACCCTCTGGGATATTTGTTTTCTTTGCCCTGCACTAGCCCTGCTTATTCACGCCAGCGATGTACGCTTCCACAGCCTCAAGCCAGGTGGTTTGTACCATTTTCCAGTCTAGCTAACCCACTTCTGTGGTTGGAAAGTAAATAAATCTCCTTTGCAGCAGCACAAATGGGTTTGAAAACTTTAGAGCGTGTCCAGCCCCTGTCCCGTGTGAGCCTGGGTACACTGGTGAACAGCGAGCTCCAATGAATCGGTCCTGCTTCCCTCAAGCCCGGCCCCATAAATAAAGCGGATAGGACGACTCGAGCAGGTCCAAGTGCAGGCCCGTAGTCCGGTGCCTGGGGCCCCCCAAGATGGACCATCTGGGCACAGTGCTAGGATGCTCGTACTTGGAGCTGCTCCGAGCTGTCTGCTCCGCCTAACGCGTGAGCCTGAGCCGCAATAAATGGCTGCGACTTTTCTCGCATGCAGGCTTGTTGAGAAAGCGGGGTAGATGCATCCCAAAAGGCTCTTTAGTACCTTTATGAAATATGAATGGGGACAGAATAAAAACTCATAAGAATCACTGCGTGTTTATTATACCTTTTTAAATTTTCATTCAGGATGAAGTTGTAATGAAGCAACCCCTTTTTACATGGTAGGGTTGCAAAGGGGTAAGGGCCGTTAGGACTGACTGAAATCGTTTAGTTCGGGATGCTAAGCAAAGCTAAGGATTGATGGAGACTCATCTACTCTACCTGCTGCCCAGAGGCAGGATAAGCTATACTTAAACTGCCCCAACAGATGTTAGTCTCCCTGCTGTTCAGCATCCTCCTGTGATGGGGACTCTACAACTTCCACCCCCAGATAATCAGATCCAAGGGCTCCAGTTCGAAAGCTTTTCACAACGTCCATCCAGTATCTCCCTTGGTTTTAAATTGCAACATTAGCACTTGTCCTATCCCCAGTGGATGCAGAGAACAGCTTAAACCTTCCTCTTGGCAGCAGTGCTTCTCTCTTTCATCCGTCCTTAACCCTCTGCTGCCTATATCCCTGAAACCCTTTCTGCAGACACCAGTGCAATGTTGCACTAGTGGCTGTGGTACCCTACTTGGAAAATATATATGATACCCGTACTTGGGGATTTTTCAAGCTTTCTAATGTGTTTTTTGACATGGGCAGACGTAGTTTCATAGTTGCTAGGATTGGAAGGGACCTGAACAGATCATCAAGTCCAACCCCCTGCCCTGCGCAGGAACGAGTGCTGGGATCGTAATTCCCCAGCCAGATATCTATCCAACCTCCTTTTTGAAGACCCCCAAAGTAGGGGAGAGCACCGCCTCCCTTGGGAGCCCATTCCAGAGCCTGGCAGCCCTAACCGTGAACAGGCGGGTCCCTCCAGAAACCATGTTGGTGATGAGGAGCAGGGTGGTCTAACATGTTCCCATTTTAAATATAGCCACGCTTCAATGTAAAGCTGAAGTCCATTTTATTTTTGTTCTACACATCCTGACAGGTGCTGGCTTCATAGTACTAACTGTGGGGTGTCCTCACACTTTCATTGACTGTGACCCCTTTAGGAGCAAGGCCATGTCTACGTCCGGAAGGTCTTTGCTGGTAGAGCTCTGAGATGCACGAACTCTTGGGCCAGGTACAGAGGTTCAAAAAGCCCAAGGCAGATTCACATCAACTTCCACAGCTTTTTTCTAAGCACCTTGGATTAGATTAATTCAGGAGCAAAGAGACCTTGCATTCACCCTTCAGGGGAGAAAGGGGTGTGAAGGCAGCCTGCACTGGCTGCCCCCCAGCCAGCACCTGGCTATGCCTCCCCCAGCTGTTCTGGAGAGGGCCAGGGAGGGGGCTGCTGCTTCCCCACCCCTGCCCTACCTGGCTGACTGGTGCAGGCAGGATGCAGGACTGGGGAGCAGAGGCTTTGCTGCCTCAGCTTTGTGACAGCCTGGGGGGGCGGCCCTGGGCTTGCTTGGCTGGAGCAGATCAGCGCTGGTAGAGGCTAGCCTGCCTGCCTGGAGGGGCAGGGGGTGCAGTTAGGGAGGGTCTGCAAAGGAACCTGGGATGCTGGAGGACAGTGACCCAGGTTGAGTCGGGAGGGATTTGGTACAGAAGTTCGATAGACAGATCTAAGCTAAACTGATTAAATCTGCTACTACTTCCCTCGAGGATTTGTTTCAGACTGGGTTCTGCCATGTTTAAACCAGTCTCTATGCACTGAACTTCTGTTTTGTTACAGGCTTTGACTGGTTTCCAGTCATTTATACTGGTTTATGTGTAGTGTCTTTTCCTAGCCTTGGTGGGGATACTGGTGCAGCTTAACTAATTCCCTGAACAAGCATGCCAGCAGTACGACTCTTGTTCCAGGGTAACTTATACCGATGCTGCGATTCTACCTGGTGTAGCCTGGAGGGTCATTTCTTTGGTCATTCCACACAGAGCTCTTCTCGCAGCACTTTTTAAATGGGGATTAAGCCTTTATCTTTCTTTTGGGGTTTTCCCTTTGCCCGAAGAAAGAGAATAGCATGGTGTCGGACAGTAAAGGGTGAATAGCGCATCAAAACTGGGCAGTGTAGTTATTTGCATAAGAACATCTCCGGTGCCTCTAACTTTTTAGTCTGTGCAACAGCTTTAAAAAAACAAAACAAAAAAACTGGGGAAATACAATATCATCACCTGGGAGCAAACAAATGTCTAAGCTGAAGTGTAATTACTGCTTCTGAACCGCCCTGAATGTAACCAAATGCCACCATGTACTGAAAACAGCTATGGTATTAACCCTAAGTGAGCGCTGCTTGGTGTGGGGTGGGAATGATGACTGCAGGCAGCATACAAATTGGTCCTTCGCTGCCTTTCCCCCCGGAGCTCTCCTGCAGCAGCTGCAGGGAGTAGGTACAGTATTTTGCATAAATGAAAGAATTGATCTTTCCCAAGTCCTCCATCCTACCTCTGCTAACACATTACAAGGAACTGCAGTGTTGCAGAGTTATTAGCTCCACACTATCTGTAGGACCGCGCTGCTCCTCTTTCTGTCCAGGGCCTGTTTAGGAAACATGACACGCTTTCAGCCCTTGCTGAATACTGTCTTAATTACATCCCCTTGAAATCCCTCCTCTTTACTGAGATATTTAATCATGACCTTATTAGAGCAAGGGTGGTCACAGCATCTATAAAGTAAGAGTCTATTTGTGTGTCATTAATATTGCGGGAACTCCTGGAGACCCCAACCATGTTGGACCCTACTGTGTTAGGCAGCACATGAGCAGGAAGCAAATGGCTCTCCTGGCTTACAGCCTGAATGACCATGTGTAATAGATAGGCAGGTGTGAGCAAGGAAGAAACCGGGGGAATAAACGGCAGTGATTTGGCATAGGCTGGTTGTACACGCAATGCTGCAGCCCTCCCAGCCTACCACGCACCAAATGGTTGGGGTTTTCTGCAAGCAGCATGGCAGAGGTGAGGTTTTAGAGGAGATTGAAGAAGAGTCGGACGGTGGGTTTATGAAGATTGCCAGGAAGTCGTAGGTGTGCGCGTGTGTGTTGTCACCAGCCACCTCTATCCAGATGGCAGGGGTGGGAAGGTGCCAGAAGACTGGAGAGAAGTGGGAAATGGGGAGACCCGATCTGACCTGAGCATCAGAGGGAAGGTGGTATTGCAGGGGTAGGTAGGGCAGGGTTGGGTATGTTAAGGGGTTCTCCAGAGTAGGATAAGGACGATCACTTGCGACGGAGGAGAGGCTGCCGTTGGGATGTGTTGATGGAGTTGGATGCGAGACCTGCAGATGATCTCGGGTGGGCCGGAGGTAGTGGTGGGGTTGCTGAGGTGGACGTGACAACAGCTGATACCAGAGACGATCGAGTTCCCATAAGCAGTGTCGCGGGGGAAGCTTGGGGTGGTGGAGCAGCTGCACAGGAAGAAACTTCTTGCATTCAAGCCATGCCTACGGGCAGAAGAGGGAGAGGCACATTGCAGATGGCGCTGGGATTTTTTGGGGTGCCGGGGTTGATGGGGATCACGTCTATCCTAACAGAAGAGGGGAGAAAGGAGAGCAGGGTTACGTATTCAGCGCACCTGCTCCCTTAGTCCCGTTTTCCCTTATTTCAACGCTCACGCTCCTCCGTATGTTGTTCGCTCTGCCTTTCCCGCAGCCCTTGCCTCCCCGCAGAGCAACGCCGTCCATGCGGCTAAGCACAGCACAAAGTTGCCAAACCAGCACATGGTTGTTCTCATTATCTTTCTCCCCAAAGGCCAGGCGCTGTGTCCCCGTGCTTCCTACGGCAAGACGAGTAAACACACACTGCTCGTTAACGCTATCATGAGTCTGTCTGGCTCGTGCCTCTGGGAAATTCGCCCTTCTAAAAATACTAACCGTCTCAATTACAATTGGCTTCAGCTTGCCACTGTTCCCAACATTTAAGCTCCTCTTTCTCCATGTTTTATCGTTGCCGTCTATCCACTTCACAATTCAAAATACTTCGTGCAGGCGCTCGAGGGAGAAGGGCACGCCTGTGAAGGAAGGCTCAGCGGGCCCACGGACAAAGCAATAATGCAAACGGGCCAGTGTTACAGCAAGAGAAATGCCTTTAATTACTTTGCCAATGGTGCGTTTCTCTTGCTATAATAATGGAAGTGATAAAATAGAAGCCCAGAAATGGATTTGTGTGCGCAGAAGATTCCACCATTGATCAACTAAAATATCTTTGATTTAGCTAATTTTGCCAATCAAGGGAACAGGACAAGCAGCAGCAGAAGATGTCTAGGTTGGAGACCAGGAGGAACTTTCTGGCTCTGAGGGTGGTTGAGCCTTGGCACAGACACGTAGAGAAAATGTAGGGTCTCCGTCCCTGCAAAGCGTCAAGAGCAGGTTGGATGCACGCTTGGCTGGGGTGGTTTAGTCAAGGATGATCTTGCCACGGAGCTGGACTGGATGAGCTGGTAAGGTCTCTTCCAGCCCTACTTTCCTTGGATCGTATAGCTTGTGGTAAGAAGCATATCTTCAATATTTAGTCCTGCAGCAAGCCCACCCGACCTTCATGTATGGGCGTTTATACACGTGCTCTGGAAGCAGCAGGGGGGTGCTCTAATTAAAGCATCGGGAGCGTCTTGTCTATCGGCATCCCCACGCTTAAATGGCGGCAGGGGTGTTTTTTAACTAAAGCTCGTCGAATGAGTTCAAGTGCCCATCATTTTGAAGTGTGGGGATGCTGATGCGCGAGATGCTGCAGTCAGCTGAAGCACGGTAACTACCAGACTTGATTAATCAAGTCTGCTCATGTATAGATGCCCCAAGAGCCTTGCAGCTTTGTGTTGTGAAGGAGTTACAAGTGGTGTTAAGCATTTTACATCTGCATTCTTGCATGCAATTTATTCTTTCCATCAACAAGGATACCAAAGAAAATGAAGCACTCTAATTGTTGGGAGAATTAAATTTTCGGAAGGAACTTAAGTTTCCCATTTCACGGTTCAAGGAGCCAAATCCATTATGTTGTGCTGTGTTCTTGGAAGGCTGTAGAAATAGGGAGGCTTTAATAAAAGCAGCAGAGAATATTACACTGTTGGAAGTTGCTTACTGTGGCAGCTTTGCTAACTATTGCAGTTTTATTGTGAATCTTGCAATTTTGAGCATGCTTCCTAAAGCCCCAGAAGCTGGAATTGGGGCATCTGAAGAGAATATAAGTTTTTGTTCTTTTTTTAAAAGAAATGAAGTGCCAATTAGATGTGGCATTAGGTGGCTTTTAAGCATCTCAGTAAGCAAACATGATCCTATTCCACTCTACACAGCAGACTCAAAGATGCTCGGTTGTCTAGATTTCTTACGCATCTCGTTTTGGCCTAGGGAGATCCCGTGGCTCAGAAGCCATCCCAAATGGTTTCCTACACATCTGTCTATAATCTGAGCTCTGCCATGATCTCCTTCTGTTGGGGAAGTGCGTAAATCCTGGAGGAGCCCCCCCCCCCCCCCCAGTCCCTTAAATGGCGGGGCAAAAAAAAATCATTGAGCGACTGTGGCATTGAAAATGGGTGCTGGGAGCTGGGTCCTATCATGACAGAAGCTCTGAGAATGGGAAACTTCCCTTCTCCAGCGCATCAGCCTCTGGCGTAGCCTTAGACTCCCCGTTGCTAGACCATGGGAGAGCTGTGCGACTTCTTGGGGGTGAATAGTCTGTCCTTGGTGGTCAGCTGGGCTGCTCATTGATGTAGAGGGAGATGTGCGGAATAGAAACACAGTCCTAAGGCAAGATGCGTGCTTTTTGGGCCAGTAAAAGCCAAGACCTAGGCTGTCTTAGGGACAGAAGTGGAACTGTGCCTTCACTTCTACCCCCAACCATTGCAGCAGAGAGTTTAGGGTGTATTTTTTTCACATTTTCAAAAACTCACAAACTGAAAGCGAATAGTCCAAACATATAAATGAAGAAGACTTCCTTTTTGAGCCAATTGAGTGATTTGGGAGGGCTCAACTCTTCAAGCTGTAACGTTTTCAGGTTGCAGGTACTGCCATAGCTGGGCACTTCTAGGGAGCGTTTACTCTGCTGTGAATTTTTGCTTCCAGAGCTGGGGCAATTTAACACTGTTATCTCTGCCTCCAAATTTCTGGACCTGTGGGGAACCCCACAGGCCGGATGACGCAGTCCCCCCCCGTGCCAGATCGTGCCAGCACACAAAAATGGGCCGCAGCTGGATCCGGTGTGTGGGGCCAAGCCTGTGTATGCGTCTGCTCCATGGCCGGATCTGACGTTTGGGGTCAGACCCATGCACCAGATTGCACGTACCAATTGACTCTGTGCACTGATCCCACACTCGATCCAGCCCACAGACTGATCTTGCTCACTTGAGCCATGGGGTGGCTCAAATCCAAGCACCCCCATTTTTAGACCGTCCGGTACCAGCCTCATCAACTCACTTTGTGATGAATAAGTACAACCTCATTATGCATGCATATTTCAGCTTGATTGGTGTAAGCTGCTTGTGCATCAGTCCTGATTCCAGTGAGGAAAAACCCTTCCTTGATCAATACACGTACTGATCGGTGCCCCAGGAAAGCCTACCTACATGATAGGTTCAGATGCCATTTCTGGAGCGTGAATGGTTATATGCAGACATAGTTTTGAATATCATGGCATATGGATTTCAAGGTAGTTGTTTTGGGGGGTCGGGAGAGACTTTGCTTTTAAGTTTCTGTTCTGGGGGTTCGGAGCGATCTGGACTGGTAAACCAGAAGTTTGAGGTCTAATCGTGGCTTAGCCATTACTTTGCTGGCTTTGCGTGGTCAAGCCCCTGCCTTGTTATCAGTTCACTCTTCTGTGTAGCAGGTAGCACGGTGCCTGCATGAATGCACGTAGAGAGGTTTGGCTTTCTACAGTACTTCTGAGAGTATGTATTATTACCTATGTGCTAGGCATCTCCTTCTGTAAGCTGTAATCCACACGCAGCAGTCAAGCTGATTTAATTTTTTTCTGCCCACCAGCCCTGGAATAAGGTTAATCTTTTTAACAATGCCTGAGCCTTTTAAACTGACATAACATTTCCTTCCTCTCTCTAGTTGCATGACTTTTTCAATGTTGGCAAGGGGATTTTTGATGACATTGCACGAAGATTTCCAGTGTACGCTCTGGACTTCACTGACGGTAGGTTGCTCATGTTTATGGAAGAATCTCCCTGACTT
This sequence comes from Crocodylus siamensis, assembly GCF_052110815.1. NCBI lineage: Eukaryota > Metazoa > Chordata > Crocodylia > Crocodylidae > Crocodylus > Crocodylus siamensis. The sequence continues at coordinate 6,734,423 of NC_143396.1, read as the reverse complement.
TCCTTAATTCCTGTGATAGTGTCCTGTTGACAATGTGGATTGATATGTTCTTTTGATATCTGCCCCTTTTTTATCCATTTAAAAAGAGAATCCCGCTAAAACCTGTGAATAGCTTCTAAACTGGCACGACACACTTGTGAATGGGTTAAGTTTTCAACGTGCTCTTAATAGAAATTTTAGTTTTGCTAAAGCCAGGTCCTTAATTATGGTGATTTTTAGCATGCACAAGGAAGACATCAGAACTGATCAGAAACAAATTAGTTTTCATCAGCACGGTATGCTCCACTTCTGCTGTCGTCTTTGTAGCGCGGCAGCCGTCGATACCTGTTGTGGAAACGGTGTGGGAATCGTGCGCCGTTACAAATGGAAATTGCAGGAACTTCAGTGGAGTCTGGTTATAATCTCCAAGTGTTGTTGCTAATTTATCAAAGCAGCATGGAGAATCATAGGCCTTGAGAATCAACCCAGATGCAATACTAGGGCTTAAATATCTAGTCTTATACACCTGTTAAAGGTGTCCATCAGTTTTGGAGCAAGCACCATTTTCCAGTGCAACCTTCCGTTTTCAAGGATCTCTGAACCCTGCTTAAAAAAACACTGTGAAACGCCCCATCTTTACAGAGAAAAGCTGCATGCAGAACCTCAGCCCAGCATCAGTTTGGTTTTGAATTATAGCTGGCTGTTGAGGTTTGAAGTAAATGGAGCTTTAATTTGCATAAAGCTATTTTGGGGTTCATTGATCTTAAATGGTTGCATAAAATACAAAAAACATTGCAAGCGACCGTGCCATGTTAGGATGGAGACCTTCTTAGTCTCTCGTCTCGGGCTACCAGAGAAGCCTCTATGTTGTTTCCAAGATGTTGTAGCAGCTGAAGTCTCCCAAATGCTTGCCTGGAAATTGCACTGCGTTTTTTAAATGTATCCTTGATGGTGACTGCCTACCTTCTGAGCTTTTATTCCTCTGGACTGAGCAAACCTTGGGGAAAGCTTCCTGCTTTACACTGTTCTTGCTCAACTCTGAACCCTTCTCCAGGCAGCTGATAATTACCATCACTACTCTGCTGTCGTTAAGTCTTTACAGGGAGAAAGAACGTTTCTTCTCAACTCTTCTTCATTTAATGGAGCGCCTCAAAGTTAGCTCTTCAGGGAATCCCTATGGGGCAACTGTGGGCAAGGAAAATTATTTTCAGAAGTGGCATTAAGGCGCCTTGGGCTATTAAAAGTCACTAGCGTCTTGGTGAGTGTGTGTGTTTTGCCTGGTGGTTATAGCACTGGAGTGGGAGCTGAGTACCAGGAGGAGATTTTAGCTTTACCTCTGACTGGTTGCCCAAGGTTAGATAAATGGCATGTGTGGGAGGATGACTTGACTGTACAGAGGCTTAAATGGCCCTGGGGAAAGTGCTGATTTGATTTGGGTGTCCATTATAGTAAACTACAAAGCACATAACAATGATCCATGTATTTTTATACGCGCGTACACGCTCTCTCTACGCTTATTTGCCCCTGGAGTTCCCAAGGCCCGTCTTAAAAATGACGGGCTATTTTTGCCAATTTTCCCCAGGACTGTCTTTGTGCTCTTTGCATTGCTGCGTGGGCCTGGAGCCCATCAAGCGACAGAGGCCACGTCAAAGCTTTGTCGAGCCTCCTCCAGATGCAACGTACTTCTGCTTTGCCTGATGGGCTAATAAATGCTACCCCAGAGAGATTAGTTTTTCCACCCACTCCAGCACCTGCACCGCAGTACTTGCCACGGTGAAGATCCCAGCCTGGCCGAAAGCAGAGGTGATGCCGATCACTTTTCTAGGGAGGCAGCCGGTTAAAATAGCAGCAAGCTGTGTACAAACGCTGGCAAGTTAAAGCCACGTGTGATGGATGGGAATGCCATTTCACAACATCTTTAAAGACCGCTGTTTGTGACATTGCTGCTTACGCCTGTCATTGTTACGGGTAAGAAATAAGTCATTCTATCTGCTGGAACCACTCCAGCAATTAAGAGATTCTCTGGAGTTGCTAGACCCGTCCGTCTGTCCTTCCTTTTCTCCCTTCAGGCGTCCCTTTTTTTGCCTCTCCTTCCTCCCGTCCTCTAACGTGCCCTGTAAAGGGTTGCCACGGACTCCCTTTTGAGAAGTGCTGTGCTGAACAACTGCATCGCCAGAAAGTTTCAAGCTACAAAGGAGTCCTCTTGGCAGAATGAAGCACTTCACTTGGAGCAGCACGTTCCTGCTCGCCGGCAGGGAGGAACGGGTTGAGGGCCTGGTGCTCCCACTTTCGCTGGCCGTGCCTGGAAAGATGCAATTGTAGTGCATCATCATGCAATCCCCTCTTGGCCGCTAAAGCTGGATACGTACTTGTCTGTGGAAGGTCGTGTGAGAGAGAGGAGGGGGGAAGTAACTTTTGCCAAACTGGTGGCTTTGCTCCTACAAATAAGGGATCTGACAAAAGACCTTCTTTGGTTCGTAGAAGTCTAATGTAAGTGCATCCGAAACGCACCGTAATGCCATAATTTAGCCACACAACTTTTGGCTTCTGTTGAACCCAGAACGTCACCCCAGGTTTCTAGGGGATGAGTTGCAGTGTTAGGAGGATGCTGCAAGTTCATCTGATCCACCCCTTCATAGACGCAGGATTTGCTCTTTGCAAATGCTCCAGGACGTCTGTCCAGCCTCCGTGAAAATCTCCGGTAAAGGCTGTTTCACAGCTGGCTGCATTGTCTTGCTGTTCTTGTGATGTTAAGAAGCTATTCTTGAGATTTGATCTAACCCTGCTTTGCTGCAGTTTAAACCTATTGACATATGTCCTGCCCCCTGTCAGGGGAAATTTTTTTTTTTAAATAAAAAAAACCCTCTATCCCACCCCCATCTTTTTTTCCAGACTAAGCATACCTACTTCTTTCAGTACAACCTCAGACAGAGAATTTACTTTACTTTCCATCCCCATTATCATCTGTCACTGAATTTTCTGCCATTTCTCTACATCCTTAAAATACGGTGCCCAAAACTGGGCATAGTGCTCCAGCTGAAGTTTAACCAGCATCAAATCGAGTAGCGCCATCTCCAACGTCTTGCTTATGATGCTTCTGTAAGAGCAAGATAACTGCATTTACTTTTCTTGGGACAGTATCATAGTGCTGATTTGCACTGAGTTTGTTTCATAGTTTCTAGGGTCGGAAGGGCCCTGAGCAGATCATCTAGTCCGACCCCCTGTCGTGGCAGAAAAGAGTGCTGGGGTCAAACGACCCCAGCCAGATGTTCATCCAGCCTCCTCTTAAACCCCCCCAGGGTAGGAGCCAGCACCACTTCTCTGGGAAGTTGGTCCCAGACCCTAGCTGCCCTGACCGTGAAGTTGCGCCTCCTGATGTCTAATCTGAATCTCCCCTCTGCCAGCTTGTGACCGTTATTCCTGGTCACTCCTGGCGGTGCTCGGGGGAACAGGGACTCCCCCGGTGCCTGCTGGTCCCCCCTGACTAGTTTATAACAGGCCACCTTGCACTTGTCGGTGCTGAATCCCATCCTGCTCTCATCCGCCCAGCCCTGTAACCTGTCTAGGTCCGATTGCAGCCTATTCCTCCCTTCTAGCATGCCCAAGTCCCCCCATGTCTTAGTGTCATCAGCAAATCTGAACAGGGTGGTTTTTACCCCCTCGTCCAAGTCGCTGATGAAGATGTTGAGCAGTGCAGGCCTGAGGACCGAGCCCTGGGGGACCCCGCTGCCCACGTCCCTCCGGCTCGAACGTGAGCCGTCCGCCACCGCCCTCTGGGTGCGGCCCTCCGGCCAGCTGGGACACATCTGGCTGTGTGGGTGTCTACACCACAGCCCCCAGTTTCTTAATGAGAACGGGGTGAGAGTGTCAAAAGCCTTCCGAAAGTCCAGGAAGACGATGTCCACTGCTCCCCCTGCGTCTAAGGATTTGGTGATCTTTTGTGATCCGCTGTAACCCCGGATCCGTCTCAGCAGTGCCACTGCCCGCTCAGTGCAGGTGCAATCGTTCGTTCTTCCACAGGACACAACAGGTTTTATACTGGTCTCTGGACTACGTTTTGTTATTGAAACCCCAGTTCTCCAATTGATCAAGATAGTTTCGAGTTGTATTCCAGTCATCCAAAATGTTTGCAGCCCTCTTTTGTATCATATGCAAGCTGGCTCAGTTTTGCTTCCCCCCCTCCTTATATTCAAGCCCTCAATAATAATAACAAAAATTAAACAGTTGAGATGAGATGATTCCTCCCCTCCCTCCCCAATGTATATTGTGTTTCTCATCTGTTGCATGTGGGTTGGATGGATTTAGATTATGCAAGTCACTGGGACGCTTGAAATTTATCCTTTAATTGATTTGCTTAGCATAGTCTGCTGGTAACTTTTATGTTCCAGCAATAAGGCTTTTGGGATTTTGTTTGGTTGGTCCAACAGCTGCAGTCCTCCCCACTGGTATTTTTGAATCATTGTCCTTGTGACTTGAAATATCTGGTTACAAGAAATGCCTGCGTGGAGCAACACACCGAGCTGGCTTTACTCACAGAAGCAACAACTAAGTATTACATGACTTGCGTTTCTACTCTCCTTGTGGCACATCTACCGCAGCTCCCTCACTGTAGGCCTTGCTACTCCAGTTCTTCACCTCTAAAAGCCAACCCATTCACAGGGCCCAGTTTACCAATAGTCAAGTCAGTCTTGAGGCCACTGGGACTATTGGGGCACCTTAGGTGCTGTAAGCACCCTCCTCCACACCTGTGTCTCAGCCGGTCTGGTATGAGGTTGGTTGAGTTGCTTTGCATCGTTAGTGGTTCTTTGGGCAGAGTGACGTGGCGGTGCCCATCTCTTCTCCAGGTATGGATGGCTTTTGGCTCATGGGGAGCTCATCTGTCCTTTGACAGGCCTTGTTTTTAGTCCTGCTGGGTGTCCACACACCCTCCTCACCCAGGCTAGCCCAGGTGCAGGTGCCAACTTAGCTACTGACAACTCAACCATGGACCAGGCTGGGTAGCAGACCAAGAGAGGCCTGTCCTGACACCATTACCAATAGGAAGCACCAGGAAAAAAAAAATCAGTAGACTTCTGTTCAGATCCCGGTACAATCCGTAGTTTCACAATGGGTCAGGTCGGAAGGGACCTGAGCAGATCATCGAGTCCGACCCCCTGCCATGGCAGGAAAGAGCACTGGGGTCAAACGACCCCGGCAAGGTGTTCATCCAGCCTCCTCTTAAAGCCCCCCAGGGTAGGAGCCAGCACCGCTTCTCTTGGAAGTTGGCTCCAGCCCCTAGCCGCCCTGACCGTGAAGTCGCGCCTCGTGATATCTAGCCTGAATCTCCCCTCTGCCAGCTTGTGACCGTTATTCCTGGTCACTCCTGGCGGTGCTCGGGGGAACAGGGACTCCCCCGGTGCCTGCTGGTCCCCCCTGACTAGTTTGTAACAGGCCACTAGATCCCCCCTTGGCCTTCTCCTGCGGAGGCTGAACAGGTTCAGGTCCCGTCGCCTCTCCTCGTAGGGCCTGCCCTGCTGCCCCCGACCACGCGAGTGGCCTCCTCTGGACCCTCTCCATGCTGTCCACATCCCTCCTGCAGTGCGGCGCCCAGAACCTGGACGCAGTCCTCCAGCTGCGGCCTGACCAGTGCCGCACAGAGGGGGAGGATCGCCTCCCTGGACCTGCTCGAGATGCATCTGTGCATGCATGCCAAGGTGCGGTTGGCCTTCCTGACTGCCTCCCCACACTGCCGGCCCACGTTCATCTTGGAGTCAGTGATCACCCCCAGATCCCTTTCCGCCTCCGTGCTGACATGAAGGGAGTTCCCTAACCTGTGGGTATGGTGCTGGTCCCCCCCCCCCCCACCCCCGGTGCAGCACCTTGCACTTGTCGGTGCTGAATCCCATCCTGTTCTCGTCCGCCCACCCCCATAATCTGTCTAGGTCTGATTGCAGCCTACTTCTCCCTTCTACCATGCCCACAGATTCCCTTAGCTTTGTACCGGGGAGTTTCCTCCACACTTAGCTGCAGATCTGCTGACTTCTTAAACACATGCTATTTCCTCATCTTCACCTTCTTAAATAGCATGTGATCTTTTAAGTCCATTTTTAATATGGACTATCTTGACACTGTTGGCTGGGGGGCTTTTGTGTGGCTGGCCTCTTACTTCTGGAAGAATACAATAGAAAGAACTTGAAAACAATTTAACGATGGTTAATTGTACCACGGCTGTGAGGCGACTGGTGGCAGAAGAGGTATCTTGCCATGTCTGCGGAGGTGCTAGTTCAAGCCCCAAGGTAACCCAGCTATGAATAAGTATCTGGTTATTCTGGCTGGGGGATTGAAAGTAGCCAGTGGTGATAGCGGCCGGATGACTCCTTGTGGCCGCAGGACCTGGCATGCCTTTGTCATAGTAGCCCTGTGGGCTGCTAGGCCTTTGACTTGCGTGCAGATGTTGAAGCATTGGGCTTTCGTTCCAACTTGTAACACCGTCAGGGACGATGCCTCGCCTTGCCTCTGCTCTGGTTCCCTTATTTGAGAGAGTGGTTTAGTCGGGGATGATCTTGCCCCGAGCCAGGGGGGCTGGACTAGACGACCTAGCAAGGTCCCTTCCAGCCCTACGTTCCTTCGCTCTCAGAGCTTGTGGTAAGAAGCATAGCACTCGGCTCTTGTTCTGCCTCCCTCGCTCCCATTAAGTAGGATCTTGCCATGCAAGTAGCATTCTTGAAACTACTAACAGGGTTACTCCTAAACCCTCTTCCTGCGCAACACACAGGGCTGTGCTCAAACGAATTGCTGGGACTAAACTCCAGAGGTGCAAAATGATGTGCAGAGCTCAAGGAGTTTTGCAGGATCAGGCACAAAGCCATGCCTGGTAATGCTCAAAGTAAATAGGTTGCTTAGAAAGAACTTGGATTAAAAGCGCAACGAAATGCTCTTAATATGATATATAGGTAGCGAAGCGCTTTGTAGTCTTCTCGTGCGTCACTTAAATTTGCACTTTGTCTGGAGCTCTACTTAGCAGCTTCCTTTGTACGCTGATTTAACTGGGTGCCTCTTCCCTTCTTTTGTTCCTTGCCATCTCGCTTGGACTGCAAAGCCTAGAAGTACCTCAAGTGCCGTTTCTCCAAGACGAATCTCAAGTGCTAGATTGCACTGCCGCTTGCTAAATGCATGCAGGGCATATGTTGTTTGAGAAAAGCGGCCCTTAAAAAACAACGTTGTGTGCGTGACTATACAGTCCCACAAATGGCTAGAGTTCTGCAGGAAATAATAAAAAAAAAACTGGAAGAAATAAGAGATGAAGCCCCCAAAGCAGCCCTGCTTTATATTCCCAAGTTGAGTTTCCTGGATCTGAGTGCGTTTCCTTTTGTCCAAGAAAGAATGAGTTAAAAAGTACTCTTCAATCTTTTTTTTTTTCCCCCCCCCCTTTCCAAACAAGAAGAAAGATTTCATTTTTTCCCTCTGACCTCTTTGAGAAAGCAAAGAGTGCTTATGCTGGGTTCTTTTCTCTTCATCTTTCCCCAAGTACAGTGAATGCTGTTACCTTTTAATTAAGATGTGCCCAAGGGGTGGGTTGGAAAACAAAGCCCCGTCGAGCAATTATGCACCTTTTGGAAACAGCTTTAACATTCGGGTTGTAGCGCAGAAGTGTGTACGTTTTGCTGCTTTCACACGTGACCTCCTATGAGGGATCACCTCTGATGTATTTTGCACACTTGAAACGGTGTGTATTTTGTTTACTTGGAGGTTCGAGAGATTTGGGTTTTGTCTGCACGGAGGCAGTCGATTTATAATTTGGCCCTTCTCTTCCTGCCTCTCTTCTTGTGTTGAATATTGCATACAATGGAGAAGGAGCGCATGCTTTATTAATAGCTATACCCACACGTCTCGCCGAGCGATTCAGTAAATGTAAGATTAATGGATTTTAAGTGGGTTTGGTGTCTGTCTCTCTCTCAATTATTTTCCAAACATGAATATTAAGTTAAATGAAGCCATCAGTATTCTAGCCTGCGTTTTCCTGAAGTCTCTGTGCCCTTCTATAAAGCAGGGCTTTTTTGACAGTTTTTTTTTTTTTTTTTTAAGCACATGAACTGGAGCTGTCAAAGTGATGAGCATCACGGCAGTTTTAGAATTTGTCAATGTATCTTGAATTTTTTTTAAGGGACCGCTCCTGTAATAGTCAAGCAGTCAAACTTCACAGCTGGGCTGCCAGCTGATGCGTGCTGCAAATGCACAAGGCACGGTCAGAGGGTCGTGCTTTTCACAAGCTGGAAAACTGCTGCAAATGAAGTACTGTCATGCTAGATCCCACACGCCCCCTCCTCCCCCTTTCCGGATGGAGTGGACGGAGCCCGTTTCTGATCCGCACATATACATTTCTCCATCTCTAACCACGCATGGATGTTGACTTAAAAGGAAAATGTAAATGATGAACAACACTTCAAGCGTGAAATGCTAATTCTTCTGGGCACGCTTTGATGTACAGGAAGTAGCAGCTTGCTAACCCTTCAAAATGATGTTGACTCACGAAGCACTGCTCGCTTCACCCGGGTTAGCCTGTTTGCGAAGGTGACTTTGGCAATTGCTGAAAAGCTTCCGGGCACGTCGGATGATGCACGTGTGAAGTTGGGACCACAGAATTTCTTGGCAGCCGACACGAGACCAGCAGTGTCTTGAGGTTTTGTCGGCGGTATTTTTTTGCAGAGTTGATCTTGTTTCTGCACGGACCCCTGTTGCGGGAAGCTCTTTGAAAATCGCGCGCTCCGGGGGTTACACGCTCTTGTGTTTCTGTATCCCTCCGGGAGTCTCACTTGCAAATCTTTCCCTTCCTACCTGTCATCGCTTTCATAGGTTGTCGTAGACATCAGGGCTGGAAGGGACCTCGCGATCATCCTTGTGAGATCACCTCTGTTCCACTGCACTGGAAGAAATGCAGCTTAATGACCTTTCAGGGCATCTTTATGAAGCTTACCATTTATGTGAACATGCTTTTTACAAGATGCATTAGATGTCCTTGACCCGCAGCCTTCATCATTTCTGTGGTCCTGGCCTTGAGAGTTGTGGAGGCTTTCAAGCGTTGTCTTCAGCCATCCTCTTGGAAGTTTTTTTTCCTGGTGCATGTGTACAAGTCCAGGGCGATGCGCTGTGAGGCTCAGTGGTTTTCGGACAGGGACTTTGCTTGCTCTACCAGCAAAGTCACTGTCTTATCTTTCCTATTTTCAGTGTTGCTGTCCACTCACGACTTCCTCGTAGACTCGTAGGTGTTACGGGCTGGAAGCAAACTCGCCAAATCATTGGGTCCAGCCCCCTGCGTTTGGACGGGAAAGACCTCCAGGATCAGATGACCCCATGGCTCCTCGTTCTCTTTGATGTGCTCTGGACTTGGGTGGGGAGGACAGGGGCATCATCCCTTGATTTCTTTGTGCTGCTGCTTTTCCAAACGGCTGCGTTCTCCTCTTCCGGTGCCAGACATCACAGCTTTTGGCTTCCACCCAGGCCAGGAGGTTTGAACCTACAGGGAGCGTCTCTCCCAGAGAAGGGGAAGAACAGCAACGTGAGGGGCTCTGACAGTGACCTTTTATTCCCATTTCGGTCACCCAGGCCCCCTGGCCCTCCTTGTGAACAATGATCGAGGCAGGGAGGGGATGAGAGTAGTTGGGAAACCCGTGAAACTGTAACTTCAGCATAAAAATTCTTTGCTTCGTGCCGTTTCTTTGGTAAAACTACTATCCTCTAACGAGCTCAGTTTCTCCCCTGTTTTGCATTATTGTTTTAAGCGTATAACCACAAAGGTCTCTATCCAGGAGAATAAAGTACCTTTAAGCATGTCAGAAGCCACAAAGACTGTTAGCTTACCATGCTGAAGGTAACTCTGTGTCTACACATAGATCATAACATGTTCATCAGCCTGATCTTTTTTAAAAAAATTTTTTTTCGTTTTAAGAACCCTAAAGTAGAGACGATGCTTTGGTCCTCATCCAAGCCATTCAAACCTCTGGCCCTGCAACATGGAACAAAAGATGCATTCAGGGCTTCCCGTGTCTGCCAAAAGCCAGAGTGTTTGCTAAAACAGGCTTGTCTGATGGCATTTTGGCACTTGTCCATCTGGTCCCAGTTGGAGCAAGGAAGCACAGAGGTGCACTAGAGCAGATCTTAAATAAAAGGTCTGTCTGTCTGTCTGTCTGTCTGTCTGTCTGTCTGTCTGTCTGTCTGTCTGTCTGTCTGTCTGTCTGTCTGTCTGTCTGTCTGTCTGTCTGTCTGTCTGTCTGTCTGTCTGTCTGTCTGTCCTTTTTTTTAAACCTCCAAAAAGCATCTTTGTGTGAAGATTTGGGTTGGTTCTTCTATTAACTCGATGCAAAACTGAAGCCATATCCTCAGTCACCAGGGAGTCTGCAAATAACTTCTGAAAGAAAAAGTATGGAAATTGCAGGCTGATTTATGAACCGGAAAATGCGCCTGCCTCGTTGAAACTTTGGGACGGTCACCATGTCCGTCTGCGCGTGATTCGAGCGAAGGTGCTGTTGCTTGCCTTGGTGCTTTGTAGCATCGGCAATGGTTTATTTTTCGAGGTGCTCGCCACCTTCCCGCTGCTGCGTTTGGCGCACAGTCGCAAGCAGCTGACGGTAGGGTTGGCTGTCACTTGAGCGTTATTTGACTTGCTGAAGTCCTAGTTGTAAAGCTGTCATTCATGTTTTTGTTTCATCAGGTATCATTGGTAACAACAAGGCCATAGGGAAGTACATCACAACAATGATCTTTCTGTATTTTGCCTGCCTCCTACCATCTATTGCCTTTGGCTCCCTGAATGACGAGAACACAGGAGGAGCTATTGGTGAGCTTGTCAGCTGTTGTTTTTTTGGTTGGGGTTTTTTTTTTTCTTTCTTTTTTTCAAGTCAGCTTAAATTCCCCATCTGCATGAGTCAGAGTTTGCTTTGTGTCTGCTCGGTTTGGGAGAATAACAAAATAAGCAGCGTCCTGAGTTGTTTTGCAAGTTCTTGCCAGTGAAAGAGTTGGCAATATGAACCGTATTAGTAATAACGCGGACAGCTTGTTTTTCCCCGATCTCTCTCTGAGCAAAATCGGCTGGCTGGAAACCTGCACAGCCTGTTGTAACAGCGCTGGGGGCAAAGAGCTGTCCGCAGCGCGTGCGTTCTGTGTGAGCCCTGCTATAGGAACGGGTGGGCCCTGCAGCAGATGCGAGTGTGCCCCCGTTTTGCACCATGCCTTGGCAGAAAGCCCTGCTCCTGACTTGAGGTTTCTGCTTGCTGCCACAATACAAATAATGCTTCTGGTAATAGGTGCTCGGCTTACCGTACGTCTCACGGCCGCAAGAGCCGTGGGCCCATCCCTTGCACTGAGGCCCCTCTTGTGCTGCTGCTGTAATTTTAAAGGCTCGCTGCTGTCAGTGGAACAAGCGGTCCTGAAATCTTGTAGCATGTCCGTCACTGGAGGTTTTCCAAGAGGCGGCTGGGCAAGGGGCTGTCTTGGATAGCATAGGGGCCCCGAATTGGCTATCCACGCAAGCGATTGGCATAGATGGTCCCTGAAGTCCCTTCCTGTGGGATGAAACTCTGACCCCGTGTTTTTTTCTTTAAACATGGAAAAAAATTACTTCCCTGCCATGAATCCTTCTCTCCCACACGTGGAGAAAATAACTTCATCAGGCCCTGAGCTCTTCCCTGATTATTAATACCAGTATGATGATAGACCACCTTGTGGATTGACAGCTCTCAGTAGGAAACATCGTGTTTTGCAGTAGATGACGCAAGTCATAAAGGCTGGACACCAGCATGTCATGTCAGCCTAGCGGCGTTCAGTTGGGAGGGCGTTTGCCAACTTATGAGTTAAAAATAAATAAATAAAATAAAATAAAGAATGCTCTCTCTCTTTTTAGACGTGCAGAAGACGATCGTGGGGCAGTGTATCGGAGGACTGCTTTATGCTCTGTTCTCGGGGCAGCCTCTAGTTGTGCTCTTAACCACGGCTCCTCTAGCGTTGTACATTAATGGTGAGTTTTCCCGGGCAGGGTGTGTGGATGGAGGGGCCGTGCCCTAGAGTCCAATAAGGGGGCAACTTTGAGAACTGCAAAATAGAAATTGTGGGGCTACAGCTAAACAAGGCTGAATTTTACAGACTTGTTTTCCATGCTCGTACAGAGAATGAGAGAAAGTTTTGCCCGTATAACTTACTTGTGGTGGCCGGCTACCGCTAGCCTCCTTGCTGAGGCACCTCCGTTCTCGTCTGTCGTGAGCTATCTCCTCCTGATCCTCTTCAGCACTAAGTACCTTCGGGTCCCTTCTTACGTTGTCCATCAAACGTTGTCGAGACCGACCTCTGGGATGTTGTCTGATCGGTTCCCAATTGTAGTTAATTTTTCAAGGGTGGTTTTTTTTTTTTTTTCATTCCTCCTCTCAGCACATGGTTAATCTGTGCTGGACACTGTGTTATTATAATTTATATAAATGTTTCAAGGTTGTTTTTTATTCCTCTCCTCTCAGCATATGGTTAATCTGTGTTGGACACTCTGTGCTATTAAAATTTATATAAATGTTAGACTCCTAATTTATATAAATGATAATATATGTATGCATGAAAAATATAATTGAACTTCTTTGACATGTCTACTGGGATAATTTTAAATGATAAAGCATGGTGTTGCAACCAAAGGTGGGTCCGCCCCCATGGGGAATCTTTTTCCATATGCATTGGGTAAAGGCCCAAGGCAGGAATCCTTACAGGGCACCAAGAGACACTTTCCAGAAGTTGCTAAGTGGTGACTGCTTGCTGTGAACTGAACGGAAAAAGAATGCTAATCCATCAGCTCTGTAGTCCAGCTAGTTCTTGGGCCCCATATGGCAGACCAGTCCATGACTCCTCTCCCGAAGAGAAACTAGGCTATCTTCAGAAAATACTTTTCACTAATAGAGATAAGAGAGAAAGTAGTGTGTCCGGGTCTCCCCCCCCCCCCCGACAACACTTTTTTTGATGGGTTTGCTGCACCTCTGCTCATAATGAGCCTTGAGAATCAGTAAGATGTTAGGATGTTGTAACGGGCCATCGAGTACAGTGAAAATTCAGCAGTGGTCCAGGCACATGCTGCCAGCCCTCCCTTTCCTGCCTACTTCAAACTTTCTTGTCCAAATTTTGGGGCAGCCCCTCGTGCTGATACGGAGGGATCAAAACCGTTGCCTACATATTATTGCTTTTAAATCCATTAGCACTTGGCTTTAGCTTCAGCTGCAAAAATTAGTGAGCTCGGTACCAGAGTAACTGGGTAAATTTTAACGGCCTTGGTTATGCAGGAGGTGATGCAAATGATTGAATGGTCCCTTCTGAATTCTCTGAAGCAGCGCGATGCACTTATGAAATATTAAACGTAAATCCATTATTGGCTGGATTGCTTTTGCAGTGATCCGAGGAATCTGCGATGACTACAACTTGGACTTCAGCGCTTTCTATGCCTGGATTGGACTGTGGAACAGTTTCTTTCTTGTGCTGTATTCCCTCTTTAATTTCAGCCTTGTAATGAAGCTCTTTAAAAGGTAACGCTTGCTCTTTTTTAACGAGAGCTGTACTTTGTTCTGCTTACTCGGCAAATAGGAAATGTATACAGCCCGGATGATCCCAAGGGCAAACCTTCTATAAAACCTATATTAGAGCACTAAAGTGGTGTATTATCTAGAGGATAAGCCCATCGGGTTTTTTTTTCTCAAAAAGGTGGGCTAAAACTAAGATGTATCTCTTGTACATCAAAAACAGTCACTGTAATAAAAGGCTGATCAGAATTTAATCAAATGTGTTAAACTTATCCCCACGGGGCTTTTTTATTCTTTTTGAGATTTGTATCTTATTCATGGGTAAATCTAGTATGCAAGAGATGTGGAGGCAACATGGTTGGATCGCTATGAATACAGAGCTTTGTGCTTAGATACTTAAGTTCGTCTCTACTCTTAGTGGAGGAAAGAAGGTTTCAGGATTTGCCAGCTCTGACTTGAATCCAATAGAAAATCTATTTACCCCATAAGCTAATGAGTGTATATGAATACTGTGAATTACTTCTTTTTTTGTAGGTCAACAGAGGAAATCATTGCGCTTTTTATATCCATCACATTTGTGTTTGATGCCATCAAAGGCATCATTAAAGGTAAGCAGTGAAATGAGGAAGTGTTAGTTGTTTTTTTCAGTTCTGCTCTGTGCCTAATTTAGCTGTTGGGGGAAGGGCTGGGGGGTGAAAAGACTGCATTTGCACACTTTGTAAAGCAAGCCATATTTTTTAAAATCTCTGCAGAATGCAACTAGGTTTCTCCCTGCTGCCTCGGGGGAAGCACTTCACCTCCCCCACAGTCCTATTTCAAAGTCATGGAGATTTTTCATTTAAGATTCAGGGCTTTGGTTTTACATCTCTTCCCTCTCCCCCAGCAGACTGCTGTGTCACGTAGCCCTGTGAAGGGAAGGGAGACTTGCCTAGATGACGTATCGCGTGTGAGGTTTCTAGGGGCTGATATTCTTCACTAATCAAGTGAAGCAAAAGCAGGGCTCTAAGTGCTTGTCGAGGTGTTTGAAAGCTAACCTGCTGGACTTTCTATGCAGCGGGTCCCGAATCACAGTGTAGATATTGTACACTTCTGCACTGCCCGACTTTGGGTGGGGAGTTCGGTAATCCCTCGCAGCATCTTCTCTCCATCCAATGCAGGCAGCACACCAGGTTGTCAACCAGGGCTAAACTGCTTTGCAGAAACTGCACATGGAAATCGGCCTTCCCTTCAGCTTGGCTTGAATGTGCGTGGCGCGAGGGCTCTGCTGAGCTGATACCCTTTTCTTTCCCCTGTTAATTATAGTGCAACAGGTGCTTTGAGTTGTGCCATCTCAAAGCCTTTCTAACTAGCATGTTCCCATTGTGTGTGTGTGCTTTTATTTCCTGAGCCCGCAAGCTCTGCTCTTCATTACATTGCACAGAAAAGTTGGCAGTAAATGAAAATCATTAACATGGCAAAGCGAAGCACTTGAAAGTTAGGAAATGCCAAAAATGAAAGTTTCCTGTGCCACCTCAATTCAACCTCCTACATTGCAATGTCTCCAAGTGTGCGGTCATGTACTATTTTTGCACAAGACGCCTGCTGAACTCGATCCACGAAATGGTCACGACTCATTGAAGGAGCAGCCACTTTTAATATGTGTAGCTTTCTCGTAGCTTGTTCTCTGTAGCTCCCTGCGTTATTTACTATCCATGATTCAGATGCGGGACCCACATCTGAATCGTGTATAGCAAATAGAGGACGATCAGTTCTCCGGCATTTTGTCGGTGGCTTTCATCACTGCAGCATCTGAGTTTATCACCAGTTGCAACACTCCCAAGACACAGAGGTGGTGCTTTCCTTTTGCAGCTGAGGCACAGGTCAGGGGGCCAAATGCACACTCATTTTGGGCTGCCCAATTTGAGATATCTAAGGCATTGTTTTTGCAGAGCCCATAGCACAAGGTAACCATTCCTTGTTCAAAGCTGACCTCCCATGGCTTCCAACCGCAGCTGTGAGCATGCAGCACTGTAAATCAAGCCCTGGGGTATCTAGTTGGGCAACTGGATAATGAGGAACGTGTGGTGAGTGACTGCTGGTGAAAAGTCTGGTTAAGTGACTTGCTCGGCATAATACAGGGAATCGGGTAGAGGCAGGGATAGAATCCAGTTGTTCAGGACAGCAGCTAATTCCTAACCCAAATATAGCATATAAAGGATAGGCGCATACCATTAGGAACACGTTTCTCGCAGAGTAACCACTCCCCCTCTGACTTCACTATCCTCGTGCTCAAGGGAAATCTACCCAACACCTTTTAAAAGGAAAGCTTGGGAACAAAAATCCATAAGTTGATTGGACACCAAGATCCAAGGATTAAACATTGATCTCAGGCTTATGGTGCATTTATATTTTATCTGATTCCTGGATTCTTTTCACACAGGAAAGGGGAGACTAACCCGCCCTGCTTTTAATAGGCTTGATCTCCCAGTATCAGCTGCTTTCTTCTGCTGATTGGGTGTCTGCTACTCCCAGGGCTTTCTCTGCCCCTCTCGCTGCTGTGTTTTTACTGTGTCTGAGGAAGAAGGTCTTGCATTCAAAAGCTTGTCTAACTTTTTATCTTCGAATGTGAATGACTTTTTTTTTTTTTCTTTTCCCCTCCAATGTCCTTCTCGGCAACATGACCAGTTTGCCTTTAATTTTGTTTTCCAAAGGAGAGAAAAATCGGCCTCAGGCAGACACCTTGCGTAGCAAATTTTAACTTAAACCTAGAAACAATGGGGAAAAAACAGGGTCTTATAATGAAAAGTACCAAGCAACATTGGTCAGTGAGGCAGGCAACAGTGCCTATAGCAGGTGTAGGTGTCAGTTTAGTCCATGGGAGTCAAAATACACAGAGCTTTCACAGGAGTGCAGTATGCTTTTAAAAATGCCATGGCATCCTCCTGCAAGTCCGTGTGTATTAACAGCTTTTCAAAACTTGGGTTTTGATATTTCACAGGTTACTTCTCTTCCTTGCTATTCTTTTGCTTTCTTTAATACCGGTGCTTCCCTTGTTCTGAAGTAAGCTCTTTTTTACCTACCACAAGAAACATGCATATAGAGTGCGAACAGAGTATATACCACTTGACAACCTTGTGCAAGTCTTTCACACGTCTCGCCATTGTGCCAGAGAGTGGTACTGGTTGGCAATAAAAGGCCGAGTAATTATACTAGTGAGTTCTGGAACACTACATGGCCTACACATTGTTGGACCATCGTACATGGCTTTGCAAAGTAGGACTAGAAGCCAGGAACTGTGAAATGCTAACACTTGTGCTGAATTTACACCTTACACTTAGACCATATTAAGGGCACTTAAAACATGAACGTCCTCATGTTAAAGTTCATTGACTTATGCTAAGTGACTTGGCTATGCCACTTCAGGTGAGGGCCAACTCTGAGCCATGCTACCCAGCTGGTGTTAGGGTAGCATTTGTCCTCTCCACAAAGATCAAGTGAGCAATTTGCAGTCCTTGAGCATCCTAGGATGCACTGCTTCCAGCTACCTCCCGCAACCCGCCTGCGCCCTCCTCCAAGCAGGGATGGAGCCCAGGTCTCCTGGCGCCTAGCCATGCCCCTAGTCACCAGCCCTTTAGCAGTCAGAGTGGTGCAGGCAAAAAATAGTATTAACCCTTAACATGCGACTGCTCACAGCTTGTTCTAACTTTAACCCAGTTTAATATTCCACAGATATAATCTGGTTTCAGTATAACACAACTTCATACTTGGACTTCCCTCCTCTGTAAAAATGAGGCTACAGCTGCTGGTATTAAACTACCAGCCAGGAGCTT
Source organism: Crocodylus siamensis (assembly GCF_052110815.1). Classification (NCBI taxonomy): domain Eukaryota; kingdom Metazoa; phylum Chordata; order Crocodylia; family Crocodylidae; genus Crocodylus; species Crocodylus siamensis. The sequence goes on along the minus strand of NC_143396.1, from coordinate 6,717,118 downwards.
TGTGTTGGTTGCTGTTTGTGCTTTTTAAATCTTTAGCGGAGGTGAAACGGGTAAGACGAAGCCTTATGCATGTCATAAAATTGTGCATGCAAACAAGCTGTGTAAGTTGTCAGCTGACAGATTGCAAAGCCCCATTTAACCTTCCTGCTCATTTAAAAGGCCTCTGTCAGGGTGAGCACCCAGGGAAATGTTCCTCTTGGGGAAGATCAGGCATTGATTTGGCAAGCAGTGTTGCTTTTTTCCACATGCTTTGCAAGGTAGTCTTCCAATGCTAGTCTTTCTAGCTACTATGAAACTATGAAACTATGAAACTAGAGGAAGGTGGGCAGTGGGGTCCCCCAGGGCTCTGTCCTCGGGCCCACACTGTTCAACATCTTCATCAGTGACTTGGACGAGGGGTAAAAAGCACCTGTTCAAATTTGCTGATGACACTAAGATGTGGGGGGATGTGGGCATGCTAGAAGGGAGGAATAGGTTGCAATCAGACCTGGACAGGTTACAGGGGTGGGCGGATGAGAATAGGATGGGATTCAACACCGACAAGTGCAAAGTGATGCACCTGGGGAGGAACAACCGGCACCATACCTACAGATTGAGGAACTCCCTTCTCGTCAGTGCAGAGACGGAAAAGGATCTTGGGGCCATCATTGACTCCAAGATGAACATGGGCCGGCAGTGTGGGGAGGCAGTCAGGAAGGCCAACCGCACCTTGTCATGCATCCACAGATGCATCTCGAGCAGGTCCAAAGAGGTGATCCTCCCCCTCTATGAGGTACTAGTCAGGCCGCAGTTGGAGCACTGCGTCTAGTTCTGGGTGCCGCACTTCAAAAGGGATGTGGACAGCATGGAGAGGGTCCAGAGGAGGCCACCCGCATGATCAGGGGACAGCAGCGCAGGCCCTATGAGGAGAGGCTATGGGACCTGAACCTGTTCAGCCTCCACAAGAGAAGCCTGAGGGGGGATCTAGTGACCTGTTACAAACTAGTCAGAGGGGACCAGCAGGCATTGGGGGAGTCCCTGTTCCCCCAAGCACAGTCAAAAGCTGGCAGAGGGTAGATTTAGGCTAGATATCAGGAAGTGTGACTTCACTGTCAGGGCGGCTAGGGTCTGGAACCAACTTCCAAGAGAAGTGGTGCTGGCTCCCACCCTGGGGGTCTTTAAGAGGAGGCTGGATGAACACCTTGCCAGGGTCGTTTGACCCCAGTACTCTTTCCTGCCATGGCAGGGGGTCAGACTAGATGATCTACTCAGGTCCCTTCTGACCCTAGAAACTATGAAACTATGAAACTATGAAATGCGTGGGGAAGAAACGGGTGAGATCGTCTCAAAGCAGCCGATGCGCAGGCATTCTTGCTCTTATCCCAACGGCGCTTGTTTTCGACGCGCAGCCCATCCACCTAAGCCCAGCTGCTGTTTGATCTTGACATTTGCACTCCATAGGAAACAACGATGCAACAGCTGAAGCAAACGCAAAAAGGAAAGCAGATCAGAGCAAACTCAAAATAGACTGCGTGCTCGGCCAGCTTTGTGTCTAAACCGTGTGCTTTTAAAGTGCTTTCTGTAATGAACTTATGCAGAGGGATTCGCTTAGCTGTTTTGTAGCTCCTCGGGTTGCTAAGTGCTCAGCAGCTGAATATTAAATGCTAAGTCCGTGTTCATGGGACTCTCATCTCTGACTGCCAATCATTCCAGCACAGATCCTCATTGCAATGAGTCTAAAATGCAGGTGCAATTTCAAATGTGGGTTTTTTTCCCACCCCCAACACTTTATCCGAAGGAAACGGAGATAATCCACCTAATCTTCAAGTCTGACACCCACAGGTAGTCATTAAATTGGATATTTTAAGATTCATGCTCAATGTTCAATCCATTCTGTTTTGCTGAATGTGGCAATGCTGAACGTTCCCAGAGCATCCAGGATACTGAAGCAAAAGGCTGCTTCAATAAGGGTGAGCCTTAATTAGGAATGTGTTTGCCCCTTTTCCTTTTTGGATCCAAACTCAAACACTTTGTAACAGCAAGAGGTAGTGGGTACGTTAACAAGTCAGAAGAGAGGATGCATTTCCGTAGGGTTGACAATTACTTGGGAACCATTTGAGACTGTTTAATGATGTGTGTACCCACCTAACTGTTAATCCCCAGGAAATGCCCTTCATTACTACTGTTGCTATTGCAGGAGCGTGTGCTGTAATGGTCAGAGCAGGAAACTGTAGGTCGGACCTTGGTTCTGTTCACAACTCCATCCGTGACTTGCTGGGAAGGTCACTTCAGTATCCTATATCTCCCTTTTAATGCCCAGAAAATGGGTGTGAGATCACCTGGTTTCACAGAAAGGATGCCCTGATGGTCATCGTTGTGGTGCAAGCTGCAAGAAACGTGTCCAGCTGTAAAATAAGAATCTGGGAGAAACCTTGTAATAAAAAATATTCTCCTGCAGTGTTGGTAGCATTGCAGGATGCCTTAAAACCGCCCCAAAGCAGGCAGTGGAAGTGCGTTCCAGTAGCAAAAATGAAATTAGCATTTCATTTCATTATATTTGTCATCTCTCATCAAAGACATTTTAAGATTAAAGCATGCATCAGGAGAATTTGGGGGAGCTTCTGTTTTGTTAGTTATAACAAGTCAAGGAGCTTGCTTTAAAATGGTTATACCTGTCTTACTGGCACCTAGCCAGAATATAATGGGGGTGGGGGGGTGCTAGTCCTTCGGTTTGCCTTAGTATTGGTGCATGGGTTGCACTTGTCAGCTTTAAGAAGAAGACTACACAGTGGAGGCTGGCATGCTGGTAGCACCAGTAGTGTGCTGGTTCCTCATCTCCTGGCATCCTCGGGCACAACTGCGCTAGGCGTGCTGAAGAATGGGAAGCTGTCAGCTGCCCTTAAAATCCCAGTGTAGCTAAACTGAAGGCAACTCTACACTCCCCCGCAGAATTTAACCTGAGCCACTTGCTTCTGCACAATTAGAAAGTAGGTGGGAAAAGCACCAGCTTTGGTTCACAGGAACGTGTCATTTTAAAAAAATTATTATTATTTCCACAGATGTGTTGCTAATGCAAAACTGAAAATTCAGGGGGTGGGCAATGGGGAGGAGGGTCCTTCAGAAAATCATTTTCAAGTAAAAAGAGGTTTGGTGTCTAAGAACCAAGTATGTCACCCCAGAAGGCTTAGTTCCTGGGGTTTGGGGTCTAAAAGTGATTTATTTTTCCATTTAGTTAAAAACACAATAGTTTCTCAGAAATGCATTTCTGCTGGTGGATTTGAAAAGCAAACTGAGATGATTTTAAAAATGCAGTATTTTCCACCACGAGTTTTGAGTGCCCCCGCTGCTACCGAAACCGTTTCCGGAGGGAGTGTTTAGGTCTAGAATAAAGGGATGCTTTTGCAACAGCTGCCGGCACTACAGATGTTTTTTGCTGCCACCTCTACCTTTCAGAGACTTCATATGGACTTTGTGAAACCTTAGAAGCCATTTAATGGTTGGTTGTTTTCAGGAGGTATTTTGAAACTTTTTGTTTATGCAGGTTAATTTAAGATGATTATAACAGGCATGATAAACCATACCCAGTGCCTTAGTGCTATTTGCTAATGCAGAATTGAATGTGTATTATCTGTTGGGTAATTTGTCCCCTATAAAATTATATTACATATATTTAAAGACATGCATGGGTTTATGTCAGAAAACTGGCAACTGCAATTTCACAGTATAATTGAAATTTGGGAAATCGATTATCTTGAACATCCACGTATTTTTTTGCAAGATGCCGAGTGCAAGTTACTCGGCATGCTAGCATAAGATTGTATTGCCTTTCTCTTTTAAATAGAGAAGCCATGATTCAGACCTAGGAACAAGACCAGGTAAAGATGCAAGTTGGGCTGGAGAATTTCTCCTACACAAACTCAAATTTGTCCTGTCCAAAAAAAAAAAAAAGCAGCCGCTTTACATTCACAACAGAATAAGAAATTCATAGAGACCTGTCTGCTTAAGAGAACAGGTTAATCTTAACTCTAAAGGTGTGAATGGTGTAAGAACTGATAAAGGACGGTGAAAGCCAATGATGTTGCGTGCTCTAGCAAGGAAGGGCCATGTTAGTTTAGCTCCGGTCCTAACAGTTGCATGTTGGCTGTTTGTGCAGTTTTTAAGAAATATTACTACCAGGAGTCCGGAGGGGAGAGTTACTTGAAAAGCACACGGATGGAAACTCTTCCAAGCCTGGATGTCAACACCAGCTTCTTGATGAACTCCTCTGCAAGCAGGTCCATGTCCCTAGGGAATCAGACGGGCATGAATGATGTTGTCCATTATGGGCGTGAGACTGCTGTCCTTAGTCTCATGTTGATGTTGGGCACTCTTTGGCTTGGCCACACGCTGTATCAGTTTAAGAAGAGGTGAGTTGTATTGGCCTTGAAGTAGCCTGTAGATCTCGTTTTGTATAACCTGTTGGAAAGCCTTAACCATGCCAACCTTCCATCTTGCACCCAGAAGGGTTAGCAGGAGTCTTTGATTTCAATAGAAGAACAATGCATCGTGTAGCTGGCTGCCTGAAAAGCACTGTTCAAACAAGTTTTTTAAGCCTTGGAGACTAGCTTCTATATCTGACAGGGCACTGTGGGGTGTGTGAGCTGAATTGGGGAGGTATTTTGTGGATCATACCGGCTCACCTTGATGGGTCTGGCATATACCTGATCCCTACATCCTTTTAATGTAAATGGGCAGTCTTCTGGGAAAATACTTTGTCTTGCCGTTTCCAGAAGAACAATGGGCAGTACAACGACCAGCTTCCTCGGCTGGTGGAGAAGACCAAGGTCTTAACCTCAGTCTTCGCTGTTGAAATAACTCCTGCTTCAATGTGTAATGAATGGGTAATTGAGCCACATGATCAGTAGTAATAATAACAGGAGTCATAGCTACCTGTTGGCTTTTGAGGAATGGATTCATAGATGTTGAGGGCTGGAAGGTACCTTACAAAATCATCAAGTCCAGCCCCCCTGCACTTGAGTAGAAAAGACAACTGCTGAGGTCTGTGTGGGGTGTGTTTTGTGTTTTTTCCTCAAAGCTTGAATCCTACTTTTTATTCCCTTTTGGGTTTCCCTGATGCTTTCCTTGACCCTCAAAGTCTAGATTTCAGAAGACTAGTCTGTACGGTAAACCGTAAAATCAAGGACTTGGAAGTGAAGAATCAATTTTGACGATGGGAGGTGCGGAGTAGAGTTGAACATCTCTGGTTTGAATGACACGATGCTGATGGGTTGTGTGTAAAAAAAAAAAAAAAAAAAAAAAGTGCAGGGTACTAACCAAACGGTTTTGATCTTTTTAGTCCCTACTTGCATGCCAGAGTCCGTGAAATCCTATCCGACTGTGCCTTACCCATTTCTGTTCTGACCTTCTCCATCGTGGGATCCTATATCTTCAAGGAAATAGAAAGTAAGTCTGGTTGTTTACTCCCTGAATTACCAGGAGAAAGGCATTTAAAACCGATGAAACTGAAAAGGAAAACAAGATTATTGGGAAGAACATTTAAAAAAAACAAAATTAAACCAAAGCTTTGCAGTATATTATTTCCTAAGTATTGTGTTTCTCTCCTGAATAATTACGTCCCCAATTTCCTCAATTTAAGAGCGAATTCATGCAAAACCTAATCAAACAGAATTGCATTAAGTTTCTCCCAGTGAATATATTGAAGTCTGCCATTTCATCTGAATGCAGTGTATAACCCGTATCTGTTTAGAAAGAGTTGATCTTTTCGGTTCTGCCAAAGAACAAAAGGACAGAGTAATTAGCAGGCAGGAAGGGTTGTCACCAGTCGGACAGATGTGGTGTTGATGATCTCGGCCTGTCCTTTTTTCAGTCTGTACTCTGTTTTCCCAGTTAAAAACATAGCGGTCCCGAGCATCTGGATGACTCTAAGACATGCAAGGAAATCTAAAAATGATACGCCATGCAATGGCCAAACAGAACAGCTTTTCCATATCAGGAAGATATAATAGACACAGGAACTGCTTTGTCCCAAGCTGACGCAAGTTGCGGGGTGGGGAAGAGGAAACGTATGAAAATGGCTTTCTTGACACGATGGTTGTTCCTTCCAATTGGATTGGGGAACGGTAAATTGGACCGTGCAACCTGTCCTCTAGTGACGATGGATTTCTTGCCGCTGGCTCAAGCCAGGCATGTCTTTTTGCTCAACCCATTATTAGGCCTCTTGTTTGGCGAGCGAAAGTTATAAACACCTTTATACTAACAAATTGCCTATGGCAGAAGACTGCACGGTGATGAGACAAATTGTAAGTCGCCTCCATTTCAGATCCAAAAATAGCCTAAAAAAGCAAGTTCCGTTACTCGTATTATCCTCCAGTTAAATAGGCACCACCATCTAAAAATTATAGGGGAACTAGCCATTATTTGTCAAACCTAGGGTGATTAATAAAACACCTTTTAATAGAGCTGTGACCTTGAGGGCCAGGAGGGGTCATTAAAATCACCTGGTCTGGTATCCAGCATAACCCCTCTTTTCCTGTGTTCACAGTGTCCAAATTCAACTACAACCCCTCCGAGAGCTTGTTTGTTCTGGCTCCAGTCCGTTCTCTGTCAATTGGCTCCGTAATGAGTGCAATGGGCCTGGGGTTCCTCCTTTCAATGCTGTTCTTCATAGAGCAGAACATCGTGGCATCGCTCACAAACGCTCCAGAGAACAGGTAATGTTGTTAATCCCTTTCTTTTACAAACCTGGGTAATTTTTATAAACTAATCTAACTTCGGGGGCTATGTTACCACGTCGTAACAGATAGCTTGGAATGGATTGCACACCCCCCCCCATTAGTGTGTGTGTGTGTGTGTGTGTGTGTGTGTGTGCATGCATGCATCCCTATAAGCCAAATTCTTGATGCTTCAACAGGTGGCTTACTTAAGTCCCACAAATTGCTGCTTTTGGCCATGTGTGCTTTTGGAAGTGATTTTTATAATGGTAAAGAATCTGTGCGGGCCAGTATTGCGGTGTTTACTTCCAGGAATATCACTTTCGCATAGGAGAAATGCAAAGTTCAAGAGGAGCGGTTGCTGCCCAATTTGTTGGTTCAGCCAACTGAGGATCTGAGTAACTTGGAAGCCTCTCAAGAAAAGAGAGTCAGCTGAGCGGGACCCAAATTACCTTGGCACTTCTCAAATTAATCTTTGTTGGGCCAGAAAGGATAAATTATTTCACATCACCATTTAGGAAACAGACAATTGGGAAGCTCTTCATTTTTTGGAAGGCATCTTCCTGACTTGTTTCTCATGTGATTGCAAATATGGATCGTCTAGTTGAAAAGTGGAGGTGGGGTGGAGGAAGAGGGAGGAAGATAAAAGGTGTGGGTATTGCATTAACAAGACTAGCTCAGCTGCTTTCCTGTTAGCCTGAGACTATAGCACCTGCTGCACTGGATCAGACCAAAGGTCCATCTTAGACCAGCGTCCCTCCAGCACTAGCGTAAGGCGCTACAGCTAGGGAAGAGTGATCAAAAGCACAAATCCAGAGCGGTGTGGGTGGCAGCATCGCTGCGAGATCTAGGGGTTTTGGTGGGTCACGGCCTCAAGGGAAATCGGCTGCAAAAATAGCAAGTGCAGTTTTGGGCCACAGCAACAGGAGTATTGGGCATGAGGAGGCGATTGTGCCACTTACCTGATGGTGTTAAAGCCTCACTTGGAGTATTTTGCACAATTCTGAGTTCCATATTTTAGGAAGGATGTGGAGAAATTCAAGAGGGTCCAGAGGTAGGAAACAAAAACAAGAGGGTGGAAAGCAAGCCAGCTGAGAGGACACAGTATGTTCAGCTTAGAGAAAAGGCTGGGCCAGCAGACCCTGGAGGTCCCATTTCAACCCTATGACTCTATTAATGCTTCGGAGGTGAGAGCAGGGAGGGGTACACGTAGAGTCATCCATCCCCTGCCACTTACCAGCAGCCAGGGTCGGCATTGACCGTGGGTGCGTCTACACGTTAATTAACGTGCCATAGTTACGGCGTGTTAAGTTTTAGTACTTAGATAACCAAGGACTAAATCAATGCGCAGCAATTCGTGGTAGTGTGCATGGGTTTTCTCAGACTCTAACTGCGCAGTAACCTAACACTACTGTGCAGTAACGTATTAGCTTGGGTTTTGCCCAGCACACTACTGTGCAGTTAGCATCTTGTGCAGACGCACGCTGCGCTAACCTAATAGCATGTGATGGATCCATCCTCCATATATTTGTGTAAATCGGTGGTTTTTCCATACTGGGAGCCACAGACTGTCTAAGGGGTCTGCAAAAGGTGATTATCACCAATCAGAAGTATGTGAAGACCCTCATTTACAGTTTGCAGGGGTCCTTGCCTTCACTGGAGTCCCCTGTGGTGCAGTGGTAGATTCCTGGTCTGCTGCACAGGAGACCTGATTCAATTCCCCGATGCTTATACAGATACAGCCAGGGGGGCATCACGTGTCTGGACCCAGTCTGGCCTTTGGATTCTGTCTCAGAAGCAGGCCTTAAGCAGGGACGGAAAGGTCTGGGCAGCCTCCACTCCTCCATACTCCTGCCTAGGCATATGCATCAAAGGTCTGGTTGACCGCTCACGCGTGCACCATGGTCCAGAAGGATCGACAGTTGCCAGAACATGCATCGCCTTCATCTGAAATGTTTTAGGGGTCCGCAAATGATAAAAGGTTGAAACTGCCCCCCTCTTTAAGCCTGTGGATTTAATGATCTCACTTTTATTGTTGAAGTCCTATGGATGCACCTCTGATACGACTGGCATTTGTGCAGCTCATGTCATGTTTCAGTGTTTGGGCACGTTGAACATTTCTCTTTAAACTAAGAGTGGTTTATCCAAGAAAAGAAAGGGGGCTACTGCATGGCGCACTGCAGCTATGGTCACTTCAAAAGAATTTTGAAATGGAAATGGAGCATTTGGAGCTGCGCTATGTTGCTGCTCTCTAATTCGGGATATGGAGGCAGACAAGGTCAGGCTGAGAGTAGAAGTGTTTAATGTATCACTTATCTTACACAACTGATTTATGCACAGAATTGGAAATGAGACTGCAGTATTCAAATAATTCCCTTTGATCTTTCCATACTGACTCAGAATCAGATGGTGAGGGTGATTTGATGGGATTTTTTTTTTAATTATTATTATGGGGACACCGCAGGTTTTCTCAGTGGATGTCTTTATTACCCAAAGGAGGAAAGGGCAGCTCTTCTTGCATAACTATTGACAAAAATAGTACTGAAAATAAAGTAATATTAGAACAGGGAAGGGCAGAGAAACTACTAGTCTGTGGCTAATCTAGGATTTATTTTCCACAGCCATTTGAATTTTCTTGTTCCCTCAGTTATACACCTATTTCATGGGAGAGAGTTTGTCATAAATCTGGAATATAGATGCCTCACGAGTTGGCTTTTTTTCTTCCAAAATGGGTTTTTTTCCCTCGTTGTTTGACTTGAATTTCTTGTGACATTTTTCTACCTTTGTGCCTTGAGATGGATGTGAGAAGGGGTGTATGCAAGTGGATCCCCTATGTATTTAAAAAAAGATTGAGGTGGATGTGAGAAGGGGTATATGAAAGTGGATCTCCTAGCCTAGTTGAAAACTCGGTTTGGGGTTGTCTTCATATGCTGGGGTGGGGTGGCGGGGGTTGGTAAAAGAAGAAAACGTGCTTCCCCCCCAGAAGCAGGTTGCGGTGCTTCGTTCTAAAACTGGCATTTGCAGTTCTACATTATTGCAGAGACTGAGAAGTGCCAGCCTGTCTGTGTTGAATAGATCCTTGTGGTCTCTTATATTTCTGAGCTGAATCTCAGCATATTTAAGCTGATATTTTATTGTCCATCACTTGCAAGTAGGATGGGCGGTCAACTGGATACTTGGGGAGAAAAAAAAAACCCAAAACACTTAAGGGAATGTCCTACGGGACTGAAACCATGCAGGGCCATATGGTGCTGGGCCTCCAAATACAGCCCAGGCAATGCATTACTTTCTCCCTAGGACACTTGTTAGCCAAGAGAAAAACCTGTAAAAGGGCCAAGAGGGAAAAATAAAACCAGGGAAGCCTCAGGGGTGCTGGTGAAGCTTTAGCTGTGTGAGAGCACCGACCCCCTTTTTTTAGCACATGCCTGTAGGGGATGCCTAGACCCGGAGGAGATGGTTGACAAGGAGTAGGGCTGAAAGCCAAGCGCTACAGAGGCCTATTTTCTCTACAGACCTTCAGCAAGGATTTCACTGCGCAGCTAGTTCACTATTCCCATACGCACAGTGTAGTGAAAAAGCAAGGCTGGAAAACTTCAGCTTGATGGGTGAAAGTTTGAGCAACTCAAGGGGGGAGGTGGGAAGGAAAATGAAAATGCCCCAGCAGCCCTTGCTACAGCTGAGTGCAAGTACCAGCACTAAAAAAAAAAAAACCCTTAAAAAATAAATTCTTCTGGCAGTTATTTTTGGTGGCTTGCAAGGCATTGCCATTAATATTACGGTAAACTCCTGATGAAGTTAATGACCAGACTTTTTTTTTTAACGGGCCCTGTTTTATTTGGGGTGATGCCGTCAAAGACTGCTGTGAAATCTAGTTTTCCCACGTTGCAGTCTGTAAACCGGCCGGCATGTTCAACGCCGCGTGTGTGGAGATCCGCCGTGTCCGTGCAATTCTTGCTCAGCTGTAGCAAGTGCAGCCTCGTTACTACCTGAAGTGCACTTAAAAAACCACTTTATTAACAAGAGTTTATTTCAGGTTAGTGAAAGGAACAGCTTATCACTGGGACCTCCTCCTTGTAGCTCTGATCAACACGGGGCTATCCGTCTTTGGGCTGCCGTGGATCCACGCGGCGTTCCCTCACTCCCCGATGCATGTCCGAGCGCTGGCCTACGTGGAAGAGAGGGTGGAAAACGGACACATCTACGAGACGTAAGTAGCAGGGCAGCCACAGCCGCCAAGCCGCAGATCTGAGGTCGGGTTAAAGAAGCCTGTTGAGCTAAGAAATGCAGAGGGCTTTTTCCCAGCGGCTTCCTTCGATCTTCTAAACGATCGACAGGAAAAATTTGCTTTTATCGCCCCAAATTGAAACCAGCCATGCTTCGGGAGCTGGGAACAGCCTCCTGACCTCAACACAGATGCAACTGGGATGAAAAAAGATGGCACTAATGTCATGCATCGATGGAGATGGTCCATCGTGACGTCTCCTACCCGGCGTCTTTGACACCTGTGGTTCCTGAGCACTTCCCTTGACATCTCGAGCGCCGAGCTACTCTCTTGCAGATCTCTCTCAGTTCGGCTGACGTCTGTAGGTTTGAGTTAAGCTAAGAAGCCATAAAAAAGAAACTTCTTGTGACTGAAATCTCTCCAGATATGCCAGTGCCTAGTTGGCCTAGTCCAGATTAACGGCTTGCTTTAGCTCAGGCTGAGCGCTCTCCCCTTGTGCCCTGTTGAGAAGTGAAGCAGTGATGTGGATGTACGCTGCCAGATTATCTCATCAGCAAATATCCGTTGCCAATACTTACCTGAAACCCGTGAGAAGGTGGTTAGCACAAAGGGCAGAAAACTCGATGGGGACTGATTTCAAGGCCTGCTCTAGCATTTTCCGTGGGGCTTCGGGAAGGTGAGAGGGCTGCCTTGCTACAGGGGACTTCGAGGAACCTTCTGGCTTGTAGACGCCGGTCTCTTCCTTTTCACACATTTCATAGATTTTAGGGTCGGAAGGCACCTATCAGATCATCGAGTCCGACCGGCTGCCCGGGGCAGAAAGACACCAAGTCATGTCATGACCCGATCAAGTGCTGCCTTTACGGCAGTGGTGATTTGTCTCCATTTCCCCTCGCTCGCCCCATCCCTACCGTAAAGCCGCTCCAGGGCCTCACCGCTCTGCTTAGGAGCCGCCGTCTAATTTCCAGCCTCAAATTAATCACGGATGGTTTATACTGGTATATTCTTGTGCAAAAGTTGTCCTTCAGCTTAAATTAGCCTACCTTGCCTCCAGTATGCTTATACCAAGCCCAAGCCCATCTAAGATGGTTATTGGGTACCTTCAACTCTTAATTCGTTTCCATCTCAGATGTGCCAATTTGCACGTCTGCACCTTCTCTTCCCTTTTTTTCATTCTGCCTTTGCCTCACTCTTTCTCATGGGAACAAATGAGGTTGAATGCAGTGGCAAGGTATTTGAGTCTCGGGACTACATCTAGGTTATCTTTTCAATCTTTACCCTGCCCTCCCTCCATACTGTCTCAGCATTGTCTTTGCTTGTTCTCTCTCTATTTATATGGTTGAACGTTTTGCTACCTTTTGTCGGTTTTACCTTGCCATGACTGTTGCTATTTCTTGATTCACCCAAGATAGCTTTCTCTTGCTTTTTCTCTCTGTCCTATAGGCTCTCCATTTCTTCTACAAATAACCCTTTTGAGGTGGTTATTCGCACAGTTGGAGCTGGAGCTCTTTCTTCCAAGATTTTTCCTCTTTCCTTACGGTCTGGCCTGGAGACCCCGTAACTCCTCCACATTCAGGTTCCTGAGCTCTTCAGCCTCGTTGTCTTTGCTAGGTCCTTGAATTTCTCAACTCTTTTGCATTTAACAAGCAGCGGTTCCCAACCCCGGGTCACAACCAACACGAGGGCTGTGGGGACAGTGCGGGCGGCGCCACACACGCAAGACGAGCCGCGCCGCGCCGTGTGCTGGGAGCTCCTTTGCCCCAGGGCAGCGTGCTTTGCTCCCAGCTGCAGGTCGTGGCGGGATGGGGAGCCGCTGAATGATAGCAAGCGGCCTGTTTGGTTATCCTCCTTTTTGGTTGGCGCTGAATCGGCTCAATAAGTACCCAGCGTATTTTCTGCGACCAGCTCTTCTGCTGTATCGTTGCAGCCTTCCAAAGTCAAACCCAGACAGCTTCAGCTGCTGTTGGTTCAGCCGATGTCTAGTGAAGGTGGCTGCTGTCACCTGTGGATATATCGGGGCTTTTTTTTTTCTCGCATCTTTTTAGTCCCCTGTGTTGATAGGGTTCCCAGTAGTGCTGCTCTGTATTATCATAGACATCTATCCCTATTTGCACCCAACTCTGCAGGTCTATAACAGACACCCTAAACTGCTTGAGTCAAGTCTTTCTTAATCCTTTCTCAAGTGATTTTTTTTTTTTTTTTTAAGTCACGCCAATTCTCTTTTCACCCATGCAACTTTTTCAGGCCACGGCATCATTGACTGTTGCTTGCCGTTGCCTTTTTGTGGTCGTATTTCTGCCTGTTCCCTGAACAGAGTGCCCTCTGAATATAGAGGGCACTTCCCTGCGTATAGATACCCTCTCAGTATCTGTATTTCAGGAAGGATTGCTATTCTGCTGTGCTGCTACCCCTACCTGATTTCAGGTGCTGCACTAATAGTTCCCATCTCTCTCTCTCTCTCTGTTGTTGTCCAGCCTCATGTTGTTTTAGCTTTTGTCTCTGACCTTTCTCGAGTCCCTCGCCAGGCAAGTGCAGCCTTTTTGCTAACTGAATCACCGACCCAAGTGCTGCATCAGTCAGCATTAGCGCCATCTTCTCCTTCCTGTCCTTCCTCTCCCCCTCTGGTGATCCTCTGGCCCTTATTAAAGCCGTCTCGCTGGCTTCTCTGTTGACAGGCGTCTCTCCTGTGCCATCTCTCAACCCTCCGGCAGGACTGGGACCAGCAAGGGCTGATGTTCATAAGCTTACCCGGTGCATTTGCCTTTCGGGCTTTTGAGTTCACTCTGTTCAAAGGGGATCAGGTACATAAATGGCTACTTTTAAACTGGATTCTGAGCTAAAATTGGAGTGTTTTCTGCCTGTGTGAACTCCCATAGGGATCTTAAACCTCTTGTTTCTATTTTACTGTTCTGCAGAGCATCTCTGTCATCTTCTCTTGTCTTCCAGCCTCACCGATGGGAAACGTGAATCTGAATTGAAAAATCAAAAAAAGTTTGGGGTGTTTTTTTTGTTTTTTTAATCCTGCATCCCAAAGCTCCCCTCTCTGCTCTCAGAAAAGAACTAAGCGGGGAAGGGCAGAGAAAGGAAGAGTCCCAGGAAGGAAGCTTAATTTTTTTTTTGGTGCAGAATAATCTGCCATCAGTCTTAGACAGGCAAAAACTCGGAGCCGGGGCGTTGCAGACAAACTAATTCAGGGCAGTGGGTCTGCTCCGTGAAGCCCGGAGCGGGTCATCTCTAATTCCAGGAGCTCCCTTGCCTGCCAAACTCCCAAGAGATCTCTTTTAAGCATGTATGAACTTCAGTGGTATTCTTATTTTCCTGGGAATTACTAATATGGCCAAACTGAGTGGTTCCCCTCTGCCCCCTCCCCCCACCCACTCCAAAGCAGCTTACATGGAAAATGGTGTTCCTGCCATCTCTTTTTTTCAAGAACTCGCTCCCAAACACCGAGTCTTGAGCTGCTTAAGGGAATGGCTCTTGGAAGTTTCTTTCAGCATGGCCAAAATAGTGCATTTTCCCCCTTTTACCTTGTTCTTAGAAACAGTTTGAACCATTTCATTTAAGCATGCCAAAAAAGTTCAGTCAGGAGCAGAAACCCAGAATGGGAACTTTTTTTTTTATTCAAATCTGACAAAGTTGAGAGCAATTGCGAGTGCGTTCGTTCGTTCGTTCGTTCGTTCGTTCGTTCGTTCGTTCGTTCGTTCGTTCGTTCGTTCGTTCGTTCGTTCGTTCGTTCGTTCGTTCGTTCGTAAATACCGGGCACCTTATAACTAATAGGCTTTTTCCACAAGTGTCCTGGAGCGAAGAGCCGTGTCCGCAGCCCTCTTTGCATCAGGACAGTTTATCATGCCTGGACCACTAATGAGATCAGCACAAGCCTCAGTGCTGCTGTTCCTAAATCCATCAGCAAAGGAGACCAGCATTTCTTTGCTACATTGGACTTTCTAATTGCTTTGGTGGGAAGAACGAAATCTCTTGGCTTTTCCTTTCCTAAATCTTCCAGCCCCTACTTCTGCTTGGCCTCATTTGCATTGCTCCACTCGTCTCCGAGGATGCCGACCTCGAGCCCTCTTTCATCTTTCTCATGGGTTGTGTTATTCATGCAGCCCCTACCTGCTGGAATAATCCTTCCAAGCCTTTATTTGCCAAGCCATCTTCCTTCCAACTTCAAAGCCCTTAAAACCTCCTTGCTGCCACAGAAAAAGGGAGATGGGGAATGAAATCCAGCAGAAGATGAACAGAAGCTTTACGGTCCCTGCAGCCCCGAACAGCCTTTCCCGTCGCCCTTTTTCCCCCGCTTGCCTATGAACCACCCCTCTAGTTGTTCCACGTCCAGCACGGGCAGCCAGCCTTTCTGTTGATTTGTTTCATTTGGCTTGCAAAGAACCCGGCACATTTTCTGAATTCTCAAGTGAAGAGATAATATTCAAATCAGTTTGCAAGCCAGGAGGTTGCCCAGAGCTTGACCCGTTTCCATGAAACAATATTAATCTCCCATTGTATTCTGTTCAACAATGCAGAGGGGCGAGGGAGTGCTTCCTAGACGCTCGCTGTTTCCTGGACCAGGCAAGCCAAAAAATGTATTTCTTCTCTGCCTTTTTCTGTTGCCTGGCCTCATGAGCAACAGGCATGTGTTCCTGGTCCAAATCGCTCCTGAATGGCCACCATCATTTGCGTTGAAAACCATCCAATTCTAGCAAAGAGATGCAGAGGCTTCTAGTTTGTCTGAAGGCTGCTAGTCTGCGGCAAGCCAGGCCGGGGTGTAGATTGGAGGATAGCTCATTCTGCCTCCCTTGCTGCTGTCTGAGTCCTCCAAAGATGCTTACAGATTTTGGGTACAATGGGGAAAACTTCTCTGCTCTCCCTTGGGGTTCAAGGATGCTCTGGGCAGTGATTATATGTTTGCAAGAGTCTGGACAGTGGGGTATAAGACTTGAGTTTCCACTATTTGGAGGAATAGGTAGTAATAAGGCTCCAGTTTCTGCTATTTGGATGCACCTGGGGCTTTTGCAGGGCAATTCCTTTAATGTTCCCTCTAGTCATCTCTCATTTTAAGTCTTAATCCTGAATATTGTGACGGGTCTGTTCCCTTGTTCGCCCATGGGGTTGAACTGTTTGTGCCTCCTCCCCTTTGACCCTTAGCCTTTCGCCTTTAGATTTAGTAACTGCCTGTCTCAATTCTGCTGCGACCAAGGTGCACGCGTACCACACTTTTTTCCACCCCCCAGTTGGATGCAAAACTTAACCCAGTCACTCCTTCCGGTCAAGGGCTCAGCCATCCAAATGGAAAGCAGGTGGAAGGCTGCTTCATTTGAACGATCTTCAATTTTCTGAGTTCAAATCCTCATCTCCCCACAACCTAAACGCTGCATTCCTGCATGTAATATAGGGGAGTGAGTCGGGGGCTTATAGTTCATCTTGGCCTATGGCATGCAAGTTGTCCCAATTTTTTTTTTTTTTTTGGCAAGAATTTATCACTGAAAGAATTCACCCTGCGGTGCAGGAAATCTCTTCTAGGACCAAAAGAATTGTGAAGCCCCAGAAATGCATATGCATTAACCAGAAAAATGTGTCCTATTGGTTTTCCAGCCCTGTGTTGCACAGTGTGCTAAAACACTTTAGCAGTAACGGGTAGAGGTCATCTGGAGTACAAGGTTTCTGCTTTGTTGACCACAAGAAGGTACTAAACAGTCTTCAGTCCAGTTGCCTCCATGCTGAAATAAGCAGGACTTGCCCAGTTGTAACCTGCTGAATTGGTGGATGTTTTCTCATAAGGAAACCAAATAAATAAACCCTCCACTTTTTTTTTTAATAGTCCTAGGAAATGAGAATTTCCTTTTTGCTATTTTTGGTAGGTGCAGGGAACCCACGGGTGGAAACGTTCACGTTCAGAGCAGCAGCATTTCTTTGCCTTATCTTCTTTTCCAGCTTGTAACAAGGAGGGGTTACGCCGTTTCAGTCGTGAAGGCAGTATATCAGCCAGCGTGTTTCTAAGCGGCCGGGTGCTGCTTCTGTCATTTATTTTTCTTTTCAGTGAAAAGTCAGCCTGTGTCATCTGCCAACATCTGGAACTTTTGCACTGACTGCATTTTTAGCATAGCAACAAGCAATTTGCAAAGAGGCCGCTGCAAGTCCACAGCAGAATTTAGGTTGGCAATTCCCTACGCAATATTCTGAACGTTTTCCCTGACAAAGGGGATCCTCGTGTTTATCAAAAACACCTGACTACTTAGTCACAAGTGAGGTTTTTTAGGGTTTGTTGTTTTGTTTTTTTTCCATGTGGTTCACTTACTAGTTGATGTAGCAGCCAGAGAACTGATCCCTCTTGGATTAAAAAAAAAAATGCTGTGCATATACAGCAGTTCAGCCTGGAGTCGGGTAACGCCAGGACAGATTACCTTGCGCAAAGACAGCTGTTTACAGCACTTTTGCTTCACTCCTGGTAGAGGCCTAATGTAGTTAAAGCTCAGGTAGGACCTGTGGAGCTCGGGAGAAACCGAGCGCAGAGGGGAAAACAACATCAGCCCACTGGTGCTGGGCCCTGGCTCTCGTCCAGCGGCTGTGTTGTTTTGAGTTGCGGGCTAAATGCTTGGACCAAGTCCAAGAGGATTGCATCTTCTAAAGCATTTGCCTTTTGGCTGGAGATAACTCAACTCAACGCAAGCGGGATGTGTAATCCTCGAGTCTCACATGTCCTGGGAGACTCCCCACGTGAGTAAGTCACAACAATAGGCAGACACAGTTCTTTGGGTAAATGTGAAATGGTTTTTTTGACCAGCTAAATTGTTGGAAAAATTGTTCTTTGCAAGCTTTTGAGTCTCAGCAACAAGCACGCATGCTAAGTCGTTCCCTTTCTGTCTCTTGCTCTCGCGGCGCTGCCACCTCCAGCATTGTGAGCGTGAAGGAAACCCGACTGACCAGCCTTGTGGCCAACTTCTTGGTGGGGCTTTCGCTCTTGCTGCTGCCTTTCCCTCTGCAGTGGATCCCAAAGCCGGTCCTCTACGGCCTCTTCCTGTACATCGCCCTGACCTCCATTGACGGGAATCAGCTCTTCGAGCGAGTGGCCCTCTTGCTGAAAGAGCAGGTACGTGTTTGCTTCGGTGAGCTGCAGCTTGGGTATGAAGCTCTTCCCCAGCACAGCTCCTCCTGTTTCGAAACCTTGCCATTACATAGCCCTTGATTGCAGGTTTTAGACACCTTCTCATGTGCGCACCATGGACGCTGCCTAGTATGTGCAGCCACAGCAATGTTTGCAGGATGGTATGCCTCCATGGGATTCCCACTCTCCCTCTGCTAAGTCTGACAGGCTTCCCTATATGCTGCTTGCTTTCAAGGAACTTCTCTTGTCTGCCCTGCCCTTTTTTTGTATTTCTCATAGTTTTTCTTTTAATATTGTTGATCGTGGGCAAACGAGGCAAGAAGCCTTTCCTAGCTTGAATCCCTTATCGCAATACAGGTTTCGTGTTTGATTCCCTCTGCCTTGCTCTGAACCTCTGGGGATAAATTAATAGGCTTATATGCCCAAAGCATTATGCCCCTAAAGCCTTATGCACTTTAAGCCTTTGGGCTGCAGTGTGTTTGACAGTCAGTCAAGTCTGATTCTCCAACATGAACATGCCACTCCTGGTAAAGAAATTAAAAAGCAGTGTTTGGCCTAGCAACTTGACATCCTTAAAAAAAAAAAAAAAAAACCAACAAAAAACTGGACAAAATGACCCAGTTTAAAAACACATCTCTGCCGTGTAATATTAAGTGCTTGTAAGCCTTCAGGACAGGCTGAGGACTTTGGGCACAAATGCAAAATGGATAACGACTACCATGATACGCATTCAGTTGAGCAGGCTTCCCTCGATGTTGGAAGTCCATGAGGCCAGAAATGGGTTCCCCATAAATTTTTTTTTTGTACTCTGAATGGCTTGGGAAACCTAACCTCGTCTTTACAGTTCTTGCCCCTTTCGCCACAGACGCATCTGTTTCTCTGCAAAAATATGGTAGGTGCTAATGAGACGGATAGGCCGCATCCAGACACGCATGGATGTTTCACTCCCCAGGGACAACTAGTGGCGACACAGCTTGCCCTGGGGAACTCCCATGCCACATATGCTCTGTGTGCCAAGTTACTCCAGGTGAGGTAGGGGAGGCTGGGGCTAGCACTAGTCTGACCCGAGCAGCCTTACCTGGGATCCTGGGGGACTCCTGGGGCTGCAGCAGTGGTGATCATGCCACGTGGAGCCTGGCCAGGAGCTGAATGTAGCTCTCGCTGGCCAGGCTCTGGCTTTGGGCGGCACATGGTGCTGCCACATGTGCCACTTTTCTTTTTTTCATGGGTTTTTTGGGCCCTGTGGCATCCCCAGAGGTAAGAAAAGTCCCTGCCCAAAGGGATCTTAACAAAAACAGATCCACAGGAATGGAAAAAATAAATAATAGTAAATAAGTGCTGGCTAAAAAACAGTGGTCAGACCAGTATCCCAGGATGCTTTGCACCACCCCTTGCAAGCCACCCCACTCCAGGTGGGCAAACTATCCTGGGCCCAAGTGGTCTGCTCCAACCCAGCAGTGAGATGTGGTCTAGCGCCCCCTGGCTTCTGGCCTGGGCCACTGCAGAGGTGTGGCTGCATTTCTGGAATCAAAACTGAATGTCTGTAAAGCACTTGCATATCAGTTCAATCTATGCAGCTTAGACCAATCTGCAAAGATGGCATCGATTCAACTTCAGGCTCTTTGACCACAATGTGTCCCAAAAAATCAGCCTCCACCCAAATTAGGGTGTTCGTGTTAAATGGGGAAGCTGTTCTCTTTATTGAGAAACAGTGCAAACTATACAGCTGCCGCGATGGCGGATTTGGGTTAACCCTCATAGCTGTAGCTATTGGGTGAGCCCTGCAGCTTGTGCCTGAAGCAGCAAGGGAGCTGCTGGTAGTATTTTGATGAGGCTTGTGATACAGAAACAGCACTTTATTATCAGCAAGTTGTATAAAGAACTAACAGGCCTGCTACTGTCCTTGCTCGGGTCTGGGCCATCACCTTCTGCAATATAGAAGAAGTCCTCCTGGAAACAGTGTCCAGGAGCTGTGGCATCCCAGGAGATTAGCTGCCTTGTCCACACTGTCTTAAAAACTTCCTGGTGCCATATGTTCTGGATCCTCTGTTCCCAGGAGAATTTACTGTCTCAAATACAGCCATGAGCGTTTAAAAAAAAAAAAAAAAAAAAATCTTTTTTTTTTTCCCCCCCCTATGTCCTACCTTCCAGAAGTAGGGTGCATGTTTTATTTGGGGATGTGTTTTATGCAGGAATGTATGGCATCATAGCAATACCAGATGCAGGTCAGTGAACTTGAAGAGTAAATGAAACTAATGGCAGAGCAGAACATTGTTTAAACAAAAGTTTTTAATGATTAAATTGTGAATATAAATATGCTGGATGTGTATATGTGAAACAAATTAAATGCAGGTTTTAAGCAAGCAGGTCAAAAATAAGTCGCTGTTTCAGTTGCTTGTTAAGGCTTTGTCTATACTGTGGGTCATGCAGACTTATCAGGACCAGCTTTAAACTAGGGAGCTTGGGAGCGGATACCTTTTTACAGCATCAGTTTGCGCTGGGGCTGCATAATCTGACTGGGAAGCTGATTAAATGCTCATGCAGTTAATGAAGAGCTCAGTGCAGGCTCACATTGCTGCACTTCTAGTGGGACTTGAGCTGACCGATTTAAAGTTAGCTTGAGTCTTCCTATGTGAGCTGCAGTCCAGATGTACCTTAAGTCTTGATTTTGGTATTACATTCCTTAGCAGTAGATGAGAGATTCCTGCCCTGATTCAGGTGACAGTGCAGTCATCTCTCTTTGCAAGCAAAAACCTGCACCTCCTTCCTCAACTTGACGTCTTGATGTGTCAAAATTCTTCAATTCACCTTTTTTGTGGAGCGCTTTCAGAAACCAGCTATGCTTCGCAGGTAATAAGTAGGTAGCTGACTTCCATGGTCCAGTGCTGTTCCAAGTTGCTCCCAAGGAGAGCTGATTTGAAATTCTTGGAGCAGCTTTCCTTTGGAAAAATGGAGCTTTATTGAAATGGAAACCATTACAAGTAATTAAGACCGCACCAATTTCACTGGAATATTTAAGCGGGTTTGCTTCTACATTCCCACTCCAGTATCAAAACCGTTTTCACGTTGCCTTGTTAGATCAAAATGTTTTTATGTATTTTTACATAGATTAATGAAATGCCAGCAGAGTAAATGGCTTTTGTTGCACTGTTCCAAGAAACATTGGTTTTGATGTGGATCGAGAATGAATTTTGACATCCCACGTTTCTAACCAGTTCAACCGATGAGCCGGGCTGGTCGCTAACTGTTTCTTGTTTCTTGTCTTCCCTTGACGTGATAACCAGGGTCAAATCTTGGGGTCCCTGGCAATACTCCTATAGCCTTCCAGAGGCCCAGAAATTGGGCCTCGAGGGGAAGACCACCCTAATCGTATTTGATGTCTCTTATCAAAACCTATGGTTACCTGGATGTCATTAAATATATTGCTTTTCTTTTTTTTTTTTTTTTTTTTTTTTTGATTGGGTAAATAAAAGCTGGCCGCCCGCTATGTTTGTAGAGCATGGTTTTGGTGCGGCTTGCACCATGCTTAGGAAATCCTGAGTATTTTCAGATGGGAACAGCGATTCCAACGCTCCGAGACCTGTTCAGCCCTGCGACTACGCTAGCAGGCGACTCGAGCCTCGATTGGGGTCTAGAGTCAGTCCAGTGGTTTCCCCATGTGCGGATCACCATGCTTATATCAGTCTTAGGGGAGAAGGTGGGAAGCTCTGGGCATAGCCGTCCTGCATTCATGACGGGGTTGAGCTAGAGGACACGAGATCCCTTCCAGCCCTCTGAATCCATTTGAAAATGGCAAGGAGCCCATCCGACATAGAAAACAAACTGCATAGCCGGAGCAACACCCAAACACATCTGCCGAACATCACTGCGTGAGACGCACCCTCCCCCACCCCCGAGTATTTGCTGTTACTGCAGTGGCTGGTCATCATACTCGAGGAAAACTCTTTACTGTATTTATTATCAGTATAACTTCTTGTACTCCAGATGTTCCCCGAGGCAATCCGAGCTGTGTGTTTTCCCCATTTTTTTTTCTGCCGAACCTTCTGTTTTTTCAGCAGTGTTGCCAGAGGCATTAGCTTTAACCCCCAAAGCCCTGAATTATGCCCTCCCCCGCTTTTTTTTTTTTTTTTTTTTTAAAGCTCATATTTGGCTTTTTTATTTTTCATTGGGACTTTGCCATGGTTTGCTGTGTAGCTGCAGCTTAGCCCTTGCTGGTGTGTGAAATGAGTCATTGCAGTTGTGCGTGTTAATGGTTTCTTAAAAATAAAAATAAAAAAAAAATGATTTTCTCTCCAGCACATGCCATGCCCTTGAGCCCAGAATGAACAGACTTGTTGCTGACACCTCGCTTTGTGTGTGTGGTTTCTTTCTTTTTCTCCAGACTGCCTATCCTCCGACCCATTACATTCGCCGAGTCCCTCAGCGGAAAATCCACTATTTCACAGGCTTGCAGGTCCTCCAGCTCTTCATCCTCTGTGGATTTGGGATGTCGCCTTTACCCTACATGAAAATGATTTTTCCCCTCATTATGATAGGAATGATCCCAATCAGGTAAGATGCTCTCTAAGTGGGCAGTATTTCACTGAGCGGCCTCCCTGGGCTGCTTTCAACTTGTGGCTGGGCAGCCCCTTACTCTTCTGAGACTTGCTCGTCATCCTTGACTCTGTTCTATGTGTTGGGTTGTGTCCTAGGGTGAGGCTTCTGCTCTGCCTCTTTTTTTTTTTTTCCCCCCTACACAATTGATGGGGGAAGTAGGCAATACAGGGCATGGAGCCCTGCTGATGTATGTAGGCCGACCCAACACGTGGGAAACATGTGACGGGTACCGACCTTGCACGAGATGCTTCCACCTCTTGATGTGGAGCACGGCGGTGCCTTGCTCGCAGCAAAGTGGCTCTTGGAAACTGTGAGTACATAAATGCATCGATTGAAACACAAAGCGATCTAAAGCGACCTGAAACTTGTCACCGTAAGCGGAGCTATAACAAACGGTTGGCAAGAATATCTCCTCGTTACGCTGAGAAAAAAATGAGTTTTGCTTACATGGTGCCTTACTGCTACAAGCACTGGACAGTCGTCCTAGCAATCTCCTGGGCACTGTTCCCTATAGTTGGGGTGACCATGACTTGTGCCCACAATTCGTTAAAGTGGTGACACCTTGGTTTTGAAAAGACTTCCTCTCCCAGTCCTGCCAAACTTGGAAAATGTGACCCTCGGGGAGGGCGTTGGTGAGTGTCCAGCGTTTAACTCAAACCATTGGCCAGTGCCTTGCATGTATTGCCTATTCCTCCCTTTCGTGGACAGGAAATGAAGGGAGTGACCCAACGAAACCCAACATCAAACTGTATTAGGTTACGGAGAAATCAGTTCTCTGCATGGCCTGATGGCCTTTGGCCAATCTGGTGGTACTTGGAAACCCAAATGAAATGTGCCTTCATGATAATGCAGCATCAGCTTCCCACCTGACTTGAAGGCATAAGATTGGTTGCTAAAAACATTTGGAAATGCCTTTTGAGGATTGCGTATTGTGCAGGTGGAAAAAATTAGGGCCCAATCCTGACCTATTGATACAGCTCTCAGGATTTCTGTGATCTCCGGTAAGATCCGGATAAGACTCCAAGAGGCGGCCTTTTATTTAAAAAAAAAATATATATATTTAAAGGGCTAAAGCTCACCAAAATCAGTGGAAGTTCAACCTCGGAGTCCCTTTTAACAGTCTGGCCCTAAGTAACCCTCCCTTCCTTCTGCTGCTGCCTTTATTTGCTGGTTTTCCAGAAGAACTAGGGCTTACTTGCCCCAGCCAGGTACAAAAAAAAAAAAAAAGAGTTTTTCCTAATACCTACGAGTGTGTCTGTGATGCTCCACATGGTGCAGCATTGAAGTGCAGTGTATAGGTGTATCCTGCATTTCAAAGCTAAACTTGTATCAGCTTTATTGACCTAGCACTTGTCTCTGTCCACCTGAAGAGTTCCCTTTGACTGGTTGATGAGTCTAGCTCCCATACGCCTCGGATGCAGTGTTGTGCCAAGCAGGGGTCTGTAGCCCTGCTGGTGTGGCTAATACAGGGTAAGCCCTGAGAGAGGGCCACGTTTGTATGGTCACACTGCCTTATTGCCCAGGGTAGTTCAGGCATTTCCTACACACACCCGGTCTTTACTGTGTGCTGATCATGTGTTTTATGGGAACGTCTCCAGTCCCCAACCAAGTCTGCGACTCCACTTTGTCGTAGCGATGGTGCCGGCCCCAGAGAGGCTAACACGGGGGCAAGAAAAAAGAGAGAAAATCACTATCCCTTTCTCAAACATGGGGAAGGTGAGATGTGTGACGAGTCAAGTGACTTGCCGGGGCCCCACGCATCCTTTTGTATCGGAGCTGGGAACTGCCCCCTAGGAACAGCAAGTCCCGGCCTAGTGGCTTAGCTGAGAGACCCACCACGATCCTCTTTCCTTTTCCGGAGGCAAAACACAGTTTCCACCTATTGTGTTGGACCCACTGCAATCCCCTTGCATAAGAGGATTTTCAGGTTTCTCTCTGAACAGTATCTTTTTTGGAGATTCTCGCCATGGTGTCTAATTTAGAGAAGAGCAAGCTTGCATTTCCAAGGCATACCCCTCCCCCCCCTTCCCTGCCTTTAAAGCCCTTTTATTTTGAATTGGATCAATTTGTGGAATTCAGGGCATTTTTCTACAGAGCCCGACCTTCCAAATTCCTTTCCTGGCTTTCTGTTGAGAAAGTATTTCCATATTCAAAGCGGACTTGTTACTGCTGCTGCGTTTTGTTTATTTAAACAGCTAAAGTAACTTCCTGTGCTGTTTTGGAGGCCGAGGCATTCGTGCACAAGTGGCTAGTTGAATTTATTAAGGAGAGAGACTTTTCAGCTGGCCTGAAGCAACGCTTAGTGTTTGCTTTGCTTAAATGGGTTTCTTTGAATGGGCCAGACCAGGCCCAGAGCCTTTCTGTGCCATGTACTGTACACCGTATTTACTGACATACCACATGCATCTTCCCCTCCATCTTCCCTCTCCAATATTGCAGTGCATGTCTTAAGCAAGAAGGCTCATCCTTTTTTTTTTTTTATGGTGTATAGCAGGGTAGAGTAGAACAAGCAGATATTGTGACTCTCCCTCCACTTCTTGGGGTGGCAAACAGCAGGGGCAGAGTCCTGCGTTAAGCCTTCCTTAGCCACTGGGGAGGCAGTAGCTTTGGACTGAGGAGCCAGTGAACTGCTGCATGCAGTCTGCTGCATCACGAGAAGACTGGTGGAGTGGAAACAGCCTTTGTTCTTTACAGGAACTTTTATATACAAAAGCTATTTATAGTGGGGAGAAAAAAATAATAATTCTTGTTCCAGCCCTTGCAAGGGTCTGGGGCCCAGCTTTGAGCACCAGGGAGTTCCCACTGCCTCACCCAGACTGTCTCCTGGGATGCCGCACTTCCTGGACACGGTTTCCAGGAGGACTTGCTCTCTCTGAGTTGGCCTGGAAAACATCACATTTTATCTGGGGGCATATGGGGAACTATGGTGAGACCCTCCATGACTCCGAGACCCTTTGGAGATGCGGCGCAATGGATAGGTGCAGAATACCATGGAGCTGGCCAAAGAGGTAGATGCATGGATGCAATAGCTGCACTTTTGTCTTTTTAGCAATTATACCAGGGTGTGTGAAATGTGGTTCCTCTACAGCCTAAGCTCCTTCAGGTTTGTGGTCTCGGCTTTCTTATTTAAAGGAATTTTCTAGGCTGAACACCTAGAATCCAAAAAACCCCTGAAATCTGCCCTATCCGTCTATCCTATCTATCCTGACTCTTAAGCCAGTACGTCAGTTATGGGCCTGAGTCAGGTTTTGGCTTGCATTTTCTGAATGCGTGAGTGGGGGTGGGGGTGGGGAGGAGGGTGTATCAGCATCGATTTAGGAACAGAGAGCTGTGTTACTTTGCTAAGTGCACAGTAGGGACAAAGAAGTTAGAAATGGAGAAGGTCTGCTGGGCACACGTGTGGTCCAGCCTCCTCTCCTTCTGAACGCTGCTTTGACAGCTGATCCTCGGTGTTTGTTCCCGGAGTCTCTTCCCAGCTGTGCTGTTTACAGACCTCAGCAATTATGAGCAGAAACACCTGAGCATGGGTTGGGATTTTTTTTTACCTTCAATTTGCTCATAATGTATGTATTGCCCCAGATGTGTCCAGCTCTGAAGAGCCTGACAACGGATGAACGAAACCCTTAATGCAATGAGAACGAGAAGCTAATCCTCTTTCATTTCCTCTTAGGTATAACCTGCTTCCTAGGATCATTGAAGCCAAATACTTAGATGCTATGGACGCAGAGCACTGAAAACGACCCTCGGCTCTCGGGACAGGAAGCTGTGTTTCAGACTGGAAGGACCCGGCAGCCTCGCTGAGATGTAGAAAGACTTACCTGAAGTTCTCTTGGCTACAACTCTCCTGACTCCTCTTTCTGCTCTAGTATGGCACTCGGTGACAGGCTATCAGAGTCCAAATGAACTTTCAAGTGTCAAACCCCAACCGCATTGGATTGGCAGGCCAGTGCTCTTCAGAGATTTGAGGCAAGCAAGCTTTATAGAAACGTCACCTACATCCCCCCCACCTCCAAACTGGAAATCCCAAAGATCAACCTCTTCCTATCTGTGGATTGCACTTTGCTAGGGTTGCTACATTCCCTTGTTTAAAGGGGCAATCCCTCTTTCTTTTTAAATACACAGGGTCCCACTTCCCAGAACACTCTTGGTGTGTAAGGATGGCAACCGACCCTTACTTTATAGCATTGCAGTGTAATTTGGGGCTAGGATGCAGCGTCCCAAATATCTGCTCTTCTTAAGCTGACCTTCCGGGTGGGGTAGCTGATGCCAGAAGGGATGTCTAGCCAGCACCTCACATTGATTGCTTAGAGAAAGGGCTGGAATTGAAAGCATCTGGGGGTGGGTTTGTACTGGTTCATCTAAGGCTGTAAAGTGTGTTGTATTTAATTTCCTCAAATGTACCCGAAATGCTCAGAAGCCAGATTGGTGGTGTGATGCTGACGGAGAACTCGCAGCTGGGTCTCGGCCGCTCGGGAGTTGTTGGGATCTGCTTTATGCCCTTCCTTCTCGGCAGTCGAACGTGGGACTGTAGGTTTGCACAGCAGCCGGTGCCTCGGCTGTGCCCAGATTCACCTGGATGCTGCCAGTTGGCAAAATCCAGTCATGTGTATTAATGTTCACCTATACATATGTACAGTAGTGCCTATGTGTACATATATACATACAGATCTGTGTATATATTTTGCATATAATATACATATACTGGATATATATATATATAGGCGCGTTCTTTCGAGATCTGGAAAGTGTTTGTGTGTAATCAGTGTTATCCGTTGCTGTCCTGCCATATACTTGTTCCTTGCTTCAGGGCTTTTTTTTTTTCCTCTTGCAAGACACAACTGTCACTTTTTCTTTTTTTTTCCTTCAAACTCCCCAGTTACTACTAGTTTTTTGTTAATGTACTGCTAGATTCAAAACACTTTTTGCATTTTTTTTCTTAGCCCTTGGCCTCAGTAACCTGCATCACACTGTCTGAATGCTTTCTGACATGTGAATTTTCCCTTTTAATTTTAATGTACAGTGTTGACCGAAATTTTTTTTGTTTCTGCCTAATCGATACTTGTCTGCCACTTCAATACTTCCATTTGGTTGCTAAACTCTCCGCTTCCCAGACGTTACATTATATTTCTGGATGAATTCTAACTCTCCTGCTGTCTATTTTTATATTTCTGGGTTGATTTTGCTTGTACTATGGTCAGTTGTTCGGTTTTTTGGTTTTTTTTGGGGGGGGGTTGTTTTTAATTCAAAGTACTGTGAAACAAGCTTTAGTTCTGTATTCACCTGTGGTGATCCGCAGCACAGTTTGGTTTGGTTTTGTTTTTTTCTTGAAAAGAGTGGCATATCAGAGATGAGGATTTTTGTTTGTTTGTTTAAGGAGAAGAAATTAAGACAACTTTGTAAAATGAAATGCCAACTTACAGCAGATTATTACAGGAAAGAGTCTGGAGCAGAGTGTTTGCATAATAATTGGCAGTCAGATTTATCAGGGTGCATTGGCAATCAGGCATTTTTACTTCATTAAGGCAGTGAATGCTACCTGAGAGAGTAGATGCTGATGAAAACCCTCCTGCTAAAACTAAACATACGCCCAAACAACCCACTGAATAACATGTGGGGTTGCCTTCGGCTTTTAACTATGCTAACAAGCAGAGTTTTTCTATTTTTTTTTTTTTTCCTCAAAGTTCTCAAGTTTCCTGTTGACATCCAATGAAGGAGCATCGGCCTGTTTTAAAGGCTGTACCCTGCTGCCTTAGGATAAAGGTTTAACCCAGGAATGACAGAGACTGGAGACACTGTTTCATTAGCAACCGAACCTGCCTTGCAAGACCTCAAAAATGTGTTCTGCATGTGGGTGCCACTCAATTCTTACAGAACTGCTTTAAAGGGACACTTCCACCCCCCCCAATAAATAACATTTAGGCATTGCCATGCATTTGTTTCTCTAAGACATTCCTAGGCAAACAGTATTAAAAAAAATTGCTGTGGTAACAAATGTGGCGATGCAGAGGTCAGCTGCGTGATCAAGAACAAGACAAATGACAGGAAATTGTGAGCACCTTTACTAATACTGAGTTGGTAATAAATCCAGAAGCAATCGCTACAAAGCTCCCAAATGAATGTACAGCTGTTCCAGATGAGTCGGCTATTCAGCAAACAAAGCCCTGGGTGGTTTAGAGGGGCAGATGCGTTGGGTGGCCATAAGGACCCCAACGTGATCTAATCGACAGAGAAAGGCCAAGCAACTCAGTGAGAGCGCAGTATTGATGTTCGCTGTCAGACATGAAGTGTAACAGCAGTGCTTTGCAATCCTTAAACTCGTGCTTTTTTCTCCAAGTTTCAAACGCATTGGACAAAACCCCCTGAGAGCAGATGGGTATCTCCCCTTTTTTCTTTTTTCCTCTTTTTCTTTTTTTTAATACTTTGGGGTGACCTGTGTAGGGTGAATGTGGGCACTCCTATTAACAGCTTTCTGGTGTCATCTCTTTTTTGGTCACTGATGCCTGGGTTCTCAGTGCTTGCGTTTCATTAACAGTGGACCTTGCAATAAAGAAACTTAGACTCCAGGTATGAAAAGGGGACCCTGCCACAGGCTTTGGTCTGACTGTGCAGGAGAGGGGTGGAGGCTGGGTCCTGCGGTAGCTGTTTTGTTGAGTGCAGTTCACTCCTGGGTGGAATCTCATGAAAGGTTAAGTGGTATACAGGTCCCGGGTTAGCCTCTTGTCTTGACTTCAGAGAAATGTAACCCTGTATCTTATTGCAGAATAACCTTCTGCCTAGTCTACAAGCTACGTTAAATATTTCAGGTCTAACAGTGAATCACAGGACTAGCACGGGAACAAGTCAGCACAGCATTTGTTGCTCATCTTGTTCACTTCCCATGAGCTGTAACCTGTCATGTCTGTGACCGAGTGTCACGTTCAGTAGACTGCATTGCAGTGAACAGGAGGTCTTGCAGGAGCTGAATTTGTAAAATGAGACCCGTCTCTGTTTTGAGGAGAGGTTGCCCTTTATCTGTTTCCCGTCTCTGAAAACAGCCCTTTCAGATACACTGACAAGCATTGCTAAATTAAGTTGTATAAAATGCAAATAGCTGCTGCTTAACGCGCTTGGAGGTACATTTAACCTTCGTTGCTAAAGTAGGCGTGCAGAGTACTTGTTGTTGCTTTATAAATAGTTGTTGTGTGATTTCAGTCATCTTTGTATTTTTCTTTGTAGCATGAACATGACTTTTTATTTTTCAGGGTAATTCACAGTATAAATCATGGGCCACAGGATCAACAGATGTACATCAGTATGGTCTAGTACAGTACGCGGAGCTATGCTGATTTATGCTTGTTGAAATATTTAACCCCATGGTTTAATATACGGGTGGCGGATTAACACCAGATACTCTCAAAATGCTACTCACGATCATAGAAGGTTCAAAAGATGGAGCGATTGGTCCTATTCCTGATAAAAAATGAGGTTTTTCATCCACGGACCCTTTATTCCCTTCCTTCCTGTAATAAGAGAAAGCTCTCTTGATGCTTTGGGACCTGCTGACCCAAGCAGGTATTTCCAGGAAACAGGCTAACTAAGGAAAGAGAGTTTGCTCCA
This sequence comes from Crocodylus siamensis, assembly GCF_052110815.1. Taxonomy (NCBI): domain Eukaryota; kingdom Metazoa; phylum Chordata; order Crocodylia; family Crocodylidae; genus Crocodylus; species Crocodylus siamensis. The sequence goes on along the minus strand of NC_143396.1, from coordinate 6,686,916 downwards.
CAGAAATAGTTCAGCACTTTAATACCTCTATGAAGGTAAAGACAATTAGAATGTAAAAACCAGAAGTTTTTTTTCTTTTCTTTTATTATAAGCTCTTTAGATACGCACAATTTTATGTACAAATATTGCCAAAGAATTGGATCTGAAAAGATGTTGATTGCTATTAAGCGGGCCTTGTGTTGTGTGTTTTTTTTCTTCTCGAATCAAAAGGTGGTAAATGCTTCAGAAATGAGTGAGATTTTGTCACTTGAATTTGTCGTCAACAGCTGCCAAAACTATGAGAAGGCTGGGAGTATACAACACTTTTTTTACTTGTAAAGGCTACAGTGTTTGATCCCAGTGCAGGAAGGTAGGGCTGGAAGTCATCCTGATGAGGTGGGAATATCATTTCAATTGCTAAATAGACTTGTTGGGCTGAAACAACACTTTTTTTTTTTTTTTAAAGCCAATGGGATGCATTTGATTATATTACACATTGAAGTGGATATGTTGATATTTCATTGTGCATCAAGGAATCGCGGGGCAGACGGATTGCAGAATAGGCTTAAAAAGCTTCCCCCCCTCCCCCTCCCCCCCCCCCCCCAGTTTGCTTAGAGTACAAATCTGACACTCCAGATAACAAATAGATGCATTCCAGCAGCACAGTTTTGAAATGGTTAACAGATGGATGCCGGTAGGCTGTCACGTGCCAGCAGATCCCTGTTTGCTTGGTGGATTAGAATAAAAGAAATGCCACTGAATTCTGCACAGCATATCACCTGGTGAAACTGCCTATAAACTAAGGGGGTGACTGATCCCATATCAAACCAATATAACACTTGCATGCAGATCTGCGGCCTATGTACGTTCAGAGGTGCTTTCGTTGAGAACAAATATCATAGTAGGTCCAAAAAAAACCCCTCTCACCATTTCCATCTCCTGCAACACTAAATTAAAATGTATTTTTTGTAGACATGTGCACCATCTGTCTGATTCTGTTGAAAAACTAGCATAGGGAAAACTGTTCAACATCACTGCCTTGGGAGAAACATGGTTTTGGTTCAAGCCCCTTTAAATCACCAAGCTTTACACTGGTCTGAACAAACCTCATTTGCTATCTTGGAGAGGAAAAGGTGCAAAGGGAAATGAGATGCGTGTCACTTCCCCGATGCCTGCCTTCGTCTTCCAGATTTCTGTTAAGCATTTGCTTAGTGCCCATCTTGACTGCGGACATATATGCAGTTAATCATCCAGAAGTTTGCTGCTTCCTTTTGAATTGGACTGTATTTTTTTTCTTAGCCTGCAGATGTTCTGTGTCTGACAAATGCTTGTTTTAAAGCTAATTGGCTGCATCAGAGAGGGCTTCAGTTCGTGATTTTTTTTTTTTGACCTGTCCATTTCCCAGGTCTTGGTTTGGGTTTCTTCTGAACCATTCTCCTCCACTCTTCATACTAAGCATGGCACACTCCTTTGCCTCCTCCACTGGAGGCCCACCCCGGGCTTCACTCTAGAGACATAGCCAACATGTCATTGCAGCAGGACCCACATCCCTCGGAGGCCTTCAGAAATACCAAGACCCAACACACTGCTGTTGCCCACTGTAGCTGCTTTATGAAGTAGGAATTGCTCATAATGTGATGCACAGCTTCTGTTATGTTTCTGTAGATCGTTTCTTCGCTGGGGCGGTTCATGCATAGGGACATCCTTTCATCTGCTGACTTTCCAGAAGTACTTAAAGGGGCACAATTTTGTGCAGACTTCTAGCACACCTGTGCACACTGTGAGGCTACTGAGTTTTTAAGGTGAATTTAAGGCCATGTCCCTTAAGCTTGCACTCCCATCCCCTCGGCTATCAACCGAGTAGCTTGACTGTAAAGACCTGGCAAATGGAATAAAGAAGAGAGGGAGAAATGAGCAATTCTTGACATCTTCCTATTTGTCTCGTGGCTGCTAGCATTGTTGCAACAGGAGTCTTACAGCACTGCATCTACCCCCATTGCTGTCCTTCAAGCTAAGAAAATGCCTTGGGTGGTTTCTGCCCTATAGGGCTGTAGCTCCCTCGGTGTGATCTCGGTGCTGTGTTTAAGACCAACGTGGGCTTTGCAGTTGTATCAAGAAATGTTACTGCACGTGCTCCTCCCCAGCTGTCATTGGCAGTGAGAGAGTTCATCTTCCAATGCAGCCTGCTCCCCAAGTAGAGGTGGCCCTACTGTGGCAGCTTGTGCAGGGCAGTACTGGCCACATGCATCTCTTGCAGAGAAGGCAAACCAGCTCTCCTCACTGAAACTTGAACTGTGCAGCTAGACGTGGCAGGCAAGAGAATGTGCTTGTGACCCTCAACCTCCTTGCCTTGTATGCACACCCCCATTTCGGCCACTCCTTGACCAGCAGCTTGAAATGCATTCATCCAGGCGACTCCCCGCCTGCTGTAAATATTGCACAGCTTTCTGGTGGAGGAAATAGCAGGAGAAAGGAAATATCTAGTTGAATGCAAGATGAACTTTTTTAAGTTGACTACTTTCTTCTCTTTATGTGCCCAGGACAGAGGGCCAGAAAGAGCTGCTTGGCAGTTATTTCACTTTAACCCATGCGATTGTGCATTTGAGGAAAACGTGCATCAGACTCAAAGAGCCGGTTTATGTCCATTTGAGCACGTGACCTGTTGGGTTTGGGGGGGAAAATGAGTTCAGTTCTTCCTGGGCATATATCAGAAAATATTCTTATTTAGGCTGTCTTTTCATGCCTCTGTGTCGGTTATGTCACATGACTACTGCGGTGTAAACTGATAGGGTTTGCACAGGTGTTTGGTCAGGGAATATTGGCATTCAGTCTCTCTCCGTGTTGCCTTGCTTTGCTGGGTGCAGCTGGCCTACTGGTGCAGTGGCTGCTATGTAGATGATTTAGGTATCCTGTTGTGCTACTGTCGTCTTTTTCTTTTCAGGAAGCAAGTGTTTTGCTTTTGTGAGCACCACAGTCCTCTCGCTCCAAACTGAGCTGATCAGGTGACGCATTTATTTCGCAGAGATGCACGGCGTCGCAGTAATGTTACACGCGCCTCTCAATTATTAACATATCCAGTTCAATGTGTAACGTATCTGCATTCCCAAGGCTTCTGACTGGGGGAGCTTTGAAGTGATTCTGGTGGACAGTAACCAAAGCTTTTAAACCTGGGACATAGAGCACGAGGCTTAAAAAAGAAGTGCCCTTGGTTTGTTTGTTTTTCCAGAGGTGCTCAGCACTCTGAGTATAAAAATGTGTGGATGCTCAGTACATATGAAAGCAGGTCACTTTGCATCTAGATGTCCAAATACAGGCTTAGGCGCCCACAGGTAAACACCCAGGTGTAAAAATTGCAGCTGAACTTCACGGCTGCAGTCCAAAGAGACCCAGACCTGGAAACTTCTTTAATCCAAATGCAGCCGTCCCCAAGGAGATAAACCCATCGTTTTGGGTATGAAGCATGGTAGCTGAATGGAAAGCTAGAACGGTGTCCATCTACCTGTCAGCTGGCTTGGGTGATTGGATCAATTGTGGCATTCAATTAACTGAGCAATTTCACAGCCATCTCCAGAAGGGTTTCGCGGTTACCTTTGTATTCCTCCAGCCTTCTCCCGTGGAGACGGGAACAGGTTAATTAGGGTCAGGCAGTACCAACCATTTAATTCTTACTTCCCTAAAGCATCTCTTTCTTACGTTCAGGCAAATCCCTTTGTCTGCATATGACCTGTATAGAGATTGCATCAAACCAGCTCATTTACATTTTTTTTTTTTCCTTTCCTTCCCCTGGGAGATCCCAGGTGAGGCCCTAGTGGGAACGCCCCGTGTAACGACGGAGGAGTTCATCTTCTCTGTTTCTCGAGAGACCTCCAAAATCCTGCATCCCGCTTCCATACAAGCTAATGAGGTTTGCTGCTGAGCACAGACAATCTGTAACACACCGGGAGATGACTAGTGGTGGTTTTATTTTTCTACACGTCACTTGGAATGTAGTTTTAATATATTTCTGTACTTTGATGACCTTTACCAGATTGGCTGGGAACTACTCGATAAATGTTTGGGGCAACGCACATGTTCTTATTTATAGAGATACAGCCTATAGAGATTGCATTTGCTAAATATGATCTTAAACGCATGCCTCTTAACTAGTGTTGATTTACAGTGAACGATTTTCTTTTGATAAAAGAGTTGCTTCTTGGGGAAGGGGGAGGGGGTGAGATTCCTTTATTGTATAAGGAACTCTGTATTTAAAAAAAAAAATAAATGAATAAAAAGAGAAATATGCTGTTTATATATTTCTATTTTGTGTGTCTAGCATGTGTCCTCTTTTCATTGAATGCTTCTGGAGGGACAAGTCACAACGGGAAGGGAGGCAACTTTGTCTTTTTAGCAAATGAGTGCTGATTCTATGTGTTAACGCTGACTCTTGAGGATCTGGGCCTGTGTAACTCTATGCGACACCATCTTCCATGACATTAAGTTGCTGTCCCCAGCACTAAAAGGCCCTGGCTTGCTCAGAGTCCTCCAGGAAATCTGTGTTAGTTTAGGGAGTTGCATCGGGGCTCCCGAGTTGCTGGGTAGTGCCGTACTCCCCAGGCCCGCTTTGCGGTGGTGCTAGAGTACCACACGGCCCATGGAGGAGGGTTGCCTACATCTGGCCGGTTCTCTGCAGGAAAGGGGCTCTGACCATCTGAAACGGGCAGATGGGATGACGAAGGAGGAGATACCCAGTGAAATGTAATCATTGGGAAGAATGAAGATGATCCACTTCTGGTGAAACATTTAATTACCTACCTACCTACTGCGGAGTCAGAGGGTCCCCATGTGGCTTAACGTTTTGTTAAAGGGGCCTGTTGAAAAGCAGCGTTTCCAAGAGAGTTTCAGATGGCAGCAAAGTGAAAATGTTTAATGGAAACCCTGGAAAGGGCTTGGCCTTGGGGAGGAGCACACACAAAGGTGTGCACATCACACCTCCTTTGCACACCCATGTATTTGGACTGTGAACTGCAGTGATTAGCTCGAGTGGGGGGTCAGCTCCTCCAAATAGATGTTGAAGTGTGGTTGTAAATGCATATTGTCCACCCAGGATGGGATTTTTTTTTTCTCCACTCGTATGCACGCTCTCACTTATTGCCTGGCTCCTCTACAGTGGTGGCAGCAGCATATGAAGGCTGTAAAAGCCCTTTCCAATCTAGGCAGTGATTTTTTTTTTTTTTTTTTCCCCCCCCCCCCCACCCCCTTGCATCCTTCAGCGGCCCCTTTTCCGGCTCGTATGCAGCGGACAGGTGCACAGCATGTGGCTCGTACAGCAGTGAGATCTGGGTGGTTGCACTGTTTCAGAGCAGCCTCCTGTGCTTTACTTGCAGAAGCTGCTTGAGCCTCTGAAGTGATGGTGAAGCCCGCTGACCTCTCGGCACGCTGGAAGGCCTGGGATGCAAAGGTGAGGCTGTAAAGCCACCTTCTTCTCAGCTGCAGCCCGTAATCTTGCCTCTTCCGGGCAATGGCTGGGGATGCATTGGAAACAGCTGAGATTGAATGTTCGTGCTGGGAAATTTTCCGATGCTGTGGCCTTTGGTTTTTGACGCCCCTGCTCCCACACTTTCCTTCAAAGCTGATTTTTTTTTAATTTTTTCATAAGCGGATGCTATGCATTTGCTTCCCTGGTCTTGTTCTCTGTAGTGCGCTAGTGTGCTAATCCATATTTTTCTGTCACGTTCTTAGCCTAAACGCGATGTTGCGATACACAGCTCTGGTCCATCGTTGCCCATCACCCCGTTTTCTTTCGTTTTTGCTTGGGCCCATCCCCGAGTGTAATCTTCCTGGACTTCAAGAGAATCTCCATTAACCGAACTTGCAGCAAAACACTGGAGTCGTTTCACCCCAATTTTTTTTTCCTTTCTTTCTTTCTTTCACAGGTCTTCCTGGACTCACTACCAAGCCTTGCATAAGCAATTAATGTGTGTTGTTCCTATGGGCAAACCCCACCAGAGCTGGCTTTGGAACAGCAGGAAAGTTAGATTTTCGGAGGGTTGGGGGGTTGGTTTTGGGGTTTTTTGATGAGCACAGAGATTGGGTGATGTGGAGCAAGCCTTAAGTGATCCCATATTAGATGATCTCCTCATTGTGCCCTTGGTCTGGGCTGCTTAATGCCTTGGAGCTAACTATGGTCACGGTCTTTCTAGCGGGCGGTTTGCATAAAGGTGTCCCGGGACTGCCCTGCACCTGGAAATGGGAGGCTGAAGACTTTCTTTCTGTTTTGTTTTAAAAATCTTCTGGTTTGATTCCTTGCTGAAGTACAAAGTGCCCAGCAAAATCTTCCTTCGTGGAAGCGGTGAATGCAGCACGTGGTAGGAGTTGCACCCACAGCGCTGCCCTATGCTCCCAACCAGCAACTGCAGCTGCCATGCGGCTGCCCGGTGCCGTCGCCTCCCCGCCCAGGAGACTGGTAATATCCTTAGAGGCATCAGACCGAAGAAGTGAATTGCAGGTGGATTATGCACTCCTGCATCTAGGCAGGCTCTGGAGTAAGTGGTCGGGGAAAGCAAGTTGTTGTTGTTGTTGCTGTTTTTTATCAAAGCACAAAAAACCGCGATATGCGTAAATCCCAGCGGGGCTAGACGTCTTCCCAAGATGTCACAGTGAGCTGCTTCCTGGTCGGAAATGGCCTTGGCACCTAGGACATTGAAGTCAAAGGCATTGTTGCTTTTTTGCCACGTGACCCCACAGCATTTAGTGATACTCCTTCCCTTCTTCTCATTTCACTTCTAACCAGGAGCGTCCCCTCGGCCCAAGCTGGGGATGGGTCAGGCTACGCTCGTTTTCTATCTAAAGCTCTTCTGAAGCATCCGCCCTTTGAGATGGTGCGCCCAACTACATGGAGTTGGGCAGATCTTCTGGTCCTATATAGATCCCCGTTGTCCTCCGCACACTGGATCTAGTCTCTGCTTCTGCAATACATTTCCTCCCGCCCCGTGTCTGCATACGCTCTACTCAAACTGCTAGGAGTACTTCGCCGTAGGACTTCTCTCTGGCAAACACTTATCAGGAAAGGGCTGGCCAGTTCCAGGCACATCTAAGGTGACTGGACTTCAAATGGGTCCGCAATTAAGATGACCTCTGGGCTATATACACTGAAGGCGTAAGTGCTCTGCCACAGAAAGCACTTGCTGGGAAGAAAGGTCTGGCGGTTAGAGGCTGAGCTGGGATCCAGGAGGGTTAAAGCCAGTGCTTGCTTGGGCAGGTCGCTTTAACCATAAATGTATTTAGGTCCTGAGACTGGAACCATGCAAGTGAAAGAAAACTTTTAAAAATCCTATGGGGCATTCCCTGTACTGGTTAAATATTTGTGCCTTCTCGGGGCCTCAGTTCTCCATGAATAAAAGGGAGTTAACACGAGCAGCATTGCCCCCTAGCATAGGGGAATCCTGAGGATACGTTGGGTTTGACAGGTGGTATGGAAAATAGGAGGGAACATCCATTAAAATTTAATATTAATTGTTCTTCTGATTTATTACTAATGAGTGCAATTCTTTTAGAGCGTCGAAGTGACTTTGTGGCCAAACCCCTGTACAGATGCAGGAACATCCCAGATCGCCGCCTCCCCAGCAGGAGAGTCCCACATCTTCCCCCGCCGGGTCCAAACTGCGGTTGTTCTGACCAGCCGGGGGTTTTTTTGGTTTTTTTTTTTTAATTTATTTTCAAATGCAGCCCGACAAACCTCCAACCCGGGGGAACTCGAAATGCTGAGCCAGCCGCCTGGCCACGTGCGGATGCAGCTCCTGATGGTACAAAGTGCCCCCTGCTTCGGAAGCTCTCCCGAGAAGCCTGCATGCAGTTCCTTCCTTTTCCCTTGCATGTCGCTGCGATTCCTGCCCCTCCGCCTGTCCGTGCCAGCATGTCATCACAGCAACGCTGTTGCTTCGAGCAGACATCCACAGTTCAAACCGAGTTCCTCTTTCAGGCCTCGATCGCGGCACAGGGCCACCCTCTTGTGGGCTGTGGCTTGCATTCGTGCTCAGACGGCTGCCTCGCTCGGGATCTCCAACCATCGCCCGGCTGACAGCTGGGAAAACGGCCTCGCCATGTGCCTCGGGCTGCAGCTCGATCCCCGCGGCCTGGAGAGCGGCGTGTTCCTGCTGGACCCCAGCCTGTGCACTTGCACACTGAGGACTGACGCGGTCCCTATGCACTCGGGGGATTTGGCAGCGCAAAGCAGGGTGGAAAGCAAACATTACCTCTTCCAGGGGGTTAAGCCCCAAACAGTTTGCCGTAAAAGAAAGCCAGGATGTGCTGAAGCTTTTTGTCCCTCTACCTGAGCTCCCTGCACAGCCTGCTTCTGCTAAGTCTTATTTTTTTTCGTGTGCAACGTTGTCGACACGCATCCCAGATTCCTGCAGCCTCAGGACACGGCTGTCAGGGCCTGGAGGTGGACGCCTGGCCGCAGCCCCTGCTCTAGGAGATTGCGTGGGCAGGAGAAATCTGACTACGACCAAATTGTATCAGGGAAGCAGACAAGACTCATCCATCTGCTCCTGGCGCCTTCCCACATGAATGAGACGCTGCCTAGGAAAATGTCACTGCTCCGGCTCCCCCGCCCACGAGCCCAGACTCTCTCTAGGCTGCTGCAGCTTTGTGGAGCAGAAAGCAAAGCACTCCAGGTCCAACACTCATTTCTCTCGAGTGTATCCCTCCCATCTGTGCTACAGCGCGGGTGCCATGGTGTCAGCCCGTCTGATACGCATGGAATAGCACATGTCGGGGGGAGCGGGTGATTTTCCAGCCAAGTTGGGTGGATTCTCATGCTAGCCTGTGTTATGCCCCCCCATGACTCCCCTCTTTCTCTCTAGAGTCCCAGAGAGTTAAAGGAATATTTTGTTTCGCAACCTATTAAAAAATATGCCTCGAATGCACTGGCAGGGACCGAGGAAGAGAAGAAATGGTGCAGCGTCTCATTTTACAACTGTTTCTCCTCCATGCAAAATGGAGGGGGTGGGATTTCTGAGCCCTTGCAGCTCAGTTGTGTTGTAGCATATGTACTGAGACTTCATCTGCTAATGAGAGCGTCTGTGTGAGAGATGCTTGAAGCAGAGTGACTAACTCCTGGCAAATTATCTACCCAGTGGATTTAACCTTGCTTATTTTTCCTGTGTACAATAATGCCTATGGGCAGATCATGACTTCTTCAAGTGTATTCATTAGCTCCTCTCACCAGCTTTTGACACTGAGTGATGTCGAAGTTCCTGCGACGGCATCCAGTCTTCAAGTCCAGTATGCATCCTGAAGTGCCTTGCTGCATCGGAGCCATAATTAGGAGGAAAGTTGGAAAAGTTGTTGGACTCGAGAGTGTCTCTTGGGGAGCCGACAGCAACCAAAGCAAGCTTTTGGCATGCTCCCAGGTGCTCTGCTCTGCAATCCAGCTTGTCACTTAAAAATAATTAGGTTTTTAGCCCTTATCGTTACCAGCCAATGGTGCTGTAACATCTGCTCGGGCTCCAGACTGCTTGCAACGCTAGCCCTGGGATGGTGCAAAATGGCTCCATTTGAAGCATGCTTTGACACCAAATAGTTGCTTAAATGTCCACATTGCTTGTTGATCTCATCTTAAAGGAGGCAAGAGGAGGAGGTCCTCTATGCACACAAACCCTAAAAATGAATATTGGAGGAACTACATTGGCTAATGAAGCGTAAATAATGAGGGTGGGAAGGGACTTCAGGAGGTCACATCTAGACCAGCCCCCTGCTCCAACTACATCATCCCAGCCAAGGCTTTGTCTACCCAGTCTTAAAAAACCTCCAAGGATGGAGATCCCACCACCTCTCTGGGTAGCTTGGTCCAGTGTTTTACTACCCTCCTAGTGAGAGTTTTCCCTAATATCCACCTCATTTTGTCTTGTAGAGTGGCCAGCACGTATTTGGGTTTTTTCCCCCTAAGTTGTTCAAGCATTTAGGTCAAGCATATGCCCCATCTCATGGCTTCAGAATAGACGGGAGATAATTCCAGGCATTTGATTGTGGTCCTCTCCAGCTGGTGGGACTTGCTCTGCGGAGAAAACCCTGCAAGGATAAGTTCTTTCCTACCAGACTGTCCTCTGGGAAATGACCACAGAGTAGTCCAGCAGCTCAAGAGAGGGGTATGTATTACTTTCTGTAGTGTCCATGCCCAAGGCATCGCTTAGATTAAGGTATTTTTCTTTGGAATTGGCTTCTTCGTGAACGCAACAGCAGTAATATTTAATTTATTGGCGTTTATGTGGACTCTGATTTATTCTCATCACGAGATACGGCTGACAGGTGAATGCGTTGCATCTGGTAGCCTAGCAGTGGTCAACCTGAGGCCTGGGTACCGCACATGGCACGGGCATAGCGCATGGCAGATCACAGAAGGGCGCAGGTAGCGCAGCGGAAGATGGGACAGGAGGCAGAAAGCAGAGCAGCAGGTTGGATGGGGAGCAGAAAGCAGAGCAACAGATTGTGCAGGTGAAGGGGAACGTTGTGGTCAATGACATCAAGAAAAAGGAAGACTGAATACATTGTTTTGAGGTTTAAAAAAAAAAAAAAAAAAAGAATCAGCTTATTAACCAAGATGACCTCACTTTCAGTAATGAAGATGAAGAGCTAATATGAATCTTTCTGGGGAGGAGTCATTTCGTTCCATCTCCGGCACAGTAAACATGCTGCTATCTGAACAGCAAGCTTCATCTACTGCAAGCAGGTGCCATCTAGAGCCCACATGGAAAAATGCTATACGTTTGTGTTTTGAAACCACGGTATTTCCAAGAACTGCCCAGGTCAAGCTTGCGACAGCTTTCAGGGTTCTGTTTTTCTGGGCTGCATCAACGCAGCCCTGTGGAAGTGTAACCGAGCCCGAATGGTTGATCTGCGTTTCAATCTGAACGATAGAAAATGCCCACGATGAGTGTGGATGCAAGGCAAAGCACCTGAAAGATGTTCTTCGTTATGCATAACCTGACTTGCATGACTTTTTGTTTTAGAAGTGCATTACAGCAGCGGCGCTCAACCTTTTTCCTTGCCGGGCCGGATGGGCAGTGCCAGGTCCATCCACGGGCTGGATGTGACCATGGTGGCACCTCCGTCTGGCTGGGGGAGGTGGCGATGGAGCCCAGCGGGTGCAAGGTGGCATGGTCCAGTTCAGGGAGCCCTGGTTTGACTGAGCTGAGTGGGGGGGGGGGGGGGGGGCCATAAGAATTTGGTGGGGCAGGGTGGCCACTGCTGCTCCACTGCCAAATTTCCCAACCCATGGGGAGCCGCTTGGGTCAGATGCAATGACTTGGCAAGCTTCATTTGGCTGGCGGGCCAGAGGTTGAGCACCCCTGCTTTGAGCCATGGCTGAATAGCATGCCTCCTTGTGTAGGCAAGGCCCCTGGCTCACGTGCATTTAATGGCGCTATAGGATCTGATTCCCAGCCCCAACAAACACACCTCCTGCCACACCAGGTGCACAATTTTGGGACGTGGGATCAGGTCCCAGTCGCACCATCTCTACTTGCCAGTGCAGCAGGGAACCTGGGATCATCATCCAGGCTTTCCCTGCGCTGGCAAGTTGAGCCAGCAATCGGCTTGGTCCCTGGCACTGCACCGGGGACTCGGCCTGGATTAGCAATCACCTGACTGTCAGCTTGGGCCACATGTTAAAATTACGATGCCGTACAAACTAGCCATAACAATGTTTTACATTACATGGAGATTATTTCATCACTCGTTTCCCATTTTATGGCACCATAAATTGGGAAACGCACGCACTTCTTGGGTGCAGGTGTAGCCCCCTGCCCATTACTTGCGCCATAAATGTCTGGCACGGAAGGGGCCGCAGAGCTATAGCAGCAGACCTGAGGCTGAAATTTTTCAGATCTCCTGCACCCTAGCTTCAGTAAATCAGACTGCTATGGAGGATTGTTAATACAAGTTTGCCAAAGAGAGATTGTTTCTTCTTTGCTGTTTGTGCTGAGAGTGCAAAGCCACCGGATTTGAGCCGGAAGGCCTGTCGACGACTTTATTTTTTTGGATAATTGGGGTTTTTGTTGTGTTTTGAGGATTTTATTTTGTATTTGTTTCACTATCAGGAGAGCACCTGTTCTCCCTCTTCTTCATGAAAGCTCTTTCTGCATTTAAGAGTTATCATGCCTTTGCTTAATCTCCTTTTCTTTAAGCTAAATGTACCTACTTCATCCGACCCTTCCTGGCACTGCTATAGTCTGCCCCTCTCTGATTTTTTGATACTCGCCTTTGAACCCTTTCCAACTTTTCCATGTCCCCTTTTAAATGTGAAGGCCAGAGCTGTCCTTTTTCTTCTGTATGTGGAGGGATACAAGCGTCTCCTGGAAAGGGGGCGCGTGCTTGAGGGTCTGCAGCTTGTTTAAAACAGCGCCAGGTTCACTGGATCCTTCGACCCTTGTTCATGTTGCCATCCCTTGCTCTCCACCCTCATGCTTTTGCAATTGAGGCGCTCAAAGAAATTTATAATCCGCTAGATTATCCTCACGTGATTGCCATAAGGTTGAAATGCATTCGCCCCGTTTATCTTTTTTTTTTCTCTGACATGGAAAAGCGAGGCACCTTGCGTGAGGTCAAAGCAGCGAGTCAGTAGGGCTCGAATCCAGCAGCGGTGAAGCTAAATCCAGGACTTTGAGCTGCCTGGAAACTTCTGAGATGTTTCTTCTCGCACATCCTGCCACGAGCATGGTGATGGTCGGGGCTGAGGGTCAGATCCCGGCGTGCCCCGAAACGGGCATCCGTCAGTGGCCGTGGGGTCTAGCTATGCGGCTGCTGCTTTAGCAGGGAACTTGTACCGGTCCGACCCACCCTGCCACGTCTTCAGTTTTACGGCACAATGGAAACCAGCCACAACATTATTACAGGAAAAATGTGTAGTCATGCAGTAGCTAATTTCCGGTTTTAATTGCCCCCGTTAATTGCCTGCATGCGCGGCCAGCTTACGCTGGTTAATCGCTGCTTCGGTGTAACATCTGCCAGATACTTCTAACAGCTTCAGTCGACGGAGATTTTCAACGCCCGGCTGAAATCTCAAGGCTGCGTTTCTGCCACGATGCCAGAAGAGGGACCCGGACTTGCAGGTTTTGATGCTATTTTCTTTCGGCAAAGGTTGGACTCAGAGTTTTTTCCCTACCTTTTTGGTACTCCGTCTTGTGAGATTTCCGAATTCTGCTTTCCAACTCCAAGGCCTCAATCTCAGGAGCTGAGCAAATAACAGTTGACATAAATATGATGATTTATTGCTTTTTGACACGTTTCTTAATGGTGCGTTTGTGCTTTTTCTGTATATTGTTTGACTGTATCGGTAATTTAGATTACAATTTTTGACTCGTATTTGACCGGTCAACTGACTGAGCTTTATTTGACTGGTCAAATGCCCAACCCTAATACCAAATACTTTGTCAGGTATATAAGGTGCTTGTCCCTGGTACCTGAGATACTGGCACCAGTGTGTACTGTTGGTCTAATAAAAGACATCGCTTCCACTAATCCATGCATGAAACACTCCATTTGTCCTGAAACAAATGAAATACGTCCTAAACGTGACTCCTTTTTTTTTTTTTTTTTTTTTAAAGGTGTTGACATGAAATATTTTAATATTTTCACCTATTAAATCAAAGGAAACTTTGAGTGAAAGAGAGGTCAATTTGATTGGGGTGGGGGGGGTGAGAATCTAAGCATTTTAGAAACTATTGAATGTTTGATTTTTAGCGGTTTTCTCAAAAATGGTGTTAAAAAGACTTGAGGCAAGTTGAGGGGGTGATTTGGGATCATTTGAATGCATCACGTTTTCACCAAAAAAGAAAAAGGTTTTGCTCCAAACCAATTTCACCTTAGTCATCGTCACCTGGGCAGAGGTGTCAAATATAGGCTCCAGGGGGCCAGAAATTTGGTGGCAGGGCAAGCGGTGGTGGCTGTCGGCAGGGCCAGCAACTGGAGGGTTAACGGCTGCATTAACCCCCTCGGTGCTGGCCTGACAGACGCAGGGGCTCTGCAGCGGTGGTGGTGAAAACCACTGCTTTTTCTGCTGCTGAATTCCCAGCTCAAGGTCCCCGTTGGAGATGCACTCCCTACGTGGTGAGGATGGCAGCAGTGGCATGAACCGCCACGGCTCCCAGAGTCGCTGTGTCGGCAGGACCAGCACCCGGGGAATTAATCCTGCTGCTTCTCACCTTGGAAGTGGTAGCCCATAGTCTGGCTTCTGCCTGCAAGGCCAAATGAGCTTGACCCCTGTTGAGTTTACCTAGAATTAAGCACAGAAATGACTTATGCTCAACCAAACCAACTATTATTTAGTCGCCTAAAACATTTAGACCATCCTCATCAGATGGTTGATTCTCCAGTGCAGGTTAACGGGACAGCGGTGGGAGCTTTGCTCTGCCTGCAAAGGAACTGCTTGGATGGGATAAATGCCTATGAACATGTGCACGGGCAGCTTATTACAAGGGTTGTTGATAAAACATGAGAGAGAGTTTGGGGGAAAAGGGAGGGTATGGGCATCATCTTAGCTAGCGGGGAGACAAATCTGCCAGTGAGAAATCCCGATGTGTGCAAAGTGATTTCTGTTCCTGCAGAAATCAACAGGAGGTGGCGGATGCTCGGTCACCTTCTAGGCGCCGGCCTGCGGGAGCTATACAAAAGGCAGCGCCAGGGGTCTCTTGCACGCGGATCCAGCTGGTTACAGGATGGGAGGTCTGACGCCTGCCAGTGCAAATAGCCAAGCAACTCATCTGGTAACTGCTGTTTACATCTGGTTTTGCTCCGTCGGCGAACAGTCCCGTGGGACTACCTGGAGCCTGGCTGCTGCCTGCGAAGCAAATGCTTTGGCACCTGCTTGGGTTTCGCTTGCACATGTGCCGGCTCTTGCACCTGGCCTGCCCGCGTCCCCAACAGGTGATGCTGGGGATCAGCAGAGACCCTGCAGGGCTCTGGGGCAAAGCGTGGCTATGGCAGGATGAGCATGGAGATGATGTATCCTGGCTCTGAGCACAGGCCCTTAGTGTTTTAGGGCTGCCATGCAATAGTAAGAAGAGCCTGGTCAGGATTCATGCAGTGGGGTATTGGAGGGGGGGATATTTGGTGCTGCTATGCGTGAGATGAGCTGCCTAATAGCACCCAAATGCTGGTCTGGTTCTCAGCCAGCATTATGAAAAATCTCATTAAGAGCCTTGATTAGAAGGTGGTTTGAACTCGGCAGAGGTTTCCGTAGACTCCAGCAGGCTTTGCTACCCCAAAAAGGGAAGAGAGAGAACGGGTGTTTTGGGTACTGCCTCTATCTTCAGAAATACCGAGCTGACTGCTGAGCTTCTGGCAACCGGAGGCATTTTGGACTTCAGGGCTCAAATTTAGTGTCTGCCACTGGGCATCTAATTCGCATGCACATACAACTGCATATGCAAATTGGGTGATGGCACGTGTGTGTTGGTAGCTATAGATGTGTGCAGTTCTGGCACTCGGGATGCTGAGACTCGTACCATCATAGGAGAGGAGGGCTGGAAGGGGTCTCCAGAAGTCATCTAGTCCAACTCCCTGCCTGAGGCAGAATCGGCCCTATCCAAGCCAACGTATATAATCCTTCTCTAACCTATTGGTAAGACTACACCGTCAACCCTGACACCGCTATAAAGCATAACACCTGAACACACCATAGGTAAAGCAGGGGGACTATGGGAGCCAGTGCACTGCTGCCGCAATGGTTGTTGAAATGTGCTTGAAGGGTGCAGGGCCATGTGCACTGCTGCTGAGGAAGGCAAAACCCCCATAGTCCATACCAGCCTGGCCATGGGGTACAATTCCTTCCTGACCCCAAATGCTGCATCGGTCTGACCCTGAGTGGAGGGGTAAGACCTTCAGGTTTTAGTCCCTGCACAAGCACTAGCATTAGCCCAGTCGTCATCCTCAGCTTGGCTATAGCCAGCACCCAATGCCTTGGAGGAAGGCAAAAAAAAAAAAGAAAATAGGAAAAAAAACCCAAACCTGGTTTGGATATCGACTCATAGAAAATAAGGGCGGGAAGGGACCTCAAGAGGTCACATCTAGTCTAACCCCCTGCGCCAAGCAGGGCCGTTGCCAGCTCGATCATCCCAGCCAAGGCTTTGTCTACCTGGGTCTCAAAAACTTCCAAGGATGAAGATTAAAAATGAATTTCTTTTCAGTCCTGTGTGACAACCAGCAAAGCCCAGCAGCCTGGGAAACACCCAGGCGCACAGATATCTAGTGTGTTGAACTGGGGTGGCTGATGTAGGTTTCAGTGTGCGCTGCGCGGACACGCATGCTTGGTGTTTCGTACAGCCCCCTTGCACGGCCGTTTTCTGCTGATGACCTTTTGTCAAAGGGCTCCAGATCATCTCCTGCCATGCATGGACAGTTATGGGTGCATCACACTGAGTGCATGGTGTGGGGGGCTTGTAACAATGTGCATTGGCATACATGCTGGGCTCAAGCTGGGCTGATGCTTTCAGTGCTAGAGGTCTCTACTTTCAATCCCAGAGTGGCCCAGAGAGTGGCTGCTCCATAAGGATGGACTAATTATTACGGTCCACACTTTGCTGTCATCTTGGAAAAGGAATGAAGCTCTCAAGTAGCTTGCCGATCTAGGAAGGACAAGTATTTTCTTAGCTCCCTTGTTGGTGGGGTGGTAGGAAATGGCTGCATTAGCCAGTCTCTCTCTCAGCGACCGGGGAAAATGTGTTCATCCCTTGAATGAGAGACTCCACAACCATTTGGGCTGCCACAGAGAATGTCGTGTACAACTGGCTTTCTTTTCCTTCCAGTATGACTGCTAAGCATTGTGGTAGCATCTTGTGGAGCCCCAATTGAGGGCCAGCACGCTACTGTGCTCGGTGCTGCATGCCAGCAAAACCGATTGTCTTTTCTGCACCGAGGCCATTGTGCTCCAAGGACTTGCAAAATGTCATGACTGATGTTTGGCTTGTGTCAGTGCTGATTTTTCATCTCTTAGTTGTTAATTGCTTTTAGGATGGAGGAAGTGTTCAGGTGGCAGCCCTAAAACTGAGTAGGACTCGTAGGAAATAGTGTCTCAGTCCCGTGAAAATGTTTTGCCTTTTCTGCTCTCTGTTGGAACAAGGTGCGCACGTGCATGCATGTGTGCACGCGTGCCCACCCTAGCTTGATGGCAAGGCAGCTCGCTAGGGACCTGGGATATCCAGGGTTTCTGGAGTTTTTGGAGCAGGAACTTGTGTGCTACAAAGGGGAATAATTACCCTTGAGGAGAAAGAGAAACCGAGTCCAAAGAGGCCAGTAGCCTAGAGTTCAGGGTGTTTATCTGCAGTGTGGGAGACGAGGATTTCAGTATAGGGCAGAGCCAGGGACTTGTACCCAAGTCTCCTCCCTGGCAGGTGAGTGCCCTGACGACCAAGGTGTTGCATGTTCTTGCATATCACAAAATCCTAGAAAATGCGGGTTGGGATTAGCCTCAGGAGGTCACTTCTAGTCCAATCCCCTGCTCAGAGCAGGACCACTCCCAACTAGATCATTCATATGGACCAAAGTTCATCTTGGACTGGAAAAACCTCACCGCTCGCGGTGTCGCATGTCTGCAGAGGCTTCCAGTGCATTGTCTTGCCCTAATGAAAAGCCATGTGATTGGAAACTCCCAGGTGGCTCTACAGGGGAAAGTCTGGTGTGGTTAGCTATGGAAATCCCTTGCCAGTGTTGCCCTGGAGGAATGCCACTGGTGTGTTTGGCCTTTCTAAGCTCTATGCAGATAGGGCATTTGGCTCCAGGTGGGATGCATGCTTTGGGGATGTGGACACCTCTTACCCCAGGCATGCTTGAGCTTATCGGACTTATTCCACAGGGCTACAGAAACAGCCTGTTTTGACCGAATTGGTCGGGATTCAATTGTTATGCCAGCAGTGGCCTCTGCAGCCCTCCTTTTCCCCAGTGCTCTGGAAATCTTACTCGAGCTCCTGACTTCCCTGAGCATTGCACAATATGGCTCCCCTTCACAAACATATGCAAAGCAGGCATGGGTAGGCGGAGCAGCTAATTGGCACCCTACAAGAATTTACACTCCCTCCTCCATGTTTAATAAATACCACATAACCTTTCAAATGCAAAGGCAGATTTTTTCAGGGACGAGCCAGAAGCTGGAAATCATCATTGATCCGTTTTCAAGTTTACATGACTCGAATCAGAGGCTGAAACGCTGGTTTGGGCCCCGTGTGCAGCGATCTGAAATGTTGCTCACATGTTCAAGTTGGCACGCGTTCTGAGCGGTTGCACGGTCATGCTTACTTTGACCTCCATAATGTGCATAACTTGTGCACAAAATGAGGTGTGCGTGGCTTTCCGTTACTGCGCTGCACCAGAGCTGGTTGAAGACGGCAGTGCAGTCCCTAGGCTGGGGCTGATAATAGCCTGGTTTTTTTGGTTTTGGCCCTGAGCCCCCACCAGACCTTGTTCCTGACTTCTGTATGGCCCTGGGGCTGGGAATCACAATGGATGGCTGTTAATACACACTCGAAGTCCCAGGTACGTTTAATACAAGTACATGAGTAATGCAGAGGTGTGTGTACAGGGGGCTCAGGTTTGTAAGCGCCTCCACGGCTCCGATTCGAGCACAGAGGACCATGCATGTATAGTTGTGATGGGCTAGGTTTCCAGTTCCACCATCTCCCTTTGACACCAAGTGGCTGGAAATGGGTTCTCGATACGTACCAGGTGGGTTTGAATCTCGGCCCCCCTGATTATTGCACCGCTCGGCCACTTTGCACTGATGTGGCTTACAGAAGGCAGTTGTGAGGCTGCTGTCGAACACACACGATCCTTTCCTGTATTGTCTCTAAGGCTGGAACAAAAAATGTTTTGCTCCTCCTTTGGAGAGGTAAAGTTGCTAAAGCAGCTGGGATTATTTTCAGGACCTCAGGCTGCCATTTCCCCCCTATAAAAGCCCTCTCACTGGCAGAGCCTGTGAATCCCCCTTCCCTGAAGCATGCTTTTTCCTCTAGACCAATACAGCTACAACCTGGTACTTCCCCGAAGTGCATTTCTCTTACCCCCGCCACCTGCCCCTGGTATTTTGCTCTGTCCCTTCCAGGACTGCAGGCGGGTTGCCCATATGTTCACTTTGGCAAGAGATGCCTTTTTTTTTTCCTTTTTTTAAATGCAAATCTGGGATGTCGGTGGATGCCCCCTCGTGGACAACTACATGTGTGAAGAGTGTAATGTTATACCAGGATCATTAAGGGTGTTTTTAGGTAAAGCAGTCAAGTATCTTTATCAGTCAGGGACTCGTCTGCTTAAATTCCCAGGCCCTGTTGATAAGGGACGGGGGACGGGGGCACAGCGTGGGGAGAAACAATGCTGAGGATGTCAACCCTGTTTTGACTCCATGCCACACAGTGACGGGGAGGACCCGGGGGGAACCAAACAAACCTTACCTTCCTTGGCTATATTATTTCTACTGCCGTAGAGCTGAAATGTTTCCCCCACTAGTACATCCAGCTCATCGCCACTCTCTTGAGGCCATCTCCTTCTCCTGTGCCTCCAATCTCAGTAGGTGTTTTTAAAAAAGCCAGGTTTCTGCCCATATCAAATCCATTACAAAGAAGCTCCAGTGCTTTAATGCTTAGGTGGGAGGTTTGGAGCAATATTTTCTTGGTCCCTCTTCTTTCATAGGGGAAGAATAAGGAGGAGAATATCCCCCTTCTTCAGCCTAACTGAAATAAATAGCAGAGCTGCTCAATTGTGCTCAGCGCTGTACCTGATTAATGGAAGGTCAGTTCCCTGGACATGGACACAACCATGTCACATGGTGGTGACTTCCCTCCCCATGATTATATGAGGCTACTACAGTTACCAGTGAGAGGATTTGGCCCTCCTTGACTCAGGCTCAAGCTTTGCCTCTGGAGATGCTGGGTACAGGTGTGCTGAGATGAGTTCAAGGGCTGCAGCTAGTAGGCCAGAGGGAGGAATTAACCCCTAGGATCCCATCCCTGCAAGATGATCTGATGAGGATGCCACCTCTGACTCCTTACATAGGGTAGAAGAAAACTGGGCCTTTACTAACTACATTAGTGTCTATGACTAATTTCATGGAGGAAAAAGAAAATACTCCTGGTCCATGCATATGCAGAGCCAGAAGTGGCTACCTCCTAGCTACCTGCACCACTAACTACCCCCTAATCTAGAGGTGGTAGCCGTTGCCACTCAGCACCAGGCAACAAAGTGGTGCAACCCCTCTGAAAAACCCTGGAGCCATGACCGAAAGGGACTTGGAGGTCTTGACTGACTGCAAGGTGAACATGAGCCCCCAGTGCAATGCGGTGCTGGCAGAACAAACCCCGATTCTGGAGGAACAGGGGGTTTTTTGGGTGTGGGTTGGCCAATTCTGAGACCAGTTTTTTCAAGATAAGCACACAAGGGTACAACCATATCCTGGAAAATCCCATACTGGGGAAGGGTCGATTTGCTTCGGTCTTTGTGGCTGCGTCCACGTGAGCGTGGGAGTTTTGTCCCTCGGGGACACCTTGTACTGCTGCTAGTTGTCCCCGGGGAACGCGTGTGTCGCGCGACCTCCGGCCCACACGTGGCGGGTTACCCCAGGTGGGGTAGGGGAGGCTGGGGCCAGCATTATATTGGCCCCAGCAGCCTTACCTGGGGATCTCCTGGGGCTGCAGTGGTGGTGATCCTGCCGCGTGGAGCCTGCCTGACAGCTGCCCATTACACAGCCACATGCAGCCGCTCCTCGGCTACTTCTGAAGGGCTTGTAGGGCTCGGGTGAATTATTCTGGGCTTTGGTAGTATGGGGAGGAGACTAGCACCCAGCTTCCTCCCCAGGCTCCATTTGTCCTCTTCCTTGTGGTCTCCATCAGCAACGTCTCTTCCCAGACGTCGCCCCATCCTGCCTTGCTCATTGTAATACTGGGGGCATGCCCTAAAGGCCCTCGCTTCCCAGGCAGCTGCGTTGGATGGCACATTGTGAAGCTCTGATAGTTTTGCTGAGTCCTTTTCTAATAAGCTGTGTCTAAAGCAGATTAATTGCAAGTACCTAGCAGTAATCACTAAACACTACAGGCTACCGGTAGGGAAAACGATGTTAGGAAACTAGCCCAAGCAGGAGAATGAAGCAGTTAAAAGCTCTGTTGGAGCTGAAACTCTCCGGAGAGGTGTTAGACGACGAGAAGGAGCTGAAGCGGTATCTGCAAGCAATGGATGCCATTAAAAGGAAGATGCTCGGAGAGGAGCCTTATTTGTGGCAGTGGCTTGTTCTGAGATGCTGCGATGCATTTTTAGCAATTTTCAGTGAGCTCAGACAAGGAAGGCAAAGGGTGGGAGTGAAGTGCTGAACGTGGAAGACTTTACACCCCTATGAAGCAAGTTGCCCACGTTAGACCCACCTGCCTGAGTCGCCTCATCCCAGCGTCCGTCTCGCCAGCCAAGAGGGAGGTCCCACCGCCTTGCTAGCGATCTCTTCCAGCGACGAGTTTCCCTTGTAGTTACAGAAAGTTTTCCCTCGTGTCCAGCTTCCGTTTCCCTTGCTGTACTTTAAGGCCGTTATTCCTTGTCCCAGCTGCTGCCTTAACGGAAATAAATAGCAGAACTGCTTGGTTGTGCTAGATGCTAATGAAAGATCATCTGGCTTGATGTGGACACAACAAGGTCATTGGTGGTGACTGCCCTGTGTCCTCTCTGTCTCCTTCCTCTTAATAATAACCCTAGAGAGATATGAATGCTATTATCAAACCCCTTGCTAATTAACTTAAAACCACGTTTGTGAGTATAATTCTTAGTCTTTGTAGGGAGGGGAATGGGTGCCTTTTGCTTACGTCTGGACCCCCAAAATATTAAGAGTGCAAAGAGTGTTTTTTCACTACCTACCTAGAGAGTGATGGTGGATATGGCTAATCCTAACCATTTTTCCCCGCTGGTTGTGCCAGCAGGGTTGTTGCAACTACCCTTAGATGAGCAATGAGCAACTTTTGGGTGTGTGTGTGTGTATGTTTTTTAAGAAGCTGGAAATGCAGGAGTGAAGGTTTCAAGGGGGAGGCACTGCTTTATGGGTTGCTGCTGGGCTTGTGTTCAGCAAGTCAGATGCTTCACTAAAAACGGGCCATGCTGATGTCATGGAAGGTGTTCAGGTTCACCCTGATGCTAATTTTGTCTAGAGTGAAATGGTAGAAGAGCTTGACCACAGAGTTTTGGCAACTTTAGAAAGAATAGGTCACCTGTAGGGTTCAGAAAATAATTAATTTTCATTTCCTGAATGCTATGGGTTTGCCTTCCTTGGAGGCTTTGGGGTATTCAGCCACAGCTAAGGCTGGGGGTTTCTGCCGGCGTGCGCCGAGATGGTTTCTTATGCTTGGAAAATGGGACAAAGTGCATCACTGGATTTATCAGAGGACTATAAATATATATCTGTCCTGTCAGATTAATTTAATATCCTTTTAAAGTTAGGGGAAAAAAAGAAAAGAAAAAAAGAAAAGGATTTACTTGATGAGGGTAATGTGATAGGCTTAATTCATGTAGATTTAATGAAGCTTTTGATACCAGGACTTGGGGAGATCAACTGGATTATGGGCTTGCAGGTCCAGAGGAGCAAGATGCTCTTGTTCTGGATCGAGAGAGCTCACTTCTGGTGCTGCCCAGGAGCAGGTCGTTTGGAGTAACACGAGCCCGTGGTTCATGTTGGAGCGCTTCGAGATCCTCTTTTGAAAAATGCCAGGAGCAGACCAGAAGCCCAAGAGAAATGATTGCCTTGTTTTAGTTTCATCAGCACAATGTGTGGATGGACTCTTCCAGTTTGAGCAAATGCAAATAAATGGGGACACGGAGGAGATTGCTTTCGAAGATTTATCCGAAAACCATCAAGAGATTAAGGACCTCGGCGCTAATAAGATTTCTCAGAATTTGCATACTAATAACTATTCATCTTGCTTTGCTATTAAAATGGCTAAGCCCTGTTAACTCTAATGTATTTATGTACTCAAAAAAGTGTAACAAGGGAACGGCACGAAGAAAAAAGTAATGGTGGAAGAATCTGCCTCCTAGAGAGTACCCTGCTGTTGTGGCAAGCGTGCTTTTTCACCCTCTGCTTGATGGTCCAAAAATCAGCAAAGAAGCCCGTCAGACTCGGCTGAAGCGCTGCGCCCCCGAGTCCATCTACGTGGCTCCATTAGCCAGGCTCCTCAGGCTCATTCATGGCCTCATCCTCGCAGCACCGCACAGAGGTAGGAGCATATTACTCGTATTTGCCGGTGCGGGAGTTTGTATACAGAGACACCAGGGTCAAAGTTTTTTCTAAACCGAGTGGTCATTTTGAATATCTCATTTCAAGAGAGTCCAGCGGAGGGCCACGACGATTGTTCGGGGGCTGGGATACATGACGTGTGAGGAGAGGCTGAGGGAACTGGACTGGCTTAGTTTGCAGAAGAGAAGAGTGAGGGGGATTGAAGAGCAGCCTTCAGCTCCCTGCAGGGGGTTTCCAAAAAGGATGGCGCTGGGCTGGTCTCAGTGGGGGCAGGTGGCAGGCCAAGGAGCAATGGGCTGAAGCTGCAGCAAGGGAAGTTGAGGTTGGATATGAGGAGGATACTGAAGTACTGGAACAGGCTCCCCAGAGAGGTGGTGCAGTCTCCATCCTTGGAGGTGTTTAAGACCGGCTAGACAAAGCCTTGGCTGGGATGATGTAGCTGGGGCCAGTCCTGCTTGGAGCAGGGGGTTGGACTAGATGTGACCCCCTGAGCTCCCTTCCACCCTCATTTTCTATTATTCAATAATCTCCATGTTTTAAATATCCAGCCTGAGAGCCTGTCTTAGGTTGGCCCAATTCATAGATTTCACAGACATCAAGGGCTGGAAGGGACCTCACGAGATCATCAGGTCCAGCCCCCCTGCCATAGGCAGGAAGTCTGCTGGGGTCAAATGATCCCTGCAAGATGAGCGTCCAAGCACCTTTTGAATGAGTCCAGAGTGGTGCTCGCACCACCTCTGGGGCGAGTCTGCTCCAGACCTTGGACGCTCGGACGGTAAAGAAGGTTTTACTTTATGTCCAGTCTAAATCGGCCTTCCAGAAGTTTGTGGCCATTACATCTTGTTATCCCTTGGGGTGCCCTGGTGAACAGCTGTCCTCCCAGATCCTGGTGCATCCCCTCCCTTATATACTTATAGGCTGCTACCAAGTCCCCCTGAGCCTTCCCTTCTCCAGGCTGAAGAGTGCAGTTTTGGGTGCAGTCCCTCAGCCTCTTCTCATATGTCTTGCTCTCTTGGTCTTTGATCATGCGGGTGGCTCTCCTCCAGACACTCCCGGGCTTATCCACATCCCTCCTGAACTGGGAGGCCCAAAACTGGATGCAGTACTCTAGCTGTGGCCTCACTCAGCCTGAGTGGAGTGGGAATATGGAGTCTCTGGCTTTGCTTGAGATGCAGCAGAGGATGCATGCCAGAGTTTGATTTGCTTTGCCACCCGCGACATCTCATCGGTGGCTCGTGTTCATCTTGTTGTTAGAAATGGAGTATTGTTAGAAATGCACAGCTTGCATCTTGCACCTGATAAGAAAGAAGCACTGCCAAGGACTTTTTTCCTTGCCCAGCCTTGCCACAGCTTTTCTTATACTAAATCGCAGACTCTCCCCCAGCTTCTCCCTAGCCTTTCTCATGCAGATTACAGAAGCTGGAATTCAACTGACTGTGTCCTTGAAAGGGGGGGGGTTTAAACTCTTGGTGACCTGTAGTAGTCTCTGAGCATGCTTAATTAGCTGATGCATATTTACCTCTCCGCCCTGCATACTTAAGTAGTTAATTATAATATATATGCGATGTATGTAGTGATGTAACCACATGTATGCTTGTATGAAACGGAAGTGAGCTGTAAGAGTTCCTGTTTCTGCACACGTGCCCAGGAGGAAAAGGATAAATACAGCCTGCAAAATTCCTTGGTGGGTTCAGAGTAATCTGAGTTTTTGACTCTGCTCTGACCCTATTTGCAAATACACCTTTTGTGCCATCTAATGAGTGTGTGTCTGTGATTTTGGTGGCCTCCAGAGAAACGAACCGCTTTAAGCATCATTGTGGTCAATCACAACCAGGTCTCTTTTGTTCATGGTGCTAGCGAGTGTAGCATCGCCAAGCCTGCAAGTGTATGATGCTGGTTCTTCCTCCCAAGGTGGAGCACCCTGCACTTCTCTATGTTGAATGCCATCCGGTTTTGGTCCGCCCACCTCGCGAGTGTGTCCAGGTTGGCCTGTATCCCCGGCCTGTCTTCCAGTGTGACCACCTTCCCCCATGGTTTATTGCCATCCACGAACTTTGCCAGTCCGCATCTGATGCCCCAATCCGGGTCATTAATGAAGATGTTGAAGAGTACTGGCCCAAGTAATGAGCCCTGAGGGACTCCACTGGTCACCTTGTGCTACGTGGGTTTGCTCCCATCAATTAATGCTCTTTGGGTCCGACCCCGGAGCCAGTTCCCCATCCAGATTCTGTTATGTTGAAAGCGGCTTAAACTAACGAAGAACTTAACTTAATCCGGACTTTAAGAAGCAGTTTAGGACCTTATTTGGGCTGGCTCTTAGCCAGCAGGGTTAAGAATTTCTTTTTTATTTATTTTCATCTGTTTTTATGACTTATCTGGTTTTTATTATAAGTCGCCTGAGCTTTTTGGGGGAAGCTGTCTAGAAATCAAATCAATAAATAAGAACAGGGTGCTCTCATTCTAACGTAAGAATAGCCACATATGGAATCCCTTGGGAAGCTGGGCCTGAATCCGACTGCTTGTAGATAAACCCGTTGAGGGGTTTATTGAGCTTGATTATCAGAACTGACTGATGGTTTTGCTGAATTTTGAGCTCTTTAACCCTTTGGATCCATTTTCATAAGGTCAGTTCTTTAATGAAATAAATGTCCTTTTAAAAGGGGTGTTGGTTGTAGCCATGTTGGGCTAAGGACATAGGCAGGCAAGGCTCTTTGGGTAAATGTGTTATCTTTTATTAGACCAAGTGAGTAGTTCAAACAAAGTTCTTTGCCAGCTGCTGGGCACAAACACCCTTCTTCAGGCATAAATATACAATAAATATAGACAAAAATATCCAGTTACTGGTGGGTGCACACTTCTCACAAGACATTTGCTCCCGTGCTGACCTCTCAGCTTGAATCCTCAAAGGGAAGTTACAAAACACCTTTTGTAGACAAGCCTACGAGCTTCACTTCATAAATCTACTTGATACGAAAAATCATGGACTCAGTATAAATGTTGGATTTATGACACGTTGCAGCCTGCCTGACATCTAATTCACTGGGTACATGCCTGAACTTAACATTTACATATCCCCTCCCTTCCTCACCTCCCTTCCCCTCCTTCTCTACCCTTTTTTCCTAATTTCCAACTATTTACTTTTTCACAGAACTGCCTCTTTTCTACCTTGGAAAATGGTTTACTACAACGGAGTCTCCCTTGCTTACCTTTGGCATTCCTTCACCCATTTCCCCCACCCCTTGTTTCCCTCTCTCCCCTCCCTTCTCTACCCATTGTTTTGCTAATTTCCACCTATCTACCTTCTCTCCGACCTCCTGTCACACTTTCAGCTTCTTCCATTCCTTGGAGATCTCGGAACAGCAGTCTCCCTAGGCCTGAAGAGGGACGACTGCACCCAAAAGCTTGCAAATAACTTTTCCCAACTACTCAGTTGGTCTAATGCAAGATATCCCATCTACCTGAAGAAACTTGTCTCCTTGTCTATCCTTTTAAAATAAACTCAAAGGGTTGTTTTTGAGACACCATAGGGAAACATTTGGATGTGTTCGGTTCCTTCCCCTCTTTTTACTGCTAAGTGGAAGTACTGTCCAAGTTGGCGAATAGTTTAAGTTCTACAAATTTGGGAAAATTTATGGTTTGCCGGAATTCCCTTAGCCTGATTGTGCTTGTTTGTCCCTTTTACTTTTGGTTGTGACTGTTTTAGCATTCATTATCATTAATTTAGACTGTTGTTAAAATTACTTGTGCAGATCTAGTGCTTCGCCCTACCATCTGTCTGAGGTCAGCAGCCTTATTGTTGCCTTATTCCTCTAGCAGCCTGGGAAGAGACTTGGTGGCAGGGAAATGAAGCAATCTGAAATTTTATTTCTCCGACAAAAAAAAAAAAAAAAAAAAAAAAATTATTTAAGTGAAAGTGGTGTTTCAACTGAAAAGGCAAATATCATTTTGCTTAAGCTTTTTTTTCCTTTTAAATGAGAAACCAGAAGTGGAATATTCTTTTAATAAACAAAATGGAATTAAGTGGCATATTCAGGTTTTAATTCTTTTTACAGTCTCCCCTTTTCCCAACCCACAAACATAATTGGCTTTTTTTTTTTTTTTACAAGCTCTACCTGCACACAACTTGCATCCCAAGCTCCCTGCTGTTATAGCCCCTGCATCCCCTTGTGTCCCAGTATAATCATGTTGGCTGTCATTTGGCAGGGTGGACCCCAGAGCTTGTTTGGCCCTATTGCAACCTCAACTGGCCATGGGAAGGACTTAGCCATTCTTCTGAGCCTGGTTTTCCACCTACTGTGCTCCTTATAGTATGGATTGTTTGCAGAAGGAGTGAAATGTCTCTCCTATTCTCACTCTCCCTTGCACAACCACACCAGCTAGCCCATGAGAAGATAAAAAGTGCCATACTGGATCAGATCAATGGCTCCATTGAGCCAACTATCCTCCCTGTAGCCACTAATGACTTTAGAAGATGCTTTAGAGGGGAAGATAAATGTCCAGGGCATGTCCATCCCCTGACTTCAAGCATCCTTTGTTTAGGGATGTCAGAAGCTACACCCCTGACTCTTCTGTAAAATAGCTCTCAGGTTAGGAACTAATGTTGCATTTGTCCTGGGACAAGGTGTGCCCGGGTTTGTACTGGAACAAAGAAACCCTAGAATTGGTGCTTACAGACATCCTACTTCCAATTTCCCAGCACCAAAATTCCCACTTCAACCCACCACACAAGTGGTTTAGTGAGTGGCAGAACACACTACTGCTTTTCCCCACTGAGTCAGTGATGCAGTCTGCAGACAGCCATTCAGATGGACTTTGCAATGTCCCAGAACAAACTGTTAGCACCTCTTTTATCCCATGGACCTTTTTATCCTGGGACAGTGGACATGAATGTCTGAATGCCTGCATTTTGTCCCCAGAAACAATTTTTTTTTTGAGGACAACTGCAATGTCTGTTTGCAGCCTCAGTGGACCTGTCCTCTGTGAATTTATCTGATCCCTTTTCAGACATGGTTATACTAATTAGCCATATGCGGGCCGATCTTTTTGGCAAGCATGCTACAAATGAGCCCTGCACCTGCCCTGATTGGTTCTCTGGTCCCCCGCCCCACCGCTGCTCTGCTTCCTGCCCCCTTCCCTTTGCTCCCTATCTGATCTGCTGCTCTTGCTTCTGCTCCCTCCTTATCTGCTACTTGTCCCCTCCCTGATCTTCCCCATGACGCACACAGAGGCTGCCCATGCCACTTCCAGCACCCATGCCGGAGGTTGGTCGTTCCCGGTGTATACCATGATTTGGCCCCATGCCGTTTTCGTTAACGAGGGAATAGTCCTGCAGTGAAAGCAAAGGGAATAGAGTTAGGACAGCCGGCTTCTCCGGACTCAGCTGTGCGAGCTATGGCTATTTCACAGCTTGCTGCCCCACCTGTGTTATGAGGGTAATAACACTTCCCTGCCTCCTGGAGCTTTTATGTGGATCAGCTCATAGTAAAAGGAGGTGGAAGGGGCCCTCGGGAAGTCACCTAAGCCCTACCTCCTGTTCAAGGCAAGATCATCTTCGCGCACAAATGTCTCTTGAGCCTGTGCTTGATAAATGCAAGCAAAGGACTATGAGATCCCTGGCTAGAGACCGTGCTGCAGTAGCGCAGGCTCTGAATAAGATTATCCTTTTATACGTGTATTTATTCGCTGGCATACCGTAACGAGATTGTCTCGAAGACGAAGCATGCCGAGCCATTTTGCATGGAGCGCTTCCTCTGCCGTTTGTTTGCATTTGTTCCTCGTTTTAGCTCCCGTGGTGGAGAGGCATTAAGGCGAGGAAGAGACAGCTCTTTTAGATGCTGTTGGAAACCAGATGTGGAGGCAGTAGATTGAATCTGTGCAGCTTCAGAGAGGCCAGCTGCTCTACGCCGGGGCATTGCTTGCTAAAGGCTCTGAGAGGGAAGAGATTTACCCAGGTGGGAGGGTCTCTAAATACCCATATCTGGAATTCCCCAAATCTTCCCAGTGTCACTATTAGATAAGATGGCCCTAGCATTCATCCTCTCTACTGACAGTGTAAAGACATCAACCCCCTGCCCTATATAGTGGCCAGAGAAGGGGAGGATGTGCTCCATAGCCCCCTGTCCTGAATCTGCTTTACAGGCTAAATGCAGGACTTCCAGCAGCCTGGCTGTCCGTTTGACTCCATTAATGGTGAATGTAATAGGCTTTAAATACACACCTCTTCCAGTCCTTTATGCGCGGTTGGGAAAATTAGCCATCGCACTAATTGCCGTCCCTTTCCTTGGCTTCCTAAAAGCTCCTTTGCGTACGATTGCACGGAGCTCAGGAGCAGGCAGCGTGGCTTCTTGCAGGAGCTATCGTTGCTGAAAGGCAACAGCAGACAAGTATTTGCCTGCTTTAAAAGTGATGGAGGGTCCTATTCTTATGAAAATTGGGGCTACCTTTTGTAAAAGGCCCTTAGCACCTGTCTTAAAACTGAATTTGCTTACACTGGCCTAGGTGAAAAGAGGGTGAAATATATGTCTGGGCTCTCCAATTGACATCTGAGAGCAGTCCACCCCTACAATGTGTGGTGTTAGTATGTACGTTTGTGGCTTCAGCAAGGGTACAAAGAATATGCAAAGTTGTGGTAGTCCAGGGAAGCAGAGGCAGGATGTGTTTAGTCCTATTTTTTGTGGGACAAGCTATCTAGTTGGTTGAGACTTCAAACAAGGTTTCAGGCACAAAAAAGTGCCCTTCCTGAGGTCTGGCAAAGAAGTAGGTAGAGCCTAAGCTTAATAGCTGGGAGAATAATGACATTTGTTTAATGCCTTTATGAGAATGCAAGTGGTCACTTAAGGGAGGATGTTGGCAGGAAACTTGTGGAGCAAAGGGATTGGCAGTAGGGGCAGATAGAAGTCCTTGTTTTTCCTGGTATTTAGCTTAAGTTTTATATCTATTTCTTTGTCGGGAAGCAGTAGAGTTGGAACATTGCTGTAGTCATGATGGTCCAGGAAATACTGAGAGGCAAGGCTTTTATTCAACCCCTGGTACAGGGGGGAGAACCATGGACCCTTTTGGGCATCAGATGCTCTTTCTTGGAGCCTGAAAGCCGGTCTCATCTCTCTCCCAACTAATACAGTGGGTTCAGTCGAGAGCATCACCAGACGATCCTCAAAAGCCTCCACGATTTATGTTTCTGTCTTTTTTGGAAGGTGATTAAGAGATGAAGTGTTATATGCAGCTTTAGAAGACAATATGCAGTATGGGTAATTTTCATGATAAAAGATGGCTAAATATCCAAATTAGGCAGGACGGTTGACGTGCGGCGGTAGCCCGCTGACAGTTTTGGTCTTAATGCATTTGATACTCCCATCTTCCTCCCTTCACCCAAGCACCAGCTTCTGGAGTCAGGTTGATTATAAAGGGATCTCCGCTGTCATTGAAAAACAGGGCGACAGAGTAAGTTTTGTAGCTCCTCTTGCTGCAAAGGGGAGCTAGCCAGCACGATCTGAACGAGCCCTACAGGTTTAAAACCAGAAACCCTCTACAGGAAACAGAACAGCATTACAATTGCAATCTCTTTTTTTGAGGTGCAATGATCCCTTTAGGACAAGTGTCAGCACGTCACAGGTCATGGGGCTCCTCCTCAGCTTGGGTTGAGGCCTTGTGATCCCAAGATCAAAGCTCTGTTGTGTTGCCTGCTGTATGGAGAAGCAGAGAGTCCGCCCCTATCCTGAAGACGTTGCACTAAATAGGCAACGTCAAGAAAGAGGAGGGGGAGAGGGCGGCTCTGGGACGGGCTCGATTTGCCGTTGGCAGAGGTTCACATAGGAAGGCTGTGCAGAAGGCAGGCTAGGGTGGCACCTTGGAGACTAACTTGCTCGGAGAAGCAAGAGCTTTCATAGATGATGGGCTGCTTCACCAGAGACTCTGAATGGACGCGTTCAGAGGCGATGAATGAGTGAGTCGGTTCGTAGCATCTCAGGAAGTAGCCCATCACTTACAAAGGTTCTTGCCTCTCTGAACAAGTTAGTCTACAAGGTGCCACCTGCCTTCTCCCAAGCTTTAGGCTAACGTGGCTTGTTACTTGCCACCGGGAGCTCATTCCCAGCTGCAGGCAGGCTCCACTTGGGGTGGTGGGGAGTGGTGAGGGGCCTAGTCCTGTTTTTTCTGAGCTGGGGGGAGCCCCGGTCCTTTTCTCCATGATGGTGGAGCAGCCCAGGGCCACCCAGGCAGGCCGCTAGCAGGCCGGGTGCTGCCCCAGTTCGGAGCCAGCACCCAGCCTGATCCAACTCTTCCCCGAGCCTGAGCTGGGGCAGCACCTGGCCCACTAGCAGCCTACCCAGAAGGCCCTGGGAAAGCCCCGGTCACGTGTACGAGCGACCGGAGACTGCATCGGGGCAGGATGTTTTGGATGCTGAGAGCTGCTGTTCTGCAAGGGGCTTGTGTCGAGGCTGGGTCCTGACCCCAAACAGGTTGACTCCTGTGCTTGAATCGCAAAAAACCCTCCCTCCTTTCATCCCTCTAGGAGCAGCCAGCACCTCCTCTGGCTCCTTTCCTCCCACCCTGATCTGGCTGTTTAGGAGGGTTTAAATATTTTTCTCCGCATCACTTGAAGCTGCTGACATGGCTTCCCTTAAACGCTATGATTCAGTAGCCTGGCTCGCCAGCAATAAACCTCCCTTCCTCTCCTCCAAACACAGGTCACATTTTGCAGCCATCTCACTGTTTAAGCAGCTGCTGAGTGAGGATGTGGACTGACCACAGCTGTATCCCGTGGCTTTCTTGCCTGTTGGCATGCTACAGTTGCCTTTGCTAGCTCATTTGTCTCCTGGAGCATGTGCGCTGCCAAAAAATCTTCCTTCTCTGCACGCTTGATAGTTGTGTGTGGGGGGGTGGGGTTTGTTCAGGAAGTTAGTGCAGCACCTGCATGCTTTTCCCCCATCTGCTCGTGAAAAGCCTTCTTCATTTCTCTGTTTGTCCTTCTGACTGGCATGAACCCGGTGACGTCTGCAATGAATCAAATGATGCAAACGCCATTTCTCCGCGTCGTTCCCTGCTCCGAACTCCACGCACTGAGTCAGAAGAGTCCGAGGTGCCTTTGCTGTGGTTTCCAGCTCCTGTGTGATCCTGAGAGCGGTTAGTCTGGCATCAGTGAACCATGGAATCTGCATCCCTGTGTTTCCGGGCAGACATCTCCTCGGGGCCTTTATTATGTCCTGTATTTTGCACCGTTAAGCACACAAGCATTCCCATGCACCATCATCATCGGCCGGGTATCCATCCGGAGTACCAGGTAAGGTTGCCAAGCTCTAGGGCAGTAAAATGGAGGGTCTTAAGCTACGTCTGGTCCTGCAAACTGATGCACGTCTCCCTTCTTTGATCCTCACCCGCACTTTCTCTGAACCGAGAGTAATGCAATTGGCTGCCCAGTACACTTCTTTTCTCACCATGCTGCCAAAAGGTGTTGCCTTTGGCGAATCCATCAGCATGGCATCCTCTGTATTCATACCAGTGCCACAGTCTTAAACTCTAGTGCAAAACCAGCTATAGTTTTTTAATGTTGCAAACATCTGCCCATTATGAATGAGGAGGGCACCAGTTCACTGAAGGCTGGATCCTCTTCTATCTATTGGATGCCTAAGTGCAGACCTGTTGCATGCTGCTGAAGTCCCCCAAAAACTGTTCATGCAAAAGGTGGATGGTTC
Organism: Crocodylus siamensis; assembly: GCF_052110815.1. Classification (NCBI taxonomy): domain Eukaryota; kingdom Metazoa; phylum Chordata; order Crocodylia; family Crocodylidae; genus Crocodylus; species Crocodylus siamensis. The sequence continues at coordinate 6,654,027 of NC_143396.1, read as the reverse complement.
CTCCTCCTCCTTGCTAATTTTTGTGGCCTAGTCATAGTGCCACGACCGCTCGAACACCGTTGAGCTGCCAGTGTTACAAATGTAGGCAGGCCAGCCTTTTCTTGAGGGACTTCAGCTGGGTGCAGTGGGATCGCACTTGGGTACCAAAGTCAATTTAGAGATGGAATAACATGCGGCCCTTAGCGCTTGAGTTCACAGAACTTGCCATCACAATCCATGTGGATAGGGCTTGATCTGTAGCTTAGAGGCAGAAGTCGCTAACTCCCATTTCCAGCCACTTGAACGAGTGGTGCTCACCCAGTGAGCCACTGAAGAGACGGGGGAAGATTCTGCGTGGTGCAATTGCAGGGGCCACCCCCAACCCTATGGGAACAGTGCTCATGGTGCTGAGAGGTTGCATTGCTTTGCATGCACTGCCTCCCGAGGAGGAAACAGGAGAGCTGCCTTGAGCCAAAAGCTTTAGTTCAGGCTTTGCCTGGGCATTGGCTATGATGCCACACAAGCAGAGCTGGCTTGGGTGTCCTGTCAGGACTGTGCCGGGGGGTTGTACATGTGGGTGTGGAGTAGGCTGGCTACAGGCCTAGATGTAGGGGTGCAGTGGGTGGGGTGCCATGGGTAGGGGAGAGAAGTGGAGGGGCTGTCGGAGTTGGCTCAAAGAGGCTGAGAACCAGGGGCCTGGATTTTCTCGTCTCCCGATACTCTACCACCTCCTCTTCCATCCTACTGGTACCTACCAGGCAGGTGAATTCTCCCTGGTATATTCTGGCAGGGATATTTGAATGAAGACTTCAAGGCAGCCTCCTTTATTTGCATTATAAAAGGATGCTGAAGCATGCTTCCTTGTAAAATCCTCAGTGCTCCATCAGGAGAAGGCACCTCCAGTTAAAGATGGGGCCCGGCGTCTTCCTCTGCCCATAGAAAACAGGCAATGGGATTACGGAGACGGTGCCTGCATATTCCTGAGAAATGGGAGCGGAAACACTTTGCAGGTCTTCCCTTGGCGACTGCAGAGAGAATTAGCTGTGGGACAGAGGTGCAGAGCGTCGTCTCCTGCACTGTTGATTATGGTGCTGTAGATCCAAGAGGGTTTCCACGAAGACTGCAGGGTTACTTCTGCACCCCTTTGGCATCGTCATACGTATGAATTTATCTCCAATGCATCCTCTAGCCACGAGGATCTCTAGATGTGGAGGTTCAACACCCCCTGGGAGGCTTGTTGTGTTATCTAACTGCTTTTTTATGTCCACACACACACAGCAATGCACCCCATTCTCAGGACAGCCCTGCCTTTGGGATGTGGGTGTGTGAAATAAGTGCAGTGCATCCCATTCAACCTTTCCTCTGGGGTGATTTCCAAGTTGTTCTGCCCTTCTTGTGCCGAGGAGACCTGTACGACATCCCTGAATGTGCCTCTGGATACGGTTGTCCCTTGCCCCCGGCTCGTTCTCACTCCCCTCCGCTGCCGGTCCAGGGCCCCGAGGACTTGTCTCCATCTCTGTCTCTCACCCCCGCCTGCCTCCCCACCCTCCTGCACTGTGCGGTTTCTCCATCTCGTGCAGAGCCCAGTGCCCACAGCTGAGCTCCACGCTCTGATTGCTGCTTTGCTAGTGCTCACTAGAGCAAAATAATCACCGCGCTTGTTTTACACACGCTTACAGCCCCATGTAACATTTGCCTTTTGCGTGGCAGCTGCTCCCACTGAATGCATCATCCATTACATGGACCACTTCTTCAATGGCTTTTTTTCCCTGCCCAACACTTCTTAGCGACTGTGACTGCCACGCTGCTCCTCCCCTCCCAGACCGGCCAGAAGGCGGGCAGCGACATTACCGCCCTCCTCCATCGTCTGGCCGGATCATCCCTTTCCTTGAAGCATGCCACCTACTTCTCCCCTTGAGCACGGCTTCCAGTTTCGACGTCTTGTCCCTTCCTTCGCCGTTCTGCTACGGCCAGCGTCTCCGGCGTGACGTCTTGCGTTCCCGCGCCTCCCGAGCCCCGCGCTCCGCTGTTGCTGCTGATCAATAGGACCCCCCCTTGTTTCCTCCTTCAACTCTCCCCATTTCTGTTGGAAAGCCACCAGTTGAAGTCAGGGCACAATGGTATCAGATGCTCTACGAACGCATACAAACCTCCACCAACCTTTCTTCTTCTCTCGGTGCCTCCCCTACCATGCGACCCAAGCAACTCGTAGGCTCGGCTGTCTTTGTCTGTGTTCACCATGAGACTTTACAAGTGGGAAACTGAGGCACGGAGAAATGCATCGAGTCCACAGTGGATCAAAGGCTTGCATCTAGATCTCCCATGGTCTGGGCTAGCTGGCAAACCCCCAGACTGCCTGGCTTTCCCACATCTAATCTTTAAGGCCTCTATTTTGGGCCGAGTTGAAAGCTCGCTCTTGATCACTTTGTCTGCACCAAGCACCGGGTGGGAAACGCGCTCGCAAGACCCGTCTGCTACCCTGGGGCAGTCTCCGCAGCTTTGCTCGGCACCTGCTTCCACTCCTTTCTAGCTGGCAAAGCAATTAAGCAATGGCTTGCTCTTTGGTCCCGTTGAAGCAATGGGCATCCAGGCACGTCCCAGACTGTTCTGCAGAATTGGGACCTTTTAAGACCGAGGAAGCGTCTCTGGTTTAGAAACCCAGGCAGTCGCACATCGCTCCCCAGAGCTCCAGCCACCGCATTGCTAAGCGCTGTTGCTTGTCCTGTCCTGGGGACATCCTCTGACAATCGGTTTGCTTCAGTGAGAGAAGCTGTCCTACAAGCACCTTGTGTGAGCGAGGTGGAAATGCCGAGGGGGAGATTATTCTCTAACTTGCTGGATGCTTAAATAGGACTTTGCATGTTTGGCTAATGCCGCAGGATTACTCACACAGTGCAGACACGATCGGGATGGCTCAACCCGATGCACTTAGCTAGTCCTTTATTGAGAGACGTATGACCTGAAACTGCATCTGACTGGAGGGTTTGGTGGCGATATGGTGGGGCTACTCATGGCAGGGTTGCTCCTATAAGATAGCACAGTGAGTAAGGCGAGGACAGGGTGCTTCAAAACCCCAGCCCCACCCATGGGGTGCTGCATCTGTTCTTCGCAGAGAGAGGTTGCATCTGGGTGCTTGTAGTTGTGTTTCTTTAATGTGCTTTCCACAGGCCCTGTAGCCGTAAGCTGGATTATTTGGCTTTGCAGGGTGCAGTAAGCTACCCCACACTGCACCTTAGTGTTGGTGCTTTTCTGTTGGTCGGAGATCATCTTGGCCCAGAGTCATTCCTCTGGTTAAATACCAAGGGATGTTTCCCCTGTTTTGGATCATAGAAATCATAGAAAATCAGGGCTGGGAGGAACCTCAGGAGGTCACATCTAGTCCAACCCCCTGCTCAAAGCAGGAGCATCCTCAACTAGATCATCCCAGCCAAAGATTTGTGCGGCCGGGTCTTGAAAACCTTCAAGATTTGGAGGTTCCCCAACCTCTCTGGGGAACCTGTTGCAGTGTTTACTACCCTCATAGTGAAAAAAAATTCTTCCTAATATCTAACCTAAACTTCCCTGGCTGCAACTGGAGCCCATTGCTCCTTGTCCTGCCCTCTGCCCCCACGGAGAACAGTCCAGCGCCATCCTCTTTCGAACCCCACTTTGGGGAGTTAAAGACTGCTATTAAATCCCATCTCGGTCTCTTCTTCTCCAGACTAAATAAAGCCAGTTTCTTCAGCCTCTCCTCAAGTCCCCAGCCCCAAACCATTTTCATTGCCCTCTGCTGGACTCTCTCCAATGTGTCCACATCCTTTCTGCAGTGGGGGGCCCATAACTGGACACAGGATTCCAGATGTGGCCTCCCCAGTGCTGAATAGAGGGGAAAAATCACTTCCTTTAATCTGCTGTCAGCACTCCTACCAATGCAGCCCAGGATGCCGGTAGCCTTCTTGGCAACACGGGCACACTGCTGGCTCATATCCAGCTTATTGTCCTCTGTCACCCCCAGGTCCTTTTGTGCAGAGCTGCTGCCCAGCCTGCCCTGGTGCATGGGATTATTCAGTCCTAAATGCAGGACTTGGCACTTGTCGTTGTTGAACCTCATGAGATTTCTTTTGGTCCAATCCTCCAATTTGCCGTGGTCACTCTGAATCCTAGCCCGACCCTCCAGAGTATCTACTACCCCCACCCCCAGCTTGGTGTCACCTGTACATTGGATGGCAGGTAGCGGTGAGTTTATGTGCACGTGGTAACAGCCATGTCACTACATGCTGTTTTGTAGACCCGGTCTGGAAGGTCCTTCCGTGCTGAGCATGCGGGGGGCTGTCTGGAGGAGATTCATTGTAAGGCAGGCCTCTCCCAGGCCGTGTCAGAGATGGGGTCGCAGAGCACTGTCAAAGCTGTAAGCTGCCGACCAGAAAACCTGAGGGTTGGAGACCAGAGCAAAACCTCTAGTGCTGCTTGTACCACCTGCCCGTACCATGGGGAGCGGGACTGTATTTTTGCAAGCAATACAAGCCTTGAACTCATGAACGATGTTGCTTGTGCTCCACAAGCCTCCCAGAAAACACAGCAGGTGCCTCCAAAATGCCATGAGACGTTCTTTTGCCCCCTGATCCTCCAGGAAGGAGGCAGTGAATCAAGTCAGAGGTGGGTGGGACTTGACCAATCTGGCCACATAGGGGAATTCAAATTAGTCTTTTTTTTTTTGGCGGGGAGGAAGGACCAGCTATTTGCTGTCATGCTGAAAAGACCTTTTTTGGGCACTTGACTCTCCCCTCCCTCCAGAAAATGGCCCCTAGGCCATAAACTTAAGCATGCAGCAATGCACTTTCCCGCTTCATCAGCACTGCTTGCTCCCTCCACCCTCTCTTTCCAAAGTGCTTCCTCCTCGCTTTGTCTCCCTGACCCTCCCACAGCAGCCCTTCTCACCCGCCTCCCTGCATCTGAACCACAGGGGTTAAAAATGTATGGAGCGACAAGCAGCTTTAATGCAGTGACAGAGAAAAATAGCTTGAAAGGTCCATTGGCTCGTGGCTTCATTGCTGATTTTAGTAACGTTGAGATGTCATTGTGTAAATGGCCCAGATTAGGCTACAGAAACTTTTCAAAATGCGTAAAGATGAGTTGGAGAATAACTGTCCCTGAACCCTGTTATGTTTGCAGCATACTTGATGCTGGTCTGTGGGTCTCAGCAAACTGAACTGAAGGCAGAGAGATGGCTCTACTGTGGCATAGCCTTTGTGGCCCTGTCTAGACTGGGAAATGACTCGCATCAAAAGAGATGCAGCAGTCATTTATGCACAAATAATTCATCTGAAGGAGCCAGGCCTGGTAAAGTGGTATTTTGGATCATTCGGAAGTGCTTAATGTGGGACCGTGGGCTCATCCATCTGTAAGTTTTGCAAGGGAAAATGCTCAAATTTGAAACAAGTGGCTTCTCTTTTATAGCCAAAGAGCCTGTCCCATCAGTTCCTCCACCAGCATCCTCAGCTTTGCACAGCATTCAAGCTTGCCCATTGCCTTTTTGACCGAGCTCCTTCTGCATTTCCTGAAAAGTCACCTCCAAGCAACCTCCTGCAAGGTTTGGCCAACGGGTAGCTATGCGCGTCCTACATCTAGCTTGCTGCCTTCAGCCCCATATCCACAGAAATCAGCACAGCCACTCAAGGAGCCAGCCTTGGCTACAGAGGGGTCTGCCTGTTGAGGAGGGGATATTTTGGAAGAGCCATACCATTTCAAAGGTAATTCCAGGGGGGGAAGAGAGACAGGATTGGCTTTCTGAACTTGCAGGAAAAGGAATCCTTCGTCATGTTGTGGCTTGGAAACTAGGACAGTAAGTCCTTGTGATTTCTGCTTTTCCTTAACCCCTGCAAACCTTGGCCTGGGGAGAAGAAGGGAAGTCACCACCTGAAGCAGGCAGGCTGCTGAGTGGGGAAGAGCACGCGAGCCCTAGGAACACGTGAAATCCTCCCAACCACAGGGCTGTGAAGGCAGAAGTGCAGGATGGGTTCCCAGACTATCCTGAAAGCACATGGATATCAAAAAAAAGATGCCAGGTAGACCAGGAAGAGGTCAGTAGCCAACATCCTTCGGCGCACAGGTCAGGTACTATGCCCCCACCTCCCTAGGCCCTGCAAGTTGTAGTAAGTGAGCCCTACTTGGGTATCCTCACTAATCAACCTCCCTGAAGCATTCAGGAGATGGATCCCTCCCCAGGAGGATTGAGTTTGGCCATGCCCCTCTTCAGTGTGTACCATATTCTGACTGGGTCTGGTTATTTGCTGCGCGTCCCCGTGGGGCTTTGTCGCCTCCTTCAATTTATTGCGGTGCATCTCAACCGAGGTGCAGCTCTGCTCACAGACGACATGCTATGCCCTTAGACTACCAGCTCCTTCATATAACCGAAAGGAGACACGTTTCCTTGGTTATGGGACATGGATTACACAATTGCCCCCTCGTTGCAACGTGGGAGCACAATACGTCCAGGCTCTGTTTCCATGCCCGCTTGGGGTATTTTCCTCCGTTCCAGTTTTCCCTAGTGTTCATCAGGCTTCACCACCTACCAGCTTCCCACTCCTCCAGGCTCTCGCCCTTGCTTTCGCAAATGCCGTTGTGCAAAACACACGAGGCCGTGCTAGCTCGAGTCCATGCCATGATGAGAAGGTGTTGCCCCTTGATCCTCCTGCCGTTGGCCTCCCATAGGACTTCTGCATCTGCTCAGGAGGAAGTTAAACCACTCCTTTCACTTTTTTCTCTACCATCCAGTGCAAGGTTTCATGAGAGAGGGAGGTAAAAAGAAAAAGGAGCCTCCCCAGAATGAAAGGAGGAATTGCTACTCTATTAAATCTCTCCATCCTGGCTGGAAGCAAAATTCACAGAGCTTTTAATTCTTTTAAGCTGCAAGGCCCAGATGCTCTATCCCAGGATTGAGAGACCCGCAAGGGTGGTAACAAGGAGTTTTAATTGTGCTACCATGTCAGGACGGGGTCCTGGGCGACTGGTCAATAGCAAATGTGTAGGACCTGTTTTTCAGAAGAAAAAAATGCAGTTGGGCCTGTTATGGCTTCATGAAGCAGCACTGCACCTAGACTCGTGGCGGCCCTGGGTGAACTTGTAGTATCAGGCCCTCCTTTGCCAGAGATAATGATGATAATAATTTAAAAATTACCATTTTTGGGCCCCCTTTCTGTCCAGGCCCTGGGTGGCCACCCAGTTTGCCCATGCCTGTTAATAAGCAAGGTTAGCTCATCTCTCTGGATTTTGAGGCTCTGCTACATGGGGAATTATAAGGTAAACTGCAGGAGATAATACAAGTAATGTAAGGCAGAGGCAGGAAAGAAGCTGGTTTGAAGAGAGATGGCAGCGGTTTGTATTAAAAAGAGGGATTGTCAGGCTGGAGGCAGGTTACTAATAGAGTTCCCCATGGATCGGTCTCAGGGCCAATATTCATTAATATTCTCATTAATGACTGGCACAAGAAGGAAGTGTGAGCTAATGAAATTTGCTGACCCCACACAAGTGCAGAGGAGGCCCAGAATATCCTACAGGAAGGACTGGATGACCTTCAGCAGTGGAGTGCTAGGAGTGTTATTAAATTTAATAGCACAAAGTGCGAGGGTCGTGCATTCAGGAAATAATACCCAGGCATTCTGGTAGAGGCTAGAAATAAGATGAAGAGGAAGACATTGGTGTAACAGGTAATCACAGGTTGCGTGTGAACCACCAGTCAGGAATGCAATCCTAGATGTATAGAGATAGAGGTGTAGGATTGCATTCATGACTGCAACACACGGTGGTTCACATGCACCCTGTATATGTATGTATGTGTGTGTGTGTGTGTGTGTATATATATATATATATATATATATATATATATGTGTGTGTGTGTATACATGTATTCATGCTGTGATGCATTCCTAATATACATCTCGGCTTTTCCTTCAGCTGATATGTATTCATGCTCTGATGCAAAGTACTGGTGAAACCTCTTCTGGGATACTGTTGTCAGTCCTGGGTCCTCATGTTTCTTGAACTGGTGCAGAGAAGGCCTCCTGGGATGACTAAGGGAATGGGGATCCCAACTTGGCTACCCTGCCTTACCTTCTGGCTCACCAGAGAAAACTAAATCGGACTGGATTGTTTCCAGAATGAAAGCCGAGAGTTTAGTAGGATTCCTCTTTTTGCGTTCAGCAAGAGGTAAGCAGCTATTTAAGCTAAGGGAGAATTTTTGGCACAGGAGCAAATGGACGTTGTCTGGTTGTTTATAAATTTTGCCTGGAAATTGGAAGGCAGTTTCTCAGTGGCAAAGATGTGTGAGGGTCCAGGTCAGCTGCCTGCGGAAGCAGCAATGGGGACAAGAAATGTGGCCGAGTCCAAGATGAAGCTGGATAAGATTATGAGCAGGATTATAAAGTGTGCCTCTACCTGTGGTGTAAATGGATAGTGCATTTGGCCGTTAACCGAAAGGTTGGTGGTTGTCATGCCAGGTCTGGGGCCACTCGGGGATCAAGGTGGTGTTGACGGTCAGGAAGGACAAGCTGGGTTCAAGGTAGGCATGCCTCGTTATCCTCATTTTTTTGACCCTACCATGTGGTCTTGTTGCAAAACCCCCCCAAACAACCAAAAAAAACCCCCCTCCAACAGCACACTGGTTGGTGTGAATAGGAGTGTCGCTTGTGAATCGCGGGAAGTGGTTCTTCCCCTCTATTCAGCACTGGTGAGGCCTCACCTGGAGTCCTGTGTCCAGTTTTGGCCCCCACACTTCAAGAAAGACATGTACGGATTGGAGAGAGTCCACCATAGAGCAACAAAAATAATCAGAGGCCTGGAAAGCCTTACGTGTGAGGAATGGCTGAAAGAAGTAGGGTTATTTCATCTGGAGAATAAACGACCGGGGCAGGGAAGTGGGGTTGATAGGTCTTCAAATACTTAAAGGGTGATTGCAAAGAGGATGGAGATGGGTTTTTCTATGTGGCTGTCGGGGACAAGACTAGGTGCAAAGTCTCAAGCTGCAGCAGGTTGAAAATTAGGAGGAGCTTTCTATGATTGTGGTCAAGCACTGGAATAGGTGCCTAGAGAGGCTGTGCAATGTCCATCCTTGGAAGTTTTCAAGAGCAGGTTGGACGGTCACTTGGCTAGGATGGTTTAGTCGGGCATGATCCTGCCTTGAGCAGGGAGCTGGATTAGATGACCTTGTGAGGTCCCTTCCAGCTCTACTTTGCTATGATCCTATGTGGTGGGTAAGTAATAGTAGAGGTCTGGGTTCAACTCATGAGGTCCCTTCCAGTTTTGTGTTCCCAGTATGGCAAAGACACGTCCCTCTGCTCAGAGGCAGAAAGAGGCACAGACCCGTGTTGTTGATGCCCTGGCCTCCCAGGCCTTCCCCGGCTACCCTACAATGAAGTTGGCAAGTCTTCGCTGGTAAGGGTGACCACAGAGGAGCCCTTCCCCACACTAGTCCAAAGACAAAAAATTGGCCTGTGCCTCATTGGTATCCCTTACACAACTGCCTGTCCCCCCCACTGTGGAAAGCTGCTTCTTGCCATCTACACATTACCAGTCCTCATGAGTCCAGGACCACTCGCTTTGCAGTTTCACAAGTCTCCATGGCTGCATCCTCAACAGATGACCAACCACCACCCAACAGACCGGGAGCAGCTGGACTTCCACAGGTGCCACAGTACACTTCACTAGACGGAGAGGCCGTGCTTGCAGACTGTTCTGCCATTGCAGCTACCGTGGGCAGATTTCTAGGGAAATGGCCTTTTTCTTCTTGGGTTTCTGCTTCTACTGCTGGTTTTTCCAGCTCTGAGCTGCTATGGCCTCTCCCCACCTAGAAGGGTGTCAGGGAGCCCAGCCAGGATTTAATTGCCTAGTGGGTCGCACCTGCCTGGGACTTTGGCAGCCCTACCACAACGAACGATGCCACCTGGCACTGTCTGGACCTCCTGTTTGGCTGCTGGGAGACCTGCTCCCCATTTACCTCCAGCTGTGGAAGCAGACTCCGGGCCAGCCAACAGTTCCTGCTGAAGGTCTGCCCTGGCAAGCCCCTGTGATTGATTAGGGACTGCCAGTGTCCTGGTTTGGTCCTGTTCCTGGACTCCAACTTTTGGATCTTCTTCTTGATCTGGTCATTCAGGGTCTCTCTCCTGAATCTTGCCATGGTTCATCGCTTGGACCCTGCCCCTGTATCCTCCTTTGGATTTGGGGAACTCGACATCTGCCTCCTGAGCCTTGACGTGGGCTGTTTTGGACTCTGCCGCTGGATTTCCTTCTGGCTTTAGTAAGTTGGTCCCCGACTCCTTCCTCCTGATGGGCCTGTGATTTGCCTCCTGTTCTCTCCCAACAGCTAAGTCAAACCATGCACGACCTAGTTCATCACAAAGGGGTATTCTGTCCCAAGAGCCACTTCAGATGCTCATCTTCATCTTCCTCTCCCCCCTCCATTACCGGCACTGCCCGCAGTGTCAGAAGTGCCATAAGAAACCACCTGCAGGTCTCCAAATGCATGGGCCTGATCCTGCCTTTTAAACTGTCATGGTGCTAGGTGGCACATCCTCCACGCTGCCTGGCAGCCACGGGGAAAATGGCATTTGCCAAGCTAAAAGGATTCTGGGAGGTTGATTTTCTCACCAGCCCCAGAGATCTGGTAGTTCCCCATAGACATCCTATAATGCATTATGAGAAAAAGCACACAGCACAATGTTGAGAGGCAGAGCGCTGCAGCGTGGGATGTGTGCCCTCAACACCCAGCAGCCCATTAGGAAAAAGGTGGAGCTGCGTGAACATCACGATGATTAAGCTTAGTGGCGTGACCAAAGTGCAATACAGTCAAACTGTAGAGTGAACAAAGCTGGCTGATATTAAATCCTTCTGTAGACATGGCCGTGGGGTGGAGCTGGTGGTAATTACTCCTAAACAGCCTGACCGACCTCGAACCCATGTTGGGTCATTTCTGTAGACCTGCATGAAGTGTGACCCATCTCGGAGATGCAGGGCACAAATCCTGCCGTAGCTGACGGGGGCGTTATCTTGGGGTAGGCTCCGGCACTGAGCCAGAGCAGCGTAAGACTGTGATCGTGTCACTGGAGAGAGGCACCAGCCCCCCCACGTGCCTTGCAGAGCTCGCACGAGCAACAGCTGAACTACAGCACCTTTGCAATGTGGCTGCCTTCCAGTAGAAGCGTGTTAAGCTGCGCTGGACTCCCAATGCATCGTCGCTGCGGGTGTGAGGGAGGGAGCAGTCGCAGAAGCCACCCAAGTACTGCGTAATCCAGTCAGCAAAAAGGAAGGTGAACAAAGGCCCTCTCCCTCTGCTGGTTGATTTATTTAATTTGCTGACATTTGAAATGTATACCCACTGCAGAGTGGGTCCCCAGCCCCTTCTCTCCATGTGTCCTTGCAAACCAGGCAGCAAAGCAGATGAAACTTCCCCTCCACCCAGTTCTTCTCGGAGGCCCCGTGTCTAACCCCTCGGGCTTCCTGATACGGTCCAGGGACTCTCTACTAGCATCCCATGGAGATCAATAGCACTGCAATATCTGAGTGGGCTACAGTACAGAGCCAACTGCCTTGGGGACTGGCGCTCTGGGCGACCCCTCTCTGCACCTTAGCTTCCCCCCCTACCCTTTGCCTGCCTGCACTGTGCAGACCTGCAAGTCCTCTGAGCCAAAGGACATCTCATATTAGGTCTCTACCGTCCCTGGCCCAAGGGGTCCCGCAGTGCCAGTCAATGCCATGCCCCTTTGGGCACAGACACGATCCAGCACAGCCATGATGGCAGCAGCACAGGTTTTAACCGGTGCATGCCTTATGAGGGGCAGGACGGGGACAGATGGGCATGAAGAGCTAAAAGGAAGGAGGAAGTGTAAAGCATTGTGCTGTGAAATTTATTTTCATTTGCATTTCTTGGCACCGCCGGCTTGCTGTGTGCTGGGTTTCGGGCTCTCCTGTAGCCCAGCTCCTCCTGTCGGCTACTGTCTGCCCAGCTCTATACATATGTGTATATGGGAGGAGCGGTCGGCCGAATCCAAACGTTCATGTAGGTCCTTACCCTGCGTATAGGACCATCACCATCACTAGGGGGAATGCCGTGTTGGATACGGGGGGCGGACCTGGTAGGGGAGCTGCGGATTCGTGGCCACCTTGGGGACAGTGCCCACCGATCAATCTAATTCACCGTACGGTGTAGGGTGGGTAAGATAACTAGCAGGGTGGAAGTGCTCGACTTACTGAAGTTAAACTCCTGAGCACCAGGAAGGCTAGGCAGTGATGTGCTGCAGGATCAGAGTATGGGCGAGAGGGGAGCCCAGGAAGGGCGGTTGTTTCCTTCAGGCACAGAGGGATCCCGGTGCGAGGGAAAAGTGGGGAAGGAGAAGGCTGAGAGGGGATCTTGTGTCTGCCTACAAGTTCATTAGGGGGCTGCAGCAAGGGCTGGGAGATGCTCTCTTCACCAGGGCGCCTCTTGGGGTAACGAGGAGCGACGGTCGCCAGCGGCCAGCGAGCAGGTTTAGACATCAGGAAACGCTCCTTCAGGGCGAGGGGGGCCAAATGGGAATGGGTGGCCAAGGCAGGTGCTCTCCCCTCCCCGGGGGTCTCCAAGGGAAGGCGGGGCTGGCTCACCCCGGCGCTGCTCCCGCCCGGCGCGGGGCTCGGCCTCGGGGAGCGGCTGGGCCCTTCCCCCGCCCCGCGCGCCGGTGCGGCCGGAGCCCGGGTGTAGGCGCACCCCTTGCAGTGAGCGAACAGCAGCCTCGTAGGGGGTGTGTGTGTGGGGGGGGGTTATAGATGTGGGCGTGTGTGTGCATGACCCAAGCAGGGGTGGTGTATAGGGCTGTGTGTGCGTGTGGTGATCCAGCCATCCTTGGCTCGCAGACACAGACACACCCTCGGTATGCGAACAGTAGCCTCACGGGGCTATCGCCGTCTCTATCTGGCTACCCTCATGAGGCTACTGCTCGTCCGCCTCTAGTCATTGTGACTCGTGTGCGTGTGTGTGCGCGCACACACGTTTGTTTATAGAGCTCGAGACGCGTGTGCGTCCCTGCGCCTCGGCCCCCCGCATCTGCATCCGCGCCAGCAGGCGGCGCGGCGCGGGCCGGGCGCGGGGGCGTTCGCACCCACGTGCGGCAGGGCTGGGCACGCGCACACGCGCACACACGCGCGCAGGGGCCGGGGTTTCCCAGCCGGGCGCCCCCGGGCGGAAGGCGGAGAGCTGCGCGCGCCCCCCGCGCGTGCCCCCGGCTAAACCCCTGTGCCCCCCCCCCCCCTCCTCGTCCTGAGCAGCAGAAAGAGGCACAAGCCCCGCCCCCCGGCGGGGGGGCCGCTGCGCATCCCGCACGTGTGTCCGCCCCGCCGACGTGCCCGCGGGCGCGGGCGGGCGGGGGGCGCCGGGCCGGAGGATGCCCTGCCCGGGGGGCGAGGTGAGTGCGGGCGGGGGCTCGGGACGCGTGTGCGCGGCTGCGTGGCATTCAAGTGTGCGTGCGTGTGCAGTTGCATGCCCTTGGGGAGCACGTGTTATTCGTGTGTGCATGTTGTAAGGCTGTGTGTGTGCAGTTGCATGCCATTCGAGTGTGCGCGTGCAGTTGTGTCATTCAGGGGGGTGTACACACACACACACACACTTGAAACGACATACAGCTGCGCACACACGTGCACCCTGTCTCTCACAAGTCACTGCGCTGCAAACCCGTACGTACGTGTGCGTGGGGAGCGCGTGCCAAACGCTGCGTCTCGGTAGTAATATAAATTAGTCTTAAAAATATTGCCCACTGCCAGCCTAGATTGCCCTCCAGCAACCACGCCCAGGTGCACGTCCATGCGCGTGTGTTTTTGTATGCAGTTGCATGTTATTCACAAGTGTGAACATGTGTGTGTGGTTGAGAGAGCATGCATGTGCATGCACACACGCACTCACACTCTCTCATAAAAGTTGCTACGCACTACAAACACCCCTACGTGCACCTGCAGGGAGAGCATGCCAAACGCTGCATCTTAGCAGTACTATAAAGTAGTAGGGCAGCGGACAGTCTTTTTAAGATTAAATTGACCTGTAACAAATGTGCGCGGGGGGGCATGCAGACACACCCTTATACACTTGAATGACATGCAACTACACGCACACGCACACTCATATAGGAGTTGCTGTGCATACGTGCAGGGAGAGCATGTCAAACACCGTATCTTGGCAGCATTATAAACTAGTCTTAAAAATACTGCCTGCTGCCAGCCTAGATTGCCCTCTGGCCAACCAGGGCACCGTGATTTTGTAGCCTCGGCATAGCGAAGGGTGAGGTTTCTGTTTGTTTTAAAATAATAGCCTGCCGAAGGCATTCCCCTGCAGAGGCTGTGTGTGTGGTAACCTTTCCGAAAGCTGTGTGCGCTCAAGTCCCGTGACAAGCCGGTGTTAACGAATGAGACGGGGCTGCAGCTTTTGAAAGCGAAGGAGAGCTTTCATTTCTTTTAGACCATGGGTAAGAGAGCGTTTTGCTTTGTGCTGGCTATAGGTGCCACCCCCAGGAGCAGTGGGAGAAAATCTGTGCTGTCCCCCGTCGCCGTGAGCCAGCAGCATGCTGCTAAGGGTCAACCCCAGTCAGTTCATGGAGCATCAGCCTCTCTTTGTGGAGAACACGGAGCGCGAGTATCCCGCCCCGAACTCGCTTCCAGATCCGTTCATGACCGAGGGACCCTCTGCCTCAGCTGAGCCAGACCCGCTGTCCTTCAACCTCACCAACTCCACGGACTGCGGCGAGGAGATCCTGCTCTACGGGGACACCGAGAAGATCGTCATCGGGACGGTGCTCTCCATCATCACCTTGCTGACGATTGCTGGCAACAGCTTGGTCATCATCTCCGTCTGCATCGTCAAGAAGCTCCGCCAACCCTCCAACTACCTGGTGGTGTCCTTGGCAGCGGCCGACCTGTCCGTCGCCTTCGCGGTCATGCCCTTCGTGATCATCACGGACCTGGTGGGAGGGGAGTGGCTGTTCGGGAAGGTGTTTTGCAACGTGTTCATCGCCATGGACGTGATGTGCTGCACGGCTTCCATCATGACCTTGTGCGTCATCAGTGTGGACAGGTAAGGACCGCTTTCGTCCAGTAACGCTTGCGTGGCGGGTGCTTTGGAAACGCTGGAAATCATAAATCCTTTGACTTGGGTGGCTAAGGTTGTCGCTGGAATAGATCATCCTGCCCTCTTCCTTCTGCAGAAGGGGAAACCGAGGCACCGAAAGGGGCTGAGTGGCTTGCTCGAGCGCTGTGGGGGAGGAAGGGGCTCGGCTCCTTTTGCTATCTGATAAGCACATGACTTATTTTAGGCTACAGGACTGAGTGCACGGCCCAGGTCGGACGTCTGCAGAAGTGCCTCTTTGTAAATGGAGGTTGCTCTCGGGTTAAGAACGCAAAACTGGCCCCTTCCGGGTTCACATTTGCAGTTGGTGACTGCTCCAGTTCAATACAGGGTGTGTGTGGTTAAAATGAGATGGGAATGCGCTTGAGGCACATATTTAAGTGTTTTTCTGGCCAGAGCCGCAAGGCTCCGATGGCTTTCCAGGCTCTGATCCTGGTCAAGCCGGTTCCTTTCCTCTTGGGTGAGTCGGTTTCCCAGGATTTGTTTCCTCATCTGCAAATTTTGCAGCTAATTATATTGTCTGCGTCACAGGAATATTGCCAGGATGAGGGGTTGGGGCAGATTCAGGTCTGGAGAACCCTGCTTATTTCTTG
Organism: Crocodylus siamensis; assembly: GCF_052110815.1. NCBI lineage: Eukaryota > Metazoa > Chordata > Crocodylia > Crocodylidae > Crocodylus > Crocodylus siamensis. The sequence continues at coordinate 6,638,343 of NC_143396.1, read as the reverse complement.
GAGGGGTTCATCTACATTTACAGTGGTGCAGCTGAGCTCAGCGTCCCGTCCCTTGGAGATAAGGCGCTTGAAACTGCAAAAGAATAAAAAAGCCTGATGCATTTCTCATGGGCCTGTGCAATCAGAGCACTTTTTGCTGCGGAGTCTGAGTCAGTCACCTGTGTGCTGTGGTAAGTCTGGGATACAGAGCTAAGATGCAAGATCGTGATTTCAGCAAGAGCTGAGCTCTCGATTCAGTGCGTCACTTTCAGAAAAAGGCAATCGGGACTCGTAGTGGAGATGATGCGTCTTTTATTAGATTTTTGCAACAACAACAACAAAAAATTCTTTAATGGCAAAAATCTTGTTGGTCTAATAAAAGATACCATTTCCACATCCTGATTGTCTTTTCCTCTAGACCAATACGGCTACAACCTGGATACCTAACTTTAGGAAAATCGTTTCTCGGTTTCCAAGCTGAGGCAGGCCAGGTGTGGAATTGGGTAAAAAAAACTGGAAAGTTCACCAAACGTCCAAACCCTGCATTGAAGCGAGTGTTTCCCTGGGCAACTCCATAACAACACATGTTCAAACATCCGTGGGCTAATACTAACTTGCAGTCGTACCTGACTGATCGACTCGAGTCTCACTCCGAACTTAACAACCTGGGGTTATTAAAAGCCAATGTTTTGATTGAATAAATTAGAGTCTTTTTCAGGTCTCGATGTATTGTTTGAGCGTGTGTGTGTGGGGAGGGGGAGGGGGACTTTTGTTTTATGGCGAGGGAACCAATTAATTAAAAGGGAATGTATTAAAATGTGGAAGTCCATGTACAGGGGAGGAAATCCATATCAGGTAGGCAAAAAATGAAAGTCAATAGTAGAATATATGGCTTTGTTTGGCTTTTCAGGGATGATGGATAAGTGTGATACTAAAGCAGAGCTAAAACGAAACACCCGCATGAAATAAAGCAGAGAGACTTGAATCCGAGACATTTGCTGCTTTTTTTTTTCTCTCTAAGTTCCTACGCCAAGTAGAAATAGATATCGAGATGCCGAAGTGCGGAGGACAGAGCTCTTACTAAAATTAAATGCAATAGATTCTGCTCGTTAATTATGATTGCCTGGGTGAAATTCCCTCTGGCTCAAGCAGGCAGAGATCCAGAGGAAGCAGTGGAGCTGTGTTGAATTTGGCTGGCTGTCTTTCATCGCCAAAATGTGAGCAAACGCAGGATTTCGGGGAAATGTGCGTTGCGCTAGCCAGAAAGCGGTCAAGCCCAGCTCATGAGTCGAGGCCAAATCCTGAAAGGTGCAGAGCACGTTGCCACTGAAGTCAACAGGGGAGGGGTTATTCAGGAGGTGGGTTTCTGCCATTACAGACCAGATCCAGAGTTGCCTCTGGATGCATAGCACGGCTAGGATGTGCACAATAGAGGTGTCGGTTCAGTCTCCGGTGTAAAATAGAGCAGCCCCGAGGCTGCTCTGATTTATGTTGGCTATTCAGTGGCATCTGTAGGGCCAGGCACCAAACCCAGGCACCCGTTTTGAGGGCACAAGGATGGTGCCTTGGCTATAGCTGCCTGCTGGGGCTCGGAAACTACCTGTTACTCCTCTTGTCCCTCAATGGGCTGCTTTGGCAGCTGGGGATTGATGGTGTCTAAAGGAAACCTGGCTACTATCCCTTCCACCCACTGCAGAGGCTAGGGGAGGTGCATGAGCTGCCGGTCCTTTCCCTTCCGCAGGCATGCAACCATCATCCCTCCCCATAACCCGCGCACATATCTCGCCTGTCCCCAGTCTCTGCAAAACTCCTCATCATCTCAGCGTCCTAGTGAAATGCATCGTGTTAACGCACCACCTTGACCATGCTTTCCTGCGTGTCCAAAGAGGAAGCGTGGCTTACCGGTGAGAAAAGAGGGGAGGCAAGAGGTAGCAGGAGGCGGCGGGGCTGGGTGGTGTTATGCAATGCCTTGACCTCTTTGTGCATGAGTGAACTCAGCTGGATGAGCGACTAAAAAGCAGCGGCAATCAGATGGCTGCAGTTGAGCAAAGCTTTCCTGGATCTGTCTCGCTCACTGCTTAAATTAGACCAACTGTACTTTGCGTTGAACCCAGCTGGCCCATTCAGTCACTGTCTGCTCTGGATCCTTCTCCCCAGCCCGTAATTGCTCATTTGGAAACGTGGAGCAGAGAGCAGGCAGATAAACTAGCCGAGACACGATACGAGCGGGGGGGAAAAATCAACGCCAGGGGTTTAAATTGGAGCTGGAATGAGCCACTCGTCAGAGAAGCGTGTTCCTGTGAATAAGCCCCACGGATTTGCATCACAATAGCGGTGGGTCTAACCCTGCGTGTGCCCGAGGTTTGTGATGCAGAGCTTATTTCGCTGTGTCCGTTTGAGATCAGGATTCAGTAGCTGCTGGCGGGGCTGTGAATGGCTCCCCGTGCGGCTTGAGATCTCGATAGCCCCGTGGCCTTCAGCCTGAGCGCTCGGCTGCGGTCACGGAGCATTAGGGGTCTCCGCAGGCTGGGGCCCACCACTGCAGCGGTGTAGACAAGGCCGCCCTGCTAACCCATGTCTGAGATGAGCAGGAAGGCTTTTCGCTCCCTGCGCCACCCGTTACGTTTTTGCAGCCGTAACACCGTGGGGGCGCGGGATGCAGGCTGCCGTTCCGGGGGACGGGGCGGCATCGCCCAGGAGGTGCTGGAGCCCACTGCCTTCAGGGAGCCGGGCTCTGGGGAGACCCAGCGGACTTTTCTCTCCAAGGGGTGGCTTGGTTGGGATCATTAGGGATCCCGGCGATATTTGTGAGCACGCTTCACTTTGGGATCTTCTCTGCACCTCCCCGCCCCCCCCCCCCCCCCCCAGGAAAGCGAAGAGCTGGGGACTCCCTGTTATAAATTCTTCTGCACTCCCAATCCTAAATGCTGCATGGATGTGCTCTGTTGGGCCAGCTTGCCTTATTCCATCTGGTTGCGTTTCTGAAGAGGCCGAAGTTTACATGCCTTCTGACAGGCCTTGGGAGGCCTTTTGAGATGGAAAGTGCAATAAAAATGTAGGGTATTATTAAAAGATTTCTCCCTCTTATTCATTTTTTTAAGCCTCTTGAGTACAGCTAGCGAAATGTTTTGATCCAAAAAGGGGCTTTTTTCCAGCAAAACAAATTGTTGCTGAAAAATACCCATTTTCAATGGCTATGTGTTGACAAAACCTGCAAATGTTTCGATGGAAGGGAAAGAAAAAAGGAGTCTGCAGTGGAGTGCCCCAGGGGTCGGTCCTGGGGATGGTTTTGTTCAGTGTCTTCATCAGCGACCTGGAAGATGGACAAGTTTGCAGATGACACCAAGCTGCGGGGAGTAGTAGATACGCTGGAGGGTCGGGCTAGGATTTGGAGAGCCCACAGCAAATCGGAGGATCGGGCCAGAATAAATCCCGTGAGGTTCAGCAAGGACAAGTGCAAAATCCCGCACTTAGGACAGAACAGTCCCCTGCCCCAGTATAGGCTTTGGCTTTTTTCTGGTGGGGGAGTTCATTAAAAACCCAAATCTCTCTCAAAACTAGTTGACAGAAATGATTTGTTTGCTGAAATATTTCACGGTGAGGGTTTAAAAAAAGAAAAATCCCATTTTTTAGCCAGCTGTATCCTTGCGATGTCCAAATATTCTCTCGGACCTTGGGCTGAGCTATGTTGTAGCTGGCATCAGTTTTCTGTAGAAAAACAACCCAAAAAGAGAGAGTCATTCAGAAACAGGTTTTTTGGGTTTTCACTTGCCCTCTCCCTTCTTTATCCAGACAGGTCTTTGGTTATTAGGTATGCTCGGGCGCATTGCTCTCCAGGTTGCCCCGACTTTCAATAGCTCAGACAGCCCGGCTGATTTCAACACGTAGCTATGCTTTCTGCCCCACTGAATCGGGAACATTGCCTGCCCTGAAAGCATTTCTTGAGCTACAAACAAGGCTCTATCACAGAAGTCGGGTTGAAGGGACCTTGTAGATCTTCAAGTCCGACCCCATGCCTGGGCGGGAGAAAAAACTGGGTTCAAATGATCCCAGCCAGGTAGGCATCAAGCCTCCTCTTAAAGCCCCCCCGGGTAGGAGCCAGCACCACTTCCCTTGGAAGTTGGTTCCAGATCCTAGCCGCCCTGACCGGGAAGCGTTTCTTATGGATGTCTAATCTAAACCTCCTCTCCAACAACTTGTGGCCGTTACTCCTTGTCATGCCAGGGGCAGTCGGGGAAACAAGGTCTCTCCCAAACCCTTCTGGTCCCCCCTAGTGAGTTTATAGATGGTCACCAGGTCCCCCCTCAGCCTTCGCTTGTGGAGGCTGAAAAGGTTCGGGTCCCGCAGTCTCTCCTCGTAGGGCCTGCCCTGCTGTCCCCGGATCATGCTGGTGGCCTCCTCTGGACCCTCTCCATGCTGTCCACATCCCTCCTGAAGTGCGGTGCCAGAACTGGACGCAGTCCTCCGGCTGTAGCCTGACCAGTGCCGCACAGAGGGGGAGGATCACCCCCCTGGCCCTGCTCGAGATGCACCTGTGGGTGCACGACAAGGTGCGGTTAGCCCTGCCAGCCGTGACCTCGCATTGTCGGCCCATGTTCATCTTGGAGTCAATAATGACTCCGAGATCCCTTTCTGCCTCCGTGCTCTCAAGAAGGGAGCTTCCCATCTTATAAGTGTGCTGCTGGTTACTACTGCCCACGTGCAGCACCCTGCACTTGTCAGTGTTGAATCCCATCCTGTTTTTTGCTAGCCCACCCCTGTAACCTGTCCAGGTCTTGCTGCAGTCTTTCCCTCCCTACTAGCGTGCTCACCTCACCCCAAATTTTGGTGTCATCAGCGAATTTAAACAGATTGCTTTTCACCTCATCGTCCAAATTGCTGATAAAGAGATTGAACAGCGCGGGCCCGAGGACGGAGCCCTGGGGGACTCCACTGCCCACTTCCCCACAGGCTGAACATGACCCGTCCACCATCACCCTCTGAGGGCGACCCTTCAGCCAATCTGCAGTCCATCTGACCGTGAGGCATCAATGCCACAGTCGCCTAGTTTTTTAATGAGGATGGGGTGGGAGACGGTGTCAAAGGCCTTGCTAAAGTCCAGAAAGACTACATCCACGGTGACACCTGCATCCAGTGCTTTTGTGACTTGATCATAAAAGGCAATCAGGATGGTCTGACAAGCCCTAATGAAACCGTGCTGGTTGCCCTTGAGCATCATCCCTGAAGCCGGCCCATCGCAGATGTGCTCCATGATGATCTTCTCAAAGAGTTTCCCTAGGATTGAGGTAAGACTGATGGGCCTATAGTTGCCCAGGTCCTCCCTTCTCCCTTTTTTAAAGATGAGGACCATGTTGGCTACCTTCCAGTCATCCGGCACCTGGCCCGAGCACCACGAGTGCTCTTAAAGCCGTGCCAAGGACCCTGCGATAACCCCTGCTAGCTCCCTCAACGCCCTGGGTGGAGAGCATCTGGACCCGCTGATCTGAGCACGTCCAGCCCCTCCAGAAGCTCTCTGACCCGGTCCTCCCCAACCTGAGGTCTGGAGGCGTTCCCCTCAAGTCCGTCTGGTATCGCGGTGGGGGAGTCCCGGTCCCTGCACAAGAAAACGGAGGTGAAGAATTGGTTAAAGAGGTCTGCTTTCGCCTCTGGCGCAACCGCCAGATTGCCCAGCGTACTTTGCAGGGGCCCCACGTTTCCTGGTGCCTTCTTCATCCTCCCTGTATATTTGAAAAAGGACTTTTTGTTATCTTTGATCTTGGACACAAGTCCTAGCTCTATGTCCGCCTTAGCTTTCCTGACAGCCCCCCTACAGGCCCGAGCAGAGGCGGTATACTCCTCTTTGGAGATAGCACCCCCCTTCCACCGGGTATATGCTGCCTTTTTGGTAATCGGGCATTCCCGGACGCCCTTGGTGAGCCAGGGGGCCTTTTGGGCACTCCTGCCCCCCTTGCTTCTTGTTGGGACGATCACCCCTTGGGCCCTGAGTATCGTCTCCTTAAGGAATGACCACTCTTCTTGGGCACTGAGCTCCCCTGCTCTCGGGACCCCAGCGCCTCTCCCACTGATCTCCTCAACTCGTTGAAGTTGGCCCTCTTGAAGTCTAGGGCTACCGCCTTGCTGCAGGCCCTCGACACCCCGCACTGGATGGTGAATGCCAGCAAGCGATGATCACTGGCACTCAGGTGGTCGAGGATCTGGAGGCCCCTGACCAGGTCACCTCCTGTGGCCAGGACCAGGTCCGACAGGGTGTTTTCTCTGGTGGGACTGTGAATCCCTGAATTAAGTGGAGGTCCTGTGTCTTGGCCAGGAGCCTCCGGGAACGGCCCGACCTGGCTGACTGCTCCTCCCAGCAGATGTCCGGGGAATTTAGATCTCCCCTGATAACCACATCCCTTGCCTTAAGTGCCTCTGCAAGCTGGCCCGAAAATTCCCGGTCCAGCTCCTCCCCTTGGTTGGGGGGTCTGTAGTAGACCCCCACCGTTAGATCCCTCTCCCCACGGCCCCCTTGTATCTTGACCCAGAGCACTACAGCTTGCCCCTCCTCTGACCCCATTTTGCTGGCAGAGGATGTGTATTGCCCCTTAATACAGAGCGCCCACCCCTGCCTTTCCTTCCTTCTCTATCCTGCCTGTAAAGCCGATAGCCCCTAATGCTAACTGTCCAGTCCTGGGATGAATCCCACCAAGTTTCTGTTAACCCTATTATGTCTGGGTCTGAACTGGCTATTCTGAGGGCAAGTTCCTCCTGCTTATTCCCTATACTACAAGCACTGGTATATAGGCATTTAAGACGCCGCCAAGCTGCATCTGATCTGTGATCCCAGCTCGGCTCTATGATCCCAACTCGGCCAACTTAACCACAAGTGAAAGCACCCACGAGCATAGCTCTTTGAGGTCTTCTTTTGTATGACAAAACCAGTGTCGTATCTTTAGCTTTGTGTGTTTTGCTGTTTGTCGATTCGGGAGCTCTTGGCCATCAGAGATGTTACCAGGGATCGCTACGTGGAAGTGGCCCCCTGCGCTCTGGGTCGTCTAAGTACATAAACCTTACTACCACATCCAGGTACGGCACTTGGAGAAAGAGCAGGCTAGTAATATTAGTCACTGGAGCTATATGTTTGCTATGGCCATGATACTAAGGCAAAGCCCATTATTTTCATGGGCACTTTTCCTCAATGGCCATTGTCTTGCTCTGTTGGGCAAGCCTTCTTCCTGGGGTGGAAGGATGGTTTTGTGGTGAAACAGCTGGCCAAGGGTTCAAGAGATCTGGGCCCACATACCAATTTAACACAGCTCATGCAACCTTGGGCATGTTTCTTCAACTCTTCAGATGGGAACTGAAGTAACAGAAACTAGGGCTAATAGACTAGCTGGTTGAACTCGTATATATAACACATATAGTTCAACCAGCTCCACTATTCACCCTAGTTTCCAGATGGGAAAGGAAGTAACAGAGTTGAAGATATATGTGTGTACATGTATGTATGTGTGTGTGTGTGTGTGTGTACATGTGTGTATGTAACAGAATTTCAGTCTCTAAATAGTCCAACATTTTGAAAATTGCTATACATACATATACATGCGCACACGCACTCTCACATGCTATGTATATAGAGTCTATATACACACTGTGTATATATATATATATATATATATATATATATATATATATATATATATATGAAGTAACAGACACTATATATATAGTGTCTGTTACTTCATTTCCCATCTGGAAGCTAGGATTAATAGTGGAGCTGGTTGAACTATATATATGTTATATATACCATCCTTCCACCCCGGGAAGAAGGCTTGCTCAACAGAGCAACACAATGGCCTTTGAGGAAAAATGCCCATGAAAATAATGGGTTTTGCCTTAGCATCATGGCCGTAGCAGACATATAGCTCCAGTGACTAATATTACTAGCCTGCTTTTTCTTCGTGTTCTTCTATATATATAACATAATACAGTGTGTGTGTGTATGCATGTATATATATATACAGCAGTTTTCAAAATGTTGGACTATTTAGAGAGACTGAAATTCTGATGCATGCACACACATCCATAAGCTACATATTCACATGCATAACACATGCATACACCTATATATGAAATAGATTATTTTTCATATATATACAAACATATGAGGTTTATATAATCTCCTCTCTCTTTCTCTTGTCCACATTGATAACTTTGTGTCTGTATAAGGTCTTTACAGACGCACATGCACATGCATGTCAAGATGTGTGTGTGCGGGTAGGCAGATCTATATAAAAACCCCTCAAACAGCTTTGAAAAAGGTCTGGGTTTCCCCCTGCATATGCACGCTACGTATATATTTTTAGATGGATCTCGTTGGCGTGCCCATAGGACAAGTTGCCTGATGCTCACATCAGAAGATGCTATTTTCAGTTGCTTAGAACTTGCCAAATTAACCATTTGGGCTACAATTCTGCATGGTTGGCATTTGATTCAGGCTGATTTTTGGTCATTTGAGACGGTCCAATTCATGGCTGCTCATTAGGGATCTGGTTAGGGCCAGGCAGCTAAATTCTCCAGCAATTCCTACCTCACTGAGCCTGTTTCAAGCCTTCACAGCCCCCGTGCTGGCCAGGCACCCTAAAGACCATGGGAACTTCTCTTGCGATTACCGCTCAGTGACATCGCTCTTGTGAAGGGAGAGCAAAACACCATCCATCTCGTGCTGTCCTCTTCTCCCCTGCTGGGAGGTGGAGGATGCAGGCACCAGCGAGCGCACAGGCATAAGAAGGACTGATCTGCACGACAGCAGATCCAACAACCTCCCGAACCTGGAACTGAACCCCAGGATCCTGAATCTTCCCTGGTTATCTGCCAATGGCTGTGATTTATGCAGTGGTCTCCCGCATCCTTCGTCTGTCTGGTCCACATAGGGAATCTGATTAAATGAGCTTCAGCTCATGAAAGCTGCTGCTTCTAGCATGCGTACACGTGCACACACACGTCTGTAAAGTGCAAATCTACACCGCCTCCCGCTACAGTTGTTCCCAGTCACCCTCTTAGCTCAAAAGGTAGAGGCTCTGGCTGTAGAGATAAAAGGTCCTAACCTTACTGATGACTGGCCTGTGGGAATCGATATGATCCCATATAATAGAGCGGTCTTTGAGGACATGGTCACACGCTGTTTGTTCCACAGGACTGTCCTTCGTTCAGCAAGCGGGTATTTAATATCCCTTTTTGTCTTTATTCAGGGTACAGCATGTTCTACTAGTTAACTAGCAGGTTGGGACTTGGGGTGCCTGGTTTTGTGACTGAATTACTGTGCAGCCTTGTTTCGGTCCCCTGGTTCAGCAAGACATCCACATACAGGACAGTATGGAGGCATCGAGTGAAATGCTTTTTTGAACCCAGACCCAATTCACAGCCTTTACTGAGCATTGAATCGTGGGAACTATCATACTTTTCCAGTTTTAGCCCTTTGAGATCCCCTGAGTGGTTCATCATCCGGGCCGGTTGGCTTTGAATTGAGGTTTCCAGTCGGTTCATATTTTATGTGGGGTGAGCGTGCCCCCGCGGTAAGCAAAGCAAACGAGAAACAAACCTCGAACCGGTGGTCTGTCTTCAGAGCTAGAGGGGCAGCCCAGGCTCTGTGCTTCCCCGTCAGCACATCGGCCTCCTCGCATCTCCCTCGCCCTCCTGCAGCTCTCAGCTGGCTCGGTAACACGCTCACTTACTGGCCGTCAGTCACAGCTTGCTCCCCGCCGTCCAGCCAGGCAGATGGACTACCTGCACTGGAGTCTCAGGCTGAATAAATGCACCCCTAGTTGCAAGGCTGATGTGAGCATAGTCAGCGTATGCCCCCAAACTCCTTGTGTCCTGAGATTGCAACAGATGAGGCCCTGAGTGTGCTCCAAGTGTGATGTCTAAGGGACTAGAAAAACAGTGTCGAGCCAGCTCCATCCCCTTTCGAATCCCACGTCAGGTAGTTGAAGACTGCTATTAAGTCTCCTCTTCTCTAAACTAAATAAACCCAGTTCCCTCCTAAGTGTAGGACTTTGCACTTGTCCTTGTTGAACCTCATGAGATTTATTTTGGCCCGATCCTCCAATGTGTCTAGGTCACTCTGAATCCTAGCCCGACCCTCCGGTGTGTCTAGTGCTCCCCACCTAGCTTGGCGTCGTCTGCAAACTTGCTGACTCCATATAGGAGTCCTGAATTTCATGCAGGATTATTTATCTCATCATACTTCAGGGCTGTCTTGCCAACAAGACTTGCTGCAAGTTCTGTGCCATCTGCCAGGTCGTTGATGAATATATTGAACGAAACCAACCCCTGGGGCACGCCACTTGATACTGGCTGCCAGCTAGACATCAAGCCATTGAGCCCGATGGTCCACCGTGTTCACATGCTTGCACTTTCCAGTGAGTCTAACACCAGCCTCATGAAATTTCTCCTTCCTTTCCATATTAGTCCTATTGTAACCCTATTTGTGACAATAACAGGGTCATAGTGATTCTTGGCTCTTTGCATGTCTCACTCTTCATCCCTAGATCTCAAATCGGTTTGCAGTGAATCATCTCCCCTGCAGAGATGGGGAAGCAGAGGCCCAGAGAGGTGAATGGGACTCATCTGAGGTCACCCATCAGGTCCGTAGCAGAGCCAGGAATACGACATATGATGCTCAAGTATCAAGTATCCGTCTCCTCCAGCTGAGACAGCATGAGGCATGCCACTAGTCTAGACTCCAGTTTCCAAGCCCTAGCAAATAAAATGCATTTTTCTGCTGGTTTTCCTCCCCTGCTTATAGGCATTTGTACCGTGATTAATGAGCAACTTCTCCTTTTCTGCAGGCTGTAAGTGAATCCCTCATGTGTCTGCTTCTAAATACAACTCAATGCATTTATTATAAGCCCAGCAGGTTTAAGAAGATATTGGATAGTTTTTTAGCAGTGACCGGTGGTGAAGGATGTCTTGCTTGAGATTCATTAAATGGGCCTGATTTTCATAAAGTGGTTGCTTTGGATCTTTTTGTACTGTCTCAGATCTAGCACCCAAAAATGGAAGGTGTTATTAGTAGATGTTGGCAAGACAGCCCTGAAGTATGATGAGATAAATAATCTTGCACAAGATTCAAGATTCCTATATGGTCCAAGTAGCTCCTGAGTGGTCTGATATCTTTGCGTGTGGACTAAGGGCCATCAGGCCTCAGGCTTGTCAGGGTGTAGAGCCAAGTCCGTCATCATGGCATTAGGTGGTATCAGGCTTGTCTTTGTTATAGGCTTTGGGATGAGATGTCAAACGGAGGACCTGGAGCTGCTGAAGATCCTGAGACAAATCCTATTCCATGATGCCTGCCTTCCATCCAGCTCAGGGGGTCGTAGAGAGCTAGGAACCCCCTTACCTGCCCTCCCAACTTGGGCAAGTCCCCACCAAGCACTGAACCAGCTCCCAGCCCTCCCTCTTCCCAGCTGTAATGCCAGGATAATATACAGGAGCGCTGGGGAAGGACAGGACCAGGGAGACAAATAGCTGGACTAAACCTCCAAGATTATTGCACCAGCACGTAGCCAAGGGCAGGCCACACGTCCCCGTGCGATGTCGCGTACCAAGATGTAGGCAGCCTGGTTGGTGGTTTGTGCAACCTATCGGTCAAGGTCTGAGCGGTAGCCAGGGTCCAAACCAGAGACAAAATAAGAGCAAGCTGGGCAGTTATCCATGAGAGCCCAGTTCCAACAAGCCGAGATGCGAGGTCCAAGTCGGAGCAGGGTCCTCAACAGGCGGTCAGATCTCGAGTTGGGGCGCAAAGGCAGGGAAACAGCAGAGCAGTCCAAGGGCAGAGCAAGCCTTGGTGTCCAGATGGCTTCCCCATGACCAGGAAGCCTTATGTAGCCAGGAGGACCCAACTAGGCTGGAAGCCCTGGGCTGATCAAGGGCAGTAGCAGAAGCCCTTTCCCAAGCCCTTTTCCGTGCTGCTTTTCCTTCCTGAGCTGGTCCCCGATGGAGGGCTGAGTTGGTGCTTGGTCCCTGAGCCTAGGGTGAAGGGTTTGGGACTGGGTCCTAACGTGATCCCCTTGAATCCCGGGGGAGGGCCCCTGCTTATTCTGCGCCCATCCACCTCCCTCCCTTCCATGCAGCCTGCTGTGACGTTTCCCCTTTTGCCTTGTAATTGGCCTCTCACCATTTGCAAAGGCCAGGGAGTGCTTCGGGGTGCTGGGAACATGGCGCCTGTGCCCAGAAATGTAACTGGGGGGAGGGACTAGGCGCCGACTTGGAGAGAAGCTGCAGAAATAACCACCGCAGCTGATGGCTGCCCAGCCATGCCGGCACCACCCTCCATCCAAAGCAACGCCGCTCCTCTCTCCATTCACAGGCAGCTCCATGGGCGAGGGAGGGGAAAGGAGAAAATGATACAGGGAGAAAACAGGCAGAGGCTTGTGTTTTGCCTGAGAGCGTGGATACTTCCACCCCACTGTTATGCAGATTGCCGTCAACCTGACTAATGCAGCCTAAGCAGTAACTTAGACAATGCCGGTGTCTCCGGAGAAGCCCGCTGCTTCCCTGATACCCGAGAGCCGGAGGAGCTGGCTCCGGTCCTTCCTCTCCACGCGATGCCCAAGGGAAGGCCTCTGCCTATGGCCAGCTCCTCTTTCTGCCCTCCACCGCGTGCAGGGGAGAGGGGGCGTTGAGTGAGATTGCCTCTACCCCCATGCACGGTCTTGGAAAGCTGAAAGCAGCTGTGGCAGTTTCTGCCACCATCTCTTAGCCGAATGCTAGGGGCATAAAGGAGCCCCTCTTCCAAACCCAGGAGCCGGTCCTTGTCTCCATTGCGTGTTGGTCTAGTTGCACTGACTTCAATTGCGGTTACTTCGCGTTTACAGCGGTGTCACGGAGAGCAGATTTTGGCCTTCGGGCAGCCGCCCGTGGAGTCACGATGCAGGGTCCATCTTTTGAGCATCCCTCGAGCATTCATGTCTGGAGTTGGGGTTGGGACAAATGTTCTGCGAAAATTAGGCTTTGAAGTTTCCTGATGGAAAATTAATGATGGCTCGTGGTAGAGGTGATTATCTTTTATTAAAGCAACTAGATATCACTGCTACCACGAGTCCTGATTCCTTGTGCCTCTAGACCAGTAAGGCTACGACCTGCATACCTGACTGATGGAAAATTAGGCATTTAAGTCATTGACGGTTTTTAAGGGAAAATACCTGGGTTCCAGCCGAGCCCTCCAAGTAGACCACATCTTGCAAAACGCGCTGGGTGGTGATTGTGAGCGGCAAGGCTGTGGGGCACCGTAGGAAGTGAAGTCCAATGAGGGAGAAGGGGTGCAAACTGCAACTCCCGGAGGAACAGCATTTTGAAAAGACCGCGTGTTCCGGTGTTTGGCTCTTTTCAGGAAAAAGCCTAAATGTTCCTCGGGGAGAAGGAAAATTTCCAGTTAGCGCCAGCTGTGACTAAGATGATGCCATCTTTTTGCATACACGGTGGTACTTGTTGTAGACATTTGATGGTTCGTACCTTCTAAGCATCAAAGCAGCCCCATGCAAAGCTAATAAGCTCTTAAACTGTTTTGCAGGTACCTAGGGATCACGCGGCCACTGACGTACCCCGTGAGGCAAAACGGGAAGCTGATGGCCAAGATGGTGTTCATCGTGTGGCTCCTCTCTGCCTCCATAACGCTCCCCCCGCTCTTCGGCTGGGCCAAGAACGTCACCGTCGAAAGGGTCTGCCTTATCAGCCAGGACTTTGGATACACTGTCTACTCCACCGGCGTTGCCTTCTACATCCCCATGACCGTCATGCTCGTCATGTACAACCGGATCTACAAAGCCGCCAAGGTCAGCGCGGAGAAGCACCGGTTCATGAACTTCCCCAAACAGTACGACCAGGACGGGGTGTATTGCATGGAGGCCGGCGTCCGGGGCCATCACAGCTCCAAGCGCAGCAAGGCGGTGGAAGAGTGCGCCACGCTGTCCAAGCTGCTGAGGCAGGATCGAAAGAACATTTCCATCTTCAAAAGGGAGCAGAAAGCAGCCAGGACCCTTGGCATTATCGTGGGGGCCTTCACGTTCTGCTGGTTCCCCTTCTTCCTGATGTCCACGGCCCGGCCTTTCATATGTGGCATCCAGTGCAGCTGCATGCCTCTGAGGTTGGAGAGGACCCTGCTCTGGCTGGGTTACACCAACTCCCTCATCAACCCCCTCATCTATGCTTTCTTCAACCGAGATTTAAGGACTACTTTTTGGAACCTCTTGTGGTGCAGGTACAGGAACATCAACCGGAGGCTGTCGGCCGCCAGCATGCACGAGGCCCTGAAAGTCACAGAGAGACACGAGTGTATTCTGTAAGCCCCTGAAGAGGGCCTGTGTCCTCCCGTCCAATGCTCGCGCTCAGTGCCTAAGTCAAGACCTCCCACGTCTCCATCCAGCCCTGGAGGAACGGCAGCCGTGTGCATTGTCGTTCTCCAGCCTGAGCTCACCGTCACAAATCGGGCACAGGAGGGGCTCCAGCCCGGAGTACCTGCGCGCCGCCCGTCCATCGCGACCCATTGCAGCCCCTTCCCTTCTCTTTAGTCCATCGCTGTGGCTGCGCTTTCTAAACTGGGAGTCGAGCAGCATCCCATGGCACCCAGGATGGAGCCAGGGTGGTTCTTGGACCCTGCCCCAAGTTGTGCCACAGCCTGACGGTGACCTTGGGCAAGTTGCGTCACTTCTCCGTGCCTCGGTTTCCCCCCCGTGTAAAATATTAGATGCTTGATTTTTTGCAGGGGGCTGTGAGGTCTGTGGAGGGACGGTGCTGCGTGTGGTGAGATTATCTCACAAGCCGCACTCCTGTATCCCGTCGGACAGCAGCTGTGGGCTGCGCTGAAGTGGACGATGGACCTCACGTTCCTCCCCTGTGCTTATAAACTATTGCAACCGAGTTGTTTCCATTCTGCATCCCGCAGCCCGTTCCAGGTTTGCATGTCGGGGAGATAATGCCAATGACCCTCTTTCCCCAAGTCCTCGCGTTTCAGAACTTGAACTGGCATGCTTAGGAAAAAGAAAAAAAACCCAACAACTTTGTTTATAGTATGGTAGACAAAGTTTAAACAGCCTACTTAAATCGGAGACCCGAACAGCAAGCAAAGACTGATATATTTACTGGGATGTATTGTACTTCATTCACAGCTGAGTGATGTGTTTGCATAATGTGTGGCTAATTGATTGACTGAGGCACTCCATAAAAGCACGCTTTGGTTGATGAGAGACATAAATACACGATTTCACCAGTAGCTTTACGGTGCTGCAGTACGATGTACAGCGAGCTTGAAAAAAAAATAAACCAAGCGGTGTATCTTTTTCTTTCCTTTTTTTTTAAAAAACAAAGAAAAAGACAAATCTAATTATTTTTTTAAATTTCAGTTGAGATTCTTTGCGTGTGTAGACCTTTGATGCCTCTTTTCTCCCTGTCAGCATAGTTCAGAGCCAACCCCCCCCGGAGTCATTAAATAATCTTCCACTGATTGCATTTGGCTTTGGGTGTTGGCCCTTTGGTGAATTTAAACTTTGTTCCAGTTGAGGTTGGAGAAGAGATTAGTTATGGGCTCTTCTTTCACAGGGATTTCCTTGAAAGCTTATAAAAAGGCAAGGGGGGTATATGAAATAAGGCAACAGCTAGTACATTGAAGGAGGGGGCATATCCCTTTTCTTCAAATATAAGGCACAGTTGAATTTAAGATGCATCCTATTTTTTTATTCTCTATTTAAGGTGTGGAAAGGAGTCAAATAAAGACACAATTTACAAAGGTGCCCCCTGTGGTGCCTATCAGACCTTTCTAGCTTTTCTTGGAAACTGCAATCGAAGATGCATGGCGTTTTTAGAAGAAATATTTCATTTTAAAAGTGTGCCTTATATTTGGAGGAACCTGGTGCCTTGGAGTTCTCATAAGCCAAAATGAACCTCATTTTAGTTTCCTAACAATTAAGGGGGCCCTGATCAGACCCCTCTGGTACTCCTCTCAGGATCTCTGTCTAGGAAAACCCTGTCTCTGTTTTGGGAGAATGGCACTGAAGCATGGGCTCAGGACCCCTCCGAGCCACCTCTTTTAATGGCTGGACAGAGTGAGACCGAGTGGATGGAGGTAGTTTCTCAGTAAGGGTCCCAGGCTCAGCAGAGAGGCAATGCTTGCTTGGCCCAAACATCCCCGTCAAATCCACAAGGTCAATTCCTGGGCGGATTGAAATCAAGAACTTAGCCATTGCCTTGAAGAGAAGTCAGGATTTCACTTAGTATCACTGAATGAGAATGAGGAGATGATGACGGTAATTCAGATTTTTATTTACCGTACCAGATCAACCATTGCCCCACCACATTCAATGTCTGGTCTCCAGCCTTGGCCCTTAATTACTGACGTTCTCCTAGAAATATAGTCGGCGCTTTCCAAACACAGGAGAAGACGTAATCCCTGCCTAAGGAGCAGCGGCAGGTTTTGTAAAAGGTCAAACATCCCATGTTCCCCTCCCAGCGGCATCCTGCTGCGGCGTGGCCCCTTTTCTTTTTGGCCAGACAGATTCTCAGCTTTGGTTTCCGCCTCCTTACTGGTCCCCCAGCAGTTTGCACTCGAGAGATATAAAGGAACCAGTTGCTTCAAAGATGCTTTAGGTGCTTCCCTCTTGGACACTAAGGTAAGGCTCGGTTTTCTGGAGCCTAAGTGAGACCAGAGTGGTCTCTTCCTGTCTTTACCCCCATGCATAGGCCACAGGGTACAGTTTCTGCACTGTGCAATGGCCATGTTGCTCCACAGTGGTCCTCAACAGAGAAGTCCAGTAGTGGAGTATGGCCAAGACCCCAATTGTGTATGTCTGCATGTGAGACCGCAAGGATGGATAAATCCAAAGCCTCCCCACGGGAACTCTGCAGCCTCATCCAGACCCAAATATGACATTCCAGACACGTGCACATGATGCTATCATTGGAAAAATAAATGTGATGTATGTTAAAGATGCTTCTTGTTTCTGTTCTTTTTTTGCTGTTCTCTCCCTCCAGCATCTTTTTCATTCATTGTTTTCCTCGCATTAAAAACCCTCCTGGGATGTGGTCCTTCCATTGATTCAGATAGATGCTCCTTCCAGAGATGTCCTGGCCAATGGGTTCATTAAATGGGAGGCTGTACAGTAGGACTCCAAAATAACCACATGGGGTGGAGTTTCTTCATGTCTCTTCTCAGTACTACACATTTAGTTTGCAGAAGAGAAGACCGAGGGGGATTGAACAGCAGCCGTCACCTCCCTGCAGGGGGGCTGCAAAGAGGATGGAGCTGGACTGGTCTCAGTGGGGGCAGATGAGAGGATAAGGAGCAATGGGCTCCAGTTGCAGCAAGGGAGGTTTAGGTTTGATATTAGGAAAAACTTTCTCACTAGGGGGATGGTGAAGCACTGGACAAAGTTACCCAGAGAGGCGGTGGAGTCTCCATCCTTGGAGGTGTTGAACACCCAGGTAGACGAAGCCTTGGCTGGGATGATGTAGTTGGGGCTGGTCCTGCTTTGAGCAGGGGGTTGGACTCCATGTGACCTCCTGAGGTCCCTTCCAACCCTCATTTTCTATGATTCTTTGATTTCTCCCTAATTATCCTTAGGGGAGAGGGATTTTAGGGAGATGGGGCATTTACAGTCCACTGCAACTGAATCCACTATGCACGCACACCAACTTTTGGCCAAAAAATGCAGGGGTCTTTTCCATAGCCATCACTTTGCAGGGCTAAGTCTTGCCTAGTCCATGACACCTCCAACTGAGTGATACGTTACAACACTTTTAAATATAGGTCTCATTACAAATGATGCCTAGGTCACAGTCAGTGTGGCACTCCTTTGGACGTTCATCAACTCCAGACTCTTCTGGCTTCCCAGTCTATATAGCCTTCTACTCTTATCCCTTCTCACTCCTTCGTGTTTCCCCCTTCCTAGCACCTCACCGAAGATCCTGTATGTGACAGCCCAATCTGGTGCGAATGGCCTTTGAGTAAAGGGGGCTGCATCATGTACGAGTCCCAGACCTACTGGAGGTGAGCTAGAAGACTGGATGGGAAATGGATTTCCCTTGGTTCCCAAGGTGAATGTGTTCACTAAATGTCTCTCCTAGAGTGTATGGAGCAGCAGGTCTACATGCGTAGAAGAAAAGGGTTGGAGGAGTAGCAAGTGTGGAGCTAGGGGACATTTGCTTATCGCCTCATAGCTGCAGCCAGTGCTGCAAACGCAAGTAAAGCTGATGATAACGTCCATGGTGGTGTGGCCAGCAGGCATTGCTCGAAAGCTGGGGAAAAAAGAGAGCGGGTCAGAGAGGAATCATAGGTGTTAGCACAAGGCCAGGTTGAAAGGGTCCCCCACCATCGATGGGGGGAGATGCGGTGCTGCAGTTGCACCCTCCTTTTGATTCCTGCTCCACCCAGACTTTAAAACCAACTGCCTGGGAGGGATATCAGCATTTCTATTCAAACAGCACAGAGAGAGTCAATTGACTTCATGGCTTATTATCATCTACCTGATTTCTGCTCTCTCTCTCCGCTCCACAGGTGTTAACATAGGCGCTGACTTTTAGTTTTTGTGGGGAAGGTGATGGACATGTGGAAAGCATTACACATTTCAAGCCGTCTTCCCTGGAGGAGCCAGGGCCCTCAGGCCCCCACGTATTCGGCACCTGTGGGTGTTAATGACCATCACTTCTTTTTTTTTTTAATAGTCTTGATGTTCCACTATTCAAGCTATCCTATCTTCTGTCATTTTGCTGTCTGTCAACCCTTCCTAATAATATCTCTCATCTAGTCTACAGCCCTTTAGGTGGTAACTCACGTGTGGTGATATTCATTTGGGTAAATGTCTTTGTTGCCGTCCTTGTCAAATGTCATTGATGTGTTGCCAGCATTGAAATCGCAGCCAGGAGAGCCCAACACCAGTGTAGTCTCAAAGAACAACACAGGCTCAGTTCAGTAGCAAAGGCTCAGCCAGGTTTATTGTCTACAAGGCACAGCCCAGACACACTTATGATCTGATAGGCAAGGGGTCAACACATGGTTGCCCATGACAAGGTGTCCCGGGGCGCGGCGAAGGCACGAACCCCGAAGGGTCCAAGGGGGAGCCTGGGGGGCAGCACACCACGGGGAAAGGAAAGGGGAAGAGAGAATAAACGAGAACCACTTACCGGTGGCAGGAATCGCGGCGGGGCTGGAAGCAGCGGCAGGAATCGCGGCGGAGCGGAAAGTGGCGGCGGGTCCCGCGCGGCTCATTAGCCGCGGTTTATTTAAAGGGGAAACGGCTGGGGAAGCAGAAGAGGAGAACCAGCGCGGGAGGATAAGAAGGGAGAGTGAGTGGGCAGAAGGAGAGGAGAGGCGGCAAGAGAGCGTGGGGAGAAGAGCTCCAGAGCGCAGCAGGGAGACGGAGGAGCCGGAGAACGTTGCTGCAGTCTCACGGGAGGAACCTGAATTCTGCCCAGGGGAAGACGCTGCCGTCGGTCCTGACAAGACCCAGGCGTCTCAACTGCATGTACCCCTGGGGCGCAAGGAGAGCCGAAGTTAAAGGCTTCATTAACACAGAGGACGACGGACGTAGGAGTTAAGAGGGGATCCTCAAAGGAAAGAGGGACTGAGACCCTACGGCAGGGATACAGGACCTCGACCAAGTTCGTGGGCAGACTATTCCCTCGACAGGGAGCTTAGCTTATTTTTGTGGGAGGTGATCCCTCTAGCCTTGTGGTTAATTTAGCATTTTTCCTTTCACTACTAATGTGGCTTGTTTTGTTGGCCTTGGTCTCTGTATTATTATTGTTCAGGGCTATTGAGTCAGAGAGAGCCTAGGACTTCACAGGTTAGACTGGCCGAGAAGGAACCAGGGCTTCCTGGGCCCCGACGTGAGCCTAGCTGGAATCAGAGGGACCCCTCATCAAGCGGAGGGCCAGCCGGCGGCAACCCCTATAGCACACTGCTGAGGCGGGGTCTAGGGCGAGGTGCAGGGGAGGTGGAGCCTTGCGAAGAACATCACGCTTTGGCCTTGGGGAGGTAGCCAGCATCAGGCGACCAGACCCCTCCACACTGAAATACCATCGAAGTCGTGGCAGGCGGGATACGGGGGGGGAGAAGACCGCCTGAAGTGGAAGATCGAGGAATACTCCCTTAAGAGATGGAGCGGAAGGTTACCACCAGGTCCCTGGGCAAGGCGGCAAGGGACCGAGGAATCGAGGCCTGGTGGGTGCACAAGGTATTGGCACAACTTCATGTAGGCTCCCCTAGGCCAATACAAAATTCCCATCATTTCTAATTCTCCTTTTATACAATGATCAAAACAAATCACAGTGCGCCAATATCTTGACTATCCTGAGCTGTCCTTATACCGTGGGTTTGTTCCACATCCTGATGTAGGCCGTTCAGCCAGTTCCCCTTCCCATCTCCTACTGGGAAGAGCACATCTGGCCCACGGTCCAAATTTTGCTTCCGTAAGGAGCTCGTGCATCCGTCAGGTTTGCTGATCAGCCCTACTCTGGCCAATGCTTTAGCCAAGCCTTTGTGTGATCAGCATATATATTGATCAACGTTTCAGCGAGGCCTACAGTAAGCATTAAGTCGCATGTGGAAATAACAGGCAGGAAGTATTGGATGTGCTGTCAAGATGCTCAAGGAGGCTAGATTTGATTTGCCAAGTCCGAATAAGAGATGAACATATAACTATAATGAGTACAGGCCAAATGAAACAATATGTTTTTACTATGTCTGCCCTCATTTGTTGTGTGTTTTTTAAAGTGAATATATCATTTAGCTGCAAATGAGTGCACATTCCAATTAAGTTGTTTTTTGCTTTGATCTTAAAGTGAATTGCAGAGCATTAGGCCCCTGGCATATTAGTAACACTTCTAGTTTCTTTTTAACTGGAGAAAAATGTGTTGATGTGCTGCATCATTTAAAAAAATGCGTGTCCTAGAATCATAGAAAATGAGGGTTGAAGGGAGCTCAGGAGGTCACATCTAGTCCAACGCCCTGCTCAAAGCAGGACTAGCCCAACTACATCATCCCAGCCAAGGCATTTGCTGAGATGATGGAGTTGGTGCTGATCCCGCTCTGAGCAGGGGTTGGACTACATGTGACCTGCTGGGACTTAAAAACCTCCCAGGATGGAGATGTGTGCATGCGCATGCACGTGCAGACACACACAAACTAATGTCTAGTCTACATATCAACCATCATCAATGAATTTCTTAAACCAGTGGAAATCTTCATCTGGAAATTTAAACCAGTTGAAAAGTGGCTTGTATTGAATTGAGCTTAAGTCGCAAGAGAATTGGATTAAGCTAAATTAATATAAATTATTTTACCACTGATTTTTTTTTATATTTTTATATATATATATATATATATATATAAAAGTGTTCACACAGCAGTTTAACTCAATTGGATTAAAATGTGACTGCTGTTAAGTTGATGTGGCCTGTACATAGAAAAGGCTGAGCTATCAGTGGAAAAGCTCTAGCTGGGAGGTGAGTTTCCTAGGCAATGGTCCCTGAGAGAGCAGAGGGCAACATGGAGAGGAAGGATCCAGAGCCTCAAGCAGATAGTGATGCGGGGGGGAAGTGTGTAGGTCTCAGGCTTTTATGGCACAAGAAATGCAGAGCTAGCGCACTTAGTGATAAGCACAACACAGGGCTAGCTGTGCATTGCAACCTCCCCCAGCCAGTCCCTAGCCTTAATCTAAGCTTAACCTGGGTGGGAGAGGAGGGAGAGAAGTTGGCAGGTGTCTAATTGTTGCTTGTTGGTTTGCTAATTACTGAAGAGCTACGTTGCTTCTTCTGCATTCCTGGAGGAGGAAATGAGTGCAGAGAACGTGGGGTCATTTCAAGGGCTGCTGCTCCTTATGCTCCTTACAAGCTGCTGCTGGGCTCCTGCCATCTCTGCTTTCTGGAGAACATTTGCCCGTCGGGAGAGGGTGGGACTGGCACTGGTGACCTAGTTTGCACCATAGACCGGCACTGAACCTCCATGAGAAACCCAGTTAACTGAAGGGATTTCCTCATGACATGGTCTGAATCCAAGGAGTCAAAACTGGACTATGACCCCCCTTCCCCAAATTAATCTATAAGGAGTTTGAAGTCTTCCCCTTCCAGAAAGCTGAACCAGGAAGCCTGGGCATTAGAACACATCTTTGGTACCAAAAAATTTGCTTTGATGATGTTTTTTTCCTAATTTGGAGGGGGTAAGGTCTAGAAAGCAGTGTCTAGAACAGCATCACCCAACCTCCTCGCCCCGTGAGCCACCCGAGAGGCGTGCGGTTGGCGCGCGGGCCGGATTCTGCGTGGGGTCGCAGCACGTGGGCCTCGCCCCGTGCCTGGATTCACCTGTATGCTGGCCCCCTCCAGCCATGCACTAGTCTGATCCCATATTGGCCTGATGCAGCATGCAGGAACATATTATCTGACCCACAGAGTTCCCTCGGAGTTGAGAAATTTGGGGGCGGCGAAGCAGCAATTAACACTGCCACCCCTCATCCCACCGCCCTTCAGCATCCGCTTTCCAGACCCCTGGGGAGCTCTGCAGGCCAGACGACACACTAGCTGGATCTGACTCACGGGCCAGGGGTGAAGCTCCCTGGTCTAAAATATAAATTCAGGCACAGGTTATTTTGGAGGGGAGGAGAGGTGGCGCATGGGTAAAGATGCCAGCCTGGGATCTGGCCAGGCCGCGCTCCGTTCCCAGTCCTGCCATTCGCATCGTGTGTGCCGCAAGTCACTCAGCCTTACTCGGTAGGGGCTGTGTTCATCAGGGGTGCACGGGATGCTTATTCTGGGGTGCTCGGGGGTCGAGAGGGTTGCCAGCCAGCCTCCTGCCCACTGCTGCTCTTGATGCTCAGGGTGCTCTCAGAGGCAGCTGCCTGCAACCAGCCTCCTGGAGCTTGGACACGATGCAGAAAGAATGACTCAAATTTGTGTTCGGTGGCAAAAGCTCAGAGAGGCTTAGTGTCTTTTAGGACAGTAGCTGGCAGGTCTGCACAGCATGCAGCCTGGCTCGGAAGAACTGCCCGGACCACGGTAAGTGAAGCATTGCATGCGTAGACTATAAGAGGGCAAGTCTCACACCCCTGCCTAGATGCCCCCGCTCTGTGCTAACTCATCTCCATCAAGATGTCCCTCTTTACTTGTCTCTTGGCCAGGTCCATACACCTGCAGCTCATTCCTTGCCGACTGCAACACCCCCCCCCCCCCCCGCCCCCGGCCCAGTTCGGGCATCTAGAGCTCGCTCCTTGCTGAGTTTGGGCTTTCCTAGCTTACTCCCCACTGAACTGGAGTATCTTCAGCTTCGTACAGCTCACTCTTGTTATCTCTACTTGAGCATGTTCTAACTTTTCACTCTCCAACCTGCTCAGCTGTTGTTGCTTTCTCAGAATTAGTGGTTTCACTCGCTGCATCTTTTGTCGGGTCATCCAGATGTCCGTGAAGCCTATATTACCCTGAAGGTCCTTTGCCGTGTCGCAGCTTAACTATAGCTTAGCATAACTGCAGCTTAGCACACCTGAACTTCCTATGCAGGTTCCTGGAATCAGAGGAAAACTGAACATCTGGTCAGGCTACGAGCACAAGAGCAGTGAGGTTTTATACTGAGCAGCCTAAGAAAGAGTGGAACTGAATTTAAAGCGAAGGTCAAGGCGCCCAGCCGACAAGCGGTTCACTTGGGACTTCCATTTCCCAGCAAAAGGAAGCGCTTTGATTTTGGTTGCCATCATGGAGCAGCTCCAAGACTTTCTGACTCTCCATTTAAGCAAAAATAAAACAATAGTTAAAAGCCCTTTTATAAAGGTACATCTTCTACAGTGTATACAGCGGCTTCTGTTTCTTGGTTTTGGGCCATTTTTAGAGTGGCGGGGTTTTAACATGTGTGTCTTTTTGGACAGGGAATTGACAAAGAAGTGAGATTAGGGATTTGTATAGGCTGGTGTATATAGGGTTGAACTTGCCACAGGCAGGGGACTGGGCTAGATGACCTCTGGAGATCCCTTCCAGCCCTTCTTCTCTATGCTTGTATGGCCCCTGTGGTCTACTGCAACCCGAGGACTTTATGGTTCTTGTATGCAGAGAACACAATTGATTGTCAACTCCTTGGGTCTGGAGCCTCTTTTTGCACTGTGCAGGTAGAGCGCCTAGCACGAATGGGTCTCGGGTCATGATGAGGCCTCCTGGTTGCTACAGCAACAGCAATTATTATTTGGTAAATGCTGGAAGCAGAGTTAGGCAGACTGTATCCTGCCCCTGTGACATTGTGCAGTTTTCCCCTCCTTTCCCCCATTACTTCCATGGGAATCCAGTTAATTGTATTTATTTCCCGTTCAGTGCCTTTGATTCGCTAGTTCAAACTGTGTTAGTTGTGTGTTGCCCTGTAAAGCATCCTAGGGTGGAGTTGGTGTCAAAGATGCTAATGCCAAGTAAACAGTGAAGATATCTATATGCATTTGTATGGCACACAATTAACTTAATGAGATGGTATTTCCTGTGCTACTCAGCACTGACGCAAAAGAAAGGAAGTAGATGGGACTCTAAGGTCCTTGTATGCAATGGCAGCAATTTATTTTATTGTTTTTAATGCAGATGTAACATTTCCATAAAGTGTCAAAAAAAGACAGCGCAAGGGCCTGATCTTGAGACGCACGGAGCCGCTTTTTGCAGAAGGGGCAAGTTTCCTCAGTTCTCCGTGCAGTCACAAGAGCAGAGTGGTCTTAATGAAATACTGATGTTGTTTGATTTTTGCATTGCTAATCCCAGTGCAATCACATGCATCGTCCCTAGCTGCACGTTGCTTTGGAGAGAGCGTGTTTTGTCTGGATGATCCTCTTTATAAGGTGGGGAAAGCATGTCTATGGACACCGGCTCACAAAATGATCCTAGTGTTTGAAAGAGGAAAGGAAGACATCATATGGCTGGACTGGATCTGTCCATCCTCTCCATCTCAGAGCAAATGGAAGCTCGGGAACAGCCGTTTACCACCGGAAGGGCTAATCACTCCATGTCAACCTCATTTACGGCAGATAGATGAAACAGTTGCAACAATTCAGCTGGCATGTGTTTCTGAGCATTAATTCCCCTTCTCCCCACTTCGGTGCAGAATAATTGCTAATCTGTCCACCACAATTTTAGAGGAAGTGCGTCCCAGCAGGAGATCAGGATGGAGAGAAGGAAATGATACAGGACGGCTTGGTTAATGGTAAATGGTGCGTGTGTGTGAGTGTGTAATCTCTGGATGACAGACAGTTGAATGGATGGATAGATTACATGTGCACACAGCGTAATAGGAGTAACTTTAGGAGGCCTCTGGATTGATGGGCTTGCCTCAGTTTTGCCAATATATAGTAACTATCCAGATCCTATGCTCTGCATAAAGCCATGACTGTCTCTCATTAGCTCTGTACCAAACTTGCTGAAGCTAACTAACCTTGAGCGGGTTTATCTTTCATTGTACCTAGACGGGGTATTCATCCAGACCTGCTGGAGCTAGACACTGCCATCCTGGGGAAAAGCACCTTCATTTTCATGGATTTTCCATCCTGCTGTAATTGGAGCTAAAACATGGCACTCCCAAACTGGCTGGCACCTAGGACCCAGTGCCCTGCAAACATTCCCACTGCAACTCCAGCAGAAGGGGGTCTTTCTACTTCTCCTTTTAAGAGACCCCTGTCTTCTTGTTGTTGCAGTGGGCTGTTAAATGGCTGCAGGGCGCCACACCAGAGGTGACCGCACTTGAGATGATGTGATGTGCCCCTATATCACATACAGGAGGTTGAGGGACCATAGCAGCTGGAAGAAGAAGGTCCAGTGTTTGAAAGATGATATATAGTAAATCTCTATGGACTTTCTCCATGCCATTCATGAGTTTATAGACCTGTGTCTTATCCCCACCCACCATGGTCATCTTTCTCTTGGCTGGAAAGTCCTAAACTATTTAGTCTCTGCTCCAATGGACCCCTCTCCATATCCACAGTCGTCCTGTCGCTCTGTCTCTGTACCTTTCCTAATTCTGCTACATCCCTGTAGAGATGGGGGCGGGATGGGGGAGCGGAAGGAGGACCAGACCTAACCTGCATGTGTCATTCCTCCTTCACTGATGCAGTGAGATTTTTTTCCACCTTGACTTTTCCAAACTCCATTGCCCCATTGTGTTACTGGAGGATGTGTACCCTCGCTGGCGCAGCACTGATGATCCTCAGTAGCACGATCTCCTTAGGATGTTTTTGTGGGGTGCTTGAGACCCCACGTGCAGCCTGGGAGCAACCGCTCTCTTGAGATGCATCTGTCCAGTCCAGGGGTGCTCAGCTACCCTGCTCCCAAATTTCCCAACCCATGGGAAACCCCAGGTCCCACACATTGGATGGGATGCCTGGTCTTGGCCTATAGGGTATGGCCGGGTCCCAGGGCCCAAACCCTGCATGGGGGGCTTGGAAGGGGCAGTGCCAGAGCCACGAGACCCAACCCCAATGTTTGGGGGGCTGGAGCAGGGCAGCACCAGAATCCCTGGGCCAATCCTGGCGAGTGGGGCAGGGTGTGATACAGGCTGCACTGCAGACTGCCCCCTCACCACTTATCTAAGCCAAGGAGCAGAAAGGTCAAGCATCACTGGCCTAGTCGGAAGCTGTTCTCAGCGCTTCGTCTGAGTGTGAAATCGTCTAGTATTCCTGCTCTCTGCCATGCTCAGGCTGCAGCAGCGCACTGGGAATCCTGCTAGGGGCAACTGTATTTCATACAGGAGCACTACCTTGTAGAGGCATTGCAGGGCAGGTGATAACCGATGGTTCGTCCCCTTGTGTGCAGGCTCTGCCTGTTGTCTCTCCCGTTGGGGTGCAACAGCTCATGCCTTCCCCTGGGTCCAGGTGCGCTGCTACCTGCATTCCCTGCTCCACCCTAGTCGGCCCTTCTCCACGGACATCCCAGCTAATCTGTCTGGTCTCGTCTTGATTTTACCTGGAGTGCAGGTCACTGGAGAGAAGGGATGTCTAGTTGATGGAGTCTGTGGCTTTGCACCCTTTCCACTCCCCACCAGATATGTCCCCTCGGCTCTTCTTCCCCTAACCTCTTCCCTTTGAAGCTCCTAACTCCTTATAAATAGGCTCAGCACCTAGCTGGCCTCCTTCATGGTCTCTGCTTCCCCTGGGCTTATCCCTGTCAGTTCTCCTGGGTCTCTTCCCTTGCTGCTCCAACCAGAGCTCCTGCCTTCTCCCCAGTTTTATGCCTCCCTCATTACTGAGGCCCATTCTTTATACTGCTCTCAGGTATATGACCTCCAGTCCATCTGGTTTCTCCTTAAATGGGCCCTGTCTCTTCTTCCCAGTCATGGGGATTGAAGGGACCTCAATACAGAGGCCACTGGTAGTACATCACCACTCCCAGGTTAACTGACCTCATGGTCCCTAGGAATAACTGCACCCACTTCATCTCACGGGCATTTTGACCAGATAGACGCTCAGAAGCCTGGGCAGAGGTAGTCAATCACCTGTAGTTAAAATGCAGCCGGTTCTCGAGACGTGATTTTACCAGTTCTTCAGCAGTAACAATACTGCAGCTGCCTTGGGAAGGAAAGAAAAAATTGATGATGGAGAAGTACGTGGGGAGAAGGTGCACTGTAATTACCCCGGGTGCAATCTGGCTCAGCTCCTATACTCATGGAAAATGCTCCACTTGCTGTCCCCTTCATGCTCAGTCTTAGGGGTCTTGGAATATCAATGTTCCCCTAGATAGACCCAAAGCTAGGGACATAAATTACACATAAACTAATATCAGTGATTGGAAACTGGTTCAAATCTGTGACACAACAGAAGCTAAGTGCCATAAATCACTTTCAAAATGGCCAAAACTGGTTTAAGATAAACCTGGATGGACTTAACTGGTTTAAGTTAAATCAGTTTTTTGAGCTTCTGTCCCAGTTCCTCTCCAGATTCAAGTTAACGCACAGTCCCCCAGCATCTCAGGATACTTTGTACCTCTCCTGCAAACCCCACCCTCACAGGGTGAGCAGACTAGCCTAGGTCCAAGCTGTCTACTCCAGCCAAGGAAGGAGACGTGCTCTAGTACCCCCAGGTTCTGGCCTGGGCCACTGCAGGCAGGTGGTTGCATTTCCAGAATCAAAAGTGAATGTCTGTTCACTTGCTTACCAATTCAATCTATGTAGCATCGACTTAAAACTGAACTGATTCAGCATTAGGCTTTTTGACTTAATCCGAAGGAGCCTTATTCTCAAGCCTTCCCCTAAGGCCTCAACATAAACTGGATACCAAGCCCACATTAGATCCCTTGCAGTTGGTCCAACCAAGGTCCCCCTTGCTAACGCCAGTTTTGTGGAGAAAACTCCCTGTTTTAAACCAGCAGTTTTAAATACATTCAGTGCTTTACCTGCCACATAAACTGGGTGTTTGTGATCCCCTCAGTAATATAGATTGTGTCTGAGAAGATTGACCTGGCTTTATGTGGATGAAAAGGTCTACCCTCAGGTAATTGAGAGTTCAAACCCAGAAATTGCATCAAGATCGCAGATGGGGAGTGAGATGCCAGCAACGACTCACCCAGCATTCATCTATCACCCAAATGGAAAACAAATTTGGACATCTTCTGCCTTAGTTTTTCTTGCAGCCAAAAGAAAAACAAGGTACAGTAATTTTCTTATTTTGGAACAGGGCAATAAATAAAACAGCTTGTTGCTAGAAATTTCCATTTAATAGAAAAGCTCCTGTCAAGATAAACCCATTTAATTATTTTAAAGATTTTATTAAGTCACAATACCCACATGTGCTATCTCTCTCATGCTATCTAACAGCAGGCAGGGAGTGGAGGAAAATAGCCTGTAGTTGAGTAATTAAATAACTTTCCTTAATGTTGTGTCTATCTTAGCTGCTTGTAAGGCTGCAATCATAGAATCTGAAGGCCTGACAGTCTTCAATGTATTTATCCACTTAACACCCTGGTAAGTCTGAGTAAGGCTCTCACCCTTATTTTACAGACAAGGATATAGGCCTGGAAGAAGCCTGCTGAGTGACAGTAGAGCCCCAGTTATTGGGTCATATAATCCCTTTTAGATGCCAATCATTAGGGCTGTGTGAAATTTCCCCAAGTGTTTCATTTTGAAGCTGTTTTGACATGTTTTCAGCTCAAAACAATGTCATCAAAATGAAACAAGAAGCTTTGAAACATCTTTGAAATGAAACAAGGTCACTCAAAATGTTTTGTAAGTTTTGAAACGTTTCGAATTTCAAAACAGCCCGGTGGTGGGAGGCGGGGGAGAGCCAGGGCTGCACTCCAAGTGCCTCTGCCAGCCCCACAGAGCTCAACTTGCCCCCCCAGCACTGCTGGGCTCCTCCTGGGGGTGTGGGCCACCGGTCTGTGTGCGGGATGACAGGAGGCTGCTGCTGCCAGCAAGTGGCACGAGTTTTGCTTGTCAGCACGTTGAGGAGCAGTTTCCCAGAAACCCCTGCACCTATCTCCTTTTGGCAGGCTTCATGCCCTCAGAAGGGGCTACCATCCCTGCTGTTTTCTTCTGAAGCAGACACAAAATGACAAAGTTTATAGGCATTTTCATGATTCCCATTACAGCCTATGGGCGAAACAGTATTGCCGAAACGAAATGGAACAGTGCTTCGAAATGAAACAAAACGTCAAAATGAAACACCATCCTGTTGAAACGGCGAAATGAAATGGTGCTGTTTTGCACAGCCCTGCCAAACATGCCATGTCTAAAAGCTAGTCAAGGTCTTTGCCCTCACCTCTCTCCCCCTCCTAGGAGACCACCCTAGACCCCTGCTTTTCTGATTTCCCACCTAAGTAGACTCCTGGCCAGCTTAAAAGAACTTGGTTCTGTACTAATGTTGACCCTCAAGCAATTACTATCTATCAACCTCAGTAATAGGCCTCTCAGGCTCGTTTCACTGGGATAGACATGCCAGTCACTATTAGCATCCTCTGGTAGGACAGGATCATAGGCTTATAGAAAAATGTGGGTTTGAAGAGACCTCAGAAGGCCACACCTAGCCCAACACCTACTCAAAGCAGGACCAGTCCCAACTACATCATCCCAGCCAGAGCTTTGTCTAACCAGCTCTCAAAAACATTCAAGGATAGAGATGCCACCATCTTTCTGGGTAACCTGTTCCAGTGCTTCACCACCCTTCTGAGAGTTTTTTTCTTAATATCTTCCCCAAAACTTCCCTTGCTGCGACTTGAAACCATTGCTCCTTGGGCTGTCAGATCTCCAGGTCTCTCCTGCCTCAGTTTGTCTTCATCATTCTTGATACAGGCAGATCTAGGATTTGGAAAGTGGGGCGGGGGCTGCACATGATGTGGTGCATCACTGCATAGAACCTCCCATATTTTTCTCATTTCCAAATTTAGTGGCACGCCATTAAAAAAAAATTTAAAAGACTATAAATATAGTGCAAATATTGTAAACATTGCACTATTAATTGTGAAAATATTTGATTGTATTGCTGTATTATGATATGAATTATATGTAAAATAATAATGTGTGACATAACAGTAAATGTAGCATAAGTAAAATGGTTAGCTGCCCCTGTCCACTTTTGCTCCCAGCTTGGCACCTGGGCATGGGTCCTGGTTACTGGGGAGGACTGGGATGCAGTAGGCCAATTTATGGCTTCATTTACCCTGGGGTAACTCCCCCACCCCCAAACTCCAGCCCTGGGGCCGCAATGGGCAGAACCTGAGGTTAGGGCTCCAGGCTGAGCCCCATAGGTACTCGCATCCTGGAAACAGGCAGGGTTACGCAAACGTGCATGCACTCTGGTAGTCCCTATAGGTTGATTCAACTGGATAAGGCATGTCCTTTCCAGTCCCAGGCACCTATCTTTCCCCATTTCAAGGCTAGGGGATTTAGGTGCCTAAATTGTGTCTTGGATTCCACAAAATGGAGGCTCCCTGTGGACCACTGCTCCACTGCTATAGCAGCAGCAACAACCCCGGGTGGGCAGACTGCTTCGTGCTAGCAGCAGCCAGGGACTCTGAGGCCTCAGGGCAGATGAGACGAACCCCGCCCCCCAGCTCCCCTTTGCAACTGCTTTCCAAGATGACCCCCTGGCAGAGTTTTGCTCTGGGTGCAAAGCTTGCTAGCCACCCCTCTGCTTGGTGCTGAGAGGCAGAGTTGCCCCAGCCTGCAGTACCAAGCAGGCAGCGCTGAGTTGAAACAAGCCTGACACAGAGGTGAAGGAGCCACTGTGAACATCTCCAGCCTCACCCCACCCCAGCTGCCTGAGCTGCTGGCTGAAGCAACCTAGACCATGCTTCTGCTCCCCAAAACTCATTTGCCAAAACACTGCGGGCCCACCTTGACCCATTTCAGCTAATGGGACTGAAGTGTACAAATAACCTGGAGGATTGGCCTATTAGCCTCTTGAGGTTACAATGCTCCTTTGCTGACAGCACCTAATGGACACTGCATGGAAAATAGGCTTGTCCAGAGGTTGGGTTCAGGTGCCACAAGTTATAGGGTTCTTCCCATAGATGCTTAGTGGGGCTTCTCTCTGCACAGCTGGCAATTAAAACTAGTGAATACAAAGTATACTTGCTGGCTCATGGTCCCATGTCTGTGACTCGGTGTGTAGGCTGTGAGCTTTCCAGGGCAGAGGCTGACTTCTGCTGTGTGTTTGTACAGGGTCCTGCACAAGGGGTTTCCAGATGCTGCTGTGAAGATGTGTGTCAAGCCGGAGTTGGTAAACCAGGCTCACGGTGTCATGGTGGGGCAGCCGGGTGGTGGCAATTGGGCACGGAACAGGTGGGATTAGCGGCGGCGGAGTTCTGAGCGGCACAGAGGCGTGTGGTTTTCAAACAAGGGTGATTTATTCAACTTACGCTTTGAGGCGTAGGTACTGATGTTCTTCAGTTACAGTGAATAACGAAACGAGAACAACAACAACAACAGGGGTCTGTTGACCCACGGGGCTCCGGAGTGAGCCCTTGCTTTCTAGCCAAAGCTAGGTGCGGCTGCCCACTCCTTAAGTCCCAGGGCTGGTCAACAGCTCATAGGTGGGGAAGACAAACAAAACTGTAACACGGTGAACGATGAAATGAGATGTGACGCCAGTCCAAAAGGGATGATCGAGGTCGAGGTCAATGAAGAGCGGTGCCGGAGTCGAATGCCAGGTACGGTGGGACAGATGGATGGTCGAGGATGAAGGCCGAGGTCGGAAGCCGTGGAATCAAGGTAAGTTCAGTTTGAGAGTCCGTTAATCAGTATCAAAGTCGTAGTCGTAGCCAGTGCCAGTTAGATCGAGAGCCAAAAGATCAATAGGATAAGCGCAGAACGAATCGGAAGAACCGCAATGGAGGAGA
The DNA here is from genome assembly GCF_052110815.1 of Crocodylus siamensis. Lineage (NCBI taxonomy): Eukaryota > Metazoa > Chordata > Crocodylia > Crocodylidae > Crocodylus > Crocodylus siamensis. The sequence continues at coordinate 6,606,066 of NC_143396.1, read as the reverse complement.
CCGATAGGCCACAGAGCCTAAGTGAGGGACGGTCCCTGAGAACCAGCTTCTGTCCTCAGTTGAACGGAGCTCCCCCCGAGGGAGGGAACCTCAGACTTTTTATAGCAGCCCCATAGCCAACCAGGCTGCTTGGCTGAGAGAAATTTCTGGAGGTATTACCTCATTCCAGTTGTACACTGGGCATGCTCTGCAATAAGGTCTGTGCAGCAACTGAGCCTGCAGGGCTGAAAGTGGGTCAGGGCTGATTGACAGCTCCTGAGGTCACCCAGGGGGCACATACTGGGTCTGTTTCTATGGCACATGCTCATACAATTCCTTAACTCCTGTAGTGTCAGCGGTCAAATGAAAATTTACCATGACAATGTGTAGTGAGATCCTTCAGTGCCCAGGGCAGGGCCAGAGGGAGCCGTATCCTGACCACTGGAGACTGGGCGGCTGTATCCTGACCTCTGAGACTGTATCCTGACCACGGGAGGGAGGAGTGGAGTCTTACCTGCCCTGGTTCTCTGCTCGGTGAAGGCAGCTGCTAGTGCTAAGGCAGCTGCTGTAGCGGCTTGGGCTTGGGCTTGGGCTTGGGCTTGGGCTTGGGCTGGACCAGCCCTGAAGCATTGACTTTGGGGGCGCTACCCCTGCTGCAGAGCTATGCCTGCTGTCGCAGAAACTCCCCAGGGTTGTGGGGTGCCCTTCCACTCACTCCTCTGTTCCCCAGATCCCCTTGCTGTGACATAGGCTCCAGGTTGGGTGGGGGACACACGGGGTATTTTAGTGCCACCCCATAGTCAGCACCTGGGGCTGGTGTCCCACTGCCTCACCACCCCCCTCCCTCCAGCTATGCTATTTCTGTGGTCATATCAGCCATGAAAAATTAGTGGGACATTATATGGAAGCTTTTGGGATGCAAAGAATAAAGCGAGTCTTTCTGTCACAGTCCTGGGGGCTGTGTCCCAGCAGGCTCCCTTTAATGTGACTTGTGTCCTGAATTTGAAAAATTGGTCCCAGGTCAGCGCTTGGCAGCATCCTGATCTGGACCCATGTTCAAGAATCCTGCAATGGCAGGCAAGAAAATGAACAGGCAGCCTCAATTTCAGGATTTCTATTAACAGCTGTGAAACTGGATAATACCCCACAATTTCATGGCCATTAATAGCTGGCTTGGATTTTGAAAGTATCCTAGGTTTTTGTCCCTGGTTGCTGGGCACTTTGGGAATCAAGGGTCAGGCCTTAAAACACACAAGCCTCAATTAATCCTTCATGTGTATTAATCAAATAACATCTGAAAGTACCCAAATACCCTAGGTATCTGTTTAGTTTTCTTATCTAAGCATCCATCATGTTCATTGTTGGTGTATTTGGGTCCTTTGACATTGGCCTGTGAATTACGTTGTAGTGAGGGCTCAGTCATGATTTTTTACACTAGATCACTAATGCTGTAGGCAATTTTGGATATAAGAACAAAGATAAAAGCTTCCAGAGCCAATAAAGCAAGCATGTGTTGTATTCACTGGCAAGCAGAAGAGCCTAATTGTTTTGCTAATGACTACAAAAAAAAAGAGAAAAAGGATAGTAGTCTTAAAAGAGCAAAATGTCCCAAAGGCCGTGCCTGACAGCTGCTTGTGAAAGTCCCATGCAGTCAGCTTTTGCATAACACAAAAATAGTGTGAATTTTGCAGCAGACAACCCAAAATCTGCCCTAACCCCTAGTTTAACTTCTACCCGAGCCAACCAAATGGAACAAAAGAAGATGAAAGTGGGAGGTAGGGGACTTGTAAAGATCTGTATGGTAAATGCAGGAAGTCTGTGCCCCAAATGCCAGATTCAAGACAATGTGTTGTCTCCCACTACACTAAAAAAAAAAAAAATTGCTTCCTTGAGATTAAAACAGCTCCTCTAATTAACGCTTGCATGGACTGAAGCGCTAATTGGCTGGCAGAATTTCATGCCTTAAGAAGTCTGGGCTCTTCAATTTAGCCGGGAATAAACTTAACCATTGAGTCCATGTTTATAATTCTTTTCTGAAGTTCCAAGATTGCTATTTTTGGTTTAAAATGTCAACTTTGACAATCTGAATTCAGACATCTACCAGGTGCAGGACAGCGCAACCCCTTATATCTGGCTTGGCCATGCGCAGTAAGGCTAGCTACAGCCTGTCAAAAAGCCCAAGGCTGAATTGATTCAATCTTTATAGGTTGGTCTAAGCTGCATAGATTGAACCAATAAGCCAGTGAACAGACATTCGCTTTTGATGCCGGAAATGCAGCCACCTGCCTGCGGTGGCCCAGGCCAGAAAGTGGGGGGTACTAGAGCATGCCTCCCTGCTTTGCTGAAGTAGACAGCTTGAACCTAGGCTAGCCTGCCCACCGTGAGAGGGCGAGTTTTGTGGGGGAGGTGCAAAGTATCCTGGGATGCTGGAGGCCTGTGAGTTAACTTGAACCTGGAGGGGATCTGGGACAGAGGTTCAATGAGTTGATTTAAATTAAATCAGTTAAATCTGATACTGCATCCAGCCAGGTTTATCTTAAACCAGTTTTGGTCATTTTGAAAGTGGTTTATGTACACCAAATTTCTGTTGTGTTCCAGATTTGAACCGGTTTCTGATCACTTATACTGGCTTATGCAAAACTTCTGTCCCTAGCCTAGATGTCCAGCTCCCTCTTCTTCCCTTATTCACCATCTTGTTTGGCTTAAATATAACACCACCCACATAGGACTGCTCATTACCCCTTCTTGAAAGCCACTTGATAATGCCACGGTAAGGAGAACATCACATTGCTGCCTACATGGAAACTTCATATATAGCATAGATATATAATGGTGATAAACACAACAGCAATCGCCCCTTTTCCACAATTTCCCCTCCAGACACTTCCTTCCCCACCCCCACATACTTAGCTGACTTATGGCCCTGTTTTTTCCAGTGTGATGATAAGATTTTTCCCACAGTGCCCCTTGAAATGGGGTAGAAGTAAAGAACTGCAGGTCTAAACTGGCTGTTTTAAAATTAGCAGCTACTGGAAGACTGTTGCTGTCCTGCCTGCTAAGTCCCTGCTGTGTTTCCATTCTTTTTCTTGAAAAGATGGTGCATTGTCACAGATATTGCTTTATAACTTAGGCAGATTTAATTAAACTTGTGTGTAACATCTCGGTGGGTGCATCTACAAATGCAAGTAGTGCAATGCAATAAACTCCCACATGGCTCACATCAGAGTTTATTGCTCCTGAGCATAGCATTTACATGTGCACCTGGGACTGCAGCACATGGAGCCAGGTTGGAGCAGCTGCAGCTGGCAGGGGACCCAGGGGCAGCTGGCAGGGGACCCAGGGCATCAGCCTGCCAGCCTGGGGCTCAATGTGCTGCAGAGGGGCTGGCTCAGGCACAAAGGGACTTCAGTGAGGGGCTAGCCAGCAGGCAGCTCCAGCAGGCAGCTCTCACACTGAAGCACCTTCCTGCCCCAGCCAGCCCTGTCAGCATCTACACATGTGTTGTGGTACAGTAAATAATGGTGCTACAGCTTAGTAACTGCATTAAAGTACTAACCTACAGTGGCGTTTATTAGTTTCCTGCAGCCTAATCGGGCCACACATGTAGATGCTGAGACTTTACTGAGGAGCTAATTAGGCAACTTGCAGTAAAACATTACGTGTAGATGCACCTAATGGGTAACTAGCTGCTGTTTAAGTGGTCACTGCATGATGTGTAATTCGTTTTCCTTCACTAAAGCCTTGGATTCAAGATGTCTCAGTGAATGTTCTGCTGTATCCCCCGTTCTTGTGCGTGGGCTGTGCCAATGGAGGTAAGATGGTTCATGGGATCTTAATTCTGAGTTTTCAGAGTTTCAAAGCTGTTGGTTTAATTGAAAAAACCCCACAAAATTACACACCTTATTTCTGTGTTTACTGCACAAACCTTCCCCCAAAATCAGCCCTCCAAAATTGAGCTGCATACCTTTGAGCAGGGGAAACTGATTTTTTCACCGGGGTAGAAGCATGAAGACTGTGCGCTGCAACACGGCTTCAAGGGTCTCTCTCAGCAAGTAAGCAGGAGGACCGGTGTCCAGTGCTAACCCCATTGCAGCTGCTCTCAGGTTGCTGGCTTATTTTTTGAAAAGCAATTGGTGCTACCACCATGTGTATTTGTAATCTTCCTGATAACAAAGTGTTTTGTTTTTTGAGAGTGATTTCTGTTTAAATGGGCACTCCTGTAGTGAAGTAAAGCTCAGTGTGGGGATACAGAGTTAGACTCCCCTGGTTCAGCCAGCTCTGCATTGATCTTTCAAGCTTTCTCGATTGAAATCTTTGAGCACCACTTTTTTCAGGTCTGAATTGTTGAGTTTAATGACTACGGCTGTTTACTTGCTGTCTAGCCTCCATCACAGCTTTCTCTAGAAGTGTCTGCTATTTTTTCCAATTGCACAAGAGATTTTAGCCTCGCTTCAAGCCTGAAAGGTGAGAAAACAGCAGCCAAATACAATAATGAGGTTCTGCGTGTAGTCACTCTGATATAAATCCATTGTTCTTGATACAGCTACATGAGTGTGATGGATCAGATTCTGATCCAATTGTCAAAAAATGACTAGTGATTTTTGGGAGGGTTCTGATTTGCAGAAACTATGGGGAGAACCTGCTCTTGCAAAGCTGAGCTCCTTTCAGGTTTTGTAAATTTGGGATCACCAGCATGAGGAATGCAAAAGTCATTAGTCCTTTAAAAAAAATTTGGCTCAAGACATCCCCAGCTTTGTGAATATGTGAGTTTGTAACTCTCCACCTCGGGAAGCATCAAATAAATTTCTGAAGGAAGTCAGTTTTGTGAACCCCCATTTTACAGAATGGGAAACTGATGTACAGAAGTAAAATGACTTGCCTGCCAGTATATGTAGTGACTGAGAGGCAAAGCCAGGTATAGAAGCCAGTTCTGGGGCGTCCAAACCCAGCGCTCTATCCACTAGGTGCGAGTGCCTTTCTGCCACTTCGTTTAGGTCCATAAAGTTAATCATGACCATGCTGTGAAGTGGCAGCAGAAGTGGGGTCCTTCCTTGAGAAGTCTCCATGATCAGAAGACTTTCAGAATGAAAGGAAAAAGCCCCCAGACCACTTACTGGCACCAAGACCTGCTGGTATTTATTTACTATAACCACCCTCCCACTTAGAGACAAATCCACCCATCTGAAAGGCCAGGTACGGTCTCCTCAATGGTATCCTGAAGGATTTTATTTAACTGGTGCTTTTCTCACAAGCCTTCCTTTTTTCTATTCCCCTGGAGGACTCTCCCCATGGTGATATCTAATTATATTGTATAGCATGGGGAGCCTGATATTTCATGATTCTTACTGGGTTTTGGGGTTACCAGTATGCCCTGGCAGTCTCAAAATGAAAACCCATCTGGGAGCCAGAAGTAAAACAGATGCATGCAGAAAGGAGCTAAAGCAAATGGCCTTTGCAAATACAGTTCTTAAGCTAATAGAAGCTAATTTTATTCCCTGGTTTGATCTTTTATTTAGGAAAGGGATTTCCTGCCGGGACGTCTATGTTAATGCAGCACTAGGTGGCAACTGCCATGAGAGCTGTAAGAATGGACTTGAAAGAAATGGGCTGGGGATGGGAAGGAATTTAAATGCATACAGAAAGTTAGTTACTAACTTTGGTTGGTAATAAGCCTGGGAAATAGTAGCACGTTGAAATCAGATGGCTAGAAAGGAGGTCTGTCACTGCCCTCTCCTGGATGCCATTGGAACTCTTGGGTTGTGTGTCAGATCGTAGGATCCTAGGGAAGTGGGGCTGGAAGGGACGTCCCAAGGTCATCTGCTTCTCAAGTAAATCCCAGGACATCATCCTCCCATTGTACTCGGCCTTGGTGAGGCCGCAGCTGGAGTACTGCATTCAGTTTTGGGCTCCACCATTCAAAAAGGATGTGGAGAAGCTTGAGAGGCTGCAGAGGAGAGCCACGCGCATGATCAGAGGTCAGGGAAGCAGGCTGTATGAAGACAGGCTGAGAGCCCTGGGACTCTTCAGCCTGGAAAAGCGGAGGCTCGGGGTGATCTGGTGGCCACATATAAGTTCATCGGGAGTGCTCATCAGGATCTGGGGGAACGTCTGTTCACCAGAGCGCCCCAAGGGATGACAAAGTCGAACGGTCACAAACTCCTCCATGACCACTTCAGGCTGGACATAAGGAAGAACCTCTTTACTGCCTGAGCCCCCAAGGTTTGGAATAGACTGCCACCGGAGGTGGTTCAAGCTCCTACTCTGAACACCTTCAAAAGACATATGGATGTTTATCTTGCTGGGATCCTATGATCCCTGCTGACTTCCTGCCCCTGGGGCAGGGGGCTGGACTCGATGATCCTCTGGGGTCCCTTCCAGCCAATGTCTATGAAATCTATTAAATCTAAGGCTGAGACAGAAGAGCAGCTCCCCATTGCAACTCATAGCGCTTTGCAGGAAGCACTATGAGTTGCAACAATCCCTCAGACCCAACAGAAAATTGCTGTTGGATGGGATTCCAGCTGCTTGCTGCAAGCCTGCAGCCCAGTCTCTGTAGCAATGCTACTCCTCCCTCCCAGCCCGGACGCTGTTTTCAGAATGGAAGTGGGGGAAGGGGAGCAGAGGGAGCTCGTTCTTGGGGTGGTGTGGGTGGGAGGCTTCAATCCATGCTCCCCACCCTCTAGCACCGGCTGAAAACATTCTACCTAGTGTCATTTGCAAATTTGCTAAGCATGCACTCCATCCCATCATCCAGCTCATTAATAGAGATATTAAAAAATACTGGACCTAGGAGAGAACGCCTGGAGAACCCCACTTCATACCTAGACATCAAGTCATGAAGTACTACTTGCTGAGTGTGATGATCCAACCAGTTATGTACCCACCTTATGGTACTTTCATCTAGCCTGTATTTCCTTAGCATGTTAATGAGGATATTGTAGGGGTCGGTGTCAAAAGCCTTGCTAAAATCAAGGTATACGACGCCCGCTGCTCTCCCCTCAGCCACAGAGCCTGTCACTTTTTATCATAGGAGGAAATCAGATTGGTCAGGCATGACTTAAATGTGGTCAACCACTAAAAGAAATTCTTCTTCAGTGCAATGGTGTTTCTGGGTCAGAAAGCTTCCAGTGAAGCCATTTGACCTGAAGGCCTCAAAGCAAAATCCTTGCTTAGAAATTCCCTTTTGTGTCCTAAAGGCTTGGATGCTTGTGGGGACCTCACTGTGTGTACAGTCCTAAGAGAAGGCAAGCAGCTCGATCCTGTGCTTGGACACTAGTCTCCTGCATGACCATTCACAACTCCCTTGATGTGTAACTGGCCAGTACTGCACCCTCAGTGGTGGTGCACGGTGCAGGAACAATGCTCAGAGATTCACTTCTGCCGTGGGAGATATCGCTTCGTCTCTTTGCCATGGACAAGTGCCAAGCAGTCATTGTAAACTCCAGTTTTTAGCAACCAAAAAGATGATGGTGTCCTGCAGCAGCAGTTAAGCCACCGGCCACTGTTCACTGCCATGGGTGCTCTGCCCTCCCCACTGTTGGAGCTGGATCCACCTCGGGGAAGGGGCCAGACGGAGGAGGAGGAGGGAAGATGAAGTGCATTGCAGCACCTGGGACTCATACCCTGCCCACCCACCCATCATTACGCTGCTGTTTGAGTGACTTATGTAGGGCCTAGGTCCAAAATTTAGGTCCTGAACCCTGACCCCCACCTCCTCCTTCATATGTTATCTCCTCTGAAGGCACTTTTGGTAAATGACCCAAGTGCAGGGATGCTCAACCCCCATCCAACCCACCAGATCTGCCCCCCAGAGCTGTGTCATCTGGCCTAGGGGGGCTCTTTATGGATCTACAAATTTGGCAGCTGGAGACCACTTGCCGCCCCACCTTTCTGCCAAGTTTCTGGACCTGTGGGAAGCCCCATGGGCCGGATAGCATGGCCCATGTGTGCCAGATTGGCCCAGCAGTGGTGGCATGGCACCCAATCTGGCTTGCAGACTGGCCTCATGTCACTTATCTGGCCTGTGGGTCCAAAAGGCTGAGCACCACTGGCCTGGTGTTTTATTTAACATAATAGTTCCTCAGATATCTACGCTTTGCTTCAGGGTGCATCCAAGAGTGCCTTAGTCTTGCAAACTGGGGCATTCCCCAACCCCCCTTCACCAAGAGACCCAGTCCCTCAGGCATTTGAAGTGCTGTTTGGATGGGGTTCCTATCAAACAGTTGGAAGAGGGAAGGCTTTCTTCCAAAATGTTGGGCAGGAGGTCGCACCCTGGCCCCTTTTATCTGCTCAAGCCATGGTCATGGCTTTCATCAGGACACAGCAGACCTGGGTTTCATCCCCTCCTCTCTTTGAGTCGGTTTCTACCCATAGCACCTCTGCCTCTGAACACTGCCCTGCCCACCAGCATGTAGGCAAGGCTGGGAGGTGTGGGGGGCATTTGCCCTCTCTCCTGTTTAAGTTGATCTCTCTCAGCCTAAAAGTTTTAAGGATTCAGTGGGCCTAAGGAAGTGAACAGAGTGGTTGTGACGCTTAGGGATTTGAATCCTCTCCAGCACTGGAGGGTGTTGAACTCGGGTATCCTACATTAGGTAACAGGACAGAAGTGGCAGCAACTCCTCCACTAACTACGGTCGCAGCAGTGGCTGCAGCATCTATGCATGTGATGGAAGTGATGGCACGGTTCTTTGGGGAAATCAGATATCTTTTGTTAGACCAACTCAAAACATTGGAAAAATTCTTCTTTGCAAGCTTTTGGGTATCAATACCCTTCGGCAGGCTGAGGAGGCCTCTGCAGTTGGCGTGCACTCTTCCCGCAGGGAATGAATAGTAAAGAAGGCAGAGGCTGGGCTGCATGCAGGACAGGCAGTCAGTGAAGATGTAAATTGAGGAGTCAGTGGGTGAGGGACAGGCTGGGAGGGCTGGAGGGGAATGAATGTAGCTGGTAAATAGTGGAGAGGTACCTGGGGAGTCAGATGTTAGGCAGGTTATAATGTGTCATAAATCCAATGTCTATATTTAGTCCACAATAGAAGTGTTGGCTTTCGCACAGGTAAGAATCAGCTTGTTCCACTGCTGCCTTTCAGTGGCCCCTTTTCTGAGATGCTCCCACCTTGCCTTGGCATTTATTACAAGTCCAAGTGAGCCAAAGCAATTTTCCAAGGCAGGACTGAGAACTGTCATCAATTCAATTGACAGCGATGCTCTAAGAATAAGGGTCCAGGATGTGAGCATCTGCTTATGAAAAGTTTGGAAAATGCCAGCTACCAAGAGGGAAAATGCTCAGTGTTGGAACTACAGAAGTGAGAGAGAGAATTTAATCAAGACTTAGCTAGGCTCATAAATGCCGATATGTCTGAACTCCATAGATGGACAGTCTATTGGAAATATATCTGGGGATTGCTGCTTTTCCTCCTGTTGACTCACATCCAGTTCCTTTTTGTTCTCAATAATGCAGGCACGGGCATGCAGCGCAGCCCTTTGAGAAGACGTGAAGGCATGATATGTTCGAGGCAAAGACCTTGTGTAGCCAGATATCCTGAGCAAGGTGAGAATTTGCTCAGCAGAGACTTTACCCACTTTCAGTTCTGCCCATTTAATTAAGCATATCGTCTGGCTCTTGTGGCAGCAACAATGACAATATACTTGAAAGGGCGGAGGTGGCATTATAAAGCACATCCAAAGCACTTAACATTTTGGAGGAGCAGTGGAGGTTGACTTTTACACTTCCTTTAGTGAAGGGGAGACACTCATATTATGAAGAAAGTGGTCTTCATCCAGAAGATGGAGATAAGCAGAGATAACCAGCAAGACACCCTCGTGTATCAAAACAGAGTCAGAGTCCATTGTAGGTGGTACAATTTCAGCATCGCTCTGACCTCGGTGGAGCACTTCATCATTTATACATCTGTAAATGAAATCAAAATCTGCCCCATGATTCCCTTTTGGATCAAAAGAGTGCCATAGTGACTTGTGATTGCAGTCTGAACATTTGAGTCATCATATAGTAGCTGCGACCCATTATAATCCATTACTGGGCCTTTTCAGCATAGCTCAGCTGCAACTTGTACAGCCAGACTGGAAGGATCTGCCATCAAGCGCAGCCAAAAGCTACAGTACCTTGCAGCCCCCTGCCAAAAACTAAAATTCCCTATTCAGCAAACTCACTTAATTAATGGATCGTGTTGTATTGCATTTCCTTAACTACTCTTGACACCTGAGACTTCCAGCCAAAATCTGTATGTCATAGCTTAGCTTGATGGCACAGATTTACTAATGCGGAGACTCTGCGGCATCTCTGTGGTCTCTCGAAGCATTAGGAGGTCTGTGAAATAGGTGGAGGCCTCTTGTAAAGTCTGTGTGCTTGCAAGCATGCATGTGGCTAGGATCTGGTGGGGCGTTGCAGAAGGGATCCCTGGCTTCAGAGAACCGTGAGGCCCAGAGGTATCTTGTTCACTTCTGTTAATATTACACAGCCAGCGTGGAAAGCATCTTGGAGTCTAGTCTACTCCTTAACCATTTGTGAGCCAAAACCCAATGGCAAAGTTGCTCATTTTGAAGAGAGGTCGATGTAAGCAACAGAAGGCAAATAGCTTGCTTTTTTTTTTTTTTGCTCTCTGCTTGTGTTTCAATGCTGGCAAATAGGAATAAGACACCCACGTTCAGGCTGGTGTCAGTGGAGCTGAACCTGTTTATCTCAGGTCTGGATTGCTTTAATTTGCAAATTCAGCAACCTGGCATTCTCCGAAAGAAAAACTCCCAGTGCCGGATCCCAAGGTGTTTTGCTGCCTTCCTCTGTACCGCCACGCATTGTCACCTGTTGCATCAATTAGATTCCCTTTGATTTTGAAGGGTCAGATTCAGGCCTGGTGCAAACGCGGACTGGGATCTCTTGACTGTATATTAAGAGCCTTTTTACAGACACAGGATGTTGGCTGCTGTGGCTTTACCTGTGGCAGGTTCGGGTGTTGCACTCTGGTTGACGGTAGTTTTAAGAAGAGTTTAGATCATGGATTTGAATGGGATAACAATGGATTTGTATGGACAGGGCTGATCCTGCCTTGGGCAGGGGTTAGACTAAACAGAGGTCCCTTCCAGCCCCATTTCTCTGCTTTTATGTATTTTCTTACCTCGAGTCAGACAACTTGGAGCCCACATGCCTAATTCATAGTTTCATAGTTTCTAGGGTCGGAAGGGACCTGAGCAGATCATCGAGTCCGACCCCCTGCCATGGCAGGAAAGAGTACTGGGGTCAAACGACCCCGGCAAGATGTGCATCTAACCTCCTCTTAAACACCCCCAGGGTAGGCGCCTGCACCACGTCTCTTGGAAGCTGGTCCCAGACCCTAGCCGCCCTGACCGTGAAGTAGCGCCTCCTGATATCTAACCTAAACCTGCCCTCTGCCACCTTGGGACCGCTATTCAATTCTTGCTTAAGCAGCTATAATTTCTATTGACTTTTATTGGAGTTTTGCTCACTTAGGCTAGAACTAAATTTAGCAGCACAACTCCCTGTTTCTCTATACAGATTTGTTCAATAAGGGATTTATTTGTAAAAGGAATATTTATTTTTTCCTTTGCATTTCTCTGGTTATCCCTGATAAGGGCTTGGCGGCTAGTCAAAAATAGACATTATTATTCCTATTTCTTCTCTTCATCTCAGGCTATGAAAAATAAAACAAGCTTTGCGTGTGGCAGTTTTTTGCTGGGTTCCTGTTACTGCTGCTTATTTTTCTCTCTCAAAATGTACTGCAGCCTGTTCTCCGATGGCAAATCGTATCACGTGGCTTGTCCACGATATTTCGAATATACTTGGAGGATGAAGTCACAAGTATTAAAGGCAGGTTATAACCTATGAACCAATGGATGGGGCATGCCCCAAGGGGGAACCTCTGTTCCCAATCCAGTACAAGGTAGGAAGGAATTAATAATAGTTGGAGTGCTGGACTAGGACTCAATCTGCTTTAAATCTACTAATCTCAATCTACCTGGATTAGTCTGTAAAATGCAAATCTACCCTGGTTTCTATGTGACTTCAGACTACCATGGCTAACTAGATGCAGCGGGGATTGAATAGCCGCCTTGAGCTCCCTGCAGGGGGGCTGCAAAGAGGATGGAGCCGGGCTGTCCTCAGTGGGGGCAGATGGCAGCACAAGGAGCAATGGGCTCAAGCTGCAGCAAGGAAAGTTGAGGTTGGATGTTAGGAAAAACCTTCTCACTAGGACAGTGGTGAAGCACTAGACTGGGTTACCCAGAGAGGTTGTGAAGTCTCCAGCCTTGGAGGTGTTTAAGACCCGGTTAGACAAAGCCGTGGCTGGGACGATGTAGTTGGGGCTGGTCCTGCTTGGAGCAGGGGGGTGGACTAGATGTGACCCCCTGAGCTCCCTTCCAGCCCTCTTCGTCTGTGATTGCATGAACTACAGCTCTAGGACTCGAGACAGATGAGGTCAGTCCCTACCCATGACACAGGCTTCTTATATGACCCCGAGTACATCACTTCCTCTCTGGCTGCTGTAGCAGTGGAGGGAATAATTCTTTCTCCCCCTGCTTTCTCTGTCTTTTCTATTTGAATAGAGAACTGTCCAGGGCTGGGTTGTCTGCATGCTCAGGGCCTGGTGCAATGGGAGCTTGATGGTGTTTGCAGCCTCTGGGAGTTGGGATAATAATAAGCCGTCTGTACATTAAGGGAAGGTTGTCAATAGCTGAAATCCTTGCTCATTTTTAATGTACGAGCCTGTGGGAGTTAAGAAGATCAAATATGCAAGAACAAGAAAGGAGGGTGATAGAAACCTGGGTCCTTTTCCTGTTTTGTGACAGGCCTGCTGCATTGCTGGATCTTGCACTCTTGTGCTTCGTGGCTTCATTTCCCCAGGGATAAATTGGAGTCACTGACTGCTCAGAGGTTTCGTTCATTGGTCTTTGCATGATCCCTTGATTTCCTTGGGTAAAAGATGTTCTAGACAATGATTGTCCTACAGATCCCATTTCTCTGAGTGGCTGCTGCTGCCTCCCCCACATCACCACCCCAACACACCTCTACTCATTTCAGTGCCACATTGTTGAGTACTGTGTTTTCTTTGTACCTTTTCCACGAGAAGTCAGCTGGGGTCACAGGGTCCCAGCAAAATAAGCATCCAAATTTCTCTTGAAGGTGTTCAAAGCAGGTGCTTGAACCACCTCCGGCGGCAGGTTTGGGGGCTCAGGCAGTAAAGAAATTCTTCCTTATGTCCAGCCTGAAACGGTCTTGCAGGAGTTTGTGACCGTTCGACCTCGTCATCCCTTGGGATGCTCTGGTGAACAGACGTTCCCCCAGATCCTGGTGGTCACCCCGATTAAACTTATAGGTGGCCATCAGATCACCCCTGAGCCTGCGCTTTTCCAGGCTAAAGAGCCCCATGGCTCTCAGCCTGTCATCGTAAGATCTGTTTTCCTGACCTCTGATCATGCGCGTGGCTCTCCTCTGGACTCTCTCAAGCTTCTCCACATCCTTTTTGAATTGTGGAACCCAAAACTGGACGCAGTACTCCAGCTGCGGCCTCACCAAGGCCGAGTACAAGGGGAGAATGACGTCCCGGGATTTGCTCGAGAAGCATCTATGGATGCAAGCCAGCGTTTTGGATGCTTTACTAGCCGCAACATTGCATTGCAGGCTCATGTTCATCTTGTGGTCAATGATGACCCCCAAGTCTCTTTCTTCTGTAGTGCTATCCAACGTAGCACTGCTGAGCCTATAAGGAAGCTTCAGGTTTTTCCTCCCAAGGTGGAGAACCTTGCATTTTTTGGTGTTAAACACCATGAGGTTCTCATCTGCCCATTTGCTGAGCTTGTCGAGGTCAGCCTGGATCACCCGCCTATCTTCTGGCATGGATGCTTTGCCCCAAAGTTTGGTGTCATCGGCGAACTTGGCCAGTCCACTCCTGACTCCAATGTCCACATCGTTAATGAAGATGTTGAACAAGATGGGTCCCAGGACAGAGCCTTGAGGGACCCCACTGGTCACAGGGCACCACGATGAGTGACTGCCATCAATCACAACCCTCTGGGTCCGACCACGGAGCCAATTTCCCAGCCAGCGGATCGTGGTGGACCTGAGCATGGCCCCACCAGCGGGTGTACAAAAGCCCTCTGAGGGCAAATGAGCTGCCATATGCAGTTGGCCACGGCTCCAGAATAAAGCCTTTTTTCTTACATTCTGCCTTTCAAAAACAAGGTGTGTGTTTTATTTGGGCTGTGATTCATTTTGCACCCACTAAAAGGCTGCACCACAGGCACACATGTAGCAGATGTGTTGCATGATAACTACCGAGTAATTTGCTCTGGCGCATTGTAAGGACCAGCGACGCAAGCAGCAGTTCTGCACTGGCTGCCGGCAGTAGGTACCGTGAGAGCTGGGCGCGAGGTGGCAGAGGAGCTGGCTTGCATGAAGCAAAGGGCTACTGCAGGGAATGAAATGGGCCATAATCCACCCTGTAACTTTCCCACATCGCAAAGGGACTGCCCATTTTGTTTCTCCAAGGGGTAACTTTACTGGCGCTGGAGCGATTTACTGCCCTGTAGGGCTGTTCATCGTGTATCCACTCCACTTTGACTGCGTCATAAAGTCAATTTACTACCTAGTAAATGGATCTCATGTTTATGCAGAACGGGTGGCGTTTTATTTCTTTGGTCAGTCACCTTGTGAGCCCGGTAATTCTGCGAAGCCCCATCTGCACCACCGTAGCACAGAGCTGCTGTACAGTAGGCGGTACACTGGATGGCTGCAACAAGATTAGTTAATTAGAGTCATTTCGGATGTCATGGGCAGGGAGCACGGCTTGCCCTTCTGATCTGCCTGGCCTCTTGGGGAGCACAGAAGCGCAGGCTGTAATTAAGGGGCCTTTGCACAGTGTTTTGTGATTTCCATTAGCTGGGTCTTCAGCAGGAGGTCTCGAAACCAGGCTGTAATCGGAGTTGTGCAGAATGGTATTACACACCGAAGACGCAGCATGTGAGGAATGTGACTTAGTGAAGAACTCTCCCCATCCATTTTATTGGCCCTAAAACACAGCCATCAGACTAACCCAGGCTTGTAGGGGTCCATCTGTTTGCAGACGCGTGCTACCTCCTATTGACTGAGATCATTGTCCCCTTACCTCTTGCTCCTGCTTTCCAGTGAAGCTGTCTACTGGGATATAAAAGCTCTCCACGTTGCGACGAAACCCGGTCTCTGAGCTTGGAGATGCCATCCAGCTATTGACGGGAGCGAGCTCGTCTCGCACGCAGCTGTTGCCAGGACATCGTTCCATGAAGGTTCGCTTCGGGAAATGGGACGTAATAGCAGCTCGCGCCTACCAGTCTGTGTTTTAAATCCATCAGGAACAAGGGTGGACGGCAAGTTATTGAGCAGGATGACCCGTGACTGCACGCGCTACATATTGATATGGCGGCGCACACGCTACAGATAAAAATGGTGGCCAAGCTAATAGAAACGTATAAGACTTGAAGTGGCCACCTTGGGCCACCACCTGCATTTGTAGATGAGATTGCCCCAAATCACCCCTTCAGGCCTCTATACACAACTTCAAGGCACAAAATCTTTCCGAAAAGGAGCTTGGAGAGAGGGAGGTTAAAGGGGGACACGATAGTGGATTTGAATACCGTATTTTCTCCAGTACCATATCTCCAAATATAATACGCACCTTGTTTTTGAAAGGCAGAATGAAGAACAACATCGATTTTTCCAGCGTTGTGGCTGCATAGAGCATGGACAGAACACAACCTTTAGCTGCTTCACCCTCCCTTTCCTACATAACTAAGCTGAATCTCTAACTGCTGCTGAAGGGTAGTTTCCATGGGTAGATCTACGATTCTGAAAGGAGCTAAAACGTCTGCGCTGAAGAGCCTGTGAAACCGAGATGCGACTCTTTTAGGAACAGCAATACAACTAACCCATCTCGAGCCTTTCAGTCCATTGCAACCACCCGGCCCCTCTCTACCAGCCTCTCTCTCCAATTTCTAGCCCTGGTTCTCTCTCTTTCCTCCTTATGAATCTCTCACGCTCCCTCTTGGCACCTTCAACTTCTTTGACTTGTCTCCTCACCTCCTTTGCTGTAGAAGGTCCTTGCTCTCGACCCTCTTCAGTCAACCTGAAACCCTGGTTGAAACCTTCCTCTCAACAAAAGTGCCATGCACTTCACTGGACGTGCATCAAGCACTGCCTTCAGTATTAATGAGTCACCTTCTCTGCTCTTTCAAGAGACAGCGTTGTCCATCACCTCTCTGACCCTACCCAGTCCACAGGACTTCCTTTCACGCCTAGTCAATGATTTCTTGTCTGCTCTGTGCCCCCTCTTCTTTCCCTCTGTTGATCTGGTAGCTGAATCTCTCTATCCTTCGCCGTCCTCTACCATTATCTCTTTTACCCACATTTCAAACTGAAGGTCTAGCAGCTGACCCCCAGCCCTAGTTCACCTCCAAAACCCACTTCTTCCAACTCCTGCTCTCACACTGTAGGTCTCTGGCAGAAATCCCATAGCCAGCCAGACCCCCCGCACTGCAAATTTCTTCTCACTTAGCTCAGCTGGCCTCCTAGCTAAACACTCCTGCCTTCCTAGCATGCCTGAACCCCATATCTGCAATCCCATCTCTCCCGTCACCACCTCAAACTCCTCCTCAGTCTACTCCTTCGGTCTCCATTTCAGTTCTCGCTCTGCAGATGATTTCACTCCAGAATTTGTTGCGCCCCATCCCTGCCTTTTTTGCCCGTCACAGACACAGGAGGGTCTCATCTGCTCTCATCCCCCTGACCTCCTCCACCCCCACTCTCACCTCCTCATTTACTCCTTCCTTCTCCTTCTCTCCTGGTTCTTCTCCCTTGTGATACCAGTGTATTTTAGTCTCTCCCAACTTCAAACCTTCTTCTTTTACCTCTCTTGCCTCTCCACCCATTAACCCTTTCTTCATGTGGGTTCATTAAACATGCTCTTCACAATCATCACGCATGGCTGCCTTCCTCTGATCCCATAGGGGCCTCCCAGTTCACCTTCTTCTGGAAACTGCTCTTTCAAGGGACTGATTTCTTCCTAGCCAAATGCCAAAAGTATGACCCCAGAAGAGTCTCCCTTGTCCTGTCAGCCACAAGATCATCTTGCTTCTACCTCCTTGCCCCATCAACCATCTTCAGCAGAGTTAATTAGGTGCTTCTTCTTGAAGTCTTGCCCTCCCCTGTTTCCCAGGACTCCCCCTGATCTGGCTCTTCTCCCTACCTTTTAATTTTCTTTTTGCCATGGCCTTCAGGTGAGCTTCCTCATTCTCCTTCCAGGTCCCTGCGGGCATCTCCCAGGCTCTGCCTTTAAACCCTTCTTTCTCCCCTTTGCACATCATCTCTGGGTATTCAAGTATCTCAACACAAATGCAACTCCCACTTCGTGCTGATGGCTCAGCTCCAGACCGCTTTGCTTCTGAGCAAAATAAGACTTCATCCTGCCACACTGGCATTTTTCAGTTGATTTTCAGTTCAAGTTCAGCACAGGTGATAGAGTTCATCATGTCCCTACACACACACATCCACCTTGTTATCTATTTTCTTCACTCCTGTTAACAACATCCGGATCCTGCCTGTCACGCAGGCTCATAACCGGTCTGCCATCTTGGATTGCAACCTGTACCTGGCTCCTTGCATCCAGACAATGTCTTCATCTTGCAGAATATTTCTCCATAACTGTTCTCTGATAAAGCCTTGACTCTCCAAGCTCACAGATGGCTCCAGAGCAATTTAATTGCCACAATGCACAGCCTTAACAAATGCAATCTTGCCTTCTTTATATCCACTGAGAATTAGAGTTGACTCAGTCGAAGGACCTTTCCATTGGGGACTGACAATCTGGCAAAACCAAAACATTTCTGCAATACCTTATTCGTTTTTTTTGGTGAAATTTTGCTTTGGAAAATACCTGGACATTTGAAAATGTCAACATTTTTGAATGATTCTTTAAAAAAATAAAAATAAAATTGAAAATCTTTTGTGAAATGGGAAATATGCTTGCAGGCAGATGCAGCAAACAAAAGTAAAAGAAAAATTGTCAAATGCCTTTGCCTTTGAAACATTTCAAAAGGCCAGCGGGACACATGTGCAAGCCCTTAGAAACCTGTCAGATGTGTCAGAAATACTCCAATACCTCTTTAAGTATATGGTTCTGGAGCATTTGACTTCTGGTTATGTCTGCACCAGGACCGAACGGCACGGCTGCCACTGGGATTGATGCCAGAGCTTGAAGGACCTCACTGTAAATGCTCACAAAATGAATGCACTATCTTCTTTCAAACTGCTTCTTAAATCTCCTTGCCCATGATGCCTGCTAAAAATGGGACAGAATTAGGCTGCTGGTGTACCCATCCTGCTGTCTGCTGTTGTCTCGCTGTTTCCTATCACTCCTCTACCTGTTTCTTGTCTATACTCAGGCTGTGAGCTTCTGGGGGCATCGACCATCGTTGTTTGCTTGTTTTGTGTTTTGACACCATCTTGCAGCCTGGGTCCAGGACCACAGCTCTTCAGGCCCAACAGTAATGGAAATAATGCCTCTTTCTCAAGATGCACCAGAAGCTCCCATCGTCATGGTAGTTCATGGGCTGGGGGGGATCATGGGAAATGTAGTCTGGCTGGCGAATCCAGCACACAAAGAAGAATGAAGATGTGAAGCGTCCGATCTACAATTTCCAGGAGACACTGCGGCAGCAATTCAAAAAATGGTAGCAGTAGTGATAATAACAGTAGGAGCAGTAATAGTAGGCAGGATGCTGGGCAGGGTGGCACCTCAGAGACTAACTCATTCAGAAATGCATGGACTTTTGTAAGTGATGGCCTACTTCCTTAGAGGCTAACAGTAATAGTAGTTACTATACTCGTAGTATAGCAGTCATCGTTGGCAATCCCTTGCAGTTGAAGATGGTCGTCCTCCACAATTGCCTTACCTTGGGTTCCAAGATGGTTGACACGGCCGATCTAAGATCGACAGCCTTTGTTGTGGCTCAGGGTTTCCACGCGGGGTGGGTAGCTCTGCTTTCTTGGTTTGGTTCACGACACGCTGTTTCCGCGACTCCCGTGTTTCCATCTCCTGTTGTCACTGTGAGGTTTCAAAGTACTGAGATTCCTGCAGCAAGCTCTTCCTCCAGTTGGGGCGGTCCTGGGTGATCACCTCCCACAGGTTGATGCTGATGTTGCATTTCTTCAAGTTGGCCGTGAGGATGTCCTTGAAGTGCTTTCTCTGCCCCCCTCTTGAGCATACATCTTGACTGAATTGGGAAAATAAAGCTTGTTTCAGGAAATTGGAGTCGGACATCCAGGTGACATGACCGGCCCAGTGAAGTTGATGTTGGAAGAATAGTAGTAGCACTAAAAGGAGTTTTTAGGCATGAGCCCTTTTGATAGAACATTTCAGCTTTCCAAGAAAATATTTTTGGGGGAGGAGCCCTGTTTAGCCAAACCTTGATTGTCCATTAAAAAAAGGCTTTTTGATGGAAGACTTTGAACCAGCTTTTTACTCTGACTTTTCTTTCTTGCATCACTTGTTAAAGCTGCTTCAGCTTTATAAATGTGCAATAACTTGTTTTCTCACCACTTATATTGTCCCATAAAGTTGCTCATTTGAGATCCCAAGAAGAAATTCCAGGAACATTCAAGTGGGATATCTTGTATTTCTCTGTAAGATGCTAAAGGGATAGCGATGAATGAGAGAGAATTCCTTGCTACTTTATTTTAAACTGAACATATGTTTGGGGCGGTGGAGTGGGCTGACGTATGGTGCATATATTTAGGAGACTTAACTCAGAAATTCTGTTCCAGGTTCTGCAACTGATTTGCTGCGATTTTAGGTGGGTCACTAACTCTCTCATGCCCCAATTTGCCCCCTCCCTGCTGCATGTTTGGGTACTAATAGCTATTGCAGAGGGGTGTGAGCACAATTCAAGTGCATCTGAGATCACCTACGGACTCTGATGCCAAAGCAGCTCCTTTCCATATCGTTACTCATTAGCCTATACTAGTCATTAAGATCACAAGGGGCAGGGATGGGGATCTGGAGGTAGGAATGTTGTAGACAACTTGCAAGTGCCAATATTTAGGACCGGGGATCATGGAAAAGCCTCAGGGGGCTTAAGAATTAGAGTAATACCCAGGTCATAGCACCAGCTCAAAGTGCTCTCCATGCTTCTGGGGTCAGCAACCGCTCTAAGAGAAGAGTCTTCAGATCCCCAAATCTGTAACAGCTACTGCTTGCTTCCTTTCAAAATGGATCATGCTCTTAAATGCAGATCATCAGCAGACTGTCCTTGGATGCTTTCCTCTGTTTCCTTCCAGGGACAGCACTGCATTGCATTCATCCCATCTTTCTGGCAAAGGAAGGAGCCCTTGTTAGTCTCTTGGAGTCATGGTACTCCAATCTCCAGATGACAGCCATCAATCATCATGGAGTCGCTGCAGCTCTTGCTTTGGTGCCATTGCCACAAGGGAAGGATAAGCGATGGATGTTGTTATTCAAGGCCTGAATTGCAGCCTGTTGCAATGGACAGGAGTCTTTCCATATGCTTTTCATCAGCCCCCATGAGAAATGAGATAGAGGGTCATAGGCATAGGCCCAGGCTTTCTCCACTTTGGTAGCAGAGAGTAGTCAAAGAGTATTCAGTGATTAGTCATCATCAATGGTGCAATGTCTAATTGAGAGGAGAAATCCACTGGGGTTCCCCAGGGGGCTGTCTTGGGTCCTGTACTGCTTAAATCTTCACTAATGATTTAGATGATGGGATCAAGTGCACGCTTAGCAACTATGCAGGCAACACCCAGTTGGGTGCAGTTGCAGATGCTCTGGAGGATAGGACAAGGATCAAGAATGACCTGGATAGACTGGAGAAATGGGCCACAATCAACAAGATGAGATTCAGCAAGAACGATGCAAAGTCCTATATTTGGGGTTGAATAACTGCATGCACAAATCCAGACTGGGAAATGACTGGCTAGGTCCACCATAACCAGGGGGTTACGGCATACCGTAAGATGAGTATGAGCCAACAGTATGCTCTAGTTGCTTAAAATGTCACCCATCATCCTGGGTTGAATGAATGGGAATCATTTGCAAATCAAGGGAGCGATTCTTCCGCTGTATTTAGTTTTGGGCCCCACACATCAAGAAAGAGATGGACAGTTTGGAAAGAGTCCAGTGCAGGACAACAAAAATGATTAGGGACATGGGATGCGAGACTTATGAGGAAAGATTGAAAGAACTAGGATTATTTAGTCTGGAGAAGGGAAGACTGCGGGAGGATTTCATACCTGTCTTCAAATACCTGGAGCACAGTTACAGAGAGGATGGGGATGGGCTGATCCTAGTCCTGGGCTATGATCAATGGCCTGAAGCTGCAACAGAGGAAATTTAGGCTGAAGATTAGGAGGAACTTTCTAACCATGAGGGTGGTCAGGCATTGGAACAGGCAACAAGAGAAGCTGTGGCATTGCCATCCTTGGAAGTTTTCAAGACCAGGTTGGATGAACATTTGGCTGGGCTGGCTTGGTCAGTGCTGGTCCTGCCTAGAGCAGGGGCTGGACTAGATGACCGTGGGAGGTCCTGTGATCCTATAATGGGGTGCAGTTCAGCAGGGCATCAGGTGCATCGTGTTCAAACCTATCCTCCAAAATGTTTCTTTTAACGCAGCTTCTGGGGGGTAGTAGAAAATGAGAGCAGATCTGTTTTCTCTCCATGGATGGCAAAGAATGAAGGAAGGGGTAATCATTCAAGAGGGATGAGAAAAGAAAATGCCTTGTGCCTTGTTTTGAGAAACTATCCAAGTTTCCTCTTCTATCAAAGACAAACTGCCCTTATCCCTCCATTGACTTCCCTCTTATCCTTGCATGACATGTGAAATGCCAGCAGGCCCAGCACTGCCCTATTTACCGGCCCCACTTCCACTCCTGAACTGCTACCCATTTTCCTTGGCCATCTGTGAAATCCTCGCACCTGCCCCTGTTCTTTCAGATGCGCCTTATAAATAGCCACAAAACTCTCACCCACTCCCATAGCGCTTGCAAAACACTTGGCGTCAGCGATGATTAGACAGTGGGGGGTGGGTGGTGACTGCTGTTCTCATTGCACTTGCCATAAGTGCCTGGTTGTTACCTGGCACTCCTCTACTCTCTGCTCTCTATCTGTATCTTGAGCTGGTGGAGAATTTTCCAGTGAAGGGTTTTTTTGGTAGAAAATACCAGTTCCTGGAAACCAAGTCTTTTATGGGAGCTGCGAACTTATTTGGATAGGTGTGGAAGTTGGGAATCCAAGCAAGAGTGCAAGGCTTGTTCCTCCAGAATAGCCAATAGTTTGGTTATTTAGAGCGTAAGTGGCTGACGTTCAGGTCCCTGCTTTGTTGCATGTGGAGCAAATAGCTGAACCCATGTCTCTCGCATTCAGGTGAGCCCTCGGTATCGGGCTATTGGCTCTTCTAAGGGAAGGGGATCGCTCTGACCTTTGGATCAAGTCTGAAAGGACTTGAGCTGTGGGACTGGAAAGTTTTTTTGAGGTTGCATGAACTTCTATGGACTGGGGGAAAAGTCATGGAATGGAAGCAAAATTTTGTTTTGCTGCCAAAGTGCAACCAAGGGAAGACTCCTACAAATTAATCGTGTAACTCGGAGTTACATGGTTAAAGTATAGGAGCGATTCTGTCATCCCGTCTGGGTCCATATGTGCCCCTATTGCGGGAGCAGAGACGGGCAGACGTCTCCGTGTTCCTATAGCGGAGGACTAATGGAGCCACTCCTGCACATTAGCTGGGTAACGCGGAGAAGATTGCACGCTGCACTTCGGTCGCCCACTTGGTGAAATGCAATCCCACCCCTCGTGACTCCTATTTCCTAGTTAGAGCATCAAGTCCTTGAATCGTTCTGCCTTGCCGACTGCTTGAAACGCTGACTGTCTCTATGCTTGTACAGCTCTCAGCCGAACTGGGTCCCTGCTGGAAACCTCTGGGCAATGCACATATTCCCTTCGCCGAGGCAATGAAGTAAGTGGTTGCTGCGTAGGCTGGTGTTATGCTAACAGAGGCTGTCACACCACTTGGAACAACACAGCCAATTTCCTTTCCTTATCCTTTCTCCCTCTCCATTTTACCCAGCTTCGGCATGGTGCTGTTATTTCACAAGGATGTTTTCGAGGCTGAAAGGCTCGAGGCTTCATTTCTGTTTGTTAAGGGCTATGGGAACTGCAGAGGGGAGATGCTGTGGGCCAGGCTTGTAAAGCTGCATTTCTAAGAGCAAGATCACGGGTAGGGCAGAGCACGTGACCTTCACATCCCAGGCTCTTTTCAAGCCGTCCCTTCTACACTTTCACTAGTTTCTCAAAGCAAGGCACAAGGCATTTTCTTTTCTCATCCCTCTTGAACAATAACCCATTCTTTGCCATCCATCCAGAAAAAATGATCTGCTCTCATTTTCTACTACCGCCAAGAAGCTGTGTTAAGTGAAACATTTTGGAGGACAGGTTTGAACACGATGCACCTGATGCCCTGTTGAACCATTTTAAGATCACACTACAGAGGCAGCTCTGTTACTAGGGCTTTGTTAGGCACTATCCCCTTCTCTGGCTTGCATTAGGGTCTTCTTTTCCCTGCTAGGTGACTGCTCCTAAACCAGACAGCATCTTTCTCAAGGCTTTTTTGCCCTTTTCAATAACTGCTTACATAAGAAGGTAAGCAATGCCACATCAGGTCAGACCAATGGTCTGCCTAGCCCAGCATCCTGCCTCTGACAGTAGCAGCTGTAGCTGCTTTAGAGGGAGAGTGTATGAACAGGGTAGATCTAGAGAGCCGTCTTTTTTGTCATACCTTCCAGGCAGCCACCATCACTGGTTAGAGAGATGTCCTCCACTGTACTGTTTAATAGCTGTTAATGGGGCTGTCATCCATGAATTTGTCTTTTTGAGCTTGGCTATGCTACCTGCTTCTGCCACCTCCTGTGGCAATGAGTTCCACAAGGTAACGCTGCGCTGCAAGAAAAGCCACTTTCTCTTGTTTGTTTTAGCCGTGTCTCCTGGCCTTTTCAGTGGGTGCCCCCTGGTTCTAGTGTTTGGGACTTGGCGAATAGCAGTTCCCTATTTGCTTTGTCGGCACTCTTCATGATTTTATAGGTAGCCAGGTGGTAGCTGTATGGGTCTAGAGGCAAAAGCCATCAGGACTCGTGGTAAAGGTGAGATTTTCTATTAGACCAACTAGATTTTTGCAAAAAAAATTTCTTTGCAATTAAAGAATTTTTTTTTTGCAAAAATGTAGTTGGTCTAATAAAAGCTACAACCTCTACCATGAGTCCTGATTTTATATTGTATCTCCCCTCAGCTTTCCCTTTTCCAAACTGAAGAGTCCTAGCTCTTTTTGGCCTCAAATCAAGAATGACCTGACCTGTGTTTCCTTTGGCCTGTAATCCCACAGTCAGAAAATGAGTGTTCTGCCACGGGGATTTCAAACCCGGCCAGATCTGGACCCTGGGGCTCCTCACGCACCAGGCCCAGCCTGCAAGAAGCCTCGCTGGCTGGATCCAAACCCAGCAGCAGTGGCAACAGGGTGAAGGGTGGCTCAAGGGGTTAGTGCAGTTGCTGCTTGCCCCCGTCATACATGGATGTCCGTTGTGGGTTTCCATATCTGGGAATTGGTTGGTAAGTCCTACGCTTGCTTGTCCGGCTCCTATATTCCTGGCTGGCTGGATGTCTCATCAATCCCCTTGTTCTATCACATTGCTACAAACAACCAAGGGAAAAACAACCCTGGGTGGGAGCTGCCATTTGCAAAAGCCAGCTCTCAGACTCCGGTGTATTCCTCTTCATTGGAGTAAATTATAGCTTCTGAATATAATTAGCAGCAAGTTAGTACACAGTGAGCTGCTTTCAACCTGACTCAATATAGTCTGAGTAGCATGCTCAGGGAAAAAAACAACAAAAAACCAATATTCAAATGAGGTTTTTCAGCCAAATCACGTGGTCCAGCGATGACAAACAGAAGTTCCCGACGAC
Organism: Crocodylus siamensis; assembly: GCF_052110815.1. Classification (NCBI taxonomy): domain Eukaryota; kingdom Metazoa; phylum Chordata; order Crocodylia; family Crocodylidae; genus Crocodylus; species Crocodylus siamensis. The sequence goes on along the minus strand of NC_143396.1, from coordinate 6,581,068 downwards.
TTTGGCAAGCTTGCGTGCGAGGGGCGAGAGTGACAATGAGACTTGCTTGGTGTGTAGGGAACAGGTTGAGAGAGGGAATCAAAATAACAAATGGCGCGGAGAAAGTGTGAATGAAAAGGCTCCCGGTTCCTCCTCTTGTTCAAGATGTTCAGTATAATTGGTGGGCAACCAGTTTCAAGATACTTAAAAACCAAGTGGATATTTAATCCATGGAACTCATGGCCGCAGGGGACTGAAACCAAACCCTTAGAGGGACTTGGGGAATTAAGACTTCAATTATATGGAGAGAGGCTGCTTATGGATGTGAAAATAAAAAAAAACCAGTGCTTTACTTTAAACTCAGCACATCCCGATGCTGAGTGCAGCTCATGCCCAAAAGAGGCATCGTATTTGACCCGGCTCGTCCAACATCCGTATAGATCGGCTGCTTCAGCAGGGCTTTTTTGACATATTTATCTACTAGTGGATTGAATCAGCTTTAGATAAAAGCACAAAAAAGTCCCACTGAAGCATGCGATCTATGCAGACATTGCGGAGCCAGGTCGAACTAATAATGTGCTGCCTCTTCCGGTAAAACCTGGGGATTATTTTTTCCTTCATGTCTGTCAGCAGTCAGACTGTCCAGAGTCCTATAAGGTAGGATAAAAAAAATGAATACTAAGAAAGAGTTCAATATTAGCCCTTTCTACTCCTCCGCCTGCTCCCACCAAAGTCAGTGTTAGACCTTTTGGGCTTCAATGGGGCAAGTTAATCAGCCACGTGCTCTCTGAGATCAGGAAAAAAAATTCCCAGTGGTCAGATTTTTATACTCGCACATGAGTTTGTTTGCACCGCCCTTTCAGTTGTCCCATTAGACAATAGGCCCTCTGATTTGACCAGGTATGCCAGCTCCTATCCGGCTGTCCCTAAAGTGCTCCAAGTTCAGAAAAGTCATGTTGTTATTTTAACAATTCCCATCCCAGCAGGCAGCATCCCATGGAAGGAAGATGAAAGGCCAAGAGAAATAAATTCCCTTTTCGTTTACGTCCTTGCAGTCTGCACGTGAGGCTGGGGGAAGGTCTCCAGTCCATGACGGAAAAGCGGTCGTTCATCCCCGCGGCCTGCTTGTGGCAAGCTCAGCAAGGAGCAGTGAAACTCGGGGCCTCGTTGCACCATGAGCCGCACAAATGGTGCTCAGTGCTCGTGCTAGCTTGGAGTATGGAGCAGTCGCTCCTCAGGCCAGATCCAGCTGTTGTGAAACTCTGGATGAGCCCTGCAGCTCATCGTGTTCGCGCCGCTAGTGAGAAAACAGGAAGCGGGGAAAGCTCTCCATAGCAATGAACCCATCTGCAGTGGAGCTATTTATCACACTGTTTCACATAGCTCGGGCTGGTCTGCAGTAACCCGGGCTCATTAAACAGACTCCCAAAATGCCAGCAGGTCAGCTAATTAGCCCCACGACAATTCAATTAGTGTGTGCGATTGGAGACACCCGGCGTGCACGCATACATGCCGCATCGAGGACAGAGCTACTTCAAGGAGCTCGTTGGACGAGCTGCTGTTAGTAATTCCTTTGAAAAGAGTGCACTTGGTGTGACCCTGGCTGTCGTTGGAGGCGTTCAAGGATGCTAGCTTTTCCTCCTTTGAAAATGTGCTTTCGACCTTGCTGCTCTTAGTGAGGCTGAATCCTACAGAAATGAGGAACATAAAACATCGTGTATTACCACGCGGGGGTGGGGAGTCTAGTGTATTTATCCATATCAGTCTCATAGCGCAAGTTGCTTATAAAGTACCAAATAATTTTTTTTTTCCTTTACTTATCTTCATATGCCAGATATGGTAATGACAGCCTTTCTGACTGTTTTAGGGCAAAAGACTGGAATCTGTACAAAGCCAATTAAACTTACCGGCAGAACTGTCATAGTCTTCAGAGAGGAGAAAATTACACATTTAATAGCAGCCCATGGGCCAGCATTAAAAAGTCGCCAGTAGATTTGTTAGAAAAATAGTTCACGGGATGCATCATTCCCATCCCGCACCCCAGCCAATGTTGAAAAATGCCATTTTCTTGCAATCAAATGTTCTATGGGCATGTGTCGGATACAGAAATGCAATTCAGCTGAAGGAAACCATTAAAGTGAAGTGTTTCAGCAACATTGAAGCATACCGCTTCAACATTTCAGGACTATTTTGATGAGTTTTGTTTCCAGACAGCTGTTGGTTCAGAAGCTCATCTAGCTTAAACATTTAAAAATGCCACATTGAAATATATCATTTCTCAGGTTTATGGTGATGGCATGTTTCCATCCATATGAACCATAAATATTTTTTTTAGTGAAAACCTTGATATGTGATATTTTACTGCACTGGAGAACTAAGAGAAATTTGAAAATAGCAGAATTTGCCCAGGCAAAGAAAACCGTGGTTTCATCACAGCTCTTGTTAGCAGCAGACACCTACAGTTTACAGAAGCTCTCCCATTGAGAAGAGTCACAGCAGGGTACGACTGAACCTGATGCCATTATTCAGTTTTTCCTCCTACAGATGAAAAGTCACTTGACTCGTAGGTCGAGCTAAGCTTGATACGAGGACTGGAGTTGAATTTCTAAAACCCTCCTGAATTCTTTAGGAAACAAGGTGCTGAATGGATACAACAGCATCATCCTAAGCATGGGCAGATCTAGAGCTTCGGAAAAGGGGAGTGCAGACAGTGAGGTGCATCAGCACATACAAAAAACAACACATTTTTTCCTCCAGTTAAGCTAGAAACTTTGCTAATGCTCTAGGGGCCCAGGATTGTATTGTTGCATAGTTTCATAGTTGATAGGGTTGGAAGGGACCTGAGCAGTTCATCAAGTCCGACCCCCTGTGATGGCAGGAAAGAGTACTGGGGTCAAATGACCACAGCAAGGTGATTGCCTGGCCTCTTTCTGAAGCCCCCCAGGGTAGAAGCCAGCACCACTTTTCTTGGAAGCTGGTTCCAGACCCTAGCCGCCCTGACCGTGAAGTCGCGCCTCCTGATGTCTAGCCTGAATCTCCCCCCTGCCAGCTTGTGACCGTTATTCCTGGTCACTCCTGGCGGTGCTCGGGGGAACAGGGACTCCCCCGGTGCCTGCTGGTCCCCCCTGACTAGTTTATAACAGGCCACTAGATCCCCCTCAGCCTTCTCTTGTGGAGGCTGAACAGGTTCAGGTCCCGTCGCCTCTCCTCGTAGGGCCTGCCCTGCTGCCCCCGGATCATGTGAGTGGCCTCCTCTGGCCCCTCTCCATGCTGTCCACATCCCTCCTGCAGTGCGGCGCCCAGACCTGGATGCAGTCCTCCGGCTGCGGCCTGACCAGTGCCGCACAGAGGGGGAGGATCGCCTCCCTGGACCTGCTCGAGATGCATCTGTGGATGCATGCCAAGGTGCGGTTGGCCTTCCTGACCGCGTCCCCACACTGCCGGCCCACGTTCATCTTGGAGTCAATGATGACTCCAAGATCCTTTTCTGCCTCTGCCCTGACGAGAAGGGAGTTCCCCAGCCTGTAGGTATGGAGCCGGTTGTTCCTCCCCAGGTGCAGCACCTTGCACTTGTCAGTGCTGAATCCCATCCTGCTCTCATCCGCCCACCCCTGTAACCTGTCTAGGTCCGATTGCAGCCTATTCCTCCTGTCTAGCATGCCCACATCCCCCCACATCTTAGTGTCATCAGCAAATTTGAACAGGGTGCTATTTACCCCCTCGTCCAAGTCGCTGATGAAGATGCTGAACAGTGCGGGCCCGAGGACCGAGCCCTGGGGGACCCCACTGCCCACATCCCTCCAGGTTGAAAATGACCCATCCACCACCACTCTCTGGGTGCAGCCCTCCAGCCAGTCGGTGACCCATCTGACTGTGTAGGCATTGATACCACAGTCGCCTAATTTCTTAATGAGAATGGGGTGAAAGTGTTGAAGGCCTTCCTAAAGTCCAGAAATATTGTGTGCCAACAGTCCCACAATGACCTCTGCTAATTCCCTCAGCACTCTGGGGTGGAGATCATCAGGACCTGCTGATCTGAACACGTCCAGTCCCTCCAGAAGTTCCCCGACTAGATCCTCACTGACCCTGGGCCTGGCAGTGCCTCCCCTGGGTCCGTTGGGGATCCCAGTGGGAGGGATGCCCCAATCCCTGCTCAAAAAGATGGAGGCCAAGAAATTATTAAAGAGGTTAGCTTTGTCGTCTGGTGTGACCCCCAGATTTCCTAGCGTGTCCTGCAGAAGCCCCACGTTACCCGGTACCTTCTTTTTACCCCCTATGTATTTAAAAAAAGGACTTCTTGTCCTTTATCCGGGTTGCTAGTCCCAGTTCCCCCTTGTCCTTCCTAACAGCCCTCCTACAGTCTTGGGCAATGGAGGTATGGTACTCCCTGGTGATAGCCCCTCCTTTCCATTGGGTGTACACCTCCTTTTTAGCTTTGAGATGTTCATGGCTTCTGGTGAGCCATGGGGGCTTTTGAGCACTCCTGCCCCTTTGATCCACATGGGGATTGTCACCCTTTGGGCTTGGAGGATCGTCTCCTTAAGGAGCAACTACTCTTCCTGGACTCCCAGCTCCCTACCCCTCTGGGACCTCAGTGCCTCCCCAATTAGTCTCCTTACCTCATTGAAATCTGCCCTCTTGAAGTCCAGGGCTGGTTCTGTTTAGAGGGGTCTGGTAGATTATAATAAGCCATGAAGTCAAGTAACTCCCTCAGCACTGCCTGAATAGAAATGCTACCACTGCTGCTGGGCAGGTGGTTTTAAACTTTGAACGGAGCAGGAATCAAAGTGGAGGAGGGCACAAGTGCACCAGTAAATCCCCTCTAGATCTACCACTTGTCTTATGTCAATAATTTGGGCTATTCTAGTTGGGGATGATTCTGCTTTGACCAGGGAGTAGCACTAGATGTGACCTCCTGAGGTCCCTTCCCGCCCTTCTTTTCTATCATTCTGTCACTCATACTGCGGTAGCCGATTTCATCATTGTTGTAATTATTTTGCACTTGCTAAGTGCTATAGGTGGCCATGTTCGCATGTGTTTGGTGTTTATGTAACAAGTGCTGGGTGGATGGGAGACTCTGGGGCTGCAGCGTGGAAGCAGCATGCGGCTGGAATTTTCCGCACGGGGTCTCTCAGGGGGAAGTCCAGGGCTTGTCAATAATGTGACGGTCACCACCCCGGGCCAATGAGAAAGCACCACATATAATTAGACCACCCTGCATCACAGCGAGTATAAAAATCATCGCGCTGTGAACTTTGGGGTCTTTGCGCGCCCGGCGGAACGTACCCTACGGATTGAATCGACACGGAGCGACCTTCGGCCTGGCCAGCCGGAGGGAAGGACACCAGACCCGCCTGATCCCGGCGACCCTTCCCGGAGATACAACACCAGTGTGAGTGGGTGCTCACTGGTGCACCCAGCATAGTTGATTTTGTTTTGTTTAAACCTTATTAATAAAATTAAGCCTGACCTTTAAAGCGAGCGTGATCTGCGTAAGCCCGACTGTCAAAAGATCCTGTCCACAATCATCATCTCAGCCCATTACAAAGGAGGCCGCCTATCATTATTCACATCTTGCAGACAGGTGAACTGACCTGCCCTAGGTCACCCAACCAGGCAGTGACAGAGCTGGGAATAAAACCAGTATCCCCTAACTCCTAATCCAGTTGTCTGGCCACACCATCTCTCAAAACCTAGCTCCTATTTCTTTGACTAAAGCAGGGTTCAGCAATTTTCTGCCACCACAAGCCACCTCTTCTGACCCACTCTAAGCCCCAGGCTACTCATAGAGAAGTAGGGTTGGAGTGCCCAAGCTGCTTGCACATCCCCTCACCACTGATCTCCATTCCCAATGGTAATGGAAAAGGGCAGATTCTTCAGTGAGGATAAGCGCAGGCATGAAGTAACAGCAGGAAGGACTGTGGAGGGATGGGGAACTAAAGGGGTGGGTGGCACAGTGCATCTCTGACTCCCCCATGCTTTCTGGGCCAGTCTGGATCTTCACAGGCCAGATTCAATCTCTTTCCAGGCTGGATTCAGCCCATAGGCCATAGGTTGCAGACCCCTGGACTGGTCCACCTACTTGAATTGCCTTGCATTGCATAAAGTTACTGTAGGCTTTGTAAGCAAATACCTCCCCTCAGTCACCCCTTGTATCTCAGATTGGGAGCTGTGAACCTCAGCAGGTCCCTTTTAAACTTCTCCCATGCACCCCTTAACTTTAATACCCCACATAGCTGGGAATATCTGTACACTGCAAGCACAAGCCTTAGAAGGGTTGTGCTACTCCTGGGGTATCAAACTCATCCAGCCCTGAGGATGAGGGTCACTGGCCTGCTCTGTGGGCTGGATCAGGACCATGTACCAAAGGCAGCACTCAGGGCTGGGAGCCTTATGGGAAAATCTTTGGAAAAATTATCAAGGATCACCTTTGTAGGAGTCCAGCGGGTAATATTATGCTGAATGGCAACCAGCACGGGTTCATAGCAGGTCGATCCTGCCTGACTAATCTTGTTTATTTCTATGACCAGGTCACTAGGAGCTTAGATGCTGGAGTTGAGGTAGATGTCTTCTACTTGGACTTTAAGAAGGCCTTTGACACGGTATCCCATCCGATTCTTATAAACAAGTTGAACGGCTATACTATAGACAACTATGCAGTCAGGTAGGTGGCAAATTGGCTTAAGGGTCATGGTGGTGGATGGGTCGGTATCGACTTTGAAAGATGTGGGCAGTGGGGTCACCCAAGACTCAGTGTTTGGACCAGTGCTATTCAATGTCTTCATCGGTGACTCGGACAAGGGTACAGAGAGTACCCTCACCAAGTTCACAGATGATAGAAATTATGGGCAAAGTTAACACACCAGAAGGTAGGGAATGGATACAGGCAGATCTCGACAGGTTGGAAAAATGGGCAGAACGAAACAGGATGCAGTTCAACAAAGATATGTGCAAAGTGCTGCATGTGGGTAAAAAGACTCACCAAGGCACTTACCAGCTGGGGGAGGACCTCCTCAGCAGCACAGTGGTGGAAAGGGATCTCGGAGTCGTTGTCAACTCCAAGATGAATATGAGTCATCAATGTGACAAAGTAATTATCAGAGCTAACCGCACTTTGTCATGCATTAGTAGGTATATCACGAACAGGTCCAGGGAGGTCTTGCTTCCCCTCTATGCAGCACTGGCCAGGCCGCAGCTGGAGGACTGCGTCCAGTTCTGGGCGCTGCAATTCAAGAAGGATGTGGACAACCTTGAGAGGGTGCAGAGGAAGCCACTCATGGTTAGAGCCCTGCAGGGAAGGCCTTATGAGGAAAGGCAGAGGGACCTGGACTTTTTCAACCTCTGCAAGAGAAGGCTGCGAGGTGATCTTGTGGCAGTATACAAATTCATCGGGGGGTAGCAGGGAATAGGAGATGCTCTGTTTACCAGGGCACCCCTTGGAATAACCAGAAACAATGGCCACAAGCTGGTGGAGAGCAGATTTAGGCTAGACATCAGAAAGAACTTCTTCATGACAAGGGTTACCAGAATCTGGAACGGGATCCAAGGGCGGTGGTGCTCTCCCCTACCCGGGGGTCTTCAAGAGGAGACTACACAAGCACCTGGCTGGGGTTGCATGATCCCAGCACTTTTGCTTCCCACTGGCAGGGGGTCGGACTCAATGATCCTTTGAGGTCCCTTCCGACCCTGGCATCTGTGGCACCCCCTGCTATTTGCAGTGCCTGTGGCACCCAGTCCAGCTCACGTGCCAGACCAGTTCTGCATGCCACGTGCAGCATGCGGGATCAGTCCACGAGCCACTGACTGGATCACAGGATGAATCCAGCCCAGGGGCCATATATTTGGCACCTCCGTGCTATTCAGTCACCCACTTAGCACTGGAAAGCGCTTACCAGAGGTATGGTTCAGGCAACGTTATTAATCCATTGTGTGCAAAAGCCCACATGGAGCATGGAGGTTTCTTATGTACAGGGAAAGGAAGTATTTGCTGACACAGCTTGTCAAAATCCAAGCAACCCGGGAATCTGGCATTTCAGCCCCAGCTCAGCTGGCAGACTGCAGCATCTTTCTCAGAGTGGCTTGCAAGCAGAGGCAGCAAAGTGTGGTTTGGCAAAGGCATGGGCAGAGGCAAATTGGGGAGGACTAGGGGGAGACTGTGTGGTCTGCAGACTTTATTAACAAGCAGTCGAAAAATGACTATTTTCCAGGTCACAGCCATAACAGAGGTCACATTCCCATGGTACTAGTGGCTGTACACTTACTTAATACCATATTTTCTCACATACAATGCACCCCAGAAGAAGACGTGCACCTTGTTTTTGAAAGGCAGAATAAAGAAAAAAAAGCTCTTTCTTTGTAATAATAACTGCATAGCAGCAGCAAGAGAGCAAAGCCTCCTCCAAGCCTGGTAAGTGCTGAAAATTGTTCTCGCTGTATTTCTCACATATCATGCACACTCTAATTTCCAGCAGCTGATATTTTTTTTTTAAAAGATGCACGTTGTACACAAGACAATATGTTAATAATATATATATATTGACACCTGATTCCCACTGGACTCGAAGGAAGGTAGGCAGCTCTTGAGGATGGGAGTCTTGCAATGTAAACGGATGAGACGAGCTGCTTGTAAGCTTTTCAGGGCAAGGACCATCTCTTAGGACCTAATGGCAGTCCAGATGTGGAGGAAGCAATACTGGCTCCATTATGAGAAGGGGGGACAGGTCAGAAGGAGGATCTGGGCATCTCCAAGTTAGGCACCGGGCCCCCAACACTGAATCCAGAGTCCGGCACTGGGATCTGGGCTCCTTATAGAGGTCATGATGAGAGTCCATTTCATTTGTCATCTGCCAGTTGGAACCGTTTTCTTCTGGTGGGCTCCGCTCGCTTCCTGCAGGTCACAGTTCAGCCATCACCTTTCACCGCCTCTCAAAACTCGAAGGATAACAGGGTTTCGGGATCTGTGGTTGGAAAGCCATAGGTTTCTGACTGGTGAAGCATATTAGTCTTTTTGGGTCTACTTCTGGCAAATCCCAGGGGAGAAATACATGAAATACATGTTGGAATACGTGGCTTGCCCAAAGTCAGGCGGCAAGGCGTTAGAGGCCAGATGTTCTGAGCTGACAAACACATCTGCCCTAACCAGTGGACCATACTATCACCATAACAAACCATATAATAGGTTTTCCTGGGGGACTCTATAGCTTTCCAAATTGTTGCTCCTTCCTCACCTCCTTTGCGTGGTGCAATATATGCTTTCCATCCTGCCGGAAAGGTGAATGCCCGGGGTCTGTGCCATCCCAATAGTTACAAATCTGTAACTTTGTGTCTTAGATCAGTATTTCCTTTTCTTCTCCACAAAACCGAGAGTACTTGGAGGTGTTGTCATGACTACTGAAGAGTGAACTTGACTCATTTTCGCAGCTTTTGTTGCTTAGAAAATTCTGATCTAAAAATTGGGAGAGGTTTTTTTTTTTCTTTTTTGTGTTTTTTTCATTGATTGTGAAGTATCATATATATATTTTTCCTTGGTAGTAGCTTTTTATAACACCCACTCAGCTGGTTCATGCAGAGACACAGTGGCAATCCGTGCTTGCCATAATGCAGCCCATTTTAGTGTTGTAGTGTAGCCTAAATTAATAACTCCCGAATTGCTGTCTCTCTCTATTTCCAACAATCTTTTTGTCATGTATCAAAAGGTCAATCTGTTTTGAGCTCTTTTGTAGTCGACAAAGCTTTCCTATTCTAATGTATCATAATGCATTCTGATCTGTGTTAAAATTGGTGTCTCTTTTATTTTTATTTTAATGGAACTTCCACTGTCAAATACATTCAGAAAGAGTATTCAAGAGAACTGAAATAATGTATTGCATGATTGGACTGAATGCATGGCGATGTGCCTTTGACTTCAATGGAATGGTACTGGGGGATGACTCTGAAGCATCGGGAATAAAGTTTTATGAGAAGTTTCCAAAGTACTGCCGTTGCTCAACATTTAATCTGAAACTGCATTTTATTTATCTGTCAGGGGAGCATGGTAGAGCTAGGGTGAGAACTTCACAGTTGCTTCGTCTTGGCCTTGCTGGAAGTTTCTGATGTTGTTCGGAGTAGAGTTGGTCCAGTGCTGAATGCTCCTGGAAATCCCACACACGTTTATATGGGCAAACCTGTGGGCTGGAGCCCATAAAAAGCAACTAACGCCGATTCCTGTGACCACCAAGGCGGATTTTGCTTTCCCTTTGTACATCCAAGGACAGCCTTCTCATCACACAAGTGTGTTTTTGACACTTTTGCATGGGTGTTTTTCCCCCTGCTGGGTGGATATGCAAGCATGTGTGCATACACTGAGCATTTATGATAAGCTGCATGCTGCCTGGGCAGCTACACAGCGACATACACGGGCCCATTCTGCATGCAGTCACAGCAATGTAGCTGGCCAAAAAACCCACAAGTCTTCTGCCGTGGCAGGTCCTTGAGACGGGGATGAGTCTTCTAGCAAATAGAGAAGTCACTGGTGAGTCCGTACATAACTGAGGAGGCCATGAATTACAAGTACTGGATGGAAGAGGGTAGAGGCGGCGGTGGCAAGCTGTCCCATGTTTTGGCCCCAGTAGCTGAGTGGTTGGGGCACTTGCCCAGAAAGTGAGAAAACCCAGACATAGCCCTCCCTGAGCCAGGCAGATTTAAGTCTGTATCTCTGACTTCCCAGCACAAAGCTGTAACCATCTTGCCTTTTCCCCCTTGGCTTTATGCCAGACTTGATCTCTGGTACCTGTGTACACGACCGGTCAGCCTACTAGACCTGGGCAATCTATGCACACGTTCTTGCAAGTCTACAGCACAGAGTCGGGGCTGAAAAAGCCCACTCAGATGCCCCAAAAGAAGTCGAATTCCACCCATAACATGACTATATCGTGTCCCTGGTGCTCTCCTGAGCACACCCAGCCCACACGCTCATGCCTGCACATGCCAAGCCTGGCAATGCAGCAGTGCAGCTGGGATTGTCCCAGATGAGGTGATGCAAGTTATAATTCAAAAGTGCTCCCCAATCTAGAAGAGCTGGGAATTGGGAGACTGTCCTTCAGGCAGGGAGTAGTTAGAGAAAAAAACATATATACAAATGTTTGCCAGACCCAATTTTGGATTACGCAGCTTGCTTAAGTTTTCATGCGAGGAACCCAGTGTAAGTAACTCGGGGTGCAGGGCGGGGCAGGTGGGATTGGGAGGGGCTGGCGGGGTTTGGGGGGAAGTTGGTGGGTCTGCGGCAGAGATTGGAGGATGTTGTCCATCCTGGGGCAGAGGGGTCAGGAGGTTACAAGTAGCCTGGTCAGGGTTGAAGGCTAGGAAGGACGCAGCCTTGGGGCTGGAGAGAGTGGTTGATTTTTTTCCCAGCCCCAGGGCTATGCTGTATCACACAGAGCTGCAAAATGTGTGTAGACATTTAATAGCTGGGCTAACCCATTCCTGATAAGTTAGTTCACCTACTCAGGTGAATTAACTTAGATCAGGATCACCATTTGAGTTAGGATGGTCTAAATGTTATGTTTGTACATACCCAAACAGACTTGTCTGCTGCTCTGCGACACAAGGTTGTTGCTTAGCTCTTCTTACTCACGCCTGACTGTCTTTCTGGAATCAGACCTTGTGGCAGAGGTGAGATCTTGTATTAGACCAACTAGATATTTGCAAAAAATACTCCTTTATTTGCAGGCTTTCAGGCACACTCACCCTTCTTCAGGCATAGGTGAATGCAATTATCACATTTCTCCTAGGAGAAATTTGGCAATCTTTGCATTTGCCTATGCCAGAAGAAGGGTGATTGTCCCTGCAAGCTTGCAAATAAAGACATTTTTTTTTACAAATATCTAGTTGGTCTAATAAAAGATATCAGCTCTGCCACGCGGTCTGATTCCTTTTGCCTGTAGGCCAATACAGCTACAACCTGGATACCTGACTGCCTTTAGCGAACCCAATGATCACTATACTCTGCATGCAAAAGTGGCCATGTGTCACAACCTGGAGTGGCTTCTTGTCCAGGCTTGGTGCATGCAGGTGGATGGATGGAGCTTTCCTGCCTGAGAGCCTGGTGTAGACGGGCTCTTCATGGATCAAAGAAACCTGAGACCTAGATAGACAGAAGGAGGGAGTGTCTACTGAGACCTGTAAATAAGAGCAGGCTGCTTCTCATTTGAGTGCTTTTTCGTATGCTATTTGCAATGTTAAAAGGCCATTAAGTTTTGACGCTGGAGATGGAGGAGGCACTAAAATATCCATGTGTGATAAGGACTGGCCAAGCAAATGGTGTCAGATAGGTTTGCAGACAGAGGTCATCCTCCCCTGTGCTATGGGCTACAGTGATGGGGTGAAGTACCCGTACGCCAACTCATGTCAAAAAAAGGGTATGTGCTCTGGAGTTTTACCTTTTGTGGTGAGGACTTAGGTGGGGACTGGAATATCTCTGCTCCTCTGAGGGACAGAGGAAGAGAACAGAGATGATGTTTAGGATGGTCTCCCTCTGAAGAGGTGTAACATTGCAGAGTTTGTTTTTCAGCCTATGATGCTCTGGAGCCAGAGCCTGGAGCTAAGAGGGAGTGGAGCAGTATTGACAAGGAGTAGGAGCAGCAGGCCAGAGGCATGGAGACAACAAAAAATAGCAGGTTAGGCTAAAGCTACTGGGAACTCTTCAGTGAGTTAAAACAGAAAAAAAAAAAGCTTGCAAGAAGTGGAAACTTGGACAAACAACTAGGGAGGAGTATAAGAATATTGCTTGGATGTACAGGGATGAAGCGAGGAAGGCCAAAGTGCAATTGGATATGCAGCTAGCAAGGGACGTGAAGGGTAACAAGAAGTGTTCCTACAAGTCAGCAACAAGAGGAGGATCAGGGAAAGTGTGGGTCCCTTCCTGAACGGGGGAGGCAACGTGGTGACAGGCAATGCAGAAAAGGCTGAAGTGTTTTTTTCACCTCACTCTTCATGGGCAAGGTCAGCTCCCAGATTACTGCACCAGGCAGCACAGTTTCAGGAGAAGGTGAGCAGCCGACAGTAGCAAAAGAACAGGTTAGGGACTATTTTAAAAAGATGGACCTGTACAAGTCCATGGGGCTGGATAGGATGCACCTGAGAGAGTTGAGAAATGTCATTGCAGAGCCATTGGCATCATCTTTGAAAACTCATGGCCATCGGGAGAGGTCCCAGACAACTGGAAAAGGGCAAACATAGCGCCCATCTTTAAGAAAGGGAAAAAGGAGAATCCAGCCAGTCTCATCTTGATCCCTGGAAAAATCATGGAGCAGATCCTCAATCCATTTCTAAACACTTGGAGGAGAAGAAGATGATTAGGAACAGTCAGCATGGGTTTGCCTGATTGCTTTCTTTGATGAGATGACTGGCTTGTGGATCCGGGGACAGCAGTGCACTTGATATACCTTGACTTTAGCAGGGCTTTTGGTACAGTCTCCCACAGCGTTCTTGAAAGCAAATTAAGAAAGTGCAAGTTGGATGAATGGACTGGAAGGTGGACAGAAAACTGGCTGAATTGTCAGGCTCAGGGGGTAGTAATCAATGGCTCAGTGTCTAGTTGGCAGCCGGTATCAAGTGGCGTGCCCCAGGGGTTGGTCCTAGGGCCCGTTTTGTTCAATGTCTTCATCAATGACCTGCAAGATGGCCTAGACTAGAGCACATCCCCAGCAAATTTGCAGATGACACCAAGCTGGGCGGAGTAGTAGACACACTGTGGGGTAGGGCTATGATTCAGAGAGACCTAGACAAATTGAAAGACTGGACCTAAAGAAATCTCATGTGGTTCAATAAGGACAAGTGCAAAATGTTGCACTTAGGATGAAACAATCCCCTGCACCGGTGCAGGCTGGGGACCACCTGGCTAAGTAGCAGCTCTGCAGCAAAGGACCTGGGGGTGACAGTGGACAAGAAGCTGAACAGGAACCAGCAGTATGCCCTTGTTGCCAAGAAGGCTACCGGCACCCTGGGCTGCACTGGGAGGGGCGTTGCCAGCAGATGGAGGGAAGTGATTTTTCCCCTCTATTTGGCCCTGGGGAGGCCACATCTGGAGTCCTGTGTCCAGTTTTGGACCTCCACTACAGAAAGGGTGTGGACAAATTGGAGAGAGTCCAGCAGAGGGTAACAAAAATAGTTGGGGGGCTGGGGGACATGACTGGTGAGGAGAGGCTGAGGGAACTGGTTGCAGCTGGTGGGCGCTCCCCCACCTTGGCCACTCCCTATGCCATGCGCACCCCTTGCCACACATCCACATGCCATGTTCCCCCCACGCACCCTATGCCACACCCCAGAGCCAAGCGCCATGCCGTAAGGCCGCAGCCAACAGATGTCCTCCCACTATGGCCACTCCCTGTGCTATGCCCCATGGCCGCTCACCTCCCCCTGCACGCCATGCACCCTGCATGCTCTGTACCGTACCCTGGGGCCATTCCCCATGTCACACAGCAAAAGCCAGTAGGCGCTCACCATGCCATGCCATGTGGCCATGTGACACCCCCCGCCCCATGCAACCTTACGCAACGCCTCCCAGCATGGCTTGTGCCACACCACAGGGCTCCACACCATGCTGCCACAGGTGGCAGCTGCTCTCCCTGCCATGGCTGCTCTCCCATGCCATGCCACGTGGCCATGCGCCAACCCCCTGTGCAGCCATTTGCCACACACCCCCGTGCACCCTGGGGCCACTCCCCATGGCACGTCCTGCCCCGCAACCATGTGCCATCCTCCCAGCCATGTGCCATGCCCCCCGCACATGCCCTGCACCACATCCCAGGGCCAGTCCCCACACCATGGCTGCTCCCTGTGCCAGACCCTGAGGCCATGCCCCCTTGCATGTGGAGTGGGGCTGGACCCAGAGCAGCAGGGGGAAAAGGGCAGGACTGGGAGCAGCAGCAGGGGGTGGGAGAGCAGAGCAAGACCCAGAGCGGCAGCAAGGAGGGGAATGGGGGGATTGGAGCAGCAGGGGGAGGGTGCAGGGCACAACACTGGTCTCCATCCCCACCCCCCACCACCGTCATTCATGACGGGCATTTTGCTAGTATTGATCATATTTTCCTCCAACTTCTTAATAAAAATGTTTAGGTCTTTAGATTTATCTTCATATTTTAGTGTCTTCTGTTCTATTCCTTGTTCTTCTTCCCTGCATTCCCCCTGTTTTATACATTTCTGAGGCCCTGGGTCAATCATTGAATCTCTCTGAAGAAGTATTAAGACAACAGATCCCTTCTGCGTCCCAAATTTTGACTTTCTTTGCTGAAATCCTGTAGTATATGACTCCTGGCAAGTCTTGGATTTCATGGCATAGCTGTCAAAGATGGGCTTGTGTCATACACTGTTAACTTGGAAAAGATTAGCGATGGCAGGCAGGCTGGCTTGTATGGATAGTTTCAGAAAACAATCTCAGGGGCATCATTCTCCAGTATCTGACACCTGGTCACTCAAGACTTCACATGGATTTAATCATCTGACACATCATAGAAATGTTCGTGACTGACTACAGCCATAGCCTCAAGCACATCAAAGAGGACAGTAGCTCCGTCGTGATTTCACCCTAGAATTGTGGACAGGACCATTTGTTTTGCAGCTCTGTGTGATACATCTTGTTCCTTGTCATTAATGATTTAATTCACCTGCTCTTGAATCTCTGAAGCCATCCTAAAATTAGATCTGGGTAGGAAACTGTTTTCTTGTCCTGGGAAAATGTTGAGGATTTCAAAGATGGGTTCCCATTTGTAGCAGGCAGCTTTTAAGAGAGCTTTTAAATAAGATAGAGTAAGTGAGCGATAATTCTCCCTGCCATCGCCAACACCCTGGCTGTGAGTAGGGTTGGCATGTTGTTACAGCTGTGATGGTCCACTTAGGGCATGTATGTTCCCTCCATCAGTTGTAGGAGACTTTGGGTTCACATCTCTGCTTTAACTGGTTCAGTTGCTCTTAATCTGCTCTACTGGAGCTGATCTACTTTGTAAATCGGTATTTGATGGACTGTACAGAGAGAAACTCACTGTATAGCCTCATAGGTAGGGACAGGTGTCAAAGGTTGGAGATCCAGGTTCAAATCCCTGCTCTCTCCTTGCTTGACCATAAATTCACCAGATGGCTCTTGAGGTCCATCATCATTGTTAGTAATCCCTTGATTCGTAGATGATTTCTACAATAGCTCATTGATGGGTCTTGAGGTGACTTGAGAGTCCAATCCTTGAGCCACAGATCTGTCTGTAGGAATAGCAGGTCTTTCCACAGGGGAAAGTAGGTTGCAGGCTGGGATTCCCCTCCTCTTCCTTCCTTCCTTCCCTCTCTTTTCTCTGCTTTGAGGGCAAGAAGTTTTACCTCAAAATGGGCTGTCACTTGGTTGAGGTTGCAATGCCATTGGAGTTTGTTAGCAGCCAGCTCCTCCCAGCTCTTGATGTCAGCATCTGTCTTCTTGGGGCTTGCCTTCAGTTTCTTCTTCTAGCATTTCATCTGGTTGCCATGAGATCTCAGGCCACAAAAGAAGGTTTCATCAAAATCATCAGGCTTTCATGTAGGGCTTATTTTGAGAAATCAGCATTTTCAGTCCACAAAAAAAAAAAAAATCCCAGCAAGCTCTATCTTAATTGTCTCCCCTAGAAAGTCAAGGAACACCAAACACAAGAGGCATTTGTATGTACCATATTTTTTGCCCTTTCTTGTGCTGCAACAGCATGACTGTTTTCATGAGTGGATTTTCTGGATGCTTTAATAGTCTTTCTAGAGCATTAAAGTAAAACTCAGATGTAGTTTAGTTTAGCTCACTGAGAATTAAAGCATTGGGTCCATGGATTCATCGCGTGCAAACACAAAGGCACTCAAAGATGTGTAATGAGCCTCTTTGTCCACTAAATGGTGCTGCAGCTTTTTTTTGTAGTTCACCCTTCAAATTGCTTTTGCTTTCAAATTGCTTCCATTTTTTTTTCTTGTGCCATTTGCTGGCTCCATGCTCCCACAGCTATGTGGCAGGGCATGGCATGGGGGGCCCTGGGCTGGGGGGCAGCACTGGACTGTTGCGCTCTCCTGCGGCGCCAGCCAGGGACCCGGCTTAATTCATTCAAAAACCTATGGTGTACAAACACTGATATGACACTCCAAAATAAACAACTTTAAATTTTATAAACCTATTTAATTTAAGGAGGATTAAACTCCATGGTGTGTACAGATACCCAAGAGAGTAAAACTACACACTAAGCTCCACCCCAAACCTCTACATTGTGATCCTGTCTACAGTGCCCCAAACCCTGCCTCTCTTCTCTGCAGACTGTGTCTTTCAACCAGAGCTATGGGGGCCTCCCATAGCATAACTAGGGGGGCAATTGGGCACCATCCCTGAGTGTTGTTTACAGGGGTCCCTAGGAGCAGCCTCCTGGGAATCTGTTCATCTGCCTGTCCTTTGGCTGCAGGAGGTTAAGCCTAAGCTGCTACTGCCCTGTAGCAACTGCCTTCCAAGTGAAGAGATCCCTGGCAGGTAAGACTTCGCTCCTCCTCCACTCCAGCTCCATTCTCCAGTGGCCAACAAAAATTCCCCTGCCCCAGGTGCTGAAAGAGTTTGCTATGCCTCCGGGAGCCTCTGAAGCATCCTAAAATGTCTGGCCTATGTGGCATTTTCTGTGTGCAGCAGTGACTTTCTTTGGGTGTAGGACTGGGAGGGGCCTGAGTATTCAGAATCTGGAATGGACTTCCCAAGGAGTTGGTGCAGTCTTCAAGAGGAGACTGGACAGACACCTTGCTGTGATCATTTGATCTCAGCAGTATTCCTGCCCAGAGCAGGGGGGTTGGACTCGATGATCTTTCAAGGTCCCTTCCAGCCCTTCATTTCTATGATTTCTATAAGAGTAGAACTAGTAGACCTGCCAGCCATAGACACCCAGGGGTGAGCTCAAGTGTTATGGAGACAGCCTTGAAGGCTGAGTGTCTCAGCTGCTCTGTGCCTGGAAGATGTGCCTCTATGCAGCTCCCAGCACATATCCCACTTTCCTTACTGTACATTGATATCCAGGTCCTTTTAAGCATATCTTGATTCCTTAGACACTGTTGGTGAAACCCCAAATGCTACCAGGTGTAGCCATCCCTATTTGAGATGCTAAAAGAAACCCAATCCTGGCTCTTATTCTCCTCCCCTCAGAGCATGGTTACTGGGAATTGCTTTGATCCTATAGGGGTTTCACAGAGCCCCTGAAGTTCCTCACTCCAGCTAAATCTCCCATTGCAGTCCTTGGGATACTGGCCTCTCTACAAATTGGCCCTAAAATGAATGTAGTTGCAGTTGGCATCACCCTGCTGAGCCTTTTACCATGGGCAAGCGTGTAGTGTGGATTCTTGTCTCCTTTCTATACTATCTCCAGCTGTGTTGGAGTAGTGATGGCAGAGGTACAACAAGCAATTTTTGCTCCCTGGCTAGTGGGTGCAAAAGCGTTTGCCTCCAGGACTAGTGTCTCATTCGCCCACCCCTTCTTACCCGCTGCTGCAATTGTCCAAGGAATACGCAAGAAGTGGTATCTTTTTTTAGTAATAGCTTTTACCGAACAAACTACATCATTGAGATAGATGTTAGATGAACTTTTAGGCTTTCCACAGTGATATAATTGCCAGTGGGGGGGATTGATGAGAACCACTTCCACGGAGTGATCCCTGGTAACGTCTCTGACGGCCAAGGTCTCCCAAATCAACAAAAAACACCAAAGTGCACAAAGATAAAGATACAGACACCGTTTTTGTCATACAAAAGAAAGAAGAAGTGCCTGTGGGGTCCAGATAGGTTAGCAGAAGGAGACTGGATAGACTTTCGACAAGCTTTAAGAGGCATTGGGTGTTGGCTGCAGCCATGGTTGGGAATTGTGGCTGGGCTGTGCCATGCCAGTGCACCCCAGGACAGCACACAAAAAAAAAAATCATTGGCCTCTTTCAATTATATAGCATTGAGCCAATGAAAGATATTACCAAAAACATGTTGCTTGTCTAAGCTGGCTTAGAAGAACTAAGTTAAATTAAAACTTCAGCTGTACAGAGCTCGGCAGGAAGCATGAGTTGGCAAGGTCTGGTCTGGTTTGGTCTGCTGTAGGTGGGCTGTGGACAAAAGCAGCTCATGGACTGCTATTTTAAGAAGCATGACAGCTACTATAAGTGCTGCCTGGTGTTAACCAGCATATGGAGAATACATCATTTAACACAGGAGGGACTGGATTGTGTTTTTCAAGCTGTTTCTCTTGGCCCTGTAGTGAAGCAACAGGACAAAGCCTTTCACCTGGAAGAAGGTCAGGCTGTATTTTCACCGGAAACTTGCATCTACCCCAACCCTGAATCTCTCAAGGTTCTCAAGAAAGTGTCCCTGTTCCTCTTCCCCCCTCCCCCCCCGTTTCATGCACCACTTAATGTCTTAGCTGCTGTCAAAATGCAAAGCAAAAACACTAAGACACTATGAGAAAACATGTAGTTCTTGCATGAGCACCCTTCCAGGTCAGAAGCTGTATTCATTTCATGGGAGCGTGTTTGATCTAAATGTCCATTTTGAAACATTTGGGCTCTTTAGGCAACTCAGTTTCAAATTCCCAGCAAGGGAGACTCGGTCCTTCTTCCTCTCACACAAGCTAATTGCACAATGGGCCAGTCTTTCTAAGGAGATATTAAAATTAGAGTTGGCTGGGAAAAAAATTCACTGAACCATCTTTGATTTTTAAAAATGCTGGTTTAGTCCAGCAAAATTTGGAGAAAGTTAATTTTTGATAAAGCAATCATGACTCATGGTAGAGGTGTTATCTTTTATTAGACCACCTAGATGTTTGCAAAAAATATTATGTCTTTAATTGCAAGCTTTTGGGCACAGACACCATTCATCAGGCATGGGAGAAAAGATTGTAAAAGTTCTCCTGGGTAGAAATGAAAGTTTATATTTCATAGGAGACTTGGGCAACTGGTGCCACCTTAGTCGGGGGGGGGGGCACATGCCCCCTCACCAACCAGTCAGCAACTGGGGGAGGGATCCCCCCATGGCCAATCTCCCCAACCAGGGGGTGTCCCCCCACAGATGGTCATACTGAGCAGGAAGTGGCCATGGCACTCCCAGAAGTGGCCATGGAGCTACATCTGGCTCTCCAACTCTCCAGCCGGTGCTTGCAAGGGGAGCACCAGTGCTCCCACCTGCCCCCCCTGCCCATCGCCTAAGCAGGGAGCACGGCCTATCAGGGGGTGCACCAGTGCTCTCCTGGGGTGCATGTGTACCCTGTGCACGCCTTACGCATTGCCACTGATAAGAGAGTTCAAGGTGGTAAAAATCTCCTGTTAGGAAAAGTTCATGTTATATGCAGATTAGGCTCAGAGAAAAGTTGGAATAGTCTGTTTACCTCAAAGTTGTTTGTTGGCAAGCAGGATATATTTGTATTTCCTTCGGGTTATGGTATTTCATATTTCACAGAGGAGTCAGTAGATGGAATGGTCCTCTGGGCAGGAAATTCTTATCTCTTTTCTTTTGATAAAAGCTTTCATAGGGAAAAAGTTTGGAAACCACTTTTTTTCTTTATAAATTGTTTATTTCAGAAAATAATAATAATAAAAAAATGGATTTCTGATTTTTTTTTTCTTTTTTATTATGTGTTATGGTAGGTTTTCGAGGATTTGTCACTTTTTAAATCACTTTTTCATAGCATGTCTCACTTGCTGACATGGTACAACATAATATAATCATAGAATAACATAAAATGAGGGCTGGAAGGGACCGCAGGAGGTCACATCTAGTCCAACCCCCTGTTTCAAGCAGGACCAGCCCCAGCTACATCATCCCAGCCAAGGCTTTGTCTACCTGGGTCTTCAAAACCGCCAAGGATGGAGATTCCCCAAACTCTCTGGGTAGCCTGTTCCAGTGTTTTACTTCCCTCCTACAGGGAAAGTTTTCCCTAATATCTAACCTAAACTTCCTTTGCTGCAACTTGAGCCCGTGGTGACTGGCTCATGGTCTCACAAGAAATCAGTGGCATAGCTAAGGTTAAGAGCCAGAGCTCCTGAGTCTTGGGCCCCTAGCAGATAATACATTTAGGATATCATTGACCTGTTAATCACATCTTAAGTAAGAACTTGGCCATGTGTTCATTCAGTTAATGATGCAATAAAACAGGCAATAAGCCACAAAGTTACTGCACAAAATAGATGCTGTAACTTTATGGCTGGTTCTCTTGTGCCTTAAATTGAACATGTGGTCAGGATCAGCTCCTTGGCGGTCCCAGTCTCAGAAGCACACCCTTGACTCTGATGCATTGCCAATGCTGGAGCACCGATCTCCTAACCAGTGCTCTTCACCAGGCATACTGGGCACCTGGCTGGCTGCTTGTCAGTGTAGGGGAGCCTGGGATCGTGATCCCAGGCTACCGCTGCACCGGAAATAGGATGCAATTGGGACCTGATCCCTAATACTACAATGGCGCCTCTTGTCTTGTGCACATGGCATGGTAGGAGATGCAATCGTTGGGATCATGGATCAGATCCCAGAGTGCCTTTAAGTGAACTTCTGCTAGGGGCATTGGTATAGTGCTCTGTTCACTGGGACGCACCACTGTCTGTGGATACGAGAGCCCGTGGCATTGTTTAACAAGCATTGGCTCTTGGCCTTTTTGGCTGTTTTCCCTTCCCATCACTGTTGTGCAATGTATTGCATGTCAGACCCCTTTCAGTCATACTGATGTGTAAATCACGACAGGATCACTGCTTTATTTGTACATGGCCACAGGAGAAGAAGCAAAGGGCAGCTAATTCTCTGCAGCTGCAGAGTCCAGACTCCGTTATATACTTGTGAGAAAAAGACACACAGAAGTCTCCCCCTTAATACCTTCTTGGCAGTCTGACAATAAATCACCCTGGAGTCCTGCTAGACCAAACGTGTTTTCTCTAGCTGTCTCCCAATAAGTTCTCTCTCAAGGCCCCTTTGTTTTCCAGTTTCATAGATTTCATAGACATTAGGGCTGGAAGGGACCTCGGGAGATCATCGAGTCCAGCCCCCTGCCCAAAGGGCAGGAAGTCAGCTGGGGTCATAGGATCCCAGCAAAATAAGCCGGGATACGTCTTGAAGGTGTTCAATGTAGGTGCTTGAACCACCTCCGCTGGCAGACTGTTCCAGACCTTGGGGGCTCGGACAGTAAAGAAACTCTTCCTTATGTCCAGCCTGAAGCGGTCTTGCAGGAGTTTGTGACCGTTTGACCTCGTCATCCCTTGGGGCGCTCTGGTGAACAGACGTTCCCCCGGATCCTGGTGGTCACCCCTGATAAACTTATAGGTGTCCATCAGATCACCCCTGAGCCTGCGCTTTTCCAGGCTAAAGAGTCCCATGGCTCTCAGCCTGTCATCGTAAGATCTGTTTTCCTGACCTCTGATCATGCGCGTGGCTCTCCTCTGGACTCTCTCAAGCTTCTCCACATCCTTTTTGAATTGTGGAGCCCAAAACTGGACGCAGTACTCCAGCTGCGGCCTCACCAAGGCCGAGTACAAGGGGAGAATGATGTCCCGGGATTTGCTCGAGAAGCATCTATGGATGCATGCCAGCGGTTTGGTCGCTTTACTAGCCGCAGCATTGCATTGCAGGCTCATGTTCATCTTGTGGTCAATGATGACCCCCAAGTCTTTTTCTTCTGTAGTGCTATCCAACGTAGCACTGCCGAGCCTATAAGGGTGCTGCAGGTTTTTCCTCCCAAGGTGGAGAACCTTGCATTTTTTGGTGTTAAACACCATCAGGTTCTCATCTGCCCATTTGCTGAGCTTGTCCAGGTCAGCCTGGATCACCCGCCTATCTTCTGGCGTGGATGCTTTGCCCCAAAGTTTGGTGTCATCGGCGAACTTGGCCAGTCCACTCCTAACTCCAATGTCCACATCGTTAATGAAGATGTTGAACAGTACTGGTCCAAGGACAGAGACTTGAGGGACCCCACGGGTCACAGGGCACCACGATGAGTGACTGCCATCAATTACAACCCTCTGGGTCCGACCACGGAGCCAATTTCCCAGCCAGCGAATGGTGGTGGAGCCAAGGCCACAACCGGCCAGTTTGGCCAAGAGGTGATCATGGGATACCAGATCAAAAGCTTTTTTGAAGTCAAGATATATGACATCAATCTCTTCTCCCTTGTCCAGGTGATAGGTCACCTGGTCGTAGAAGGAAATGGGATTGGTCAAACAAGACCTACCTGCAACAAACCCGTGTTGGCTATCCCTTAGGATGTTAGCCTGGGCCAGTCCCTCAAGGATGGCCTCCTTAATAAACTTTTCTAAGAGCAGTGTGGCGTGACGGTCCCTAGGGGTGCCGTGACCTCCCCTAGTGCCCTGGCCTACCATGCCAACCCGGGTCCTGAATGCACCCTCTATCTCGCCCACCACGTCTTTGATCTTATTATTATTAATAGGAGGCTGCCTTCCTGCCCGTACTCGGGACGGGGCTGGTCTCGTTATACCGGGATTCCATTCTAAGTAGCTCGCTCCTTCTCGGGCCTACTCGATCTACTCATTCCTTCTCTCCAGGGGCCTTCCACTGGGCTCGCCCCCCCTTCTGGGGCTTTCCCCTCACAGGCCGTGCCCCACTGGGGCTCTTCCCAATGTAATATATGTGCCCTCTCCCAGGCCCTGTCCGATGTCCAATATTCACGCCCTCTCCCGGGGCCTGCTCCAAGATACTCGCTTTCTCCCCCCCACACCGGGGCCTTTGCTCGCGTCTCGCGCGCTCCCCTGTCCACACTGGGGCCCTTGTTCATGCTCGTCGCCCGCACTGGGGCCCTTGCTTGCGCTTCTCACACTCTCCGCCCACACTGGGGCCTTGTTCACACCTCTCGCGCTCCCCTGCCCTCACTGGGGCCCTTGCTTACGCTCGTCACTCTCGTCGCCCACACTGGGGCCTTCTATGCCCAATGTGGGCTTCCCAAGGTTGGGGCTCAGGCGGCCTCGGCCTCGGCCTCACCTGGCCCCCAGACTCGCCTCAGGCCTTCTATGCTCGCACTTCTCGCGCGCCCGCCCACACAGGGGCCTATGATCGCGCTCTCACGCTCCCCTGCCCGTAGTCGGGCTTGCGTGTGCGCTCCTCGCGCTTGTCACCCGCACTGGGGCTTTCTACGCCTGACGCGAGCTTCCCAAGGTTGGGGCTCAGGCGGCCTCGGCCTCACCTGGCCCCCAGACCCGCGTTCTCGGGTCTATGCCCCACTGGGGCTCTTCCCAATTGGGGTTCACAATTGAGGTTCATCCCACTGTCGCCCCGCTGGGCTGGGGTTGGGACCCCCCCCACTCTCAGACCCGCCTTCCTGGGCCTGCGCCCCACTGGGCTTCTGCCTCTACCGAGTTCTTCCCGAAGCTGCCCACACTGGGCTGGGGTCGAGACACCCCCACAACGCGGCACCCTCAGTGGTGCCAGGAACACCCCCACTTTACTGGGGAGCTCCTGATGAGGCCTCCTCCACCCCTACAGCCTCGCCCAGTCCTCCGGTCTAATGATCACAATAACCCGAAACGGACACTCAAAGCCCCTCGGCTACAATGTAAATCTTAAGCTGACCTGGCTAACTTTCTCTCATCCCTGTCAGGGTCCTCTCCACCCTGTATCTGCACACTGGTGCACAACATCGCCCTGCTCGCTCTAGCAGAGCTCTTGCTCCTTAGGCTGCCAGAGGGGAACTGACTCTGGCCTTAGCCTTCTCTGTTTATAAAGGCCAGGCCCTGCCCCTGGCGGTCAGCTGACCCACTCTGTTGCCATAGTAACTCCCACCTGCTGCCCTGGTGAGTGGCAGCTGAGCCCATTTGCTATTATTCAGTAGCAGGCACCCTAGTGCCCTGCTACATCCGGCCTTTACTTATGCTCCTTATTATGGCTTAACTTTATTTTTGCTTGGCCCAGTACTTTTCCTCATTGTCTCCCCCGTTGTAAGCACTTGTGCGTACATCTCTATATTCATAATACCTTTGACCTCTTTTTGACGCTCACACTCGTAGGCCACTTCTCTGAGCACCATCATCCACAACTCAGTAGCAGACAACTTAGAAACACTTTGGGCAGTTTTTGCTAAGCAAAGGTGTGAACAGCACAAAATCATTTGGACAATAATAAAAAGAGCAAAAAGGCATAATACACTTATAATCTACCACTTCAACAGGGATTTCACCCATCCCCTTAAATTTGGCAGCCAACCCCACCAATCAAAGAATTTCTCTTCGGCAACAGCATGAATCACTTGCAACTGCTTTCTTATGGTACGGAGATCCCCCTGCACTCACTGGTGCTGATCTATCCAGGTGCAGCATGTGTGGTTCACAGCCGCACATACCCTGCCTTGGGCGGCTAGGAGATAGTCCAGGGCCGTACGATTTTCAACAGCTACTTGCCCCACCTGGGTAATCTCATCATTGAGAGCTCCCAAAGCATTGGCACTAGCATTGATAAAATTCTCCATGACTCCTAAAATATTTATAATGGCTTTTTCTAATTCAGCTACCCCTAACCAAGGGAGGAAGGCCCTGATAAATTGGTGAAACCCCGTGTGTCGGAGAACCAGCGAGTTCTCAACTGCACGCCGATGTCTGGGCAAGCCAGGCGGGAAGTTGAACACTTCGTGCCACAAGAGGCTGGAGTGCAAGTTGAACATCGAGACGATTCTGCCCAAGGTACAAGTGCCAACCCAAATCCACGGTAGAGTCTTATGGGTGTCATCCCCGCATAGCCAGGAGCTGCTGCAGTACTAAGATCTCTACAGGGCGTGTTTCCCTCCCGACATTTTCGATTGACTTGTAGGGTGTAGGAAGGGGTACGTTGGCTTTCCACCATTCTGGGGTGAGATATTGTTTGGTTACAGAAAACAGGACCTAGCGCCACATGAAAATCAAAGCCATCGAGCACTAAACTAGACATCACACTATAGTTCCTATCTGAGGGTGTAAAGATGGCGATGGGTGCCCAGTCACAAAAATGGGACTGAACCTCTCCTGACACTTTCCTCTTTTCTCAGTCCAAGGCCAGGTGAAGGTCACCTTGCATCTGGAGTAATGCCCTACAAAGTGGCCAGCCTCCTCCGTCCTTCCTGTCTTATTAAACTTATAACAGAGGGCCGCTTCCAGCCCTGAGGACAATTTCCAGCTGTCTCGAGCCGCTTTCCACCACGTAGGTATTGACAGCTGGTTCCTGCTAGGAGGGGGGAAAACCTGACAAAGCTGGTATTGGAGTCAGTTCTCCAAACCTCAAGGGGGATTGGCACCCCAAGCATTGGGATCCCCTGGGTCGGGTGCATGGGCCCATGTATGCATACCCAGCAATTTGTGAGGTTTCCTGCATGAGCAAAGCTCTGTCCCAGGAATACAACACTGTTTTCTTCCCATGCTTCAACTGGAACCCCTGGCAAGGGACAAAGCAAAAGAAGGGACAACATCTCAGGCCCTGCCCGAGCGCTGTCCCAACGCAGCTATCTCTTGGAACTCGGAGCAACTTTCTTTGACTAAAATTTCGGTCTCCAGCACACTACTAATAACACAACACTAATCACAAGACTATAAAACAGTGTCACTCCCTGGGGAGTTTCTAAATCTACGCAATTATCTGCAATTTTCCCACGGGTTAGTGCTATTCACACTGATATCACTAAAGTATAGTAGTACACAGAACTAAAGGCTATCTTCGAGACTTCGTCATCTAATCTTCACTCACGGGAACTCTTCCAGATTTCGTCATCTGATCTTCACCCACAGGAACCCTCTGGATCTTCAAGGAGGTATCGCTGGTGAGAGAAACCTTCCACCCCGTCGGGGCAGATACCTTCTTGGAGTGGGAGGTATAGATACAAGCAGAAACCTCGGCAACCTTTACAGCAGTTGGGGTGGTCAGCAGGACCTGAAAAGGCCCCTTCCACCGGGGCTGCAGGAAATCCTTCCTCTGGTGGACCTTAATCAAGATCCAATCTCCCAGTTGGACCAGATTGACAACCGAGTTGCCGTCTAGAGACTAATGTGATGGTGTGGCTTTAACCTGCAATGAGATAACCTTGAGGGTCTTGGTGAGCCCTTGGCAATAGGTTAATAGAGAATCACGGAGATGAGTCAGATGTTGGGGTGGAGGAGCGGCGAGTCCCCTCATGGGTCGACCCATAACAATCTCAAGAGGGGTCAGACCCGAGGATCTCTGAACAGAGTTTTGGATTTGGAAAAGAACCAAGGGGAGGGATTCTGGCCACTTTAGACCAGTGTGTTCACAGGTCTTTGCCAGGCGAAGCTTAATATCAAAGTTTTTCCGTTCCACTTTACCTCCACTCTGAGGATGGTTTGGGGCGTGGAGTTGGAGTCAGATGGAAAGCGCCTTGCAAACATGTTGGAACACCTGGCCAATAAAATGAGGGCCTCTGAGTCCAGGGAGAGGGGTAGACCAAAGCGGGGCACCAGGTCAAAAAGCAGTTTCTTGGCCACAGGGAGAACATCAGCAAAGGTATGCCTCAGGCCAGCCACTGAAAAGGCAGACAATGACCAGCACATATTTCCAGGGCCCTGACCTGGGCAGCATAACAAAGTCCATCTGGAGGTGGGAGAGGGGATAATGCCCCAAAGGCCTGTGGACTGTGTGTGGCTGGCGGGGTGGTCGGCCAGGGTTGTGTCTGACACTGCGGGCACTGGCAACAAAAATGTGCTGCCACCGCAGAAAAACCCGGGGCATACCAATGACGGTCTACCTCGGCCATCATCCCCCCCTTAACCGAGTGGGCCACTGAGTGGGCCATTTGGGCTAAGAGGGACAACAGGGCCCGGGGGGCTACAAGGAGACCAGACGGGTGTCGCCACAGAGAATCAAAGCGGAGAGAGCAGCCCACGGAAATCCAGGTGTCCTTTTCAGTGTCCGGGGCAGCATCCCGGAGGGAGGGGAGGTCGGGGGAGACAGGGGAAGAGAGGTAGAGAGCGGCCTGAAGGACCGGAGCCGAGAGTTTCGACAAGGCGGCGGTCTTGGCTGTGGCGTCCGCCCTGTCATTTCCCAGAGGCACAGGATCATCAGCAACAGTGTGCACTTTGCACCACAGGACAGCAAGGGCAGAGGGAAGAAGAATAGCGTCCAGGAGGGCAGTAATAAGGCGACGATGGGAAATGGAAGTCCCAGAAGACGTAAGGAAACCTAGCTGCTTCCAGATCGGCCTGAAAGAGTGGCAGACACCAAAGGCAGAGCGAGAGTCGGTATAGATATTAGCACATTGTTCAATGGCAAGGTGGCAGGCGCGAGTGAGAGCAATGAGTTCAGCGGCCTGAGCGCTAGTAAGAGAAAGAGGAGCAGATTCAACAACAGCGTGGTCAGAACAGGCAGCGTAACCAGGTCGGAGTACACCACGACTATCTCGAAAACAGGAGCCATCCACGTAAAGAAGGGGGTCGGGGTTAGTCAGAGGGGTGTCAGGTGGATCAGGACGGGGAAGAGAAACAAGATCCACAAGCTGGGGACAGTCACGGGGTTGACCATCAGAAGGTGAAGGTAAAAGAGAGGCAGGATTGAGGGGGTTACAGCGAACAAGGGTCACGTTGTCCGCCCCCAGGAGGACCGCCTCGTAGCGGGTTAAGCGGCCGGGGGACAGGCGCAGAGTATAATTTGGGTAAGCACTGAAGACCCATGGGACAAAGCGAGCTATTGTATGCTATCCTCTAAGGCAACCTTGAAACTTTTCTCATCCCAAAACGGGATTTCTCGGCAAGGCACAAAAGTGAGACTGAGCCAAGAGAGACCTTGTTTTCACTGAGTTTCTAATGAGGAAATAGGAAAGCTTTGGCTAAATGTTTGAACTGGACTCAAACAGACTGGGCTGGACTGGACTGCTTCTCCCTCACCTGGACCAAAGGAAGTCAGAAGGAACTTAGACAATGACACCGCTCCAAGGTATGGCCAGTCAGAGTAACTTTAAAAACCTGCTTGAATGTGAAACTATGGAATAAAAAGTTTAATCACAAACAGGATTGTGTAAAGTATAATCTCAGTGGAGACTCTGGATTCTTATCCCGTTAGCTGGGCCAGCTTTTCTAACTCCTATGCCCCTATGGCATGGGTGGCAATAATTTTGGGCGGAGGGCAAGCCATTGAAGGTCACATAACAAGCAGCCAGGGGCAAATAAATATTAATTTTCTAAATTGTTTAGAGGCTCTGCAGGCCAGAAAGAATGGCCTAGCAGGCTGCTTCTGGCCCACATTTTGCCCACCCCTGCCCTGTGGGCTTACTGCTTTGCTTTTCCCTTCAACCCGCCTTTGCCTCTCCACAGTGTCCTCTCCTTTCTTCCCCCTTTCTCGATCCTTTCTATTTAAACAACCCTATTCCTTTCATTTAGTTCCTCTGCTCTCTGCAAGTCTGTCCATAGCAGCTGATGAAATCGGCTGCAACCTATGAAAGCTCATAACTCTCTGAATAAGTTAATCTGAAGTCAGGTAGGAGGTAAGGCAGGTTGGCACTTAGAGATTAACACAACTAACCACCTCTCTCTACTAATGGGGCAGAAATGATGCAAGGCAGGGTGGCAAGGAAAGGTGTGGGCTAGTCCAGTGGTGTAACTTGTCCCTGGCAGGCAGAGAGGGGCATAGGGTATCAGTGAGCCAAACAAAGGCACGTCTTCAAGCTAGACGTCCTGAGAAACCCGGCATACCCAGGAGAACTTTTGCCATCTTTTCTCCGATGCCTGATGAAGGGTGTTTGTGCTCAAAAGCTTGCAATTAAAGATATTTTTCCCCAAAAATTTGGTGTAGTAAATGATATCACCTCTACCACAAGCCCTTATTGCTGGTTCATGCAAGTGTTCCCAGGGAAATCAAGAGGACCGCTCATGTGAGTAAGAGCTGTTTGCAGCAGTAAGGGGAGCTGACTCCAGTCCCTTCAACTTTAGCCTAACTAGATGTTGACTTGTGCAAAACTACATCCATAAATCCATCTGTTAGACTCTATTTAGCCATGTTAATTATAGATATTTTTTCCTTCTAATTCTGTTTTGTTTGGGGTTTGTTTAAAGATTTTATTTCAGGTCCCTCTAGACCATCTTCAGCCTCCTCATGTCCAAAGCTGCAGGCTACAACTTTAACCCTTGCTAGTCAAGTTTCATTGTGAGCAACAACTACCACTTGTTTCAAAAAAAGAGAAAGGGAAAAGGCTGGCTTACAACTCCCTTTATGACTGCGTTAAAAAAATGCAATTCCCTCAGCAGCAATGGAAGCACTTCTGGAAATCAGGCAAGTTGTAATTTTGGTGTGTTCCTCTGTCCGCTGGGGTCTGAAAAAAGCTTGGCCTGAGGTCTTGGATGGGAGGGGTAGTATTTATCCATGGTGCTTTAATGTTTGTTCCCAAACTGCAGTGCTATTCTGCTTCATTCGTGCCCTGAAATGCTGAAGGTTGATACTTAATGCCTCAAGCAAAGAGCACTACTTTGGATGCTTCAAGGCAGGAACATTTATTGTTCCCGTATTAATGAGAAACAAATAGATGCGCTTATGTTGACTTCAGTAAGTCATCCAGGGAACTAAATGCATAGAAGAGCCACCCTCCTTGCAGAGCTTGAATGTCGACAGAGCATCACTTCCTGGAGCCCAGATGGGCTTCAAGTGGCAACGGGCAATCTGTCTCATCAATGCCCTCTTTGTTTTCCGAGGGACACTGGCTCCATGTTCTCCTGCCCTGATATTCAGTGCCTGCCTCTTCTCCAAGGAAATGCTTTTGGTCTAATGTGTTTATGAACAGCAAGCTGTGAACCAGCTGTGTTGATGCAGCGGTGTATTGGATGTCATCCCGACCAGCAGGCCTCATTTGGTAAACATCTGAGAGATTCTCTAGAGGCCTGGGCTAATTGCCTGTTTCCGTCTCAGTCCAAAATGCAGTTAGCAATGGCATGAGAGGGAGAGAGAGGAAACGGAGACTTCCTCTTTGCTCTGTTCCAAGGACTTGCGTGGCACAGGCAGTTCTGGCTTCAAATAAATTGAGCCACTTGAGAGCTACTGTATGATGCTCTACAGGCTCGTTAGTCCTTGGTAATCACTTCACCATATGGAGTATCCAGGAGCTGGAGCTGTTTTCTCAAAGCCTGCCATCTGAGATGGGGACTTGTGAGCTAACTAATGCAGAGTTCATTGCACAGCTCAACCCCTGGAAGTGCCCTCTTGATGTTGCTCTTAGATACCAGTCCAAGTTAAAGATCAGCCCACGTTGAATCATCATCAGACCAGTGTGGCTAAGTCATAACAGTTTCTACAGCCACCAGTAAGCAAGGGAGTGGTGTAACTCATGTCACATCCAGCCACCGTTGACTGGGAAGTCAACCAAGAAGGAGTTTTATCTTGAGTCCAGAGCTGGGGATTAAACTCGTGCTTCTGGAGTGCCTTGCCACCACATCCCAGATGCCATCTAGCAGTAGAGATGGATCCACGGTTTTACAAAGTGGGGTGCAGCAGCAGTGTTGCACCCGCTCTGGATCGGCCCCTGTCTGGCGGGTACCACCCTTAATAGTAGAAGACCTCATGAGAAATTTGGGCTTAGAGTCAATGCTGAACTTTGCAAAAGTTGAGATTCTGGTCCAAAGTTTGTGCCCCATCTCTCCAAACACTGATATCCCCAGTAAGCCGTAACCTCCAGCTTCCCTTGAGAGTTGGACCTCTCATACACATTGTCTCCTGCAGTCCTGGTGAAAGAAAACCTGAATGTTCAAAAAATGTTTGAATAAAACAGGGGTGTGCCCCAGTGTTATTCGCCAGCATTGCAATCACAACCCTCATGTTCCTACCCTCTTATGAAAGCAGGATGTCTATGGCTCCATAGATATGAACATTGACAGCACAACGTTGATACCTGCCAGGGCAGTGTCCTTCCATTCACTGCCTTGCTCTTTTGCAAAACGCTTTAGGTACCTTTCGTACATAAGGCCCTTGCCCTGGAAAGCCTAATCAGTTCTGCTCTGATGACCTTTCAGTGGATATGTGCAGAAATCCCCTTCTCTCTCTAACAGGAAAATGCTGAGTGGTGCCAAATGTCAAGGAGAGGCAAGAGGCTTTTCTTCCCTCTTTCCATCAAAATGGGGTACCTGTTAGACACGAGATGCTTGCCTCTCATTCAACCTTAAGTAATAGTAACGTCCAATGAGTTGCTATATAGTTGCAGGTCAAATAGTTTGTGTTAATTATGTGATGAAGGGGCTTGTTTTGTTTTATGATCATGTCTCCGTAGTGAACTGGAGTTTGCAGAAAGATGAGGCTATGGGATGTTATACGTGGGAAGTACCTCAAGGGGTATCCAGTGCATCCTTCCTGCACTCAGCCAGGGCTAAATGCATCTATGCCTTCCTCAACAGATGTTTATAATCTCTTCTTAGAAGGTTTTAGCAAAGGAGATTACACAGCTGTGGCAGCTGAAAAGTATGTCTGTGTGATAAAAGTGCTTGCTGAAGGCTCTATGAAGATTAGACCAAGTGTTTTTTTGTATTTGTTTAGATATTAAACTATAAGTTGTTGCTAAAAACCTAATTATAGTTTAAAATGTAGTAAGGCCTTGTATAAAGTAAGGCCTAGTAAATTTAGCAAAGCCTAGAAGTAGTAAGGCCCTGTGGTGCAGTTAAAATGACATTATCAAAGGAATGCAAGGCTTGTACTGCTATTGATCAGTCTAAGGACAGTTAAAGAAAAAGAAATCTAAGTGGTCGTACATTATCGGTGTCCTTCAGAAGCTATAAATTAGCTGAAATATTTGGAAACCATTCAGAAGGAAGATGAAGCTCTGTGAAAAGGATTAGTTAGCTGTTGCCTGGATCAGTGGGCCTGTGGACCTTGAGGAGCCCAAGAACTGCATTCCAGGGTCCTTCCCGGCACCCCTCAGACACCGTTGCTCGGGGACGCCTGACCTCACTGAACTTTGTGGACAGAGAAGCTTGCTGTGTATCTGGCATCAGAGGGGCTGCTGATAAGTTGCCAACGCGAATTGCTTTTGTCTGTCATCGTTTGTCTTGTTACTATGCGTTGTTGTGTTTTTCTTAAGTCAATAAATCTTTCTTACCTTTCTACCCCTGACCACACTCTTAATCTAAACCCTCCGCAGGCAGCTGGGGCAACAGCGTCTTCAAGTCGCCTAGTCCAGTGCTTCACTGCCCTTAGAATTAAAATATGTCTCTGCTACCTAACCTATATCTTTCATAGTTTCATAGTTTGAAACTTTACTGCTTCAATTAAACTGATTTATTCTTGCCTCTTCCCAGTGGGTACTAGAAGACTGGTGCCAAGTTCCAATTCACCTTCTCTCATTTTTAGATTAAAGAAGCCCAGTTTTTTTAATCAGTCACCATAAGCATATCATTCTGTTGCTTTCCTTGGGATACCTTCTGGTTTGTCTACATCCTTCGTAAAGCACGGTCCCCAAAACTGAACGCAATACTCAGGTCAGGCTTCACCAGAGCCGAGCAGAGTCCTTACCTTCTCTGTAATTCATGCAAAATTCTTATTTATGCATCCTAAAATGAGATGTCTCTTTTGTAGCAGTGTTGCATGGCTGAGTCCCAATCACTTTGTGATCCACCAACTCCTAGATCCTTCTACCGCTGTTCTGCTGTCTTGTCAAATATGGCCTACTTGCATATTTGATTTCTCCTTCATATGCCCAGCTCCATACATTGAATTTCCTTCAAGTACCCCTTGTTGATTTTGGAGCATTTCCCTAATTCATAGATTCATAGATGCTCGGGTTGAAAGGGATCTCACCAGATCATGGAGTCCAACCCGCTGCCTAGGCAGGAAAGAACACTGGGGTCAAATGACTCTAGCCAGATGCCTATCCAAAATTTATCAAGATGGCATTTTAATTCTGTGCTTGTTCTCCAGAGTTGTTCCAAGCCTGGAATCATCTGAGTCATTAAGGAAAATATTGACTAGAACAGGACCCAGGACAGTCCCACAGGATCCTACTAGAAATCTGCTCCCGATTTCATAGCAAGCCACTGATAACAACTTCTGGAGCATGGTGGGTTTTGTTCTTGTTTTTTCAACCCATTGTACAACCACCTCATGGAGTTTTCATTTAGATTGACTGTTCATATAGATTGACTACTTTTCCCTTGTTTGCTTTTCAGTCCATCTTGTGGGGAAGTGCCAAAAACCATACTGAAGTCAACATAAACACATGTATTTGTTTCCCATTTATCCATCAGCTCTGGTATGGTGACAATGAAGGAAACTAGATTTGTTCGTATCATGGCTGTTTCTTATCAACTTACTATCCTCTAGGTTAAAGGTATAAAACTTGTCTGGCCCTGCTGAGCAGATGAGTGTCATGGGGTGGGTCCATGGCCTGGATCAGGCCCATGGACACCTCTGCCCCTGCCGGTCTGCCTGATCCAGTGCACATGGCACCTGCCCAAGCCAGCCCGGGAGTCGGCCCCTTCTCTAGCAAGCACCATATGTGGGGCATGTCCCAGGCACTGTGCAGTATGTGGGTCCATGGGGCAGCACCGGGGGCTGGATTACAGGCCTCTGTGGGCCAGATCCAGCCTGCATGCTGCATGCTTGCTCTGGGGGCTATAAATAGATTATTTAGAAATTGGCTCTAATATCTTCTGAAATGTGGGAGTTGTTCTGACTGGTCTATACAGCTCCAGGCCCTTTTTTAAACACGGTACTCGTCTTCTGGGACCTCCTTCGTCCTCTGTGAGTTCTCAGTGATAATTGCTTTGTCCAGTTTCGTACGTACCTGGGGGTGAATTTCACCTGCCCTGGCCAACTCAGGTGCATCCATTTTCTTAACTGTTCCTTCCCTGAACTCTACTTTCTTTTCCCCTTGTCAAAATCAATTTTGTTAAATATTAGGTTACAATTAACCTTTTTAGCGAAGGCCAGGCCAAAGAAGGCTTTGAATAGTTGAGCTGTCTCTGCACCATCCATTATTTGCTCCCTTTCCCTGTTAAGTGGTAGACCTGTGCTTTCTTTTATCTTTCTCTTACTTCGTATGGATTTAGAGAACCTGTTTTCACTGCCTCTTACGGCCTTTGCTAGTTGTAACTTAAGCCTTTCTGGTTTCATCTCTGTGTGCTGTCCCTAGATATTCGTCTGAATCATAGGACCTTGTTTCCATTTTTTATGCATTTCCCTTTTTATTTCCAGGTCCTTAAAGAGCCCTGAGGTAGCTATATTGATCTCTTACTATGTTTCTAAGCCCCCTTGGCATGAGGATTATTTGCCATTGTGCTTTCAGTTCAGTTCTTCTCAGCACTTGCTGACTTTTTCTCCTTTCATATTCTTCCCAAGAGGCTCTTCCCACCTGGTTTTTTGAGGCAGTTGGTCTGTTTTTGAAGTCCTGATTCTGCTGTTCTTTCTCCTTTATTTTCTTAGGATATTGGAGGCTCAGTCTGCCCGCGTTTCCTCTCCCTCCCTCAGATTTTTAACTGGTTCCTCTCAAATTAGAGTCAAATCTAACATTGCTGCTCTCCGCATGGCTTTCATCACCTACTGAGACCAGGCGGTCCTCAGCACCTTCCAAGAAGTTGCAAGACCAAGGGTGGCCAACCTGCAGCTTCGAAACCACACACGGCACTTCAGAAGGTAATATGCGTCTCCTTGAATCTTTGCACAAGCACACGGAGACCAGCTCGCATAGCCGTTATGTCACGTTGTGTGCTTGTACAAATATGCAAGGAGACGGATGTTAACTTCTGAAGAGCCACATGTGGCTCCGGAGCCGCAGGTTGGTCACCCCCGTGCTAGACTCTCCGTGTCCAGTCCTATTGCTTTTCCAATATATACTTAAAATCTGTTCTTGCAACCAAATCTTGTCTTATCCTTTGAGTTGCTTCATGGAGTTGCTCAAGAAAGTCTCAGCCACCTTTTCCTCCTGAGTAGGTGTCTGTACGTAGTGCACTTCTACTATGAAACTCCTTACCCCCTTTTATCTTGACCATGAGGCTTTTAATGAGCTGGTCCTGAATCTCTGTGAACTTCTGAGCTAATGTGCATTTTCTTGATATACAGTGCTACACCACCTCCATATTATTCCTTTGCCTGTCCTTCTTGAATAAGGTGCCTCCTTCTAGACCAATCTTTTCTCAGACTCATGGTTGGTTTCCTCTACTGAAGTTAGCAGATATACATGCCATTCGTGTCTCCCATATACGACATCCGGAAACACATACATAACAAAGGGTGAAAGCGTTTCATAATCAGACTGGACATCTGTGATGAGGAGAGCCAAGGACCCCTACTCTTTTCTCTGCAAGGCTTAGATTGAGCTCCTTGTTATCGTATATTTTGTCCTGGCTATATAGCATGTGCTCAATAATGAAGTTCTTGCTGTATCTATTCCTTGGAGTGGAGTGTTGTATTGTATCCGCATTAGGCATGATGTTCAGTTTATCAAGCTTCCTTGCTGCAGCTGGCTGAAAAGTTTTCAATGAAACAAGTTTTCCATTGAAAAATGCAGTTTTCCCGAATATTTCACAAAAATATGTCTGTTTAGAGAGAAATCTTTAAGAGGGAATTGTTGGGACGTTCTCATTTCATTTCAGTAAGGTGAAAGCCTTTGATTGGATTGTTCTGTTTTTCATTTCCATTTTCATAGATGAACTGTTATTATATAAATAAAGCATTTTTTTAAATTTAGTATCTGGTATCTAGATATCTAGTATCAATGGTTTATGGCCTTTAGATATTGTCAAACCGCGCTTCAGGAGGTTTCCAAATCAATTCATTTTATTTCTTTTCAGAATTTTCATTCCCTGGGAAATTTCTGAAATTTGTACATCTTTTGTCTTTTATTAGACAAAAAACTTGTTGGCCTAATAAAAGATATCTCTACTATGAGTCCTGATTGCCTTTTCCTTCTGAACAGTAAGGCTACAACCTGGATACCTGGTACATCTTTTGTAACACCCCACCCCGCTGGTAATTTGCAATGAGTGGCAACAACCAGCCAATTCTGTTTTGAGCTCTCCAAAGGGGTGAAAAGCTATAGTGGAGCTTTTTTCAAGTTCACCAAAACTTTGTCTTAGCCGTGCCTCTCTTTCCTAAATGCCCCAGGTACCATGAGCAAATTGCTGGCACAACAGGAGCTGGCAACCACTCCCAGTCCACGTCCCTGCCCTTGAGTGCCTCGTTGCTCTTTTGCAGAAGAAAATTTTGTAGTAAATAAAGCAATCTTTTCTTTTCCCCCTCTCTTGAGACTATTTGAATTGCATGCAAAATGGACCTTGAGAGAATTGAAGGATGATGATGATGATGATAACTTTCTTTTTCCTTTCTTGGCACCCAATTTCTAATGGGTTATGTTTTGTGAGCTGCATATTTTGAAGGCTGAAATGAGTGCATAAGTATCTAGAAACTCTGGAGATGTTGTGTAAATTAACTGGAGTGTCCAGCAGACAGAACATGGGTGAATTGCTGAGTCCAAACTATGAGCCGGACCGCCTGTGCCTTGGTACTTCGACCTGGGAAGGAAGGGGATGTCTACATGGCACAATGGAGTGCTGTATAGGGTTGCTGGAACTTGCTCTAAATGCAATCACATCCCCTACAGAGCCACCTCCTTCATTATCCTGGAGCAGGAGTCTGAGCTGGAACCAACCCTGACCTGCCTTTCAGGTAGAAAACTGGCATTTTAGTGGTTCTCTACACTGGAGACAAGTCAGTCACCATCCCGATGCAAGAACCTGGATCAAGAAAGTGCCTCAGTGGGTGACCCAATTGCTCAATTCGCATGAAGCTCAGACTCCAGTGGCTTCGTGCCCCATCATGAACCCGCAAACCTGGCACTATGCACAGTGCAGGTGCACACAACCACTAGTCATATCTGAACATTTGGGCCTGTGTCCCTTTCCTAAGACAACATGAGGAGACAGTGACAGCTGGAGAGGAACCCATCTCTGCTAGCTTTCAGCAGGTGGTCCTAATCACCCCGCTTCTTCAGTTGTCCCAAACAGTGGTCCCAACAGCATAATAACCCATCCATCCCTCTTTTGGCAATGTGTTCCAGTCTACCTGGAGAGTGGTCGCTCCTTAAGGAGACGATCCTTCAAGCCCAAAGGGAGGTAATCCCAATGAGGATCAAAGGGAGCAGGAGGGCACGCAAGCCCCCACGGCTCACCAAAAGCATCTGGGAATGTATCTTAGCTAAAAGAGAGGCGTACACCCAATGGAAAGAAGGGGACATCACCAGGGATGACTATACTGCAGTCACTTGGGGATGTAGGGGGGCAGTCAGGAAGGCCGAGGCAGAGATGAGACTGGGACTAGCTTCCCGGATTAAGGACAACCAGAAGTCCTTCTTTAAATACATTGGGGGGTAAAAAGAAGGTACCAGGTAATGTGGGGCCCCTGCAGGACACATTAGGAAATTTGGTCATCACACCAGACGACAAAGCCAACATGTTTAACGATTTCTTTGCCTCTGTCTCCCTAAGCAGGGACTGGAATAGCTGCTCCCCCGCTGGGTCCCCTTCATGCCCCAGGGGTGGCACACCTGGGCCAAGGGCTAGTGAGGAACTAGTTAGGGAGCTTCTGGAGGGACTGGACATATTCAAGTCAGCATCCAGGTCCAGACAATCTCCACCCTAGAGTACTAAAAGAATTGGCTGAGGTCATTGCAGGACCCCTGGCACGGCTTTATGAGCACTCGTGGTGCTCTGGTGTGGTGCCAGAGGACTGGAAGAGGGCCAACATGGTCCCCATCTTCAAAAAGGGAGGAAGGAGGACCTGGGAAACTATAGGCCAGTTAATCTTATTTCAATCCTAGGCAAGCTGTTCGAGAAAAGTATTCTGGCACACATCCATGAGGGGCCAGCAGGGGATTTCATGCTTAGGGGGCAACCAGCACGGGTTCATCAGTGGCAGGTCCTGTCAGACCAACCTGGTGGCCTTTTATGATCAAATCACCAAATCTTTAGACACAGGGGTAGCAGTGGACATCGTCTTCCTGGACGTCCGGAAGGCCTTTGACACTGTCTCTCACCCCGTTCTCATTAAGAAACTGGGGGGCTGTGGTGTCGACCCCCACACAGTCAGATCAGTCACCAATTGGCCGGAGGGCCGCACCCAGAGAGCGGTGGTGGACGGGTCACGTTCGACCTGGAAGGACGTGGGCAGTGGGGTCCCCCAGGGCTCGGTCCTTGGGCCCGCACTGTTTAACATCTTCATCAGCGACTTGGACGAGGGGCTAAAAAGCACCCTGTTCAAATTTGCTGACAACACTAAGATGTGGGGGGATGTGGGCACGCTAGAAGGGAGGAATAGGCTACAGTCAGACCTAGACAGGTTACAAGGGTGGGTGGATGAGAACAGGATGGGATTCAACACCGACAAGTGCAAGGTGCTGCACCTGGGGAGGAACAACCGGCACCATCCCTACCGGCTGGGGAACTCCCTTCTCGTCAGGGCAGAGGCAGAAAAGGATCTTGGTGTCAACACTGACTCCAAGATGAACACGGGCTGGCAGTGTGGGGACGCGGTCAGGAAGGCCAACCGCACCTTGGCATGCATCCACAGATGCATCTTGAGCAGGTCCGGGGGGGTGATCCTCCCCCTCTATGCAGCACTGGTCAGGCCGCAGCTGGAGGACTGCATCCAGGTCTGGGCGCCGCACTTCAGGAGGGATGCGGACAGCATGGAGAGGGTCCAGAGGAGGCCGCTCGCATGGTCGGGGGCAGCAGGGAAAGCCCTACGAGGAGAGGCGACGGGACCTGAACCTGTTCAGCCTCCACACGAGAAGGCTGAGGGGGGATCTAGTGGCCTGTTACAAATTAGTCAGGGGGGACCAGCAGGCAGTGGGGTGTCCCTGTTCCCCCGAGCACCGCCAGGAGTGACCAGGAATAACGGTCACAAGCTGGCAGAGGGGAGATTTAGGCTAGATATCAGGAGGCGCGACTTCACGGTCAGGGTGCCCAGGATCTGGAGCCAACTTCCAAGAGAAGTGGTGCAGGCTCCTACCCTGGGGGTCTTTAAGAGGAGGTTAGATGAACACCTTGCTGGGGTTGTTTGACCCCAGTACTCTTACCTGCCATAGCAGGGGGTCAGACTAGATGATCTACTTGGGTCCCTTCCGACCCTAGAAACTATGAAACTACCTCTTTACCATGGCAATGTGTGGAAATCAGATCATAGTCATGCAAAACAAGGGTTGGAAGGGACCTCAGGAGGTCACATCTAGTCCTACTCCATGCTCAAAGCAAGGACCAGCCCCAACTAGCTCATCCCAGCCCAGGCTTTGTCCAGCTGGGTATTAAAAACCTCCAAGGATGGAGAATCCACCACCTCTCTGGGTAACCTGTCCCAGTGGTTTCCTACCATCTTAGTGAGAAAGTTTTTCCTAATATCCAACCTCAACTTCCCTTGCTCCAACTTGAGCCCATTGCTCCCTGTTCTGCCGTCTGCCCCCACTGAGAACGGTCCAGCTCCATCCTCTTTGGACCACTCTTCAGGTAGTTGAAGGATGCAATTAAAGCTCCCCTCAGTCTTCTCTTTCCAGACTAAATAAGCCCAGTTCCCTCAGCCTCTCCTCACAAGCCCCCAAACCATTTTCATTGCCCTTCTCTGGACCCGTTCCAATGTGTCCACATCCTTTCTACAGTCAGGAGCCTAAAATGAACACAGGACTCCAGGTGTGACTTTACCAGTGCTGAACAGAGGGGAAGAATTGCTGCCCTCCATCTGCTGGTAAAGCTCCTACCAATGCAGCCCAGGATGCTGTTGGCAACAAGGGTGCACTGTTGGCTCCGCTTGTTGTCTACTGTGACCCCCCAAAACCCACTACACCCATATCATAGGACATGAACACTTAAGCCAAAGCAGGCTCTTCATTCATTATCAGCCTCGTGGTGTCTGGAAAATATGACTGGGCTTTTCTGAATTAATTCAGTAGAAGGCAGGAGCTCGCACATCCCCTTAATTCACACTCCCCATGTTCCTCGCTTAATTCTCATCAGCAGTAAGACAGTCTTAGCATCCTGTTAAAGGCCCAGTACTGTAATCAGACACTCCCTGTAGGACCCTGAACCTTGCACCAGGGAGGTAGCCGTTTTCTTTGGGAAGTGCCATTGCAGAATGATTTATCTACATCTCCATGGGGGTGGCAGGGAAAAAGGATTTTCTTTTTCCAAGCTGTGCAGCACACGGGGAAGAGTATAAAATATTAAAGTTGCAAACAAAGCAAAAGGGTTGGATTTTGAAGGACTTTCTTCTGGGCAATTGAGTAGTGTAAATTTTGTAGTCATTTGACTTTATCATTACATGTGCAGTAACTCACTGATATCATCCATAAAACAGCAGAACACCAGGGACGGAGGCAGCAAGATAGATGTTTGTCAGGCTGTGCTGAATGCATCGGAGGCAAGGGTTTTTGGGGGTAATATCTTTCATTGGATCAACTGCCTAGCAGAAAGAGATTTTAGACAAGCTTTCATGCATCAGGCACCTTTCCTCAGGTCTGGCAAAGAAGCAGACATCGCTTGAGCTAAGAAACAGATAGAAATAATAGCCTGGGGAAAAGCCCACATGTCAATAAAAACATTTGGCTTAAAGCAGTAATTTTCAATAGGTGCCATGAGATCCTTTTAAGGGTGTCATGGCGGTGAGGGCGGCCATCATAGAGTCCATTCCAGTTTTCTGCTACTCTGTCCTCTGTTGATATGAAACCCGATGCCATTATGTCCTCTATTCCTCTATCTTTAAGAGAAAAATAGGGGACATAAAGGTGCCCGGTTTCAGAGGACGACCAGATTGTCCTCTATGATGGCCAACCTACATGGTGTGTGACACAATATTTGCACTGTTAGGTGTGCAAACACTTGTACATGATTCACAAGATTAAATGAGAATAAGAATGTGGAGTGACAAAACTCTTCTGCCTTGCTGTGGTCTTCCTGAGTTCTCTGCCCCAGAAGAAACAGTATTATTATGATTATTATGATTTATCATTATTTTTCCCATAAGCGCAAAAAAAAAAACCAAGAAAGCTAATTGCTGCATTTTCTAAGGGAAGCTTTGAAGCTAACGAGCAGTGCCTTGACCCCTCATTATCTCAGGCCTGGCATTCTGGACTGGCCGTGCTTGAGATGCAATGCAGCATTACAAATCTTTGGACTGGTTTAAAAGTTTGAAAAGCTTCATGGCTTCTTTTTTTTTTTTTTTGCATTTGAGGTTTATTTTGTGTTTGAGCTTTTGAAATGCACTTGGGTCATATTTTCAAGCTTCGTTTCTTTTTAACGAAGCCCAGACTTCTCCTTTCATTGCTAGATCCAGCAGTCAGGCCTTCCCGAAAAACACTAAATATCACAAGACTTAAGGGGAAGAAAAAATTCACAACTGATGGCAACACTTAGGTGCCAGACGTACTGTCCCTGCTCAACACATCTGCGAGAGCTTTACAAGGTGTCAATAAAGTCAGGAGGCTTTTTTATCGAAGGCGGAAGTCCTGGCTAGTCGCAGCACTGTATTGCTGGAGAAGTAACCCAATTCAGTCAAACTGCCCTGATTTCTTTGTGGATGTCAGTGTTGCCGGTTCCATAAAGGGAGGTTTTTCTCTGAGATCTCCATCTCTAATCCCCTGGGTGGGATTCCAGCTTCTGTGTTTAGCGCCCATCTTCAGGCTTAGTGCACTGAACTGCCCAACCTGCGCTGTTTGAGGGGCTGACTCCTAATCATTTACTGGCTGTTTGATGCAAAGATTTCGGTCGGCTTCATGCACTGTTTGCAAATGTAGGCCACTGAGGACTCTTCACTGTGAATCTTGTGTACTTACCCTATTTATGACTTGAAATATGTATTATTTTTCTTATGACCTGGAACAAATTCAAAACTCCCATATAACCTTATAACTCCCTCTCTCTCAGAGCTTTGTTATGGATATGAGAAGTCTTTTCTAAGCCAGAGCTATTTGTATGGAGTGGGATGCACGCAGCAGGGGCTGCTACGGCATAAAACACTTTGTTTATCTTGGTTTGATGTTGTAACCACATGCGCACGAAGCTTCACAGGCTACTGGGAATTTCAATGCTAACACGTTTTTTAACTTGCACAATTGGTGCTGAGAGAGAGGGTGTTTGAGCTATGCAAAGTCCAGTCCTTTGCCTCATTGGACAGCGATCTTCACCTTAAAAGCAGTTTAAATAACACAATGTTCACACAAGGCCGTTATGTCTACTATTTGAATCAAATGACTGGGTGACAGCTCTTAGCAAATGTTTGTTAAGAGATGCTACTGTTCTCAACCTGCCTCTCTGGACTCATGCCATGGGGTGCATCTACACATGTATCTTAATGTGCAGCAATTAACTCCGGTTCAGATTGCACCAGAGTTTATTGCTCCCAGGTGCCACATTTACGCATGCACCCAAGACCGCAGCACGTTGAGCCAGGTCAGAGCAGCCCTAGCTGCATAGGTGCCTCCTGAACCTGGGGGTCACAACGACCACCCACAGGTGGAGATGCAAGCAGCGGTGGGGAGGGCGGGCCAAGAGGGGACCGTCCATAGGTGGCTGTGGCTGTGGCTGTGGCTGTGGCGGGCAGGAGGGAGGGTCCCTCTGTGACCAGTTGCCTACCGGGGGGGTCCCCCGTGGCTGGACGCCAAGCCCAGAGGCACTTCTTAGTGGGAGTACCCCCTGCCCTCCACCTGCACCTCCCATTGCCTAAACCAAGAGTGCTCACGCTCAGG
Organism: Crocodylus siamensis; assembly: GCF_052110815.1. Lineage (NCBI taxonomy): Eukaryota > Metazoa > Chordata > Crocodylia > Crocodylidae > Crocodylus > Crocodylus siamensis. The sequence continues at coordinate 6,537,461 of NC_143396.1, read as the reverse complement.
GGGAGCACCAGTGCTCTCAGGGGGTGCACATACACCCCCATGCACCCCCTACACATCACTTATGCCTGACTGGCAGGGGCCCAAGGTGTTCAGCCTGCCAGGCCAGGGCTGCTCTGACCCAGTTCAGCATGCTGTGGAGGGGCTGGCTGAGACATGAGGGTGCTCCAGTGCAGGGCTAGCCAGCAGGCAACCCCCACACTGAAGCACCCTCATAGGTGCTAATATAACCCTAAGAGGGTTATATTAGCACCCTAATATAATATTAATAGGGCTATATTAGCTAATATATTAGGGTTATATAACCGTAATAGGGTTATATTAGTATCCTAATATTAACACCCTACTATAACCCTAATAGGGCTGCACGTGTAGGTGCAAAGACATTTACTGCAGAGCTAATTAAACAACTCCTCAGTTAACATCTTGTGTAGACTTAAAGCTGTGGATTCCTGGCTAGATGGTCTTGCCCCTCTGCACCGTGAGGGACCCAGGACAAGGGGGTGATGTTCCCTATCACCCCTGGCTCCCCCATGTAGGAGCCACTGGCCTCCAACTATCCCATGACCCAGCCAGGCGGGGTGCAGTCACAGGGAATGGGGCCCTGGCCAGGCTGGTTCATGGGATAGTCGAAGCCCAGCAGCTCCTGCAGGGGCACAGCGCTGGGGAGCCAAGCGGGGGCATGTGGCCCCCAGTCTGTGCATGGGGCAGGGCCAAGCTGGGCTCCGCCTCTGCTCCGTGCCTCACTGCTGCCTTTGACAGTGCCATGCAACAGTGAGACAGAGCCCCAGGTGGCTGGAGGGAGCAGGGGGAGGGGGCTGCCTCAGCGTGCTGGAGACTGGGGGAGGGGGAGGTCCTGGGAGGGAAAGGGATGAGGCTGGGTGTGTGCATGCATGCATGTGCACGTGTCTATGTGTGCACATCAGTGCATGTGTGCGTCTGAGTGTGCAGTACATCTGTGTGTCTGTTTGTGTATCTGTATGTCCGCTTCTGTGTATGGGTGTGCCTGCGTGTGTGGGTGTGCACGCACCTGTGCATGTGGGTGCCTGTGTTCATGGCAGGTAGAGTGTATTTGTCTTTGTGTCCATGTGCAGAGAAGGAGTAGAGTGCGCACCCATCTGCGCATGTGCGGGCGTGTGTCTGTGCATGGGCGTGTGTCTGCGTGCATGCATGCATGCATGTGTCTCCGTTCGCGGCAGGGAAGTGTGTTTGTGTCTCTGTGTCCATGTGCGGAGGGTGAGTGGATTTGTATAGGAAAGTTTGGATAGGGCTCAGCCTCAGGCATGGGGCTGGACTAGAATGATTCATCCCATCCTGCCCTACTTCTGTATGATCCTGTGATTCTAATTCACTCATGCCAATAAAGTGCTTTGAGATCTTTTGTTGGAAGGTCTTAAAGAAAGAGGGATAATTACACTTCAGTCCCTATGCACAGTTTGGTCTTTGGCTCCTCTTTTAGAACTGTCAGTTTTGGGTGAAAAATTAGCACTCTTTGTCATTGGATATGGAAGGGCTGTTATCACGGTTGACACATCGCTGATTGATATGGGGACTCGAAGAGCTTCAAGCAAGAGCTGCTGTAGCTTGAGCTAGAGAAACAAGTTTCCCTAAGTGGGGGCTGTAGTTGGAGCTGTGTGGAAATGTTTTTTCTGAGCTATTGCTATTTTTGAGACTTCAAAACTTTCCCTTTCAGGATCAGAACAAACCTTTCGAAGCATTAAGTAAGCACAAGGAGATTGTGAGTGGCTAGGACACTTGGGTAGGCTAGGGGACAACATAAGAACTACCATACTGGATGTAGCCCCATGCTCTGTCTCCAACAGGGGCAGGTAGAAGATGCTTCGGGGCTGTGGTTTGCAAATTGTCTTTTCCCCCCTCCACATGCCTCTACCTGCAAAATGTTGTTGCTCTTACCCCATACACTTGACATGCCACTGCGCCTTCATTCCTAAGGAAGAAAGTCTACCTCCACATGTGGCAACACCATTACTCACCACACGCTGACCAGCTACAGACTCCACTAACATCACTAACATTTAGGCACGTGCCTTCTTGGCAAAGCCCACCAAACCCTCTGAAAATCACTGCTTCAATGGAAGTGTAAGAAAAAGGGAATGTGTAGAGCGCCACACACTCTGTCTCCCCCCCATAAAAGTTTGCCTTCCTGACTGTTGTGATCAACAGCTCCTGATTGACCTGTACACCATAAATAGGTCCTGTATAAAGCGACCCAGACTGAGCAGCTATGCTGGAGCGGGACCCATGTGCCGCACACTCAGTGGGTCCCACTCTCCTGTTTCCGTATCTTGCCTGCCATGACTTGTTGTAATTGGAAAGGGTATCAGGAGGTGGCATCTGATTGGACACAGTTGGCTGAGACTAGCGTGGGTCATGATGTCCTCAGGTCTTCCTCCCTTACACCCCATGCCTTTCCATATGGGTGTTTGTTGATGATTAATTCAAATTTCTGGCCATACTGGGCATCTGACCTCATTGTTCAGGCAGAAGAGCCTGTGGCAGAAGGAAATTGCATTTCCTGGGGTAAATGCGCTTCAGCTGAGCCTTCTGATCTTTGCTGCAGTTCTCTGGTCAGCAATGTAGGGACTGCAGAAAGAAATGAATAAACTAATATAACTTAAATACCCATGCCCATCCCTGCTTCAAGCCTTTCCTAGGCTCCCCAGAGTATCTTGGCTGCCCGTTCTTAGGGAGTCCAAGCTCTTCAGTGCTTGCCCTTTATATAGGCTCAGTCCGAGTGGGCTGGTCCATCCTGGGCTGCGCCCTTTGTACAATGTGGGGCAGGGGTATCACAAACCCCTGAGTGGCTCCTAAATGACGTCTTACACACAGTGGGAATCAGGATCCTGTCCAGAAAGCCGGAGTGCTCCTGGTCCTTGGCTCCTGGTCTTCCATCTCCGTGGATTAGCATCGTGTGGGGCAGTGCCTATGCTGGTGTTCTCCCCTTCCTGTGGTTGGTGCAGCCTTATATAAGGAATTCTGGGTTGGTCTAGGCCAACCAGGACCCCGCTTGTTCCCACATGCCCCGCTGCCACCAGCAGGTGCTGAGAGCCCCAGAGGAGCTCATCAGCCCCTGCACCTGTCATTTCCAGGCTTCCTGTACCAGCTGCCTGCCCTCCATTGGGGCATGGGGCCTGGCCAGGGGTCAGCCCCTGATGAGTACAGGGCTCAGCCTGGCTCCTGCTACACCCTTGGAGACCCCCAGTTCAAGTCTATGGTCTGATTCTAGCCTACTGGATAAAAAGGGTCAGTTTTGCTCAAATTTTAGTCAAGTCCGAGGGGAAAAAATTGGCAGCTGAAGAAAATTTTTAATTTTCTGAATCAAATCTTTAAAGCGAGACGCTGGAACATGGACCTCTCTTTCTGGAATGCTGTTTTCATTTACCAAGTCTTTTTGAGACACAATATGGCAAGACTGAAATAGGCAAAGGTGATTGATTGATTGATTGATTGATTGAGCTGGAATACATTTTGACTGAGATCTTCCTTACTCTATTATTTCCAAGGATTCAGCTTTTCATGATGTCTCTTTGCCCAAATGGTTGACAGACTGCATGCTCCTTTGGAAGCTTAATGACCCAACAGTTGGTCAACACCTTGGTTTCTGTGCAAAATCACACCTGACAGCAGGGAGTATGACTTGGTCAAGACTAAAATGACATTAAAATATGCTCAGTAACAAAAATTATTTAGTTTTTATTGGGGAACTGTTACAACCAGTGGATGACAGCTTTTTGGGTAAGCTCTCTAGCTGCAGTCATACCTTGGGGCAAAATGGCCTTCAAGAAACCAAAGTAGTGGTGATCAGCTAAAATGCCAAAATGAGGGCAGGGGGAAATGTTTGCATGCTATTGACCACCTCTGTTTCTGGACTGATGTATATGCAGTTGAAAAAAAACTAAGTTATGCTTAAAAATATACCCAGACTGTCATTAATTCCACCACCACCAATAAATCAAGCCCTCCGGGCCCTGGACTCTGTTACCTGCTAACAGCTAAGCAATCGTATATGGCTCTCTGGTTTTTGAGAGAAACTATTTTTGCTTTATTGTATTTAATTTAAAGTGCATATGAATAATTACACATAACAAAAACTCAAGTATAAAACCCAGGAAAGACAAGACAGACAAAAGAGAGTAAAATGCTGCAGGCACCAAATTTAATCTGTAAACAACTGAAAATATATTATCCCTGCCTATCATAGAATCACAGTCAGAGTCAAATTATAGCAACAGGCTTTGACGTGTAAAGAATAAAGGTTTAAGGAGCTTAACACCTGAGTTTTATCACCACACCACACATTTTCCATCACTGTAGTCAGTCAGGTGAAACGGCCACCTTATGCAATCTCTGCCTGCAAGGTGCACAGAACTGCCCTAGCTATAATACTATTTTCCAGGCCCTGCAATAGTTGTTTTAGCCACATATTCTTAATTTAGCTGGCACAATACAAAAATGAGTGCAATTAATTAGTGCAGCGAGAGTAAGATGTACTCAACTGCAGGGTCCAAATCATCAGCCTTTGAAAGTATGTAGGCAAGTCCTTTCCCTGCAATTGATAACTGTTATTATAAATGATAATTGATATTATTATTGTTAATGATCAAGTGGGCATATTCTCCATAAGATCTGTGGAGAGCTTTTCAAGGTTGCTAAAGGAATACTATCTACTTGCATCCCATAAGGAGGTCTTAAAAAAATGCTCACCCCTTTGGCCTTGGTGCTAAGAGCTATACAATGCGCACAGAGCTCCTGTGAAATCCAGTGGTGGAGTTCACAGGTAACAGTTTCCCAGCCAGGATATGCATGTATAGCGACCTATCTGCACATGGGCACCCTAGTGGGTACAATGGCCTCCTGCCCAAAGTCTACAGCTCTCTTCGCTTGATCAAAAGGAAATTTCCACTTGCTGTCAGCAGTAGTAGGATTGTAGATGGTCTCTGCAGGCCAGCCAGTAGAGGTGGCATAATCATTACTCACAAGCAGATCTGATGTCTTCCCACGGAAGAGAGGACGTCCCCTTATGCATACATGGGATTTTAGATAAGTGAATAACAGTAACGCCAGCAGTGGATTTCTGGAAAATCTGGGTTTTGCATTGCTCGTCCTCCAAAGACAATCATGGGAAGTGTGTTGCTTTCAGTAATACTTGCTCCTAAGTCATCGTTGGCACTGAGCTCCTTTTTGCAGTTGTGCAGTCGTCTGTGTGGGACAGACACCTATTTCTTCACATCTTCTTTGGCCAAGTAGCACCTGCAGACTCCTGAGTCTCACTTGTGCTAGGACAAATTTCATAGATTTCATAGACATTAGGGCTGAAAGGGACCTCGGGAGATCATCGAGTCCAGCCCCCGCCCAGAGGGCAGGAAGTCAGCTGGGGTCATAGGATCCCAGCAAGATAAGCATCCAATTTACTCTTGAAGGTGTTCAATGTAGGTGGATCGGGTCGGGTGCTGCCTCCAAGCTGGGATGGCACCCGGCCTGCTAGCAGCCTGCCCAGTGGCCCTGGGGGACGCCACCACTGTGGAGGGAAAAACTGGGGCCCCCTGCAGCTCAGGGGCCACTTGGCCCACTGCTAGCTCACCCCCAGCTGTGGGAAGGCTCCAGCTCCACCAAAAAAAAAGAGAAAAAAGGATCAGGCCCCTCACTGTAACATGATGGAAAAAATTGAAATGGTGGGTTTCAATTAAAAACCCAGTGTTTCAATTTAGGGGGCACCGAATAAGACCTTGAGGACTCAATCTCCGTCATGTGTACAAGCGCCCTAAGTTTTCCCCTAGTTACAGATAGGAGCTTCGTGGGATTTGTTTAAAATACTGGCAGTTTCCCAAAAAAGCTCCTACGTGACTCTCTTTCAACGCAGCGACTGTCTTCAGCTATTTTTCTTCTGAAGTCTGGTTCTTTCGCCAGAAGTTGCAAGGAGCCGGGATACGATGGATTCTTGAAAACTTGGATCCCTGACCCCTGAAGCAGAGCTCGAGCCAGACAAGGCACACAGCCATTAGGATGGTTCCCATGGAGGTTGTTCACATGCTGCTGAAATGTGCCGATTGGTGGAGCGATAATTGTAGCATGTTGATTTTCTGGGGTCATCTTTGGAGTTTTTTTTAAAAGACTTCAGTGTTAATGGTGGAGAAGAGTTTAACAGCATCGACTTTGTGCTGTAATGACTCAACAGACGCCGCTGCCCTGCTTGACCCATGCCCATCTTGGTCCCAGCCAGTGGAGTCGAATGGCTCTCTTTGGAGAAAGGGCTCTCGATACTTTTGACTCCGAGAGTGGAGGCCTCCTTGGTGATCGATACGGGACGCCGTGTTCATCAACAGCTCTCCCGTATTATAAGTGCAGCTGTCTTTCTGATGGGCAGTTGTCCATTCTGGTTGCGGACCACTCTGCTCTCAAGATGAATGAGAGGACAGGAGCTGGACCAAACACAAGCAGGCAGTCATCTGAGTTTATGATGACAGACCAGCCATCCTGAAAGCTGATCTATTATACTTACGCTAGGCTCTAATGGTGCTTTCATACCACCCACGCAGCTGAGGTTCTTGGCTTATTATGCTTGCATGGGTCCCAGCAGCCGTTGCTCCAAGCTAGGGTCTCTTCTGCAGCGTATACTAATGCTAGCATAGGTTTTAGTCTGCAGAATTTAATTATCGACTCCCTAATAGATTTAAGTAACTTGTCTATGGATAAAGAGGAAGTAAGTCTCAGGAGAGGGACTCAGCTTCGAATCGCAGAAAACTAGGGCTGGAAAGACCTCAGGAGGTCACATCTAGTCCAACCCCCTGCTCAAATGAGGACCAGCCCCAACGACATCATCCCAGCCGGGGTTTTGTCTGGCCCCCACCCAAGAATGCTTCAGAAAAATTATTTCCTGACCCCTGCAAGGAGCTGACTGAAACCCTGAAGCATAAGCTTTGATTACGATCATTGTGCTAATGGAGGGCTTCATTGCAGACAATCCTCTTCTCATTGCCCATGTAGGGAGATGCACTCAGCCAAAAGGGAGCGCTATGACCAGTGATCTACCTAAATCGCCGTTTTGCAGATTTCATGGAAATCGCGAGAAACAGTGTTGTCCACGGTCACCACGATCGCCAGGAAATCTGGCATTGGCTGTGATTTCCCATGAAATCAAACAAATAGACAAAAAAGTGGCAGTGACATAGACTGAGTAAAGGCACCCTCTGCCAATCAGCCGTGAGGGGCAGGGCTGCTGCAAAATCCCATAAATTCAGCTCTGTGCACCACGAGTGGACCGCGAAAAACCCATAGTCTCACTGCCATTTACACAAGTCCCCAACTATGGCATCCCAGTCCAAACCTCGTGCACACAATGCCTGTAGGTGCTCCCCCACCCCCAATCCTGGACTAAAGCAATCTTTTTTTTAAAAGGATAATTAATCTTCTGTTAAAGTCGCCATGCAATGGTGAGTCCATCACCTCTCCTGGTAAGCTGTTTCCATGTTTCTATTCACAGCAAGGAAATTGTATCTTATTTCAAGGTTACATGAGTCTCCTGGCAGGTGTTCAGGTGTCTTATGCTTTTGCTAACAGAACTGAGGAGCTCCCCAACATCCAACCTCCAGGTGCTGGTACCTACACACAGTGATCAAGTCACCTCTCACCCTTCACTTCGATAAAGCAATGCCTAGCGCTGTAAATTTTGGTGGGGTTTTTTTTTCATCCTTGACTGCTGTTCAGTCCTTTATGTTCTTTGTGAGCTTTCTGCTTACTGCTAATATCCATGTCGGTGCACTTGTTCACCCACTCACATCCAGAGCCTTTCTCTGCTGGTTCTTTCTTGCCTGACATGCAAGTTCTGCATAGATTTGACACCTTTTGACTCAAAAAAATTCCAAGTGCCCTCTGCATTTAAGTGCCCTAGCTCTTCCATCCAGTTGACTTCGCTACCGTCATGTCTCAAAATTGCCCTTCTGAAACGGAGATTGCTAGTTACAGACTTAGTTCTTTTACCCTGCCCCTTAGTTTTATGCGAAATCGGCTTCTAATTGCTTTACCCAAGGTGATTTTTCTTCTACCAGCCCTTTCATAGTGAACTTGCTATTTACTGAAAGTAAAGGTAATGACAACCAGACAAAGTACAGTGCGTAGAAAGGGGTCAGAGTCTTCTCACAGCTCCCGATGCGTGGTAGCTACCCACACGCTTGGTTTTCCCCCTGCAGTAAGTGCAAGATCAACTGCAGTAACTTAGCACTATTTCATCAAGAACTAAACTGCAGTTGTTAAGCTTCCTGTGTTAAACTCATTGTTTAACCATTGTCAAACTTATTGTTGCTGCATGGTAGTAGCAGGCTCAGGAACAGTGATTTCATAGACATCAGGGCTGGAAGGGACCCCAGAGGATCAGCGAGTCCAGCCCCCTGCCCAGGGGCAGGAAGTCAGCTGGGGTCAAAGGATCCCAGCAAGATAAACATCCAAATGTCTCTTGAAGGTGTTCAAAGTGGGTGCTTGAACCACCTCCAGTGGCCGTCTAGTCCAGACCTTGGGGGCTCGGACAGTAAAGAGTGATCTTGGAGCAGCGGAGGAATTAATGCCCCTCCTGGTCTTGACTCGCTGTAACTTGTTTGCTTGCCTATATTCCAGGTCCAAGAGTGTGGGTAGACTTAATAGTATAAGCTGTTGCCAGGTAACTTATGTCTGCACCCTCCTGATTTATTCAAGTTTAAAGTTATAGCGACTTACCTGAGAGGTGCACTCCCTAGGGAAAATCTCCTTCCTCTTTTTAAACCAGCTGAAAATTATGTCTGTACACAGCCTTGGGAACAGCATTGCCTTGGTACATCACTCCAAGGGAAAAAAAGGATTCCCTTTGTTATTTGCTACCCATGAGAGTCCATGCCCTCTGCAAGCTTTCCTGGCAAAGATGTAATATAACTGGGAAGAAATAACAGAAAGGACTGTGATAGTCTGTCAGCGTGATTTCAACAGGTGGTTCTTGCATCAATGCCCAGAGGTGTCACTAGTGAGTGCTGCACCCTGGGCAGAGATGGAGCGTGGGGAAGGGCGCTGGGGTTGCGCTAGGTGCTGAGTGGCCGAGAACCGGAGAGTCTTACCTGCCCCCGGCTGTGGCTGCTGATGGAGCGGTTCCCTGTACCCCTCTGCTGCCCCCTAAATTGGTGCCTAGCTTTGGTTCTCCACTTGCCCACTTTTCCCTCAACTGGGTTTCTTCTTCCCCTGGCTCACCTGTGACTCGGTTTCCTGCATGTCATTTTTTGGGATGAAGAAGAGCATGAAGATAAACAGCGCTAAGCGATGTTCTGAGTATAAATGCCAGATTATGATTCATGGAATGTGCAAAAATGAATCGGTTTTGGCTTGGAGCCCTGGTTCTCCATCCGCTTTAGCCTCAAGAGAACAGATGAGCAAGGGAAGGAAATCATTTTTAAGGCACAACACTCATGAAGTCTGAGCTGCCCACTACACTCCAGCCAAAATGTTTCCAGAACTTATCTTACTAGTATAAGCTGTTGCAAGGTAACTTATGTCTGCACGCTCCCGATTCATTCAGGTTTAAAGTTATAGCAATTTAGCTGAGATGTGCACCACCGAAGGGAAAATCTCCTTCCTCTTTTTAAACCAGCTGAAAATTGTTGCAGAGAGGCCCGTGGTTGTAGCATGACCATGCAGCACTGTGGGACATGTGCCACTTTCCCCTCCAGCCCCGCTTCCCCCACGGAGACAAGAGCTTCCCACCACCTCCGCACTCAGAGGCCGTACGCAGCCCGGCCAAGTCTGCTGCCAAAAAATGGCCTCAGACATGAAAGAGAATTATTCATCCCAATTTGAAATGCTTTCACGAAGGCTGCATCCAGAGACCAGCCTGGTATTTATAGCCCAAGCTCCTGTTATCGATGCCGACATCTAGGAAATGGGGATGGGATGTTGTACAACGTCCCGCCTCCTTCATGCTGGAATTGACTGGGGGCTGCCGGCTTCGTTCAGCCAGCGCCAGAACCGCATCGCCTTGATTCCTTCAGTGGCCCTGGAGAAACTTGCCCCTTGCTCCAGACCTCGCCCCAACGCAAGGGCAACAGAGGCAACTCCAGGATCCCACCCACTTCTGGGATTCTTGCAGTCAGCATTCTCCTGTGATCACGTCTACCCACGTGCCCCATCCCCTTGACACTGAAGGCTGGCCTGGTTTGGAGGCTGAGTAAGTGGGTTTACATGGGACAAGGAGGTCAATAGGGAAAGATGGCCATCTAACATGGAGCAGGGTGGGACTGTATGGATTTCCCCCATTAGATCCAAGCATTAGTTGCTCTTTAGGTCATTTCCAGTGATACCACTGCAAAGGCCTGATTTTCCATGGATGGGGACCTAAAAGCACCACCACTTGCATTACAGTAGATGCTGTTAATGCACAGAGTAAGAGATGGTTCTGCCTCAGAGAAAAGTAGACAGGACAGCTTTTCTCCTGCTTGTATGTTTGTGGTTATACCATTTTACAGATGGAGAACTGAGGCACAGGTTTTGAGATGAAGTGACTTGTCTATAGTCACGCAGTAAGTCTGTGGCAGAGCCGCAAATTCAATTTTTATCCTGCCCCCCAATTCCAGACAGACCTTTACCCAAAAAATCAGCCTTCCAGGGATCTCCGTTCAGGTGAAAAATCAGCTTCCAAACAAAGTATGTCACAGCTGAACTCAAGGTAATTTCAGTCTTTCATCCAGATTATGTTCTGTTATTTCTGCCATTGACTTCAATCCCTCTGTGTGTTGAGCGGACTGTTTTTTTGACAGCAGTAAGAGCTGGTGGCTTGTAGACTGTATGACTACAGCACACACACTGGGCATGGGGGTGGAAGGATGCAAAATGCATACACGTAGAGTTTAAAATACAGTCTGTCACTTCTGCATTACTTAAACCCAATCTCCGGTGACCTTCAGTGAGGCGTGTGTTCCTCTTTCCCATGATTTTATAGCCAACAGCTATGATGTAAGCCAGGATCATCCAACTTCTAAGCAGCCAGGGACTGCATAGGTGACCCCTACACACCCAACCCTGCTGCTGCAGCACATATCTGTATGGGTGCTCCTCACTGCTGCTGCAATGACTCCACTTGGAAACCCTCCACCATTGCACCATGCAGCCCCAGCTTCACCCTGAGCTCTCTGTGCCATGCTGTGCTGTGCTGCATCCTGGGACAGGCATGCAACACAGAAACTGGAGGAAGTAAGAAAAGCCCCTGCTGCTGCAGCTGGAGAGAGAGGGGGAGCAGCAGCCAGGCAGGAGCCCGGGAGCTGCAGTTTAACACCTGGCAGGCCACATTGGACAGCACTTAGGTAAGCCATTGCATAGTTTACCTGCAGGGTGTCCGTGGGAGAAGGGGCACCACCTGCCTCCTCTTCAGTGCCATTTTCCTGGCCCTTTAAACCCAGTTGGAGCAGCAGCACTGCTCACGGCCCTGGTAAGTCACTCAGGCAGCAGACACCGCTCAGGCTAAGAACAGACAGTGAAAAAGCCCGAGGCTGAATCGATTCAATCTTTGCAGGTTAGTCTAAGCTGCATGGATTGAACCAGTAAGCAAGTCAACAGACATTCACATTTGATTCAGGAAATGCAGCCACCTGCCTGTAGTAGCCCAGGCCAGAAGCCGGGGAGTGCTAGAGCACACCTCCCTACAGCTTGGGCCAAGGCTAGCCCACCCATCCAGCAAGAGGGGGTGGGTTACAGGGAAGGTGCAAAGCGCCCTGCAATTCTGGAGGACTGTGAATTAATTTGAATCTGGAGGGAAACTCGGACAGAAATTCAGTAAACCAATTTAACTTAAATTGGTTCAGTCTGATACGATATCCATCCAGGTTTATCTTAAACCAGTTTTGGCCATTTGGAAAGTGGTTTATGTTGTGGTACAGACTTGAACTGGTTTCCGATCACTTATACTGGTTTATGTGTAATTTCTTTCCCTGTCCTCAGGGCTTGTGAACCAGAGGCCCTATGCAGCCATGGTTGGTGGTGGTGGCTACTATTTCTCAGCCCACCCCGCTCCAATTTGGTGCCTGGGACTAGTGCCCCACTCATCCCCCATTAGTTACACTTCTGTTGCGAGTCCTCCTATAACCTGATAAACCTCTAGAAGTCTGTGTCCCCTGCAGCCCAATTTGCAGTCTCTAGCATTGCCAACTCTTGTACCATTTCTCATGAGCATCAGGGAACGTGGGATGTGTCCTAAATCCCCAGCTCATGGAGCCACAGGCATGTGCGTGTTCATTGAAAATCAAAGTCTGCTGAAAAGCTGGAAAAGGCAACTAGAGCATAGCCTCCATGCTCCACCACCAGAGGGTGGACTCTCAGGTGCATTAAGCCCATCACATCATTTTGGGAGGCCTGATTCATAGTGCGAATGTTTGGGATTAGCAATATTGTGCCTCTTGCAATGAGCCCACTGCGGTGAACGTGCTCAGAAAATATCACCAGGCTGCAGCTGGTCAGAAAAGAGGGAGAGAAATAGTGCTGGCACATCTCAAAGCTGTTTATATTATGCTGAGTTTAAACCAACCTCGTCCTCCCCACCATTTTTATAGTAAATGGGTTTTTTTAAATTAAAATTATCTCAATATAGTTATAGGGATGTTTTCAACTACAGAAAAATAGAATCACTGAGATCTTAGGAATACATCTCCATGGAAATCTCATGGAAAACACGATAAGGAGAGGTTTTCCTTTTGAAAAATGTATTTTTTAACAGGCAGGAGGTTGGGTTTTTTTTAACACCAAAGAACCGTTGATCATCTGTGCAACACACCAGCTTCTCACAGGGTGGCACCTATAATATGAAAAATGCAGCAGACTGTACTTCAGTTATATAAATAAAAAGAGAACAGGCCTAATTTTCTTCTTAATAGCTGGATTTCTTTTTTTCAGTAGGAGAAAACAATTGCAGCAAATGATCCATTGATGAAAGGCCCCGACAATTTGTATCTGCTAATCATTTTGCACGTCAATCTTCCTCTCTTCAATAATGGCTATGTCCTTGCAAAAATGCACAAAACCTGAGCAGGACACGCTTGTGAGAACACAAGCCAAGAGAGATTTGCCGTTGGGGATGGCTCTGATGAAAGAAAGGGTCTGGCTGACCATTTGTATTGGCAGAGATGTCCCAGTGCCAACTGGAAAAAAAGGGGTCATTGGAATCTGCGGTGTTGCTCTATCTGGGGCACCTGCTACGTCCCTCCCTTTGTTTGCTGCACTATCCGAGCAATATAAATGATGTTGCTATATGTTCTACCATAACTAATATCAAGGGAGTATCTTAGAAAACAGGGCTGGAAAAGGCATTGTGAGAGCATCTGCCTGGCCAGGATCAATTGTTCCTTAACCAGTGGTGCTCATCAGTCTATCTGGCAGGCTGGATGAGTGGCTCAGGACCAGCGCATAAGCCAAATCCAGCACAGGGTCAGTCCGTGGATGCGATCCATGAAATTAATGCTGTCCTGCTTTCCCAACACCAAATTTTCGGCCTCTGCAGGATACCCGTGGGCTAGATGACATGGCTCTGTGGGCTAGGAGTTGAGCACCGTTGATCTTCCTGTCCAATATGGGTCCTGTTAAGTTGTTCAAAAGTAGACAGTGACTTGGGGATGCCTCTGAGTTTTGGGATGATTCACCCTGAGCCAGGGCTTGATTTTTTTTTTCCACAAGGGCTCAGCACCAATGGCTCCCACTGTAATTTGCCAAGACCCAGCTGGGGCAGGTCCAGGCCCAGGTCCCAGCTGGAAGTAATCAGGCTGTGTCATCGCTCAGCTGCTTGGAGCTCATAAACCTGATGTTGGCATTTGATCTTGGCTTGTGACTCCTTGCTCTGAGCCTTGGGCTGGTCTTTCCTGCCTGTTCCTGCTTGCTCCTGTTCCTGCCTCGGACCTCCCAGCCTGGATCAACTGCTTGCCAGAACCATGAGCTCACCTCAGCTTGCTCTCCTGGACTAGGGTAAATGTCCGGTTTTGACCTTGGCTTCCACTCAAATAAATCCCAACCTAGTGCAATCCGCTCAGACTGACAGCCTGTGCCCTGGTCAACCCTTACAGGCTTCTAGAGAACTAGACTTTTTGTTTCTAGTGGCTAAACTGGTCACCGTAGCACCGCCACCCAGCTTGGGGAGGAACAGAATAGAGTATCTTTTATGATCCGCTGGTGCTTTGATCCTTTTATGTCCCGTACCTCCAAGCTCCAGCCAGGCAAAAAAAAATGAGAGAAACCCTTGCACCATTTTCCTCCCTTCTGCAAAGAGTTATTCAGTCTAACTCTAAATTCTCACTTGCTATTGGAGAGGCAATGTCGAGGTTTGGTTACAGGACCTGTCCTGGGCAAGATGAGTATCAGGGACCGGGGTGTGGGAGGCTAGGGGGGGTCACCTGGCTGATAAGATGAAGTCCAGAAACGGGGGTCATGGTGAGCCACGAGTTGAAGCAAGGGTTCATGGTAAGCCCGGAGTCGTGGAGCTAGGAATCAAGACCAGAGTTTGAGGTAAGCAAGGAATCAAGGAACTGGGAAGGGCTGGAGTCTCTGCCTAGGCAGTTTGCTGCTGTCTGGGGCATGCTTTTAAAGCCTGGAAAGGGCAGGGGCTGTTTCCTGCAGTCTCAGGGGTCTGGTTGCCCTGATCACTCAGTTAGGACCAGCTGGGTGCAGGGCATGGATCTGAGCTTGTTATGATGGGTAACAAAGGTGAATGAGGACATGAACCTTTGCACTTAAGTTTATGACATTGTCTGTCCTTGGCAAATCTCAGCGTTGGCCTTCTTGTGGGCCTTTCTCCCAAGCTCCCATCTGCCATGGAGACCCAGTCAAGCAACAAATGGTTTCCCTCCTAGTTCATCTTAAGGAGAAGAAGGGAAAGTTAGATTTACTTTTACCTTGTGCTTCTTAACAAACTATTTTCTCCACTGGCCTCATCCCCCTGCTTTATCTGTAGCAAGTTAAAGGGTGTTTTTGATGTTTAGGTCCAGGGCCAGTCCTTGTGTCCCTAGATCAGGCCCTGGGCCACCTCCACATGCAGATTCAGTGTGCTGGGTTCCCCACAGGGCCAAAAATTTGGCAGCAGGGGAGTGGCAATCACTGCTCCCACTGCCAAATTTTCAGCTCCACGGAGACCCTTGTGGGCTGGATCGCATGGCTCCATGGGCCAGATCTGCCCCACAGGCAGGGGTTGAGCACCCCTGGACCACAAGACAACCTCCTGAGGTCCCTTTTTCTATGAATACGGCAATGGATTGAGGGAATAGTGCCAAGAGAGAGTGCAGCGGCCAGATCTAGAGTTGAAAAGATAGTGGGTAGCATGAACTATCTGGAGAAGCAACCAAGCTGGAGGTAGATGAAATGAGCATTGAAGTCTTTTCTTTTTCAAAAGCTCTGTGATCTAGAAGTCTTGGTATGTGGCCGGGGATGTAGGAACTTATCTTCTCATTGGCTCCTCCTGTGATGGAGGGCATATCAGCTGGCTTCTGTGATTTCTGAATTCCTCCTCTTTTCAAGAAATGATGCAATGGGCTGGTTAGAGACTGACTGAGCTGCTGACCTGCCAAGATTTCTGTGCAGATCAGCGGGCCTTGACAGGGCTTAGAAGCTTACCAAGTTCTTTGGCAAGGAGACCACAGGCCTCATCAGTGCTTCTAAAGCATCATGTACATTGGCAGCTGTGCATAAATGCTTATTAACACTTCCTTAATGCTTGCAGAGTGCTTGGATGCCTTCTTCCTACTTCGTCATAACTTTTTCTTGCAATTCAGTTGCATTGCACTTGGAAAATGTATGACGTCGCCTTTTTATAGCAGATTTTAGAAGCACATTTCTGTAGCACCATGGGCTATGATCTACCCAGCCAGACACTATTTGCATTCTACAGATGCACTGCAAGGGGGGTTGTTTTTGTGCTGGGAAGGGGGGGGGGGAGCTGTCAATCCCAGAAGCCTGAGTCCTCTCCAGCTGATCACAATGTCAGCTGAAGAATTTGAGAGCCACTCCCTTGGGGGCTGGGGAAAATTATGCTCCAGTGTTCATGTTCAGTTACATTTGGAGGCTGTCTAAGGAGTAAATTAGAATGATAATGCCAATACTTGCAGCCTGCATGAATAAATCTCATCACATTTTCCTTTGCATCCTCTCTCATGCATATCACAAAGGAATAAACAACCCTTGTCCTGAAGTGCCTAATTGTAAGTGGAGAGCTGCTTTAATGACTACTGGGTAGAGGAGGGTTCCTCACCTCCCTGAAGGGCAAGGGCGTTAAAGCATCCCTGATTTGGATGGATCGGTGACTACCAGTGTGGGGGAGTCTCCGGGTGCTGCACTGAGAAGCAGCCAAAAGTTCAGATCCCAGATCAAAGAATCGCTTTGATCTGGAAAATGGAGAAGCAGATCCTATGGGGAAGAACAGCATCAGGAAACCAGTAAGATAAGAGATCAATTTGGGAACTCTACCAGCATAGGTTTTGCAAGGAGGAATAACTGGTTTCTTCAGCAGGTAACAGAGTAGCGTACCCTAGTGAAATCACTCCTTTCCCCCCAACTTTGCAAAGAGCAGCAGCTCATTGTGAGGAGCGATGCTGACTGCGTTCTCCTCTCTCTGTGAGCAATGCATCTGACCCCAAAATGATACCAGGGTGTTGTTGATGGCAAAGGGCTGAAACAATGATCATCTCAGCCACCACTGGGGAAGGAAGCACCAGCTGCTTATCATTGCACAGGAGTATGAATGACCTAATCCTGTCCTGGGGGAAATGGTGAATGCAGAAACCAGCTGAAAGGACCAGGAGAATCCAGAGAGAGAGACTTCAGCCAAGATGCCACAACATAGTGCCTGTCTCCCACAGTAATACCAAGTGAATGGTTAGGAGTGAAAATACCTTTAATGGTTGGCTTCTAAAGGGGGAGATGATATCTACTTACTATGAGAAGTTAGAGCTGCTCCCCTTCAGCAAAAGCCTGTGTGTCTTGAGCGGAAGTTACCCAAGTTTGCTCCTGCTTCGCCAGCTGTATGTGTGCATCTGCCTTTAGCTACTTAACAACTAAGTCTGTCGTCTGCAGCAGTTGTTTTTGTGTGCCAAGAGACCTTTAGACCAAGATTAGTTCCAAAGTATCCGTGACTTGTTAGATGTCTCTATTTTCTGGGTGCTCAGACCTGAGGCTCCTGTAACATGCCCACATTGGGCACCCAAAGCAGGGGGGCGCTTACAGTCATGGGCCACGCTGAGAAAGAAGTTAGGGCTTTGATTCTCAATCTCATCTTTAAAGCAGCACTTCCAAATGCTCCCTGCCTTGTGCCCGCTGCTGCTCTGCTTTCTGTTCCCTGCTCTATCTGCTAGTTGCTGCCTGTCGCCTCCCTGCTCTTCCACAAGCCACACAGGCTAGGGACAGAAGTTGCACATAATCTGGTTTAAGTAATCAGAAACTGGGTTAAACCTGCAACAGAACAGAAGTTCAGTGCACATGAACCAGTTTCAAAATGGCTAAAACTGGTTTAAGATATACATGGTTAAATGTAGTATCAGACTTCATTAATTTAGGTCAAACCAGTTTGTGAAACTTCTGTCCAAACCACTTCCTGGCTCAAGTTAAATCAGAGTCCCCCAGCATCCCAGAACGTTTTGCAGCCCTGGGTGGGGCTGTGCTGTCTGTTCCAGAGAGCAGGGCTGGTCCCGCCCCTCTGCTCCCTAGCCAGAGCCTCACTGGCCACCTCACTGGGCCCCCCCAGGCAAACCGTGGCTGGGGTCCAGGGCCAGGGATGGGTGGTTAAACTCACCTCCCCCCAAGTACAGAGCTGCCCTACCCTGATGGCTTGCTTAGTGCTGGGTGCAACTATAGACTACAAATCCCAGAGGTACCTGGAGGTTGGAAAAGGAAATGATGAGCGACCCTGTAGAGTCCTACCGCTGTAACTGTGGTCTGCAAATCCCAGAAAGCTCAGGGGCAGCAGGAAGGGGAAGTGAACACACAGCCCATGCTCGCTATGTGCCAGAGAGCCATGCTCTAGTGCCCCCCGGCTTCTGGCCTGAGCCACTGCGGGTATGTGTCTGCATTTCCTGAATCAAAAGTGAACGTCTGTCCTTTTGCTTATTGGTTCAGTCTTTGCAGCTTAGATTAACCTGCAAAGACTGAATCAATTCAGCCTTGGGCTTTTTGACTGTCTGCACTTGGCCACAGAGATGGTCCATGCCATTTGTGGGACCCATGACTGTTGGCCACCCCTGGTCTCAGCCATTAGAGCTAATGGCCACTTGGACGACCAAATGGAAACAGGATGTCACCTATAGAAGACCAAATGATACCTGACTGCCACCCTAAATACAGAGCTTGCTCTTGGTTTCCTGATGGCTTGTAATGTCTCCTAAATATTGGTATGAGGGTGATTTATGCAGCCCTTCCTAGCACTGGACTGGACTCTCTTGCTATTTTTCTCAGTAACCAAAGAAAATCTTACACACCTGCACTGAAGGTTGAGTTGTCACCATATGGGAGGTGTTGATAGGGGGATGTACAATGCGTTTGAGGTTCTCAGGCTAGGCATCAATGTCATGCAAAACATTCTCACTTTTGACATCCTGGCTGCAAGTTTCAGTGCAGATGCCCAAGGATAAAAGGGCCACGTCTAGCCGAACAGGTTGGGGGCAGGGTGCATGAGCTGAGCAGAGCTGAAGGCACTCATACCGTAGCCGAGTGCAGGCATCAAAAATGTTGCTCTCTATTGCTGCTCAGCTCAGCCTCTCCCACCTTTGGGAAACACATGTCCACACCAACACAGCAGAAAGCTCCGATGCATGCACAGCTGTGGAAATGCAGCCCATTCACCCACCCTGTGTGCATCCAGCCTGGAAATGAAGTGGTGACAGCACCCCGATGTCCCCAGCACCCCGCACAAGACCTGGGGATCTGAAGTGCTCTCAAGCGGCAGCATGTGGCCTCCCCAGAACATCCTCACACCCTCAGTCCTGAAGCAGGAGAAGGGAGGTCATCTTATTTCTTCAGTGGTGTAAAAGCACTGTCCTGCTGCGGGGGAGACATACCCAGAGATCTCCTCGAGGAGGGGCGGATCTGCCCTACCCACGTTCTGCCATGTCCGGGTCAGCGAGGACAGCACAATGCAATGCTGCTCTGGTGCTGCTGGGATTCAGGTAGTTCCTTCAAGTGTATTACCTTCCATCTTGAGCTAGCACCAAGCTCCTCTTGTCCATGCCAGTGGGGACAGCTCTTGCAGCACTTCCAACACTGTCCTCTACTGAGTAGTTGTGCATGGGAAGGCTCCATGGCTTGTGCATGAAGTCATTTCTCCCCACTTTGCTCGGTGTTGACCTGAGCCTGGTGTAACCCTGTCCAGGTGCCCTGAGTAACATTGCCTGACCAAGAACAGGTGAAGGATGCCAGGTACAAGGTATTGAAGTGCATGATGACGATCTAGTTGGGGATGGTGCTGCTTTGAGCAGGGGCTTGAGCTAGATGTGACTGCCAGAGGTCCCTTCCCACTCTCATTTTCTATGATCCTAAGATTGGCCCAGCGTTTTGGGGAAAACTAAGTTTAATTTGTCCTGCCCAGAAAATGGGCTGTGTTTCAGCCTGGCTCTGCACAGCTGAGACTGAGAGAGGAGTAATAGTGCCACAAAGGGGATTTGCCCTCTACCCTTTTCCACCCAGAACTGGAAGGCTCTCCAGGACAAATCAGCCCTGAGTGTCTCATCTAACATCATTATGTCATGTGCCAGTCTTCCTCGTGTACAATATGGGCTCGTCATTCCTATCGTGCAGGGGACGGAGGGGTAATTGCGCAAGGGAGACTGATTGGAGTGAAAGGTGGTATTGAAATATGAAGTCTTATTGACAGATTGATTGACCAACAGTGCCAGGCTTCCTCATTTCAACACGCGTGGCCCTGGGCTAGAAATGTGCCCTCCCGTAGCATGCTCTTTGCTTGCTAAGGGAGGAACGCTTGTCACAGTACATGCCCCTTTCCGGGAAATGACTCTGTCATGGTGCATCTGCTGAGGATAATCGCCTTCTCGCTTTGTCTCTTCCTGGCCTTGGAGAACATTTAGGGCAGGATGAAACGGGGCAAGCGGAGAATAAGGAGGCACCCAGGGCACTGATGTGTCTCGTTCGGGCTCTGCAATCAGATCCCTTTGAGGGAAAGAAAAAGGGGGGAGAGCAAGAGAGGGTGAAAGCATCCTGGCTGGATATCTAGTCTGACCCTGAGAGTCAAATCAGACTGACAAGAGAGGCTGCTTGCTTTTCCACGGTGCTGCTGGAGACGGCAATGTCAGGGGCGGGAAGGAAAGGTCTCTCTGAAGTGGGATGAAAATGCAGCACTGCCTGGGGCCAGGACAGGGTGAGTGAGAGGTTTGGTCACACCAGGAGCAGGAGACTGGTCAGGTACAATCCGTTTGCACACTGTCGCACCTTCGTCCATGCAGGGGTCTCGAAGCAGTTCACAAAGAACAGTCCCAGCTGCTTGTTAGTCTTTGACCTCCGCCGTTAGCCGGTATATCCACAGTCTGTCAGGTGTTTTCCAGTTGGGAGGAAGGAGCCACTGATGACAGACTTGGCTACCCCTCTGAGGCCAAGAATACGCACACAATCCTGGGTCCCTTTCTGCATTAGAGACCCAACGGGAAGCAGTTTCCTGCTCAATATGTTTTCTACCTAGCACCAAAAGGGAGCTCTCAACTTCCCTTTGCGGGTAATGGCTCAAGTGCTGCTCTGGTTGTCCTGGGCTGTCGGCTGTCGTCTTTGTCTGCTTCTCATCTGCACCTCAACCTTTACTTTCTAGTCTATCTTGTGCAGGGGTGGATCCCAGTTTTGGCATAGCAGGGTGGAGGAGCAGGGATGGCTGTACCCATGCTCCCAGCCTCCTTCCCTCCCTGCAACCCACTGGCAGAAAGGAAGCAGTGTCTATAGGACTTTTTAAAGTCCCCAAGGCAGGTAAGCATCCCCCTATCCCCTCCATACTGGGAGAAAGTGGGAAAAGCTACCACGGGCAAGTGTAGGACAGAGGAAAGGGAAGGGAGGGGATGTGCCTTTGAGCATGGAGGGGAAAGGGGAACGCTTTTCCACTCTGGGCACTTGTTTTAAAGCCCCCAGAGACTCCAGCAGCACAGTCCAGTTGGAAAGCAGAGTGCAGCTGCATCACTGGATCCACCCCTGGTCCTGGCCATGGCTTGTGCAATGGTTGGTGCCTCCTTTAGGTTTGATATCTAAGTTGTAGCTGCATTGGTCTAGAGGAAAAAAGCAATCAGGACTCATGGTACCGGTGATAGCTTTTATTAGACCAACTAGATTTTGCACACACAAAAAAAAATTGCAAGCCTTTGGGCACAAACACCCTTCATCAGGCATTGGAGAAATGATTGTAAACATTCTCCTGGGAAGAAATGAAAGGTCATATTTCATAGGAAAGCTGAAAGTGGTAAAATCTCTTGTTTGGAAAAGTTCATTTTATATGCAGATTAGGCTCAGATAAAAGTAATATAGACTATTCCAACTTTTCTAATGGCGGTGTCACCGCTATGACTCCTGATTCCTTTGGTTTGAGCTACTTTATGCCACAGGATGAATTAGAGGCACATCTGCCGGTAAGCACCCACACCACCGGCATGCCGGCGTTGTCCCTGTTGTTCACTGTTGCTCTTCTCTGCTCAATATCTGCAATTGTCCCTTCAACACAGAGGCTTAGAAAAGTGCCTGAGTGGGGGAAGATTTCTGAGAGAAGAGAGCTCCTTAATCTAACAGACCACAGTAATACAAGATGCAGTGCCTGGCAACAGAAGCAAAATCAATTTGGATTAGAAGTAAAAGGCACTTTTTTAATGGTGACGGTAATTAATTCCGTGACGCCTTTTGTTGAGGGTTATAGTGAGTTTTCCATCACTGGCAGTGTTTAAATCCAGATGTCTTGCAAGAGCTTGGGTGGCCAACCCGGGGCACGTGTGCCACAAGTGATATGGGCAGCCTCTGTGTGCAGCACATGGCAGATGGGGCAAGGGACAGGCAGCACAGCAGCAAATAAGGCAGGGAGCAGAAAGCAGAGCAGCAGAGGGGACACAGGAAGGGGATGAGTGGCAGGGTGCATGGCTAATTAATGACAAGCCTGCCAAAAATGTCGGCCAGCATTGTGCTAGGAGATACTTTAGCTCAGCCAGGAGTTATGGGCTTGTTGCAGGGACAACCGGGTGAGACCTATAAGCAGCGGCAGGTACAAAGACAGACTAGATCACCAGAACCGTCCTTTGTGGCCTTCCTGGTTGCCCGGTTGCATCTTAGATGGCCAGACTGCACCGATGTGGCACATGTGATTGTCTCTGTCTAGTGGGGAACGAGGATAGTGCCTGCAACTGGATACTAGGCCATTCACTGCATCCTTTACCTCGGGTGCTCAGACTTCCTGCTCTGAACCCTGAAAGCCCAAGGTTTCATCACCACTGATAAGCCAAAACCTTGTACTAGCCAATGTGGGAGGTTGAGTTCTGGGATGCTCAAAGAGAGATGTCTTGGGCCTGATTTCTTTTTCAGAGGTGTGCTGAGCTTTTGTAGCTCCCGGGGAGTCCAGCTGGAGATGCAGGTGCTCACACTTACAAAATCCGGGTCTAGTGAGTTTTCAAGCTCTAAACATCAGGGGGCACTTTTGGACCTGTTACCGTGTGCCAGTAAGACCTGCAACTGCCTTTCCCCCCATGTCCGCCTGCGCTGCAGAAGTTAAGGCCACTTCGGATTTTTGCCATAGACGGTTCTAGTGTCTCCCAAGATGGACATTAGCAATGAGGTATTTTTAGGTGAGAACTGAATATACCAAGGTGAAAGGGCCAGCCCTGGTACCTGGCTGCAGTTCCCATGCAGCAATGTCCTTTCAGACTCTCCTGAGACCCAAAGCAAGCAGCAGGGTGCACATCTGTTTTGATCTGAGCTGCTCTGACAGGATACATTTTTATGTGGTGGAGTGCATTGTGTTTTGGAGGAAGGGAGAAAAGCTTCTGCCTCTTGAAACCTGAGTCATATGAGCCATTGTGACAAACTCGCATCTCTGGTCCTTTTGAACTGTCCTTACCTGTCAGCTGCATTTTACTTGCTACACTGCAAAGCCAGCCTCTGAGGACCTGGGATTGAAAGTCAAAAATATTTAACTCCCCCTAGCCCAGACTGCTTGGGCTAGAGAGATAAAAGCCACCACAGGTAAGAAAACCTTTTCTTGTCCAGATTTAGTTCTTTGAAGCTCTGTTGCTGTATACAAGACAGTCCCCACCCCATCGGCTGTGAATCAGCCTAGGCAGGCGAGTCAGTGGCACTAGATTTCTTGGCATCACCGGAGATCAGGCTCTTCATAGTTGATGACTCTGATAACATCTTTCATGCTGGGTGGCATGCCAGGTACAGGGGTGGTGGAAATAAGGCTAATGCTTTCAGTTGTTCAAGAGTTTGAATGCTCTTCCTCAAGTCCCAGCTCTCCGAGACCCAGGCCAGAAAGCTATGGAGAACTGGTCCTTCCTCATGGGATGGCTGGAGCTTCTGGTTTCTGGACAAGGCACTTTGACTGGCCCTTATTGCTGTATTTTGACACAATGCTTAAACTCATAGATTCATAGATGTTAAGGATCCAGCCCCCATGCATTGGGCAGGAAGATAACTGGGTTAGGTGACCCCAGCAAGGTGACTGTCCAGTGTCGTCTTGAAAATCTCCAGGGTAGGTGAGTGCACCACCTCTGCAGGGAGCTTATTCCATAGTCTGAACACCCTGGCTGTGAAGGAGTTTTTCCGGTATTAAGCCTGAAGCAGCCTTCCAGAAGTTTGTATCCATTGGTCCTGGTCTTCCTGGGAGGTGCCCTGGTGAACAGTTGTTCATCGAGCTCCTGATGCACTCCCCTGATATAGCAGTAAGCTGCTACCAAGTCCCCTCTCAGCCTGCTCTTCTTTAGGCTAAGGAGGCCCAGGTCTCTCAGCCTTTCCTTGTCAGGCTTGTCTTGCAATCCCTGATTATACGAGTGGCTCTTCTTGGGACCCACTCAAGTTTTTCCACATCCTTATTGAAGTGCGGCACCCAAAACTGGATGCACTATTCCAGCTGTGGTCTCACCAGTGCAGAGTACAGCAGGAGTATCACTTCCTTAGTTTTACACGAGATGCATCGGTTGATGCACACCAGCGTGTTGTCTGCCTTGCTGACCACAGCCTCGCACTGACGGCTCATGTTCATGCGATGGTCGATTGTTACCCCTAGGTCCCTTTCAGCTATGGTGCAAATCAAGCCGTCACCACCGACCCTGTAGGTATGTTGAGGGTTATTTGCCCCCAGATGGAGCACCTTACACTTGGAAGTGTTAAACTTCATCTGGCTCTGGTCCACCCAACTCTCAAGCCTGTCCAGGTCCACCTCTATCTGCAACCGATCTTCTGACATGACCACCCTGCCCCATAATTTGGTGTTGTCCACGAACTTGGCCAGAGAGCTTTTCACTCCTCCATCCAAATCATTGAGAAAGATGTTGAAAAGCGCCAGTCCAAGCATGAACCCCTGAGGGACACCACTGGCCACTTAGTGCCAGGACAAGATGGATCCGTTCATGAGACCTCTCTGGGTCCTACCATGCAGCCAGTTTCCCACCCACTGAACCGTCAGGCAGCTAAACCCACAATCTTCCAATTTTCCCACAAGGACATTGTGGGATACTAGATCATGATAGCACTCAGGAAGTAATTGGGTGTTAGGGTGCTGGAAAAAGGGAGGATAAGGGGAAAAGTGGCCTCTCCTCCATATCAAGCCCCTTCAACACATTCCTACCTGACCCCTCAGTTGCCAATGCTGGCCTACTCCACCCAAGACTAATTTTTCTTTCTCCTGTGATGCCATGAAGGTAAGTCCCTTCTGTTGTTTTCAAGCTTTGGGGCTAGATATGCTTTCAAATCTTTTCCCCTGGTCTTCTTTGAAAAGACCAGTTGTTCTCTCTTACTTATCTTAGTCTTACGCTATTTGGTTTTCTCTGGAGAACGTTGAATATTTCCCATATCTCAGAAGCCCCCTCTCACAAAAGACTGGCATCAATGAAGAAATCCAACCTTGCCTCAAATGTAGAAGTGCAGCCTCCGGACATCTTAGGAAATGGGTGTTTGAAGACTGTGACATCAGATCCAAAACCATGGTTTATCAAGCAGTCATGATCCGCACCTTACTATGCAGAGCTGAGACCTGGACCACAGGAGACACCTCAAGTTGCTGGTGAAGTACCATCAATGCTGCCTGTGGAAGATCCTTCAAATCCCGCGAGTAGGCAGAGGTGCCAGCAATGTGCAAGCAAACACCACGACCGTTGAGGTGATGATCATCCAGCATCAACTTCACTGAGCCAGCCACATCATCCAGATAGCTGAGTCCAGACTCATTCAGATAGCTGAGTCCAGACAAAGCAAGCTTTGTTCTGCCAGCTCAGTCAAGGCATACACTCAAGAGGAGGGCAGAGAAAGTGCATCAAGGATGTCCTCGGGACCAACTTCAAAAAATACAACATTAACAAGTGGAAGACTATTGCCCAGAACTTCCCCAAATGGAGGAAGTGTCTGCTGCAGGGATCTCTGGGCTGAAACCGTACAGAAACAACGACAGGTGATGGAAAAATGGGGGCGGCAGAAACAGTATGTTGAGGACTGAACCAAGACCCCAGAGCTACCCGTCCTACACAGAAACACGTGCCTGAGCTGCAACGGAGTCTGTCAATCCCAGACAAGCCTCATCATCCATCTTCAGACCCACAGGCAAGACAACCATGGAAAACAAGCATCCTCAGCTGTGAGCGGTTGCTGATGACATTTTCCTGTCCTAGTGACTGACAGTGTTTATATATGTATTCGATAGCAATTGCAAAGTCCTTTGCAGAATATAGCACTTCTTTCTGTTCAGGATTAAAGCTCCACTTGATGCAGGGATTTATTTTTTAGGGGTGTTGATGAGAAGGGAGAGCGCTTTACCTTGGAGAGCGGCGTTGTCTCAGAGATGCACAGCTGTTGACATTCAGTCTCTGGTCCATTTCTTTCTATGAAAATTAGGACCAATGCCTTCAACTGGACCCAATGATCTTGTAAAGTCTCTTCCAGCCCCTAACATCTCTGAATCTATGAAACTGGCCTCTGAAGCTGATTCAGAGCCAAGAGGAGGACTTGGGTATGCACCAGATGTGCTCATGTCAGGAGGCATAAGAGGAGGCAAGCTGCCACATTTCATATCACCCGTAGCCAGTGCTATCATCTGCACATGCTACAACAGATGACAGCAATCCAGGCAGAAGGTATGAAATGAATGGATCTCTCTAGCCGGGGCCTTCTTTGGGATCACACGATAAAATCTTTGTTCTTCCAGAAGAGAATAAAAGCATTATTTTTTCAATAGGCATTGTGTTGTCTTCTGAGTCATGTGGGAAATCAGAGGAAACCCTGAGGTTGCACCCCATTTTGATGAATAGGAGGTGAGGGCCTTCAGTGGAAAATGGATAAATTTTGGCCAGTTCTTCAAAGCATCTCCCCTTTCTGGCCTGCGTCACTTCAGTCTTGCCTGGGTTCAGCTCCAGCCAGCTCTTGCTCAGCCAGGAGCTGAATTTCCATTGGCAGGCTGATATTTTAGCCATTGTGGTGGGTGCATCAGTTGAGAATGAAAAATGTTGCATTGTGGAGACTGTTCTTTTGAAGGAGGACAGAGAAAACTTTCTTAATCTTGAAACT
Organism: Crocodylus siamensis; assembly: GCF_052110815.1. NCBI lineage: Eukaryota > Metazoa > Chordata > Crocodylia > Crocodylidae > Crocodylus > Crocodylus siamensis. The sequence goes on along the minus strand of NC_143396.1, from coordinate 6,510,740 downwards.
GTTATTTCTGGTCACAGACCCCTGGGTCCTTCTCCTCTTGCAAACCCCCACTCCAAACTAGGGACTTGACATTTTAAATTCAAATAGAGCAATCCAATTTCACACTTCTTAAACATAACAATTACCAGAGCTAGATAGCGCCCGTTGTCAGGCAACTCAAACAAATTAGCAGCCACTAGCTGGATTTTCCACCCTTCAACTTTTTTCTGGTAGGTATGGGCCCAACATTTCTATCCCATCTCTCCCAAATCTGGATCCAAATGGCAAACTTTGTGGATCTGAATTTTTCAAACTAGGTTTCTGTCTCCAAAATGTATCGAGACATGCTAGTACAAACACCAAAGACATCATCAGTAAAGAGTGAACAAGTTGTCCAACTATAACATCTTAAGAACATAGTCCTTTTTCAGGTACTAAGACAAAAAATTGATATTCCTGAGAGTTATTCCTGACCTTTGGCATAAAACTGTGATGGTCTCAAGTAAATGTTTGGCTCAAAATGTGGATTTTTGAATGCACACCTTGCTGATGTTATTTGACCCCAGCAGTCTTTCCTGCCCAGAGCAGGGGGGCTGGACCCGATGATCTCACGAGGTCCCTTCCAGCCCTGAACGTCTCTGAATCCCTAACTCTGAGATGCTCGTATCTGGGATTTCATACTGGGAGCTATTGTGATACTCTCTGAAGATACCAAATATCCATGCTTCTGTTAGTGGTAAAAAGGAACTTTTCTTGCCTGTGTAACTAATCTACTCTCATTCACTGAAAAAACAATGATGTTGACCTACAAGGATGGCAGAGCTGATGTTGTCTACTTCATGCAATTCTGTACTGTGAATCTAAACGCTAGAAAAAAGGAACACACAGAATAAGACTAAACATAGTAACGCTGCACTGCAGGAGGTGACAATGTTAGGATATAATGGATGTTGTATTGTGTGCAGCTTAATGGTCCATTGTGAGAGAAAGTATCTTAATCACTGACCCTTCTTGATCTTAAATAGGACCTCCATTCCCTTCAGGTTGGCATTACCATTGGAGTGGCATTCTCACACTATTGACAGGCATCATCCAAATGTCTCTCCGTCTGGATCCTTAATTATCCTCCAAAAAGGGTTTATATAACATTGTTTATCAGCTAGCCTCCAGGTTAAATACACCCACATGAAAACAATGTCATTGTTTGGATAGCATTTCAGCATAAATGGTTAATCATTACTCATGCCTGGAGCCGGGGTGGCATGGGCACGAAGGCCAATGGTTGAATGCGCAGAGGCTGCAAGCTTGAGGCACTGCCCATCAGATTTGGTGAATCTGCCAATTCTGCTAAATATCTTGACACAAGGACATGAAAAAGGAAAGCATTACAAGTGCCACGCAGAGGGGTGGTAGACTCTCCATCCTTGGAGGTGTTTAAGACCCAGCTAGACAAAGCCTTGGCTGAGATGATCTCATTAGGACTGGTTCTGCTTTGAGCAGGGGGTTGGACTAGATGTGACCTCCTGAGGTCCCTCGCAACCCGCATTGTCTGATTTGATATGCTAGTGTAAATTGCTGCAAACTCCTTTTCTATTCATTTTCATAAAATTGTTCGGAACAACTTGATTATCTAGTCACGCAACTGCAATATGCAATCCCATATGAATCTTGACATTACTTTTAGACACCAGCCGCAGTCCATGGGTTAGCCAGTCACCAGCTATTGTGAAGCAGACGTTCTGATCTCATCTTCTGAATTGTTTGTTTTTGCTCTAGGGTTGAGCATATTGATTCATATCTAAAAACAGCTTCCAAACCCTTTCTCCCAACTGAAAATCTGGGGTAGCTAAACATTTTCAATTTACTCATGTAATAAGCCACCATCCACCTATTAGCCAAGTAGTTCACTAGCATTGATTTAAGTTATCCTTGAAACACACCTATGAGGTTGGACAGTATCGTTATTTCTACTTTACAGAAGATGAATTGAGACACAGGGATTCCGGCCTAGATTTGCACAGCTACTTAGGTACTTAAGTGCCGCTGTAATCGTAGACTCGTAGAAAAGTAGGGTTGGAAGGGGCCTCAGGAGGTCACATCTGGTCCAACCCCCTGCTCAAAGCAGGACCATCCCCAACTAGATCATCCATCCCAACCAAGGCTTTGTCTACCCAGGTCTTAAAAACCTCCAAGGATGGAGATTCAACCGCCTCTCTAGGTAACCTATTCTAGTGCTTCACCACACTTTCTAATATCCAACCTACACCTCCCTTCCTGCAGCCTGAGCCCATTGCTCCTTGTCCTGTCATCTGCCTCCACTGAGAACAGTCTAGCTCTATCGTCTTTGGACCCACCAATGGACTCCCCCAATATCACATGCAGCCTATGAGAGAGCAAGGGATTGAATCCTGGCCTCCACAGTACCAGGCCAATGCAGAATCTACCCGTGAATGCTTCTGAGTGTCCAGAAAATTGAAAAGTATGGTGGCGTTCCAGTCTTTCCATTTGCACTTAAAGTCCTGGGCAATCTCAGCTATCTCATGTATGGACAAATGTAGCCTTAGCACCATAGAAAAGTGTAGCTGGGTGGGACTGAGGTGGTCATCTAATCCAACCTCCTGCTCAAGGCAGGATCAGCCACATCTAAACCATCCTAGACTATCTTTCTCCTGCATGTTCTCTTCACATCCCACCTTACTGCCCATGCGTTCTTCCCTGCATGCACATTTCTGCCTCTGGGAGACTGTGCCTTTTCCTCCAAGTCTCTCTACTGGTTTTCTGTTGCTTTTCTGAATTGCCAGCTCTTCATCTTGATTGCTACAGCTCTGTCCAGCTCTGCCCTGTCACACATTTTGATCCTATCTTGTGTCAGCCCTTTCACTACAAAAACACAATTAGCCTCATTGCTCCTGCTCTTCCTTCCCACTCTCAGCACCATACCTCAGTCTTCTCCATCTGCCATAAGTTTTTTTTTCTTAGACCTCACATTCTTCCTTGAAGCCAACTAATTCCAGCCTAATGTAGTAGGATGTTCTTCTCCCTCTCTTTGGAACGCCCTCTGTAGTCTTGTATCTTCCCTCTGCTGGCCCACTGCATCTCAGACAGGTGTTGGCCATCTCTCGGTCCATGTTGAAAACTCATGGTGATCAGCAGGCTACCTTCTACTGTGCCTTGTTGGCAACAGGGGACTCAAAAAATACTTAGAGCTGGAAGAAGGTTGCAGGGGTAGTCTGTTCTTAGGGGATTTCTGGACTGATGGGCAGCAGAAAATAACAGGAATCCCATGGGAGAACCTGGTCTGATGAGATTGCCTCCTAAAAGAAGCTTGAATAATTGAGATAAAGCATCTAGACTTTCAAGAGTTTAACTGCACCGCTGAACATTGTGCAGCTGAGGAAGCAACTGAATATTCAGCAAATAAGCTCAGGGAAACTTGAAATAAGGGGTCAAAAGGAGATTTGCTCAGCACTGATGGCCTAAAACTTTCTGTGCTCTGCACAGTGCAGTTAATTTTTAATATACAAAATGTGTCCATCTCATGGTCCCCAGGCCGTGATGAGCTATATTTAAAACCCCTGCACACATCTGGTTGAGTACTGACAGATTCCTGCCTCTTAAGGGAAAAGTTTGAGAGAAGCAAAGCACCGTGTGCCATGCTCTGCTGCTCAGTGGTCTCTTGGATACATTCAGTGCTTGTGTAAGTTGGTGAAACTCAGGTAGCACTGACAGATGCACCTGCTGATCCCAGGTTTCATACCCAGTGAAATCATGGGAATGTAATTCTGGATCTACAGCCTCCAGATCCAGTGTATTCCTTAGGACTGGAATACACTGATCATTTGTGTGTGCTGCAGGAGTTGCTTGTCTCAGTGAGATCACACAGGGAGCAACCAGAGATCCACCTTTGCTTTACTAGTGAAAGCTTACAGTGGGTGCTCTTGGAGTATAGCAGCAAGCTGCAACAGGAGATAACCCCAATACAGAAGAGCTCCACCTGATAGCAAATATGTGTAACACAGTACATAACACTCCTCCTTTATGTACTTGGACCTGAAGGGGTTTTGCTCCAGATGATACAATTCAGGCACTGGGGTTATCTCACTGGAAAGGGTAGCAGGCTCTTCTGGCTCTTCTTGAGTCACATCAGGGGCTGGAGGATTTGATGGATCTGGAACAACAGCAGATAGACTTGAGGAATAGGTCCTGTTGGTGGTAAGATGGCTTCTGGATTTGTAGATGACACAACATCTGGAACTTGACTTTGCATCTGGTAGAGAGGTCTTGCCCTCCAGAGTCTTGGCCTTGCAGGACACTGGATCTATAGCTTCAAGCACAGTTTCAGGCACCAACTTCCATAAACGTTTGAAAAATGTCTCATGTAAGCCCTCAGCTCCAAATGCTCCTTGGTGGGTAATTGTTTGTGCATCAGCCATTTGATCATGCACAAGAAGCTGCTCATTTTCTTCTGCTGAGTCTGCGCGAGCCAAAACCTCCCTTCTGGCAAGAGTGCTGAGAAGCTGCAGTGCTTTGTTTGTTATGCATGTGTGGTCAGCACACATTTGAACATCACCCTTTGGCTCCATGATGGGTACAATGGGAGTAGACCATGACAGACTTACAGCTGCTTCCCAGGTGTCCAGTTCTACAAAACAATCAGTCTTTGGATGAAAGGCAAATGCAGCATCATGAGGCTTCATTTGAATCAGGGCTATGGTCAGATCCAGCATAAATGAAAGAGACGGGCCTTTTTACACACCTAGTCCCTCTTCAGAAACTTTGCTGTATTTAATTGTTTTCCATACAACACTATCCACTCCTGTTAACTTGATGGCCAGTGGTTGGACTAATTCTCCACCTAGCAAACTTGCTCACTGTCCTTTGGCAATTATGAGGCAGGGGACCCCTGCAGCCTTCCCATTGTAGATGTTGATGTTACATTCTCCCTTCAAATCAACTGTTTGTTTATTGTGGTCAACAGGTCTTGATTCCCATGGGGCAATGATGGACAGTCTCAAGGTCATAGTAATTTGTACGTCTCTCCTGAAATTAAGGGAGACTGGGATCCTACATCTACTGCCATCACACTTGGAGCATCACTGGGTTAAAGCATCACTTCTGTTATGTCTCTCAAGTCACCAGCCTTTTGTGCATTCGTTCACCATTGGCATTGGGTGCAATGAGGAGACAAGTGTGAAAGCAGCCTCATAACGAGTGGGGCAGATTCTGCACTCAGTTGCATCAAGGTAAATCTGAATAACTCCATTAGCTTTCGTTGCTTCTGTTTTGTGCTGTTGTAGCTGACAATAGGATTATACTCGGTGGGCGTGTCTACACATCCATTTACTGTGCAGTAAATTAGTGCACAGCAAACATTTTTTATGCCAGCAGCTACATGTGCAGGCATTACAGCTCAGTAATGCTGTGTGTGGACTGACTTTGGGACTAAAGTTAGCCCCAAGTCAGTCCACACACACAGGGTTACTGCGGAGTAAGGTGTCTACATGTGCCTTACTGCATAGTAACTACTCGGGTATAAATTTGCTACCTGCATCAGTACAACCAAGTTGGCATAAGTTGCCATAGTTACTGCACAGTACAGACACACATGTATAGACACAAACTCGTACTATGTAGTAATATTTGGTTGCTTTTGGATTATTAGGCATTGGAGGAGGTCCCAGTAGTACCTGAGGCCACACCAGCGTCCTGAACCCACCAGAGGCTAGGGGCCTAGGGCACAAAGTGAGCTGCAGCTCAGACAGATCGAGTCAAAGTCGGCTCAGGACTCAAAGTAGAGTAAGAGCATGGCCTGGGCCCCAAGAAGGACTGAGCAGTAATTGTGCATGTGTAGATGCACCTGCTGAGAGCAAATGTAGCAGCAACACCTGAGAGTTCATTTCCACTGAATTCATTTATGCTAGGTCTGAACCCTGGAAGTTCTGTTTCCTTGGAGCAAGAAGAAGCAAGAGAAAGGTTTTGTTTTAACCTTCAGACCAATTTGAATGAGATCATGAAGTACAATCTCTACCCAGTGCACTGGAACATCTAACCACGGCTGCAATATGTGCTTTGGAAATAATAGTATTGAAAAGAAGTTCCAAACCATGATGCAAATCAAATACTTGCATTTTAATTGGGGAAAAAAGAATACTTGGCAGTGAATGCAAACCAAAACAATAGCTATAGCCAAGGTCTCTGGAGTCCGAGGGAGAGCTCTAATGTAGGAAATACATTTTCTTCTTCCTTTATGTACAGATGGTTGATAGGCACCTCTGGCATCTCTCTGCAATGGAAATGAGCAGCCTTCTCTGCTGTTGCACTGTGGGAGACCTGGAGAACCTCCTTCACCGGACTTTCACCTGCTTGTGCTGGAGGGAGGGCATTGAAATGCCTGGCTCCCCTCCAGACTCATGTACATGTAAATGAGAGTCGACTATTCCAGACCCTTTACCTTTGTCTCAGAGAGCAGGCTCCCGAAACTGACAGCTCCTAGTCAGTTTCACAATTATGCATTGAAAAGGCGTATAATTAGGTGACAAAATAGATAACGAGGCTGAAAAGCGCTATGCAGTTAAGTGGTTTTTAGACTATACTGATACGAAGATAACCGGTATTTGTTACAGTGGAAGCAACAGGTAACACACTAGGTATTGTGCTAGGACGTTAATTATGGACACGGCTGGAGAACACTCTGATATGCAGATATCGCCTGGATATAGTCAGGCCCCATACAACATTATTCGCAAACTAGCAGGAGATATGCTGCTGCTCTGATTGGTTGCTTATAAAAACAAAGAATAGGGCGAATGGCACTAAAGGTCTCACAAAGGGTTAAAAGGGAGACCACCCTATTTATGTGTGTTTCCCTATGGTATTGCATAATTGGGTGGGTTTTAAGGGAGATAATCGAAGCTGCCTTCCTGTGTAACACAGGCCTGAATAGTCCTCGAACATAAATGATGCACCTGGGCTGTCGCGTGGGGGAGGTGGGTGGGTGTATTCCCACAAAATCTTTGGATGTTGGCAGGGGCATTCGGGGTTGAAAGAGTCTTGAAGTTTCTTCAGCGGCTCTTTGCCCCGCTGGTCCTGTATAGCTGTACAAGAACCTCCCTAGCCCTCCTCCCTCCTTGCAAACTCTCTTTGTCCTAGGCATGTTACCAGACATCATCGATACAACACACTAGTCCAAAGCTGGTACCACCCCGTCACTAAATCGACTGACACCGTGTCCTGCTGCTCTGGGGTGGCCTGGACTAGAGACATGTCGGTGGCTCGGACCTTGGCGTATCGGTTCTCCTGGTGTTGGCAGGGGGGTGAGTCCATTTGCTCCGGCAGTGCTGTCTCCTGTGGTTTTATTAACCTCTGGTGATGGTTGCCTGATCTGAGCCCTTTGGCGTTGCCCTTTGGTGGGGATCAGTTTGCTAAGCTTCTTTTGAATTGAATATTGTGGTGGTTGCAGGGAGGGAAGGGGGTGATCGCTGCGGTCCCTCTGTAAGAGAGCGTGCAGGGCTGGGGGGGACAGCGGGGGATCCCCCTGGGCTTGGGCGGGGATGGATGGGGGTGGCTTGGCAAAGGTTTCTTGTATCCGGATGCCAGTGGTGGTTGGGATTTGGCATGAGGGTTTGCTGTGCAGGATTGGGCAGGGAGACAGCAGATGGAGGCAGGAGGCAGTAGGAGGTCTTGGGTTTGGGGAGTTGTGTCTGGGGGTTGTTTGCTGTAAGCCACAATCTGATCCTTTCAGATGGTGCAGGTTATCAATCTAATAACTAAATAAATATCCAAGACATTTGCAGATGAAAAGCAGCTGACTCAGGGACCGTCCTCTCCCTCCATCTGGAGCAGGTGCAGGCTATTCTTTCCCAGTATCTGCCCAGCTGGGGTGATCCTCTTCACAGAGTGCAGTGACACCCATAGGACACCACTGCTGTTTGCAACCACAGATTCATGCTGCATCATGTTCACGAAGTTGTGATAGCTCCCAGGACCCAAAGCATATTCTGCCTGCCTCACTTTCTCCCTTAAGAAAATCCCCGTTTCCTCTGACATCCGCTTCTAACATCACAGGCATTCAAATTCTCCTTTTTTTATTAAACAAATGATCTGCAGGTGTCAGGCCAGGTTTCATTGGTGCCCCCCTGTCAGTTAACCTTGCCGAGAAGAGATCAGTGTCTGAACCCTCAGCCTTTTTCAAGAGAGGCTTTTAACAGCTTTCCCCCATCAACCCATTGCACCGAGAACAACGGCAGTAAGCAGGTCCGTGCCTTCGTCCCATATGCCAGTGCAAACTGCTTAACCTCCAGCCCACTTGCCTGCACCTATTGTCAGACATTACTATGCCAAAGAGATCTTGCATTTATCACTGGTGCCCTGGGTGAAAGGGGTTGACAGGAGCAAATGCAACGGAGCCTGTGATGTTAATGCTTTGGTGAGGGCTGCAGCACAGGTCTCGAGTCTAAGGGTGGACTGGTTTCTAGGATAGCCCTGGCCACTGCCAGCAAGTAAATGCACTGGTGCATGGATCTACCCAGAGCAACGTGTAGGAGACCAGACCCGTCACACAAGCAGGTGTCACTGAGGGACACCCGTCTCAGTGCAAGGTATAGTTTGCTGTGTTTGTAACAGGGAAGAACAGAGAAAAAGTTTTTAAGAGAGAAAAAGTCTAGGGAGAGCGCTGCAGGGGAGGCTGGGCACAGCTGCAACTGGGTTGCCAATTAATGAGCCTAATTAGAGGGCAGCCCTGGGAAGGTGCCCGGGGGTGGCACAGGGCATCAGGACAACTGCAGGGAGCAAATCAGGAAAGCCAAGGCTGCAACTGAACTCCAACTAGCTTCAAGCATCAAGGACAAGAAAAAGTCCTTTTTCAGATATGTGGGGAGCCGGAGGAAAAGCAAGGGCAGCGCTGGACCCCTGCTAAACCAGATGGGGCAACTGACAACTGACGCCCAGGAAAAAGCCAACCTATTAAATAGGTACTTTGCGTCAGTCTTTCATCAGTCACATGAGATGCCCATGCCTGCTATGGGACAGGGAGATCCGGGTGATGGGGATCCCCTACCCTCCATCAGTGCTGACCTCATGAAGGAACACCTTGAGAGGCTGGATACCTTCAAGTCAGCCGGCCCTGACAGTCTGCACCCCAGGGCACTCAAGGAGCTGGCGAGCGTCATAGCCCAGCCCCTGGCACGGGTCTTCGAGAGCTCCTGGCGCTCTGGTGTAGTGCCCGAAGACTGGAAGAAGGCCAGTGTGGTGCCGATCTTCAGGAAAGGGAGGAGAGTGGATCTGGCTAACTACAGGCCCATTAGCCTGACTTCTATCCTGGGGAAGAGCTTAGAAAAGTTTATTAAGGATGGACTGGCCCAGGCTAACATCCTAAGGGACAGCCAGCACGGGTTTGTTGCGGGTAGGTCTTGTTTGACCAATCTCATTTCCTTCTACGACCAGGTGACCTATCACCTGGACAAGGGAGAAGAGATTGATGTCATATATCTTGACTTCAAAAAAGCCTTTGATCTGGTATCCCATGATCACCTCTTGGCCAAACTGGCCAGTTGTGGCCTTGGCTCCACCACGATCCACTGGCTGGGAAATTGGCTTCATGGTCGGACCCAGAGGGTTGTGATTGATGGCAGTCACTCATCAGGGTGCCCTGTGACCCGTGGGGTCCCTCAAGGCTCTGTCCTTGGACCAGTACTGTTCAACATCTTCATTAACGATGTGGACATTGGAGTCAGGAGTGGACTGGCCAAGTTCGCCTATGACACCAAACTTTGGGGCAAAGCATCCACGCCAGAAGATAGGCGGGTGATCCAGGCTGACCTGGACAAGCTCAGCAAATGGGCAGACGAGAACCTGATGGTGTTTAACACCAAAAAATGCAAGGCTCTCCACCTTGGGAGGAAAAACCTGCAGCACCCTTATAGGCTCGGCAGTGCTACGTTGGATAGCACTACAGAAGAAAGAGACTTGGGGGTCATCATTGACCACAAGATGGACATGAGCCTGCAATGCAATGTTGCGGCTAGTAAAGCGACCAAACCGCAGGCGTGCATCCATAGATGCTTCTCGAGCAAATCCCGGGATGTCATTCTTCCCTTGTACTCGGCCTTGGTGAGGCCGCAGCTGGAGTACTGCGTCCAGTTTTGGGCTCCACAATTCAAAAAGGATGTGGAGAAGTTTGAGAGAGTCCAGAGGAGAGCCACGCGCATGATCAGAGGTCAGGAAAACAGATCTTACAATGACAGGCTGAGAGCCATGGGACTCCTTAGCCTGGAAAACCTCAGGCTCAGGGGTGACCTGGTGGCCACCTATAAGTTTAATCGGGGTGACCACCAGGATCTGGGGGAACGTCTGTTCACCAGAGCGTCCCAAGGGATGACGAGGTCGAACGGTCACAAACTCCTGCAAGACCGTTTCAGGCTGGACATAAGGAAGAATTTCTTTACTGCCTGAGCCCCCAAACCTGCCGCCGGAGGTGGTTCAAGCACCTGCTTTGAACACCTTCAAGAGTAAATTGGATGCTTATCTTGCTGGGACCCTATGACCCCAGCTGACTTCCTGCCCTTTGGGCAGGGGGCTGGACTCGATGATCTCCCGAGGTTCCTTCCAGCCCTAATGTCTATGAAATCTATGAAACTTGCTTTACCCAAGGGGGCAGAGCTGAGACCGAAGCAGGGCGCAGGAGGGACCTGCTGGCTATCGGGCAGATCGAGGCTAGCTCTAGGACTCTTAGGCAACCTCCCTCCCAGCAAAACAATGAGATCAAAGATGTGGCAGGGGAGGGCACCCTCAAGTCAGGGCCGGGCAGGGATGGCAAGGCATCGTGGCTGCCCCTGGAACGTGAACCTGCCTCGGCGTCGCAGCGATGGGCGAGCAAGATGGACTCTGATGTGCTAATTTTCAGCCTGGAGAGTAGCTAGAGCACTTCCCCGAAGCACGGATGTCTTGAAGCCTGCATGCAGCTTTATGAAAAGAAATTATTGTTAAAGCTAGCTTTTTAATCAGCCTTTTATTTTCAGCTGCAGGAACAAAGGCAGCCAAATTAATTACTGACATCGCTGCTAATCACAGAGCGCAGCGCTGAGCAGGAGCTCGCCTCGCTCTTGATTTATGCAAATGTGGGAGATTAGAGATGGTGTTTGTCAAACATGTCACTTGGTAACGAAGGATGAAACTGCGAGCATCCCCGATGAATTTCCAAAAAGGCCAAGGTGGCATCTGTTTCTCATTATACAGTGAGTTGCCTGTTCTTACCTTCCTCCCGAGTGGCTTTATGAACTGTTGCCTTTTGAGACTCTCCTGTTTAGCCCCACAACATCAACTGAGTTTACACAGGTCGAATATAGAGATTACCTGCATAAATGATCATTATGCTGTGTCCCTAAGGATGTATTGTATGACCATCTTTGCAGGGCGTAACCACTTGTATCCCAACAGCATCTACAAGCCTCACCTGCACCTAAATTATTAGGCACGGTACAAGTGGTTTGGAAGAGATAATCCCTGACCTATTTACACTCTAAGTAGCCAGCAAGTGGAAGAGGGATGCAGACAGATGAAGTGACTTGCTCACGGTTATATGGTAAGTTAGCGGCAGAACTGGGAATAAAACCAGTCTCCTAACTAGTCACCGGACTACACAGGCGTGTTCAATGCAGTACTGTTAGAAAGCCACTAGTTATTAATGCCCCATTTTATAGGAGAAGAGCTGAAGCCCAGTTCTAAGTAGGTATTTATTTGGGGTGTTGCATTTAACGAGTCCTGAGATTTTGATTTCTCGGGGTGTTCAGCTTTCTAAAGCACTTCATAGATCCCAGCTCCCCTTGCTGTCAGCAACAACTGTGGGTGCTCAACGGCACATCTGCAAAGCAAACCCCAAGTCCCAAGTCAGGCACCCAGAAAATAAAAAAACAGGCACTCAGCACTACCTGTGAAAGGCCTGATTCTGGCATTTCCCAATTTTCAGAGGCTTGATTTTTATATCTCAAATGCATAGGGTTTTGCATATCGTGCATCTTCATATTGGAAAGTGAATTACTGCGGGCAGGAGTTATTTCTTGCATGTGCCTGGCACATGGTATCCACACCTGTGTCACTGTAGGAGTACTACATTTAAATAATATAGATATGGGCATCCCAGTGCTCTTCTGCCTCTTTGGTCAAGTGCTGCCTTGGTTGCAGTGCCACCAGGGGATACATAGGACAGAACCTGTCCCTTTACGGATTATATTTCAATATTATTTCTGCCCTGGAAAAAAGCAGCTGCCTTCAGGGGAGCTGCTGCCAGAGAGGACTTGGACACATCGGGACAAGCCAGAAGAAAGTCGGCAAACAGAGTGAATGGCTTCCTTTGGGTTTGCTGCATGCTACTCTGAATCCCCTGGGACCAAACAGGAACCAGATGCCAAATGAAACCCAAATCTAGCGGCTTTTGAAACACTGCAGCACGCTCCCCGGCTTTAAGCTGGCAGTGAGCAGACACCTCAGGCTGTGTTATCCCTGGCCTGACCTGGCTTCCTGATGCCAGTAACAAGGCCTCAGGGCATTGCTGTGGGTGAAGAGGTGGATTTTCTGTAACGCGGTAGGACTGTCTGTTCCTGAACACCAGTGCATTGCTGAGGATACTAGCTTGAAGCCAGCAAAATGTTCTTCCCCGCAGTCCTCTGCCGAACTAGCAGGTAGAAGAGCCCAGCAGTCTCCGCTCCACCAGAAGGAGCAAATATTCAGCTAACATTGCTGTTTCCCAAAGCAGAGCAGACTGCTCAGGCACTGGAGAGAGGCAGGGTGTTACTCTGAGTGGCCCTGATGGCTCGACCGTCCCTCCCTCGGTTTGTTTGCACCCATTTGCCATGCACTGTCCTAAACGGGGCTGCAGTCGCCCTGCAGCCTGCTCCACCCGGGCAAAGCCATGCAGAGCCCTTCTGCATTCAAGTGGGCATTGCAAGGGGTGTCAAAGTGACCCCTGCTGATTGGTCTTCAGGCTGGATCCCAGATGGGGTGGGGCTGACTGTGGGTCTGCTCCAGCCCAGTCCCACCATGTGCCAACCTGATCCCTCACTGGCTTGATCCCACATATCCAGATCCAGCCATGCACTGGTGCAGCCTGGCATGCAGGGCCACGTTATCCAGCTTGCAAGGCTCCCCACGGGTCTGGAAATGGGGCAGCTGGGAAGCAGCGATTCAGTCTCCCACCACTCCCATGCCACCAAATTTCCAGATCCTTGCAGGGCTTTGTGGACCACATAACACAGCATCACAGACTGGATCCAGTCCACTGGCCAGGGGTTAAGCACCCGGGCATAATGTAAGAGGTAAAGATGCTGGGGCACAGAAGTCAAGTGATGTGACCAAGTCCATGCACCCAGTCTGTGTCAGAGCGTGGACCAGGATCCTGGTTCTGTGCTTGTTAGAGACCACGTTCTGCCCTGAAGCAGAGTAGTATTCAAATGGTCCCACAGAAGTTAATAAAATGACTTAGAGCTAATCATGTGCTCAAATGCTTTGCAGTATCAGGACTGGAGTATACACATCTCCCATTAACATCGGTGGCTGAGGTCAGGGCTGGATCAGATCTCCAGTTTCTTTTCCATAGCCAAGTTTAATGACCCAAATCCCTGAAATGTGGGTGGTAAACACCCCCAACTTCCAGCCTCCAACAACCCTCCTCACTCAGAGATGAGTTCTTTCCACTCCTGCTAGGACTGGCCTGTCTGAAGCGCAGAGCTGCCTGCTGAGCGCATGGTTCAAGGTGGTGCCAGCCCATCACTTTCTGCAGGGACCTTGTCTTTTCCATATGCATCTCTCTCTCTTCCTCTCTAATGCTGCCCAGCACGCTTGTCACTTTGCTGAAAGCTACAGCACATTGAAGTGACATCTTCACTAAGTTGTCTGCATTGACAGCTAGCTCCTGTTTCTGGAGAGGTTTCAACTAACTCAGCAGTCATCCGCAGGTGCAAATAATGCAAATTGTTCCTCTCAGCAGGCATTTCCCCAAGTCCAGTTAAACCTACCACTCTGCCCAGTGCCCCAGGCCCTCCCATCTCACCCAATAAGTCCAAGCGCTGACAGGTCACAAACAGTAACTAAGGTTCATGTTGAAACATTTCCTGAGTTAGGAGGATGCTTCTGGGCTTCTTCTCAATTCTCCAGAGTGGCTTTGTGCCAGCAGAAGTCATCCCTTCCTTGTTAGTCACACCCCTTTCTTAGGTGGTTGAGGAGAACCACAAATACCACCCTCAGTCATCCCTAGAGACCCCCAGAACCACCCCTTCCCGTGTGGGGCAATAGCTATTTACTCTTCTCTCTGCCCTTGTCTTGTCCCCAGTGCTTGTTAGTGCTGCCTTCTCTCCAGCTTGATGGCATCAGCTACTTGTTCTGCAGATTCCCGTCCACTATCAGCATCTCCATCACCATCACCATCTCCTGCCCAACGCACACCATAAGGGCAAGAAGTCACCAGTCTGCACATCACTGGCTGCCGTGCGCATGCACTTACGCCCACAACCACACAGAGCGTGTTCAGAGAGCCGGGGAGTCTGTACACGGAGGGAGTCGGTGTTAGGGTGAAGAGCGGCGGGGAATCATTTGACGGTGGCGTGTCTGCCATTGTGTCACTCTCTTGCACTATGCTGAGTTCGAGCTCTGCCACGTTTAGTCACAGCAGGCGCGTCTACACATGCTATTCGTGCGCAGCAATAAACTCCGGCACATATGACGCTGGAATTTATTGTTCCCAGGCACAGCTTTTGGACACCCGAGACTGCAGCACGGTGAGCTGGGTCAGAGCAGCCCCGGCTGTAGGGAGGTGTGGCGGGGGGTGGCCCTCTACGTCCAAGAGCAATGCACATCCTCAACCAGCAGGATGGGGTCAGAGGAGGGGCAGGTGGAAGTGCTCTGGGTCAGGATGCAGGGGGGTCATGGGGAAAGGGACTTAACGGTGGGGGTCTACTACAGACCTCCCAACCAGGGGAAGAGCTGGACCGCGAATTCTCAGGTCAGTTTGCGGAGGCAATTAAGGCGAGGGATGTAGTTGTCATGGGTGATCTAAATTACCCGGACAGCTGCTGGGAGGAGCGGTCAGCTGGGTCGGACCACTCACGAAGACACAGGACCTCCACTTAGCCCAGGAGGTGACAGTCCTATGGGGGGGAATGCCCTTCTGGACCTGGTGCTGGCCACAGGCGATGACCTGGTGCGGGGGCTCGACCCCCTGGGCGACAGCGATCATCGCCTGCTGGGATTCGCCATCCAGCACAGGGTGTCAAGGGCCTGCAGCAAGGCAGTAACCCTTGACTTCAAGAGGGCCAACTTCAACAAGTTGAGGAGATTGGTAGAAGTGGTACTGGGGTCCTGGAGAGTAGGGGAACTGGGTGCCCAAGACAAGTGGTCATTCCTTAAGGAGATGATACTCAGAGCCCAAGGGTAACAATCCCAGTGAGAGTCAAAGGGGGCAAGAGTACTTAAAAGCCCTCCTGGCTCGCCAAGGGCATTTGTGAATGCCTGATTGCAAAAAAGGCAGCATACACCCGGGGGAAAGGATGAGCTATCACCAAAGAGGAGTATACCTCTTCTGCTCAGGCCTGCAGGGGGGCTGTTAGGAAAGCTAAGGCAGATACAGAACTAGGCCTAGCATCAAAGACAACAAAAAGTCCTTTTTTAAATGCAAAGGGAGTATGAAGAAGGCACCGGGTAATGTGGGGCCCCTGCAGATATGCTAGGCAATCTGGTGGTTGCACCAGAGGAAAAAGCAGACCTCTTTAACAATTTCTTTGCCTCCATTTTTTTGAGCAGGGGCCGGGACTCCCCCACCGAGATTCAGGACAGACTCAGGAAAGACTCTGCCAGGCCTAGGGTGGGGGAGGACCGAGTTAGGGAACTTCTGGAGGGGCTGGACGTGTTCAGATCAGCGGGTCCAGATGCTCTCCACCCCAGGGTGTTGAGGGAATTGGCAGGGGTTATCGCAGGGCCCCAGCACGGCTTTATGAGCACTCCTGGTGCTCTGGTGTGGTGCTGGATGACTGGAAGAGGGCCAATATGGTCCCCATCTTCAAAAAAGGGAGGACCCGGGCAACTATAGGCCTGTTAGTCTTACTTTGATCCTGGGGAAGCTCTTTGAGAAGATTATCAAGGAGCACATCTGTGAAGGGCCAGCAGTGGGGATGATGCTCAAGGGCAACCAACACGGGTTCATTAGTGGCAGGTCCTGTCAGACCAACCTGATGGCCTTCTCCAATCAAGTCACAAAATCCTTGGATGAAGGTGTCATGGTAGACGTAGTCTTTCTGGACTTCAGGAAGGCCTTTGCCACTGTCTTCCACCCCATTCTCATTAAAAAGCTAGGTGACTGCGGCATTGATGCCTACACAGTCAGATGTGTCGCCAACTGGCGGGAGGGCCGCACCCAGAGAGCGGTGGTGACGGGTCACACTCGGCCTGGAGGGATGTGGGCAGTGGGGTCCCCCAGGGCTCGGTCCTCGGGCCCGCACTGTTCAACATCTTCATCAGCGACTTGGACGAGGAGGTGAAAAGCACCCTGCTCAAATTCGCGGACGACACCAAGATTCATCTTCCAAAAACTGGAAGACAAGAACAGGGAATTGTGGGATTGCTGCTGGAGGACCTCCCATCTTTAAGGGCTTCATAGCAGGGTAAATCTGAAACACCCCAGGAAGAGACAACCAAGAAGCAACTCAGAGTAACTTGTCCTTTCCAGAAGCGAGGCAGAGCTTCTAGGCTGGAGGCTCCCATGGAGGGATTGAGTTTACAGTATCCGAGGTCAGCCGATACGGGGATTGGGTTGACCCCAAGTTGCTCCTAATGACCTGTGTAGACACAGCCTTAATGCCCGATCCTACTCCGACTGCTCTCTGAGGTGATTAGGCTGTTTTCTTGCCGTCCCTGGTGGTGTTGTGCATTGATTAGAACAGGTTTCCTGTTAGAATAACTGATTCATTTTGCTTAGCTCTGTGCAAAATAACTTCTCCGAAGGTGTTTCCTCTGCCTCGGTTTATGTACTGCTGTAGTCCATCTGCCTTATGAGAGCCACAGTCGTCGTCCACCAAGAAGGATGCTCTCAGTTTTCAAAAGGGGATTTGGACCCATCACCTGAGGGGACTGCTCTTAGGCAGGCAGGGATTTGTCAGGACTGATATATTTGAGGAGTGGGAAGATGAGCCATGGATAATACCTTGAAGTGAGGGTGGGGGAATAGTGGTGTGCAAGGTCACATCAAACGAATCAAGGAGTCAAGCTACACTTGAAAGTACCACTGCCACTACTACATGTAAAATGTCCACAAAGCAGCAGAGAACAGCCTGTGCTCAGAGCCATTTGCTTGGCTAATGGGGGAAGGGGATAGGGATTGCACAGAAATTGAGATCAGTTTGATAGGGTTGTGCATGTGTCTGCATGTGGGTGCACGCACACACATACACACACATACAGTCTTCTGAGCATTGTGTGCATGTGTAAATTCCCCTGTGCATGTCTTAGGTAAGTGTGTAGTCTTCTAAGCATGGTGTGTGCATGTGTGTGTGGTCCCCCAAGCACGCCTTACCACTTCAAGTTAAGGTCAGAGGGATGGTGTGAAAGGAGAGCTCTGGTCTCAGATCTGTTGTGTGTTTTGGGGGTTTTTTAAGGTCTTGGTGCCTACGGTACCTCATACGTGCCTGGGGAGAGAAGGCCACATCAGAGAGCCACTTTGCAACACTGGAGAAAATACAGGAGTGGCTAAAACCAAGCTCTTAACTCCAACAGACACAATCATAAGGAGAGCCGATGACTGGAGGTGGAAGTTAGTACCTTGTAAGCTGAAATACGATGACATTTTCTGGTGGGGTCATTAGACCCTGGAGTTAGCTTAAACCCACACATTGCATGCCTACGTCCAAACTGAATGTCTTTTTTAAATGATGTGCTCTGCTTAACCATGTGGTGAAACTCTCCGGTTTCACCGCAGGGTTAAGCAGCAGGTCCAGCTAGATGCCTGCAATGGTCTCTTCTGGCTTCAAAGTGTGTGTCTGTTATACGAGGACTCGAGTTATTCGTTTGATTGTACAGGAGAACATAACCGCCATGTACTGGGGCAGGCCATAGGTCCATCTTGCCCAGTATCCGGTGTCACATGGGGCAGACAGCAGATGCTCAAAGGCAGAGTGAACTCAGTCTGACCAGGGTTTTTTCCACTGATCATCTCTCCCTTGCAGCTTCCAGCCTTTAATTCTGCCATGGGGCAGGGCTTGTGATCTCAGGCTAGTCCGTTATCAATCCCACAACTCAGTTTTCCTGCTAGTAAAATCATCACAGATTCATACTGAGCTCCAGCAGAGGTTTAAATTTGGGGCATAGCCTTCCTGAAGGAAAAAGAAGGAGGGTGGATGGTAACACAAGAATAGGAACGAGCCTGTGACGGTGCGTTGAGATAAGCTAATGCATTTGCTGCATTTCTAATACCTAGCTTTTTTTGAAGAATAATGAATGACGCTCCCTGTTCCTTTAGCGCATCTTCTCTAAGGAGAACGGGGTGCTGGGAGGACAACAGAAAGATGCTTTTGCGTGTTGTCAACCAGCACATGGAGACACGGCATCCCCGGTACCACTCTAATGCCAAACAGCTTTGATGAACAGCGGAGAGGCTGTGAGACCCCCAAATGCGGGTACCAGCAAGGGACAAGGAAACATCAGCTGCCCTAGAGCCAAGCAGGTTAGCCAGAGGATACAGGATGGATGAATTGTGAGGAACCTAGCTGTCAGTCCCCAACTTCCAAAATCCTTGGCTTCAGATACAGCCTCCTGCTCGCAACAGGAGGTGCGTTGTCTGCCTGGCATTGGGTGGGTGGCAGCAAACTGACATGTTTGCTTCTTGGTGGCAAAAACGGTCACAAGCTGTAACTAAAAATACAGGCAGGAAGCTATACAGGAGCCCTGGGTCTTCAAGCAGGAGGGTGAGGGCTGGCATCTCACAGCAGCAGACGGTAACTTTCTTTGCAGGTCACCAAGAAGATCCGCGTTCCCCTGCCAGGACAGCTGTGAGCTGAGAGGTTGTGCAGAGATAAGGATGTCCAAAAAACCCTTCGGGATAGGAGATTGCTGTGGTAGAACAGCAGCCCGTATAATGGTTGTTTTGCTGACGGATGCTGGGGAACAGATGTGGGGTCTTAAAAGATGTCAGGTGTCCAGGTAGTAGCTGTCTTGGTCTAGAGGCAAAAGGGATCAGGACTCGTGCTCAAGGCGATATCTTTATTAGAGCAGCTAGACTTTTGCCAAAAAAAATAGAATGCTGTAATTGCAAGCTTTCGGGCACAAACGCCCTTCTTCAGGCATCGAAGAAAAGATTGCAAAAGTTTTTCTGGATACCTTGTTGTAAAAGTTTTCCTGGATATCTTAAGAGAGAGCGCACACCTGTTGGTGGGTAAAGATGCTATAAAAATGTAGAAGTTTCAAGCCAGGGGGTATCCTGCAGGCCCGGGTTGGCACCTAAGTATCTTCGAAAACCCTGGCCTTAGTGGTGCCTCAGCACTGACTAAGTATAATGCTAGCCTCCCTCCCTAACCTAGGCAGTGTAGCAATAACTATGTTGAGGACAGGGGGGTAACGGGAGCCTTATACATTCACACTTCACATAGATGGTGCTTTGTAAAGCTCCCAGCCACTGCAGTGTAGATTTTCAGCTTCTCTCCTCTTTCCTCCATTAACACCAATACCACTCCTCCAGCCATCCCCTCAGTGCCGTGGAGACCCCTCTCCTGCTCCACAACCCAGGGTAGGAAGCACAAACACAGGAATAGCTTCATAGTCTCTCAGCTCCTGGTGGGACCCCACCTCTGGCACTGCCCCTCGAATGGCACTCCGCTATCAAGTGTAGGGAGTTGTACCATTAAATCTGCCTGGTCGCATTAGGCAGAGGTTCATCTTAGGCAGACATCAAATGCCGAGTAAAGCAGACATCTGCCAGACTCCTTCATGGTGACAGACTACTGAACAACCCATCAATGAGTCCCCAAGGCTGGGCCAGTGCAGAAAAGTTAACACAGCTGTAGAGCTGCCCATCTTTTCTAGTGGATCTGCCCGAGTCAAGAAGCGAGAGGATACGCACTCCTCCCTCCGACTGGGTGAAGAAGAGATGTGTGAAGGCACAGAACAGGGGCGGGCAAAATATGGCCATTGTATCCAGCTCGAGGGGCCCCTAAAAAATGCAGAAAATGAATTATTATCTGCATGTGGCTGCCTGTCAAAGATGATAAGGCAGCAGCAGGACCTGGGGGACCTGGTGGCAGGACCCAGCAGCTGAGTAGCAAGACCCACCCAGCTCCACCCAGCCCCCTCCACACCCCCAGGCCCCAACTGGAGGCCTCTGTGGCTTCTGGTCCCATGACCCTTTAGCTATTCCCCACCCTCTCTCCAGCTGAGTGGAAAGTCAGATAGGATCAGACAGAGGGAGTGAGGGAACACCACGATCAGCCCACGCAGCCGGGAACCACATGGTGCTGGCTGGGGTGGGCTGGAGCCAGAGTGGCCGGCATGTGGGCAGGAAGCGGTGGCAGCAGTGGGGGGAGCAGTAGGGGGCAGATGTGGAGTGGTGGGGGAGGTGGAAGGAAGCAGCAGCAGGAGGGAGGTGGCAGCAGTGGCTGGGAAATGGTGGTAGCAGTGGCATATGGGAGGGAAAGCAGGGAAGTAGCTGGGGAGTGGCAGTGGCAGGCAGGGGCATGGAGCCAGTGCCATTGCCCTAGGGCTGGCAGGGACCCGGCAAGGGGCAAAAGGAGCACAGAGCCTGGGTGCAAGTTCTGCCTGGCTGCACTGCATGAGGCTCGCATACTGTCTCTGGGAGCTGCACGCTGTAGAGCTGGCAGCCTGGCCCCATCTCTCTCTCCCACCCCACCCACCATAACCCCACACCCTTCCACAGTCCCCACACCAACCACATATCCCCCACCCCTCCACAACCACCCACCATACCCACATGCCCCACCCCACCACACACACAGCCCCACTCCCCAACTCCCCCAAAATACACCCCTTTACACCCCACACAATATACAAGAGTAGGAATGTATCTGGAGCTATTATGCAATTGCCTCTAGATACACTATGCAAGCACACATAAATCAGGACAAAAATATTTTTTAAATAAAATGAAAATAAGTTATAGTAGATGTTTTATTTTTTAGTATATGATTTGGGGGAAGGGTTCTGTTTCACGATGGCAGCACTCTCCCTCCCAAAAGGAGTACTTCTGGGGCAAGGGAAAAGACTTCCAGTGACAAAGGAGTTAGAGGTGGGACTTCTGGTCCCTAGATGGTTACCAGGCGGTAGGGCACCCATCAAGGGTTGGGGCTACCCCTGCGGCCCTTGGCTTCTCACCAAAACTCATTAAGCAGCCCTCCACCCAAAATAATTGCCTGCCCCGGCATAGGATCCTAGCAAATGATGGTGGGAAGGGACCTCAGGAGGTCACATCTTGTCCAACCCCCTGCTCAAAGGAGGACCAGCCCCAACTAGATCATCCCTACTAAGGCTTTGTCTAGTTGGGTCTTCAAAACCTCCAAGGATGGAGATTCTTGGGAATGGATGATTGCCTTTACCACTTCTGTGTAGAGGGGCAATGATATGCATATTTGCAGTACATTATTCAGCCACTAAGTGTCTCTATATGCAACATAGGGCTCAGTCAGGATGTGGTCCCTGGTAAACAAAGGAGACAGATGTGGGACCTAAATTGTGTAGAATCCCATTTTGTTGAAGTCTGTAGCTGTTGCCTGTAATAAATATTTGCTGTTTAACATGGCCCAGGGATCCACATCTCAAGGGGAAACTGTGCACAGTGGCACCTTTCCATTTGTGTATTTTGGGCAACAATCCTCAGCAGTTGGAAGAGAACACTATCATTATTAATTTTTGCATGGCAGCGGAGACCATGCGAATGTCTACTAAAAACAGCCTCTGTTCCAAATAATGTGCCGCCCCAAGTGTAGAGAACCCAGCTAGAGGCATAATAATTATTAGTAGTATAGAAAGCGAGAGAATGGGTCAAAGTGCTGTGACAATTAAGCAAGTACAGTAGCAGTTATCGGTGTATGTGGAGCAGCAGGAGCATGAGACCAGGTCAAGTGTAACAAAAAAAAAGTAAAGGTCAAGGAATGGTAGGGTTTTTCTTCTTCCATTATCTCAAAGTGGCCCTAGAAGCTAATTAAAAAGCTGGTATTTTCATGGTATTTGGCACGATGCAAGGAGGGTGCTCTAGCTTTAAGGCAATTAAGAACCATCCTTTCTATTGGAAGTGGCAGGCCCAGGAAGTTAATTAAAATAAAAAGAGGTTGGGTTCCTTTGCAGCACCTGTAGGGAAAATCCAACAAACTTGAGACTGATGGCTTTAATGTTTCTGTGCCCCGTTAACCTCAGCGATGGTGAAAAGAGGATAATTAAAGGACAGATTTTGTGCAGTGGGAGTGGAGGACAAGTCTGTGTCTTGACTGAAAAAAAGAGGGGTCTGTTGCCATTGAGAGAGCGCTCTTGATGTACAATGCTAGTGGGAATGTGGCGCAGGTCGTGTTTTCCTCCTTTTACCTTAGCCAAGTCAGCCTCTCTCGCCATCTAATACATAAAAGTTAAAAATGGTAGTGTCTGGTCTGCTGTGGATTTTACATCAAGACTTTACACAAACCTTTGCGGAAAAGGACCTGGGGGTGACAGGGGACTATAAGCTGGATATGAGCCAGCAGTGTGCCCGTGTTGCCGAGAAGGCGAACGGCATCCTGGGCTGCATGGGGAGGAGCATTGAGCAGGTAAAGGGAAGTGATCATTCCCCTCTATTCAGCACTGGGGAGTCCACATCTGGAGTCCTGTGTCCAGCTGTGGGCCCCCACCACAGGGTGACAAAAATGGTTGTGGGGCTGGGGGACAAGACTGGTGAGGAGAGGCTGAGGGAACTGGGCTGCTTTAGTCTAGAGAAGAGGAGACCAGTACAACATTTACCCTTCCCTACCCATACAGGCTCCTGAATAGCAGTATAACCGCAGTCGTGGGTCTCCACTGAGGAGCAAGGTCCCATGAGTTAGGTTCCACTTACCACAGAAGAAGAGCCCATTACTGCAGGCAGCTGTACAGGGTAAGGTACATCTTCACCCTCTCACCCAGCAGTGAGTTGCTCAGACATCCACACGCTGAGTCTGCCTAGGGGATTATACTGTCCTTATTCTACCCGTACAACTGAAACAGCTCAGCTGTCGCATATGCACAAGCCCTTGCCTTCCTCTCAGAGTGCTCTAGACCCCCTCTAACCCGCACCATGTACTGATATAACTGCAGGTGCTAAGTGATACTGAGTTCATTAATCTGGTCCAACTTTTGGGTGCCCCTTGTGATTAGCTTAAAGCTGGCCATATGAAGCTACACTCCATACTTCTGACCTAGCTCTGCCAGGGAGGGGTATGGAGAGCTGTGAGCCCCAATTAACAGAGTTGGGACTGTAGGAGTCCCTACTGGAGCACATTTATACCTGCAAAATGGTGCTTTTCCTGGTGTCCCTTGTTGTGGTTTTGGTGGGTGTTTTTACTATAGCAGTACAAAGCAGTTCTGTCCATAAAGTTGCACCCGTACTAGACACACTCTTCTGTTAAACCACCAGGGTCTGGACAGACCTTACGCCAGTGTACGTTAAATCCAACTTGTACACCGATGTACGTTATACCAGGACCCTGAGTGGACAGATGAGCAACTATTCTAGGGTAGCTGTTAGCAGTAGGTGCTATCATAGCAGCTCAGCTCTGGAAGAACAAGTCATAACAGCCTGTTTGCACTGAGCAAAGACCCACCCCCAAGTGGAAATTTGACAGATGAGACTTGCACCAAAGTAACTTGCACCAGACCCAATTTTTTTTAACTGTTTTTGGGAATGTTTTGGTTTTGGGGGGGGTGGGAGGGGGCTGTAATTCTACACCAGATTTAAGTAAGTTCCAACTGAGTAGAGAGGTTTATGCCATCTGGCCACTCCTCCGTTGCATCTTCTTCTTTACAGTGTAAAAGCTGGTTATACCAGTATAAACCTGCTGTCTGGACAAGTTCCAGGGAAAAAACAGCTCTGTTTAAAGGGCAAACTTAAAGTAACGTAAGCAGTTTTAAACCAACCTGAGAGTGTCCACACCTGCAGGTTATTGCAGCCAAAGTGGCTGAAGTGAAATCAAGTGCATCTTCTGTAGATAAGGTTTTATTTCTGTTCAACGTAAATCTGTTCCCAATCGGCTAACCCAATAAAAGTCCCTCTCACAGAGGAGCTCCGCCTTGTTCCACTGACTTGGTCTCAGTTCACATGAGATGAAAGGGGTGCCACTTTCTTGTGTTGTTCAGAGAGGTTTTTTAAGGTCTCTGCTGTGTTCATCCTTGTTCTCTTGAGTTTCTTTGGGTGTTTGTACATGCCACATTTTTTGCTCTTTCTAGCACTGCAACAGCGTGGCTGTTTGCACAAGCAGGTTTTCCAGATGCTTTAAAAGTCTTTCTAGCACATTAAAGTAAAACTCCTGGGATGTAATTTAGTTTGGCTCACTACAAATTGAAGCGTAGCTTGCATGAAAACACAAAGGCGCTCGAAGACATGTAATGCGCCCTTTGTCCACTAGATGGCACTACAACTTTTTTGTAGTTCACCCCCTTTCAATTGCTGCCGCCTTCAAATTGCTTCTGCTTTTGTTTTCTTGTGCTGTGCACCAGCTCCCTGCTCCCACAGCTGCATGGCAGGGCATGGGGTGGGGGGCATGGGACCGTCCCACTCTCCTGTATTGCTGGCTGGGGACCAGGCTTAATTTGTTTGAAAACCTAGTCCATGCACCCACTGATGCGACGCTCCAAAATAAACAAGCGTAAATTTTATAAACCTATTGAATTTAGTGATGATTAAACCTTGTGATGTGTATAGGCACCCTTTAAGACCAGAAAGCTTCAGAGAATGGGGGGAAAAAACTGGTTACCTTCTGAGTGCACATGATATGTAATACCATGAACCAGTAGGGTCTAGTCTGCCAGCCCCAACTAGTACAACAGCTGCATCACTGCCTTTCGAAGCTGGACTTTGTTCAGGAATATAAAGCACCTGGCTTTTGTGGTTCCAAAATTTTACTCTGAGGAGGAGCCAGTCCAGTGCTGAGTCCACAAACACAAGGGCTAAAACATGCTTTATGAACCAAATGCTGTCTGAGTCTCCCCATGGACTCTGAACATGCACAAAAATCCCACCCACTGTTATAGCTTGCCTGGAAGAGGGTTGTCTTGAATGGGCAGTGCAGGTCTAAGGCCCCTGAGAAAAGACAGAAGGGTCCCTACCTGGTGCTCTAGGTATGGGCAGTCATAACACTAATGAAGCTAGTACAGACCTGCTGTGAGCCCTCCCAGGTTGGAAGAGGGAAAGGATTGTTTATTGCCTCCTTTGACCTCTGTCAGATCCCCTGTGGAAAGCCCTGGCACTTAGACATTGTGCTGAGCCGAACATTTGATTGTGCCCCGCTCTTTAAATCCGGAATTGGAGATGATCTGACTCCATTCCTCTAAATCTAGGGTTAACTCCAAACCTGGTGCTAGAGGGTGTTTTTCAGTGTCAACGTTGTTAATTGTTTCACAGTTAAACCCATCGGCAGATGCATCCAGCTAGGATAAGACCGTGGGTGGGCATTGGGGAGTGTGGGCAGAGCCTGCCTTACTGGTGGTTTGCTGCTCCCAGTCTTCCCTCTTCATTTGACATTGCTACATGTTGCCCTTGGGTCTTTCCAGCAGACTGCAGCTGCAAGAGCAAAAGGAAAGTTTACACAGTTAACAGTCATTCAGTCTTTAACTGCTTCTCAGCAGTCCTCCTCACTCCACAAATGTATTGCCCTTCATAAGTGACCATTGCACTTGCATAATGGGGTTAAACAAAAGTAATCGTTCTACCTGGTATTTAGCTTTGCCCATTTCTGCTTCTTCCCCAGACCTGAGGAAAGGCATTTTCTCCCTAAAAGCTTGTCTGACATCTCTCCCAATGATATACTTAGTCCAGTAAAAGGTATAAGCAAACACATCCTGCTTTCTGCATAATTACACATACTTTCTACATGCCATGGATGATGATCTGGGAACTGAACTGGCTAGCCCGCGAAGGCACCGAGCCATCCTAATTACTGCAATGCTGATCTGAGCTCGTTATCAAAAAAATCACACAGGCAACAATTGCAATGCTTGTTTTAGACCCTAATATGTCTCCATCCCACACAAATCTGCTGTTATTTTGCTGCACATTGCTGTACAATGACACTGTGACATCTTTGCTAGTCTGACGGTGAAGTTAAAGCAGGTTTGTCAGCACCAAAGCAATGTTAAGCAGCCAGCATTACTGGGGGTCTTGCCTTTTGTTTGAGATGTGAAGCAGGGGTCCCGAGCACTTTGTGATCACAGAGCCATTTGTTTGCGGGGATGTGGGTCGTCACTCCTGGCACTGCCTACGCTGCTCTGCTGCAGGTCATTTCCTCCTGCTTTTATAACTACCCTCCCCTAGTTTTCATTTCATGGATTGCTCCTTGCTTTTTTCCTTTCAATCACTGTGCACTTTGTTACGTGCCATTTTTGCTATGCGCTGTCACGACCCACCCCAAAGCTGAGCACATTTTGGGATTACGGTGGGGCAGTTTGGAAAAGGGACTTTGGAAATGAGGGCTATTGCTATCAGAAATCCGGTGTCATTTCTTCTTTGCTTCCTCTGCTGTCTTTCAGGAGGATTTTCTGTGTGAAAGAGTGGTGTGATTCCAACCCTGCTTCCTTGCATCTTCCCAGGTTCACCTTTCAGGTGCTCTGAAGACAAGTAAGGTCATGAAACAAATCCTGAAGTGCAAGAACGACCAGTTGGAGTTGATTTGACCTGAGACTGAAATATTCACTGGTTGCAGGTTAAGCAAGGAAGGAAAAAAAACCAAACAAAGGCACAAGCTCTGTTATATTTGACATATTCTCTCTTGCAATAATGAACACCTGCAGCATTGAATGATATATCTACACACACATATATATGTATGACTATATAGGTGCTTGCAGTATTAGCTAAATATTGCAAAAGGTTAGGAACAGCCCTCCT
The DNA here is from genome assembly GCF_052110815.1 of Crocodylus siamensis. Classification (NCBI taxonomy): domain Eukaryota; kingdom Metazoa; phylum Chordata; order Crocodylia; family Crocodylidae; genus Crocodylus; species Crocodylus siamensis. Next base: position 6,483,679 of record NC_143396.1, on the reverse strand, counting down.
GACGCACAAATAGCCAGCAGAGAAATGGAGCATTTCCTTGTGCTGTGATACAGAGAGAAGGTTTAGGGACGTCAAAGGAAGAAGGTGGCCCCAGAGCAAAATACTACTGCCCCACGTCCTCATGGCATTGGCTGCCGGGTCCTTTGATCCAGTTCTCCCATGACCACTGCTATGCCTTTTCTTCACTGCTTCTCTATGTGCGTGGAAAGCTCTGCCTGAGCTCATGTACAAGCCACATCCTTCAAATCCCTCGTGAAAGCCCATGTCTGCCACAGCGCATCACGATAACCAGGTAGAAAGGTCATGAGCAGCTTCCTCCCTCTTCTGTTTCATCCATTCCTCACTTTTTGGATCATTAGCTCTTTGCAGCAGGGGCGGTTTTCCCCAATTTGTCTGTGCAGCACATAGCACATGCTGGGGCCCTAGGATGAGATGAATACCATATTTACTCATATACAGCACACACCTTTTTTCCCCCCAAAAATTAGCTGCTGGAAATTAGGTGCACGTCTTAAATGAGGATAGCAGAGGGCCTGATGGCAGGAGCTGACCTGCCCAGCCCCTCTTTAAGCCAGGCTAGCAGCTAGAGGAGCCTTCCCAGTCATCCAAGGATATATTGAAAGGCAAACAGAGGAGCACATGGGCAACAATTTGCTTGGCCACTTGCTTTCTCAAACCATTAGAGTTGTTGCATCAGCACCAAGCAATGCTCCAATAGCTTGTCCTTGAGACCAGCTGAGTCTCAACGGGCAGCACCCACGCACATTCAACCAGGGTTCAGCAACCTAGAGCCTGCAGGCCAGATCCAGCCCATTGGCCAGGATCCCACGACAGCTCAGGGTCCGACAGCATGCTCCAGCCTGAGCAGCCGCGGAGGTGTCCCTGAAGTCCTAGGGCCTGGGTTTTCCTAGCTATTCGCTTTGCGGCATCTGCTGATCGCTGGGGTAGGGAGCGGGAAGATGCAGGACTGCAGCCCACAGAGAGGCTGGGTCGCATACAATGGCCCGCGATGGCAAAAGGTTGCCTACCCCTGCATGAAACCATGACCTAATTCACGCGGGTCAGCAGTGAGAAAAGAAGCTGGGACTTTCTGGAGCTCAAGCCTGGTCCTCCAACATCTTACCCTGGTGGTTTTCAATCTTTTTATCATCTGTGGACCCCTACAAAATTTCAAACGGAGGCACAGACCCCTTCGAATTGTAAGTGCGGTGTATTCATATACGTTTGACTGATCAGAGTCATCTTTCGTGGACCCCCTAGATGTTGAAAACCACTGCCCTCAAGGAGAATGCTTGAAACCACAGGTATCGGGAGGTTGTATCACTGAAGCCGGCCCCTAAAGGACATCATAATTGCACGTACTAAGGGCCTGTCTGCCCTACAGGAGCTATGCTGGCGGAGCTACACCTTCCTTCTGGGTAGCAGAGGCCAAGCTGACAACAAGTCCTCTTCTGTCGGCACAGCTCTGTTCTCTTTGGGGGTTTGCTGAGATAGCTGTGTCACCCAGGATGTTTGAGCTTGTCTCAGCCCTGCTCTACTTGCAAAACTTTGCAATTGGAGCTAAACCTAAGCCAGGAGACACCTCAAGTTACTGGAGAAGTACCATCAATGCTGACTACAGAAGATCCTTCGAGTCCAGTGGGAGAGCAGACATGCCAACGCTAGCATCTTCTTGCAAGCAAACACCACATGCATTGAGGCGATGATCATCCAAAATCAACCTCACTGGGCTGGCCACGTCCTCTGGATGTCCAGCTCCCGAAGCAAGTTTTATTTTCCCAGGTCAGTCCAGAGGAGGGCAAAAGAAGTGCTTCAAGGACATCCTCAAGGTCAACTTGCAAAAATGCAACGCACGGCAGACTATCACCCAGGACTGCACCAAATGGAGGAAGAGTCTTCTACAAGGATCTCAGTACTTTGAAACCTCATGATGACAACAGGGGACAGAAAAGGCAAGCAGCAGCAACAGCGTGTCATGGTCCGAATCAGGAATCCAGAGCCACCCACCCCACATGGAAACATGCGCCCAAGCTGCAGCAGGATCTGTTGATCCCAGATTGGCCTCGACAGCTGTCTTTGGACCCAGATAGGACAGTCATGGAAGATAATCATCCCTGACTGGGAGGTATTGCTAATGAAGATGAAGCCAGGGGTAGCCCACCTGCAGCATGCATGCCTCTTATGTGGCAGGTGGAAGAAGCAGTGAAGGAAAAGCTGAGCGTCAGCTCAGGAGGCAGGCAAAGGGGATCAGAGCGGTACCCTGGGAGGGTGTGAGCCTCCATGTGTGGCACGCGTGCTGGGCCCAAAACAGGGTGTTACACCTATAGCACGTGCACGACCAAGTGTGACACTATGCAAACTGCCCGCTCCCCCTACCCCACATACTAGGCACTTCAACCTTAACTCTGTCCTGCAACCATCTCGCTTGTATAGGACTCCTTTCACCACCCTCCTGCACGCAAGCTACCCTCTGCCAACAAAAACCAGCACCCCAAAGTCCACAGGCCGCCTCTTTCCCAGCTCACTAAACCAGGAGCATCTACCTTGCAAGGCATGAGTGGCTGCAGTTTGCAGAGGAGGGGGTATAAAAAACCTCACCTCTGGGGGCAGGCATTGAGGGGACTGAGGTGCTGGAGGGGGCAGAGTTAAGGATATGTGGTGGGGTTGGTGGAGTTATAGTGCGTGTGGCACAGGTGGAAGCGGGGATGGACTCTGGCTTCAAAGCAAGGTGATGGGTGTGTGTGTGTGTGTGTGTGTGCGCGCGCGCGCACATGTACAACCCCTAATGTGTATCAGGGCAACTCTGCCCCACATCTGTGTGATGGCCCATTGCCACCGCCACCCTCAGAAGCTCTCCTTCCTAAGTATTTATGGCCCGGCAGAGTAGCACTGTGATGAATCACCGCGCTTTTCTGGGCACGCAGGGCTATTATTGGAGGCTTAATGCATTTGAGCCCCGGCGCGCTTGCTCTCTCTCGCTCTCTCTCTTGCTGTCAGACTTTAATAGCATGTTTCTAATTCTGTTTCTCTGCATCCTCGGATGCAATCTGTCCGGGCAGGAACATTTTTCTGCCGTCAGCCTCCTCGGAGGCTGGCAGGGCCGATCGTGGCGCCCTGCTGAGTTCATTCCCCATCTGTCCTCTGACTGCGTCGTCGTGCAAGTGCGACGGGGGAGGGAGCGCGCACGCCTGTTCTCCGTTCCTAACAGATTTAAATGTCAGATTGAAGTGAGATAATGCAGCCCACGGGAGGGGGGGGGGTGAGGAGAGAAGCAGCTCGAAAGGTCCTCTCCAGTTCGCAGGGTATTTTACTGTCCTTTAAAATACAAGTTGACGCTCGGGAGGCTCTGCCTCTGTGCATGCGCAGCCTCAGTTGTGGCTACACAAGGGTTTTTTCATAAGCTAATGTAAATGTAGGATGAAATAGTGGTGATGGCAGCAATCCCTCATGGTCGAGGATGGTCAAGAAAAAGGGTTGTAGATGAGTCCATTGATGGCTAAGAAGGCCACAGACTCTGTAGTAGATGCCACAGGTGGTGGTTAAAGGGAGGGTCGAACCGCACATTTCTTGGTCTTGTTTCCTTTCCTTCTTGCTCTGTGCACCTGCCTGAATGCAGGGTGGAGAAAGGCGTGCGGTGCCGACGTGAGATATCGCTCTTCTCTGCTGCTAAACTTCACGGCATTCAAATCTGGGGCTTGAGGCATGACCTGGACAACTTCCCCAGCTAAATATTGGAGAAAGGATGAGAGAGGTTTGAAAGACCTCACTGAAATACACTGACATGTAAGAAGGAGCGTCCGGGGTGGGGGGGAATTTGTCTTAAAACTGAGCCAAACTGAGCACGTCTACACATGCTATTAATGCCCCTGAATAAAATTCTGTGCAGTCTGCATCAGAGCTTATTGCTCCTGGGCGCGGTATTTGCACGTGTGCCAGGGCTGTAACACGTTGAGCTGGGGTGGTGTAGCCCCAGCTGGGAAAGGATCGGGGAGGGAGGGTCAGCCTGCTAGCCCAAAGCTTCCCCCCCACCCCCAGCTCAACATGCTGCGGAGGGGCTGGCTGGGGCACAAGGGTGATATGGTGTAGGGCTAGCCGGCAGGCAGCACCCGTACTGTGGCACCCTCATGCCCCAGCCAGCCCCGGCCACTGTCAACACATGCGTTGCGGTGCACTAAATAACTCCACCGCAGGATAATCCTATGACCCCAGCTGACTTCCTGCCCTCTGGGCGGGGGGCTGGACTCGATGATCTCCCGAAGTCCCTTCCAGCCCTGACGTCTATGAAATCTGTGAAATAATACTCGTGGCAGGCAGTACTTTCCTACCGCAGAGTTAATTAGCTCATTGCAGCCTAATAGCACTGCATGTGTAGACAGTGACACTTTATTGTGGAACTAATTCATCAACTGTTATGTAGATGTGCCCGAAGAGTATCACAGGACCTGTCACTGAAGCATACGTCACTGGATGTTACCGAGCCCAGAGCCAAGACGGTACCGTACTGCTGGTCGAGCTGTGCATGGCATGGATGGTAGCCACGAGTCCTTGACTGTGCTCCACCTTCTGGGTCATTAAGGGTCAAGATGATTGACATAGGCTCTAGCTCTTGGGTTCACAAAATGCAAAGCCTTGGAAGGTCATTGTAAGGTCTAGGTTAAGATTTTGGGACTCTCCCTCTCATACAAAGAGTGTTTCACTTCTGCCCTGGGTAGGTATGGGAACAATTTGCAAGACACTGAACTCTGGGTGCGCCACTTGGGTCCAAAGGTTCAAGAGCAAGATCCTGTTTTCAAAAAGAGATGTGAGTTGCTGGGGTTTTTTGAGAAGCAACAATTGGACAAGGGATGGTGATGCTGGCAGAAATTAAAGATGCCCCCAAAAAATGTGACACAAGATCTCAGGCAAGAGCTTGAGGGTGTCCCAGCCAGAACTCAACAATGACCTGCGAGCAGGTTGTTGGACTAGTGACGGAGGTCTGGACAGATTCATAGATTTCATCGACATCAGGGCTGAAGGGACCTCGGAAGTTCATCAGGTCCAGGGCCCCTGCCCAAGAGGCAGGAAGTCAGCTGGGGTCAAAGGATCCCAGGAAGATAAATGTGCAAATGTTTCTTGGAAGTGTCCAGAATAGGTGCTTGCAGCACCGCTGGGGGGGGAGTAAGCCCAGATCAGGAAGCCGACTTGTAAAATGGCCCTGGTCCTGAAGGACTTGCAGGACCTAGGGGAGACCAGGGCAGCTTTAGGCAACTGGGAACTTGCAAACCAAGAGAAGCAGCAGAAGGACTTCAGGAGCTGAGCTGAGAAAGAGAAGAAGGAGATTGATGGGTCACAGACCACAGTGGAGATCTGTTACCTGTTAAATGCCTTTGACCTGCACTTTGGAGCCGACCATCCATCTCTAGAGAATTTGAGCTAGCCGGAGTACAAATGAGGAGGTAGCAGGTGAAGGCAAGAAGAGACACCATCTGAGCTGGCAGAAGGGCTGCAGAGACTCATGTTCCTGGCATCTCCAGGCACCAGAGAGGACTTCCAGGATAAAGTGGCAGTGGACCAATTTATAGACGCTCCAGTTTATAGACACTCAGAGGCACACGGGTTTGCAGCTAAAGATCAGCAAAGGGAGGACAGTGATGCTCCAAGAGGCAGTGGCCTCTGCCAAGGAACCTGAATCGTTCTTGGCAGTGGTGAGCCAGCGGAGGAAGCAGATATTAAAGGAGAAGACGGAAGCAGGTTCCCAGGCTGTACAGCTCTGTCTCTCATATGTAAGATAGCAGAAGGGGATCCTCATCCGGTCCATTATGTTCCCGAACAGTTAAAACACGTGATAAATTTGGTCTGTCAAAAGAGGCAAATTAGCAAAAATGCTGGTGCTATAAAAAATGGCCACAAAGACTACCTTTTAGGAATATAACGTTGACCAGGACACAGCGTCAAACATGGCTAGCTGAAGTCCCGTGCAAGGGGACAGCAAGCAGAAGGGGAAAGGTCTGGGGGTACAACAGTCAGCCCCTGGGTCCTGGCTTAGATCTGGGCAGATGAACAACAAAAATGCCTGTTTTATTACTCAGAATCTGTAAAATGCAAAGCTGCAATGGACACCGACTCAGTCCTCACAGTTTTTAGACCTAATAAGCTACAAAAACGGAGGGGTAGGAGATCCAAAACTGCCCCGTGCAACTGGTCTCAGTTTGAGGCAGTGGCTGAGTTGGAAACCCAGACCTCTGGATTTCAAGGTAGGAATCGGGGTAGCAAATAGAGGGAAGTGGTAATAATTAGCTTGCATTTCATTATGGCTAATCGCTGCAAGGAAGATGTGGGGCCGCTTTTAAAGATCTGAGCCAAGTGAGACAAATGATTTGTAGACAACCGATTTCAAGCAAAGAGGCTGTCCTGCTGACAGGGGTAGGAACCACTGCAACCAGGTTGTGCTGAGTAGCTTTCCTACGTAGGAATTAAAAAGAGTGATTGAAACCTGTTTTAGGACCCAGGGTCTTGGGGGAATTTTAGGTGCTTTTCTGGACCTGACTCAGGAACAGATCCATTTGCAAAGAGTTTGTGGTAAGCCTAAGGCTGCCGGTGTTACTCTGGACCCCAGGAAATGAGAGCTGTTTCACGGAGATGTTACTTTGCCGTAGGCACCGAGATTTCAACTGGCAACAGAAAAGTACTACTTGACTCCCGAGACACACAGACGTGCAGCATTGCCTGGCCCCAGCTTCAGTGATGGAAGGCTTATTTAGGGCTTTGCAAAGCCACTTGCCCACTTTGGGTGAGAAAGAGAGAGCATTTCAGCTGAGCATGATGGCACATTATCAGAGGCTCTTGTGAGCGGTCCCATCTTGGGCTACCCCTGCTACCAACCCCCTTTCATAGCAGACGCAGGTGCTAGCGTATGTCGTTTTGCAGTCCGGGTCATTCCAGCTCCCAGATGGCGTGGAGAGGGCTGCAGCCAAAACCCAGTCCTGCAGAGAGAAATGATTGCACCACCCCAAAGGTGCCTCTCTCGATGGCTAAATCGATAGAGCATGTTCCACACTAATTATATGGGGGGGGAAGTTTGTAGTTAGGACCAATTGTGCAGCCCAGCACCAGTGCTTCAGATTTATGCCTTCTGAGGGGCAAATTTGTGATGTGGATAGAGAAGCTGCAGAGCGGTGGTTTCACAGGGACTCACAGGCTTGGATGCCAGCATGTTAATGCCATTGTCGTGTCCAAGTGGTTTTTTGGGGAGCCAATTGCTGTCACTGTCTTAGGTGGGAAGAATTCATTACTCAGGAGAATGGGAGGATGTGGGAAAAGACGGCCGTCTCCTCTCCGTGCATAGCATGCAGAAGTGCAAGGGTTCCCAGTGCATGCACTGAACGCACGGACATGCTCTTGCAAGATTGGACTCTAAAGCAAATCAAAACCTCCCAGGGAGAGGAAAATCAGTCCTCTCAGAGCATAGTAACCCCTTGCCCCCACAGTCAAAGCTTTCTGCTTGCAGTGGATAAGCTTGGGGTTTAACAAGAACTGGACTGTTGAGGGGGATGAGTGAAATCACAAGGTGATGGGTACAAGTATCGGCTGATGCAAAGTTTCTGGACACAGTTTTGAAACTGCTGAGCACTTTGAGGTGGCAAAAACAGGTGAGGATATCTGCTGGGTACAATGCAGGCAGGATGGTGACAATCTGCGCAGGGATGTGAAGCTTACACTGCAAAGAGGAGCTCCTCAGACTGGAAAAGGTCTGACATGGCCTGGAGTGTGGTAGTGCTCATTTAGGTATTCCCAAATCCAACCTCATTCAGGGGCCTCTAACTCTCCCCATGTATTATATAGGGAGCATGGGTGCATAGCTCAGGGCTGGGGGTTCCTCTACGTGGGGGCCAGGCACCTAAAAAACAGGCACGTTTAGAGCATAGAAGCACGTAGGGATATGTGGGCATTGTTATTCTGCAATGATCATCCTCAACTGCGCCTCTAAATCACCTTGCTGAAGGAGAGGCAAGGAGCAGACAGACAGATTCCTAGAAGTCAGATCTAGAAATCACGTCCACTGCTCACCTCTTCTTTCGCGCTTGGCTCTAATTACAGGCAGTGGAGAAGGACGTGGGGTGCCAGTGGCGGGCTTCCTCTGCACTTGGTCAGCTGCGGCACGCTGCAGGACCAGGATGGGCTAGCGGGTCGTGTGCCTGCGCGCTCAGGTGAGCTTCCAAGGACACGCTGAAGGATGTTAAATACAGATGGACAATATCTCTGGGCTATAGGGCAGCCTGGGAGTGGGACTAGGTAGCAATATAGACAGACCCTAAGTCTTTTTGTGGGTTACCCCAAGTCTCTGTGCCTCAGTTCCCTATCTTTAATACTGATCTGTCATCTGAGGATGAACACTTTATTGTCGAGCATTCATATACTTCAGTGCTAAGGAGCAGGTGAGTGAAGATCTGGTATGAGGCTTTTCTGTCTCTGGTTTCAACCCTTCTTTGTGACCTACAGTGGCTATGGGAATGTCTTCACTTAGCTTAGCTTGGCTAAGAAAGCTGCCACGCTGCAAAGCCCTGCCTGGGTTATCACGTTGTCCCTGGCGCTGTGCTCCCTCTCATGCTTTGCTACGACTTTTGGGGGCTACTCCGTGGTTCAGGATGCTGCATTTTGAGCTGCTCTGACTCTTTCCCACCAGGCTCCGGGGAACATCCTGTCCTTGGGTGACATGCAAGGGATGGCAAAAAGGCACCGGAAAACCAGCAAGAGGAGAAATTTAAACGGCACCCTCGTTGCACTTAGTGTGAGTTGCCAGGTGAGTGAAAGCAGCATATGGGTGCTGGTAGCCAACTCACCCAGGCTTAAACACCATCAAACATGAAGGCTTTGTGTGTGGATGGGAGAGAATTTAGGGCAACAAGCTTTAATTAACTGCAGCAGATACCCCAGTAGAAACCTGTGTCGGTCCTAGGCTTGAACAGGTTTAGCCCAATGGAGCCGGCCGAGGCCACATTTAGTCTTCTGGCTGGCTTGATGCAAAAATCAACATTCAGGTTCACCCTCCAAAAACTCCCAAGCTCTGCGTTGGGTGAGGATTTACTATTCAGAAACTGTAGGTGTTTCATGCTGCAGCATCTCACAGACCTGTCAGTGAATTTATGCTGAGGTTTTTGCTCAAAGGAAAACATATTGTGGTAGATAATGCACTCGCTGACATGCCAGATGTCAAAACAACCTGGGATAATGTTACCGAAAGCCTGAGCTGCTATAAAAGGGAAGAGCAGCAAAGATGATTGTTCCCTCATTAGGTGTCGGAGTTTGATGGCACATCACGGTGATTGAAAAGGTTGCGAGGGCTTGAAAAGTAGTGGGAATAAAAGGTCTTCCTTCCCCCGCTCTGCCGAGGTGTCTGGGGTACAGTTCGAGAGCGGGGTTTCACCCCATTCCTGTCTCTCTCGTTGCTTTAAACTGAGCGATGCTCAGCACTGTCATGAGCCCTGGGCTCCTTCAGCAAGAGCCCTGAATTTTTACAGACAGGGTTCGTTGGGTAAATCTGATATCTTTTATTGGACCAACTGAAATAGTTCGGCTAATGAATTTTTACGGGCATTTTTGCATGGGAAAGTTGCTTCTTCCTCTACTGCTACACGGTGCCCCGGGTTCCCGACGGGCAGCACTTGCAACAAGAGTTGATCTGTACCAGGTACCTATCCAGCAATTTTTATTGAGGTTTCAAAGCCCCTCTTAATGCGTGGATTCTCACAGTGCCCCAGGGAGGAAGAGAGGTGCCATTATTCCTTCCCTGAAGTGGGAAAGCTGAAGTACAGCGAGGCCGAAGCACTTCTCGGTCACTACAAGAAGTGGGTGGTCTCAGCTGGGCTAACGATTGAACTTGGCCTGACAATGACACATGGCCTTGTCTTCTCATGGCCATCCACTGTCAGAGGATGGTTTCAGGTCGGATGCAAGGAAGAGCTGCTTTCCAGTAAGGGGGACCAGAACCTGAGCTAGTCTTCCCAAGGAGGTGGTGCAGCCCCAACCTGGGAAGTCCTCAAGAGGAGACTGGACAAATGATCCCTTCGCTGGGATCATTTGATCTTGGCAGTATTGCTGCCCAGAGCAGGGGAGCTGCACTTGATGCTCTTCCAAGGTGCCTTCCAGCCCTTCATGTCTATGATTTGATGTTGGGTTAGTTGACTCAAGGCACCCACATCACTTCAGCAATGCATCTTATTTCCTAGCGAAGACAAGGCCTGTGGGACTTTGTACGTGTAGGAATAGTGATTCTGGAACAATTACACACAGACTTATCCACATTAGTTACTCCGGTGAACTTCCACTTGTAGACAAGTGCCAAGGCCCAGATCCTCCAAGGCACTGAGGCGACTAGCTCCTGATGAGCTCGGTGGGAGCCAGGTGACCCATTAAGAGTTAAGACCCTAATTACCTGGGAAGAGCTGAGCCTCAACCTGTGGCAGAGCAGGGGATTGAACGCAGGCCCCATGCTACTCGTCCACTCTCACACATTTTCTCTATATCATAACTACGGGACCAGGTCAAGTTCCCTGACAGCCCTTTACTAGGCTGGGAAGCACTGTACTTTTCCATATACCACACGCCCCCAAATAAGACTTGTTTTTGGAAGGCCGAATGAAGAGGAAAAGATCCCTAGAGCTGGTTTTTGTATGCAGATGCAAGGCTCCCAGAGGGATGCCAGCTTCTTTCTGGCCTGGGAAGCAGGAGAGGTCTTAATTTTTTCACTGTTGCTCCCCAGTTGGCAACCGGTGTTGGCAGCCCAAGCAAAAGTTGTTGCCTATTTGAGAGCAGCCGTGAAAGCAGACTCCACCTCTCCTGCTTTGTGCCTGAGAAAAAATCTGGCAGGCATCTTGCAGCAGTCTCCGCACCTCTGTTCCTCCATGCTTCCATTCCAGCAAAGGAAAATCAGCTTGCATGCGCCCTGACTTTAGAGGATTGGTTTTTGCAGAAAAAGATGAGTATGGGGTGTGGGTAAGTATGGTATAATCACCTACAGTTGAGGACCTACTTAATTCGCAGACAGAGAAGGGAATTTTTGCAGCTTAGTCATGGCACAAATGGCCAATTTCATTGTCGTTTCCCAGCAGCCCCGCCCTTTGGTGCTGATTGGTGGAGAGGCCCTGGGGGGAACGAGGGGTTGGCTGCCCTTCATGCCACCCTGCCAGCCAGCACCCTCCCCTCCCACTAGGGAGCCAGCATTTTATTTTTATTGGGGTTTTTTAGTTAATTTTGCAGATGATTGCAGACTTCACAGTTTCCACAAAATCCACAAAATCGCAAATTGAGTAAGTCCTTACCTAGTTGAGTAATGAGACGCTCAGCCAGCATCTCCCATTCAAGTGTCTGAGTGGCTCCGGGAGACTTGATTCAGCACAAAAATACTTAACAATGAACTGACGAATCTTCTAGCCACCTCTGAAGAGGAGGTCGCTATTATTCTCCTCATTTTATGGACAGCGGTACTATGCAGAAAGATGCGATGAGCTGCCCGAAGCCCCAGAGGCTGTCGGTTCAGCCAGGATCGAACCTTAGCATGCCTAATGGTGCGTCCTGAGCTCAAGATCCTACATTTCAGTTGTGAAGTTGACATCCGCAGCCAGATTCATCGATCGGAGGCAAGGCATAGACTACGATGACCGTCGAGACTTGCTCCCTGCAGAAAAGAGGCTGGGAAGTCCACCCAGATCGACTCTTGCCAAGTGCCAGGGATGCAATAAAGAGGGAGTCTGAGCCATATTAAGCATCTGCCGTCCCAGCTTTGTGAACACAGCTGCCAAATAGAGAGCACAGAGGTGCCGTTCATCATCATTTTACTGTTGGATCAGCTTCTGGTTTCTTCTAAAGGTTAAAAGGACATTAGCACTCAGTGTAATAGATGATCAAATCCAGCATGAATTTTGGCCAAGCGTCTTCTTAATGAACTTTTAATTTATGAAGCACTTTTCATCTGAGCGTGTCGCTAGAGAAATGTACCAGCCACATGACATGCTTGCAGACTGGGTAAGTCTGGTTGGACCTGTCTATAGTAATTTTGCCAACCGAGGCACAAAAGGGTTCATTGATTCACCTGAAGCCAGTGGGCAAGTTAGTGGCAAAGCTGGACCTATGCCCGCTCTACCCAATAGAGGGAACTCGTCCACTTGGGTGGTCTACACCTGCCCTCCAAAGGCCCCGAAGCCCTTGCCCAGCATGAACACAACACTGCAGGCCTCACGCACCGGGGCACATACAAGGTATGGCATTGCACCACGGATGTAAAATGCTGCCGGGTCAGAATGGCCTGGTGGAAGGGCACATCCTCACAGCAGCATTAATCAAGCTCTTGCTGTAGGCTGCAATCACTTGCACACCATCAAGTACACATTTACACACACCCCAGTATAACGAGGCTAATTGGCCCATTTGGGCTACAGGCTCAAACCCAAGCGAGGATGAAATTCAAACCAATCCAGTGCTGAGAGTCTCCCAGACAATCCCACAATCCTCCCAGGTGCCCAGAAAGATGGGCAAGCTGTCCCACAATGCACTGGGAAAGTATTGGAAAGGATCGCCGGTCATCAGAGCGCAGAGGACCGGGGAACACGTGCCCCAGGAAATCCTAGCAGCACGCAGAGATGTCTGCGACACCCATGAGGATGCAATAGCTTGGGTGTGGATTTCCAGGGTGGCTTCGGACACCCGGGGTAATGCACACTCAGACATCAGCGTGACTCTTTTGCATTAATGGTGATGAAAATAACCGCACAGAAATTCAGACCCACACTCTGCACACCAAGGACAAGCGGTGGCTGTTCCTATAACGGTGGAGATCATTCATCTCCATTCAGTGGGCCATGTCCCGTCCGTCTCCGAAAGCCTTTCTCTTGACATTGCCGCCTTTTGGCAGTGGTTTATGAACCTCCTTGTGGGATGGCTTTGTGCCATGACTTCTGCAGAAGACAGCTCTAAACACTCCCCCTGCTTCAAGAATGATGTCGATTTGGTTTTGAAGCTGGCTGATGAGCACAAAGCTAAATCTCGCTATGTCACATCTGGCTTAGGTCCCGAATCCCCATTCAAAGGGAACGTGGGGAAGTCCAACCACAGAAATTTGACTGAATTAGTCCCCACATGCCAACGTGTCTCATTCATTTACAACTTCTAGTTGACGAGCCCGTAGTTAGGGACTACTGCAATCCAGGCTCTGGCGGGGGGAGGAAAGCAGGTTCCCTGCTGATTTGCCACAGCCAATTTTAGGCATATTTCAGCGCGGGCTCTCCCTCACCTCTGACGGGCGAAGGGAGCCTGCCATGGGGCTGATTACCATTGACTAGCAGCACGCGGCTGCTCTGCAGCTGTTTGAAGAAAGTAAAGCTCACCACTTACTAAACACCGCGGGCTTCCACGGTGTTTCCAGGCCGTGGCGGCCTTAGGGGAGGGCAAACCAGGCGACTGCCCCGGGGCCCCACACTTTAGGGGGCCCCAAAATTTTGCAACAAATATCCGACTTGCTTATAGGTCATGAAAATTAAGTCTCTAAGGGGCCCCAAAAGACTCCCGTGCCCAGGGCCCCAACAAGTCTAAGGCCACCAGTGTTTCAGGGCTCTGCTGCCTTTCTTCTCCATGCTTCAGATAAGGTTTTTCAAAAACTTTTTTCCCCACCCACCCTCTCCCCCCAGTTTCAGACTATTTCTGGCCAAATCACACGTTGCCGGAGCTTCGGGGGAGAAACACTAAATTTAGGGCTTTGCCCTGAAAACCCCTGAAGTCCGAATTACAGGCGTCCCTACCCATAATGCTTTGCAGAACTGGGGGAGTTGTCATCGCTGTTAGCGATGGGGAAACTGAGGCGTGGAGTGTTTGAAGTGATTTGCCTTCTTGCTTATGAGTAGGGTCATTGGCCAAAAGGCGTTAAGACTGGAAATCAGCCCAGGCCTTATCTTCCCCAGGCAAGAACCTGACCCAAATTCCTGCGATATCTGGAGAAACGGAGTTCCTGTAACAAGCCCGACTCTCGGCAGAGCAAAGCAAGCAGTAGTGCGGACGCACGCGCTCCGAGAGCCTTGCTTCTGTTTGCTGAGCCTTTTGTGGCAAACTCAGCACGCTTCCCCCACCCCGCAAAGGAAGTTAATAAAATGCACAGGGCTGGACAGGCCCTCCAAAGGTCATTTGGTCCCAACTTCTGTCCCAAGACAGGAGCAACCCTACCCCAACCGTTCCTGATAGGTATTTGACTCTCTTGGAAAACCTCCGGGGATGGTTAGAAAACTGTAAATAACCTATTCCAATGCTAGAAAGTTCTTCCTAATATCTAATTGCAAACTCCCTCGTTACGATTTCAGCTTTATCTCAGGTTAGAAAGTTGGCTGATGTACCAGAAGTGTTGCTAAGTTGGTCTTTGCTTCAGACACAGCTGTTGAAGCAAATGCCGTAAAACAGGTGGCTTTGCCCTCTGCTGCCATAGCTGATATTGTCTGAAGAACTGACCTGGGGGCAGCGTGTGATGGTCGAGCGTTGTTTTGCTGGTGTGATTTAAGTCAGTTCTTCAAACAATACAAGTGGTGGTGGCCACGGGCCTTTTGTTTGTGCAAAAGCACTGGTTTTGCTGCAATAGTAATGTGAAGAAACACATCTTGAACCAGCAAACCACACTGGGAAAACTTTTTAGGTGTAAATTTGGTTTCATGGGGAAAAGCCCTACTGACGAGATGGGTGCTGAGAGCACGCAGTGGGGTCAGATCATTCGGCACCTTGTTCCTTATTTAACACAATTATTATTTTTTTCATTTCTAGTAAGCTGGCACTGAGAGGGCCCTAGATGCAGAGCAGGATCACGTTGCACCAGCAGCTGTACAGGGAAGGAAGAAAGAGTCTCTGTCCCGCAAAGGTTACAGTCTGATGGCGTTGCACTGGAGGTCTTGGCCAAGGTAAGAACTGGTTGTATTGGGAATTTGCAGATAGGGTGAAATCTTGGACTCAGCTTTCATTTATACTGGCAGAACTTGGGAAATGGAAAAGGACCTCTTCTCAGCATGAGGCTAGGATACTCCTGTTGCATTTAATCCATGTAGTTCAATTGGTTTTCATCCACCCCCATGAGCTATAAGAAGAGTAGTGTTGCCAGCTCAAGAAAGGGGACAAGGAGCTTCCTCCAGGGATGGCTTGCTCCCTTTCTCTCTTGCTTCCCTTCCTTTCAGTGTGTCTTGTCTCCTGTGCTGTTCTTGTCTCCTTGGGAACTTCTTTAGTGTCCACTTTGCTTGTGCCATTAACTGGCTCCTACGCCCGTTTCAGGAGCGCTGAATTCTCCACCTCGAAGCTAGGCCTTGCGGCAGAGTGGTAGTGGCAAGGTCTAGGCCTCAGTCTTCTTCTGTGCTTTTCCCATCAATCTTCAAGTGAGCTGTCCATATTTTTTAGGTGACAGGAGAGGTAGTAGACCAGCTCCTTGTCCCCTTTCTTGAGGTGGTAACACTGCTGTTCTTATATCTCATGGGGGTGGGTGAAAACCAATTAAACTACATGGACTCAATGCAACAGGAGTATGCTAGCCTCATGCTGAGAACAGGTCCTTTTCCATTTCCCAAGTTCTGCCAGTATAAATGAAAGCTGGTCCAATCATGCAAAAAATGGATTTGAAATGATTCATTGATTAACTGCGGGGAGCACCGTCCAACTCAATTTTGCTACCTGCAAAGACAGTTCAACCAGCGCCGGTATAAATGTGCTTCCTTTCCATTGCATTCAGGCAGCTCGCTATGTAACAGAAAGAAACACAAGTGATTTGGAGGTGGAGAGGGCATATAATAAAGCACTTGCCATTTGTGATTGAAAACGGTCCGTCGCTCTCTGAAGATGCAAGCCTCCAGCCCCCTTGCAACACTTTGTGATTACTTTTTCGGAGAATGCCCTAAAACAATAAGCAGATAATTATCTCTGTTTCAGATGATAAAGAGGGGTTTCTTTTTGAGGTGTCAGGTCCTCCTCTCGCTGCATCATTTGAGAGATGATAAATCTGGGAGTTCTGCTCGTACCGGCACTTCACATTAATGTCAGGTTGCAATTAAATATTCCGGCTAGAAATACGCTCATTTTACGGGTCAGCTTCTCTAGGTCTAAGTGAGTTAAACGAGCTTAGCTCCACAATGTTTTTGCGGATGGGAGGACTGAACCCTGGTCAACCGAGCCACACCAGTGGCTTATCTAGGAGACCAACTGCTTTCCCATAATACAGGTCCATTTTCTGTGGGTTATTACTAACAGAAGCACTTTGCCTGCTGAGCTGTTCAGTGCTTTCCCACCAGCGATGGGCAAGCCCTATGAACAAGTGGTTTTGCCTTTCTTCTGTCATGCTTAGTAATGTCTGATGCTCGCTGCAGTTCAAATCCTTCCTACATAGCAGGGGCAGGCGAAATACAGCCCGGGGGCCAGATGCGGCCCACCAAGCCATTCCATCTGGCCCGCGGGGCCCCTAAAAAATGGAGAAAATTAATAGTGATCTGCCCTCAGCTGTCTGTCATGCGGCCCACGATGGCTTGCCAAAACTCAGTAAGTAGCCTGAAATAATTGCCCGCCCTTGCTATATAGTCTGCTGGGGTTCAGATCCTTCCTGCAATATCTTCAGATGTCTGCCCTACTTGCCACAGGACTTGCTGCTAACTGGCCCTCTCTCTTGCTGGCCCTTTACCCCGTGGGACTGAGTCATCCCTATGCATTTTGCTCCATCGGCATCCCTCAGTCCTCTGCCACCCTTTCCCATGCCTCTTCTCTCCAGCTTTGACTCTGCAGCTGAGACCCTCGACTCCTTTCTCTGCTCCTTGGACATGCAACCTGCGCACCCCTTCCCTCGCACCTTCCTGCTTGCATTCAAGTTCCTTCCTAGCGCTTTGCCTCGCTAGGGCCTGGAGTGACTTTCCCTTCCCGTCTTCTTCCCCACAGCTCTCTGCTGGAGGCACTTCAGGCCTTAAAAAACCCCACGGTTTGGGTGGGTCAGCAGTCAGCCCATGGGTGGCATCACACCGGCTTTCCTTGCAGATCTGGTGTCCACATATCAACCAGGCTTGGCCCTGATTAGCTATAACAGATCAGCTAAAGTCACAAGTTAGCCGAGCAAAGGTGTGAAGGTCTCAGGGTGTTTGCTTGGGACTTGTGTGGCCTTGCCTGGTCCCCAAGTACCCCTAAAGCCAGCCCAGTTGTGGCTTTTGAGTAGGGGGCTTATTCTGACTCTGAGACCTCAGGCTTTCAGTCTCTGACACCCCCCAGCTACCCGCGGCCTTGCCTTGCAGAGCTCCTCCCAGCTCATCTCCTGAGAGAGGGACGTCGTCTGTTCAAAGGGGTCCACCCAAGTGCCACCCATTTTTGATGATGCTGGACATGCAGGTAGTCAGCACCAGGATCTAGTGGGGACTCTATGCATCCTTCTTCCCCCACAGATAAGCAAGACGGGCAAACGGAGGCACACAACATTATTGCAGCGTGGACGCATTTAAACGAGGAACATTACAATAAAACCCATAGTCCATCCCAGAGGGAAACAAGGTGCACAGGGCTCTGTACAGCCAGGGGATTGAGGGGTCCTGCCAGAGACAGAAACCGATCTCTCCCCCCTCCGTAACTTTGACTTCAAAAAACCACTTCTCGAGCTGGTCCTCCGAACACATCGCTCCCTCGCCCACGCAGCAGTGAAGATAAAAGCAAATCGTCCAGATCACACTGAAAAAGCAATTCCCTGCTTGCAGGGACCGATAAATTAAAAGCTCCTTGGCCTGTGAGTGAAAGGAAGGTTTCCCACACAACAGCTCAGATCACATTAAAGTGCTGACAGGCCGCCACTTTGTACTTCACTTAAAAATTTAGCCGGCAGCAAAAACGTTACTTAGCAAGGGGAAGAAATTTGCCTGTAATTGAAACTCGCTCCGTTGTTGAATTGCTGCTGACACATATAGTTTTCAATTAAAAATTCTGCAGGTTTTAATTCAGTTCTGAAAGACGGACGGCGAGGATGGAAGAGCGGACCTGGTGGCCAGTCTCAGGGAATTCACAGGGATTTGAATTCATTGGTCTTGAATTTGCAAATAGCAACAGGACTTTTTTTATTTCTCCCAGAGTGCTCTTTCTCCTGGGGTTTTTGCACAGTCTTGCAAGAGTCCCTTGAAGACAGGGATGGGAGACATAAGGGTTGCCCCCCCCACCACGTCATTCTGGGGTGCACCCACCTCTGGGGAGGGTGCCGCAGCTCACAGCAACGCTGCACTAGCTTAGGACTATGCATCTGAAGCTGCAGGGGGAATGTTATATAGCATATGCTGCGTGGAGCTGTCTACACTGTGCTGGTTCACGGATGCTGCTATCCTCTTCAGGCAAAGCACTGGTAAACTCTGATTTTCTTCCAACAAAGCGAAGCCAGCTACACTGGTACGCTTGGGTCTTGTATTAGCCCAGCTCTGTTTTTTTTCATAGACATTATTCATAGACATTAGGGCTGGAAGGGACCTCGGACAATCATTGAGTCCAGCCCTGTTGTCAGGGATCAGCAGCTCTGACCGGCACAGCTTGGGTAGCACAAGTCTGCAGCGTGGAGCTGCTCTGGGTTAAAATTAATGTCATTATTAGAGTAGGGATTTGGCCAGACCCGGAGATGAACAAAGCACAGGATCCTTACAGAGTGCAGTCTGTTTTATACCTTATCCAAAAGGCAACGGCAGCACAGGACAGATCTCAAACAGCAAAGAGACTGAAAATGCACCTGTACGATTGCTTCGGCAAAGGTACTGGGATCCACCTCTGAGATCTGCACACCCAGCTTGTAGGCCGAGTGGAGATACCTTCAGACCAGCCTGTTGGCAGTTTAGCATTTAGCCTGGAAGCCAGGTGCAGAGGGAACAGCTGCTTCTGCAGTTGGGAGCATTGGTGTTTGCACCGTGAGAGCTGAAGATGCTTTGCTGGTGCTCCAAAAGCACGAGTTCAAGTCTTGCTCCCCGCTCTCTGACAGTGGCTGCTGCTCCCCCTTGATCTAGTTGGTCATTTTGGATCAGGGCATAACCTGTGGGATTTAGGCCTTCCTAGTCATCCAATCCAAAGCCAGTCCTTGTTTAGGTACTGCATCCCAGCGTACACATGACTACAGGAGAGACAGCAGTCCTGAGGGCTCCCCGGGCAACTGATGGCATTGCGGCCTTGTGAGCCGGTGCCTGCACATTACCCATGTTGGATCAGTGAGCTGCTAGGCATGGCGCATCTTCGACCTCTGGAGTGCACAGACTGCCTTGCCTCCAATGGTTTACAGTGTAAATAGATGCTACAAAAGGAGCAGAGTTATCTGTGGTTTGATAGACAGGGAGCAGCAGCACAGGATCTAGAGCCGAGCCAGAAGCCACAACGTGGTACTTGCAGAGCTGAGTGTTTTGGACGATGCTGGTGCTACGTGACATGCCTAAGGCCATGCAGGGAGTCTGTGGCAGAGCCAAGGCTTGTCATGCTGGCCCCAGCTCCCAGTCCAGTGCCATAGCCTGAGACCGGCCTTCTTTCCTGGCCTCACAACAGTTTCGCTTTGAGTGCTGAAAGGGCCCCGCTTTGTTTGCCTGCTCACTTGTCAGTGAGCCCTGCGCATCCGATACTAAGGTCTCCTCTGGCACCCTCCTAAGGGGCCAGTACAGGCAGCCGGGGCATCAAATACAGCTCCCCCTGAGCAGCAGGATTGCAATCCCTTTTTGCAGAGAGAGGCTTTAGGCCCAAAAACAAGTGAACCTTCCCAGCCCCTTGCCCCAGGTGATTCTTGAAAGTCCCTCAGTGCCACCAAAGCTCCTTAGAGCCAGGCTATTATGGGTCTCTTGCCTCACCTATCGTGGGGGGGAGCTAATTAGGCACAGGTGAGACAAATCTTGCCTCCCTTAAAGTTCCAGTTACACTTGACACTGCAGTGCAGGCATAGCTGCCCTGTAGAGGCTAAATGCCAGGGTTGCCTTTGTGTCTTGCAATGCCTTGGGTTGTACCTTGCAGCTGATCCGCGAAGCTCTGGGGTGAAAAGGCTACAGGTTGAAGCCGGTTCTTGGTGGGTGTGAATGATCCAGCACACAGAATCACACCCATCCCCAGTGGAACAGCTCATTACTCCCAGGAGGAGCTCAGCTCCTGATTTATCTGAAGGCCAGCCCACCCTGTGATAAGCTGCTAGCATTTGGAGCTGGTGCTGGATCCACTCTGGATCCTGTAGCCATTAGCAGCACACTGTCCTAAGGTAAGGTACATACTGACATCCCTGGGTTTATAATGTGCCTAGGAGGGTGTGAGCGAAAGAAAGATGTGCTCTATTTAACCATCACGAGTGCACCAGGTCATCCTCTCCCGTGAGCTCAGCAAGAATAGTTCCCTCGGGCGCCTGCACCTGAATTCTTCTCTGGTTGGGATGGATTTTTTTTTTCCCCTGCAGAAGAAATGGGTTGGGTCTGGTCCCCACGCTTGGCAGGTCCTTCTGGGCCTTATAAGATCTGCTGTGGGGGTGGACGTGACCATCCATACTGATGAGCGTTGCTCTGGTCCTTCTCAGACGGATGCTAGCTCTCAGGCCCCTATGCTGGTGCCTTGCTCTGCGCCTCTCGGCTCCCCTGTGTATAAATTGGAAATAAACCACTGCCTACTTCCCAGGCAGGCAATACACCATTGTCTGTGGGGCCACATAGATCTGATCTCTCTGCTGAGTTGGTAGCGCTGATGGAGTTACGGTGAGCAAGCTGATCCCGGCATCTCTGAGTCACCTGGAAATTGCTCTCGCCTTCAGTTTTAAAAGCGAAATGGATGCAGACCCCCAGCTCTCAGCTGATTCACCCAGAGCATCAGGGAGAGAAATCAGAGCCTTTCTTATCTGCAGCAGTGCCAGAGAGCTGCTCTTCGAAACATTAGCATGCTCTTGAGCCTTCCTTTCATCTAGGAGGGATCTTGCTGTTTAAAGAGAAAAGTTTGCTGAAAATCGTGTCCTCGTTCTTGCTTTCCTCCCCCCCAAATCTGTACAGCACAAACGGCTATTTCTGGCCCATGCCATCAGGAGCCCAGTTCTTCGCTTTTGCAGCACAGTGGAGGGGAATTGGCAGCAGAGATGAATCTGGCTCTGGGCCTGGGGAGCGCAGTGAGGTACGTCCCCTTTCCAGCATGGGGATCCAGCACTGCACAGACCCCAGCTGCATGAATCCTGTTATCAGATGCCCACTGCACTCCCTGCTCCCCCGGCTCAGCTAGACCTAGTCTTCCTGCCAGGCCTTGCCCCATATTGTTCTGAATCCCCAGAAGTAGCTTGGGTCGGTGGTGTGCTCTGGTCCTGCCAGGGTGTCGCTGCTGGCAGTCCCTTGGTACAAGGACGACAGTCTTCCAGTAGATCGGGAAGTCACTGGTGAGTCCAAAGAGGCCAAGCCATGGTCTGCAGATGTGGCATATAGTTCTGGGAGGAAGGAGTGAATCCTGGTGATGTCGGGTCCTGGCTCTTTCCCTTTGTCTCTCTTGCCTGGTCAGACCCGAGCGGTGACCACTGTTGAGCTGGGAGTCTAGGAGCTGGTTGATGTGCCCTGTCCAATGGGGCTGGGACCCCATAAACATGGCTTCAGTGCCGGGGTTGTCACCAGGGGTTATCGGTGTCACTGTTGCTGTTGCCTTTGTCAGATATTATTGATGTGCTGTCAGTGATGCAGTCTCAGGAACCGCGATGTTGACAAACTCGCAACCAAGAGATCCCAACACCAATCTTGTCTTAAAGATCGCCCACAGGCTCAGGTCAGTGCAGAGATTCAGCCAAGTTTATTATCTACAAGCAAAGCCCTAACAGTTTTGGCCTGTTCTGGGCGCTTGGCCTAACAAGTACATTAGACTAGGAGCTAAGGCATTATAGAGGGGTGCCTGGAGTCTAAAAAGGTTGAAAACCACTGCTACAGACAAACGTTTAGCCCATTCCCAGTATAAAGGGGACTTCTGTGATGCCAGCAAGCACTGTACAGTAGGGCTGGAAGGGACCTCATGGGGTCACATCTAGCCCAAACCCCTATTCAAAGCAGGACCATGCTTACCCAACCCATCCCATTCAAGTCCTTGTCTAACCTAGTCCTAAGACTGCCCAGTAACCCTGTTGAATAACTACAAGGCAAATTGCCTAAAAACACTAGGAACATCCTAACTTGCTATGGGTAAAGCAGGGGGATGAGGGCACTGTCGCTGTCCTGCCACTGCAAGGACAGGAAATGGTACTTAAAATATAAAGGGGAGATCCAAAGAAGAAGACCACACCGCCCACTGCAGAGGAAGAAAAAATCCCTCGCAGCCCATGCCGATCTGATCATGGGGTAAAATTCATAAATATGGTGATTGGTCTCACACTGAGCTAAGGGGCGAGACCACCTATCCAGGCCCCTCCAGGTCTAAGTCCCAGCAGAAGCACTGGCACAGCCCAGCCCAAATCCCCAGCCTTGGCTGGAGCTGATGCTCAAAAGATTGGGTAAGGTGGGGAGTGGGGGAAAAAAAAATCTGATGCCTGTGGCGATAGGAGGAGGAACAATTTCTTCCCGGCCCCATGTGGCAACCAGCAAAGCCCAGAAAGCTGGAAAAGACCCAGCAAGGGTTTGTCTTTGTTGACAGGGGCTCTTTATTGTGGGACAACCTGGATACATGAGCTGTCCCGAGGCAAACCAGAGTGGACGCAGTGCTTTGCAGTGAAACACAAGCCAACTCGATGAAGATGTCCCAAAGGCGTGGGATATAATGCTGTCTCTGCCCAGCTCCCTTGCAGCAGTGTCTGGTCTCTGCTTAAAGCAATCGGGGCTCATGGACAGAAGTGATGTCTTTTATTAGCCCAACAAGATTTTTGCAAAAATAATGTCTTTGGTTGCAAGCATTTGGGCACAAACACCCTTCATCGGGCACTGGAGAAAAGACTGCCAAAGTTCTCTCGAGTAAAAATGCAAGTTCATATTTCCTAAGATTTCACAGAGAGGTTGCCAGATGGACAAACCCACTGGGCAGCAGTTCTCATCTATTGACCCCTCTGTGAAATCCTAGGAAATATGAACTTTCAAGACTGGACAAGCACCTCGCCGGGGTCGTCTGACCCCAGCTCTTTCCTGTCCAAGGCAGGGGGTCGGACTCGATGATCTGTTGAGGTCCTTTCTGATCCCAACATCTATGAATCTATGAACTTTCATTTCTACCCAGGAAAACTTTTACAATCTTTTCTCTGGCGAAGCGTGTTCATGCTCAAAAGCTTGCAATTAAAGTTTTTTGGTGGGTTTTTTGGTTTTGTTTTTTTTTTTGCAAAAGTCTTGTTGGTCTAATAAAAGATATCACCTCTGTCCACAAGCCCTGAGCTTTTTCCTCTTGACCAATACAGCTACAGCCTGGATACCTTGTCTCTACTTATGATTTCGCAGCCAGATAATAACTGTTGGGTGTTTTGTTGTCTTGCTGTGACAAAACCTATAAAATGAGAAAGCTGAGCAGTGGGTGGGTGGAAGAAATTAAAGGTAGAGGCAGCATGATCAGATGGAGGGTAGGCAGGGGCTCAAAGGAGGGAGTTCAGGGAGGCTTTTGTAGATCGGCACAGCAGATGTTAGCTACGATGGGGGCTGCTTTTTGCTAGGGTTGGCTATACGTTGGGATGTTTCGGGTCAAAACTCGGGAGCTGGAGCCACACTTGGAATAGAAGATCTTCCGGCAAAAACCAGGTGATACAGGAGAGAGCATTCTCCAGCCTTAACAGTAGCATCAGCCCCACGATTTTGTATAGAGCCTTTTCTCCCCCAGACTTCAGACCTCACAAAAGAGATCGGTGTTATTCATCCCATTTTTACACCTGGGTTTGCCCATCTGTACAACACAGATCGTGGTAGCCCCATTCTTTTCATGGCACATGGAAATCTAGGAAATGAAAAGGATGTTTTCCACCCAGAGCCAAGCATTAAAATTTAAAAAAAAGCGAACAGTATTTCAGCTGCAATGAGAGAACTGCCCCTTTCAGACCCAGTCCTAACCTAATGCCAGGACCAAGCTGCTGGTTTAATTTTGTTCACTCCCAATGACTGTGAGCATGTGAAACCCAGACAGGGGAAGTGTACAAATCTCAGCACCTCTTATAACAGCTCTGTCG
Organism: Crocodylus siamensis; assembly: GCF_052110815.1. Classification (NCBI taxonomy): domain Eukaryota; kingdom Metazoa; phylum Chordata; order Crocodylia; family Crocodylidae; genus Crocodylus; species Crocodylus siamensis. Next base: position 6,459,588 of record NC_143396.1, on the reverse strand, counting down.
GCAAAGGGCCGGCCAGACCGTAGCTGCCAGTTTCTCCCGGCAGCGTGAATTTTTTCTCATTGCCATCTCATTTAAACTCCATAACTTTTAATGTTTTGGTCCCTAGAGGTCAAAAGGAAAGAACTGGCAGATTGTCAGGCAATTCGTTTTATTCGCTACAATAACATTTAAATGGACCATAAAGACAAAGCGCGATGCTGTGCCTGTCTGAGCGTGGCCCTGGGCCGTGTGTATCTTTTGTGATAAAAGCTTTGTTATCCTGGCTTCACTGAGCTATTCGCTTTAATATATTGCCAGCTATGCAGGAGATAAGAGCAAGCTTTATCTCTGAATTATGTGGTGAGGGAGGTGAGGTTTTTTTTTTCCTTGCCTATGAAAAAGAGTTATTTTGTTTGTGCAGCGTCTAAGCACTTGCCTTAAAGGTGGCTGCACTTTGCATGGTTATAAATGCTAATATAGATCTTGCTATTCTTAGCCCGGTTTTGTGTTTTGGGTTGGGTTGTTGTGTTGTTTTTAAAGGAAGAAAAAAATTATCACCGTGCTGCAAGTTTTTGGTCATGGAGTTTTGTCCCCAAATCTGATACCAACTTTCTGTGTCGCCTTGGGCGGACCACTCAGATTTAAGTAGAGGGCAAGGCAAGGTGGCACCTTGGAGACTAGCTGGTTCAGGAAGGCATCAGCTTTCACAGGTGACAGCCTACTTCAGATCATCATTCAACATGCCAGAAATAGTATTGTGCTTCATGAGTTGTTGCCCGGTTTGGTAGACCCACGTCTGGGCTGAAGAGCTGCTTTGGATGAATCTGGTCTTTTAATCTTAATTTACCCCAGTATGCAAAATCAGGGCTGGATTCATCGACATGGCTTTGAAGCGAGGGGGGAATTAACTGTTGTCTTTTTTTTCTTCTACATTTAGAATGACCTAAATGAGGATGCTGTTAAATGAAGTGGAGCTCGTAGGACAGTCAGGCTGGCAAGGACCTCACAAGGTCATCCAGTCCAGGCCCCTGCTCGAAGCTGGATCACCCCTGACGGAACCAACTAAATCACAAAAAGGAAGCTTGTAAGAAGTAGAAACTTGGATAAATCACTAGGGAAGAATATAAGAGCAGTGCTCGGGCATGCAGGGAAGAAGTCAGGAAGGGCAAAGTGCAATTGCAGTTGCAGATACCAGGGACGTAAAGGGTAACAAAAAGGGTTTCTACAAGTATGTCGGTACCAAGAGGAGGACTGGGGAAAGTGCAGGTCCCTTACTGAGTGGGGAAGTCAACCTAGTGCCAGAGGATGCAGAAAAGGCTGAAGGGCTCGATGCCTTCTCACCAGGGGCAAGTCATGCCTGACCAACCTGATCGCCTCCTATGATGAAACGACTGGCTCTGTGGATGTGGGGAGACAGGTGGATGTGGTGTACCTTGGCTTTGCAAGGCTTTTGACAGCAAGTTTCCCACAGCAATCTTGCAAACAAGCTAAAGAAGCATGGGCTGCATGAATGCACTGGAAGGTGGACAGAAAACTGGCTGAATCGTCTGGCTCAGAGAGGGGGAATCAATGGCTCAGTGTCTAGTTGGCAGCCGGTATCAAGTGGCGTGCCCCCGGGGTTGGTCCTGGGGCCAGTTTTGTTCAGTGCCTTCATCAAGGACCTGGAAGATGCACCCTCAGCAAGTCTGCAGACGACGCCATGCTGGGGGAGTAGTAGATATGCTGGAAGGTAGGGCTAGGATTCAGAGAAACTGTGACAAATTGGAGGATTGGGCCAAAAGGACTCTCATGAGGTCAACAAGGACAAGGGCAAAGTCCTGCACTTAGGACGGAGCAATCCCCTGTGCCGGTGCAGGGGGGTGACAGGCTGGACAGCACAAAAGGACCTGGGGGTGACAGGGGACAATAAGCTGAATATGAGCCAGCAGTGTGCCCTTGGTGCCAAGAAGGCTACCGGCATCCTGGGCTGCATTGGTGGGTGTGTTGCCAGCAGGTCAAAAGCAGTGATTCTTCCCCTCTATTCAGTACTGGTGAGGCCACATCTGGAGTCCTGTGTCCAGTTTTGGGCCCCCCCACTGCAGAAAGGATGTGAACATGTTGGACAGTTGAGCAGAGGGCAACAAAAATGGTTGGGGGCCTAGGGGACATGACTGGTGAGGAGAGGCTGAGAGAAATGGGCTTATTTAGCCTGGAGAAGAGAAGACCGAGGGGGGTTGAATAGCAGCCTTCAAGTCCCTGCAGGGGGTTGCAAAGAGGATGGAGCTGGGCTGTTCTCAGTGGGGGCAGATGGCAGGACAAGGAGCAATTGCTCCTAGTCCTGTCCCCTGCAGCCCCAGAGAAAAGCCCATCCCCATCCCCTGCAATAGGTGTCTGAAGATCTCTACTGTTAGCAGAGCACTGGGCTGCAAAGCACTGGGCTGCAAAGTTGGGTTTGGGTCCCTGGGCCCCTGTGGACCTTCTGCATGTAGCTTTGCTGGGCCTGATGGCACCCCTGCCTCCTAGGGCACAACTAAGGACTCCTCCAGGAGGATCCTCTCCCACCAAGTCCCTCTACTAACTCCAGCAGGTCTGCAGAGCACCCGGTGCCATGGGTGGTTGTGTTAACTCGTGCACATGACTTGGTTTCCCTCCAGGACACTGACACTGAATGTGCCTGTGGCAGGCTTGAGTGTTGTTGGTCACGTTTGGGCCTGGTAGCTGTGCAAAAATTGTCCGTGATGTCCTAATAGGTTAGGCAAACATTTGTTTAGGATGGTTTAGTCCGTGGGGATCCTGCCTTGAGATGGGGATTGTGACTGGGCTGTGCCGATGCTTCTGCTGGGACTTAAAAACGGAGAGTCCTGCCTAGAGGGTCTCCATTCATAGTCAGACTGACACCACGTTTGGGGTCAGGAAGGAATTTTCCCCCATGGTCAGATTGGTCTAGACTTGGGGGTTGGCCTTCCTCTGTAGCAGGGCATGTGGCCTCTACCTGGTACATCTCAAACATTTATTAATAAGCTTTTACAAAAGCAGGGCATTGGCTGCCATGGTCCCCCTGCTTTACCCATGGCAGGTTCGGGTGTTATGTGTTGTGTTGTCTCAGGGTGGACTGTAGTTTTGCTAAGAGGTTAGACAGTGGATTTGTACAGGATGGCTTGGGTAGGGCTGGTCCTACCTCAGGCCGGGGATTGGACTAGATGACTTCTGGAGGTCCCTTCCAGCCCCACTTCTGTATGAGCCTGTGACTTCCTGAGAGCTCAGATTCAATGGTGACGGCACATGAGGTTTATGAGCCTGCATCTGCTTCTGCCACCTTGTGCTTTGTCCTTTCGCTCGAACGCTAGTGCTCACGCTTTCCGCTCCCAGCCCCAGATGGTGGTCCCATTCCCAGTGGATGTGGGTCTGCTGCACACCCTGCCCTCTTGGCTTAAGGGATGGAGATGTGCACTTCCAGCTGCAGAAAGTCCTAGGTCAGTCCCTTTTGGTGGCTCTCCAAATGGGATTTTGAATATGCTCTGAGACTATTTTAGATGTTATTCCTTAAGTGGGCATTGTACTTGGCAGACTGAAAACATCCCACAAAGGCACTGGCAAACTGCACCAGATTTGGTGAAGGCAAATAAAAACTAGGAAGGAAATGTGGGAGGTGAAGAATTGCAAGAACAAGCTATCCTGATGTGCATAGCGCTTCTGGTTAATGCCTTTTTGTATTTATTGTTATTATTAATATTATTATTATTACTGATATAAAAATATCCTAGGCTTTGTAGGCAGAATGAGTGGGTGATGATGAGTCATAGGAAAACAGGGCAAGGAGGGCTCTGAGGAGGCCACATCTACTCCATCCCGCTGGCTCGAGGCAAGACCAGCCCTGTCCAAACCATCCCAGCCAAGTGTCTGTCCAACCTGCCTTACAGTCTTCCTTGGATGGAGATTTTGCACCGGGATTAGAAAAGAGCAAAGTAAAATGCAAATGGAAGTTGCACTTTGGTGGGAAATAACACCTGGGACAAGGATGAGGAAAAGGGCTCGCTTATATACTGCCATGCTGGGTCTCGGCAAGGATGGGGCTAAGCATGTCCCACCTGGGGTCCAGTATTCTCAGGCCCTGAGAAGATGCTACAGGTGAGCTCAGAGCAACGTCTGTGCCCGAATGACCAGGTCTGGGGTCTCCAGCAGGCAGGGAAGGGTGCCATGTACTTGGCCCTGGCTGACCACTGCCGGAGGATAGTCAAGTCCTAGGGGCCCAGCTAGTGACTTGCCCTTTGGCTGCTCAGTCTGCATCTCCGTGAGAGGACCACAGCTCCTCCTCTGCATGCCACGGCTGCTCCTGCTTTCCCCTGATCATATATATCTCTCTGTAACTCCTGCCCTGGCTTTGCTTCAAAAGGAGGAGGGGGAAAAATGTTTTTAATATGTCTTTAAAAACTCCAGATAATAGCAAACAATTAAGCAAGAGTTCTGGCACCCGTAAATGAGCTCTCATCTGTCAACCTGTGGGCGGACTAGACAATATAATATTGGCTCCCAGGGTGCCCCGCGGCACAGCAATTAAGGTGGCCTTGTCAGATCCTTTTCTTTTAAAGGAGCTTAAATCTTGTTTAGGGCTCAAGTATAGTGGCTCATACCGTGGTGTCTTATGGGGATTTTGACTGACACTTTTCAAGGAGCAGAAAGCACAGTGCTGACTCTCCCTGTCTGTGCGAGCAGTAATGGTGCGCGGTAGGGTTTTTGCAGGATGCAAAATGCAGGGTGACCCATTCCGTAGGTCACTTTGGTGGCTAATCTGCAGAAGAGGAGTCAGTGCACCTGATTTTAGCCCATGAGCTTGGTGGGGGGAGGCCTGTGCTTTTGCTGCTGAGGAGACGAGCTGGAACCCAACTGGGCAGCTCGTAGGATCACAGGAAAGTTGGGATAAGGTCATCTCTAGTGCAGCCCCTGCTCAAGGCAGGATTATTGTTCCTGACTAAACCATCCCAGCCAAATATGTCCAACCTGCTCTGGAAAGTTTCCAAACATGGAGACACCACAGCTTCTCTGGGTGCCTCTTCCAATGCCTGACCACCCTCATCATGAGAAAGTTGCCCCTAATCTCCGGTTCTCTAGGTCCGTTACTGTAATAACCAGAAACAAATGGGCCATGCCCCACGCAGCAGGCATCGCCATTCAGTTGGAAAGTGAAGGGACAGGGCAGGACAAGGGGGAAAGAAGCTTGTTTTGAGGGATCAGGATTAAGATCTTTGGGGCACTTCCAAGTGCTGGTAGCCAAGGGCCGGGCATGGCTTGAAGCAGCAGCGGTGGGAGCATTGCCCTGGACAACTCCACCCCAAGAGTTTCTCATCCTGCTATTGGATTTGCTTTCCTGTGATTCCAAAAGAGTCTCTGACCTTGGCCAGAGAAAGAGAAAACCAGTCAAAATTGCCTCCCGCTCACCGATATCCTTCTGAGACAGGGACTGATGGTTCTTCCTAATCTATCCCTATGGTCTCTGTCCCCTTCCTCCTTCGTTCCAACCGCCCCTGTCCTCTCCACCCCTTCTGTTTTCTGTCCAAGTCCAGTTGGCCCAGCCAAGGGTGACGGGCAAATGAAGAATGAGTGCTGAGAAGCCCGATCTCTGTGAGGGGCAAGTCCTTTATCATCATTGAGAAGTAAGAGCCTTCACACCAGTTGGTTCCCCAAGGCTGGGCAGGTTAAGCCAGAGGTCTAGGAGTGCAGCCATGCTTGTGGGTTGCCAGGGGTTAAATAACAAGCCTTCGAAGCACAAGTTGTGTTTTCCCAATCCTTGCTCTCTCTCTTCCCCTTCATATGCAATTCTTTGTCTTGGAGGGGGGGAGCATGACTCTGTGAACTGTCACCGGGAACTGGCTCTACTGAAAACAAAAGACGGATGAATCCTTCACTTCAGGGGGGATTTGGTTGCAGCTTACAAATGTATCAGAGGAGAGCATCAGGGCCTAGGTCAGCAACTATTCACCAAAGCACCCCAGAGGAAAACCAGGAGCAATGGTCATAAACTCCTAGAAGGAGGTTTCCGACTGGATATAAGGAAAACCTTCTACATCGTTCGTGTCACCAGACTCTGGAGAAGACTCCCAGCAGGGGAGATGTAGGCCCCGACCCCGGAGCTCTTCAAAAGGAGACTGGACGCACACCATGCTGCGGTGATTTGACCCCAGCAGTCTTTCCTACCCAAAGCAGGGGGGCTGGACTCGGTCTCACGAAGTCCCTTCCAGCCCTAAACTTCTGTGAATCCTCTCGGCTGCATTTGTGTGCCTTGGTCTTAGGGCAGAGATGACCACGTGTGACAATAACAGATACACTGATGGATTTTCAGGGACAGGCACAAGGTGGAATAAGATCCCACTTAAGTGTCTAATAGGTGCAGTAAACCCTGGGTGTGATGCTTTTGGAGGCTGGCAAGAGAGGGCTTGCCGGAAAGACTGAGACCAATGGTCTATCCAGCAGAGCACCCTGCATCCAGCAAGAACCAGGACAAGATTCATCCAGCCCATTTAGACATGGGATTGTTCTCTCAGTTCTTATCTATGGCAAAATGGAGCCCCGGTCTCCCGCAAGGCTGCCAGGTGCTGCTGTACCAGAAGCAAGTCAGACGGTTTTCTCCTCTCCCTCCTCCAGCAAGTCTCTAGGTCAACCAGCCAAGGCTGCTGCAGCTCTGTCCACCCCTCCCAGGGACCAAGTCCTCTGCCAGACTCCTTGGCCTGTGTAAGGGCCAGCCTGATCATGTTCTCTACTTGCTTTCAAGCAGCAGCTGCTTTCATAGATTTCATAGATTCATAGACATCAGGGCTGGAAGGGACCTCGGAGGATCATCGAGTCCAGCCCCCTGCCCAGAGGGCAGGAACTCAGCTGGGGTCATAGGATCCCAGCAAGATAAGCATCCAATGTACTCTTGAAGGTGTTCAGTGTAGGTGCTTGAACCACCTCCGCTGGCAGGCTGTTCCAGACCTTGGGGGCTCGGACAGTAAAGAAATTCTTCCTTATGTCCAGCCTGAAACGGTCTTGCAGGAGTTTGTGACCGTTCGACCTCGTCATCCCTTGGGGCGCTCTAGTGAACAAATGTTTGCCCAGATCCTGGTGCTCACCCCTGAGAAACTTATAGGTGGCCATCAGGTCACCCCTGAGCCTGCGCTTTTCCAGGCTAAAGAGCCCCATGGCTCTCAGCCTATCATCGTAAGATCTGTTTTCCTGACCTCTGATCATGCGCGTGGCTCTCCTCTGGACTCTCTCAAGCTTCTCCGCATCCTTTTTGAATAGTGGAGCCCAAAACTGGACGCAGGACTCCAGCTGCGGCCTCACCAAGGCCGAGTACAAGGGGAGAATGATGTCCCGGGATTTGCTCGAGAAGCATCTATGGATGCACGCCAGCGTTTTGGTCGCTTTAGTAGCCGCAGCGTCGCATTGCAGGCTCATGTTCATCTTGTGGTCAATGATGACCCCGAAGTCTCTTTCTTCCGTAGTGCTAGCCTATAAGGATGCTGCAGGTTTTTCCTCCCACGGTGGAGAACCTTGCATTTTTTGGTGATAAACACCATCAGGTTCTCGTCCGCCCATTCACTGAGCCTGTCCAGGTCAGCCTGGATCGCCCACCTGTCTTCTGGTGTGGATGCTTTGCCCCAAAGTTTGGTGTCATTGGAGACCTTGGCCAGTCCACTTCTGACTCCAGTGTCCACATCATTGATGAAGATGTTGAACAATATGGGTCCCAGGACAGAGCCTTGGGGGACCCCACGGGTCACAGGACACCGTGATGAGTGACTGCCATCAATTACTACCCTCTGGGTCTGACTGCTTCACATCCCGGAACAGCATCTCCTTGGGGCCCCCTCTTAGCCGATCTTCTGCAACGTATTCCCCTGACTTCTTTCTGCCGTGACTGATCTCCTAAATGGAAGTGCTCGTGGAGTGGGGAACAAAGCAGCCCAAAGAGATCTGTCTTGCTGATCAGGTCAGGCCCCACTCTACAGGACATACCCAGCCCCCAAAGCACAGGGTAGTTAAATTGGGAAGAGAGTCTGGAGACAGGCTAGAAACTGCCGACCACTTTCATTCAGAGGCAGAGATTCAAGCCTACAGGAAAGGCAAGAATTGAACTCGTCTGTGTTCTGCATTATGGTAGCACCATGGTGTTCCCGTCTAGATGTGAGCATCGTGGTGCTTTGTGCTTTCCATACACACAGCAAGGGACAGCCCCTGCCCCAGCTGGGCAGGCAGGACACAAATTGAAGAGTCTGCAGATGGGGAAATTAGGTAGAGGAAAGGGGAAGGGACTTGCCCAGCACCCCAGAGGGCAGAGACAGGAACTAAGCCCAGATGTCCTGAATGCTGGGCCAGTCTTTCCATCTTCAGACTAAGAAATGCCACCTCCTTTCTCCAGAGAGATCCAAGATGTTGCTTATTCATTCAGCAGTACAGTGTCTCATTGGCTGTTCTTGCCAGGAGAATAGGATGCTCTTGCTGGCTGCTTGTGTCAAAGCGCTGTTAGTGCCAGGGCAAGCTGCGTCCCTTGGGTACTGGGTCTTGGGCCTTTACCTTTCCTGGGGTGGAAGCATGGGATTCTTCCCCCAGGTGCACTCATTCCTGTTCTGCAGATTAGCCATGAAAGTGGAATAGAGACCTACAGAACGGGTCACCCATTGCATCCTGCAAAAACCTCACCGCGCACCATTACTGCTCGCACAGGCAGGGACAGCCAGCCCTTTGTGGCTGCAGACCACAAGGCCTTGGGTATCAACTGCATTCACCCAGCAAGGCCAGCTTGGTTCAGCACCTATTATCCCTCCCTTTGGGAGTCTGCCACCACTGGTGGTTGGCTAAAGACAGCTGCCTGATCACTCGCAAGAGTCACTGAATCTTTTAACAGTAGGATTTTTTAAAAGATGTGTGTGCAAGTCTCGTTCTTCAGTAGGCGCCTAAACCTGTCCTCCCCTTCCTAGCCACCCAGACCTTCTCTAGGTGTCAGTCGGTTTCTTCTTTCTCCAGGGAGAGGGGAGTCATGTTTTATCCAGCTGTCTTGGCTTCCCAGCCTTTGGGCTCTGCTGCCCAGATGTTCAGAGCCCTCCTTTGAACCACCTGCTTTTGCATGTACCAACCAAAGGCTTTGCTTGATGCACGAGTTACTGATCAGCAAATAGGCCTGAGCCTTGGACTGCCGGGTGGTGTCGACATACCCGCGCTAGCTGGAAACTGCCTCACTCCAGATCTGCTAGCAATGCAGCTGCAGCACCACAGAGCTCAGCAAGGGCTGCAAAGCCTACCTGAGAAGCTGAGTAAATAATTGCACGGCTGGCCCCCAGTGAGCTGCATTCGGTGACTGCCGTGTAGACACACCTCGTGTTTGCTTCCCAACAGCCCTGTATGTTTGAGCTGGTATCGTCCTAAACAGCCCATGTCACATGCAACACACATGTATTATTATGCTCTCCACACATTTTCTTCCCCCAGATTAATCCTTTTCTGGGATGTGTCTAGGGGCTGATAGAGGCACAGATTTTTGTGGCTGACAGAGGGGCTTTTAGGATGCTACTACCAATATAAGACTTGCTAGGTGTGCAGGTACCATACAGAGGAGTACCGAATAGGTATTGATCTAGATTAGATAGTGGCTAGTTGCATGTGTCTTGCTATACGAGCCTTTCTGTGCTGAACTAGCTGTTGGACCTGGCTGAACAGTAGTGCTAAGGGGGATTTATGAACCTTGCTGCTGCAAAATATGCCAGGCTTGTTTTACTGTTTTATTCATGGCATTGAGTTCCTTGTTTCCATCTACTGTATCCAGCTGCATGTGCTGTTTCTGGCAAGTCGCCAGATAACCGCCTGCTTATTCCTGAAAGCATCTGAGTGCATATCCCCAAAGCCTCACAAATTTCAGCGCCAACTATTTATTCATCCACAGAGCCATATCAAGGGGGCATTATTTGTCATTCTGCGCTATTTATTTCCTAGTCTCTTGTGCCTTGGTTTTAGCCCTCAAGCCAGGGGTCAGGGGGAATGCCATGCTACCACTGATCATTTTACATGCTGTAAATAATAAATAATAAAAATAGTAAAAAGTAAATCAAGCAGCCTGGAAACCCAAGCTGAAATTTGCCTGCCTGGACTCCTCAGTAAATACTTGCAATTACTAACTCCATTGTAGAAGCCTAGGAGAGGAAAGAAGACCAGTGTTGTCAGAATTTTTTTGCCTGGAGCAAATTATAGAAAAGTTGGGCTGGAAGGGACCTCCGGAGGTTATCAAGTCCAGCCCCTATCCAAACCATCCCATGCAAATCTATAATCTAAACACTTCATAAAACTACCATCAGCCCTAACACGATACAAGACACTTACACACAACACAACACAATAACGCTGTGACCTGGCACAGGTAAAGCAGGGGGACCACAGCATCCAATGTCCTGCTTCTATAAAAGGTTGTTAATAGATGCTCAAGAGATCCCAGGAAGAGGGCCGTGCCCCGCACTACAGAGGAAGGCAAAAAAACCCCAACCCAGTCCCAGACTATGGGGTAAAATTCCTTCCTGACCCTAAATATAGCAATTGAGCCCCTGAGCAAAGGGGCACGACCCTCTATCCAGGAACCTCCAGCTTGAAGTCCAAGCAGGAGCATGGGCACAGCTCAGTCACAATCCTACCCTTGGCTGCAACCAACACTCAGTCCTGCCATAGGGGCTTAAAAAACACCCTATTGACTCCTCGGTGAAATCCTATGAAATACGAATGTTCATTTCTACCCAGGAGAACTTTTACAATCTTTTCTCCAATGCCCGATGAAGGGTGTTGGTGCCCAAAAGCTTGCAACTGAAGATTTTTTTTGCAAAAATCTTGTTGGTCTAATAAAAGATATAGTAGAGATGATATGAGTCCTGATTGCCTAAAATACACCCTGATATATACAGGAGAATGGGGTGGGAGAGGACAACCAGCAAAGCCCAGAAGCCTGGGAAATACCCATAGCAAAACATAGGCAATCGGCTTGACTGAGCAGACAACACAAAACCTTGGGGAAAGCTCAAGCAGCGTGCAGATGCAAGTGTTTCAGCGGTAGAAGAAGCAGAAGAATGGAAGCTGTGCAGCAATTCAGAGAGCCCAAGCCACTTATTTAGCCACCTAGATAGGGACTTGGGAGACTGACTGCCTTTAGATGGGCATTTCAGATAGGAAAGCCCACTCGCCCAGGCTCTCTGTTGCAAGCTGTCTGACTACTTGCAGCTCTGGGTGTGACACACCCCTTCGCTCTCATGTGAAACATCGCCCACACCTGAACCCTGCTAAACCATCCAGACAGGCGTCTTAGCCATGCTGGGGAACTTTACTGCAGGCAGCAATAGTCTCTGCAAAGAAATAGCCCATCACTGCTGCAGCTCCAATAAGCCAGTCCAGTGCATGGAGACCTTGCACAGTTTATTGGAAGAGGGCAGTGCAGTGTATTCATGAGCCAGCTGTGAGCAAAAGCAAGGATCAGATCTCAAAAATAAAGGACCCTGGCCTGTTTTGTGCCTCACCGGGGGAGCTGAGTAGCTGGAGGAGCAGGATGGGTTGTTCTTGTCTGCAAGTTCACACGTGATGCCTGCTCTTGCAAGCAACTGTTTTTTGGAGAGGCAGAAGCAGCTTCTGGTCAACAGGGAAAAGTCTCTCCTTGGTCCTGAGGTCCCTAGCAGGCAAGCAGTTGGAGAAAAATGCAAAGCTGGAAATGGCATGGGCAGAAGGAAATGAGTAACAAGATGATAATGGTGGAGAGAGAACCAGAAGAGCAAATGAGGAAGAAGATGGTGGGGGGCTTGAGGGCAGTCCTCCGGCTTTTGCCAAGCCTGAGCGATTATGTTCAGCAAAGAGCCAGTCTTTGGCTGGAGAACAACGGGGCTGGGCACATGTCCAGCAGGGCTGCAGGGAGGTCAAAGACCAGGAAATAAATATATCCAGCATCTAAGTATATAAGGAGGGTGCATCAGGATCTGGGGAAACGTCTGTTCACGGGGGCACCCCAAGGGGAGACAAGGTCTAATGGTCACAGGCTGCTGGAAGACCATTTTCGACTGGATATAGGGCACTGGGGGTCGGAAAAGGCTGAAATCAAAGAAGCTTGGTAGGAAGCAGAGACCACGGAGAGGAAGAGCGAAAGGAGGTGAGCAGTGCCGGGCAGAGGGCAGCAAGGTGATTGAAGGGAACTGCTTGGTGAGAGGAAACCTCTGTCTCATCCTCATCTCTCACGGGGGACAAGTGGGACTGACTCCTTGAGGGGGCCGAATTGTGCACCAGATCTCAGCTGGATCCGGTAGCATGCAAAAACAGGTGATCAAAAATGTGGGGGCAGCAGGTGACTGATTCCAGCAAGTGGCTGAAATTTTCTCATGAAGAGGGTAGTAAAGCGCTGGAGCAGGTTACCCAGAGAGGCGGTGGCGTCTCCATCCTTGGAGGGGTTTAAGACCCAGGTTGACAAAGCCTTGGCTGGGATGATGTAGTTGGGGTTGGTCCTGCTTTGAGCAGGGGTTGGACTAGACGTGACCTCCTGAGCTCCATCCCAACCCTCATTTTCTGTGATCCTATGATTTTTGTGACAAATATTTTGGCTTTATAGTTTTTTAAAAAAAACAAACCTTTTGGGAGCTTCAGAAAAAGCTCGGAGGAGGGGAAGAGCTCAGATCTGGGAAGCCTAGCAACCAAGGTGTTCATTTAATTCAGCATCTTAGCTTCAGATGGAGAGGGAGGATGGTCAAAGGGCTATTCCTGCCCCCCCCCCGCCCCCCCCCCAACTAACATGACAGAAGCTAAAAGCATGAATATTTAGGTGGAGGCTGTGGGGAGAGGGCAGAAGGGATCTGAGGAGAGGGGATCCAGCGGAGAGGACATATGGAGCTCGGAGATGGGAAAGCACAGCCTTATGCTAGAGTTGGATCAGGGTAATGATGGAGAGGGGGAAATCACCCCTCTGATTACATAGGAGCTCAGGATAGATGTTATGTGGTGACGGGCAGCTCACTGGAGTGGACAACCCGCTGAGAAGTACCGCAAATGCAACCTGAAGTGTACAGAGGAGTAGGGCAACCTGTGCAAAACCTGGGCCTGGCGTTATTCTCTGCCCCAAACCTGGCAGTCGAGGCAGGGTGGTGGAGAGGAGCGGATAAAGCAGGTAAAAAGAGAGTCAAGCGGCTGGGGGGAAGGTGTGGTTGGAAATGGTGGCATAGCAAGGAGCAGGACGTGGTCCAAGCAACCTCAGGGCTTTTCCTGGCCTTTTGCTCTGCTCCTGCCATTCGCTTGTCCTGTGCCCTGCCAGCTCCTGACCCAGGCTGCTCTTGGGCTCTGCTTGCCAGCCTTGCCTCTGGCTTTGCCACCCTGGCTCTGGTGCCACAGCCCTCCAACCTGCTAATGCTGATCCCTCACTGGTCCCTAAACTTGACTGCCTGTATATCGGGGCCTGACACATGGGTGGATGTGGCATCAATGTGGAGGAGAAGGGAGGTGGTGACGGGATATGGCACAGACTGGGACATGTAAGGAGATGATCTGAATGGAAGAGAAGCAACTGATACCCTGAAAGAAGGGGATGGTTGTACCTGACAGCAGAGCGTTGCTAAGCAGGTTGTGTTGGTTGCGGGGAAGGTATGGTTGTAAATGGTGGCATTTGTACCTGGAGCTATTCAAGGTCACTGGGCACATCTACACGGTCATAAATGCACAGCAGTTACTGCGCATTTAGCTTAGCACTTGCCTAACAAAGTACTAAATAAATGCAAAGTAACTACAGTTACTGCGCAGCAGCACTGGCGCGTAGTTGGGGGGGTTGTGATGCTTGCTGCACAGTAGCCTAATAGCACTGCCCCGTAGTGTATTAACATGGTTTTTGACTGGCACGCTACAGCGCAGTGTTATTTGCCTCCTGCACAGTACACATCTCATGTAGACTGCGGGTTGAAAGAGGGGCACAATTGGGCGCTTGTTGCAAGAGGCGTCGTAGTTCAGAGAGGACATCTGGGGACCTACAAAGGCTGGCCACATGTGGATAGAGCTACATAGCAAAAAAGGAGTGGGATGCGTGGCATGCAGGAGAAGCAGGCTAGGGAGACGCAATGATGGAGACTGGCAGGAGGGCTAATATGGGAAGGAGACCGGAAAAGAAAACACGCAGGTGCCAGTGTCCCCGCTTCAGTCCTTGCAGAAGGCCCACGCAGAGAGGTCTTCGCTCTTTCTCCTGGGGAAATCCAGGCACGCGCGTGAATCTTCCGGGAAGCGGAGCATGCCGTGGCTTTTCGTGACTGATGGTGCCACCTAGTGACCTGCCCAGAGAGCGGCTGGGAGGCTTACGGCTTGCCACTCATTCAAATATGCAAAGCGGGGTCTGTCCTCTTCGAAGAAGCTGTACGGGGAATTACAAAAGAGTAGATCCCTGTGTCTCGGGAGCTGCTGGCATGAAGCAGAACTCCCTGTGTGCACGTGTGTGCACGCGTGCACACACGCTCTTGCTAACAGTGTATCCCCCCCGCACAAGAGCGTATATGCTAAGTGCTGAGTTGAGCCCAGAAGGCATTTGGGGTCCTAAGTGAAGCCCCGCGGGGATCTCGCACACATCGTCCGAGAGGCCACAAGGGAACCGGGCCTATCCGAAAGTCACGGCATCCGGCTGTCAGCACGTTTGGGGCAGGGGTCACCTCTTCGTTGTGTGCCTGCGCAGTGCTTCCTGCGGTGGGGTCCCAGGCACTGGGATGCCTGCGTCTTTTGTCCGCTCATCCAATACAAGCAACGTGGCACAGGACTGGTGAGTGTGCTCGATCGGTATGTGGCTACAAGGGACGGTCCCCTGACACCAGCACAGCTGTTTCTCATCCCACATCCCTTGTGAACGAAAGCACAAGGGGGGCTTTTCCTGCAGGGCCTGGAAATGACCGCTGTTCTGGGGTCAAGCATGAGGAGCTGCCAGGATGGGGCTGTCCCTGCAGCTTCAACTTTATTCTCCAGGGTAAATTCATTCCCAACATTGGCTGAGTTAAGCAGAGAGAAATTTGGCCCCTGTGACATACCAGAGCAGGTTGCCCTGAAGCCTTTTGCCAAAGCAAAGCTGCTGCAATGGATTTCAGTCAAGAATTACATCCTCTTGGTCTGGCCCCTCCAGCAAAGCTGTGGGGAGAAAGGTCATCCTGGTAGTAAGGGTGGATGCTGGCTGCATACGACGAGACTAGCTTTCAAGTCACTGCTCTGCCGCTGACTTTTTATGTGGCATTGGGCAAGTCACTTCATCCTTGTGTCTCTGTTCCCCATCTGTACACTGGGGATACCAGCACTGCCCTATCGCCCAGGTATTTTTTGGTGATCAACTGGTTAGACTGTGATGGGCTCAGATATTTCAGGGATAAGGAGCTTAAATAGCTCAGCTGACATCAGAACCAATTGTCACAGTTCAAAATTGGAAGTACATTATGACCTTGATCCAAAGCCCATCAAAGTCAGCTGAAAATGTCTCACTCATTTTTTAAGCAGGTTCAGTCTGATCAGCACTGAAGACAAGACTCGACCTGCTGTACAGGAGGAAGCCAATAGTAATTTTAATGCCATCTTGCAAAACTCCTTGATGTATGAGTTGGCTGGAACCAGCTCCCCTGAAACCAGATCTCAAAAAATATACCCCTGATTCCTATTGTATTTATAGAATCATATAATATTAGGGTTGGAAGAGACCTCAGGAGGTCACATCTAGTCCAACCCCTGCTCCAAGCAGGACCAGCCTCAACTACATCATCCCAGCCAGGGCTTTGACTAGCCGGGTCTCAAAAACATCCAAGGATGGAGAGTCCACCACCTCTCTGGGTAACCTGCTCCAGTGCTTTACTAACTGCTTGTGAGACAGTTTTTTCTAACATCTAACTTAAACTTCCCTTGCTGCAGCCTGAGCCCATTGCTCCTTGTCCTGCCATCTGCCCCCGCTGAGAACAGCCCAGCGCCATCCCTATGGACCCCCCCTGCAGGGAGGTGACGGCTGCTATTCAATCCCCCTCTGTCTTCTCTTCTCCAAACTAGATCAGCCCAGTTCCCTCAGCCTCTCCTCACCAGTCCTATCCTCCAGCCCCCAAAACTCCAGTATTGGAGTCCAGTATTGCTCTCTGCTACACTCTCTCCAACTTGTCCACATCCTATCTATAGTGGGAAGCCCAAAGCTGGACACAGGACTCCAGATGTGGTCTCACCAGTGCCAATAGAGGGGAATAATTACTTCCCTTGATCTGCTGGCAACACACCTACCAATGCAGCCCAGGATGCCATTAGCCTTCTTGGCACCAAGGGCACACTGCTGGCTCATATTCAGCTTCTTGTCCGCTGTCACCCTCAAGTCCTTTTCTGCAGAGCTGCTGCCCAGCCAGTCACCCCCAGCCTGTCCCGGTGCAGGGGATTGCTCTGTCCTAAGTGCAGGACTTTGCACTTGTCCTTGTTGAATCTCATGAAATTGCTTTTGGCCCAATTCTCTAATGTGTCTAGGTCACACTGAATCCTAGCCCGACCGTCCAGCGTATTTATGGGCAAATGCAGCAGTTGCCGTCTTGCCAGGGATGGAGCCAAGGGTCTTCAGAGCTAAAGCATCATCTGCCACAGCAGGAGCTAAATAACACAGGCCTTTGAGGAAGGGGCTCTAATTGACTGGTATCCTCTGTGGCTTGTTCCTCCTACTGGGGTATGTCTGCATGCTGCCACCCGCCATCAGTTAAAAACCTGTTGTCTCTACTGCAGCGACTTGTCAAGACCGACTTTTATAGGCATTGAGACACCTAATAATGCAGGCATGGGTTTGGTGGGCTTTTTTAAACAGCACCTCATGGGTGATAGGTGCCAAAATGCCCTTAAAGAGCTGCCCATTCATCTCTGTGCAGCTGTAAAACAGGGATGAAAACCCTGCCCTTCTTTCACTTGCCTATCCACTACAGCGTACGGTCTGTATTTCATACAGTCCTGGGGCTGGAATGGACCTCCAAGGTCCTCTGGTCCAACCTCCTGCACCAATGCAGGATTTGCTGCTCCTAAACCACCCAGACAGATGCCCATCCAGCCTCTCCTTGGAAACCTCCAGGGGAGACAGTTGCATGGTTTCCTTGAGCAGCTTGTTCCATGGTCCAACTGGTCTGACAACCAGGTACTGGGGGAGGGGGGGGGGGGTCTTCTCTGGGATTTAATCTAAATCTGTTTTGCTGCCTTCTAAATCTGCTCTGTGTCCTGACATTTGTCATGAAGGAGAACCGTTGTTCTCCTTCTTCCTTTCTGGCAGCCATGCCAATACTTTCAAACTGCTCTCATCATGTCCCTGCTTCATCTCCTTTTCTCCAGACTAGATACACCCACTTTGCTCAGCCTTTCTTCATACAGTTTCATTGCAACCTCTTTATCACCATTGTCATTCGTCTCCAGATTCTCTCTCACTTCTTTACGCCCCTTCTACACCTGCAGAGCCTACGATCCCACGTTGTCCTATCATGGAGACCTAAGCAGCACTGAGCAGAGTGGTGCTATCACCTCCCTTGTCCTGCACACACACCTCCACTCTTGTTAATGCAGCCCAAAGTTGGATTTGTTCCTTCGTGAGTACGTCGCATCGATGCATGTTGTGCTTGTGACCCACCAAAACCCCCAATTCTTTCTCGGTTGAGGTGGATATACCCCTCCGTTCCGTATTTAGGCACGCGGTTTTTCCTTCCTTCTGTGTAGCACTTTATATTTTATCTTTGAATTTCATATTGCTGTTGGTAGCCCAAGCGATCAAACTTCTTTGGAATTATAATTCCGTCCTCCAAAGTGTTTGCCGGTCTCAGGAGCAAACTGGAGAAACATGGGGCAGGTGGAATTGCCGTCAGGTGAATATGTAAACTGACTGGGTAATTGCAAGTCAATGGAGTTCACAATGGCAGGAGGTTTTAGATTCATAGATGTTAGGGCCGGAAAGGACTTCAGTAGGTCATCAAGTCTGACCCCCTGCCTGGGCAGGAAAGAGTTTCGAGTGGGGTCTGCTCTTCTGGTCCCATATAACATTTTTAATAGTGACTTCAATACCAGGATAGAGGGAGATTCCTGTTCAAGTCTGCAGATGAGAAAAAACCATGGGGATGGGGGGAGGAGACTTGTAATGGGGCATTGTGTGCAAAGAACATGAACTTTCATTTCTACCCAGGAGAATTTTACAATCTTTTCTCCCATGCCTGAAGAAGGGTGTTTCTGCCCCCAAAACTTGCAATTAAATTTTATTTATCTATTTATTTTGCAAAAATCTAGTTGGTCTACCACTTCTACCACGAGTCCTGATTCCTTTTGCCACTAGACCAATACACCTACAACCTGGATACCTGGCTACTGAAGGCCAGCATTCCCCTCATCTACCCAGACAGCTACGTAGTCAAATGATGTACGTGTGTCCTATACCTACTTAGTTGGGTCTCAGAGCCGCTCTTGAAATACGTGATGAAGAGCAGAATAAATTGGTGGGTGTTTGTGTTTTCCTTTTTATGGCAGTTTTGATATGAAAAGACCGCAAGATGGCAGTACAATCAAAGCCGTACGCTGTATACAGACCAACCACTGCATTTGACTGCAGAGATCCAGGGCGAATGAATGCTACTTGCTGGTGCCTTATGGAGAAAGCTAGGGCTGAAGGTGCTCAGCACAGCTGAGTATCAGGCCCAAAACACCTGTTTTTGGCCACTTCTGATTGCCCAGTCTTTAAAGTTATAAACTTCTCTTCTGGGTTTCCAAGGTAAAATTATTGCAAAGATCTTTTTTATCTGTCAGTATAAAAAGTCGCGTTGATTGCTTCTAGCCCACAGCCCATCATTGATAGAAGGCAGCTGGACTTCCTGTGCCCTAGGGCAGTGGTGGTCAACCTTATGGCCCCGTGGGCTGGATGAATGACACACGGCCCATCTGCAGGCCAAATTGACTTCCCCCTCCCTGCCCCACACAATCTGGGATTGGGCCCTGGGAGTCCTGCTCCGGTCCCTTATACTTCGAATAAGACATCTTTCATCTGCATGCCCTTGGCTGTTTAGTCTGACACACCTTTGTGACGGCAGCTATTTTGAGCTTGAGCTACAGGGAAACTGGGGACCAGTTCTCCCAGCAAGTGAGGCCTTCACCAGGCTGTTGATCTGTCCCTTTACCCTTGCTCCCACCTCCCAGCACTTCTCTCTCTTGGCTAGTTCCCAGCTAAATCCAGAGCTGGTCATCGTCTTCCTGTGGCTGCAATCAAATACTTTCCCCACTGGAGCTGGGAACCACATTTCCAATGAGCGTCTTTTGCCCGTTGGCCTCTGCTCTTTCAGCTCCACCGTTGCAGGTATACCGCAAGCAGCTTTACTTGTATGCTGAACGGCAACTGGCCTCTCTGAGGGTTTGGTCCAGCAATTTGGGGGGGCTGTTTTCTTTCCTTTCACTTCTTTCTCTCTCTCCTCCTGTTTTGCACTTCCCAGCCCAGGCTCAGTGTCTGCATTTCCAGCTGAGGCATCTTGTGGAAGGGACTCCAGAGATGGACAGATACATGATGGACACTGCTTATCAGCAGCACTTCAGCACGATGCTCGGTATAGCAATAGTTTGTGTATTACGCTAGCACCTGAAGTGCTAATATTCACTAGGTGTTGCATGGCAGCCTGATTAAAGAGGCACGTGTGTACACCAACTATTATTCAGTGCTTGTGTGCTGGCAGGGCCAATAGCCCCAAGCAGGTCTAGGCAAACATTGGGCTGGGGTTTGCATCTACAGTTGCAAGTGCATGCTCCTAGATGAACCAAGTGAATCCTACTACCTTCTGGCTAGTAGCAGAAAACAGTCTCCACTCTCTTTTGAAGAAGAGGCAGCTGAAGAGCAGTGATGTCTGGGGAACAGCCCAGGGTGTATTAAGCACAGGCTGAGCTGTGCTTGTTTCATATTCACCTAAATGGTAGTAACAAGCCCCAGGAGGAGGCTGGAGGGGAGATCGAAGCATCTCTAATACCCATGCATTGTGACAGGAGCTGGGTACTTACACACCTCTTTGAGACCACAGATGCCTATGTGTACCTCTAAAGCCTTATAATACCATTTCGAGCTGAAACCTGTTCTAGAGAAGCATTCAACGCACTAAAATACTGCACTGGAGGAAGGATGTTGGTGAGCTAGTGCCCAAAGTGAAGACATCTCAGGCTTGCTGCCTGGCACCCCGCACCTTTTTCTCCCCCTACCTTCTCTTTGCAGGGTTGGCCATAATACTTCATGGTGTCAGTATACGGGCTTCAAGCCAGACTCTGCAGCCACAGTGAGAAGTGCTCAGTCACAAATCACAGTCGACCACTGCACGTGTGATGGAGCTCCTCTGTTGTCCGCATCCCGGCCGCCGGCTTCCCTGCTTGGCCATCGTCATGACAGCCGATAGCTCCAGCATCGCCCTCTGATGCAAATCGTGGCTGCTCATACATCTTGGAAGCAGAGGAAAGGGAAAATGTGCATCAGAGACAGCAATAAGGTCTTTCTGTTGTGGATAATAGCTGGGCCACTCACCACCACTTTTGGTAATTTGGGAGCAGATCCAGGTTTATTTCATGCTACTGCAGGAAGAAACCTGCTCTTCCAATGCCTCCGTCCACAAGGAATAGGAGAGCAATGAACATGCTTTGTGCCTAAAGCGAATGACCGGCAATCCCAACCTAAATGCACCAGTGAGGTTAGGAATAAATGGGAAGTCTGCAGAGCAGGCACCTGAGTTGGCTTTAAATTAGCAAGCCTGGGCATTGCTAGCGGTGCGGCAGCAGTAGCGTGCAGCTCAGCACCAGCGAATTGCCGGCGTAGCAGGTGGGTCTCAGATGCATTTGATGCTCCCTGCTGAGGTGCGCGCTGCTTCACCTCTACTGCCATCCGGCTCTGAGCTAGTGAGCTTCATGCTGGGTTAGGTACGCTCCCGTGATCTACTGTCCTAGCTAGGTAGGCATGACCCCACATCCCAAAAAAAGTGAGGAAGGAACCTGATACCCACTCACCACTCCCTGAAGGACCTGGACTTGATCCAACATATGTCAAAGTTTACGAGCACTCGTGGTGCTCTGGTGTGGTGCCAGAGGACTGGAAGAGGGCCAGCGTGGTCCCCATCTTCAAAAAATGGAAGAAGGAGGACCTGGGAAACTATAGGCTGGTTAGTCTTACCTTCATACTAGGCAAGCTGTTTGAGAAAATTATTCTGGCACACATCCAGGAGGGGCCAGCAGGGGACTGCATGCTTAGGGGCAACCAACACGGGTTCATCAGTGGCAGGTCCTGTCAGACCAACCTGGTGGCCTTTTACGATCAGGTCACCAGATCATTAGATGCAGGGGGAGCAGTGGACATCGTCTTCCTGGACTTCTGGAAGGCTTTTGACACTGTCTCTCACCGCGTTCTCATTAAGAAACTGGGGGGCTGTGGTGTCGACACCCACACAGTCAGATGTGTCGCCAACTGGCCGGAGGGCCGCACCCAGAGGGTGGTGGTGGATGGGTCCTTCTCAGCCTGGAGGGCCGTGGGCAGCGGGGTCCCCCAGGGCTCGGTCCTCGGGCCCACACCGTTCAACATCTTCATCAGCGATTTGGACGAGGGGGTAAAAAGCACCTGTTCAAATTTGCTGATGACACTAAGATGTGGGGGGACGTGGGCACACTGGAAGGATGCAACAGGCTACAATCAGACCTAGACAGGTTACAAGGGTGGGTGGATGTGAATAGGATGGGATTCAACACAGACAAGTGCAAGGTGCTGCACCTCGGGAGGAACAACCGGCACCACACCTACAGGTTGGGGAATTCCCCTCTTGTCAGCACGGAGGCGAAAAGGGATCTGGGGGTCATCACTGACTCCAAGATGAGCATGGGCCGGCAGTGTGGGGAGGCAGTCAGGAAGGCCAACCGCACCTTGGCATGCATGCACAGATGCATCTCGAGCAGGTCCAGGGAGGCGATCCTCCCCCTCTGTGCGGCACTGGTCAGGCCGCAGCTGGAGGACTGCGTCCGGCTCTGGGCGCCGCACTTCAGGAGGGATGTGGACAGCATGGAGAGGGTCCAGAGGAGGCCACTCGTATGATCAGGGGGCAGCAGAGCAGGACCTATGAGGAGAGGCTTCGGGACCTGAACCTGTTCAGCCTCCACAAGAGGAGGCTGAGGGGGGATCTAGCGGCCTGTTACAAACTAGTCAGGGGGGACCAGCAGGCACTCGGGCGTCCCTGTTCCTCTGAGCAGTACCAGGAGTGACCAGGAATAACGGTCACAAGCTGGCAGAGGGGAGATTCAGGCTAGACATCAGGAGGCGCGACTTCACGGTCAGGGCGGCTAGGGTCTGGAGCCAACTTCCAAGAGAAGTGGTGCAGGCCCCTACCCAGGGGGTGTTTAAGAGGAGGTTAGATGAACACCTTGCTGGGGTCGTTTGACCCCAGTGCTCTTTCCTGCCATGGCAGGGGGTCGGACTAGATGATCTGCTCAGGTCCCTTCCCACCCTAGAAAATATGAAACTATGAAGCTATGAAAGTCTATAGAAATGTCTCAGTTGATGGAGGGGAAGAATCACAGCATTGCTCATTGCAAGCATTCAGGAGGTGAATCCTCTGCCTCACTGGCAAAACTGCTAGCTCAGCATAAAAATCATGTCTTTTTTTTACATCATAGAAAAGTCAGGCTGGAAGGGCCCTCAGGAGCTCACATGTAATCCAATGCCCTGCTCAAGGCAGAAACATCCCTTTCCAAATCATCCCCTACAAGCACTTGCCTAACCTTCAACAAACTTCTGAGGCTGGAGTTTCCTCAAACCAAAAGCTTGTGTAAATCTCTGCCACCCATGCAGCTGATCCAGATACCGCGCACAGAAATCTTTGCCTCTCACCTCTTTCCTGAACCAATAGTAGCTATAACATCGCTCGAGTGCTAAAATTACTCTTCCTGTTGTCTCAAGGGATATTGCATGTGGAAAGAACACATGAAAATTAAGTGGTGCAGTCACTGATATGCCTTTTAATTCAGTTTTCCCCCTCAACTGGATTAAACTGAGCTCTTTTTCTTAGCCACTGGGCTAAATCATGTCATTTTTATGCAGATTCCTTTTAACTTGCCCAAGAGGACCTGGACAAGATGGAAAGGTGGGTGGAGCGGAAGCAGATACGTAAGTTCAATATGGGTAAATGCAGAGTGCTTCATCTGGGGAGAAGTAATCAGTGACATGAATATAGGTTAGGAGGCGAAGGGACCTCGGGGTGATGGTTGATCACAGGATGAACACGAGCCACCAGTGCGATGCTGCAGTCAACAAAGCTAATAGCGCACTGGGATGCATTCGCTGATGCATTGCGAGCAGGGCTAGGGAAGTGATACTTCCTCTTTACTCGGCACTGGTGAGACCCCAACTGCAGTACTGTGTCCTGTTCTGGGTGCTGCACTTCAAAGAAGATGTGGACAATCTTGCAAGGGTCCAGAGAAGAGCCACAAGAATGATTAAGGGCCTGGAGGACCAATCGTATGAGGAAAGACTAAGGGGCCTGGGGAAGAGAAGACCGAGGGGGAACTTAGTGGCCGTCTATAAGTATGGCAGGGGTGAATATCAGGAGCTGGGAGAAAAACTGTTCACTAGGGTGCCCAGGAGAGGACAAGGAGCAATGGCCATAAACTGTCAGAGGATGGTTTCAGGCTGGATATAAGGAAATGCTGCTTTCCAGTAAGGGGACCCAGAATCTGGACTAGACTTCCCACGGAGGTGGTACAGCCCCAACCTTGGAAGTCTTCAAGAGGAGACTGGACAGACACCTTGCTGGGATCATTTGATCTTGGCAGTATTCCTTGACTTGCTTAGCACATGATGGTATTACACTTCTAAGCCAGTGGTTTTCAACCATTTTAGGCTTAAGATCCCCCTTTGTTAGACTCAAGGCACCGCTTGAAAAATGCCAGCTCTTAGTTTTCACTCGTTTTCCTAACTACAGAGAACTACTAAAGCATTTCTTCTGTTGCAAAGAACCCAGAAAGACTGCAGCAGGGCAGCATGGCTCCAACACTATGGATCCCCATGTGAAATCTCTGGGTTTATCTTGTGAATTGTGTTTGCACACCTAACAGTGCTAAAATTGCCTGACACCCTTGAAAGGCTCTCAAGGCTCCTCAGGGTGCCATGACACCCTGGCTGAGAAGCACCGCTGTAAGCTGCAGTCACCTTTCTTATTATATGACATGCCCTTGCGATCTTCTGTCTTGCCGAAGAATATCGACCTTCTTTATTCATTGTATAGCAGCTGATGGTTAAGTTATGTAATAACTTTTGCCGAAAGCCCTCAGAGAAAGGTTGGGAGCTGTCTTCGTTTTTTACTGAGAGCATCAAATTTCTGACCTTTCCATCAGATGAGAGTGCGAGAACCATGTTACACGGTGATAAAAGGAGACGGAAGATGTGAGAATTGGGACATTAGCCAATTAGTGCCAATTAGCCTGTTAGATATTTGCCCTGGGATACTTGTGTGATGCTCTGAAGTCATCTTTTGATAAGTTAAAAGAACTCAAGTGAAGTTAATGGGAATTCGACCTGCCTACGAATCACACGATTTAGTCCTGCGGCTACAATGACATTTTAAAGACTGCGCATGGGGTGGGGGGAAATCTATAAGCTCGTTGAAGTGCCACTTAGATTCCATCTTTGAAACCAAGAGTGGCCAGTTACATTAATATTAGACAATTTGGGCGTCAAATTTAATCAAACTCTCTCCCCTGCACTGAGCTTATTAATTGCATTGTTAGCTACTTTTCAGGTCTATGTGTCCCTCAGAAAGTCTGTCATATTAAGTCTCCTTGTTAATTTGAATCAATGGTTGATTAATTCACCCAGTGCCTCATAAGTATATAAAACAACATGCTTGGATAAGGTGGAGTTGCAACAAAAGTTTTAAGTGAGTACTGAATACATCATTTACAAGCTTATACATGGATTTTAACATAAACCGCCGCTGAGCCCACCAAGTTCACCAGGGAATGATACAAAGCACCAAGATTTCTAAACATCAGTCATCAGTTGTTTAGCATCTCTAAGGGTGCTCTCTAATGCATTTATCACACTTCTGGAGTGAGGATGAGCCGATCTTCAGGAAGTCTTGGGACTGTGGTTTCTCTGATGTTTTTAATTTTGGCATGATAGGGACTAGTTTTACATAGCAAAAGCAGTTGATCCAAGATAGATTTTGGGGGTCCTTTTAGGTCAATGTGCTCAGACTTGCAAAGAAGATAGATAGATTAGTTGTGTTTCTTTGGGGGTCTCACTAGAAAGTCCAGACTTACAGAAGATGAAGAGAAAGAGGACCTCTGCAATGAAATCTTAACACTTCTCCCCCTCCGTCACTCGGAGAGGGAAAATCAACTCCACGGGACTAATCCAAGCATCAGTTTTAGATTAATTGATTCATAGTTGTTCGGGGCTGGAGGGTAGCTCACAAAATCATCAAATCTAGCCCCCAGCATTAGGCAGGAAGGACAACTGGGGTTAGGTGACCCCAGTGAAGTGACCATCCAGTCTCCTCTTGCAGATCCCCAGGGTAGGCGATTGCACCATCTCTGCAGAGAGTTTATTCCAGTCTGGACACCCTGACTGCAAAGGACTTTGTTTCCGGACTCTGTAGCTTTTTTCATAGTTTCATCACTTCTTGGTTCCGTAACCCTGGAGAGGCAAGGCTGTCCACATGGATTCAGCTAACTGTGGTGCCTACACACTGCTTTCTTCGTTACATATATCCCTTTCAAGGTTTGCTCTTTGCTGTTGTTCACTTGGAAACAGAACAAGATTCACTTTGTGGGTTGTAGCACCTCAAATATAGCCATCAAGCCCCAGGAGGGTGATCCAGGTCTATAGGGTTACGTTTCTTAGATCAGGTGTAGTTGCAACAAATTTTTAGAGGCTGATCCAGCGCATGCAGGTGAATGCCTGAACCTAGCCAAGGTGGTCTGAAGACCTGCTCCTCCATGGGGCTGAGATAGCTGACTTGGAGGTGAGCATTAGGCATCTCTGTTGGCTCAGGATCCTGAACACTCAGAGGGGAGGGGCCTGTTGATTGGCGGCAGCCTGGCTGCTTGACATTTGCATAATATCCTAGTGGCTAAAGCGACTGCTCAGGAAGTGGAAGACTGAGGTCTGACCTCAGCCTGAGAGGATTCACTCCCACATCCCCACCTCCTAGGGGAGTGCCCTAACTAGCAAGCTGTAATGGAGTCTGAGTGGGGCATGCTCCCCCTCTCCCATTGAAGCTGGCCACCAGAGAGCCATGGTGTAAGCGACACTGGAGTCAGAAGACCAAGCCAGAGAGAGCCTCTCTTATGCCGGGACCCTCCCTGCTCCCTCCCCACAACAAGTGCTCTCCTCGCCGTGCAGCAGGGTCACACTCCCTCTTGCTTGGTCTTCCCTCTCCTGCGCCCCACCACACGTGCATTCCTTTCTCCTCCCATGGTCCAAATTCAACAGACCAGGGTGGAGATCCCCTGCACCTAGACTACTGCGTAGCCTCATGGTTAGAGCATTGCAATGGAGCTGAGCACTCTGGCCAAGAGAAAAAAAGGACCTGCAGCAAAGCCCGGGTAGCAGGTCCCTTTAAGATGTTGAAGGGTATCCACTTCTGGCTCCGCCCCCTGGGATTATAAAAGAGAGAGACCCCCGCCAGGGCGTCAGTTCAGACTGGGCTGCTGAAGGGGGAAAAGTGCTCCTAGGCTGAGGAGTAGTGCTGGGCAGCTCCCAGGGAATGAGGTGAAGTTCCTGCGTGGAGGCTGCCCTGGGGGCTGAAGGCTGCAGAGCAACTGTGGCTGTGGATGGAGGACGTTGGAACGGGATGAGGACCCCGGTGACAGCATCTGGGAGGACTGAGGTCATTCCAGGGAAATGCATTGCATTGCAATGCATTGTGGAGAAGTGAGGCTCATGGGGGCCCTGGAACAGGACTCAGTGGGTCAGGAGGGGCCCAAGTGCCCCTAGCTCAACCCTAGCTGGAGTGAGAGGAGACCTTGATATTGCCAACTGGTGGGACACATGCTATGGAGACCACAGAATTGTTTTATGCATAACAAGAGGCTGCTTGGAAGGACAGTGGTGGCGGTGAGCAGGGGTCTCCTCAAATGAGGAGAGTATTCACAGCTTCTGGGCTGGGCAGACTGGGCCACCCATTTCCTCTGCTAAGACCATGGGTTTTCTGGAAAACAGGATCCGTGGGTGTGAATCTCTTTGCGCCGAGTACAGCCTAGAAGCCAGTTCTCCCATGCCCTGGTCAGGTGCTCTAG
This sequence comes from Crocodylus siamensis, assembly GCF_052110815.1. Lineage (NCBI taxonomy): Eukaryota > Metazoa > Chordata > Crocodylia > Crocodylidae > Crocodylus > Crocodylus siamensis. The sequence goes on along the minus strand of NC_143396.1, from coordinate 6,432,360 downwards.
CCACTTAGCTATTCTGCAACAAGTGTGGGGCATTGTGAGGACAATGCAATGACCGGTGTTTGGGGGAGTGTGAACTAGGGTGGCCATCATAGAGGACATCCAGTTGCCCTCTATCCTCTATTGATATGAAACCGGGTGCCTTTATGTCCTCTATTTTTTCTATTGAAGAGAAAAACAGAGGACATATAGGCATTGCGTTTTGTATCAATAGAGGACAGAGTAGCAGAAAACGAGACTGTCCTCGATGATGGCCACCCTAGCGCGAACGGGTGCTGTCCTGTGTGCTGAACTGTGTGGGTGCCCAACAGATGGAGGACCCGGGTGGAGTTCAGACATGTCCCTGCGATAATCTCAGAAGAAGCCAAGCTTCGGTGGTAGCTGGGTGCCTCGCTGCTTAAACTGAGCAAGCCCAGGCTAAAACGGAGGTGTTAAATTAATTTAGACTCAATTTTTGCCTAGCTTCTAGTTAAGCTCAGATCCAGCCCTTAGTGCCTGAGCGCTCAGACTTCAGCTTCGGTGTGCATCTATTGATCCAGTAGAAGTCATGGGGTAGAACAGCTTTCTTTGATCCTTTCCTTATTAGAGGCCTTTAATGTTTGGTTCACTTCAAAGGCTGCATTACAGCATTAGCCCAGGCTATTAATTGGCATTAGCCCTCCTGAGAACAACTCCTTCTGACATTTCAGAGCTATACCCTGGTGAGGTACTTTTATTTTTCAATAATCTCTTTTTTTCCTCTTGTGCTATTTACCACCCAGGCCACTGCTGTAACAATCATGTACAAAGAAAAACACCAAAAGCCCTGTACCGGTACTCTAAATCCGCTGTGCTTTGTTATCGCTTATTAGACTCGGTTATATCTTATACTTTTCTCTCTTTTTTCCCTATATACCTCTTCCTTACTTTCTCTCTCTCCTTACATCTTCTATTTCTCATGCTTCAGGGCTCTCAACTGAATGAGAGATATCAGTGCAGAATCAAAGCAGATCATTGTGTATCTGCTGAACCGGGGTGGGTCTGTGGCAGGGTGTAGTGCTGCACTTGCCCCCTTTGAGTCCTGCTCCACCCAAAGTTTAAACCAACCGCCCAGCAGTTGCAGCACCGTTTCTAAGCAGGAAGCAGCAAGGGAGTCAATTGCCTTTTGGAGCTCATTGCAATCTGCCTGATTCCTTCTAATCTCGTCATTCCATAGGTGCTAACGACCCTCTTTCCTTGCTAATGGTCTTTAACGGTTCCACTACTCCAGCTAGTCCTTCTTCTTCAGTTCTGCTCTCTGTTAGCTGCTCCTGGTAATGTAGCTCCCATTTCACATCCCCCTTTTTTTATCTGTAGCTTGAAACATTAACTCGGGTGTGGAAAGGTTAACTCAGGTGAATATTAGTTCAGGTGTGGAAGTAACTTCAGCTGATCACTGGATGCACTGTCAAGATGCTCAAGAAGGCTAGGTATTTCTTTTATGAATCTGAAGGTGTCATGCATTTAACTACGATGACTACAGTGAATGAAGCAACTGCTACTCATGAAACAACGTCTTTTGATTGTTTTTTCTCGGTTTGTTATGGTTTTTATGTGTTATATATGTTTTATCTAATTAATGAACACTCCAGTAAATGGGGGAGGGGTTGCTTCCATCTTCAATTACATAATATAGGTCCAAATCCCCAGCTTATTAGTAAAGCTTCAAGTTTGCGTTTAACTTTTTAGTTTCACAAGGGAAAAATGTGCGTTGTGTTACATGTAGGGACCTACTTAAATCTCACGAGACAAAGGGGTTTTTTTGCAGCTGCCAATTTCGCAGGCGTTTTGCAGCAGCCTCACTGCTGATTGGCAGAAGCACCCTGGTGACCCCATCCCTCGTCATCGATTGGCTGAGAGGCCAGACACTCATCTTCCACGTGCAGCATTGCTGCGTGGTATCTAGCTTCTTACAAGATAGCGTCAAAAGGCTTTCACTTGCCTTCACTTAATCTACTTCGCTAGCTCAGCCTCTCAAATCACGTGCTCTATGGCTGCAGTGTTTGCTGCACTTCCTTTGTATTCTGCTAAGCATCTTTTTTGGGCATCGAGTCCACGGGAAATCATGCCATTTTTTTTCAGTGATCATGGAAATCACTATTTTTTGCGGTCTCTGTAGGTCCCTAGTTATATATGACGACACACCACACTATCTGCAACTCCTCCTTCAAAAGTCTAGATCCACCATGGAGCTGTGGGCCATAGCTAGGGCAAATAAAAGGACTGTTTCTAATTTGAGTCATGGATTATAAAGACAGGAGGGGCCACTATGATCCTCTGCTCTACTTCCTGCCTAATATGGACCCTAGGACTTTCCTGATGTGATTTGTTTGAATGACAGTGGACCTGTTAGATAAGCATGCAGTCTCTAATTAAAAGTGCTCAGTGTGGAGAATCTACCATAACTCTTGCTAAATTATTCGCCATAGTTACCCTCAGGATTTGGGTAAAGGCCAGTGGGGTGGGTTGGCTTTCTTGGAGCTTGTGGAAGTTTCTCTCATTTGACCTCCTATTTTCTGGGTCTTCCACCCAGTTATTTCTTAGCAGTTTGTGATTTACAGCCCCCCCCCCCCCCCCCACACACACACACACCTTTCTGCTGCTTCCTTTCACCCGGAGGGTGAGCAAGGAAATCTACCCACTTGCAAATCCCGGGAGGTCCCTGTCTAAGAGCTTAACAATGCCTTGAAAAGATGTCATTATGCCTGAGAGCTGGGACACATGTAACACATCCTTTGTCTTTAATGGGCAAGGATTTCCTCCAAATGTCTTAACGACAACCACTTTTTCTGAGACAAATGGGCTTTTTCAGGTGACGCTTTGCTTTTGGACCAAGTTGCACCTTCTGACCGCTCTCAAGAGGAGAGGTAAAGAAACCTGGATTTCTTTATCCTCTACAACCATGATTCTCAGGTGGGGTTGCATGAGATCCTTCGAAGGGTGCTACACAATACTAGCAGTTAGGCGTGTAAATATCTACACTTGATTCACAGGAGTACCCTGGAGACTTAAAATACAAACCCAGAGCATCAAAAACCATTCTGCCGTGCTGTGCTCTGAGAGAAACTGCTCCATTATATTTCTATAGGCAGAAAACAAGTGAGAATCATTTTTGAAATGGGGGGCTAAATGCAGAAAAGTTATGGAGAGATGCCTTAAACCTTAAAAGACTGAAAAACACTGCTCTGTAGAAACACGAAGATGAAAATGCCACTGCTGTCCCCATACTGCAACCCTCCCTGCCCCGATATCCTGACTTGGATGAACTCTACATTACAGCGGTGAGAAGAGCAGTGGCAGGATGTTTAAAGCACCTAGTGGCAGATCATGGATGTGAGTTCAAGTTCTGCACTACCTCAGCCCAGCCGTACAGGCCAGAAACAAAACTTGTTTGGTCACATCTTTGATTGGACACGCTATATAATTGGGAGAGACATCAGACAAGCTTATAGGTGTGAAATGCCATTTCTCTGGTCTCTGAAAAAGCATGTACAGCCCAAGCTAAATACGATGGAGATGAATGACTTTTGCCTTAAACCCATTACAGTCCCTGTAGTGCATTGTTACTCCTTTGGCCAAGCCCAGGAGCCATCCTTTTCCCCTTTCCTAACTAAGGGGAATAGCAAACTTTTTCAAACTAAGCAGAATAGCAAAACATCAACAGAGACCCCCCCCATCTCTTCTATCCAAGCGAAGAGTTTCACCGCAGTGCTTCAGCACTGGCTGTCTTCCCAGCTTCCCTCCCTCCCCAGCATCATCTCTCTGGGAACTTTTAACTTCCCCCAGGGCTACCTAATCATCTCTGTCTGCTGGGCCATGATGCCTAGGTGGGCAGGTTATTACGCTACAGCGGGGCTCCAGTCCCAGAGCCATGCACGTTGTTACTTTCCCTTAAGAAGGCAGTAAACCTGCGGAGCAAAGAGGTTATCCGAAATGGCTACAAACCAAATAAAACCAGCCTAAGGGGGCTGCCACATTTAGTAGCATGTCAGCCAGCAAGCTGTCGGCACTGCTGGGTACCAGGATGCAGCCTTGACTAGCTGGATCTGCTTGAAAACATCTTGTGTGTGTAAGGACCACTTGTCTAGGTGAAGGCAAATCCAGCAGACAAATTGGAGGGAGTCCAGCGGAAGGCAACAAAATGATTCAGGGGCTGGGGCACATGACTTATAAAGAGAGGCTGAGGGAACTGGGTTTATTTAGTTTGGAGAAGAGACGACTGAAGAGGTGGATTTAATAGCAGCCTTCATCTCCCTGAAGGAAGGTTCGAAAGGGGATAGAGCTGGGCTGTTCTCAGTGGTGACGGATAACAAAACAAGGAGCAATGGGCTCAAGTTGCAGCAAAGGAAGTTTGGGTTGGATATTAGGAAGAATTTTCTCACCAGGAGGGTAGTAAAGCACTGGACCAGGCTCCCCAGAGAGGTGGTGGAGTCGCCATCCTTGGAGGTTTTCAAGGCCCGGCTAGACAGCCGTGCCTGTGATGATGGAGTTGGGGCTGGTCCTGCTCTGAGCAGGGAGTTGGACTAGATGTGACCTCCTGAGGTCCCTTCAACCCTCATTTTCTCTGAATCTGTGATTCTAAGTCCCTTGGCCTTTCCTGTATAACAGGAACCAAGTCAGCATGGAAGGGCTGTGGCGTGTGCTTGCTTTTGGGGATTTTGGTTTGGGGGTGTTTTGTTTTTTTACTTAAACTTGTCTTCAGTCAGCCAACAATGCACAAGTGATTCCAGCCCCTGGGAAAGACCCGTCTTTGACTAACCATACATAGGGGCCACCGGTGTTTACAAGATCTATACCATATATACCAGCTTGGCCATTTACACAGGACACCTGCCTGTTCTCATGGCTTTCACTGTCAGCTGCAGCGAACAAATGCGTCACAGGCAAACAAAACCCTCCGTGCTGTAGGAAAGTTTTCCCAGCCTCCCAGAACAGAGGAAGGTCGTGTGCAGACAGGGAGGGGAACCATCAGATGTACAAAGCTGGTTAATGAATCTTTGCCACTCATCGCTCTTCTGTGGGGAGATTGATGATAACGGGAATTGGCTGGAGTAAGGGGTATGTCTATACTGCAGCACTGAGCTATCTATCTGAGCAAGGTATTTAACCCATGCTGGGCTCTGTGCTGCTGCAGCTGGACTACAGCTGTTACTTGGACCGACTTGGTCGATGCAATATGCTGTGAGTTATGGTGTAGACCTACCCAAGGAGGTTGGCTTTTCTTGGGATGAGAGTAATTAGCTTCTTCAGGAAGAGGATGTAGCAACAAGCTGAAGACTCCCATCATTGTGAGTCTTCAGTTCCAGAGCCAAGCATCCTTGGCCCACGTGCCAGGTTTTGCCTATGTAAGGAGGTCATGCATCGTTCAGATGCGCTGGTCAGGCTTGCTTGGGCCGAAGCTTTAGGAAAGGCAATATATGTCGAGCAATGTTCCTAAGTGCTCATGGAGATTCAAATTAGGTAATGTCTTGTGAGTTAAAGCACCTCCAGGGGGAGGTGGCTGCTGAGGTGGTGTGGGGGGAGGGTGTTTTTGGGTCACTATTTTAGACTCGGGTGGACTTTAGATGCCTAAATCCTTTTATAGGGGTAGGGGAGGGTCTTCCTGGAAGTTACAGGGCCAGTCAGAGACTGAGCTGGGAATAGAAGGCATGCCTAGAGAGAGAAGATGTGCTTCCTCACCTGCTCCAGCAGCCCTTCATCTCTGAGACTATGGGAGGAAATAACCCTTCTGCCCTTTTCATCTGAGCCTTGCCTAAAAAACCAATCAAGGGTAACATAATATAGTCCTAATGGTGGATGCTGCACCATTTCTTCTCTCTCCTCTCACACCTACAGCCTCGTGCAACTTGCAGTGCAATTCTGATTGATCTATCAGTGACCACCTCCCCTTGGTGATGTCGGGAGATCAGTGCCCACCACCACTTGGTGACCTCTGGCTTTTGCCTTGTGGCTGAGCACTTACTGCAGGTTTTACTGTAATACAGTGGTCCAGAAAACGTAAAAGGGATTTCAGATCCACCACACTTGCCATCAGAGAGCTGCCCCAGTTACACATTAGTCATTCCCCTAATCTCAAACCCACCTGACCTCTCTTAGGAGAAGAAGATAACGGTTGTTAAACAAACAGCAAAGCAATCACACCTCTGAGTGCTTTGTGCAGTGGACTATGAAACAGCTCGTCAGATGCTAGGGGGTGGAGGAGAATAGCCTTGTGCTGAGGTGGTGGGCAAGAAAAAAAGATCTGGCAGGAGCGCTGCAGCAGGAACAGGCAGGAAAGGGCAAAAAGCAGAGGCGATATGCAAATGCCACGCAGGCCAGAGGGGTAAAAGAAAGAAGAGAAAATTTAAGCAGTACAAAGGAAATCCTCTTTCCCTCGGTGCTGGTATCATTATGGTGTTTGACCCTGCCTATATTGCAGCTATCATCATTTACTTATCGGCGCTTATTGGCACAGTAGGCAACTTGGTCATCCTTTTTGCCTTCATCAGCAATGCAATCCGGCACAAAGTCCTTCAGCCCTTGGACAAAATTATCATCAATATGGCCCTGGTGAACCTCTTGCTCTGTTGCTACAAGGAAATCCCCGGACTCCTCTTCTTTACCAACACCAAGATTTTCGGAGAGCAGGAGTGTCGGATCCTTCTCTACACCTACCACATGCTGAGGCTGATCAGCATCTGGTCGGTGGAGAACTTGAGTTTCCTTCATCTGATCAAAATTCAGAGACCGAACCACCGCTGGTCAAAATTCATTTACAGGCACCAGGGGCAGTACGTGAACAGCATCCTTGCGGGCTGCTGGATATTCAGCATCCTCTTCCACATCCCTTACCTTCAAAATGACAAAGAGATAGAGAAAAACACCAACCGGACCATCATATATCTAGGGGCCACCTCCTGTATCAGGTCCACCGGGAACTTCCTCACGAAGTTCACCACGTACAGCTCAGTCAGTCTGGATCTCATCGTCATCATCCTTGTGATCATCTTGAATGGCTTCATCATTAACCTCCTCTGCAAACACAGGAGAAAAGTGAGGGCAGTCTCAACCATGGACACCAGCTGGAATAAACACACAGCTCAGGCCACAAAAATCTTGCTTTCTTTGCTGTCCATCTACGTTGTCTGCTGGATCTCCAGTGACATGGTCTGGATTGCCATTGTTTCAGGACTCATTAAGAGCAATTTTGAACACAGCATCCTCAACAGTTACTACGGACTTCTCTCCTCTGTTTATTACTCTGCCAGCTCCTACGTGGTGGTGTTTGGATACCGTAAAGTCAGAGAATACCTGAATGAAGCTTGCTGGTGCCTGAAATGCAAGAAGTCCACGGTTGTTCAGAGCGTGGAATAGTAGCTTTAATGGGATACCAATCCTTATAAAACACCAGATGCATTCTCCATCCTTCGAAGCAGAAACGTAACTCGTAATCCCGGATTTCTATGCATACTTAAAGGCACCCTTCGACCAGGTCTTTGTGAGACATTCTGCCTTGGATATTGTTTCAAATGCAGAAGGTCCCCATTTTTGCTGTTTCCTCTCCTTTTCACAGCAAAAGCAATGGATCAGTGTCAACCAGAGTAAGGAACTATTCAGATAACAGGCCTATTAGACATTACACAGGGAAATCTGCAGAAAACACCCTGCCAAAAGCCAATCTCAAAAGGCAAAAAGCAGGTAAACATTTGCCTTCAGGCAGATGAAAGCAAATGGAAACTCCCTGACCATTACTGACCAGCAGTGGCCCAGATTTTAAACAAAAGAGCATATGTGAGTAAGCATTCAGGTTTTGCTATTCCTTATGTTTTAAAGTTGCAAAAAGGGGGGGGGGAGGGGCAGTCTCTTCTTATTAGCACTGTCACTGTCATCTGTGCCTGTTTTCCATTCAGCAATAGATCCGTGAACAACAGAGCTAAAAACCAGGTAACAAAATCTCTCTAAAGGTCCAAGACTCCTTACGTGTATGTGTTCAGGAAATTAAAGGATACAAAGAAAACTAATAGTGGAATCTGCATTTTTCAGATCTTTATGTGCACAAGTGAAAATAGCACAACAAAGTGCTTTGCACTAGAGAAAGCTAATGGTCAAGTGAATGCAATCAGATATTTTGGGGCTATAGGTTGTAGCCGTGTTGGTCTAAGATAGTGGACTCCAACCTTTTTAAGTAGGAGATCACTTTTGGAATTGAAAAGCAACCCAAGATCTACCTGCCCCCCCCCCCCCCCCCCCAACAAGCAGGTAAGTCTATGGAGAGGGAAGTGGGAGGCAAATCAAGGCAAAGGGAGAAAAAATTATTTGGGGGTGCGCCCCCCCCCCCCCCAAGCAGGTAAGTCTGTGGGGGAAGAGGCAGGGGAAGGGGAAGGGGAAAGGGCTGCAGGGGTGGGGGCAGATTGAGATGCCTCCGCCCTCTCCTCCCCCCTTTAGCGAGGATTTAGTTAGGGAGCTTCTGGAGGGGTTGGACGTATTCAAGTCAGCCGGCCTGGACGATCTCCACACTAGAGTTCTAAAGGAACTGGCCGAGGTCATTGCGGGACCCCTGGCACGGCTTTACGAGCACTCGTGGTGCTCTGGCGAGGTACCGGAGGACTGGAAGAGGGCCAACGTGGTCCCCATCTTCAAAAAAGGCAGGAAGGAGGACCCGGGAAACTATAGGCCAGTTAGTCTTACCTCAATCCTAGGCAAGCCATGCTTAGGGGCAACCAACACGGGTTCATCAGTGGCAGGTCCTGTCAGACCAACCTGGCGGCCTTTTACGACCAGATCACCAGGTCATTAGAAGAAGGGGTAGCAGTGGATATAATCTTCCTGGACTTCCGGAAGGCTTTTGACACTGTCTCTCACCCCGTTCTCATTAAGAAACTGGGGGGCTGTGGTGTAGACACCCACACAGTCAAATGGGTCGCCAACTGGCCAGAGGACTGCACCCAGAGGGTGGTGGTGGATGGATCCTTCTCAACCTGGAGGGACGTGGGCAGCGGGGTCCCCCAGGGCTCGGTCCTCGGGCCCGCACCGTTCAATATCATCAGCGATTTGGACAAGGGGGTAAAAAGCACCTGTTCAAATTTGCTGATGACACTAAGATGTGGGGGGACGTGGGCACATTGGAAGGATGCAACAGGCTACAGTCAGACCTAGACAGGTTACAAGGGTGGGTGGATGTGAATAGGATGGGTTTCAACACTGACAAGTGCAAGGTGATGCATCTCGGGAGGAACAACCGGCACCATACCTACAGGTTGGGGAACTCCCCTCTTGTCAGCACGGAGGCGGAAAGGGATCTGGGGGTCATCACTGACTCCAAGATGAACATGGGCCGGCAGTGTGGGGACGCGGTCAGGAAGGCCAACCGCACCTTGTCCTGCATCCACAGATGCATCTCGAGCAGGTCCAAGGAGGTGATCCTCCCCCTCTATGCGGCACTGGTCAGGCTGCAGCTGGAGGACTGCGTCCAGGTCTGGGCGCCACACTTCAAGAGAGATGTCGACAGCATGGAGAGGGTCCAGAGGAGGCCACTTGCATGATCAGGGGGCAGCAGGGCAGCCCCTATGAGGACAGGCTGCGGGACCTGAACCTGTTCAGCCTCCACAAGAGAAGGCTGAGGGGGATCTAGTGGCCTGTTACAAACTAGTCAGAGGGGACCAGCAGGCACCGGGGGAGTCCCTGTTCCCCCGAGCACCGCCAGGAGTGACCAGGAATAACGGTCACGAGCTGGCAGAGGGGAGATTTAGGCTAGACATCATGAGGCGCGACTTCACGGTCAGGGCGGCTAGGGTCTGGAACCAGCTTCCAAGAGAAGTGGTGCTGGCTCCTACCCTGGGGGTGTTTAAGAGGAGGTTAGATGAACACCTTGCTGGGGTCGTTTGACCCCGGCGCTCTTTCCTGCCATGGCAGGGGGTCGGACTAGATGATCTGCTCAGGTCCCTTCCCACCCTACAAACCATGAAACTAGCCCCACTCCCTCCCCAACTACTAGAGCTTCGATCTGCCCCTCCCCGAGGGCGGTGAGGGAGTGCGTGGGGCTGGAGCAGGGACAGGCCCTACAGCCAGGGCGGGACGGAGCCCCGAGTGGCTCATCCAGGGGGTGCAGGGAGCAGGGCCATCCCTGGGGTGGTGGATCGGGGTGACCGCCACCAGCCCTGTGCTTTGGGGGGCCCCACAGACAGTGCTGTACAGCCCCCACCACAGCTGGCACGTGCTGTGGCCATCAAGCACTGCCAGCTGCAGACAACGGTGGAAAGGGGGGCTAACGGGGCTCAGCCCCCACAAACGGAGGGCAGCAGCAGGCATAGCCGTAGGCTGTGTGTGGGCTGCTGCAGCGATGGGGAGACAGGTAACTTTCTTTTAATCTTCTTTATCACCCTGGGCTTGGAGGAGAGGGGGGAGGCAGATCGAGACCACCACAGTGCAGGGGAGAGTGGGGTGGGGGAAGGGCGAATCATTCACCCATACCCATGCCCTCTCCCTGCTGCACAATGGGGATTGTCCCACAACCCAGGTGGTGCGCAGCTAGGGCCAGGGCGGGGAGGCAGCCAGGGCCAGGAGCCGGCTGGGGCCAGGGCTGGGACTTGTGCAGCTGGGGCCTGGAGGCTTCCAGGGCTGGCGCAGCACAGCGCCAGGCAATACTGCTCCCTCCCGCCCACCCGCCATGGCCCTTTCCCCTCCCCCTGCAGACTTTTCCCTGGTTTCGGGGGCTGATGTCCATGCACACATAAAGCCCCACCAATTTTATTTTTTCTTCCTTTGCCTATGCACCCCTCCCCAGGCCCCACACAGGCTGATATGCCTTGGGCCCTGCACTCCCCTAGGGATGGTTCTGGCAGGGGGCACACACCCCAGGAGGGCATGGGGGGCATGTGCCCCTGGATCTGCACATGGGGCGGGCTGCAGCTGTGGGCTGGGGCCAGGCTCTGCCCAGTGCAGGGGCTAGACCGCTAGAAAGAGCCTAGCCCATGGCAGCAGTAGGAGTGCTGGGAGCGAAGCTACTGGGAGGGCTGAAGCCACCTGAAAATTTCCCGTAGCCTCCCCAACCCCCGCTTCCAGCACCACCGTTGCCCACCCTGAGTGTAGTACAGCTCAGCCTCTGCTGGGAACAGCCTGGTGCAGCCTGCCCCCTCCCCACACAAGGGCATGGGGACCGTGTGCTCAGGATCTGCATGGAGTGGGGCAGCTGCTGCTGTGGGCTGGGGCTGGGAGGCTGCCTCAGGCTGTTCCCAGTGGAGGCTGGGCTGTGCTGTGCTCAGTGTGGGCGGTGGCGGTCCTGGGACCGGGGGTTGAGGGTCTGCAGTGAATTTTGGGTGGCTGCAGCCCCCCCCATAGCCCTGTTCTCAGTGCTGCCGCCGAGAGCTGGGCCCTTCGCAGCAGGCCAGCCCCCCTGCCAGGAAGAGCACAGCCACAGCCCTCAGCTGCAGCGTGCCCTGCCCCGCCCCGTGTGTAGATCTGGGGGCATGCACCCCCCCATGCCCTCCCAAGGTGTGTGTATCCCCCTCCTCATGCCCCCCAGATGACCTACCCCTACTCCAGCCCCACTCCCTCCCTCATTGCTGCTGCAGATGCCCTCATGCCCTGCATTTGGGGGGGCACGTGCACCCCGATCTCTGCACAGTGGAGGCAGCTGTCATTGCGGGCTGGGATTTGCACCCCAAGCCCCACTGCAGCTGGCCTGGGAGCAGATGGATGTCACGTGTGTCTCACCGCTGGGCTGAGCTGCATCCACATGTAGCCAGTTGCAGTGGGGCTTAAGACGCAGCAGCAGCCACCTCTGCCACCTCCACCCTGCGCAGAGATGGGGATGTGCCCAGTGGCAGGAATCCCTCCTACACCTGGATGACCCCTTGAGCTCCAATCCTCTCACCACCCAGCCGGGCTGGGGCCCCACTTACCTTCCCCTGTTCCTGGCTGGGCTGCACTGTCCCTCCTTCACCATGGGGGCCTGGATCTGGCCCCTGCCCCTTCCCTCCCCCCAGATTAAACTGCTGAGCTGGGGGGGTGGGCGGGTGGAGTGCATGCATGCGCATCCATGCCCAACACCCTGCCCCCAGCCTAGGATCAACTAAAAGACGCTCCCCAATCTACCACTGGTCTAAGGGGACCCTGGGACCACTGGTCTCAGGACATTGGCAGACAAGGTTTTTAGGGTAAATCTGATATCTTTTATTAGACCAACTCAAATACTTGGAAAAATTCTTCTTTGCAAGATTTCGGGTACAAACACCCTTCATCAGGCTAAGGAAGCATCTGCAGTTGGTCTGTGCTCTTCCTGGGTGGTCACTTGTGTTCACTTGTGTAGTGTAAATCCAAATTTTGATTTCCAAAAGCGTCAGAGCTAAACCTAGCTCTAATATTCTCTGTGGAATAGACTACAAAATGGAAGGGATTCATTTTGTGCCTGCTCTTAGGACATGAGCTCACAGAAGCATAGGTTTTTTTTGTGGTTTCCTTCTTATAAACCTTTTTTAAAGGCCTGCTCTTTTCTTGGGCTCTCCCAGAAAGAGTGTTTATAATTGGTATAATTGCTAAGTTAAAAAATTGTCATACTGGGTCAGACCATAGGTCCATGTCACCCAGCATCCTGTCTCCAACAGTGGCAGAAGTGGAGGCTAGAGGGAGAGCACTGAAGCAGATAGATCTAGAGAGGTTTATCCCCTATCCAATATCTTCCCTGACACCCACCTTTATTGGTTCAGAGACAGAAGAAACATCTCTGGGACTAAGGATACAAGTTACACATAAACTAGTTTAAATAATCAGAAACTGGCTCAAACCTGTAACAGAACAGAAGCTCAGTGCACATAAACCAGTTTCAAAATGGCTGAAACTGGTTTAAGATAAACCTGATTGAATGTAGTATCAGACTTAACTGATTGGAGTCAAACTGGTTTATGAAACTTCTGTCCCAGACCCCTTCCTGGTTCAAAGTAAATCACAGTCCCCCAGCATCCCAGCATGCTTTCTAGCTCTGGGCTGGGCTGGACTAGGCTGTCTGCTCCAGCAGAAAAGGGTTGGGGTGGGGGAGGGAGGCGGGGACCATGGGCGACTGGTGCCTCTTATAGACTTTCATAGATTTCATAGAAATCAGGGCTGGAAGGGACCTCGGGAGATCATCGAGTCCAGCCCCCTGCCCAGAGGGCAGGAAGTCAGCTGGGGTCATAGGATCCCAGCAAGATAAGCATCCAATTTACTCTTGAAGGTGTTCAATGTAGGTGCTTGAACCACCTCCGCTGGCAGACTGTTCCAGACCTCGGGGGCTCGGACAGTAAAGAAATTCTTCCTTATGTCCAGCCTGAAACGGTCTTGCAGGAGTTTGTGACCGTTCGACCTCGTCATCCCTTGGGGCGCTCTGGTGAACAATCATTCCCCCAGATCCTGGTGGTCACCCCTGAGAAACTTATAGGTCATCAGATCACGCCTGAGCCTGCGCTTTTCCAGGCTAAGGAGTCCCGTGTCTCTCAGCCTATCATCGTAAGATCTGTTTTCCTGACCTCTGATCATGCGCGTGGCTCTCCTCTGGACTCTCTCAAGCTTCTCCACATCCTTTTTGAATAGTGGAGCCCAAAACTGGTCGCAGTACTCCAGCTGCGGCCTCACCAAGGCCGAGTACAAGGGGAGAATGACGTCCCGGGATTTGCTCGAGAAACATCTATGGATGCACGCCAGCATTTTGGTCACTTTACTAGCCGCAGCATCGCATTGATCTAGGGTTGGCTCATGTTCATCTTGTGGTCAGTGTTGACCGCCAAGTCTTTTTCTTCTGTAGTGCTAACCAACGTAGCACTGCCGAGCCTATAAGGGTGCTGCAGGTTTTTCCTCCCAAGGTGGAGAACCTTGCATTTTTCGGTGTTAAACACCATGAGGTTCTCGGCTGCCCGTTTGCTGAGCTTGTCCAGGTCAGCCTGGATCACCCGCCTATCTTCTGGCGTGGATGCTTTGCCCCAAAGTTTGGTGTCATCGGCGAACTTGGCCAGTCCACTCCTGACTCCAGTGTGAATGATGAAGATGTTGAACAGGATGGGTCCCAGGACAGAGCCTTGAGGGACCCCACTGGTCACAGGGCACCATGATGAGTGACTGCCATCAATCACAACCCTCTGGGTCCGACCACGAAGCCAATTTCCCAGCCAGCGGATCGTGGTGGAGCCAAGGCCACAACTGGGCAGTTTGGCCAAGAGGTGATCATGGGATACCAGATCAAAAGCTTTTTTGAAGGTAAGATATATGACATCAATCTCTTCTCCCTTGTCTAGGTGATAGGTCACTTGGTCGTAGAAGGAAATGAGATTGGTCAAACAAGACCTACCCGCAACAAACCCGTGCTGGCTGTCCCTTAGGATGTTAGCCTGGGCCAGTCCCTCAAGGATGGCCTCCTTAATAAACTTTTCTAAGATCTTCCCCAGGATAGAAGTCAGGCTAATGGGCCTATAGTTAGCTGGATCCACCCTCCTCCCTTTCTTGAAGATCGGCACCACATTGGCCTTCTTCCAGTCTTCGGGCACTACACCAGAGCACCAGGAGTTTTCAAAGACCCGTGCCAGGGGCTGGGCTATGACGCTCACCAGCTCCTTGAGTACCCTGGGGTGCAGGTTGTCAGGGCCGGCTGACTTGAAGGTATCCAGCTTCTCAAGGTGTTCCTTCACGAGGTCAGCATTGATGGAGGGTAGGGGATCCCCATCACCCGGATCTCCCTGGCCCATAGCAGGCATGGGCATCCCGTGTGACTGATGAAAGACTGACGCAAAGTACCTATTTAATAGGTTGGCTTTTTCCTGGGCGTCAGTTGTCAGTTGCCCCATCTGGTTTAGCAGGGGTCCAACATTGCCCTTGCTTTTCCTCCGGCTCCCCACGTATCTGAAAAAGGACTTTTTGTTGTCCTTGATGCCTGAAGCTAGTTGGAGTTCAGTTGCAGCCTTGGCTTTCCTGGTTTGGTCCCTGCAGGACCGGACCAGCGCGGAGTAATCCTCCTTGGAGGTGAATCCCATCCTCCATCCTTTGTAGGCTTTCCTTTTTAGCCACAGTAGGTCCGCTAGGTCTCTGGAGAGCCAGGGGGGCTGCTGTGCCTTCTTGCTGCCTTTCCTCCATGTTGGAATAGATTTAGCTTGTGCACTGAGGATCGCTTCCTTGAGAAGCAGCCACTCTTCTTGAACTCTCATCTCCCTGGGGTCATGGTCCCTGAGGGCCTGACCGACTAGCCTCTTGAGCTTATCAAAGCCGGCTTTTCTGAAGTCAAGGACTTCTGTGTTGCTGACTGAATTGCCAGCTTTATGGCGGATGGTGAAGGTGATCAGCTCGTGGTCACTGTCACCCAACTTCCCATCAATCACTAGGTCGCCGATTAGGTCGTCCCCCGTAGCCAGTACCCCAGGTCAAGCAGCGCTTTGCCTCTCGTTGGCCCACAGACTTCTTGAGTCAGGTAGAGGTCATCCACGCACGAGAGAAAGCTTTTCGCCTGCTCAGATTTAGCTGAGTGATCTTCCCACGAGATGTCCGGGTAATTGAAGTCACCCATGACAACCAAGGTCCTGGAGCAAGCGGCCTCAGTCAGTTCCCGGGCGAACTCCTGGTCAAGCTCAGGACTTTGAGTGGGAGGTCTGTAGTAGACTCCCACCGTTGTGTCCCCTGTGCCGAATTCCCCATGAATTTTTACCCAGAGGGTCTCTAGCTGTCCATGGCGGTCGCCAACATCAGCTTGCAGGGACATGTAGCTTTCCTTCACATAGAGAGCTACACCCCGCCCCTTTTGTCAACACGATCCCCCCTGTACAGGGTATAGCCCTCTATCCCCATGGTCCAGTCATGGAATGGAAGATGATGGAAGAGATGGGCCTTGGTTCTGATCTATTTTGGTGATTCCACAAATAAGGTAAAACATGGTCAGCTGCTGTGTAAACTTCCTTGGAGGGCACAACTAACGTATCTCACTTCTGACCCCGGGCACCACAGAGAAGGCATTTCTGTCCCTACAGCCCATACTGACATCCGTAAAAAAAAAAAGGGGGGAGCTAAAACTGGCTATTAGTAAAGTCTGTAAAAAGAACTTTAGCCATCAGTAAAAACACTAAGTAGCTACAGCTTGATTCATGCTCCAACAAACAGAGCACAAAATCACCTAGTGTTCAATCAGGAGTGCAGCACCCTACAGGAAGCATACTCTTAGCCATGTACTGCTGCTGCAATGCATCAGGCTGCCTGTAACACTGCAGGTCTGTGCCAAAATGTGGGAAATAGAGCTGGTGGGGATAAGGCTGTGTGGTGGACCATGGGGGCAGAGTACAGTATGATGGAGGGTGCAGTCAGGATATGGGAGTGAGTAGGGGACCCCTAGGAAGGAGAGATCAGTGTAAAACCATCAATGCAGTCAAGCAGGGTTGCCAACCATAAAAAAAAATTATAGCAAACTTTTTACTGACAACCAAACTTTTTTACTGTGTTTGATATTAAACCCTTAAATCTGAACCCAGGTATTCTAACTGGGGCCTGGCAGCAGGGCAGAGCCTCACAGAAGAGTCACGTTTACATTATGTAAAGCATATCCATAAAAATGCGTTAGCAAAAGAATTTGACTGTCAGTACAAAGCTTACAGATTATCAGTAAAAAAAATTCTAGGGTTGGCAAACCTGCCATGCAGTCTTTAACTTTTCTGCAAATATATCAAACATAGGTGCTGGCTGCTACATCATTCATTTCAGGCATTTTCCAGGTGGTCTGACTCTGTTCTTGCTGGACAGTGTCTTAAAAAAAGTTGATTGTCTCAGGCTTTTTATGACCTTTAGCACTTTTTTTTTTTAACCAAAATCTTGTTTTGTTTCTAAGCAAAATAATGGGCTTGGATCATACCCAAATATGTGAAAATGGCCTTCCCGCTTGCAAAGTTATCTGCAAACCCTGCACAGTTCAAGCTGAAATGTAAACAGAGCAAGTTGCTAATGCAGTTTGCTTAGCTTGAGCCTTCTCAGTGGTAACTATTTCCATAGAAGTCAGTGAAGACATCTCTAAATTGCCTGATTTATTTATTTTTTTTCAGTTTAAATGCAGCTTCCTTATCTTTGCATGCAGTTCTAAGCCTGATAGTCAAGGCTGATCTAGACGTTATGTGTACAAAATTTAATGTTGACATTAATACTTCCCTCATTAAAGAAAATAACACCAT
This sequence comes from Crocodylus siamensis, assembly GCF_052110815.1. Classification (NCBI taxonomy): domain Eukaryota; kingdom Metazoa; phylum Chordata; order Crocodylia; family Crocodylidae; genus Crocodylus; species Crocodylus siamensis. Next base: position 6,415,204 of record NC_143396.1, on the reverse strand, counting down.
TGTTCACAGTATTAGCAAGGCTTCATCTGGAACAGAGTGTAGAGTTCTGGCCAACTGTGTTCAAGAAAGATTAATTCAAACTCAAACAGGTGTGGAGAGGATCTGGGGAATGGAAATGCCTTTTTGATGAGCTGGGCCTGTTTGGCTTGGCAGAACGAAATCTGGGAGAGGAAGGGGATGCTCTGGATAAAAATATGGGAGGAAAAATTCCAGGAAAGGTGTTGTAAAAATCAAAGCAGTGAGTTCCTGAAACACCTTTTCCATAGGGGTTGGGAGGGCAAAAAAAATCTAATGAGTTTTAAGATGGAGTTTGAACAATTTAGGAAGATAAGATTATGACGTAGTTGCCTGTTCCCTTCCTGTTACAGAGGCAGTTATTCAGGACAGCGTTTCATGCCTGTGCTGTATATATATAATCCATGGCAGTTGTCCGTTCCTAGAACCTGTCCATTTGTTCGCATCACGTGTTGGATACAGGCATGTAAACCTGAGTGGCTTTTCTCCATGTTACATGAGTTTTGCTTAGGCTGCTCGGTCTGAGCCAATAAATGTGCCACGATCCAAACCATCACCTTCCTCTCTAACTGTTGATGGTTTGAGATGGTGGAAGCCAGGCACAGCTCTCTGGCTTGGATTTTTACACCACTGTAACCGTGCTGATACCTCGGGCGGATCAGGACTTGCAGCTGTGAATCTCGAAGCACTTCACTAAGGACAAGAAGTATCATTGTTCCTTCTTAGAGGTGGGAAAACAGATGCACAAAGAGGTAGAAGGAGAACACTTTGTCCAAGCTGGCACAACTGTTCTCCGACACAGCTGAGAGCAATACCCAAGTCCTTTAACACCCCTGTTAGTGTCCTGTCTGCTAGACCAAATGGCCTATGTCTGGCAGTTTCTTTGCCAGACCAGAATAAACTATTTCCACCCCCTAGCTCTGAAAGTAGAGCTAAAGAGTGGTTGAAATCTGAACAGTTTTTTTCTTTTTTAAATCCCATCCCTACATTCTGGGAGTTGAGCATAAAGACGACCTAGCTTTGAAACACTCCAGCCGCTTTTGGGGATAGCAGCTTGATTTTCCACTGGCAAGGGGGAAGGTCCAGAATTAGCTAATCGGCCGAAGTCAGCATCTGATCCTCTAAAGGCATTCAGGGGGAATCCAGCGACCACCTGTCAAAGGAAGCCAAAACCTTGAGAGCTAGTCCAGATATTTTCAACCAGGGTGCCATGACACCTTGGGGTGCTGTCTCTCACCCCGCTCTCATTAAGAAACTGGGGGCTGTGGTGTCGACCCCCACACAGTCAGATGCATCACCAGCTGGCCGGAGGGCCGCACCCAGAGAGCGGTGGCGGACGGGTCATGTTCGACCTGGAGGGACGTGGGCAGTGGGGTCCCCCAGGGCTCGGTCCTCGGGCCCGCACTGTTCACATCTTCATCAGCGACTTGGACAAGGGGGTAAAAAGCACCTGTTCAAATTTGCTGATGACACTAAGATGTGGGGGGATGTGGGCACGCTAGAAGGGAGGAATAGGCTGCAATCGAACCTAGTCAGGTTACAAGGGTGGGCGGATGAGAATAGGATGGGATTCAACACTGACAAGTGCAGGGTGCTGCACCTGGGGAGGAAGAACCAGCACCATACCTACCGGGTGGGGAACTCCCTTCTCGTCAGGGCAGAGGCAGAAAAGGATCTTGGAGTCATCATTGACTCCAAGATGAACGTGGGCCGGCAGTGTGGGGACGTGGTCAGGAAGGCCAACCACACCTTGTCGTGCATCCACAGATGCATCTCGAGCAGGTCCAAGGAGGCGATGCTGCCCCTCTGTGCGGCACTGGTCAGGCCGCAGCCGGAGGACTGCGTCCAGGTCTGGGCGCCGCACTTCAGGAGGGATGTGGACAGCACGGAGAGGGTCCAGAGGAGGCCACTCGCATGGTCAGGGGGCAGCAGGGCAGGCGCTATGAGGAGAGGCGACGGGACCTGAACCTGTTCAGCCTCCACAAGAGAAGGCTGAGGTGGATCTAGGGGCCTGTTACAAACTAGTCAGAGGGGACCAGCAGGCACTGGGGGAGTCCGTGTTCCCCCGAGCATGGCCAGGAGTGACCAGGAATAACGGTCAGAAGCTGGCAGGGGGGAGATTCAGACTAGACATCAGGAGGCGCGACTTCACGGTCAGGGCGGCTAGGGTCTGGAACCGACTTCCAAGAGAAGTGGTGGTGGCTCCTGCCCTGGGGGGCTTTAAGAGGAGGCTGGATGTACACCATGGCAGGGGGTCGGACTCGATGATCTGCTCAGGTCCCTTCCAACCTCAGAAACTATGAAACTATGAGATCTTTTCCAGGGTGCCTTGGTGCCACAGCGTGTTTGCACTGTTAGATGGATTCACAAGATAAATCCAGAGGTTTCTAATAGGAATCCGTATTGCCCAAACCATTCTGCCCTGCTGTGGTCTTTCTGAATTTTTTGCAACAAAAGAATTGCTCTAGTATTTTTTCTGCGATAAAAAAAATAGTGAAAAATTAACAGCTGGCATTTTCCAAAGAGTGCCTTGACTCTATGAAGGTTGTGAACCACTGGGCCAGTCTGCTACGGCAGCCTGATAGTGGAGGAAGTTCTGTCCGAGCCCCCTCCAGCAGGCACTACAGATCCCACAACTCCCAAACGAGAGGAAAGGACCTGTCCTTTGTCCCATGTTTCCTTTACAAAAAGCTGATTTTGGTCATCCTGCGTCACAAAGAAAGAGAGCAAAGAAACCCCACCTGGCATGCCTTTGGATCTGATTTTCTCCACCCTGATGCAAATCCACTGCCTTCAGAGGAGTTCTTCATGCTTTCCATCCACATAAGAGATGAACCAGGACCATCTGTGTCACATTTGCATGTCATATGCTACCGACTGACGCAGAGCTGGTATTGCCCTAGTTTTTTTTTTTCAAATGTCAGCAAGTGCTACAGGAACAAGATAGCACTTTTAATTAACAAGGTTTTAATGGGAGCAAGTGAGTGGGCAGGAGAAATTAAAAGGGGGTGGAATGCGACAAGCTCCTTGATAATACTTTACCGAATGGCTATAATATAGGTTTGTAGAAGATAAAGGACGCTCATTATGGTGCTATCTAAACAGCTCATAATGCCGTGTTGAAGCCAAGAGCTCCTGGAACCATTGGATGGAAAACATATCAGAGGAGGATGGTGCTGACTGTACCGTAATGACGTCTAGCATTTGTATGATGTGCTACGTGCACAGTAGTTTGTAAAATAGGGATAATGACACTGCCTTTTGCAGTGGCGGAAACCTAACCAGAGAGAAGAGTCGTGAGTGACCCAGGAGTCAGGGAGAAAACAAAGATTGCTGGGTACAGCTGATGGGTGGGGGCTGGGGAGCAGATGGACGGGGGCTGAAGGGTGGGACAAGGGCATTTTACCAAAAAATTCTCATCAATTTATCAAAACCTAAAAGTTTGCAGGAACATTTCAGTTTTGATCAAATCCTGATTGGGGGATTATGGATCAAAAGTCACAGAAGGAAAACTGGATGGGTGGGGGTAGGAGGTTGAGAGGGGTGTACACATATGGGCTCACTCATAACACATTTACCTTCCAGAATAAGCTGTAGTTAGAGTACTAGCACCAATGTCAGGGTCACCAAGCAGTTCAAGTCCCTGCTTGAACGGCGACAGCCAGACCTCATCCTTTCTCTGGCCTCTGTGAAAAGCCTCCAAAGCTCTTGGTCCCCTCCTGCTGCAGAACTGGAACATTTTTGAAATCTCGATAAGTTTTATGGGCTCAGCAATCCCTTTCCCACATGTGGCTATTTCTACGTCCTCATCCAGTTCCCCTGGATGATCCCTTACTAACAGGCAATTGATCCCCTTTGTGAGCAAATGGCATGAAAATCTCTGGATCTTTGTTTCTGAGATTTCACTTCTGGGGCATATGTTCTTGCAATCCCCCATTAACATGGCATTGTACATTTTCCAAAGACTGTCAAAGGTGGCAATAAAATCTGATGAGGAAACTGAGGCATGGAGTGGGCTGAGCCATGGTTAACCTGCAGGCCACTGGCACAGCAGAAAAATAAAACCTAGTGAGTGAGTCCTTTACTGGCATTCATGGCAGCAGTGGCATAGCGAGGGTTTGTGGTTTGATACAGCTATTTTGTGCCTCTCCTCAGGATTTCATTAGCAGTGCTTGAGCAGGGATTTGTGCCTGATCCATAGCAAGCTGTGTAGTATTTCCAAAGACTAGAAGCAATCAGGACCTTGGTTTGATGCCTCCTCCAAAAGACATGTTGCCCACAGGTGAACGGTCACCCCCTCCGACTCCCCAGTAGGACATCACTTCAGTGATGGTTCCTCTCCAAGCACACCATATCCAAGGGTTGGCCTGTCCTGATTTTGAGCTTGAAGTACAGCAGATGCTAGCAGAGAAAAGTCAAAGGTCCACCCAAACCTAGCAGGCCATCAGGCTAGCACCATCAAGGCATGCTAATTTGCAACTTTTGGACCTTTTCCATGCTAATTTGCAGGGGGTGATGTGACTACAATCACACCTAAATATGCTAGCCAGGATAGTCAGCCCAAATAGCCAGGGTCTCATGTACAGATGGGTTGACTGGGAGCAGATTTTGGCCTGATGAGGCTCAAACTCATTTTTTTCATTTTTTGGAGTCCTAGCAAAACACTTAAACTCCTCTGCAGCTGTTCATTGCAGAATCGGGGAATGGTGACTAAAAGTGAGATTCAGAGGGGCAGTGATGAGACAGCAGGAAGATTTTGATGCTGGCTCCTCGGGGACTGCAGTGTGGTTCCCGTATGGCCGCGCTCACGGACAACAGCTACAAAAATGCCTGAGCGGGAACCAGGTAAGTGGGGTTCTTTGGGGAGATGTGATCTCCTTTATTAGACCGACTGAGTAGTTGGGAAAAAGTCCTTTGCAGACTTTCGGGCACAAACACCCTTCTTCGGGGAGTCTCTGCTGGTCTGAGATCTCCAAGGACGAAGCTAATTGCGTGACAGGATGTCCCTGAGAATGCAAATAGGTGGAAATTAGGGAAACAAAAGGTAGAGAAGGAGAAGGAGGGAGGGAAATGAAGGTGCGGAAATGCCAATGGGAAGTGAGGCAAGTTGTGATATCCTCTATTAAACCAACTCAGTAATTGAGTTAATTGAGTTACTTCAGTGAGTTACTCAGTTGATCTAATAAAAGACATCACATCCACTCAAAGACCCTTGCCTGCCTATGTCCTTAGACTAACATGGCTACAACCAGCAACCCAGCAACGGGAAGTGAGGCAGACTCTACTGTACTTGAATTCTCCAAGGTAGAAAAGAGGCCATCTGTGAAAAAGTAAATAGCTGGACATTAGGAAGACAAAGAATGGAAAAGGAGGTGTGGGGAGAAGAACGGTGTAAAAGGTCAGGTCTGGCAGGTACCTGGTGAATCAGATATTGGGCAGGTTGTAATGTGTCATACGTCTAGAGGAGGGACCAGACCCCAAATCTAGAGAGGATGAAAGCGCTGGGGGGGAGGGAGTGCCAGAGGACCTCAAAGGAAAGTGACAGCACTTTGGGGCAGATGCTATCTGGCACCACGGGCACCTGATGGAGCAGCTGGGCACAAAATGGGATTTTCAAGAAAACCCCCACAGGTCCAATGCTTACCTCCTCTGGAGACTTTCAGTCTCATTTGGTGCCTGGCACAACCTTTCAGCACCTAAATACCTTTGCAGATGTGGTTCTTTCCACTTATGCAGCCCCTTCTGCCCATGGGTCGCAGTGCCACATGGAAGGTGTTGAGGGTCCCTGCATCTCCTGGCTGCGTGGAGGTCCAGGATTAGGTCCGATGCAGCTCTAGACACTAGCATGCATTCTCCTTGTAGGTAAACATGGGGGGGAAGGCAATATGGTAAAGTGGAACTGTTTGAGAGATGATCGGACAGCTCTGGGTAGACTGCCCGCCTGCTTTCCTCCTGAAATACCAGTTTGTCACATTAAGTGGCATGGACTGGCCTCTAATTGCTTCACAGTCAATACAGCATATCATTGTACCACAATTATTTTATTTTTAGATGGACCTGCACTGGCTTGTGTACTGTCAGAGATGGAGTATTTTAAATTTACACTATTGAGTGGAGTTATTCATTCCCAGCAGATCCCGAGGGGGAGATGTGATGCAGTAAAAAAACAGTCAAAAGTGTCTATTTGCCCCGTGTCCCTGGGATCCACTATCACTTCTCTAGCCAGCAACCTCCATCTCCTGTTAAAATCTTCACCTAACCCCACCAGTTCCCTGAGAACCCCCCTAGCTCCTTGCTATGAACTTCTCACCCCATCCCTCCCTGCCAAAACTTTTGAAATAGAATGGGTTGTAGAAGGAAATGACAGGCCATTTTTTCAGGTCCTGGTTAGGCAGAGGTCAAGCACCTTTGAAATACAGTCCAGCAGGTATTCAACAGGAGAGAGTATCATCAGGGCTCTGAATAACTGCACTGAGGCATCCCACACGCTTGCTCGCATTTTCTGCACAGTATTACTTGTAGCACTTTCGTTTGTGCTGACGTGGAAGAGCAGTGACACCTTCTGGTACGACTAGTCTGCCGGGACTGTCGCCTGCAGAATCCTGAGGTTGGAAAGGCTGGCTGGTCCAGTCCTGGCACACGTGCAGGATGAGCTCTTCCTACACCATCCCAGATAGGTGCCCATCCAGCCTCTGCTAAGAGCTTCCAAGGAAGGAGATGCTATAGCTTCCTTGGGGAGGGGGTTGTTCCCTTGTCATACTGCTCTGACAGTCAGGAGATTTTCACAGACTCATAAAAAATGAGGGGCTGGAAGGGACCACAGGAGGTCACATCTAGTCCAACCCCCTGCTCCAAGCAGGACCAACTAGATCATCCCAGCCAAGGTTTTAAAACCTCCAAGGACAGAGAGTCCATCACCTCTCTAGGTAACCTGTCCCAGTGCTTTCCCACCCTCCAAGTGAGAAAGTTTTCCCTAATATCCAACCTAAACCTCCCTTGCTGCAATGTGAACCCGTTGCTCCTTTCCCATCATCTGTCACCACTGAGAACGGTCCAGCTCCATCCACTTTGGACCCACCCTGCAGGGAGGTGAAGGCTGCTATTCAATCCCCCTCAATCTTCTCTTCTGCAGACTAAATAAGCCCAGTTCCCTCAGCCTCTCGTCACAAGTCCTGTCCCCCAGCCCCTGGACCATTTTCGTTGCTCTCCACTGAACTCTCCCCAACTTGTCCACATGCCTTCTATAGTGGGAGGCCCAAAACTGGACACAGTGCTCCAGATGTGGCCTCACTGGTGCAGTATAGAGGTAAATAATTACTGTCCTCGATCTGCAGGCAGTGTTCCTACTAATGCATTTCAGTGTTGCCAACTCTCGTGATTTTTGGTGTTGTTCTTAAAGTCTATGAAAGTCTTAAAGTTCAGAATTTTTTCCTTCAGAATACGTTTTTTCTGCTTCTTACAATGGGCTTTAACCATTGGATTCAGGATCAAGAAAGCACGCTATCTAATGATACATGTTTGAAGATTGGGATGAGGGGAGAGTAGTAGATATGCTGGAGGGCAGGGCTAGGAGAGACTGTGACAAATTGGAGGACTGGACCAAAACAAATCTCATGAAGTTCAACAAGGACAAATGCAAAGTCCTGCATTTAGGATGGAAAAAATCCCATGTGCCGCTACAGGCTGGGGGTGACGGGTTGGGCAGTAGATCTGTAAAAAAGGACCTGAGGGTGACAGTGGACTATAAGCTGAATATGAGCCAGCAGTGTGCCCTTGGTGCCAAGAAAACTAATGCCATACTGGGCTGCATTGGTAGGAGCATTGCCAGCAGATCAAAGGAAGTGATTATTCCTTTCTATTCTGTACTGGTAAGGAGTCTTGTGTCCAGTTTTGGGCCCCCAACTACAGAAAAGATGTGGACACATTGGGGAGAGAGTCCAATGGAGGGCAGCAAAAATGACTTGGGGGCTGATCTGAGGAGAAGCTGAGGGAACTGGGCTGATTTGGTCTGGGGAAGAGAAGACCGAGGGGGATTGAATAGCAGCCATCACCTCCCTGCAGGGGGGCTGCAAAGCCGATGGAGCTGGGCTGTTCTCAGTGGGGGCAGATGACAGGACAAGGAGCAATGGGCTCAAGCTGCAGCAAGAAACATTTAAGCTAGATATTAGGAAAAAACTCTCTCAGGAGGAGGGTAGTAAAGCACTGGAACAGGTTACCCAGAACAATTGTGGAATCTCCATCCTTGGAGGTGTTTAAGACCCAACCAGACAAAGCCTTGGCTGGGATGATGTAGTCGGGGCTGGTCCCACTTTGAACAGCGGGTTGGACTAGACGTGACTGCCTGAAGTCCCTTCCTGGCCTAATTTTCTATGATTCTTTGAGTCTTAATTAGCAAGTTCTCTATCTCTGTGCGTGGGCAATGTCCCTGACGCCCCAAAGCCAGTTGAACATAATGCCCTTACCAGGCTCCATGCTGAGCATCATGCTGACAGACTACCTGATGATGCAGCATTATGGAAAATGCAAACGGCTGGTTATTGTCACCAACTCATGAAAAAGGAGAGCCTGTTTTGCTTTTTTCTTTGGGGGGAGGCTAAGTGAAATTATATTTTACACATTAAGCAGTATAGCTCTGCTGCTTCTTCCCACCAGATGGCAGCCAGCCTACATAATTGCACTGTTGGTTATATAGAGTGTTCTGGCAGGGGACAGGGAACAGGAGGATCTGAATCCTCCCTTCACAGTTGTGATATTTTCAGCTGTCATCAGACAGAGCAAGGGTTGGATCTGAACCATGGGGCTCTTTGCAAGCTGGATCCAGGCCCCAGTGGATCCAGTGGTGAGGTGAGAGGTAGTGGTGTTAATTGCCGCAAGTTCCTGAACTGCAGGGATGAATGCACTCATTGCTTGCCTCTACATTGCCAATATACATCCCCAATGAGTCTCTGTAACAAGCATTGAGCAAAGGGTCCCATCCCTGTTTGCTGGGTGATACAGCTCAGCAGGCTATACCTTTGATGCTGCTAACGTGGAGCGTGAAGGCATTGTGAAGTCCTAAATGGGGATTAAGTTAGACAAGGTTTCACATGCAAAGCATTCTAATCAGTAGTCAGGACTCATAGTAGACGTGAAACCTTTTATTGGACCAACTAGAGTTTTGCAAAACAAAAATTCTTTTAATTGCAGGCTTTCGGGCACAAACACCCTTCATCAGTCTTTGGAGGAAAGATCGTAAAAGTTCTCTGGGTAACAAATGAAAGTTCATGTTTCATAGGATTTCACAGATATCACCTCCTCTACAAGTCCTGATTGCTTTTTCCTCTAGGCCAGTACAGCTACAACCTGGATACCTGACACATTCTAATAAGCACTGGCAGGATCAGGGAGCATGCACAGGTACCGCCAACCTCTGCTACATGGAGCACCATGCTCATGAACTTATACAAAATGAACCTGAAGATCACCCTGGCTTGTTGCATCTCTAGGGCAGGGGCCTGGATGTTTAGAAGCAAGAACAAACCACCAGGCAGGGCAGAAGTCAGGGTAGATGCACCCCTTTCTCCTCTGCACTCCCAGGTACCCATTAAGTCCCAGGTGTCCACAAACTTTAACAGGAAGTCTTTTAGTTTCAGATTCAGTGTGATGAAGGCAGTTTAGAGCAAACCCGTGAAGAATGGCTTGCTAAAATCGGCGTGTCTATCCTGCCCACACTCAAGCATTTTCCCACTGGAAACCAGAGGATGGAGCTGGGCTTTTCTCTGTGGCTGGAAAGACACATCTAGGAACTCAAGCTGCAGAGGGGGGGAATTTCATATGGAGATAAGGAGGAACTTTCTGACTACAAGGGTGGCCAAGCATTGGACCGGGTGCCTAGAGAAGCTGTGGCCTCTCCACCCTTGGACGTTTCAAAGAGCAGCTTGGACAGACACATGACTGGGATGGTTTCGACAAGGCTCCGCCTCGAGCAGGGGGCCAGACGCTATGCAAAGTCGCTTCCAGCCTGACTGTCCCATGAGATCCCAAATGGGAATATTATATTGCTTTGGACAGGGTGGGTGCAGGAAAACAGGTCTGAGCACCCAGTGGGACCCCCAGCCACTGCCAAGAGGGCTGCTGGCCTGACCTGCCACGCAGCAGGCTGTCGGGTATCCAGGTTGAGGTGGTATTGGTCTAGAGGAAAAAGCAAATCAGGACTCGTAGTAGAGATGATCTCTTTTTATTGCACCAATAAGATTTTTGAAGAAAAAAAAATGCCTTTCATTGCAAGCGTTTGGGCAGTTCTCCTGGGTAGAAATTTTCTCCTGGGTTGACAGAAATCTTTTCTCCAATGCCTAACAAAGGGTGGTTGTGCCTGAAAGCTTGCAATTAAAAACTTTTTTTTTTTGCAAAAATCTTGTTGATTTAATAAAAAAGGATATTCTCTACCACCAGCCCTGAATGCACCAGGCTGGGCATTTTTTTTAATGTTTAGGCTTAGTGCAAATCCACCAGCTCATCGCATCCCTCGCCCAAAATACCCAGTAGCCAATTAAATGCCACGTCCAAGAAACTGCAGCTCAGCGTCTCTAGTCACTGCCTCCACGTGTACTGAGCATGAACCACCCCCCGCCCTCCGCTCCCCGCCAATGGTATCTCCCCGCCAGGTAACAGCCCCCCCAATGGTATCTCCCCCCTGCCTAGTGCCAGAGCGCATGCGCCACGCTCTTTCCCTCCATTGGCCATCTGCCCCGTGACACCACCAATCAAGACCCAACTCCTGCCTACGTAACCTCCCCGAAAAGGACCCTTAGGTGCCCGTGGCGGTGCCTGCAGCCGCTCCCGCGCAAGCACCCCGGGGCTGCTGGACAGGTAGAGCTTCCCCTGTCCGCTTGTTGGCGTCTCTCCCGGGGAACAGGCACCATGACGGCCACCCCTGAGCGGGGGCTTCCCGCGGCAGGGGCGGGGCTCCGGAGGGGGGCGTGGCTGGGCGGGATGGAGGCCGTGCTGCTCGCGGTGCTGGCCGTGCTGCTGGCTGTGCTGCTGCTGCTCGCCGCCCGCCTGCGGGGCCCCGCCGAGCCCGGTGAGCAGCGGGGCCGTGGTGTCGGGGGGGCCCTGGGCGGTCGGAAGTGGCCCACAGGGTCCCGGGGGGAGGGGCTGGGGTGTCAGAAGTGGCCCCTGGGCTCTCATGAGGGGGGTTAGGTCTTGGGAGTGGTCCCTGGAGCCTCGGGAGGGGGCCTGGGATGTAAGCAAGGGGGCCCCGGGGTGGGCCCTGAGGTATCAGTATGGGACCCCAGGTTGTTGGGAGGGCCCCTGGGGTCTCGGGGGAGGGGGGTTCTGAGATGTCAGGAGGGGTCCCTAGGGCACCTACATTGAACACCTTCAAGAGCAAGTTGGATGCTTATCTTGCTGGGATCCTATGACCCCAGCTGACTTCCTGCTCTGCGGGCAGGGGCCTGGACTCGGTCTTCCGAGAGGTCCCTTCCAGCCCTAACGTCTATGAAATCTATGAAGTCACAAAGTGAAACTAGCAAGTAATCAGTTTAAAACTACCAAAAGGAAAGTGTTTTGGTTTTCTTTTCACCCAGCGTGTCATTGAAGTGTGCAGATGTTGTCACCAGATGTGATGGAAGCTGACAGTTGCACCATGTTCAGAAAGGAGTTGGACACATGCTTGGAGGACAGGCATGGGTCCGTGTTGAGTGTGGGAACAAGGGGCACGGCCTCTGAATCAGAGCTGCCTAGACCTTAAATCCTGGAGGCTGCAAATGAGAAGGGAAGAGTTGAGGGGAGAGTCCAGGTCATTCCCTGCTTGCTCTCCCTTTCAGCACCTGCTCTCTGCCATTGCCTGATGCAGACCTATTTAATGCCTACCAAGACACTATGAGCCTCCCTTACTAAGGGAGATCTCTAGGAGCACATCAACTGATTGCCTGGGACAAAAAAAAAGGGGGGAAGAGAGTCAGGGTAGCAGGTTAATAACAAGGGAAGCCAGAAGGTGACACCAAGCAGAGCACGCCGGCCAGCGCCCACTGCTCCTGAATGAGCCGATAGCCTGTAGATGCTGAGCAGCGAAACTGCCCAGAGACCTGAGCAATACCCCACAGTTGGCCAGAGCCTTGTTCCTGGTCTGGTAGGTGGCTGGCTTGGCCAAAGCCAGGAGGAGGCTGACCTGGAGGTCCTGGGATTTGTGGGCAAGATGGACCTATGGTCTGACCCAGTAAACAATAGTTCTTACGTAAGCTTTCTAATGCAGCAGGAGCGCACTCGGGAGCTGTGTCCATGGTTTCAGCTCCCTTTGCTGACATGATGGTAACTCTGGGTGAAGAAGTACCCCTTCCTGAACTCAGGACTTACAGCATCAGTTGTAAGAAAGGCTATGGATTGTGTGTTAACCACAGGCCAGACCCAATTATCAGTTCTCCTTATAGCCTTTCCCTGGTGTTCTTCATGCCAGAGGCTGCTGATCCTGAAAAATCAGAATTCCCTTGAGCACTATAGTACTTGCCTAGAGGGAAAATACTGGTCGTGTGAGGTCGTGGCATTGCTACAGCTTTGGACCAGGAGATTTGACCCATATAGGCCATGCCCCCAGCAGCAAGTGGGACACCAAGTGCTTACTCCAGCTTGTACTGTGAAGATCCCGAACGGTATTTTAGACTTTGGAGCAGATCAGACACTCTTTCTACTTATTGCTTTGTCTATCATAGGAAATTGTTGCAAAAAAAGTTTTACTATTACTTTCACTGGTTCAGATTGACCAGCATCAAGATACATGAGGTGCTGGTGGCCAGTAGTGTGATAAGCCCCATGTTGTATAGCCCTGCCCTAAGAAAGAGCAGAAGACCTGGCATTGCAGCTCTGGTGACATAGCTGCAATCCAGGTGTCTGCAGCAGATGTCAAGTGTGACGATCACTGTTACCATCTGTGCCTTCAACACAGGTTCGCATCCTATTCTCATAGGGAAGCTAATGGGCTGTGGAGTGGATGCCTATGCAGTCAGGTGGGTGGCCAGCTAGCTTAGGGACCACACCAGAGAGTGGTGGTTGGTGGATCATTCTCGGCCTGGAAGGTGAGCAGTGGGGTTCCCCAGGGTTTGGTCCTTGGCCCGGTGTTAATTAATATCTTTATCCTCAGTTTGGATGAGGGTGTGGTGAGCACCTTCTCCAAGTTCATGGATGATACCAAATTATGGGGCAAAGTGAATACACCAGAGGGCAGGGAGCAGATAGAAGCCAACTGGACAGTTTAGATCAGTGGGCGGAATGTAATAGGACGCAATTCAACAAAGATAAATGTAAGGTACTCCAGCTAGGAAGGAGAAATCCCCAGCACACCTACAGGTTGGGGGATGTCCTCCTCAGCAGCTCAGAGGCTGAGAGAGATCTTGGAGTCATAGTTGACTCCAAGATGAACATGAGCCAGCAGTTTAACAAGGCCCTCAACAAAGCCAATTGCACCTTGTCCTGTGTTAGCAGATGCCTGACCAACAGGTCGAGGGAGGCGATGCTCCCCCTCCACGCGTCATTGGTCAGGCCACAGTGGAGTACTGTGTCCAGTTTTGGGCGCTGCACTTCAAGAGGGACACAGAGGATCTGGAGAGGGTTCAGAGGAGGTCCACTGGCATGATTAGTGGTCTCTGTGAAAGACCCTACGAGGAGAGGTTGAGAGATCTGGATCTCTTCAGTCTATACAAAAGACAGCTGGGGGGTGACCTTGTAGCCACCTATATGTTTATCAGGGGAGGACAGCAGGGAATTGGGGAGGCACTGTTTACCAGAGTGCCCCAGGGAAACTAGGAATAATGGGTGCAAACTAGTGAAGAGTAGATTTAGTGAAGAGTAGATTAGTTAGACAATAGGAATAAAATTTTTACAGTAAGGGTGGCCAGAGTCTGGAATGGGCTTCCAGGAGAGATGGTACTATCACCTAATTTGGAGGTCTTCAAGAAGAGGCTTGATAGTCACCTGGCTGGGGTCATCTGACCTCGGTCCTGTTTCCTGCCAGGGGCAGGGGGACTGACACGATGGTCCGTTGAGTCCCTTCTGACTTTATAATCTATGAACCAGGGCATTTTAAAAGGGAAGGTAGGGGGTGCTCATTTGAAGCAGAGGTCTTGCATGAGGAATGCACTAGAGACTGGGAAAGGCAGTTGTGGTGCCTGTGTGTTGCTAGTGATAACTGTCATTGTGGTTGCTGTAGTATTATAGACTAGGGGTGACAAAGATGCACCTCAATGGCTGGATCCAGTGTGTGGGGCCTATCAACCAGCCTGTGGTGCTGCCTGTAGGTCTTGGAGTGGACCCACACACGGTGTGGGCTGGATCAGCTGAGGCAGACGTGGGACCAGTCTGGGATGCATGCTGGGCACAACACCTGCTCTGGCTGGTCCAGGATATGCTGCATGCGCCACCCACTCTGTGCCAGCCCTGCATACTGGATTTGGCACGTGGGGCTAGTCTGTGCATCTCATCCAGCCTGTGGAGCAGCCCTGGGGCATTTGTCCAGCTCATGCCATTCATGCTGCCTGCAGGGCTGAATGGATTTGACACCTCTGTTATAGACCAAGTTATATGACCATAAAAGTGTTTTTTGCTAGTGTTTTCTGTGCTAGCAAGAAAACTTCGTGTTGATATAAACTGTATTTCTAGTAGGTGGGTTTGCGAGCAGAGCTGTTGCTTTTTACTTTTGTTTTTCTCTGATAGACCTTAACTTTTTTCTAAGGCTGCAGGAACTCAGGAGCCATTTCCACTACTTCAGCCTTTGTGGCTGACATACCAGTAACTGGCTGAAGATCTAGCATTTCCTGAACTTTCAGCATTGGATGTAAGAAAGACCAGGAATTGTGTGCGTTAACCATTGGCACTGAAGTGTGTGCATTTATTGTAAATAATCTGGGATCACACACAAGCTGCTTTGTTTTTTTCTTTTAATACATGTACACTACAATCAATTTATATTTGGATTGTTTTAATTATTTGGAAATCTCTCGTTACCAGCTGGACCTGCCTTAATAGAAAACTGATGTGACTGATTTTTCAATTTGTGTTGCATCGGTAATCTCAGGGCACACTGCAAAATAGCAGACTGGACAGGCAGGTTGGCATCAAGGGAACAACAGAGTTCTGTCCAAAACTGCTGGGGGATCTTGACGTGCGGTGGTTAGAAAATCTAGTTTTTGACAGTGCCACTGCCCTGCGGGTTCTTCTTGGGTAGGAGGCAGCAACTGTTAAGACGCTGTGTCCTGCGCTGTGATGTGTCAACCAGACATCCACCCAGGGCAGATTACAAACTAGTTTCAGGAGAGTGGAGCTGTCCACCCTTGCTTTCTGCCTAAATGGGGAAACTTCAGAACTTTCTGTCATGGGAGTCAGACTATGAAAATATTTGAGGACTGCAGCTTTAGACTGGGGCATGGGTGCCACAGGCAGCCTTTGTGTCACACAGCAGATTGGGAAGGAAACCAGGCAGAAACTAAAGCAGCAAATTGGGTAAGAGAGCACAGGGAAGGAAGCAGAGCAGCAGGTTAGGCAGGGGAAGGGGATCAGAGTGGCACTCTGGGAGGGTGAAGGCCTAATTTGTGGCACACTCGCTAAAAAGGCTGCCCTCCACCCAGCCTCCTGTAGACCATAATCATTTAGTAACTGCAGGGAATCAAGAACTGAAATTTGTATTTCCTTAGAAAGGCCACCTCCAGCAGGATGGTGCTCTTAACTTCAGGCCTGGCTATTTGATTCTACTGAGAATGAAGAATACCATCCAGTTAAGAAAACCACCAATGCATTATCTGTCACTATAGGTTTGGAAAACTGAAGCTTGGCAAAAGGGAACAAGAAGATCTTTGCTTTCTGTGCTAATTTACCCCATCCAGTGATATATACCAATGCTACAATGCAGTATCATAGAATGATAGGGTTGGAAGGGACCTCATGGATTTCATAGATGTTAGGGCTGGAAGGGACCTCGTGAGATCATTGGGTCCAGCCCCCTGCCCAAAGTGGGTCAAATCACCCCAGCAAGATGAGCATCCAAGTGTTTCTTAAAGGTATCCAGAGTAGGTGCTTGTACCTTCTTGGGGGAACCTATTCCAGACTCTGGAGACTTGGACGATAAAGAAGGTTTTCCTTATGTCCGGTCTAAAACAATCTTCCAGCGGTTTGCGACCATTAGACCCTGTCTTCCCTTGGGGTGCCCTGGTAAACAGATGTTCTCCCAGTTCCTGATGCACCCCCCCTTATGGACTTATATGCTGCCACCCAGTCACCCCTGACCTCGGGGATCATCTGGTCAACACTCCCCACCCCCTGGCCACACATACAAGCAAACTCAAGGTGAGCTATTGCTGACCTGTCTCAGAAAAAAGGCCTTTCAGTAAAGTTGTATGCAGTTTCCAGCCATGCTGCTTAGTTCTGCAGTCTCAATAGATTTCACTTGCTAAGTGAGCGCAGTATTTGGCTAGGAGACGGGGACACTGCAGGAAGTGATATGGGGCAGCTGATTCTGCAGGTCTGGAAGGCACACCTTGCAGTGCTGCTTTTCCACATATATCATCAAGTGCAGCAGGTGGTGCTCTTTCCTCTTAGTTTGTAGGGAGCTGGTGAGCCAGCATAGTTTTGCAATGCCGCTTTAATATCATGAACATCGACAAGCCCAGACACATCCTTGGCTTGCTGACTTGCTGTGATATAAGAATGATGATGTGGTGTGGGAAAGATATTTTGCTTGCCCATCAAAAAATGTCCCCTTGTACATGGCAAATAGAAATTTTACCAGGCTTCATTCAGTGCTCGTGGTAGAGGTGATAGCTTTTATTAGACCAACAAGATTTTTGCAAAAAAAAAAAATCTTAGATTGCAAGCTTTCTGGCACAGACACCCTTTACGAGCACTCGTGGTGCTCTGGTGAGGTACCGGAGGACTGGAAGAGGGCCAACGTGGTGGTCCCCATCTTCAAAAAGGGGAGGAAGGAGGACCCGGGAAACTATAGGCCGGTTAGTCTCACCTCGATCCCAGGCAAGCTGTTCGAGAAAATTATGCTGGCACACATCCAGGAGGGGCCAGCAGGGGACTGCATGCGTAGGGGCAACCAACATGGGTTCATCAGTGGCAGGTCCTGTCAGACCAACCTGGTGGCGTTTTACAAACTATGAAACCCTTCATCGGGCGTTGGAGAAAAGATCGTAAAAGTTCTCCTGGGTAAAAATGAACGTTCATATTTCATAGGATTTCACAGAGGAATCAATAGATGAAATACTCCTCTGGGCAGGCAGTTCTTGGGTGCAAAGGTGTCTCTGAGGCTCTGTGAGCATGCAGATTACCTTGAACAAAGGCAGGAGCGGTATCTTGGATTTCAGGTGATCAAAGTTGCTTCTTCCTTTTGAAATTATGAAGACTTCAGTTAAAAAATCAGCTGAAATTTGATATCTTCTATATGTCAGATATCCAGGTTGTAGCTGTATTGGTCTAGAGAAAAAAGCAATTGGGGCTTGTGGTAGAAGTGATATCTTCTATTAGACCAACAAGATTTTTGCAAAAAAATTCTTTAGTTGCAAGCTTTCAAGCACAAATACCCTTCATCAGGCTTCATTTGGAGGCAGCTTTTTTGGCCTGGAAGGTCGAAATGAGGACCTAAGTCAGTGACTGCCAACCAGAGTGTTGCAGCACCCTAGGGTGCCTTGAGATCCTTTCATGGTGGGCCCGGCACCATGCAGTATTACCATTGATAACATGATTCACAAGATAAACCAAGAGATTTCAAATAGGAATCTCTAGTTAAAAGCATTCTGCCCTTTTGTGGTCTTTCTGACTTATTTGCAACTGAAAAAGGTCTCGATTGTTTTCCTGTAGTCGAAAAACTTGTAAAAACCAAGTGCTGGCACTTTATGAGGGTGCCTCAAGTCTGGAAAAGTTGAGAACTGCTGTCCTAAGCCTTATCCAGTGAAACGCCTTCATGGTGCTCTCTCTTAAGGGTATAAAGGGCAATGCCTTTGCTCAGTTCCACTTTAAAACTGTGCATTGTGGCTTCCCAAATCCTCCTATATTATCAGACAGAGGTGGTATTCTTTTCTGTTGTGCTGTGCTGTACTCTCAGCTGCTGCTGTTCACCGCAGAGCCAGGTGGAAAAAATTGCTATATAAATAGTGTAATGTGCAATGCAGTTTACACGTTGGAACCATTTAGGCCTCATTAAGGTACCAGCTGTGTCACTATTCTGACAGTTTTCACCATGGGGAGGTAAAGCTAATCTTACAAGTAAGAAAATCCAGTCCACCCCTGAAATGTGTCCATTGTCTCTAGAAATACCGAAACATAAGAAAAAGGTGTTGACAAAATTTCATAGATTTCAGACATCAGGGCTGGAAGGGGCCTCGCAAGATCATCGGGTTCAGCCCCCTGCCCCAGTGGCAGGAAGTCAGCTGCGGTCAAACGATCCCAGCAAGAGGAGTATCTAATTCAACGTGCTTCCAAGCCATCTCCGCTTTCCTGCTTTTGCTTTTATTTTTCATTATCTGTTTGGCCTTGTCTTTTAAGTGGGGGCTTTGTCACGTGTGGTTATAATTTGTTGAGGGCTTTGTAGAGTTCAAGGCCACCAGGAACTATTTGATCACTTAGATTACCCTACTGTATAGCATTAACCATTGAGTCTGGCACAGCTGCTCCTGTGTCTAGTCGCAAGACTTTAGTTAGATTATGCTAGCTGTCCGAGCAGAGAAGGAGAGCGACTGAGGCACCACAAATGCTAGATATGGACAACGAATTGAGAGATGGCCAGGTGACCCCTGCCGGTGAATGCTCCATAGGGAAAGACCCCAAAGCCTGTGAGATCCTGGCTGCTGTGAC
The DNA here is from genome assembly GCF_052110815.1 of Crocodylus siamensis. Lineage (NCBI taxonomy): Eukaryota > Metazoa > Chordata > Crocodylia > Crocodylidae > Crocodylus > Crocodylus siamensis. The sequence continues at coordinate 6,396,373 of NC_143396.1, read as the reverse complement.
CAAGATGGGGCAATTTGCTCCTGACTCTCAATCTGGTGATGGTTTCGATACACGTGTTGGCAAGATCCGCTTCTGGGTGCGTAAGGATACGCTCAGTACCGATTGGAGTGCTGGTCTGCCTCCTGCAGCAGTAACCAAGACAGTGCCTTGGGGAGCAAAAATAGTCAGAATGCCTACGTGAGCCTACAGGGCCCATTAGGTTAGTGTGGTTTATAGCCTGCTTGTTAATATAAAGAATATAAAGCTCAGTCAGTTCCCATCTGAATAAATCAGCAATGCAAGGTTACCTCATGTAGTTGGCAGGCGTCAGCCACATTCGGGTGGTTTTGTTTGTGTAAATAGCCTACTGCTTCGGGGAAAAGCCCTGTCCTGCTGAGAGATTTGAATAAAGAGAATGTGGTCACTCAGTTTGCACATTTGTCCTTCTGAGGGTTGAGCACCCTGGCTCGAAATGAGCATGCAGCTTATAAATAGATCCCTTTATCACAAAATGCGAAACAACCATCTCCCCTTTCCAGGGCTCATGAAAAAAAAGAGAGCACCAAATAAGTGAGCACTTCTTGATACAGCCAGGCAGGGACTTTGTAGATGTTTCTAGGGGAAGGTGTTTAATCTTTTAGATGGGCAGATACCCAGGTTGGGACTGTGGCATGGCTTTAAAGACTAAGAAACACCAGGCTCCTGTGTTGTATAAATGCCTTCACGCAACCTCTAGGCCCATTACTGACTGCCTGGGTAAATGATGTGCTCATCTGTCTTTGCTTTTCACGCCTGTTCTCTTGCATATCAAAGCTCACGAGGGCATGTGGCAGGTGTAAAGATGCAGCCTTTGCCGCTCCCAGAACTTTCAGCTTAAACCATGGGCACATTGCAGGGAACAAGGGCACCAAACAGACGGGAACATTTTGAGGTAGGAGCCTGAAGGGGTAACGAGCACATGAATGCCGAGATGCCCTTACAAATAGCACAGCATGTTGTGTTCAAGGCATATCCAAGCTAGCTGAAAGCTTGTTCACTCAGGGGCTCCTAATGGGGAAGCTGCAGTAGCAGGTTGCCCAGGGTGGAGTTAACTAGTTACCCAGGCCCCTGGGTGAGTTTTGCAGCCCATGATGAGCTCTGGGTGGCAGTGGCTCTACCGTTTTTGGTATCTCACTTATCTTAATTTAATCTGGGTTGAGAGTATCTGCATGAGTGATAACCACAGGGGGGGCACAGTAAGCATTGTTCTCTTATAATGGGTATCCCACTAGCAGGCAACATATTGGGAAGGATTTGATGGAAGTGAAGACTTCCTGTAGTCCTTGGAGGAAGCAGAATGGAAGGTGCTCAGGGCTTGATCTTGCAAGGAACTGAGCCAACAAAGTACTTAAGCATTCACTTAATTTTGAGTGTGCGTGTCCAGTTGACTTCAACAGGACTCTTCATGCGATTAAAATTTATTATATCAGATACTGGGCCGACACGAGGCCTGGGCATTCTGCGATTTGCAGGATTGAGCCCTCCGTCACTCCGAGAATGGTATGTAACGACTGTGTGGGAGAAGCTGACATCGGAGGTGGTGTTGCCAGAGCCACAGAGGTCTGGAGATGAGGGATGCAACCACATGTGTGGCTAACAATGGAATTGTGGAGGGCCTGGAAGGGAAGAACAAGAAGTGTAAATCTGATACTGGGAATGAAGAGCTAGAAGATAGGAGGGATGTGGGGAACAAGGAAGGCCATCTCTCTCCATCTAGCACTCTCTAGCTGTAATATTTTAATGTAAAACAGGAATAAGGTGAATCTGAAGATGATTGAATACACACTTGAAATGTCATGCCGGCAGCTTGTTCCTTTGACTAACTGTGCTCCCTTAGCACCCTCCCTGCCTATACGTATATGTTTTGGGATAATAGCTTTGTATCCCCATACCGATTTACATGGCAGCAGTACATGCACACAGGTTGCAGTCTGTATTTGTCAGCCAGGTTGTGTTACAAGTGCAGTGATACATGCGTCCCTTCCCAAAACATAAGCGTGCTCACACAGTTTGAACCATCCAGAGAAGGGAGACCCCATTCTGAATTTGTTGAAGTAAAAAACCAAAAAATAAGTCTGCTTCATCTAAAAAGAAGCGAAATGTTTCTGGGCCCCACCTTCTGCTATCTCTGAAATGACTGCGCTGGCCATCTTAACCAGATGCGGGAAAGTAATGGTGGTGTTTTAGGTATCCAGGTTGTAGCCATATTGGTTTAGAGGAACAGGCAATCAGGACTCATAGTAGAGGTGATATCTTTTAATAGACCAACAAGATTTTTGCAAAAAAAATGCTGTTAATTGCAAGCTTTCTGGCACAAACACCCTTCACTGGGCATTGGAGAAAAAATCATAAAAGTTCTCCTGGGTAGAAATGCAAGTTCATATTTCATAGGATTTCACAGAGGAATCAATAGATGGAAAACTCCTCTGGGCAGTCAGTTCATAGCTGGTACGAAGCCCCCCTGATCTCCGGTGAGGATCTATGATGATGCAGATTACCTTGAAACAAAGGTAGGAGCAGGATCTCAGGTTTCAGGTGGTCACAATTCCTTCCTGCTTGGGGAAAATACGAAGATTTCATTTTAAAAAATCAGCTAAAATTTGATACCCAACGCATGGAAGATATCCAGGCCTGAAAGCTTACGATTAAAGACTTTTTTTTGCAAAAATCTTCGTGGTCTAATAAGAGATACCATCTCTGCTACAAGTGGTGGTGGTTTTTCTTTTCAGTTCACCTTTTGACCGAATAAGAGAAAATTCAGCCCGAGGAATACACAGCCATCTTTCTTTTTTTCCTGGAATGGTCCAAGTGTTATGCCACTTATTTTCTCTGTTGCTCCACTGCATAGGTACTATACCAGATAAGAAACAGTCTACACTCTGAAGAGACTTCCTTCAAATTGGACAAAACGGGTCAATCACCCATGTGTTACACAAGGCAAATGGAAGCAGAGAGGGCCACGGGCTTGGGGGTAAAAGGTGCAAGGTAGGGTGGCATGTTGGAGATCAACTAGTTCAGTGTGGTACTTTGGTATAGACCTATCACAAGGGAGTGGGATACCCATGGGACCCACCAGCAGATAGCTGGGACAGGAGCTGGTGAGGTGGAATAAGCTTTGCAGGCAGGATTAAGCAGGGAGATAATTCATCTTGTGGGAACAAAATGTGGAATTAACTTCAAACCCTTTGTGCAAGGTGGAGCTGGGTGTGAGTCGTGACGGGTGGGAGTGAGATAAATGTAACAAGAAAAAGCAAGGAGGAGGAAGTCTGCAAGTAAGGCAGGAAAAGGGTCTGGCACAGGGTTGTATGTGGGCATGTTTGAAGATCTCCTAAGGCCTCTCTTCCTCCTAGGGCTGCTAGATATCTTTAAAAATCCAGGTGGATTAGATGGGAAGTTCCCAGAATGCTCAGTGTTGGTTTGACCTGCGCATGAAATAATCATTTTGCTTCAAGTATAATTTGCTTTAATGTTGTTTCCATTCCATTCCCCTGACTTGTACTCTGGGGGCCGTGTCCAGACAAGTACAGACGTTTGTTTGCCTGGGGCAAGTAGCAGCAGCACACCTTGAGCCACTGCTGCTTGTCCCCTGGGAGCACCCATGCCTGTGTGCTCTGACATGCGGCAGATGGGGTTGAGGAAACGGAGACCAGCACAGGTGCTGGCCCCAGCAGCCTTACCTGGGGGACTCCCAGGGCTGCAGTCACAGCAAGAAGCATGGTCAGCAGCTGGAGGGTGGCTCTGGCTGGCCACGCTCTGGTTTTGGGTGACACACACTGCTGCCATGTACACCACCCCGCTTCTTTTCAGCATGGGTTTTTCTGATGCTGGGATCTCCCAGAGTCAAAAGAAAAAAACCCAAGTTGCAAGGTAGAAGTGTGGAGAATGCCACACACTGCACATGTGGGCATCGCAGACAGGTCTGCAGCTCCACGTACCGCACAACTTCGCTGATCTGGATGTGGCCTTGGAGCACAGATTCTCTTGCTCTAAGTCTGCAAAACAGTAGGTGTTGCCATACATGGATAAGGAGCAGGGGTGGACTGGCATTCCCTATCTCTGAAAATACCTGGTGCAGACCTCCCCAAATCTTCCCCCACCTTGCAGTAGCAGGAGGCAGCTGATGAGCAAAGCAATGGTGACAGCACAGCCATGTAACACTTCCTGTTCTCCCTTTTCCAGCTGAGGAGGAACACCAGCGAGATGTGGCAGCAGCAGTGGCCAGGCCTCGGCCTCATGCCGAGGAGCGGGGCGAAGGCATGCCCAGGCGCCGGAGGAATATGGGGACCAGGATGCTGGCTGAGAGGAGAGCGCAGCAGGTAGACAACTGGGCAGATGGTAAGTTTTGATTCAGCCAGCTCTGTTTGTGCAAACGAATACTGATCTGTATGAGCAGATGATTGGGATGGGGGGTGGGGGCAGGCTCCCAGAGAGTCCTCTTCAGCTGGGCTCCAGAGATTCTGCAGCCTGAGTCTGATCTGCCTCAATATCCTGATAGTATGAGGATGAATTTACATAGCACTCCCCCGCCCCCCAGCTACTCCAGTGTTTTCAGTCTCTTTTCTCAAGAGATCACTCGCCCTTCAGTGAAATGGAGCTGTTTCTGCGGTGCATTCTGTGCCATCCCTCTGACACGACTGTTTCTAGGAGGGCTGTGAAGAATGCTGCTCCCCTTCTAGTTGAAATCACAAGGAGAAATGGGAGGAGAGGGGGTAGAATCAGCACCTTTTACATTATACCCGTTCTAAAAACAAAAGCTACCCTGTTGTTTCAAGACACTGATTTAGCACTAACTTGAGGGAAAGTACTAGCATGCACACACCGGTTCTGCAGCATCTGGATTTTCCCTGGGCTCCCATCCAAATATGGATCCACACAGGCCCTGCTGAGCTGACAGTCGCATCAGAAATGTATTTTATTTATTCAGTTATTTGGTTGTTATTGCTTACAAGTATTAGATTGCAGTATCATATCCTAGAGTTGCAGGTCAGTGTGAACAGTCCCATGGTTTTTGTTTTGCATGTAGAGATGGCAACAGGGATATTCTGACATGTAAGGAGTACAAAGGATTTTCCCAACCACAACCACAAGTCCTGCCATCTCATTGTTTTGTTTGGTTTTTCTTACAAATCGGCTGTTTCCATTTTGCCCCTGCTAGCCACGCAGAGCTGGTGCAGTTGTGGGTCTGCAAACTACATCTCTCAGGCTTGCAGTGTCATCTACAGCATTATTCAGTTTGGAAAGTCTTCCCTGCTCAAATGGAGCGAACAGAAGACTCCAGCTTGACTCCCGTATCCCAGCTTACCGTTTTAGGCTTTCCATCCACATACAGAGCGAGGTGGATCCTGTTGAGCTTGAGCTTGCATCAAAAATTGCAGTCTTGAAATGATAGTTTGGGCAGGAGGGAAATTTGCTTCTTGGGAAGCAGAGCATGTTTGAGCTGCACTTTTTGAGACACTACACATAGAACTGCATGAAGCCTCAACTTGGAGAGAATCATACTTCCCCCCACTTGCAAACATGCTTCCCTGCTGTTTCCAGCAGGCATTTTGAGTGCATCTGGCAGGTAAATGTGTTACCCAAGTCATCAATGTCTAACAGTTTCACAAATGGTAAATTTGATGGTTCTGAACTTTTCAACTCTAGCTGCTGCTTTTGATGTGCTAGCACCCAGTACAGAAAATGAAATCTGAACTGCTTTTGATGTCTGAGGCCTGGACCACTCAAACTTTCTCCATGGGAGCCAGGCGTGAAGCAATCAAAGCAGCGCTCCTCCTATTAGCTTGCCATGTTAGCGGTGGCAGAACGTGTTGTGAGCCCTTATGAATAATTCTTTTGCAACTTGGTGCACATCAAATGCAAGCAAATTCACTCTTTTACAAAGTTTTCTTTAAATTGACATTCCTCTTTTCCCCCCTCCCACCCATGTCCTTTCTCTCACCTCTATCTTTTGCTCCCCTATGCCGCTTTTCCTTTCAGATGCTGATTCAAATTCTGTGGGTAATTGAGCACTGCCACATGGCCCTAGTACTGTGGCAGGAGCATGGGCATTTAAAGACTTGCTGCTCTTTTGTGGGCTGCCTATGAAAGGGTTGCAGGTATCCATGCTTCAGTAGATGTCTGGCTAAAATAAGCCAGTCTTCTCTCTGCTTTTATGTTTTGAACTTTTACCATGAGCCAGATGCTGCAGTTTAGCTGTGCTGTGCCTTTAGCTGTTTAGCTGTGCCTTTGCAGCCTCCTGGTACTGTGCCAGGCTGGGACCTGGCATAAGTTAGAGTGGGCCTAAAACTCATCTCGGCCAGCTGCCAAAGATATCAAGGTACCTGATGATCATGGGGGTGCATAAAGATGCTGTGGCTTGCTCACATGCCCCTCTCAAAACTCTCCAAGGTCAGTGGGCTTGGAAAGAGGGATGTCATAGGAGTCTACTGTCAGCTGAAGATGCGACCCCCTTCCCTCCCTGCCATAAACCTCCGGGGTGCCAGTTCTGCTAACTTAAGGTCAGCTTTGCCACCCAAAGACTAGCAAAACATGGCCCTAGCAGCTCTGAAATTTGGGCCCCCCACATGATTTTTTTTTCATTGGTGCACTGGGTGTGGGTGGTTTTGAGTTTTTTCATCTGCCAATTTAAAATTTAATACTAAAATAAGAGACCTTTAAAGGGAAGAAGGGTGGCCATATAATTCTGCTGCCTCACTTCAGTACTGAAATCTCATGTAGACTAAGAAATCTTAACCCTAAGTTATTTCAAAGGGGATTATTGTTAATGGCTTCTCTCTGCCCTTGCTTAGCCCATTTGTATGGCCAGTTAGATCTGTGTTATCTATGCAAATGCTTTTAAAGATGAAGATAAACTCATTGAAGGCTTACTTTTTCTGTACTGGGGCTAGTATCTCTTGGGAAAGGACAAACATTTAATGTAAACCAGAATGGAAAAGGATTGATTTGAACAGGTCAAAATATTGATCCTGAATGTGTGGAGCAGAATCAATCACTAAACTCCTTATTGCAGCTGCAGCTTCCTGTGGTTGGGGTGGGGCAGGACATCTGAATTACATGTAGGTTGACCTGGGAGGCGGGTGTGGGGGGTGGTTGAAGTAGCAAATGTCAACAGACTCTTCCCCCTACGTTTTGCAAGCAAGATCTCTATTCAAGAGTTCCACGTGGGCTGCCCCACATGGTGTAGACAGGCATATTAGCCAACTCTCCCATGCTGAGACTTTTTCAGTGGTTAGGTGACTACTTCAAGACGATCATGTCTTGTGAAAGTAACAGCAGCTATTAATACTTTGCTCTAGTCAGAATTGTTGGGCAGATTTTTTTTCTTCATCACTGACAAAGCAGTTCTCAAAATGAGTGAGCCCAGGCAGCTCCGTTCCAATCTTCTGATTGCTGCGTTGGCCTACAGGAATAAGTTTGGCCTGGCATGCCTTGCCCTGCGGAGGATGCTGCTGCTGTGAAACGCACAGATCATGAGTTTCTCGATACAGGGATTTGGTCACATCTTTGCACACAACAATGCAAACCTGTACAGTTATTATGAATACCAGCATTGTATTATTGTTGCAGCCATGACAGTCCAGGGACTATGAGAGAAGCAAAATTTGGTAGTGGCTTTTATTGGGCCAACTATTATAGTTGAGAAAGATGTTAGATAAGTTTTAGGGCACCAAATGCCCTCCCTTAGATCTGCTTCTGCTCCTTTCCCAGACCCGAGGAAGAATTGTTGTCCAAAAGCTGGTCTGGCACCTCTCCCAATTAAATAGTCTAGCAAAAAATCCTCAAACAAATCTTTCTTCACGCACAGTCCCTGAACCATCCCAGCTGCAGCAACACTACAGTGCTGTTATTAACAGTTGTACAGATTTGAATAGTTCTGTACAAAGACGTGATACAGGCAGTGTATTGCGAAACTTGCAGTCTTGCGTGTTTGTCAACACAGCAGGGCTGGACAGAAATACCCAAGATGGCTTTGAACATCTCTGCCTCTGCACTATGGATAAGCTCCAAATGAGGCATAACCCAGTGAGGGGCGCCCGTCTGTCGGACAGCTTTTTTGGGTTGGTGTCAGAGCAGTAAAGATGATAACAATAAGATGAGTGTTAAGATATCGAATGCCCCATGTTTGTATTTCAGACTAGTATGGGAGAGGAAGGAGGATGGTAAGTTAGGGTTCTTGCATGTAAAGAATATTATCTGTAATTGGAGGCTTTAAACTCTTTAGTTAACTCTCAGGTAAGTAAAGAGGACCTTTTGCTGGCTGTGTGTTCCTGAGTTGCCCAAAGCCTGAGCTGCTGTTGTGGAGGCTGTTCTTCATCCTGTAATCTATAGGGATTTTGCTGAAAGCTTTTACTCAGATGTCAGGCAGTGCATTGAGAAACCAGTGGTTCTGTTTTCAAACTCAGCTTGTGATCCCTAAGTAGCTGGATGTTGCCATTTAAAATGTTTAAGTTTTCCTTTACTGCAGGGGTGTTAAGCATGTGGCCGGAAGGCTGGATCTGGCCTGTGGAGCTGTGTGATCTGGCTGGTAGGTCACTGGACCACCCTTATGTGCTGGTACCAGCTCCATACGCTGCTGTGGCACCCCACTGGACCCAGCCCTGTCCTTTGGGGCCCATCCAGATTGAGTTGTGCCAGAGCTGGTACATGGGTCGGGTCTGGCAGGGCGCCGCTTGCAGCACAGGCCCCATACTGTGTATAGCGTGTACAGCCAGTCCAACCCTGCACACCAAATACAGCGCACACCAGCCTGAGGGTGCCCATTGTGCATGCCACAGTCTGGGCTGGCACTGTGGCACACGCTGCCTGCAGTATGTGGGCTAGACCCAGCACTTCATGATGCACAGGGAGCTCCAGGTTGTGGGCTGTATGTGGTGCCCCAGACAGACCCCCTGTGCTGTCTGCAGTGCCCAAGCCAGCCTGGGCACTGCAGGCAGCATTTGCCACATGCACAGCAAGCCTTGGGGCCAGCATGGGCTACGTGTGGCACAGGCTGGACCTGGTGCCATGGGCATTGTGCAGGGGGTTGACTGTAGACCAGCCCAGAGATCCTCATCCTACTGGCAGGATTGGATGAGATCTTCACCCTGGCACCCTCTGCCAGACAGGAACCAAAGCCTTTCTCAGCAGCATTGATTTAACTCTAGGGGCAAAAAGGAAAGTATTGTCCCCACAGAAGAACTGTTGTGTAGATGAGACAATAGTCTGGTGATCAGAAGTTCCCAAGGAGGCACTTATAAGCCCTGCAGTGTCCAGCACAATAGACTCTGCTGAGCTAATTTGTTTAATCTCCCACCAGCTTAATTGTAGAATCATTTATTACTTGTATGACTGCAAATTCTCAACTGAAATCAAGGCCCCCTCGTGTTAGAGGCTTGTACACATGCATGGTGAGTGGCATTCAGCAGACCCAAATGAGGGGAAACTGGGGTGCAGATAAGTGAAGTGACTCCAAGGTTCACAGTGGCATTGGGAGCACAACCCAGGTCTTCAGACTCCTATCCAGTGCCCTTGTCACACCACAGAACCACCTGGCCTCCTGCTGTCCTTAGAGAAACATGGTTGAGATTCAGTTGAACCTGAAACTGGTGGGTGGAACCCTGCCCTCTATCTGAGAAAGCCATAAAGAAATGGTTAGTCTCCTTTATGAAGTGATAGCAATCTTCAGACTGTAAAAGGCCACTTGGGAGGGCTTCGGTGGTATTCTTAGAGTGGGAGTGAGCATGTTGGAGGGTATGCGGAGGTGGGGATGGGGAAAAGCTAGAGCGAAGCAAACAAGCAGAAGTGCAAAAACAAAAGACTCTCTAGAGCAGCCTGAGGTTACACGAACCAAGAAGGCTTTCAGAGACAGCTGCCGGTGGCTGCTGGCTGCAAAAGCTGGGATGCTCAGACCATGGGCACTTGGTTTATGTCATACCTTTCGTGCTTAAGCAAAGGGGACATTGCATTTTCTTTCATTAAAAAAAGATTGTATCAAAGAAACAACTTCTCTTAGTCACCAGTTCTTCTCCCAGCTAAGCAAGGGCCCAATTTGTAGCTAGCAGCTTGAGTCCAAAAGATGTCATAGATTTCACAGACATCAGGGCTGGAAGGGACCTGGGAAGATCGAGTCCAGCCCCCCACCCAAAGGGCAGGAAGTCAGCTGGGGTCATAGGATCCCAGCAAGATAAGCATCCAATTTGCTCTTCAAGGTATTCAATGTAGGTGCTTTAACCACCTCCAATGGCAGGCTGTTCCAGACCTTGGGGGCTCGGACAGTAAAGAAATTCTTCCTTATGTCCAGCCTGAAACGGTCTCACAGTAGTTTATGACTGTTCGACCTCGTCATCCCTTGGGACACTCTGGTGAACAAACGTTCCCCCAGATCCTGGTGGCCACCCCGGATAAACTTTGTAGGTGGCCACCAGATCACCCCTGAGCCTACGCTTTTCCAGGCTGAAGAGCCCCTTTGTGCTCTCAGCCTGTCATCATAAGGTCTGTTTTCCTGACCTCTGATCATGCGCATGGCTCTCCTCTGGACTCTCTCAAGCTTGTCCACATCCTTCTTGAATTGTGGAGCCCAAAACCGGACGCAGTACTCCAGCTGTGTCCTCGCCAAGGCTGAGTACAAGGGGCGAATGATATCCTGGGATTTGCTTGAGAAGCATCTATGGGTGCAAGCCAGCGTTTTGGTCGCTTTACTAGCTGCAACATTGCATTGCAGGCTCGTGTTCATCTTGTGGTCAATGATGAGCCCCAAGTCTCTTTCTTCCGCAGCGCTAGCCAGTGTAGCACTGCCGGGCCTATAAGGATGCTGCAGGTTTTTCTTCCCAAGGTGGAGAAACTTGCATTTTTTTGGTGTTAAACACCATAAGGTTCTCGTCTGCCCACTAGCTGAGCTTGTCCAAGTCAGTCTGGATCCCCCACCTGTCTTCTGGCATGGATACTTTGCCCCAAAGTTTGGTGTCATCAGCAAACTTGGCGAGTTCGCTTCTGACTCCAATGTCCACATCATTAATGAAGACGTTGAACAATATGGGCCCAAGGACAGAGCCTTGGGGGACCCCACTGGTCACAGGACACCATGACTGCCATCAATTACTACCCTCTGGGTCCGACCATGGAGCCAATTTCCCAGCCAGCGGATCATGATGGACCCAAGGCCACAATTGGCCAGTTTTGCCAAGAGGTGACCATGGGATACCAGATGGAAGGCTTTTTTGAAGACCAGACATATGACATCAATCTCTTCTCCCTTGTCCAGGTGATAGGTCACAGCAAAAGTGTTTGGAGACCTTTCGGCACCTCTGTCTCATAGCTACTTAGCTACTATTTCTGGATGCCTACGTTCAGACATGGGGAGGGGGTTAGAATTTGGTCTTCCTTGGGTCATGTTTGGAAGATTATCCTTATAATCTACCTACCAGAAACCAATAGAGCCCCTAAGCAAGTGCTGGCATGTGGACCAATACAGTCCGGTTTTTAAAACAAAATATGATAAGGAAACTTAAAAACTCCAGCTTAAAGTTGCAAATGAAATCATGATACTTATACCTTTTATTTACTTGCTGAGACCAGGAGTAGAGTACCTAGAAGATACTACATGTCTGACATTTTCTAGATGCTTTGTGTCTGAAAGCTTGTCTAGCATCTCTCCCAACTGTACAGTTGGTACAGTGGAAGATAGTGCCAAAGAAATCCCTGCCTGTCCTATATTTCATGGACCATCATGGCTACACCACGACTCCACCCCTACTATACCATTTGCTGGACTGTTTAGTTGCTTATACATCCAAATGCTGCCGGAAAAACACAAAGTGCAACCTAGAGTCTGACAGGTTTAAAAATAAATCTATTTGTCTTTGAAAATGCATAGCTGATTTGTGTGGCATTTACATCTGCACTTGAGGTTCCTAATTTGGAGATCTGCAACAATACTTGTATAAAACATTTCAGTTCACTACAGATGATACTGTATTTTGAAATTATCTTTTAATCCACTTACAATTTAGTAATCTTTAATAAAGAGAGGATCTCCCATGTGCCTATAGGGGATGACTGCTTTTATTCCAAGGTGGTAAACTCAAATAAAAGGCACAATTTTACTTGAACGATCGATTTGCAGTGAATCCGCCGGCCTATTAAGTAGTAATTTTTCACATTTATAATAGCACCATGCGTCCAAGGATCTGAGAGGTCTGTAAACTTAATGATGTCTCATAAAATTCCTGTGAAGCAGGTATTATTAGAACTAATTTAATGGATGTAGTCATTGAGCTAAGCCTGAAGCTTTAGCAAAATAAAATCAATCTTACAAAAACTCTTCAGCGCACAGTTAAACTTTGTATTGTAACCATGACGACCAAGGTCTTAATTAATGAACCACTGATGGATCAGAATTTAGCCTGGATTTGTTTTTGTTCTTTCTGCAATAATTGCTTGGTGTAGCCTCTGCAGGGGTTTTAATAATATCCTAGATTTCCTTTAAATCAGTAAGAGACATGTTTGCTGTGTCACTGGCTGCATTTTGGCCTCGAGATGCTTCAAGCCCGGATGATGGGTGGAAGAGGTAGGTGCGGGGCTTCTCAGTTATGCCAGATGCTCCTGTTCAGGAGAGAATTTCAAGTGGTTTGACTGAGACTCAAAGCAGCCCGTGCCCTTTACAGACTGTATGGGTCTGTCATAGACGTGGGCTGGTTAATAGGTCAATGTCTCGGTTCCTAAAATGGATCACCGATCAATCTTTTCATTAAAAAAAGGAAGCAGCTATATGACTGTACAAATGCAGTATTATGTTACTCGTCAGTGGTTGCCCACGTTTTTCCATATGGTGGGTTGCTTTCTGTCCCCGTTATCAAATACATGTAACAAAGGTTCTGATGTAATCCAGGCTGGGTGGATTTCTGAACCTATTCTTTTTGTTGCTTCATGCATTGCTTTTCAGTTTTGCCTGCCTCCTCCCCTGTTCAGGGTCCCATAGTACTAGTCGCTGTACAAACACCTAGCAGGAAATGGCTCTTCCCCTGAAGCCTTTGCAGTCTTAAGTTGTCAGATGCATAACTTTGTGGTCAGATTCTGCTCCTGTTTCCTTCAGTTAATCTATCATTTATGCTAGGGAAACGGGACAACGGTGACACCTGAATCCAGAGTCTGACAACAGCCAAAAATTGTTGTTAGAGAACTATAAAAGCACTGATTAATAATCTCCTAGTAATGCACAGCCATAAGAGGGGCGTAGCAACATCATGTACATTTTCTAAATACCGACTCAAACCCACCCCCATTCCCTGCGTGTAAGTAATAGTAGTCTTGCAATTTTGCATGTATACCTTAGGAAGTTAAAAAATACATGGGGCTTCAGCTTCCTCTGTACAAAAATGAAGTTTATTTCTTACGTATGGGGACTTTTTACCATCTTTAATTTTCCCTGAGCCTGAGGAAGGACGTGTGAGCCCCAAAACTTGCAGAAAACAATCTTTTTTTCTTTTTTGCAATTTCTTAGTTGGCCTAATAAAAGGTATAATCTCCGAACCAAAAGTTCTAGAGTTTTGCATTTCTTTTGGGCTCCCATACCAACGTTAACTGCTCATCTTGCACACGCACCCTGTTGTGTTGAGTATAAATAGTTAGCAGTGACAAACCATGGGTTTCCAGCGCCTGGAGGCCAGTGCTTGAATTTGTGCCCCTGTCCACAGCCAGTCTCCAAGCGGCGGGGGTCCCCCAGCAGCCGATCGCCAAGCCTGGAGACACCAGTAGCAAAACCAGAAGTGCCAGTGGCGAGACTGGAAGTGCCCCCAGGAACTGAGCCCAGCTGGCACCTGGGGGCATGTGCCTCCCAAGTCAGTATGCCACTGGTCGTTAGGCTTGCTCAGTGGTACCAGCAAACTCTGAAAACCAGAAACATTAAAGTACCACCCATTCCTCTTTAACTCTGAACACTTCTGCCTCTCTCCCTTGAGCTGTCATTAAGCAGTGGCAGTTATCTGCAAGCCCTCCAACTGCATTTACCCTGCAAGGTGGTGGTGTAGGGAATGATGCAGGGATCAGCTGAAGCAGTGTGGCAGAGACATACTGTCCTTTGTGTAAGGTGAGCTAAGTGTCTTAAGTGCAGAGCAGGCGTAGGCAGCTCCAGTGTAGCTCAAAAGCAGTATGTGCATATGTGGGAAGGGTGAGCAGGGGGAACCGTTCAAAGACGGCAGAGTTGAGGGTAGATGAGGCACGTACCTTAACTCTTCACTTCCTGGTTTTCAGACTTTTGAGTGTTGCTGAATTCAACATTCTGGAAAGTATGAGATACCATCAAGCCAAAGATACTCATCTTTGAACTCGGTAGGTTCTTTGTCATAAGAATGAATGTCTCTTGAATTTGAGACGCTAGCAAAGGATGCTGCCTGATTCCTGAGTGCTCTGGCCCCTCTTCTGTCAAGACCAATACCCACCCCAGCTGTAACAGGCCATGGTTTAGCACAGGAAAGACATGCTGATTTCTAGCTAGCAGTGCACAAGGGAGGGATGCAACTCTGCTCCCCTCTCGTCAGGTTGAACAATCAAGGCCCCGATTTACAGCTGAGTCCATAGGAAGCCACCTTTGGCATGCGTCCGGAGCCTTGCAGGATACCTTCTTTTGGGAAGACTTGAATAGGTCAGTTAAGGACTGGCCTCCATGAGTGCCACTGATGGGGGGACAGGGAAAGCAGCCCAGACCCTCCCACAAGAACAGGGTCCGCAGGCTTTGGCACTCATAATTGTGAAAAGTGGGGGCTGACAAGTATTCCTTCTCGGCCTTCTCTGCCAGCCCTTTCTAATCCCCTTCCCCTCCCTGAGCACCCCCCATCCCCTCACCTCTCCCCCGCATCATCGTTTACTGCCCTCCTCCGACCCTTTCCGTCCCGCCTCTCCCTTCCAACATTTGCATATATGATTTATTTTCTTTCTGAAAATAGTTCAAGCGCCTTCTGACTTCTCTGCGATGCTCAGCGACATTTCCCCCAAATTAAAAAAAAAAAAAAAAAGGCTTCAGCAGAGGCAGGTTGTAGAAACCTACTTTCCATCTCCTCTCCAGACTTCTGCTGGGGCTCAGCCTCAGGCCCCCTCTCAGGTCAGGTTCAGCGACTACCGTGCATCCCTCAAAGCACCCAGTCCATGAGGCTGGAAGGCCTTGCTTCTCAAACTACCTGTATAATTTGTGGGGTCTGTGGTGTGAGCCAAACTCCCTTGACTATCACTTTCAACTTGGCTTCCCAAGAAGAGGAATGGCACTCATGCTTTTACTAGGGTGGATGTCGAGCAATAAAGCCCTCTCTGTGCTGGAGTTAGACTTGTCAGAGTTAAGAAAAAAGCGGCTGTATTATGAGACTCCCTTGCCAAAATGATCCCAAATTTAGGACGCTACCCCCACTCGGCTCCCCAAAGAGGTGCACCAAATGTTAAGATTCAGAGCAACCCTGTGGATGTTAGAACATTTAGGAAAATCAACTTTTAAACAGAAATGGGTTCTCAGCCATAGCTATACACCCAAGCTGGTTCTCAGCCTTTAAACTAATGAGCGTTAGTTTACTGTTTGCATTTGCCTGTGGCAGGTCTGGTTGCTGTGATGATGATTTCATTGGGTCACATCTCCACCACCAGTTGTCCTTTAACGTTTTAATAGTTCATTCATTCAGCAAGCCACTTCATTATGTGCCGAAGTCCTGTTCAGCCTGTATTTAAACACCTGGCTTGTCCTTAATTTGAAGTGCTCTGCTAAATTGTGGGCTTAAAACCCTGACCCAGAGGGAGGGCGCTTGCTGCTGCATGTTCAAAGAAATGTGCTGCTCTCTTGAGGAAGTGGGTCTTGTGGGATCGCTTCAGAGGAGGGACAGCGAACGTTACTGGTCAGAGGTTAGGATCTTGTTTTACTCGGTCCTGGGTCGGGGTTTTGACAGTGCTGCGGGGAGGGGAAGACGCTGCTGCTTGGAGTTGTGGGGGAGGGCATCACTGTTTAAAATCCAGCGCTAGAATGAGCTACCCTCAAATTCAGGTATTCCTCATAGACGGACACTGAGGACTGGGAGAGAAATTTAAATGGGAGAGCATCAGTCTTTTGGGCGAGGGGTGAAAAACACCTGACATGGTGCCTCCTAAAGACTAATAGCCACTAACTGAATCAAAGGGTACAGTTCCATCAGGGGCTGCCAGTGATGGTTTTGCCTCGGGTGCATTCCCCGCTAGCCCTGTGTTACTGATGCATTTCGGAGCAGGATTATTTTTACACGTGGTAAAACTGCAGAGTGCAAGGCTGACTGCCCTGTGCCTTTCAGTGCGTGTGTGGAGGAGGCAGGGGAACCCTTTTGATCATTTCGGTAGTCAGATTTCACTCTTCCTCTGAAACCCCAAGCTAGCAAGCCTGCCTCACATTTATTACCTTCCAGGGTGAAAGAACAGTTGAATTGTTTGAAAAACAAATCCATGCACGCCAGAAAGACGTTCATTAGAAATGTCTCCTGGCAGGTTGCCACTTACAGTATGTATTTGATCCAGTCTAACATGCCTTGGAGTTCGTGTTCACCTCCCAGTCCGAGAAATAATCCTCATCTGCCCCAGCAAACACCTGAAAAGAGCTGTTCCTTGCATCAAGCCCTAAAGCGTGCCTGACTTGAGCCCTGCCAGAGCAGCAAGGAAATCAGGCTCCTGACTGAACCCGGCCCTGCCATCATTTGCTGCATCAGACTTAACGCTAAGGACTGTTGCAGTTTCACCGGTGCCAGACATTCAACATTTGTGTGTCAGACCCGAAAGCTCAGGGGACTTTTAAAGAATACCAAATGTTCTGCCCCCAGCCTCCTGGGTTGTCAACCTACAAGACGTGCTCGAGGTGCGTGTTTTCTTTACAACCCTGAGAGCAAGAAGCTTTTTACATAGTCTGAATCCACACGTCATCCCTTGACTCTGGGACCACAGAGCTTAAAAAAACAACAGGCATTGAGAGATGGTGAGAGTTGACAAGACTGCCGCTCAAGTAGCCCAACTGAGCTCAGAGCTTCATAGATCAGTGAATACCTTGAATAGCAGCACCACAGATGTGCATAATGTTTCACGCTTAAGCAGGGTCCCCAGTTCCCGCTAGCAAGCTTCCTGCAATCGAGGATACTTCGTGTTCACATGCCTGATTTCAGCATATGCATCTTTATACTGTATAGTCTCCTAGAAATGAATGAGTCTGTCCTTGAGCGCAGGTGTTTGCCTATGCTGCTTACATTGAAGGAATACCAAAGAGACCAAATATAAATGTGAAAGAAACAGTGGGGAGCGATGTGGTATGCTTGAGGGCACCTTCCATTCTTTGTTCAGGACAGCAGCTCTTTGAGTGCCTGCTCTGCAGAGATTTAGGCGTGCAAAAATAGTTTCACATTTGAAGATCTCACTTATTTGTGAATTTAGCACAGATGCAGAAACTGGTCTGGTAAGAGGCTGCTTTTGTTTATGCTCCCAATCATGGCAAA